>NC_141873.1:26868810-28118810 GCF_056163025.1 Triticum urartu
TCGCTTGGCCACCTGGAGCAGATCGAAAGCTACGCCCCTGGCCATCAAGTCAGGTTTGGAAGCTTAAACTATACGGCTGACATCCGCGGAGACTTAATCTTTGACGGGTTCGGGCCACGGCCAAGCGCGCCGCACTATCTCGAGGGGCATGATCTAGCTCTGCCTCCGGACAGTGTCCTGGAGGCCGCACACGCATCGGCTCCGGCCCCTAACTTGGAGCCTATTGCGCCAATCGAGGATGAGCGGTTGGACGTCACCTCGGGGGCTGCGATCTCAAAGGCGATCGAGCCGAACGCTAGCCCCGCACTCTGCATGATCCGTGACTCCGAGGATCCGGACTCCTTTCCGAACTCCGAACCCCCCGCGCCCCTGCCGATCGAATCCGATTGGGCGCCAATAATGGACTTCACCTCCGCGGACATCTTTCAGCACTCGCCTTTTGGCGATATCCTGAATTCTCTCAAGTCTCTCTCCTTATCAGGAGAGCCCTGGCCGAACTACGGTCAGCGAGGATGGGATACGGACGATGAAGAAATTCAAAACCCACCCACCACCCATTTGGTAGCCACTGTCGACAATTTAAACGACGTGCTCAACTTCGACTCCGGAGACATCGACAGCATGGATGACGATGCAGGAGATACCGACGAACCAACGCCCATAGGGCATTGGACAGCCACCTCATCTCACGATGTGTACATGGTGGATACCCCTAAAGGAAGCAACAACGAGGAAAAAGGGGATGGAACGGGAGATCGACCCCCCGAAAAGCAATCAAAGCGTCGGCGTAAACGCCGACCCAAGCCCTGCCTCGATAAAAACCGAGCCATAGAGCAGGACGAGCCGGTAGAAGACGAGCAGGCCTTAGAGCAACCGTCCGAACAGGGCAACACGGATAGAGAAACCGAACATCCCTTCTCCGGCGAAAACAGCATTCCGGACGACCTCACGCCGGATAAATCCACGGAGCAGAAGAATCTCCACGAGAGGCTCGTTGCAACTGCACGCAGCCTAAAAAAGCAAAAGCGGAAGCTAAAAACAGCGGAAGATGCACTCCGGATTAGATGGAGCAAAGTAATCAATACCGCAGATAAATACGGCGACGGTCGCCGCACTAAAAGCTATCCGAAAAGAAAGCTACTGCCTGAATTCGACGAAGAGGCCCTAGAGCCCTCGCATTCAAAAAATGAGAAAGCCACATGGTCGGATAAACGACCACATAAAGCGGCAAGCGGCGCCGCACTTAAATCGGCATGCGACCCACTTAAGGATTCGCATCATGGCCCAGTCAGGTCCATTTATGGGCCAAGAAAGCAAGCTCTCGTAAGCAACGCTATGAAGCCATCATCAGAATCCGGCACACCCAAATACAGGGGCGCCACACACCCCCTATGTTTCACCGATGAGGTCCTGGACTATGAATTTCCAGAGGGATTCAAACCCGTAAACATAGAGGCATATGATGGAACAACAGACCCTGGAGTTTGGATCGAGGATTATATCCTCCACATACACATGGCTAGAGGAGATGATCTACACGCCATAAAATATTTACCCCTTAAGCTTAAAGGGCCAGCCCGGCATTGGCTTAAAAGCCTTCCCGAAAACACAATTGGAAGCTGGGAAGAGCTCGAGGATGCTTTCCGAGCAAACTTTCAAGGGACCTATGTCCGCCCTCCGGATGCAGACGATCTTAGTCACATAACTCAACAACCCGGAGAATCAGCTCGGCAGTTCTGGAATAAATTCCTCACTAAAAAGAATCAGATAGTCGACTGTCTAGACGCCGAAGCCTTGGCAGCTTTCAGGCATAACGTCCGAGACGAATGGCTCGCCAGACACCTCGGCCAAGAAAAGCCAAGAACAATGGCCGCACTAACAAGCCTCATGACCCACTTTTGTGCAGGGGAGGACAGCTGGTTGGCAAGGTGCAGCCCCAGCGACCCAAGTACATCCGAAACTAGGGATGGAAACGGAAAACCGCGACGCAACAAGGACCGTCGCCGGACTAAGGAAAAAAGTCCGAAGAGCACGGCAGTCAATGCCGGATTCAAAGGCTCACGGCAAAATTGCCCCCCCCCAGGATAACAGGGACGATCCATCCAACCTAAATAAAATCCTGGATAGGATATGTCAGATACACAGTACTCCTGGGAAGCCTGCTAACCATACCCACAGAGACTGTTGGGTTTTCAAACAATCCGGCAGACTCAATACCGAACACAAGGGGCTCGACACACCAAGCGAAGACGAGGACGAACCCCAAAAGCAGAGCACTAGGAAACAAAAGAACTTCCCACAAGAAGTAAAAACAGTGAACTTACTTCACATAACAAAACGTGCGGCGCCCGTAAAGGTACGCACCACACGACCCATCCCCAAGGGTCCTGCCACTGGTTGTCAAAACCGATCATCTTCGATCAGCTAGATTATTCTAGAGATCTCAAGAACACAGGCTGGACTGCCTTGATACTCGATCCAATAATTGGCAGACTCCAGTTTTCAAATGTCCTTATGGACGGCGGCAGTGGACTAAACCTGATATATCAGGATACAATCCATCACATGGGGATAAACCCAGCAAGAATACGCCGCAGCAAAACCGCCTTTCAAGGGGTAATACCTGGTCCGGACACCCATTGTATGGGTTTTCTCCGGCTCGAAGTCATATTCGGCTCTGCCGATAACTTCCACCGCAAAAAGCTGACCTTCCATATCGTCCCGTTCTCAAGTCGCTATCAAGCACTACTGGGACGCGAAGCTTTCGCTCGCTTTAACGCAATACCGCATTATGCATCTCTTACGCTTAAGATGCCTGGTCCACGAGGCATCATCTCTTTGAAGGGGAAGCACTAAAGTGCGCCTCCCCAAGCGGAGGACTGTGCGGCCGCTTTGACAGCCCCACAGCAAAATGGCCTCACCGGCCAAAAAACTTCGAAATAGGTCATTCAAGACCACGAACGCGGATAGACGAGTTCGGTACAAAATCATCATTGATGCAGGCTTAGTGGCCATATACCCCCGCACTAGGGGCTCCACGCATATACAATAAGAGACAATAAAGCTCAATCTTATATATTTTACTTTATACTTTGTTTATTTTAAACTTTTGTTCCGCACGACCCGTTTTCAACTCAGTTCCTCTCTTTTACAGATGAACGTCGTACGGCGCCTGTCCAGGATACGGCACAACGGAGACACAGGCGCAGACGTGCAGTAGGGACCCGTCCTAAAGGATTCTTTTTAGATTAAGACCCTGCGTAAACCTTTTTTACTGTCTCCCGTTGCTACACATCCCCTAGTTTTTTCTGATATAACCAAGGAGGAGGCTGGCGTCTTGGCATGTGGCCACGTCAAATTTCTGCACGTACCTGGAAACTAGGGGCTTTTTTCTTTTCTTTTTTAAAAAGAGTGTTGTTTCGCCCGCACTCATAAAGACCGCACACCTTAGGGAGTGTTCGGTGTCGCGAGTTTTGGCATTATATGCATTAGCTCCGAATCATGTCTTTGGTCAAATGTTGGGTTGCCCAGCTCCTGAGTTCGGCTACCTTACGTTCCGCTCTATCGGCTAAGGTAGCACCAGGAGAACTACTGCGATTGTGCCCCGGTTCGGCTGGGCGAGCACCTCAGTAGAGAAAGCCGAAAAATGACTGTCATGATGTAGCGTGAGACTGGTCAGCCACTCGATGACCTATTGGAATCTATAGGATTCCTCCGCTTTAACGAAGGGTCGCTTCCCGGTCAGGCACATACGCGCCCCAAACTCGGACGAGCACAATCGCCACCAAGGGGCTACCTAAATAGTCTCACTGTCAAACTCCTATGACTAAGTGAAAGTGTTAAAGCATTATAGTCCGGTTGCCTGGCCCGCTGCGCTATCACCTCCTTTGTACGACCAAGACGTTGGGTTAAGTGTGAAAATGCGTCTTTTGCGAGCACCCCCGCACTATGTGCGTGGGGGCTGAAGCCAACGACTGCCATCTTTCAGATTTTGTATATATATATATCTTAAAACGGCCGCACAGGAGGTGTTCCCAATACTTGAAGGCACAAGTATAAAAAAGGCCACTACAATTTATCAAAATATTACTTTATAATTACATATGCTATAATAACATAGCATCTTTCGAGCACTGCGTCTCTATTACACGAGCGCCTTCAAGAACTTCCTGAAAATAGTGCTCGGAGGGTACTCAGCTTTTGTCCGAATCTCGGGACGCAACAACGGTGGTCTCCATCTCTGCCCAGTATGTCTTAACACGGGCAAGAGCCATCCTAGCGCCTTCTATGCACGCTGACCTCTTCATTGCATTTATACGCGGCACCGCGTCAAGGAATTGCTGCACCAGGCTGAAATAACTCTTTGACTCCGATCTCCCCGGCCACAGGTGACCCATGACGTACTTCATGGCGAGTCCAGACAACCTATTCAGTTCGGCCCATTGAGCCAAACGATCGTCCACTGCCAGTGGACGCTCTGGATTGTGAAACTGCGACCAGAAAAGCTTTTCCACTTCACGATGTTTCTGATCTCGAAAGTGTTCGGTCGCATCAGCAGCACTCGCTGCCAAGTCCAGATAGGTATCCTCCACACTCCACATCCGGTCCAACGGAGCAAACTTCGGATCACAAAATTTCCTTCGCAGCATAAAGGGCTTTCCAGCTGCAATCTGTTTGGCCTGACGCAGCTCCTCCTTCGCAGCTCTCATCGCAGAGCGCGCGTCCTTGGCATTGGCAACGGCCTTCTCTAAGTCTGTCTGTTTCGCCTGGTCTTCTTTCTCAAGAAGTCTGCAACGGTCGGTAGCGCTTTTTAAATTTTCGGCCATCTCTTCCTTGCTTCGGCAATGAGCAGCCTGTTCGGCTCTCAGCTCTTCAAGGGCTTTCTTGGTGGCCGCATCACTTTCTCCGGCTTGTTCTTTAGCTCGGGCAAGTTCTGCCCTAAGACTCTCCACGGCGGCCGCACCATCTGCATCAAGCACACATATCGTAAGACACAGGCATAAAACTGTTCTTACCTGATGCCGCCTGAGGAATTACATACCTTGAGCCTCATCAAGCCGCTTGTTGACAAGCGTGATGTCGGCATCTTCCACGTCCAGTTGCCGCTTTAGTTCAGCAAAATCGTCAGTTCGGCTCGATTCCGGACACCCTGCCGCCTACATTCAAAGGCGACATCTTAGACCTGGGATTATGATCCTCCGCGTGCCGTCATTTCTTAACGATGCGCAGAGTCTCAGGGGCTACTATCTACACAGGGCGCATCTTATTCATACGCAACTGACAAAAGTATACATTATCTAATGTACCTCGAAACCCGTCAGTAAACTTTTGACGGCCTCATGCAATCCGCTCTCTGCGGAAGAAATCCTTTCAATCACCGTGCCCATCAATGCACGGTGCTCCTTTGAGATAGAAGCTCGCCCCAGCAGAATCTTTAGCTCCTCCGGCCGAGCACCAGATGGTGCCGGGATCGTCCCATGACCTCTTTCGAAGGCCGGACGCGGAGAACCTCGGGGGGCCACATAGCTACCTTCCGCCCCTGCCGGATTCGGAGAAACCCTCCGCGACGACACTCAGGGTCGCCCGCCTCGCTAGGCGGCACGGCAGGGGGAGGCGTCCCGCTCTCCATCATCTCCGGAAGGAGATCCCCCGAAGACGAGCCCTGCTGAGAAGGGCTGAGATCCGAGCTACAAGGTAAAGGCTTGGTTAATCTTCTCAGATATAAATTAAGGATTTCCCTCATCCCTCAAAAGGAAAATCTTTATCTACTTACGGCTCGCTGGAGGGCTGATCCCCTTGAGGGCATAGTCCGGCCGAGGAACTCCCCGGCGTCGGACCCTCTGACGAGGATTTTCTCCCCCACTTCAAGGCCATGGTTTCCGGGTCGTCAGAGGCGGCTCTCTTCTTCCCCTTAGGAGAGGAATTGTCGGTTCCTCCCTTCGGAGCAGCCTCCTTCGAGGAGGCAATAGTTTCCTTGTCCTCCCCTTTGCTTCCCTCCAAAGGCATTATCTCCAGCATCCTGACCAGCACGGGATCTGGCCTGGTTTCGGGAAGGGGAGCCGGACACCTGATCAGCTTTGCCTTCGCTATCCACTCCTGTTTAAAAGGATGGCTCTTTTAGGGGCAAGTTTATGACAATTATATGGATAGAAGGTCCGGGCACAAGGTTGCTTACTTGAGTATCCGGGCGATTGCAGCTTAGGCCTGCGTCCTCGGTTAAATCCGGACACATCTCTTGTGATCCGAAGAACAGTTTGTACATCTCCACGGGCATTGCGCCCATAAAGTTCTGGAGAGCTCACGGTCCCTCTGGGTTAAACTCCCACAGGCGAAGGAGGCGATGTTTGCCGGGCAATATTCGGCGAATCAGCATGACTTGCGTCACCTTGACCAGGCTGAGGTCTCCTTCCAAGAGATCCTTAATTCGGCCCTGTAACAAGGGCACATCTTTGGGAAAACCCCAATCTAACCCTCTATTGACCCATGACGCTAGCCGTGGTGGGGGACCCGAGTGAAAGGCAGGAGGCGCCACCCACTTGGTGCTCCGGGGAGCGGTGATATAAAACCACTCTCGTTGCCACAAGCCTAGCTCCTCTTGAAAAGAGCCCTCGGGCCATGGAGCATCAACATTTTTGCTTATAACAGCACCTCCGCACTCTGCGTGCCGTCCCTTGATCATCTTCGGCTCCACTTTGAAGGTCTTGAGCCATAATCCGAAGTGAGGGGTAACACGGAGGAACGCTTCGCATACAACGATAAACGAGGAGATATGGAGGATGGACTCCGGAGCTAAGTCGTGGAATTCCAGCCCATAATAAAATAGCAGTCCCCTCACAAAGGGATCCATCGGGAAGCCTAACCCCCGAAGGAAGTGAGACATGAACACTACGCTCTCACCGGGCTGGGGACTGGGGATAGCCTGCCTTTGAGCAGGCAACCTGTGCGAAATTTCGGCGGTCAAGAACTTAACCTCTCTCAACTTTAGCACGTCCTCGTCCGTGACGGAAGAGGGCATCCATCGGCCTTGAAGGTCGGAACCGGACATTGTCGAAGGTCCGAGGCACCCGGAATCTGGAGCCTAGGGTGTTGGAACTCGAGGCGACGGGCGAACTTGTTTTGGGATTGGAGAAAAGTAGTAAGGCCCTAGTCTCTTTATAAGAGGTTGAATACCAGGAGCCCTCCCCGTAACCGTTTGGGACTCGCCTTTAATCGAGAAAACATGCTAACGGGCACCATTGGGTTACCCACGTCCGTATTGATGAGAATCCCGGAAAAGGGGGGTACACGATCTCTGCTTTGACAAGACGTGCCAAGGAAACCGCCTCGCAAAACATGCTGAGGTGGAGAAGCAAAAACGATTCGAGTAAAGGATTTGGCCGTAGTGTGATAACGCACTGCGGAATACGTCAGCAGATTTGATTTGTGTTAATATTATTCTCTCTATGGCAATATGCGGAAGCTTATTTTGCAGAGCCGGACACTACTTGGTGTTTACAATCTTTTATGAAGGACTTGGAGGAGGAACCCGCCTTGCAATGCCGAAGACAATTTGCGTGCCAGACTCGTCGTCATTGAAGCCTGGTTCAGGGGCTACTGAGGGAGTCCTGGATTAGGGGGTGTTCGGGTAGCCGGACTATACCTTCAGCCGGACTCCTGGACTATGAAGATACAAGATTGAATACTTCGTCCCGTGTCCAGAGGGGACTTTCCTTGGCGTGGAAGGCAAGCTTGGCGGTGCGGATATTCAAGATCTCCTACCATTGTAACTGACTCTATGTAACCCTAACCCTATCCGGTGTCTATATAAACCGGAGGGTTGTAGCCCGTAGGACATCAACTCCATATACAACAATCATACCATAGGCTAGCTTCTAGGGTTTAGCATCCTTGATCTCGTGGTAGATCTACTCTTGTACTACCCATATCATCAATATTAATCAAGAAGGACGTAGGGTTTTACCTCCATCAAGAGAGCCCGAACCTGGGTAAAACATCGTGTTCCCTGCCTCCTGTTACCATCCGGCCTAGACGCACAGTTCGGGACCCCCTACCCGAGATCCGCCGGTTTTGACATCGACAAGTTTTATTTCTTTTCTTTTCTTTGGGGTCAGTAGGAGAAGACCATGATTAAATTGTTGATGTGGCTCTTATATGCTTTATTGTTGATTTAACCAAGAGCCCATATTGCTTTGTATTCTCCTGTTTATTAAATGCTCGCAGATTCCAGCTTAGTCCAATGCATGTGCACTCTTATTATTATTCACATCGTTCGGTCGTGCAAGTGAAAGGCAATTATGATGATATATGATGGACTGACTGAGATGAGAAAAGCTGGTACGAACTCGACCTCTTTTGTTTTTGTAAATATGATGAGTTCATCGTTCTTGATTCAGCTTGTTATGAATAAACATGTTTGCAATGACAATTAGAGATCATAGTTGCTTGTGCCATGCTTGATTAGGTATGTGTTATAATGGTTTACCTTGCGTGCCAACATGCTATTGAGATGGTTATGATGTGGTATGATGGGGTGGTATCCTCCTTTGAATGATTTAAGTGACTTGACTTGGCACATGTTCATGCATGTAGTTGAAACAAATCAACATAGCCTTCACGATATTTATGTTCATGGTGGATTATATCCTACTCATGCTTGCATCCAATGTTTATTAATTTTAATGCATGTACATGGCTGTTGTCGCTCTCTAGTTGGTCGCTTCCCAGTCTTTTGCCAGCCTTCACCTGTACTAAGCGGGAATACTGCTTGTGCATCCAATCCCTTAAACCCCAAAGTTACTCCAGATGAGTCCACTATACCTTCCTATATGCGGTATCTACCTGCCATTCCAAGTAAATTTGTATGTGACAAACTCTAAACCTTCAAATAATCATCCTGTTTTGTATGCTCGAATAGCTCATGTATCAACTAGGGTTGTCTGTATCTTCCACGCTAGGCGGGTTATTCTCAAGAGGAGTGGACTCTGCTCCTCACTCACGAGAAAATGGCTGGTCACCGGGATGCCCAGTCCCATGCTTTATGCAAACTAAATCAAAATAATTGCAAAACAAAACTCCCCCTAGGACTGTTGTTAGTTGGAGGCACTCGTTGTTTTGAGCAAGCCATGGATTGATGTTTGTTGGTGGAGGGGGAGTATAAACTTTACCATTATGTTTGGGAACCGCCTATAATGTGTGTAGCATGGAAGATATCACCATCTCTTGGTTGTTACGTTGACAGTGAAAGTATACCGCTCAAAATATTATTCACCTCTATTTCAAAACCGAGCTCTGGCACCTCTACAAATCCCTGCTTCCCTTTGCGAAGGGCCTATCCATTTACTTTTATGTTGAGTCATCACCCTCTTATTAAAAGCACTAGCTGGAGAGCGCAGCTGTCATTTGCATTCATCACTGTTAATTTATATTGGGCGTGACTATGATTGGATCTGTTTTACCATGAATTACAATGTCTAGTCAGTCCTTGATCTTTAAAGGTGCTCTGCATTTATGTTTTGCGGTCTTAGAAAGGGCTAGCGAGATACCATCTTGTTATATCATATTATGATTGTTTTGAGAAAGTGTTGTCATCCGAGATTTATTATTATGGCTTGCTAGTTGATTATGCTATTGATATGGGTAATCATGAGACCTGAGAATTATTGCAAATGTGGTTAGTTATAATCTTTGCTGCAAACTTGAATGCTAGCTTGACATATTTATAACAACAAGAGCAAACAGAGTTTGTAAAAGTTTTTCTTTATTTCATTCAGTTTGTCAACTGAATTGCTTGAGGACAAGCAAGGGTTTAAGCTTGGGGGAGTTGATACGTCTTCGTCGTATCTACTTTTCCAAACACTTTTGCCCTTGTTTTGGACTCTAACTTGTATGATTTGAATGGAACTAACCCGGACTCAAACGATCAAATCTCTGTGTATAAGTGTCATCCCTGGATCGGTAATGCTGACACACACAGTACTTGAGGATTTATAACAGAGTTCAATCACACACTTATTACATCAAATGTCTCAGAAGAGAACTTAATACAATAATATGGCTTAAGGCCATTGATATGTCTCTGTTGTATCTACTTTTCCAAACACTTTTTCCCTTGTTTTGGACTCTAACTTGTATGATTTGAATGGAACTAACCCAGACTGACACTGTTTTCAGCAGAATTGCCATGATGTTGTTTTATGTGCAGAAAACAAAAGTTCTCGGAATGACCTGAAACTCCACGGAATATCTTACAATAAATAATAAAAAATCATCGCCAAAGATGAAGAACAGGGGGCCCACACCCTGTCCATGAGGGTGGGGCGCCCCACCCTAGGGCGCGCCCCCTACCTCGTGGGCCCCCTGGAGACCTCCCGACTCCAACTCCAACTCTATATATCTGCTTTCGGGGAGAAAAAAATAGGAGAGAAGATTTCATCGCATTTTACGATACGGAGCCGCCGCCAATCCCTAAAACCTCTCGGGAGGTTTGATCTGGAGTCCGTTCGGGGCTCCGGAGAGGGGGATTCGTCACCGTCGTCATCATCAACCATCCTCCATCACCAATTTCCTGATGCTCACCGCCGTGCGTGAGTAATTCCATCATAGGCTTGCTGGACGGTGATGGGTTGGATGAGATTTACCATGTAATCGAGTTACTTTTTGTTAGGGTTTGATCCCTAGTATCCACTATGTTCTGAGATTGATGTTGCTATGACTTTGCTATGCTTAATGCTTGTCACTAGGGTCCAAGTGCCATGATTTCAGATCTGAACCTATTATGTTTTCATCAATATATGAGAGTTCTTGATCCTATCTTGCAAGTCTATAGTCACCTATTATGTGGTATGATCCGTTAACCCCGAAGTGACAATAATCGGGATACTCACCGGTGATGACCGTAGTTTGAGGAGTTCATGTATTCACTATGTGCTAATGCTTTGTTCCGGTTCTCTATGTAACGCCCTCAATGCGGCTATATCTCCTATGTGTCGAAGCACGACTTAGAGGCATAACCGCATTGAAAGCAATGTCGCAAGTAAGGCAATCTTCACAACATCCCATGTAAATAGATAAAAAAGGGGAAGGTACATAGTTGGCTTACACTCGCCACATCAAACAAAGTACATAAATAGCATTACATCATCCAATCACTCATGGCCCAACTACGGTGCCAAAATAAAAGATCAACCCAACATGCGACACGGTCCTGATCGTCCCAACTGGGCACCACTACTGATCATCAGGGGAAGACACATAGTAACAGCGTGAGTCCTCGTCGCACTCCCACTTGAGCTCAAGCCCGTCATCCGGAACGGAGTCATCAGGCCCTGCATCTGGTTTGGAAGTAATCTATAAGCCACAGGGACTCAGCAATCTCGCACCCTCGCGATCAAGACTATTTAAGCTTATAGGTAAGGCAAGGTAATATGTGGAGCTGCAGCAAGCGACTAGCATATATGGTGGCTAACCTGTTCGCAAAAGAGAGCGAGAAGAGAAGGCAAAGCATGAACGAATAACTAGAGAACAACCTGCGACAAGCATTACTCCAACACCATGTTCACTACCCGGACTCCACCGAGAAGAGACCATCACGGTAACTCACACAGTTGATTCATTTTAATTAAGTTAAGGTTCAAGTTATCTACAACCGGACATTAACAAATTCTCATCCGCGCATAACCGCGGGCATGGCTTTCGAAAGTTCAAATCCCTGCAAGGGAGTCCCAACTAAGCCCATGACAAGCTCTCACGGTCAACGAAAGATATACCTTCTCCCGAGACATTCCGATCAGACTCGGTATCCCGGTTCTACAAGACATTTTGAAAAGTTAAAACAAATCCAGCAACACCGCCCGAATGTGCCGACAAATCCCGCTAGGAGCTGCACATATCTCGTTCTCAGGGCACACTCAGCTTGTCTAAACTTCCGGTAGGCCAGCCCAGAGTTGCCCCTGGTGGCCACCGGCGGCTGACGAGGTGGACCAACACTCAGAGGAGCACTAGCCCGGGGGGTTTTAAATAAGATGACCCTCGGGCTCCGGAAACCCAAGGGAAAAAGAGGCTAGGTGGCAAATGGTAAAACCAAGGTTGGGCATTGCTGGAAGAGTTTTATTCAAGGCGAACTATCAAGGGGTTCCCACCCCATTATCACCCAACCGCGTAAGGAACTCAAAATCCGGGAACATAACACTGATATGATGGAAACTAGGGCGGCAAGAGTGGAACAAAACACTAGGCAAAAGGCCGAGCCATCCACCCTTTACCAAGTATATAGATGCATTAAGATAACAAGGCAATATAATGATATCCCAACAAGAAAATAATGTTCCAACAAGTAACGGCCTCCAATCTTCACCTGCAACTAGCAACGCTATAAGAAGGGGCTGAGCAATGCGGTAACATAGCCAAACAACGGTTTGCTAGGACATGGTGGGTTAGAGGTTGACATGGCAATTTGGGAGGCATGATAAGCAAGTGGTAGGCATCGTAGCATAGGCATAGCAAAAGAGCGAGCATCTAGCAAAGCAAAGATAGAAGTGATTTCGAGGGTATGATCATCTTGCCTGCAAAGTTGTCAGAGTTGACTGGATCCTCAAAAGCAAACTCAACGGGCTCCTCGTTAGCAAACTCGTCTCCCGGCTCTACCCAAACAAGACAAACAAGCCAAAAGGACACAATCAACCACGTGCAAAGCTCAAACGACATGATGCAAACATGGTATGCTATGCGGGATGCGATATGTGATGCATATGCAAGATTTGACAATGGATGAATGAACCTGGCCTCAACATGGAAATCCAAGTGTTCCACTGGAAAGGTGAGGTGATTTCGGTTGAAATCGATATAAAGAACGCCGGAATCGGATGCACGGTTTGGAAATGGCAAGCAATTCAAATATGACAACGGTCTGCGATAAACAGCAAGTAGCCATCTAAATGTAACAAGTTAAACATGCTACAACACCCAAACATGGCAACAAAATACATGGCAGGGATCCATTCATAATACTTAACAAAAGATGAACACTGAGCTATGGCCAATTCATCCATTAACAGGTTCAAACAAGAATGGCAAAAGTGCAATTGGTAAACAGGTTTCAGACTTTGTGAAATTAACACTTGTCTGGAATTTCAGATCAGGTAGCACACTTTGAAGCAAGAAAACTATATGCTACAGGAACTTAACATGGCAAAGCAAGGCATGGCATGGAGCTACTCAAAGAGCTTAACAAAAGTCCCTTAGTGACCTTGAGCCAAAAGGGATCAGAAAATACAATTGCAAGCATGTGAACATGGCACAAACATAATCAGATCACAGACTTAGTGAAAAACTGGAGCATGCGAATCAGATATCAAGTAGGCATGTTTACGAGCTCGATGCACTCACTACAGAGCAAGTCATGACAAACTAAGCATACACCCATCAAGAATAAACATTATACAAGCTAGACATGGCAAGAACAACAACATAGCATGCACGGATCAACTACAACATCCTCGGCAAAATCGCTAACAAGTAGACAATCTGCCCAGATTCACGAAATAGCAAAAGTAGAGCTCGATTGACTCAATGTACGGTGCTCCATAATTGCAAACAAAGACATGGATGGATAGAGCACTACAATATTAACAAAACATCCTTACTGATCATCCTCAAAAGAGGCATGGATCACTAGGAAACAACATGAACATATGGCATATTGATAAAAACAGATCAAGGACTTAGTGGAATTGCTAAGTCCCTGAAATCAGCATTAACGAATGCACCACTTTGCAAGCTTGTGCTAGTCACCACACGCATCACAAAAATACATGGGTTGCACCTCTGGAAAGATGGCAAAGCATATAACAAAACCCATGTAGAGCTCAGGGGCATATTATGCACACAATAATCATGGCAAAAATGACAAATAGCTATTTGGAGCAGCAGATCTGACAACTAACTCAAATAGCACTCTTCCAACAGCATTTCGGGCATCAAGATGAGCTCAAATGAAAATGATGCAGTGAGATGAAATGATGTGCTCTCTGAGACGAACATTTTGATATGCTATATGCCCAAAACGGATCTACGGATGCAAAGATACAACATGATGAAAAACGCAAATTATTAAGGTTTCGGAGGAAAGTCAACCGTCCGGATTTTAGATATGAGATCCACTGTTCACGCGCGGATAACGATGTTCTCCGGGAAGCTCAAGCTCGCCGGAGAAGGGGCTGGTCGGAACTTGGGGAGGCGGAGGCGGCGGAGGGCGTCGCCGGAGAAGGCGTGGCCGGGCGCGGTCGCCGGATTCGGGAGCTCCTCTCCCTGGCGCGGGCGCCGGCGAGGACTTGTGGCGGCGGGGCGAGGTCGGGTGGCGGCGGAGCGAGGTCCTGCCGGCGATGGCGCGTGGGGCGGCGGCGGCCGGGGCCGAGGAAGACGGCGGCGGGCGCGGACCGGTCGAGGCAGGCGGAGGTGGGCGCGCACGGGCCGGGAGGGCCCGCCCTGGGCTCTCCGGGCCGGCGATGTGGGGCGGCGCGTGGGCGAATGAGAGGCAGACACGTGGCGGCGGCGACTGGGTCGGACGTGTCCGGCCCGAGCGGACGCGTCCGGCGGCGAGAGGTGGGGTGGCGACTTGGGTTTCACCCGTGATTTCGAATGGGGGAGGTATTTATAGGCATAGAGGGAGCTAGGAGTGTCCAAATGAGGTGCGGTTTTCGACCACGCGATTGTGATCGAACACTCTAGATGATGGAGAGGGTTTTGGACCAAAATGGAGGGGTGTTGGGCTGCAACACACACGAGGCCTTCTCGGTCCCTCGGTTAACCGTTGGAGCATCAAACGAAGTCCAAATGGTACGAAACTTGACAGGCGGTCTACCGGTAGTAAACCAAGGCCGCTTGGCAAGTCTCGGTTCAATCCGGAAATGTTTAACCCCCCACACACGAAAGAAAGGTAGAAATGACCACCGGAGGAGAACGGAGCGCCGGAATGCAAAACGGACAACGGGGAAAATGCTCGGTTGCATGAGACGAACACGTATGCAAATGCAATGCACATGATGACATGATATGAGATGCATGACAACGACAACAAAACACGGAGACAAAAACCCGAACCCGAGAAAATAAAATAACTTAACGCCGGAAACGGCAAGAGTTGGATTACATATTAGGTAAATAACATCCGGGGTGTTACAACACTCCACCACTACGTAAGGATCTCGTCCCGAGATCTAGGACTGGAAGAACGCCGGGTACTTAGAACGGAGTTGATCCTCGCGTTCCCAGGTGGCTTCACGGTCGGAATGGTGTGACCACTTGACTTTGAGGAATTTGATTGACTTATTGTGAGTCTTGCGTTCAGTCTCTTCAAGAATTGCAACGGGGTGCTCATGATAAGAGAGATCTTCTTGGAGCTCAATGTCTTCGAAGTTGATGTTGCATTCAGGGGTCTTGAAGCACTTGCGGAGATGAGAGACATGGAACACGTCATGCACATTTGCAAAGTTTGAAGGAAGCTCGAGTTGATAGGCGATATCACCTCTCTTTCTGACGATCTTGAAAGGTCCCACGTATCTAGGGGCAAGCTTCCCTTTGATACCGAAGCGACGAGTACCTTTCATTGGAGAGACGCGGAGGTAAACATGATCTCCGATCTCGAAAGCCAAATCACGGTGCTTACTATCATAGTAGCTCTTCTGGCGCGATTGCGCTGCTTTGAGGTTATCTCGAATGACTTTGCACATTTCCTCTGCCTCTGTGATTAAGTCATTTCCCAGAAGTTGACGTTCACCGGTTTCAGACCAGTTGAGAGGGGTACGGCAATTCCTGCCATACAAAATTTCAAATGGGGCCTTGCCCGAACTTGCTTGAAAACTGTTGTTGTAGGAGAATTCAGCATATGGAAGACAATCTTCCCACTTCATGCCGAAGGAGATCACACAAGCCCTGAGCATATCTTCAAGAATCTGGTTGACACGCTCGACTTGACCGCTAGTTTGAGGATGGAAAGCTGTACTGAAGCGGATGTTGGTGCCCATGGCCTTCTGAAAAGACTCCCAAAACTTGGAGGTAAAGATGCTGCCACGGTCTGAAGAGATCACCTGTGGAATACCGTGCAGAGAGACAATCCGAGAGGTATATAGCTCCGCCAATTGAGCTGCAGTGATAGACTCTTTGATAGGCAGAAAGTGAGCCACTTTAGTGAGTTTGTCGATGAAAATGAATAAGCATCATTGCCATGCTTGGACTTTGGAAACCCAGTCACGAAGTCCATCTCAATGTGGTCAAACTTCCATTCTGGAATGGCAAGAGGTTGGACGAGACCAGCTGGCCTTTGGTGTTCTGCCTTCACTCTTCTGCAGACATCACACTCATTCACGAACTGAGCAATCTCGCGCTTCATTCGAGTCCACCAATAAGCCTGCTTGAGGTCCTGATACATCTTCGTGCTCCCAGGGTGGATGGAGAGGAGTGAATTCTGAGCCTCGTTCATGATAACTTATGAAGGTCACCCTTGGGCACAACAATACGATCCTCGAAGAAGAGAGTATCCTTGTCATCAAGGCGGTAGCACTTGTACTTGGGTTGGCTCTTGGCAATCCCAATCTTCACCTTCTTCACCATAGCATCAAGAAGTTGAGTCTCGCGAATCTGGTCTTCCAAGGTAGGAGAGACTTGAAGGTTGGCGAGGAAACCTTGAGGAACAACTTGCAGATTGAGTTTGCGGAAAGCTTCACAAAGCTCGGGTTGATAAGGCTTGAGAATCAGACTGTTGCAATAAGCCTTCCTGCTCAAAGCGTCAGCAATCACATTGGCCTTGCCTGGAGTATACTCGATACTCGGATTATACTCTTGAATCATTTCGACCCATCGAGTCTGCCTGAGGTTGAGATTAGGCTGAGTGAAGATGTACTTGAGACTCTTGTGGTCAGTGAAGATGTCCACTTTTCTTCCCAATAAGAGATGTCTCCAAGTCAAAAGAGCATGCACAACTGCCGCCAACTCGAGGTCATGAGTGGGGTAGTTCTTCTCGTTGGGCTTCAACTAGCGAGAGGTATAGGCCACAACTTTCTTCTCTTGCATCAACACTGCACCAAGACCTTGGAGAGAGGCATCGCAAAAGACCTCGAACGATTTTGATTCATCAGGAGGAGTCAGAACTGGAGCAGTGACCAATTTCTCTTTCAAAGTGTTGAAAGCGATGTCACATTCCGGAGACCAAACGTACTTGACGTGCTTCTGGAGAAGGTTTGAAAGAGGCTTCGCGATCTTAGAAAAGTTCTCAACGAACCTTCGACAGTAGCTTGCGAGACTGAGGAAGCTACGGAGTTGCTTCACGTTCTGAGGTGGTTCCCAATTCACAATTGCAGACACCTTCTCTAGATTCACTGCAATGCCCTTGGCAGAGATGATATGCCCAAGATAAAGGACCTCATCGAGCCAAAATTCGCACTTTGAGAACTTGGCGTAGAATTGGTGTTCCCTGAGCTTATCGAGTACCAAATGCAAGTGCTTGGCATGATCTTCCTTATTCTTCGAAAAGACCAGAATGTCGTCGAGATAGACCAAAACAAAGTCATTTGTGTAGGCGTTGGAGATGAAGTTCATCATGCGAGAGAAAGTCGGAGGAGCGTTGACGAGGCCAAAAGACATGACAGTGTATTCATATGAACCATAGCTTGTCCTGAAAGCCGTCTTGGGAATATCTTGCTCACGGATTCGAATCTGGTGATAACCCATACGGAGATCAAGCTTGGAGAATACTTGGGCGCCTTTGAGTTGTTCGAACAGCTCGTTGATGTTGGGAAGTGGGTATTTGTTCTTCATAGTCTTCTTGTTCAATGGATGGTAGTCAACACAAAGTCGGTCCGTTCCATCCTTCTTCTTCACAAAGAGTACTCCACAACCCCACGGAGAGGAACTAGGTCGGATGAGGCCCATTCGCTCTTGAATATCGAGTTGCTTCTTCAGCTCCTTCAACTCTTTAGGTCCGAGCTTGTAAGGACGCTTGCAAACCGGTTCCGTGCCAGGCTCAAGATCGATGACGAATTCAACTGGCCGGTGCGGAGGCATTCCTGGAAGCTCTTCTGGAAAGACGTCTTGATATTCGCAAACGACTGGAATTTGAGAGATGGCATCCAGTTCACCCTTCTCATTAAGAGAAAACAGACGGATTGTATTATCCCGAGCGGCAAAGACAATTACATCCTCAGACGAATGAGTCAATTGAATCTGCCTGGCTGCACAATCAAGCTGATCCTTGTGCTTAGAAAGCCAATCCATCCCGAGAATAAGATCAATATCTGAGTCACCAAGAATCATTGGAGAAGCCAGAAACTTGAAATCACCCATCGAGATAGAAATATCCGGAATCTTGTAGTTAGCGAGCAAACATCTACCCGGAGAGACAACTGCTAACTGTTTATGCATAACTTGAGCATACCACCCATGCTTAGATGCAAAAGGTCTCGAGATGAAACAATGCGATGCACCAGTGTCAAAAAGTACTTTTGCAGGAACATCGTTAACAGGAAGGTTACCCATGATGACATCTGACGAGTCCTCTGCCTAAGCTGCATTCACCATGTTGACCTTGGCGTACTTGGGGTTATGCTTGACCACAGCTGTACTTGCCGATCTCACAGGAGGAGGAGGAGGGAGACACCTATGATTGAAGCATTTGTTGGCATAGTGACCCTTCTGTTGGCACTTGTTGCACGTGACCTCTGAAAGCGGATGGTGATACGGAGCACTCGATCTTGGAGCTTGAGACGAAGTCTTGTTCTGAAAGCCAGGGTTGGGTGGGTGGGAAGATCCAGTGCCACCTTTGCTCTTCTGCTGATACGGCTGCCGGAACGGAGGAGGAGGAAGCCAATACTTCTGCTGCTTGGCCACTTGAGTAGAGGAAGAAGGAGTAGCATCTCTGACTCGCTTCTTGGAAGCATCACACTTCAGCTGAGCAGCCTCTTGCTTCAATGCCATCTTGTAGAACTCATCGTACCTCAAGGGCTCAAAGAGAACAAGAGCTAGCTGAATTTCTTCTCTGAGACCACCCCTGAACTGCTATATCATGCTCTTCTCGTCAGGGACGTCCTGCTTAGCAAAACGGGCGAGCTTTTGAAACAACTTGTTGTAGTCATAGACAGACAAAGAGCCTTGCTTCAGGTTGCGGAATTCCTCACGCTTGCTTTCAACCACGCTCTGAGGAATATGATGAGCTTTGAAGTCTTGACGGAATTCATCCCAGGTAATCACACGGCCTCCTTTGGAATCCTTGTACTACTGGAACCATTCTGCAGCTTGGTCTTTGAGTTGGAAGGAAGCGAACTTGACAAAGTCCTCAGGCCTGACGTTACTGCACTCGAAATGCTTGCATAAGTCCACAAGCCAATCGTCAGCATCAGTTGCCTCAACACAATTGCTGAAGGTCTTTGGCTGGTTCGCAAGGAACTGGTTGAGTGTAGCAAAGTGATTTTGATTGTTGCCTTGGTTGCCTTGGTTGCCTTGGTTCGCTTGATTGCGCTCTTGAAGAATTTGCATGATCAACTGCATGTTTGCATTTGTAGCAGCCATCACAGCTTGCCATGCCTCCGGAGGAGGTGGAGGTGGCGGCAGATCCTGATTCTGATTCTGATTGCTGCTCTTAGCAGGAGCCATCCTGAAGAGGGTGACATCCGTTAGCACATTGACAGATAAAATTGAAGCTGAATCAAGCGGGTTGAAATTACAACATATAGTCTTCACATCCGAACATAAGAACGAATGCATTCCACTTGAAATGGTCACATATCCATAAATTGAGAAGCCACTTAGAATTTAGGTAGAGGAATAAATCAACAAGGTACGGATCAAGAACGAATACTCAGTAAGAAATCCCAATCTCAAACCAAATATCCGTGGAAGAAGAGCTAGAGCTACAAGAATTCCCACCTATGAAACTCCCGAACCTTTCCGTTTATGCAATCAGGTGTTGGGGATACAGGGGAAGCATAATATCTCACCCAAATCTAGCAAATCCTACATCCAGCTGTATCCATCCTTCAACACATAACCGAGCAAGACTTCGGAAACCATCTACCTCAACCTTCGAAAAGCATCCGTTATACAAGTTATGGCAATACTCCCGAACTCCCGCCCCAGTACTGGGTGGCGTCGAGGTTATCTCACCAACAACTGCATAAAAGAGATTTTCGATGTCGGTGTACTAAACTCAGGTATTCCAGAACTGCAATGATAAAATTGTGACGACAACACCTCGGAGCTCAACTCCCCGGGACACTGCCACAACCCCTAAATGACAGGAGGCACCAAGAACAATGTTCTCGTCACAAATCCATCGGAACGATTCCAAGATACCCGCGTGATCCTAAAAAAAATTTAGTGAAATTTGAGAAGAGAAGAGTCAAAACTCTACGTTAGGATGCCTTGCCAGAGCGATGAGGAGACTGGGGAGTAAAAAGAATTCCTAAACTCTCGATATATAATTCCTAAATGACTCAAAACATTTTTCTAGACTCAACAATGGCTGCTAAAAACGATCAAGCAGTGGGGGCTCCTAAGGTCAGGGAAGGCTCTAATTACCAACTTGTAACGCCCTCGATGCGGCTATATCTCCTACGTGTCGAAGCACGACTTAGAGGCATAACTGCATTGAAAGCAATGTCGCAAGTAAGGCAATCTTCACAACATCCCATGTAAATAGATAAAAAAGGGGAAGGTACATAGTTGGCTTACACTCGCCACGTCAAACAAAGTACATAAATAGCATTACATCATCCAATCACTCATGGCCCGACTACCGTGCCAAATAAAAGATCAACCCAACACGCGACACGGTCCCGATCGTCCCAACTGGGCACCACCTACTGATCATCAGGGAAAGACACATAGTAACGTCGTGAGTCCTCGTCGAACTCCCACTTGAGCTCAAGCGCGTCATCTGGAATGGAGTCATCAGGCCCTGCATCTGGTTTGGAAGTAATCTGTGAGCCACAGGGACTCAGCAATCTCGCACCCTCGCGATGAAGACTATTTAAGCTTATAGGTAAGGCAAGGTAATATGTGGAGCTGCAGTAAGCGACTAGCATATATGGTGGCTAACCTGTTCGCAAAAGAGAGCGAGAAGAGAAGGCAATGCACGAACGAATAACTAGAGAACAACCTGCGACAAGAATTACTCCAACACCTTGTTCACTTCCCGGACTCCACCGAGAAGAGACCATCACGGTAACTCACACAGTTGATTCATTTTAATTAAGTTAAGGTTCAAGTTATCTACAACCGGACATTAACAAATTCCCATCTGCCCATAACCGCGGGCACGGCTTTTGAAAGTTCAAATCCCTACAGGGGAGTCCCAACTTAGCCCATGACAAGCTCTCATGGTCAACGAAGGATATACCTTCTCCCGAGACATTCCGATCAGACTCGGTATCCCGGTTCTACAAGACATTTCGACAAGTTAAAACAAATCTAGCAACACCGCCCGAATGTGCCGACAAATCCCGATAGGAGCTGCACATATCTCGTTCTCAGGGCACACTCAGATTGTCTAAACTTCCGGTAGGCCAGCCCAGAGTTGCCCCTGGTGGCCACCGGCGGCTGACGAGGTGGACCAACACTCAGAGGAGCACTGGCCCGGGGGGGGTTTAAATAAGATGACCCTCGGGCTCCGGAAACCCAAGGGAAAAAGAGGCTAGGTGGCAAATGTTAAAACCAAGGTTGGGCATTGCTGGAAGAGTTCTATTCAAGGCGAACTATCAAGGGGTTCCATTATCACCCAACCGCATAAGGAACGCAAAATCGGGGAACATAACACCGATATGACGGAAACTAGGGCGGCAAGAGTGGAACAAAACACTAGGCAAAAGGCCGAGCCTTCCACCCTTTACCAAGTATATAGATGCATTAAGATAACAAGGCAATATAATGATATCCCAACAAGAAAATAATCTTCCAACAAGGAACGGCCTCCAATCTTCACCTGCAACTAGCAACGCTATAAGAAGGGGCTGAGCAATGCGGTAACATAGCCAAACAACGGTTTGCTAGGACATGGTGGGTTAGAGGTTTGACATGGCAATTTGGGAGGCATGATAAGCAAGTGGTAGGCATCGTAGCATAGGCATAGCAAAAGAGCGAGCATCTAGCAAAGCAAAGATAGAAGTGATTTCGAGGGTATGATCATCTTGCCTGCAAAGTTGTCAGAGTTAACTGGATCCTCGAAAGAAAACTCAACGGGCTCCTCGTTAGCGAAGTCGTCTCCCAGCTCTACCCAAACAAGACAAACAAGCCAAAACGACACAATCAACCACGTGCAAAGCTCAAACGACATGATGCAAACATGGTATGCTATGCGGGATGCGATATGTGATGCATATGCAAGATTTGACAAGGGATGAATGAACCTGGCCTCAACTTGGAAATCCAAGTGTGCCACTGGAAAGGTGAGGTGATTTCGGTTGAAATCGATATAAAGAACGCCGGAATCGGATGCACGGTTTGGAAATGGCAAGCAATTCAAATATGACAACGGTCTGCGATAAACAGCAAGTAGCCATCTAAATATAACAAGTT
Organism: Triticum urartu; assembly: GCF_056163025.1. NCBI lineage: Eukaryota > Viridiplantae > Streptophyta > Magnoliopsida > Poales > Poaceae > Triticum > Triticum urartu. The sequence continues at coordinate 26,891,368 of NC_141873.1, forward strand.
AAACATGCTACAGCACCCAAACTTGGCAACAAAATACATCGTAGGGATCTATTCATGATTCTTAACAAAAGATGAACACCGAGCTACGGCCAATTCATCCATTAACAGGTTCAAACAAGCTTGGCAAAAGTGCAATTGGTAAACAGGTTTGAGACTTTGTGAAATTAACACTTGTCTAGAATTTTAGATCAGGTAGCACACTTTGAAGCAAGAAAACTATATGCTACAGGAACTTAACATGGCAAAGCAAGGCGTGGCATGGAGCTACTCAAAGAGCTTAACAAAAGTCCCTTAGTGACCTTGAGCCAAAAGGCATCAGAAAATACAATTGCAAGCATGTGAACATGGCAAAAACATAATCAGATCACAGACTTAGTGAAAAACTGGAGCATGCGAATCAGATATCAAGTAGGCATGTTTACGAGCTCGATGCACTCACTACAGAGCAAGTCATGACAAAATAAGCATACACCCATCAAGAATAAACATTATACAAGCTAGACATGGCAAGAACAACAACATAGCATGCACGGATCAACTACAACATCCTCGGCAAAATCGCTAACAAGTAGACAATCTGCCCAGATTCACGAAATAGCAAAAGTAGAGCTCGATTGACTCAATCTAGGGTGCTCCATAATTGCAAACAAAGACATGGATGAATAGAGCACTACAAGATTAACAAAACATCCTTACTGGTCATCCTCAAAAGAGGCACGGATCACTAGGAAACAACATGAACATATGGCATATTGATAAAAACAGATCAAGGACTTTGTGGAATTGCTAAGTCCCTGAAATCAGCATTAACGAATGCACCACTTTACAAGCTTGTGCTAGTCACCACACACATCACAAAAATACATGGGTTGCACCTCTGGAAAGATGGCAAAGCATATAACAAAACCCATGTAGAGCTCAGGGGCATATCATGCACACAATAATCATGGCAAAAAGGACAAATAGCTATTTGGAGCAGCAGATCTGACAACTAACTCAAATAGCACTCTTCCAACAGCATTTCGGGCATCAAGATGAGCTCAAATGAAAATGATGCAATGAGATGAAATGATTGCTCTCTGAGGCTAACATTTTGATATGCTATATGCCCAAAACGGATCTACGAATGCAAAGATACAACATGATGAAAAATGCAAATTATTAGGGTTTCGGGAGGAAAGTCAACCGTCCGGATTTTAGATCTGAGATCCACTGTTCACGCGCGGATAACGATGTTCGCCGGGAAGCTCGAGCTCGCTGGAGAAGGGGCCGGCCGGAACTTGGGGAGGCGGAGGCGGCGGAGGGCGTCGCCGGAGAAGGCGCGGCCGGGCGCGATCGCCGGAGCCGGGAGCTCCTCTCCCTGGTGCGGGCGCCGGCGAGGACTTGTGGCGGCGGGGCGAGGTCCGGTGGCGGTGGAGCGAGCTCCTGCCGGCGATGGCGCGCCGGGCGGCGGCGGCCGGGGCCGAGGAAGACGGCGGCGGGTGCGGACCGGTCGAGGCAGGCGGAGGCGGGCGCGCGCGGGCCGGGAGGGCCCGCCCTGGGCTCTCCGGGCCGGCGATGCGGGGCGGCGCGCGGGCGAATGAGAGGCGGACACGTGGCGGCGGCGGCGGCTGGGTCGGACGTGTCCGGCCCGAGCGGACGCGTTCGGCGGCGAGAGGTGGGAGGCGACTAGGGTTTCACCCATGATTTCGAATGGGGGGGTATTTATAGGCATAGAGGGAGCTAGGAGTGTCCAAATGATGTGCGGTTTTCGGCCACGTGATCGTGATCGAACGCTCTAGATGATGGAGAGGGTTTTGGTGGGTTTTGGACCAAAATGGAGGGGTGTTGGGCTGCAACACACACGAGGTCTTCTCGGTCCCTCGGTTAACCGTTGGAGCATCAAACGAAGTCCAAATGGTACGAAACTTGACAGGCGGTCTACCGGTAGTAAACCAAGGCCGCTTGGCAAGTATCAGTCCAATCCGAAAATGTTTAACCCCCCACACACAAAAGAAAGGTAGAAATGACCACTGGAGGAGAACGGAGCGCCGGAATGCAAAACGGACAACGGGGAAAATGCTCGGTTGCATGAGACGAACACATATGCAAATGCAATGCACATGATGACATGATATGAGATGCATGACAACGACAACAAAACACGCAGACAAAAACCCGAACCCGAGAAAATAAAATAACTTAACGGCAGAAACGGCAACAGTTGGATTACATATTAGGTAAATAACATCTGGGGTGTTACACTCTATTAAAAGGAGGCCTTAATATTCCTAAGTTTCCATTAGGACCCCGCTGCCACAGGAGGGTAGGACAAAAGATGTCATGCAAGTTCTTTTCCATAAGCACGTATGACTATATTCGGAATACATGCCTACATTACATTGATGAATTGGAGCTAGTTCTGTGTCACCCTATGTTATGACTGTTACATGATGAACCACATCGGACATAATTATCCATCACTGATCCGATGCCTACGAGCTTTCCATATACTGGTTTAGGCTTATTTACTTTCCCGTTGCTATTGTTACAATCACTACACAATACCAAAAATATTACTTTGCTTTCATTACTCTTTTTTTACCGTTACCACCACTATCATATTACTTTGCTACTAAACACTTTGCTGAAGATACTAAGTTTCCAGGTGTGTTGAATTGACAACTCAGCTGCTAATACTTGAGAATATTCTTTGGCTCCCCTTGTGTCGAATCAATAAATTTGGGTTGAATACTCTACCCTCGAAAGTTGTTGCGATCCCCTATACTTGTGGGTTATCAGCCATCTAAATAAGATAACAACGGAAGCTTCGATGGAAAATGAGTTCATCAACTCCAACGGCATAGCTGAGTGCACGACAACGACCTAGCGCACCTTACTCTTCGTTTGAAAACTCTGCAACATAATACGTTGCAGCCTGTGTAGGTCAGCACATGGAATATGCTGGAAAAATAACACTATAGAGCAATGAACATATAACAACTATAACTCTATGCATATTTGGCTGGTGGAGGCTCTATGGTTGTTTTGCAGAAAGCTAGTTTTTCCCTACAACAAAGGAATAGATTTTATTTAACTACAAAGTTTGTTGAAAACATTGAGAAGGTTCCTCCAACTCAATCCCAAATTAAATAATAATCAACCCAACAAATTAATTAAATAGAGTGATGAGATCAAATCAATAATTCAAGTACCACATACTCAAGAAGTCCATAACCGGGACACGGCTAACTATGATTAGTTTATACACTCTGGAGAGGTTTGCGCACTTTTTCCCACAAGACTTGATCTCCTCCTTTGGATTTCCCGCACTACATGGTGTTTGAGAAATGGATGACCGAGACACAGTCTTTCCAAAGCATTAACTCTTTACTCTGGGTAGACACTACCACCTACATCCCCTACATCTGCTAGCCTACCACTGAAAGAGGTCACACAACATACTCAACTATGCGAGAGCCCATATTGGCTTGTGGCTACACACGGAAGTTTCCAGCATGAATAATCTTATGATCCCTTTGAGCCTGGGTGGCAAACCGTAGGATGATCACACGGGTACTCCGGGATATCCCAGGACAACGCTAGATTGCTCCAGGTGCCCAGACAACCACTGGGTGCTCCAGGGTGCCTCAACCAATCCACCTAGATGTGTATTAAAGTAGCCACCTTAAGTTTTAACCATTAATTAAAACTCTCACATCTGTCATGGATCACTCAAACCAAACCATGTCTACGAGCATAGCATAGTAGTATAAGCATAATGTAGAAGTAACTCCCGGGGTTTGAAAATAAAGGCAATAGGTACTACCTCCTCACTACTTCCCAGTACCCACAAATATTCAAGTCCTAACCATGCAGTGTTTGAGGATTGAACTAATGCATAAAAACTGGGTAATAAGGGGTATGATCAAAGTGTTACTTGCCTTGCCGACGATCTGAAAACCCTAGTGACTCGTAGTAGCACGCTTCACACTCCGAAAACTCTATCGTGAACAAACAATAGCATACATAAGCAATCAAGCATAAGATGCAAGGGTAAAACTCAGATGAAAATATCCAAACTGAAAGTTCAACTGAAGAGCTTCGATTCGCAAAAAGAATCCATCAAATCGAAGCTATGAAACTCAAAGTACGATCAAAAGAAGTTTGAATTAAAATATGCTTGATACCAAATTTTAAATTATCAAAACCATGTTCAAGTTGATTATCTGGAAAGAGGGGAACAAGATGAAGATCTTGGCGTTGGTTTCACTGGATTTGGACAGGCGAGCAAAAAGTTGTGAGGGTTTGAAGATCAGGGACTGATCTGTGATAAAAGTAATCGCGGATAGGTCCCTAGCTGAAAATAAAATAAAAAGAAAAACCCTAACGAACGAAAGTTCACTATGAAACCCTAATGAACGAAAACGTTCGCTACTGAGTACTAACGGACGAACGTCCGCAAATTAAAACCGAATGTAAAAATCGAGAAAAACCTTAACCCTAAAAATAAACCGATCTAAACCGAAGAACCGAAAAAACCAAAACGAACCGGCGAATCGGGCGGTTTTATACCGGTTCACGACGTCGGTGGGGTCAACGGCGGCGCGGTGGTAGCGGCGCAGGGCGGCGACGGCGATGCGGGTGCGGCAGCGGTGGCAACAGCAGGCGGCGGCAAGCGCGGGCGGCAGGCGGCTGCGGCGAGCGGGCGGCAGCGGCTGCGATCGGGCGGGGTGGCGAGGTGGTGACGGGGTCGGCGGGCTTTAAAGGCCGAGGAGCGGTTGCGGCTTGCGGGAGGGGGCACCGGGGCGGAGTCCGGCTCGGACTCGAGCTCTGGCGGCGGCGCGGACTCCCCGCGCGGGAGGAACGTGGCGGCGATATGGGCTTCGGCCTGCTCGGCTGGGCCTTCGGCCTAGTCGGGCGGGAAGTTTTTTTTTTAAATAAAATTTCGCCCGAAGAAAAATCTTCATAAAATATTAAAAAAAATCTAAAAATTACCATAAATTATTTTCGCCGTCTAAACCTAATATTAGAACAAAGTGAACATATTTTTGGCCTAAAAATGCAATTTCAAAAAATGCATATTTTTCTAATTCAAATAAAATAGCAAATAAAATATAAATTTGGTTTTAAAATTTCTTCTCCAATATTCCTCTCTTTTGAAGAAGTCATATTATCTTCTCTCTTTTATTTTAAATATTGGAAATAATTGGAGACAAAATTTATTAAAATCAAATTTATCCTCTTTTCAAATTTGATAAATTCAAATATGAAAATTTGTGAAATCCCCAAATCTCTCCTTGGGTCCTTGAGTTGCTTAAGATTTCTAGGATCACAACCAAATATGCAAATAAAATATGATATGCATATGATGACCTATGTATAACATCCAAATTGAAAATTGGGTTGTTACACTAGCTAATAGGCTTAGAAAGATTTGGCCAGAGGTTATTTCCCCAGCACAAAGTGCATTTGTCCCAGGCAGATTGATTACTAATAATGTGTTGGTAGCATACGAGAGCTTTCATACTATCAAAAATAAGACCCATGGGTCTAATGGCTTTTGTGCAGTGAAGTTAGATATGATGAAAGCATATGATAGAGTTGAATGGGGTTTCCTGAAGCAAATGATGACAAAGATGTGTTTTAGTGCTCAATGGGTGGATTTGATTATGGAATGTGTGTCTTTAGTCAGCTAATGAGTAAGTTTTAATGATACCGTGTCTGAAGAAGTTTGCCCACGAGAGGATTGAGACAGGGGGACCCTTGTCCCTGTATCTTTTCTTGTTATGTTCAGAAGGCCTATCTAGCTTGCTTGCTTATGAGGAGGAAATAGGGGGAATTGGGAGCATCTGTGTGTGCTTAAATTCCCCCTCTATTTCTCACCTACTATTTGCAGATGATTCCTTGATCCTGATGAGGAAAAATTCAAATACTTCGAAAAGGGTATTGGATACATATTTGTGGTAGCTCTGGTCAGCTGGTGAGCACAACTAAATCCAGTGCTTTCTTTAGCCCTAACACTAGTGTCATTGTCTGGGATGATGTCTGTAGGGAGTTCAAAACTCTAACAGAAGCTCTTCCACATATATATCTTGGTCCACCTACCATGGTTGGGGTGGATAGGAGTGATTGCTTTCGACATCTTGTTGACACGGTGTGGCGGAGATTAAACAGTTGGAAGGAAAAGGTGTTGTCAATGCAACGAAAGGAGATTTTCTAAAAAAATCTGTAGCTCAAGCAATGCCTTCTTATGTCGTGTTAGTGTTTAAATTACCAGAAGGACCTTGCAAATCCATTACCGATGAAATATCTGGCTTTGGGTGGAGATATGGTGAAGATAGAGAAAAAATGCATTTGTTTGCATGGTGGAAGATGTGCGTTTCAAAGAAGAAAGGGGGTATGGGGTTTAAGGACCTTCACAATTTCAATCTTGCTATGTTTTATTGACCGGTTAATCTTGGGATGTTAGCAAAACAATGTTTGATGACTACTTCAAAACCCAGATTCTCTGTGTGCACATATGTTTACTGAAAAATACAACCCTGATGGCGATATACTTAAGGCCGGACCAAGGAAATGGCCCCCCTTTACTTGGTAAAGCATTGTCTCAAACATCCAAACTTTTAAGAGAGAGTGTATATGGAGAGTTGGCTCGGGCTCTCAGATAATCTGGCAAGATCCTTAGATCCCGTCAAGTGAAACGAGAAGAATGATCAATCAATGGGGAGGAATTATGTTGTCAAAGGTTGAGGAAACTATTGATCCACATTCCTGACGGTGTGGATAAAGAATTGATTATGTTAGTTTTCTCCTCTATCGATGTAGCTCGGATCTTGAAAATTCCCCTTCGTGTACAAGCTATTGAAGATTTTATTTCATGGAACTATGCTAGATATGGTACTTTATCCGTTCGATCGACCTATCACACTGAATTCGATCATCAGTTTAGGCATCGCTTGGTGTGGTTTGATGGTCAGGGAAGTGTTCAGTTAAACTCTATTTGGAAATAAGTGTGGCAACTACGAGTCCCGGGAAAAGTCGAGCATGTTGGTTGGAAGGTGTTGAGAGGAGTTCTTCCATGTTGTTCTCGTACAAAGATACATACCTCTAATAACCCAATATCTGATATGCAAGAGAGGAATGGAAGATACCCAACAATGTTTTTTTACTTGCCCGCGTGCAATGGAGGTTTGGACGTTGCTTAGTTTGAATGAAGTGATTTAGAAGGTTGTTATTGAAGATCGATGGGGTTCTGTTACGATTGAAGTTCTTATGAGACAAAATGCAAAGGCTGAATATTTGCCACTGGTAGAACTGATCATTATGGCAACTTGGTACATATGGTGGCAACGTCGTCGGTGCGTCAAGGGCGATACCATCCAGAACCCGGTACGAACTGTTACATTGACTAAGGTAATCGCTCCTAATTTTGTTAGAGCTTGTACTCCAAATCAGCCGGTTAGAAAGAAGGAACATATATGGAAGAAGCCGACGACAGGAGTGGTGAAAATCAACGTAGAAGCATCATTTTATGATGATACTATAACGGGAGCCACTGGTGTTGTTGCGCGGGATGAGCATGGTAAATTTAGGCTGCTCCCGATGGACCGGTACTTAGATGGGGTGCTAAGCATATTAAATAGCTTAGCAACCAAACTCCCCAATGCATAGGTGCTTAGCTTCTTGTAGCTAAGCTCCCTTCATTTAATGATTTAGCTACTAAACTCCCTCATGCATTGGTGAGTTTGCTTCATTTAAATGTTTTGCCTAGGTTCGCGTGCTTGGCATTGGTTCTTTCTGGGGTCACTAAACCCATCTCTCTCCTCTTAATTGCCTTGCCACATCAGATTTTTCGTCTACATGGCATGCTTAGCACCCGTACAAGGTAGAGCATTGGGAGGGGCCTTATAGCAGCTTCAACATGGTACATGCCTCATATCAGTGATGTGGATTCAGCGGGAGACTATTGGTATTCGGAACGGATTTCTCTTGGCAGTAATGTTGGCTGTAGTCGAGTGTTTATCGAGTGTGATAGCACCTTTGCGGTTGAAGCAGTTGTTTAAGATGAAGCATACCTAGGGTCTGAGCTTCCAATTATCATGGAATGCAAACACTTGTTGTCTAAATTAGTACATCGTTTGGTCACTGCTTCAGAGAGGCTAATGAAGTAGCTAATAGCCTTGCAAAAATTGTTCTAGTACTAGATCGTTATTAGGCTTTTGGGATTCAAATGTCCCTGGTTTTATTTCTCCAATTCTAGTAAATGGTGTAGCCATTATATGAGGAATAAAATCTGGTAATTATAAAAAGAATAAAACTATAAGGGAGGGGGTTTGCGCCTGAGCACTAATATGTATTTCTTTACACCACAAAAGAACTAATATGTATCCCTTATATTAAGAGACATATGGAGCCGTCGCCTAGCATATGGGCTCAGCTGGCCCATTGGCACACACCATGGATCCCTAGCTTCAAGCATACATGGAGGATCGTCTAAAGGAAGGAACTTGCTTGTCAAGCCGAGGACTCCAAAGCCAAACTCATGTGTCCGAGGAAGATTGTCGCCCCCGACATTGAAGACCAGTTTAGGGGCTACTGGTGGTGTCCTGGACTATGGGCTACCAACCTAGTTGGCCCACAATTCATGTGCCGAGCTTACGACCAACCGTTCTTACAAGGAAGCACTCCGGAGGCCTCGCACTTCGGCGTGATCAAGGTGGACTTCGCCAAAGACTTGAAGTGTACTCCAAAGACTGTGTTGGCCGCCGGCATGTGTATCCCTAGATTGGCAACCGACCATGTGTAACCCTAGGTACCTCAAGTGGCTATATAAAATGAGGGGTTTAGTCCGTAGAGACCACGGTCATAATTACAACCATCTGGCCTTAGGGTTAGAACACAACGATCTCAAGGTAGATCAAGCTTGTACTCGATACATCATCATCAATACAATCAAAGTAGGACGTAGGGTATTACCTCTTCGAGAGGGCCCAAACCTGGGTAAATATTGTCCCTCTTCGTCTCCTGTTACCCTTAGATGCGAGATCCATAGTGCGGGAACCGCTACCCGAGGACTGCCGGTTTTAGTACCGACACATATGGAGCCGTCGCCTAGCAGGCTGGCCAGGCCCATTGGCACACACCATGGATCGCTAGCTTCAAGTATACACGTAGATTTTGTGTTTTTGTACCATCTATTTTTTTGCTTATATATGAGTTTAAAAAGGTTCGTCAAATTCAAAAAATGTTCTTAAGTTATAAAACAACATTGTTCACAAGTTCCGAAAATATTCATGAATTTAGAAAATTAGTGTAATTCAAAAAATGTTCGTGAATTCAAAAAATCATCACAAACATAAAATAAATGTTTGCGAATTTGGAAATGTTGTTGTGAATTCAAAAACCATCATGAATTTGGAAATGGCCATGATTTCAAAAATATTTGGGATTTTAAAAATATTCATGATTTTGAAACATATTCATTAATTTAAAAATTGTTCATGAGTTTTAAAAACTATTCATGAATTATGATTGAAAAATGTTTGTGAATTCAATAAAGCTCACAGGTTTTTAGAAGTTCTTGAATGTACAAGAAAAAAGAAAGACAAAAAGAAAAAGGTACAACAAACAAAAACAAATGAAAACGTAGAAAACTGATCAGAAAACCAAAAACTGATATAGAAGAGAGAATAAGACCAGTAGAAAGCCTCCCAAAAATGATGGTAGAAACTTCCAAAATCCCGAAATTACTAATTGAGGAGCACTCCTTGAAAATATCACTTCCACCTCCCCAAGTTGTGACAAGTGGCGTGCCGCATGTGCATCACTTGTCGCAATCAGGGAGTTTTTCCTTTTTTCATAGATTCATTTTTTTAATATTTTATCTCTTAAATCGTGCATCCAAATCTCGAACCGTTTTCACCGTTGTTCCTCATGTCGAGATCTTCAAAACTAGATACCATGTTGACAGGTTTTGATAAACTTTTTTCCATGAAAAAAACCGGACGAAAAAACTGGACGAAGAAACCGAACCAGGAGCACATTTTTTTCTTTCCGAAAGAGACACGGCCATGCCTCTCGTGAAAGCACAATCGTGCCTCTCGCGCGAGCAAAACCGTGCCTCTCGCAGAAAGGAAAAGAGAAAAACATGTTTTTTTTTCGTTCCGAGAGGCACGGACGTGCTTCTCGCGAAAGCACAACCATGCCTCTTGAGACCGCGCCTCTCGCGGAAAAAAAAGAAAACATATTTTTTTTCTGTTTTCAAGAGGCACGGTGCTTCTCGCAAAACCACAACCATGCCGCTCGCGGAAGGAAAAAAAGCAGAAAACATGTTTTTTTGTTTCCGAGAGGCACGGCCGTGCCTCTCGCGAAAGCAAAACTGTGTCTTTCGCGGAAGCATAACCGTACCTCTCGCGGAAACAAAAAAAACAAAAAAAAACGCGTATTTTTCATGCGAATTTTTTTTGTTTCAAAAGTTAAGGAAGACCGATAGAAAACCAAAAACTCAAAAGAAAACCGGTTTAAAAGCTGAAAACGCGTGCAGAAAATAATTTTAAAAAAATCCGAAGGAAGCGTCAAGAGCGCGACACGTGGTGGCAGGTCGCAAGTGATCGTTGCGAGGCTTCCAAAGAAGCGCTCATCAATTAGTTGGTCCTCCAAAATCCCCTCTGAGCGTTTCCCCTGATGTGCTGGCCCAACAGAGGCGCTACGTGAGCGATCAGTGTGATATTACTCGCTTTGAGCGAAACATATCATTCTTGGCCATGTACGGAAACATTTCAAACGCCGAATAGTCCTTTTCAGGTGCTGGTTGTGCCAACCAGCGCTCACTCACATGGTCAGTTGGGCCAGCAAGCACCGATCGCTGGCTCGTTGCTCGCCCAATCATCGCTCATCCATTGACAGTTGATCATTTGGCCCTTTGACCACTAACCGTTTGATCCTTTGACCATTGACTTTTTCAAAATTTGAATAAAAGATCATTAATTGAAAAAAAATTATGAATAGAAAAAAGTTAACGAATATTAAAACTCCCGAATTTGAAAGAAGTTTGCGAATTTACAAATACTTCATGCATTTGGAAAAGAAGCTCGTAAATTTGAATAAATATATCATGAATTTGAAACAAATTCATGAATTCAAAAAAGTTCGCAAGTTAAAAAAAGAAAAGTTCATGAATTTGGATATTTTTTGCGAATTTTAAATAAAATGAAAAAAAGGAAAGCAAAAAAAACCTATTCTAAAAAAATAAGGGAAAACCCGCCCCAGAAAACTAGGGAACCATCTAGAAGGTTCCCAAAACTTGTTGGTGAAGACTAAAATGGGTTGACCTAGTTACACTACGGAAGGAAAAAACACCTAGCAGCCAGCTACTACGGATAACAACGCTGTGGCTGGCGCCTTAAGCGCTGAATAGGATTGGGCCTTTTCAAGGCACAACGGTAGAGGGAGTGATTCACGCTGTAGCTGGCGCCTCGGCACACTGAGTTCCTCCTCTTGCAGTAGTAGAAAAGATGAAGGTGGATGGTGCAGTGACGAAAGCTGCAATTTTTTTGATCTGTTAGTTTTGTTTGCAGGGATTCCGATGGGGTGTATACCTCTGCTCTTCAGCGACAGTGTTCTCCAGTATAAGAGACACCGCCTCCCTTGAAACCTTGGCCTACCGGGAGGCACTGGATTTGGCTTCAGACTTGTTGCTGAATCAGGTGATTATTGCCTCAGACAACAAGGATGTTATTCGGACATCAACAGTGGTACAGGAGGAAGCTACGGGAATATCATTTGCGTGATTGCTATCACGGCCTTTGATTTTCAGGCTTGTGCCTTCATTTTGGAAGGAAGAAAATGTAATGTCGAGTTACATAAACTCACTAAGCACGCTCTAGGTCTTTCTAAGGGGCGCCATGTGTGGCTCATTTAGCCTCCTCACATCAATTGTATCCCCCTAAACATTCTTATGACAAAAAAAAAAGTGGAGTGTGTTTAGACACAAATAAAAATCACCACGTTTATTTGCTCAAAAATAAATACCACTCACTATAGGTACCAAGGGATCATCTCTCACGTCATCTTCAAGCTCTCTAGTAAATAAGGTTATCAATGCTATGGTGAACAATACTGTTTCCATGTTGTAAGTGAGACTCATTTGATAGTATTTTACTTCATCATTTTCCTTATTTATTAGTTTCTGTTTTATTTCCCATTTTTCTAATTTCTTTTTATACCTTTTCTCAAATTTTTCCTTTTTTTCTGTGGCTTCTTTCCTATTTACTTTTATTTCTTGTTTTAGACATGATTAGAAGTACATGTATTATTTCCATTTGGCATTGACTATTTTTATAAGATATAAAAAAATCTTTGTACGTCTGATGCATGACTTATTTAAATAACATATTTTTACGATGGTGGAACATATGGCAAGAAAATGTTTTGTTATAAGAAACTTACTACCCTTAGAACATGTTTTTGTTTTATAGGAATTTTTATTTGATAGAGTGAACAAGTTTATGTCAACAATAGGACATACTTAGAAATATATTTTACCATGAGAAATTGATATCTGACAAAACATACATTTTGAGCTACTTGAACATTTTGGCCAATATATATTAAAATAATTCTATGTATAGCAAGCTTCTAAATCTAGGTCGCGGGCTGGGAGCATGTGGGACGGGGACGCCGTTCCGGCCGGGGTGTCCCCCCTGAGCCGTCGAGAGAAGGTCTCGAGCGTAGCCTCGCCTTCAAGCATTGGGCTCGAGGAAGGTGCTTCCGTTGCCTCGAACGTGGCCACCAAGTCCGGGCATGCCGTGAGCCATTTAGATGCATTCGTTGTCGTCGCCCTGGTCATCGGGAGAGGTTTTATCGTGCTCACTCTCCGGTTGCTCGGGATCCCTCTCCGGTCACCCGTGTGGGATCTTCGGTCACTCACGCTCCTCGCCAGCGGAGCCGCTCCCCGTTCGTCCAGCCTTGTTCTTCGCTGACCAAGAGTTAGGCAAAGGTCGTGGGCAACTCGTCCCTGTGTGTGTCGGTGCCGCCAAGGTCCCAATCTGGGTGTCACCAGGATTCCAATGCCAATGCCTTTTTGGTCTCTGCTTTGGAGTCCCAGTTTGCCTTGCTACGCGTGGAGGTCCTTCAGGAGGTTGAGCTCCTCCGCACTAAGCTTCACGACGCTCTTGCCAAGCTTCAGGTTGCATCGGTAGTGCCTTTGGTGTGTGAGCTCCAATCTGGTTCCATTGATGAGGCGGATGAATGCTTCTTTGGAGAGTTTTCTCCTCGTGCTCTGGATGCAACGTCGTCTGTCCGTGGCAGTGTGGTCGTCACCGAGGTCGTGGCTCCAGTTCTGCAAATTATGCCTGAGCTGTTGCAGGAGCTTTGTGGGGGAACAACTATGATGCAGCCGATGAAGCCAGGCTCAATGGAGTCCTTGGCCTCACCATCACCATCAGAGTCCTGCCAGCCGCTCGCCTTTGTGGACAGTGCATGCTTGGATGGTTCTGTCACTCTCTCATTCATGCCCGTTGGGCATGAGGCGTCCTTGAGTGGCGAGGTTGATGAGATAGGTGTGGTGCCCAACTCTGAGGCCCTATGATGTGAGCAACTGGAGATGTCTGAGTCCATCGTGTTGGTTGTATCTGTGGTTGATGATGCTCGGGTGATTAATATGTTGGTGTCTGATCCTTTGGAGCCTAGCCAGCTGCTCGCCGTTGTGGAGGATGGAGGTTCTGATGTTGCGGTAACCCACTCGCACGTGACTGTGAGGCAGATTTCTGTGCGTGAGAAGGTCGATGACATTCTCTTTGAGTTAGAGCTTCATAGCTTGCTTAAACGTTTGGAGGCGGCTAGCCCTGGATCTGGCAAGGCGATTGTGGAGGAGGCTCTTAGGAGCAAAGGAAAGAAGAGTGACGCCACAAAAAAGGCCTCGGCGGCTGCTTAATGGATGACCTTCGCTCTCTTGCATTGTTCTTATGGCCTGCATTGTCTTTGTGGATTTGGTGGTGCCCGTGCTCGCTATCCAAGTTACTCTTGTTTGGGGTATCTTTGTGATGTAGCAGTGTGGGGTTAGATGGTCGTTACATGTTGGATATGGTTGTCGAGTGAGTAGCCCACATGGGGTTGATCTGTATCGGTTTTTTGCCTGGTTTTCCGTTAATTAACTGGGCAATTCTTTTCTGCTTAAGTAATCGATGAGGCAAATCTTTTGCCTCCATTTTAAAAAAAAAATCAATTTGGGATTCTACAGACATGAATATAACATATCATTATGTACATATCATTTTCGCACACATCATCCGATATAGACCAAAATATCAACTGATATGGTTGATATCTAATACGACATATCCACTGATAAAGAATGATATATGACAACATTTCTTTCTCGGAAAGCAGTTAAAATAAATGGATTTACAACATCATCATATTATCAAAGTCATGCATAATGTTTTTTAGAAGCACACGTATATTTTTTTTGGTAATATTACTATAAGGATTTGGTGAATCTTTCTTAATAGTTTCTTAATTAAAATTTTAATAAACTGGGAATCTAAATTTGTTATGCTCAAGCATTGCCATTATAATTTTTTTCTAAAATACATGTTTTGAACAAGAATAATACAAAAAGAAAACAAATCCGATATATTTTCTCTGATACAACTATATATTGTCGGGTATATCACCCGATACCCCCCGACATCTGATATCTTGAAGCTAAACTGATACAAACCTGATATACCATATTTTGAACTTTGATGTATAGTGGAACAACTTTTTATTTAAATATTATTTCATACCGAGCATTTTCTTGCAAACAATCAGAACAATTTTATGACTTGCACATACATTTCTAAAAATAATTTGTATGTAAATTTTTCCTTAATAATGTTTTGAATACCTAGTAGTATTAGACACGATGAATTAAACCGATCATGATTTGAATGTTTGGTTTGAATTTTTCAAATTAGTGAAATTTATCATAATCTAGTAAAGTACTTTTTAGAGGAACAAATATAATATAGCTAATTGTTTTTTTTCCTTTTAGTGTTTAGAAAGAGGAATATATCTAGTAGATCGGTGCTTTACAACCATTTAAGGGTCCACGAATATACAAGCCAATAGTGCGCCACTGAAATTTCATGTTTGAATTCAAACTAAACTATCCTCTAAATTACAAACCATTTCTATGTTGTAGTTCACGTTTCAGTATCTTTCAAACTAGACCACATTATAGATTTGGATAATAACTTTTGAGATTTGAGTGTATTTCATCTTCATGTTAGTGAATGTGCACTTTATGTGTTAGTATGTACTTCCCGGGTTTTGTGTGTATTTCACATGTTAGTTTGCACTTCAGCATTCTAATGTGTGTACTTATGTGCTAATTCCCACCTGTAGCGCGTGTGCTAAGCCCGCACTACTGCTAAATAACAGTAGCGCCGCCCATTAACCCCACGCTACTGTTAATCACCTACCTATAAGGTATTTCCTAGTAGTGGTGTGTTAGTGTGTACTCCTCATAGTAGTTATGTTTTTGTGTACTTTTCATGTTGGTGTGTTTATACTGCACACATCATTGTGTGCATTCTGATGTATATTGATCCTACTTTTCTTGCATAAATGTATGACTTCTGTAGAATATGCACTGAATAGAGAAAAGTGAGAAACTAAGAAATGAGGGGGGGGGGGGGGGTGTCCATCAGGATGCTCCACGCGCTGCACGCTCACCCCCAAAGTAACCTTCTCTTCTGTGAAAAACACCTCATCGCTCAAATGGCTGGAAACAGAATTAGTTGTTTTTAATAGAAACCCCAAACAAAACAGGTTGGGTGGCCCTCCTAAGGGCTTGTTCCATATGATGGGAATACTCAATTACTTCAGTGATTGAGATGCTTTTTAAAGGGGGTGATAGAGTTCTCTCTTTCGCCCATTTAAGCTCCCCATACTATAGGACCAAATGCTCATCAACGTCCCAAAATATTGTGGGCCTTAATTAGCCTAGCCAGCTTTGGGACCAAAGCCCATTGGTCTCAAGCTGCTACTCTACCCTATTGTTATTGTGCTAGGAAAAATACACTCAAACATGCATGCAAAGAGATGTGCTCCAGAAGTGTCATTTGGACCATTAGGGTAGGTAAATGCTCAATTATCATATTAGATATTTTTGGACTTGGAACAAGATTAATATTATTTACACAAAGACCACATTGCCCTTCTCTTATTTTTACGTTATGTCTTTTTTCCTCTCGAGATAATATCCTTCTAAAATAATTGGATGCAGTATTCCATTAGAAAAGATAAGAAGTGCGTAATTAGTTATTTTATTGATGCCCCGATGGAGATTTTTGGCGTGATAGTCAACTGCATATGGTTAGTGTCCTCCTTCACAAGATAAGCTATCTTGAGCATGATAGGGAGGTATCGTCGAAGGTTCACCTATTTCACTATTTCCAGACATTTTACAATGTAGAAGCCATCACTTTAGTGTGTGCCAATGATCTTGCCAGGTCTAGCTAGTATGTAGGAGTCTTGCGGTGATGTTACATATGCAACGGGCAGCCCAAGCCCACATGTTTGAACGCAAAAAAAAAACTTTGTGTTCTAATTAATATACACACGTTTTGAAGGAAAAAACACACATGCGTGCACACACACATCCCGTCTACTTGTACCACACTAACTATGTGTGTGTGAACTATATGGGCATGTTTGTTTTTCGCAGGATTCAGAAAACCCAGTAATCGGGGAAAAAAATGCAAGAACGAGGTGCAAAACAGATGAATGGAAAAACACAAGCCTGAAAACTCGTGTGCTTGGTTCACCGGAATGACACTAAACACGACCAAACAACATGAAAACTTTCCTTTCCTTCCCTGGCCCATATAAAAGAAATTAAATCAAATCAAAATTTACCAAAACCTCAACTAAATCAAAACTTCCCTTTTCTTTCCCTGCCCATACTCAAATCAAATCTAATCTTGCCAAAATCTAGAATATGGTAGATCTAAGGTTTATGTCAGACACAGTTAGTGTTGAACCACTAGAATATGCATGTCCCGTTGCAATGGCAGTTAGCTAGTAGATCCAAAATGGCTTGTCAAACTTCTGTGTTTTCCCTTTGAAAGTGAGAGGATGAAGAAAACTTTCTCCACGTTGGTTTCGTTCAATTCCTTTTAAACCGAACCGATGAATAGGGCCACCGACGAAGAATAGATTTTTTTTTTCAATTCCTACACTTTCCCTCTAGCTACTGCTTTAACGAAGCAAGTTCCTATGAAAAAGCATGTTTTGTATATGCTTGAAGTGTCATCTCCGTGGGCACTTAACAGAGCAGCGTGCACAGTCACATTATATTCCATGGGAACTGACGCCATCCATCCATCCACCGATCTCACCAATGTACGCCCCGGACAGACAGACAGTACGTCCTACACAATCTATGAGATACCTTCAAGAATGTACGTTACATCATCTCGGCTAGCCGCTGCATGCATGGGTTCAATCACCCACACACCCCCTCACCTCTCTCTCTCTCTCTCTCTCTCTACAAATCATTCACAATCCCCCTCTCTCTCTCTGTCTCGTCCCTGTAGTGGTAGTAGTAGAGGCAGCTGGGGAGTGTGAGTGTGAGTGCATGTGCATGGTGTGCTTTATTCTCCCAAAGGGGGATACAGAAGCGGTCTGCTGCTGCGCTGAGGAGGGGTGGGGTGGGGTGGCCTAGGCCTTCGAGAAAGCAAGCCACCCCAAAGCACACCCAAAGCAGCTAGGCTAGCAGGGAGAATCTGATTCCCCTCCCAGAGTAACATGCGCGTACCGATGCGATCCACCATCCACCCGTCCGTCGATCCATGAAATTCATTCCAGATCTCTCTCTCTCTCTTGCTGCAGCTTGGACCGTACTACTTCCGTTCCGTTCCAATACGCATACCACCACCACAGTCTTCTCTCTCTCTACAACGTTCTCTTTCTCTCTCCTCCTCTCCTCTCCCATGGAGCCTCATGGTCATCTCTCTCTCTCTCTCTCTCTCTCTCTCACACACACACACACACACACACACACAGTCTCCACATTCTTTCGTACGCTTCTTTCACTTTTGGGTGGCAGTCTTGTTGCAGCAGCTCGGGCTTTTGGGGCGCACCGTCCGCGCTTGGTCCATCGCTCCTATCCAAGCTGCTACGAGAACACAATGGAAAATACTAGTGCACCAGTCTTCTCTCTTCTCTTTCTCAGTGTTCCCAAACTCCCATGTAACCGATAATCTCCATGCAGCCAACATGACATGCATACTACATTCTTCCATCCATCCGGCACCTATACACACACACACCTTGACCTACATATACATACCTAGCCAGTCTCGATCCATTCATGCACACATACTATATATAAAGAAGAGAATATATAGTAGGTATTTGGTACGTGAAAAAAGCGTGAAGAATCCATGCATGCTGCATGGATGCAGTTGAACAACCTATCTAGGTACAATATGTCTCATGGAACTAGCAAAAGATCGATTTGTTTTATTAGAACACAAAAGATTGATCGATATGTGTGAGATATCTATCTTCGCGCTTTGGTACGTTCTATCGATCAGTGTAAAAAGAGGCCCGGCCGGGAAAGGAAAAGGTAAAAACTAAAGAACCGACCTTGCTTTTGGATGACCATCTTTGACTATTCCCTTTTTGCATGCAGCCGTGATCAACATTGCAGTGCCAACTCTAGCTAATTAATTGCCTGGCTTAGCTTAGAGAGATCGACATACACTAAACTGCACATAAATCGATCCATGGCTGGTATTGCATGTTAATCTGGAGGCATGCAGGCTACATGCATGAATAATCTAAATGCATGCATGGCATCTTCACTTTGATTTTCTCTTTCTGCTTACACATGTGGATTCCTGGCTCCTATGATTTTGAGTGATGAAGTTATAAGAGTAAGATCTATCAGTTAATTATATACTTCTAAATAGATTTGTTTAGTTGCACCAGTCGATTGAAGTTAATGACCAAGCTCATGTGTATTCTCCAAAAGGAAAATGCATGGATGTATGCATTTTAGTCCATTTAGAATGTATAGTATTCACAATCTTGGATCACAATTTTGGTGGAAATACCATCATTGGATTTCTTCAAATATGCATTCACAATCTTGGATCACATGTATATAATTGGCCGCACGCAAACAGAAATGGGAGAATTATATATATCGACCAGACAATATAATTTGGACATATAATAGAAGATTGTCATGAACAAAAGTGGTACAATACACACACAATTAACTTCACCCTGAATGCGAAAAAAAGAGCCCTAAAATAAGAAGAAGTAGAAGAAACACCGCAAGTGATCATGCTAGCTGAACTAGCTAATTAACACTAATAGTTGTCCATGATCATTAAGCAAGCACACAACACCATGCATCCTTATCCATCTCCATGATCGACCTTGTCTAGTTCTTCCATCAACACAATGCATAACAAATGCAAAGCTTTTTCTATATCTCACAACACCCTCCAAGTCCATGCTACCGCTAGTTGTAGGATTAATCTGAGCTCGCCATTAGCTTAGCTCATTCATCACAAGAGATGGTTACCTGTGGCAGCATTGGAGTAGGAGCTTGTGTAGCCAGCACCAGCAGTGAGGTGGTGATCACCACCGTACATGGCGATGCTGCCTGATCTCGGGTAGCATTCTCTCTTTGACGGCATCGCGTGATGAAACTGTTGGTCTCCTCCGTCGTCTTCATGGACGCCGCGGCCATCACCACCGTTGCCCAAGCCTAGGTAGTGGAACATCCCCGGCATGGCCATTGCAGGCGCTGCAGCTGGGGCCAGTGTGTGCTGCTGGTCGGCCATTGCTTGGAAGAACGGGAAGCCTTGCATCTGCTGCACTCTCCACTGCTCCAGCCCGGGCACGGCACCGCCGCCGCCGCCTCCCAGGTAGTAGCCCGCTGGCGAGTCGACCGGGGACGGCTTCCCCATGCCGGAGAAGGTGGAGCCGAGGCTCATGGCATCAAAGTCGGCGAGGCGGAGCAGCGGTGGCAGGAGGCCGGACAGGTTGCCACCACCGCCGTTCTGCAGCATCGCCGGGAGCACGGGAGCCGGGTTGGACATGGTCGTGCAAGCGGAAGTCGTCGATGACGTGGTCGACCCACCCGAAGCGGCGCCACTGGCCGCCGGTGCCCCCGCTGCCGCGGCCGCGGCCGCCTGCTTGGGTTTGGCGCGCTTGGCGTGGCGGCGGTAGCCGCCGCCGACGGGGACGTTGCGGAGCGCTCCGCCGCGGGTCCAGTAGCGGCGGCAGGCGCGGCAGAAGTGGCGCGGCTGCGAGAGGGAGTAGTTGTTGAAGTAGCAGAACTTGGTGTTGGCGGAGTCGCAGCGCGGGCACTTGAGCCCCTGCTCCGGCAGCGGCACCCGAGCCAGCCGTGCACGCTCCGACATGGACATGGGCTTCGCCGGCCCCACCACCTGCCCGCCGCCGCCGCCTCCGTCCCCACCTTCAGCAAGCGTCCCCTGCTGCATGATTGATGGCTGCAGGAGCTCATGGTTGTTGCAGCCGCCGTCGCCGGCGCCACCACCACAACTTGCGGCCGCGACCTGCTGGTGGTGAGCATGCTGCTCAAAATCCAACTATGGCATGAGAAGAAGAATCAAGAACCCAAGATAAGATGGAAGTGAACCCAAGAACCAGAATTCAGGCTAAAAAATTGTGCCAAGTATATACCAAACATATGTAAGTGTTTGAATCAGAATATTTAGCCAGAAACCTAGTATCATTATCCTCTTTGCATCAATATTATTAATACTCCCGAACAACTTTCTCCTCCTCTAACTTTATTTGAGCTTGTGCAAAAGTGAGAGTGAACAAAATCCGGGGAAAAGAAAGGGGAATGAAATTACCTGGTTATCATTCCAGCTCGAGGAATCCAGGAATGAAGGGGGGAAGATCATGGTGTGGGGGTGGGTGGGTGGTGATGTTATCAGGAGAAAGTGAGCCTTGTGCTAGCTAGGGTTTGGCAAGCTCTTGTCTTCTCCTTGCTTTGTGCAGCTGCCGGCCGGCCTTGTGCGTGTGTGTTTCCTTCAATTCTGGTGCGGCTAAAGGTTGTGGTGTTTGATAGAGGCTTGGAGGTAGTGGGAGATGAGAGGGCAAGCTGGCTGGCTAGCTAAGGCTCCTCATGGTCCTCATGGGGCTGGGAAAATAATTATATGGGAATCAAAGGGAAAGGGAAAGAGGAAAGGGAGAGCGAGGGATGAGAGAGTGAGACAGGATTAGTGAGAGTGTGAGGTGGGATGAGGGAGAAAAAGAAGGAAAAGTAGACATGTACCTTCTATGTGGCCCATGTTTTGTGATGTTGTGGCTTTTCTTCCCTGTGGTGTACGTTGAGGCCCGGGGAGGAGGGACACCTTGCTGTTTTTCGTGCAGACATAGGGGTGCAAGGAAAGCCCGGGGAATATGAGCCGCTCGAGTTCGACTCGTTTTTAGATGAATTTCAATAGAACCGACTTGATTTTAAAAAAACCATGGTGCTTGGATGAAATTAAAGACTGCGTCGAAATTGAGCTTCTACGCAGTCTCTACCCTAGTTAAGCTCGATAGATAGTGTATATTATGACATGTGGCCTACATATATGCAAATAAAGTACGACATGTTGATATTCAATCCTAATTTATGGGGAAAATGATTTCTAGGTTGGAATACCATATGAACTTAGGTCCTCAATTTATTTTAGGTTTTCCGACAATATTCATTCAGTGGGAGGAGACATTCCCGTCAACTACGAAGGCATCCGGTGACTTCATCAGTGCCTGCATTCATAGGGATGAGTGTGTGTATGTATGTATGTGAGCATCTGCTTTTGTACAGTGTTAAAAAATGTCGTGTCATTACGAGCCAAGCATGAGGCTATTTTGTGGCTCATACTCCCCTCGCTTAACCCAGGGTTTATGACTAGCTACAAAAGGTGTACTTACTCTGGCTCACTCAACTTGACTTGTTTGCATCCTCAGTGAAACATAGCCTTGTGATGAACAGATTAGCATTTGCGTGAACTCTGTTAATTAGTGGATTCCACTTATTAATAAAGGGAGTATCTAATAAACCTCCATCTTATTTTCAATTCGGTGTCAATCAAATTTATTACCTTTAGTATGTTGTGTAAGACCAAAGAGTGACATAAAAATCATGGCAATGTGTGCAAGATTGAGTTGATCAAACGAACAAAAAAATTCCGGATGATACCGAATTGAAAATCAGCTAGCTGGAAGATAGCAAATGTGTTGATAAAACATCTAGAACACACTTCTTTGTGTACTGTAGAGTTGGTTGTGGAACCTGCCATAACCATGCTATTTGCCGACATAGATTTTGGGAAAACCAAATTTCACCCCACTAAAATATCTTCAAGACTTAATTGTATTATATATGGTGTGGGAATGCTAGCCATCAAGATTTAGAAAGTGTCTAAGTGAAAAAAAATGGATTCCTCCTTGTGCACATTTACTTATCTATATCATCACTATATAGTGTGCCAATTACTTCAAATATTAGCCGTTGGATAGTCCAACGGCTAGGAGATGATAAATCCGAGCATTATTATCCACTGGATAAGATTTCAACTCACAAGATTCTGCCAGGTTGCCTTCTAATTGAATCCCCAACTCTATCAACTCATGTGTTCCAGAAACATCTATCCCTGTGCTGCTTATCTGATTCTCTAATAAAAAGAGACATAGAACAATTTGGACTCTAGCTAGAGGGGTAAGAACCAAGTTGAGATAGAGATGTATCTTGTCCAATATGATTTCAAGAAAGTATATATATGATGGAGCGTACCATTACAAGGCTAGCTGCGAGTACCACGACCACACGGTGATGTTTTTGTCATAGTTTTGTTCTATTTTGTAGACTTATCTTCTGGGTCATCATGTTCCTAGCATCTTTTGCAGTAGATTTATTATTGTGCATCCCAGGTTGTATATAGGCCGGGAATCTATGCCTTCCTCAAGAATATTGGAAATAATTTATGCAAGTCTCTAGAAGTTGTGCAAGTGAAGTCGAAGAGACAACACGGAGGCCACAAGAACTGAATCTATAGTGGGGCTAGCTAGACATGGCTAGAATAGAGACATGAATCCCACATTTTTGTGACAGTTCTGCGTATGCAACCCAAGTCATTTTCCTAGGCTTGGGCTTTTATTGTTGTAGTTGGCTAGCTCCTCTGTTCATGAAAGACAATATGAAATTATGAATGGTGCATCTTTGACATTTTATTGTCCTCTCCTCCTTTCCTTTGTGTTATATGCAAGTTGGAGAGGAGAAGCATGAACCCCAGTGAATTTCGCATAGCTACTTGCAGTGCAGCATCAGAATGCATTCACCTGGAATTCATCAAATTCATCATGGATTGAATCTCCTTCACAAGCCAAGTACATATTTGTAGAATTAATACTATTTCGTTTCAATTGTTTTGATGAAACTGATTAAAGTATCTGGACACATGTGATCGACTCTCTCTATATCCGAAAGAGTTAGTATGATCTTGGATTTGAAATTGTGGCTTCAAGCATTTATTTGAAATAAGGATTTCTATTTTCCTCTAAGAGGGGCATTCAGTGAGATGCCATAGGAAGGACAAAGACAACCGGCTTTGTATTTCGATGATGTTTCCGTGTCATAAAAAAACTTAATACAATTGGATAAATCGATCATGATACATTACATCATATTGATCTAACAAGATGATAAATAAATCCAAAATTGATAGGAAAAAGTAAGGAAGATGAGACTGGTATCATTGATTTTTTTTTCTATAATCATATTGAGAGTTACATTTTTAGTCTTATTGCTACTTTGGAGTTGCATGCATGGGATTTACAAAATGAAGACGACGGAATACTAAAGGGTAGACATGACCCTATTTGTACCTCACAGAAACCTATAATTTCTCGCCATCTCAATACATGAAAAACATATATCCTAGTTAAAGAATATGTAATTTTCTGTCATCCCAAAGGGTAGACATGACCCTAAAGGGTAGACATGACCCTATTTGTACCTCACAGAAACCCATAATTTCTCGCCCCACATCATCTCTTTTTGGTTTGGTCGATTCCTCCCACTAGTTTTCCTTGAGAACCTTCTTAACTGGCCGTATGTCTTATTGGCTTATGAAATCATTTTTACTTTGACAAGTCAATAAATACTACTCCCTCCGATCCAAACTAAGGATCGCAATTTGAACTAAGGTTAGTGCAATCTTAGTTCAAAGCTGCAATACTTATTATGGATCGGAGGGAGTACTAATGCAAATGCCATTTTTGGTACATAAGGGCATCTCCGACGCCTACACTCAAACCGCCACATACGTCTGGACCACGCGGTTTGAACATGTTGTGCCATCCAACGTGGGCCTGTATCAGTCCGCCGAGCGGCCCGGATATACTTTTTCCTGCAAACCAGAGATAAACTATTGGGGCTTTGCGGGCATCCAGTCCACTGGCACGTCTGCTCCTGATCTCCCTATCCCACAAAAATATCCCACCCGCCTCTCCCGCGCTTTCCATCGAACGCCCCGCGCCACATTCATGCTGGCCGAGAGAATGCAGCGGATGGCATTGAGGCCCGCGATTTGGCCGGATGGGAGGGCGGCGCAGACGGATGCAACCTCTCGGGCGTCGCCGCTTCAATGCAGACACCGCATCCCGAGAAACCAACTCTGGTTGTTGTGACGCATTGAAGCGGACTAATCACCCCTTCGCCTGGCTTGGCCATAACTATTTAAGCCATGTGCTAGTGATGCATAGAGCTGCACTCCCCCTCCCCTTCCCATCACCTTCCTCCTCCTCGAGCCCAGCGACAATGCCAAAGTCCTGGTTCTCCATGCCGGCAGGCAGAGCCGGTGGAAGTTCCTCTTCCAGCGGGTCGTGGCGCCACCGCCCTCGCTCTCCGAGCCCATCTGCATCCACGGCAACGGGCTCTTCCAGCACGGAGGAGATAGTCATCTCTTCTGGCGACGAGGAGGACCAGGAGCTGCAATAGCGGTCCCGTCTCCTCTTAGAGACGATGGAAACCATGACGGAGCGCTCGCTCCATCAGATGGGCCTGGTGCCACTATTGCCGGCACGCGTGAAGGAGAAGCAACCCTCCCCGATGCGCGTTCGCATGAAACGGGAGCCGACATCCCCACTTTGGCAGATGAAGGATGAACCTGCGGCCCTGCCATGCAACCATGGCCTCCACATCAGAGGTCAAGGACGAGCTAGCATCACCCTCGCAGCACATCCAGTACACGCAGATTGATACGCCCTTGTGGTCACCACACCACCCGATAAAGGAGGAGCTGCTGCCCGCGATCACGAAGGCTCATAGCCACAGCCTCCACCTCGGAGGAGGTGGTTACGTGGTGCCTCCGGTCGAGTATCATGGTATTCGAGGCGGAGCATGTGGCGAGGCAGCATGCAAAGTACCGACCAGCACAATGCCGGTCACTGCTCCACGTTCGCCAAGACGTACGTGGCGCCTTAATGGGTCCGCACGACCCTGACCTCGCCGCCGCGTGGCGCTCAACCGCCCCGTCACCACCACGGAGACGGCCGCCAGGTGCCTCCACCGCCTTGACAGCGAGCTCTCCAAGATCGGCAAGGAGTGGTTGCTTAGCGAGTGCTTCGCCAACACCGGCAGGGGCAAGGCGGCCATGAGGGCTCCACTGGTGCCGTCGGCAGTGGCCAAGCCAGCCCTCCCGTCCGGTCGTCAAATCGTGTTTATGTAAATTATATCCGAACTTTAATGAAATCCGCCGTATTTACATGAATCTCGTCTGTGCCGTTCAAATAATTGATGAAATGTATGCGGGCAGCTTTGGATGGGCAGGGTCCCACATAAGTGTCCACGGACGGATGCTGGAGCATATTTGTGGGCCAGCCTTGGAGATGCCCTAATCACATTGTGACAATAAATATAGTAAATTATGATTGTTGCTTACACAATATATGTGCCCCCACTCCAACACACATACAATTATCTAGTCATGCAAAACAAATCCACGTGTACTAACATGCAACAAGAAGATAAAGGTAAGTACATAGCTGGATATTGATCATTCAGTAGCACATTGCTGAGCCACTTATCTTCTTAAGAATCCGATTTTTGATTCGTCCTTAATGCTCATGTTCCAATGCAAAAGAGAAAGCTTTTCACCCTCATCAGACAAACAGATATAGTGCTACCCATCGTTGTATATTTCTGTATAACGCAGCAAGGTTTCCGCATAAAACCATGTGTGGGATATGTGTCTCTTTTCCGACGTATCTCACGCGGGTCACTTTTGTAGTTAATTGTTACAGAGAACGAGTTGATGTACGCCTATGAGGTTTTCAAGATTGCGTATGAATCTGTTAAATTGCTGCAAGTGATTGTACCATGGGTGCAATTGTGCAAATATGAGTGAAAATATGCATAGAGATGATTGCTTGTAAGATAAATAAAGGCATGGTGCACGGATGAGCAAACAGTGAGTATGTAGAGCAGCTGTCATGGTCGTTGAGATTGTGCTGCTTCTGATTTCTAGTTTGGTCCCCAAAAGGAATAAAAAAAGCAGCACTGCCTCTATTATGCATGTGTGTCTTCGATGGACCTGTCGTTTCTTGTCACCGTGCAGCTAGCTTCCCTGCTAAGCCTACTTTAATCTTCTCAGTAGCAGTTGCTTCATTGAAAAAAAATTAGTTAACTTTTAATTGAAGTCCCTACAGTTTGCAACAGACCCCCCCCCCCCCCCCCCCCCCCACACGCACACACCACACAAACACACACAAAAATGAAGTCCCGACAAAGAACAAGCTAGGGGAACCGATTCTTGATTAGTTGTTTTGGCTTATTAAGAGATCACCAACTAGTCGGTACATGCCTATGCTCAAAAAAAAAAAAAACTAGTCGGTACATGCCACTTTTAGAAAGAAAGAAAAATATTGGGCCACTTGGTGGTCCAAAGCATGCAGCTTCACCTTAGCTGTTAATTTTTTCTTCTTATTTTGTTTGGTCTTTTATTTTACAGGTATCTAGTTTTGTTATCGTCTTGAAAATTAGGACCCATTGACAAGCACATCGTTATGTGCAACAGAAATGTGCAGCGCATGAATGAAGATACAAATAACAAGAGGATATATGCACCTGGTACGCATGTAGCGTAAATCAAGAAGAAGAAAAGTGTCCATGCATATGTAGTGTAAAGGAAAATGAAAATAATAATTAATATATCCAAGTAAAGCAAAATAAGGCTTAATTATTGATGTTCCTTTCTAATTAGCTCATTCATCACGAGTTTTATTCCGGCCGTTTACATGTATTTATAGGAAATTTGTACTTGTAAGATACCCCCTCCATCCGTGAATAAGTGTACGTCTAGCTTTTCTTCTAAGTCAAACATTTAAAATTTTGACCAACTTTATAAAAAGGAGTAGTAGCATATATGACATCAAAGTGATACATTATGAAACTACATTTCGAAATTAATCTAGTGATACTAATTTAGTGTCATAAATACTGCTACTTTTTCCTACAAAATTGGTCAAAGTTTTAATTTTTTTTTGACTTAGGACGAAATCTAGATATACATTTATTCGCGGACGGAGGGAGTATGCCTATAAGGAATCATAATCTATGCTTTTGATTATTGTTGACCATCTGTAGTAGATCTGCCGAGGACATTCTTGTGACCACAGTGACAACAAGAAGAGTGTGATTGATCATGATGTGCGCTTGTACCTTGACCAATGCCAAGAAATGAATTAGACAGGCGTGCACCACTCTAGTTGAGCTACAACTGCCAGTAGTTTTCCCGTAACTAATATTGTGTACTTTTTTTAGAGAGGACTAATGTTGTGTACTTAACTAAGACATATCAATTGTTATGTCAAAGAGACATGGACATGTGACTTGTGCATTGAGATGTCTTTTGAAGTCCAGAGGAGATTTGGAGCATGCAGGGGCACACGTGCACGCGCTTCGTGGACGCACATCTGCACCACGATTCGGAAACTTGATTTCGCACATTCAGCACATCTTCATGTTCACTTTAAGTTTTGTACAGAGGAACTTACAACAGTAGGTGATTATAGTTGATTTTCATTAGTTGTGAAGTTTCGTTGTGCAAAGCTTAAGGTGAACAGAAAGTTGGTCTGGGATGTGTGAAACCAAGTTTCCAAATCGCAACTAAGATGTGTAGTCCACGAAGTGCGTCCCCGTGCCCCTGCTTGCCTTTGCGAATTTCTCCTAGAAGTCATATAGGATACTAAAACTGTAAAGTCTTCTTTATTTTCATTCACAAAAAGAAGACTTCTTGATTTTTTTTATGAGTACTTTTTCGCATGGCATATAAGCCTGCAAATTATGGACCAGCTAGTAGCCAAACACATCGACCGACATAAATGAAACATAAAAAATGTTGTTTAATTGTTTGTAAGTATACTTTCTTGTTAATTATGCAGTGATTTCTTACCTATATATATTATAGTTTTGGAAAAAAGTACCGGAAGACGTGTAAATAAGCATAGTTTTTAGGAAAGACCGGTTGAAAGAACATGCGGTGCCCCCATGTTTGGTTTTGGTAATTGATGACAATCTCTATGGACTAATGGTTGCCTTGAGTTATATTTGAAGGTTTTGTCCATAGGCTTTTCTTGGAGTACATGTGTTGGTTTCAAGGAGAGTTTGTGTCGACCAAGGTGCTATTCAAGGAATTACCTAAAGATTGGTCTTGTGAGAGGTTGATCAAGACTAAGTTAAGGAGTGAATCAAGTTGATCAACCCACAAAGCGTAGAAGATGTACCGAGAGGGATCAAGTGATCCCATGGTATGGTAAGCATTGTCAATTACGCTTTGTGTACTAACCCATGGTCTTCGTGAGGGTTCTTTGTGGGGTTAGGTTGCGGTGTGCAAGTTCAAGTGGAGCATCACGAAGAGATCAAATGCTTGAAGCTTGCCGTCCTTTGTGGTGACAATGGACTTGTGAAGATGTGTGGAAGAGTGGCTCACCCATAGTGGAGTACGGGGGAGCAATCAACTAGTCTTCATCAAGTCAACACAATCAAGAAAGGTTGCGGTGTGCAAGTTCAAGTGGAGCATCACGAAGAGATCAAATGATTGAAGCTTGTCGTCCTTTGTGGTGACAATGGACTTGTGAAGATGTGCGGAAGAGTGGCTCACCCATAGTGGAGTATGGGGGGGCAATCAACTAGTCTTCATCGAGTCAACCCAATCAAGAAAGGTGGTCCAAATTGAGGGAGTCAAGATCGTCATCATCTAGCTCAAGTGGACCATGTGCAAGGCAAAGGTTTTCCCTTGATAGGTTTTCTATTATACCGGTCTCATGATGGTGTTGGGGAACGTTGCAGAAAACAAAAAAAATTCCTACGTTTCACCAAGATCAATCTATCGAGTCAAATAGCAATGAGAGGAGAGAGCATCTACATACCCTTGTAGATCGCGAGCGGAAGCGTTCAAGAGAACGGGGATGATGGAGTCGTACTCGTCGTGATCCAAATCACCGATGACCAAGTGCCGAACGGACGGCACCTCTGCGTTCAACACACGTACGGAGCGGATGACGTCTCCTCCTTCTTGATCCAACAAGGGGGAAGGAGAGGTTGATGAAGATCCAGCAGCACGACGGCGTGGTGGTGGATGCAGCAATGATCGCAGCAGGGCTTCGCCGAGCTTCTGCGAGAGGGAGAGGTGTAGCAGGGGAGAGGGAGGCGCCAAGACTTGAGGTGTTGCTGCCCTCCCTCCCCCCCTTTATATAGGCCCCCTAGGGGGGTGCGCCGGCCCTAGGAGATGGGATCTCCTAGGGGGGGCGGCGGCCAAGGGGGTGGAGTACCCCCCCAAGGCAAGTGGAGGCGCCCCATCCCCTAGGGTTCCCAACCCTAGGCGCATGGGGGGGCCAAGGGGGGGGGGCGCACCAGCCCACCATGGGCTGGTTCCCCTCCCCACTTCAGCCCATGGGGCCCTCCGGGATGGGTGGCCCCACCCGGTGGACCCCCGGGACCCTTCCGGTGGTCCCGGTACAATACCGGTGACCCCCGAAACTCTCCCGATGGCCGAAACTGCACTTCCTATATATAATTCTTCACCTCCGGACCATTCCGTAACTCCTCGTGATGTCCGGGATCTCATCCGGGACTCCGAACAACTTTCGGGTTACTGCATACTCATATCTCTACAACCCTAGTGTCACCGAACCTTAAGTGTGTAGACCCTACGGGTTCGGGAGACACGTAGACATGACCGAGACGGCTCTCCGGTCAATAACCAACAGCGGGATCTGGATACCCATGTTGGCTCCCACATGCTCCACGATGATCTCATCGGATGAACCACGATGTCGAGGATTCAATCAATCCGTATACAATTCCCTTTGTCAATCGGTATGTTACTTGCCCGAGGCTCGATCGTCGGTATCCCAATACCTCGTTCAGTCTCGTTACCGGCAAGTCACTTTACTCGTACCGTAATGCATGATCCCGTGATCAACCACTTGATCACTTTGAGCTCATTGTGATGATGCATTACCGAGTGGGCCCAGAGATACCTCTCCGTCGTACGGAGTGACAAATCCCAGTCTCGATTCATGCCAACCAAACAGACACTTTCGGAGATACATGTAATGTACCTTTATAGTCACCAAGTTACGTTGTGACGTTAGGCACACCCAAGGCACTCCTACGGCATCCGGGAGTTGCACAATCTCATGGTCTAAGGAAATGGTACTTGACACTCAAAAAAGCTACAGCAAACGAACTACATGATCTTTGAGCTAAGCTTAGGATTGGGTCTTGTCCATCACATCATTCTCCTAATGATGTGATCCCATTATCAATGATATCCAATGTCCATAGTCAGGAAACCATGACTATCTTTTGATCAACGAGCTAGTCAACTAGTGGCTCACTAGGGACATGTTGTGGTCTATGTGTTCACACATGTATTACGATTCCCGGATAACACAATTATAGCATGAACAATAGACAATTATCATGAACAAAGAAATATAATAATAACCATTTTATTATTGCCTCTACGGCATATTTCCAACAGTCTCCCACTTGCACTAGAGTCAATCATCTAGTTACATTGTGATGAATCGAACACCCATGGAATTCTGGTGTTGATCATGTTTTGCTCTAGGGAGAGGTTTAGTCAACGGATCTGCTACATTCAGGTCCGTATGTACTTTACAAATCTCTATGTCTCCATTTTGAACACTTTCATGAATGGAGTTGAAGCGACGCTTGATATGCCTGGTCTTCCTGTGAAACCTGGGCTCCTTGGCAAGGGCAATAGCTCCAGTGTTGTCACAGAAGAGAGTCATCGGTCCCAACGCATTGGGTATGACTCCTAGGTCGGTAATGAACTCCTTCACCCAGACTGCTTTGTGTGCTGCCTCCGAGGCTGCCATGTACTCCGCTTCACATGTAGATCCCGCCACAACGCTTTGCTTGCAACTGCACCAGCTTACTGCCCCACCATTCAAAATATACACGTATCCGGTTTGTGACTTAGAGTCATCCAGATCTGTGTCGAAGCTAGCATCGACATAACCCTTTACGACGAGCTCTTCGTCACCTCCATAAATGAGAAACATGTCCTTAGTCCTTTTCAGGTACTTCAGGATATTCTTGACCGCTGTCCAGTGTTCCATGCCGGGATTACTTTGGTACCTTCCTACCAAACTTATGGCAAGGTTTACATCAGGTCTGGTACACAGCATAGCATACATGATAGACCCTATGGCTGAGGCATAGGGGACGACACTCATCTTTTCTCTATCTTCTGTCGTGGTCGGGCTTTGAGCCGTGCTCAATCTCGTACCTTGCAATACAGGCAAGAACCCCTTCTTTGACTGATCCATTTTGAACTTCTTCAATATCTTGTCAAGGTACGTGCTCTGTGAAAGACCAATGAGGCGTCTTGATCTATCTCTATAGATCTTGATGCCTAATATATAAGCAGCTTCACCAAGGTCCTTCATTGAAAAACACTTGTTCAAGTAGGCCTTTATGCTTTCCAAGAATTCTATATCATTTCCCATCAACAGTATGTCATCTACATATAATATGAGAAATGCTACAGAGCTCCCACTCACTTTCTTGTAAACACAGGCTTCTCCATAAGTCTGCATAAACCCAAACGCTTTGATCATCTCATCAAAACGAATGTTCCAACTCCAAGATGCTTGCACCAGCCCATAAATCGAGCGTTGGAGCTTGCACACCTTGTCAGCATTCTTAGGATCGACAAAACCTTTCGGCTGCATCATATACAATTCTTCCTTAAGGAAACCATTAAGGAATGCCGTTTTGACGTCCATTTGCCATATCTTATAATCATGGAATGCGGCAATTGCTAACATGATTCGGATGGACTTCAGCTTCGCTACGGGTGAGAAAGTCTCATCGTACTCAACCCCTTGAACTTGTCGATAACCCTTAGCGACAAGCCGAGCTTTATAGATGGTCACATTACCATCCGCGTCTGTCTTCTTCTTAAAGATCCATTTATTTTCTATGGCTCGCCGATCAACGGGCAAGTCAGTCAAAGTCCATACTTTGTTTTCATACATGGATCCTATCTCGGATTTCATGGCTTCCAGCCATTTGTCGGAATCCGGGCCCGCCATCGCTTCTTCATAGTTCGAAGGTTCACCGTTGTCTAACAACATGATTTCCAAGACAGGGTTGCCGTACCACTCTGGTGCGGAACGTGTCCTTGTGGACCTACGAAGTTCAGTAGCAACTTGATCTGAAGTTTCATGATCATCATCATTAACTTCCTCTCTAGTCGGTGCAGGCACCTCAGGAACATTTTCCTGTGTTGCGCCACTTTCCGGTTCAAGAGGTAATACTTCATCGAGTTCTACTTTCCTCCCACTTACTTCCTTCGACAGAAACTCTTTCTCTAGAAAGGATCCATTCTTGGCAACAAAGATCTTGTATTCGGATCTGAGGTAGAAGGTATACCCAATAGTTTCTTTAGGGTATCATATGAAGACGCATTTTTGCGGCTTGGGTTCGAGCTTTTCAGGTTGAAGTGTCTTGACATAAGCATCGCATCCCCAAACTTTTAGAAACGACAGCTTAGG
Organism: Triticum urartu; assembly: GCF_056163025.1. NCBI lineage: Eukaryota > Viridiplantae > Streptophyta > Magnoliopsida > Poales > Poaceae > Triticum > Triticum urartu. Next base: position 26,924,473 of record NC_141873.1, read on the forward strand.
TTTCTTCCCAAACCATAATTACGGTGTCGTCTCAACGGATTTCGACGGAGCCCCATTTAAAATGAATGCGGCAGTCTCTAAATCATAGCCCCAAAATGATAGAGGTAAATCGGTAAGAGACATCATAGATCGCACCATATCTAATAGAGTGCGATTACAACGTTCGGACACACCATTACGCTGAGGTGTTCTAGGCGGCGTGAGTTGTGAAACTATTCCACATTTTCTTAAGTGTGTGCCAAATTCATGACTCAAGTATTCTCCCCCACGATCTGATCGCAAGAACTTGATTTTCCTGTCACGTTGATTCTCAGCCTCACTCTGAAATTCCTTGAACTTTTCAAAGGTCTCAGACTTGTGTTTCATTAAGTAGACATACCCATATCTACTCAAGTCATCAGTGAGGGTGAGAACATAACGATAGCCACCGCGAGCCTCAACACTCATTGGACCGCACACATCAGTATGTATGATTTCTAATAAGTTGGTTGCTCGCTCCATTGTTCCTGAGAACGGAGTCTTGGTCATTTTACCCATGAGGCATGGTTCGCACGTGTCAAATGATTCGTAATCAAGAGACTCCAAAAGTCCATCTGTATGGAGCTTCTTCATGCGTTTGACACCCATATGACCAAGGTGGCAGTGCCACAAGTATGTGGGACTATCATTATCAACTTTACATCTTTTGGTATTCACACTATGAATATGTGTAACATTACGCTCGAGATTCATTAAGAATAAACCATTCACCATCGGAGCATGACCATAAAACATATCTCTCATATAAATAGAACAACCATTATTCTCGGATTTAAATGAGTAGCCATCTCGAATTAAACGAGATCCTGATACAATGTTCATGCTCAAAGCTGGCACTAAATAACAATTATTGAGGTTTAAAACTAATCCCGTAGGTAAATGTAGAGGTAGCGTGCCGACAGCGATCACATCGACCTTGGAACCATTCCCGACGCGCATCGTCACCTCGTCCTTCGCCAGTCTTCGCTTATTCCGCAGCTCCTGCTTTGAGTTACAAATGTGAGCAACCGCACCGGTATCAAATACCCAGGAGCTACTACGAGTACTGGTAAGGTACACATCAATTACATGTATATCACATATACCTTTCGTGATGCCGGCCTTCTTGTCCGCTAAGTATTTGGGGCAGTTCCGCTTCCAGTGACCACTTCCCTTGCAATAAAAACACTCAGTCTCGGGCTTGGGTCCATTCTTTGGCTTCTTCCCGGCAGCTTGCTTACCGGGCGCGGCAACTCCCTTGCCGTCCTTCTTGAAGTTCTTCTTACCCTTGCCTTTCTTGAACTTAGAGGTTTTATTCACCATCAACACTTGATGTTCCTTTTTGACTTCTACCTCTGCTGATTTCAACATTGAATATACCTCAGGAATGGTCTTTTCCATCCCCTGCATATTGAAGTTCATCACAAAGCTCTTGTAGCTCGGTGAAAGCGACTGAAGGATTCTGTCAATGACCGCATCATCCGGGAGATTAACTCCCAGCTGAGTCAAGCGGTCATGCAACCCAGACATTCTGGGTATGTGCTCACTAACAGAACTATTTTCCTCCATCTTACAGCTGAAGAACTTGTCGGAGACTTCATATTTCTCGACCCGGGCATGAGCTTGGAAAACCATTTTCAGCTCTTCGAACATCTCATATGCTCCATGTCGCTCAAAACGCTTTCGGAGCCCCGGTTCTAAGCTGTAAAGCATGCCGCACTGAACGAGGGAGTAATCATCAGCACGTGTCTGCCAAGCGTTCATAACGTCTTGTTCTGCAGGGAAAGCAGGTGCTTCACCTAGCGGTGCTCGTAGGACATAATCTTTCTTGGCAGCTATGAGGATGATCCTTAGGTTCCGGACCCAGTCCGTATAGTTGCTGCCATCGTCTTTCAGCTTGGTTTTCTCTAGGAACGTGTTGAAGTTGAGGACAAAGTTGGCCATTTGATCTACAAGACATATTGTAAAGATTTTAGACTAAGTTCATGATAATTAAGTTCATCTAATCACATTATTCAATGAACTCCCACTCAGATAGACATCCCTCCAGTCATCTAAGTATAACATGATCCGAGTCAACTAGGCCGTGTCCGATCATCACGTGAGACGGACTAGTCAACATCGGTGAACATCTTCATGTTGATCGTATCTTCTATACGACTCATGCTCGACCTTTCGGTCTACTGTGTTCCGAGGCCATGTCTGTACATGCTAGGCTCGTCAAGTCAACCTAAGTGTTTGCATGTGTAAATCTGTCTTACACCCGTTGTATGTGAACGTTGGAATCTATCACACCCGATCATCACGTGGTGCTTCGAAACAACGAACTGTCGCAACGGCGCACAGTTAGGGGGAACACTTTCTTGAAATTATTATGAGGGATCATGTTCTTTACTACCGTCGTTCTATGTAAACAACATGCAAAAACATGATAAACATCACATGCAATCAAATAATAGTGACATGATATGGCCAATATCATATAGCTCCTTTGATCTCCATCTTGGGGCTCCATGATCATCTTGTCACCAGCATGACACCATGATCTCCATCATCATGATCTCCATCATCGTGTCTCCATGAAGTTGCTCGCCAACTATTACTTCTACTACTAAGGCTAACACGTTTAGCAATAAAGTAAAGTAATTTACATGGCGTTTCTCAATGACACGCAGGTCATACAAAAATAAACACAACTCCTATGGCTCCTGCCGGTTGCGATACTCATCGACATGCAAGTCGTGATTCCTATTACAAGAACATGATGTCATACATCACATATATATCATTCATCATTCATCACAACTTTGGCCATATCACATCACATGACACTTGCTGCAAAAACAAGTTAGACGTCCTCTAATTGTTGTTGCAAGTTTTACGTGGCTGCAATAGGGTTCTAGCAAGAACGTTTTCTTACCTACGCCAAAACCACAACGTGAATTGCCAATTTCTATTTACCCTTCATAAGGACCCTATTCATCCAATCTGATCCGACTAAAGTGGGAGAGACAGACACCCGCCAGCCACCTTATGCAACTAGTGCATGTCAGTCGGTGGAACCGGTCTCACGTAAGCGTACTTGTAAGGTTGGTCCGGGCCGCTTCATCCCACGATGCCGCCGAATCAAGATAAGACTAGTAACGGCAAGCAAATTGACAATATCGACGCCCACAACTACTTTGTGTTCTACTCGTGCATAGTAACTACGCATAGACCTAGCTCATGATGCCACTATTGGGGAACGTTGCAGAAAACAAAAAAAATTCCTACATTTCACCAAGATCAATCTATGGAGTCAACTAGCAAAGAGAGGAGAGAGCATCTACATACCCTTGTAGATCGCGAGCGGAAGCGTTCGAGAGAACGGGGATGATGGAGTCGTACTCGTCGTGATCCAAATCACCGATGACCAAGTGCCGAACGGACGGCACCTCCGCGTTCAACACATGTACGGAGCGGATGACGTCTCCTCCTTCTTGATCCAGCAAGGGGGAAGGAGAGGTTTATGAAGATCCAGCGGCACGACGGCGTGGTGGTGGATGCAGCAATGATCGCAGCAGGGCTTCGCCGAGCTTCTGCGAGAGGGAGAGGTGTAGCAGGGGAGAGGGAGGCGCCAAGACTTGAGGTGTTGCTGCCCTCCCTCCCCTCCCCCCTTTATATATGCCCCCTAGGGGGGTGCGCCGGCCCTAGGAGATGGGATCTCCTAGGGGGGCGGCAGCCAAGGGGGTGGAGTACCCCCCAAGGCAAGTGGAGGCGCCCCATCCCCTAGGGTTCCCAACCCTAGGCGCATGGGGGGCCCAAGGGGGGGCGCACCAGCCCACCAGGGGCTGGTTCCCCTCCCCACTTCAGCCCATGGGGCCCTCCGGGATGGGTGGCCCCACCCGGTGGACCCCCGGGACCCTTCCGGTGGTCCGGTACAATACCGGTGACCCCCGAAACTCTCCCGATGGCCGAAACTGCACTTCCTATATATAATTCTTCACCTCCGGACCATTCCAGAACTCCTCGTGACGTCCGGGATCTCATCCGGGACTTCGAACAACTTTCGGGTTACTGCATACTCATATCTCTACAACCCTAGTGTCACCGAACCTTAAGTGTGTAGACCCTACGGGTTCGGGAGACACGTAGACATGACCGAGACGGCTCTCCGGTCAATAACCAACAGTGGGATCTGGATACCCATGTTGGCTCCCACATGCTCCACGATGATCTCATCGGATGAACCACGATGTCGAGGATTCAATCAGTCCGTATACAATTCCCTTTGTCAATCGGTACGTTACTTGCCCGAGACTCGATCGCCGTAATGCATGATCCCATGATCAACCACTTGATCACTTTGAGCTCATTGTGATGATGCATTACCGAGTGGGCCCAGAGATACCTCTTTGTCATACGGAGTGAGAAATCCCAGTCTCGATTCGTGCCAACCCAACAGACACTTTCGGAGATACCTGTAATGTACCTTTATAGTCACCCAGTTACGTTGTGACGTTTGGCACACCCAAGGCACTCCTACGGTATCCGGGAGTTGCACAATCTCATGGTCTAAGGAAATGATACTTGACACTCAGAAAAGCTACAGCAAACGAACTACACGATCTTTGAGCTAAGCTTAGGATTGGGTCATGTCCATCACATCATTCTCCTAATGATGTGATCCCGTTATCAATGATATCCAATGTCCATAGTTAGGAAACCATGACTATCTTTTGATCAACGAGCTAGTCAACTAGTGGCTCACTAGGGACGTGTTGTGGTCTATGTGTTCACACATGTATTACGATTTCCGGATAACACAATTATAGCATGAACAATAGACAATTATCATGAACAAAGAAATATAATAATAACCATTTTATTATTGCCTCTAGGGCATATTTCCAACAGATGGTAGTTGGGAGACCGGGTTATAGGATCGATTGCCGTACTATCAAGGGGGGCTCTCGATGAGAGCTCAAACCATTGCATCCTTGCATCATCTTTCTTGGTTCTTGTTTGGTTCTCTTTGAGAGTCTTAGAGCTTGTTTGGTCGTATCATTCGCTGAGAGCTCAAACCATTGCATCCTTGCATCATCTTTCTTGGTTCTTGTTTGGTTATCTTCGAGAGTCTTAGAGCTTATGGTCATCTTGATGACAAGCTCGAGTTCATCGAAAACGGAGTTCACTCGCATCTTCTATGATGTTTTCGATGTTGGAGGTTTTTGCCGGTTCTTCTCGGTAGGAGGTTTCTCTCCTCTATTTGTTGGCATACCTCCCCTGCCTCTTCTTACTATAACCTCCCCTGTTTTGATGCTACTCGTTGTCTTGTTTCAACAAGCTTGAGTTTTCTCAATTCGGAGCTCATATGCAGAAGTTATGGCAGTTCTGGTTTTCTTGAGTGTGGTTTTTGTCAGGGTCCCAGCGGTAGTACCGCTGAGGAGTCATAAGCGGCAGTACCGCTTCGCAGCGGTAGTACCGGCGGTGACTCCGCAGCAGTACTACCGTTGGCTTACCAGGTCCCTACCGCGTCGATTCGAGGGGTCTTTTTCTGTGTCGGATTGTGCGGTACCTCGCTGCGGCAGTAGTGGCTCCTTAGCGGCAGTACCGCCCTTCCTCCGCGGTAGTACCGCCTGGTTCCCTCTTTCCCTTTACCCTTCGTTCTGTGCGGCAGTACCGCCGAAGGGTGCGGTAGTACCGCTTAACCCAGCGGTAGTACCGCTGTCTCCTGCGGTACTACCGCCCCAAGGTTCATGTTTTGTTGCTCCTTTTCCCTGTTTCTTCCACCTGAGCGGTAGTACCGCTCGTGTGCGGGCTGAGCACATAACTGTTGGATTTTCCCCCTCCTATAAAAGGGGGTCTTCTTCCCAATGAACCTTATCCTTTGAGCTCGTGTTCTTCCCCCATTGTTGACCTTCTTCGAGCTTGCTAACTCTCAATCCCTCCATGGATTCTTTCTAGTTTTTGAGGGAAAAGAGAGAGGAGATCTAGATCCACATTTCCACCAATCACTTTCTCCTCTATGTGAGGGGAACCCCTTGGATCTAGATCTTGGAGTTCTTGGTGTTCTCTTTCTTGTTCTTCCTCTCATTTTCCTCCCTAGCATTAGTTGCTTCGGTGGGATTTGAGAGAGAAGGACTTGGGCACTACGTGTGCCCTTGCCATTGCATTTGGTGCATCGGTTTGAGTTCTCCACGTGATACGTGGAAGTTACAAGTTGAGAAGCTTATTACTCTTGGGTGCTTGGTACCCTTGAGCTTGTTCCTCTTGGGTGCTTGGGCGCCCTAGACGGTTGTTGGTGTTCGGAGCTCAATCATTGTGGTGCAAAGCTCCGGGCAAGCGTCGGGGTCTCCAATTAGGTTGTGGAGATCGCCCCGAGCAATTTGACGGGTACCGGTGACCGCCCCCAAGGGTTGCCAAAGTGTACGGGTTCGGTGACCGCCCCCAAGGGTTGCCATTTGTACGGGTTCGGTGACTGCCCTCAAGGGTCCCTTAGTGGAATCACGGCATCTTGCATTGTGCGAGAGCGTGAGGAGATTACGGTGGCCCTAGTGGCTTCTTGGGGAGCATTGTGCCTCCACACCGCTCCAAACGGAGATTAGCATCCGCAAGGGTGTGAACTTCGGGATACATCGTCGTCTCCTCGTGCCTCGGTTATCTCTTACCCGAGCCCTTTACTTATGCACTTTACTTTGTGATAGCCATATTGTTTCTTGTCATATATCTTGCTATCACATAGTTGCTTATCTTTCTTAGCATAAGTTGTTGGTGCACATGGGTGAGCCTAGTTGTTTTAGGTTTTGTGCTTGGCAAATTAACCGCTAGGTTTATTCCGCATTTCTTCAAGCCTAAACCGTAATTATTTTAAAACGCCTATTCACCCCCCCTCTAGTCGACATCCACGATCTTTCACCGGTACATAATACATAATATACTCCCTCCGTTCCATAATATAAAATTGCTTTTTAAGCTAACATACTTGGAAAACGATGTTATATTGTGGGACGAAGGGAGTAGTTTATTAGGAGAAGGAAGTTGATGGCCCACATTTTAGATCATAATATAATTTTATGTTGCATTAAAATAAAAATCTTCAAGAAAAATCTCAAAAAAACCTTCAAAAAGAATTCAAATAGCATGCACATTTCAAGAGCAAAAATACATGTTATTTATTACTACTATGCTCAATATATCTGAAGTTTCAAAAACTTTTGACAATATTTTTTGGTTTCAACAGCGGTATATAATATCTATTGTATGAATTCTATAATCCATATTTACAACTTTTTCTCAATATATAATTGTCATTTTGAAATAACATAGATGCTGGTTCAAAAAAATTTAGAGGAGTTTAGAAATCTATAGAGAACTTCTTTAAGACTAGGGTGTGGTAAACTCGGCTCGCAGTAGTTGGTGATGTGGACATGCTTATTTCATTTCAAAACAAGACATGTAATTCATGCATCATCTTTTTCCTTTAATCCAAAGCATGAAGCTTCACCTTAGCTGTTAGTTCTTTGTCTTATTCTTTTTTTTTCATATTTTTATGGGTATTTTGTTTTATTATCATGTTGAAAAATAGGGCCTATTGGCAAACACATCGTTATGTGCAGCGGAAATGTGGTGTGAATGAAATAAGATACAAATAACAAGAGAACATATGCACTTGGTACGCAAGTAGTGTAAAGCAAGAAAGAAAATAGTATGCATGCTTGTAGTGTAAAGCAACATGAAAATAACAATTATTTTATCCATGTAAAGCCAAATGAGGATTAATTATTATTGATGGATGTTCCTTTATAATTAACCTATTCATCACAAGTTTTATATTGGACGTTAGATGTACTTTATAGAAAATCTTTATTAATAAGATATACCTATAAGGAACCATGGCCTATGCTTTCGATTATTGTAGACCATGCGTACTAGATCTTCCATGGACATTCTTGTGACCACACTGACAACAACGAGAGTACGATCGATCATGATGTGGGCTTTTAGATTGACTAATGCCAAGTAATGAATTAGACCAGGTGTGTACCACTCTAGTTGAGCTACAAAAACTAGTAGTTTTCGCATAAATAGTATTGTGTACTTAACTAGAGACATATCAACTGCTATCCGCAAGAGATATAGATGCATCACTTGTGTGTCAATATGTTCTTTAGAACTCTAGAGGTGATTTGGAGCAGCCAGCGGCATGCACACACTTTGTGGATGATGTCCTGCAACTGATGATCTCTGTGTGTCTCCTCTCAATGATATGAAGGGATGGGGGTGAAGTACTCAATCCAGGGGAGGTGGGACCACTTGGTAAGAGTGCTGGCATGAGCGCCCCCTTACCAAGTGTCTTCTTCTCCTCTAGAAGCCTCTGCGCGACTGCTCTTTCTCCCAGCTAATCGTTGCTTTCTATGTTAGGTACTTGGGGTTATTATCACGCCAAATAGCTTGATTCACCTGTATATTAAAATTCACATCTTTAATACTTTGATTCTTTCCTTCATTAAGATCTTGGGTGAATCACACAAAGAAAGGTGCGCACACGCAATAAAAATCTGAAAACTCTACAATTATTATGCAAAATAAAAAGTAAAATATGATGCAAAATTGGACTCAGCAGTGGACCACACATCTGCGCCGTGACTCAAAAACTTGGTTTTGCATAGCCCACACATCTTCGTGTTTGCTTTAAGTTTTGTATAGTGGAACTTACTACGGTAGGCGATTATAGTTTATTTATTCATAAGTCGTTAAGCTCTGTTGTACAAAACTTAAGGTGGACAAGAAGTTAGTGTGGGATGTGCAAAATCAAATTTTCGAATCGCGCAACAGATGTGCAGTTCATAGTGTGTGCGCCCTCCCTTGTGTGCCCCTGCGAAGTTCTCCTGGAAGTCTCGGAGGATACTAAAACTGTCAAATCTTATTTATTTTCTAGATCACTACTTTAGTGATCTAAACACTCTTATATTTCTTTACAGAGGGTGTACTTGTTTACATGGCGTATAAGCCTGCAAATTATGGACCAGCTACTAACCAAGCACAACGATTGACATAAATGAAACATAAAAAATGTCCTTTCCTTGTTTATAAGTATACTTTCTTATTAATGTTGCAATGTTTTCTTACCTATATATTATCAATTTGGAGGAAATGGAGGAAAGTATCGAAAACATATAAATAAACATAGTTTTTTGGTACTCCCTCCGGTCTTTTTTAGTCTGCATATAAGTTTCGTCCGAAGTCAAATTATCTCTATTTTGACCAAACTTGCAGAAAAAATATCAACATTCACAATGCCAAATCTATATTGTTAGATTCATTGTGATATATAGTTTCATAATATATAATTTTTGTATTGTAGATGTTGATGTTTCTTAATATAAATTTGGTCAAACTTTGTAAAGTTTGACTTGACAAAAATCTAATACACATAGAAAATTGACCATAGGGAGTACATAATACATAAATCATTTTATTAGGAAAAGGAAAGGTGCAAACGCACATTTTAGATCATAATATGATTTGATCTTGCCTTAAAATAAAAATCTTCAAACAAATTCTAAGAAAAATCTCTAAAAGGAATTCAAATAGCATGTACGTGTCTAGAGAAAAAATAAAAAAATATTTATTACTCCTATGTTCAAAGTATAAGATGTTTTAGAGTTTTTGACAATCAGAGATTTTTTTTGGTTCACCATTGGTATAGAAATAATATATATTGTATAAAATCTATAATTGTTATTTACAATTTTTTCATAATACATAATTATCATTTTTCAATAACACAGATAGTGGTTTACAAAACAAATTGAGAGGAGTTAACAAATTTATTGGGAACTTCTTTAAGAGTAGGGTGTGGTAAACTCAGGTGGCATTAGCCGGCGATTTGGACATGCTTCTTCTTTCCTGAACAAGGCACGTAATGCATGCATCGTCTTTTTCTTTCAATGCAAGACATGTAGCTTCACCTTAGTTGTTAATTCATTTTTCTTCTTTTTTGTTATCGTCTCTGTTTGCAGGTATTTGTTTTGTTATCTTCTTGAGAAATAGGGCCTGCTGAAAAACACGTCGTTATGTGCAAAGGAAAATTTGCAGTGAATGAAAGAAGACTATAAATAACACGAGCACAAATACACTTGGTACACATGCAGTGTAAAGCAAGGAAAAAAATAGCATTGATGCATCTAGTGTAAAGAAAAAAGGAGATAATAATGAATATATCAATGTAAAGCAAAATGAGGCTTAATTATTGATGGATGGTCCTTTCTAATTAACTCATTCATCATGAGTTTTATTTTCATGTATAGGAAATCGTTATTTGTAAGATATACCTATAAGCAGGGACATTCTAGTGAGTAGTGACCACAGTGCACAGTAATGATTGTACGATCGATCATGATGTGCGCTTGTACATTGACCAATGCCACTAGGTGTGCAGCACTCTAGTTGAGCTACAGTAGCTAGTAGTTTTCGCGCAACTAATATTGTGTACTTAACTAGAGACATACCAGCTGTTATATACAGGAGACAGAAACGCATGACTTATGTGTCGAGACATTCTCCAGAAGTCTAGAGGAGTGTTTTTTTTTTTTTTTTTTTGCGGGCGAGTCCAGAGGAGATTGGAGCACGCAGGAGTGACTGAGGCTCTGTGTTGTTGTATGGGTTAAGCGTTAGGTACTGTTAGCAGCAGTAGCGGCAGACTGGAATCCCACTTTTTAGTTTTCCAAAACTTGGCAAACTAGACAAGTCCTTTGTTCTCCTACCGTTTGGTAATGGAATCCTAGTGGTGTCCCCCATTTATTTTCTTCAACATGAACACCATACATGCCACATTTCTCTACTTCTTTTTCACACAAAATACATTTCTCTACTTTTTTTTCTGGAGGAATAATATATCTCCCCAATTTTTCTTCATCTTGAGGGGATAACATATTTCCCTATATTCATAAGGTTTTTTATCTGCCGGTCTGAGTTTTATTTTAATATGGGCAGCAGAGTTTTTCTCTTTCAGCAATAGCGGAGCTTTTTTATATGCATGGGCGGTAGGGTTATCGCCCTTGGAGGATATAAAGCTCACGTCGGCCCGTCCAACCGATTACAGTACTGAGTAATCATGCTGCGGGCCCATGGAGCGCCTGGGCTGGCTTCGGCCCACGGAACACGTGCTGTACCAGACCGGCCTGTCCCACCCATGACGTCAGCCTCTCCTGCCTGTCCCTTCAGGCTCAGGCATCGCCACTGTCACGAGTCTAACTTTTCATCTTGCTACTTGCTAGGTTCAAAAAAACCTAGGACCTTCAGCAATTTCCACGGCGAAAGATTATTATCACCATCTTTTCCCAAAATGTCTGAAAAACCTAGGATCTTCGACAAAACCATCGCAATCCTAAAATGACACAATTTCTTGGGGTTAATCACACTCGACACTCCCCCTCACGCCAAGGCCCTAGGGGTTCGGATTTGAGATGTGACCGCCACGTGCGGAAATGACACAACACCCGTCGACTATATTATTTCCAAACTTTGAGAGATTCAAAGTGTAAACCCTAGACCTCCTGCTGCAAGGACAAATGGCGTCGGATCGGACTACGCTGCGGTTGAGGTACAGTTTCGACACGTTGCTGCCCGGTGGCTTGTCACTTGTCAGGCACTGCAGAGACGAGCTTGTTACTACAGCAACCCCGACTAAGCCTACATCAATCAGTAACTTGTACTGCTAGATATATAGATTTGGGAACTATATGGCGACCAGGCAGATATATAATAAGCCATGAACAGCAAGCATACTGTGCTTGGTACCCTACAAACAAAAAGGGGTGCAGAATTGCATAAAATTATAGGACATTATATGGCTGACCTCTGTACTCTGCAGCAAGGCAAGTGCACAAAGCCTGCAGTACAGCTCACCTAACTCGAGACCAGCAGCACATGAACAAGATCAGAGACCCACCATCACAACTAAGCAGACATACAAATAAGTCCGCAATAGTGAATGGCATCTCGTTCAAATACTGTGCTTGTCATCCTAGAAAGTACCAACGACGATCAAGGGCGCACATTGCAGATACATAAAAAAATGACAGGATGGGCCTTTGTTTCTGTTTTAGCAAGAAGGCAAGAGCACACAGCCTAGAAGGCGTCGATTTCGTTGTCGATGGAGAAGGGAATGATTGCAACCGAGACAAGCTGAAGAACGATCTGCATAGCAGTGTAGGGCACATAACCCAGATCAGCAGATGGACAAGGTCCAAGACCTACTCATGAAGATCTTTTTTTAGGAAATGAGCAGCACATCGTTAGCTGTTCTACCCAACTTCTGATAAGAGAATATATAAACAAGAAGCTGCAAGTTCTAATGATAATATTTCCCCCAAAATGACACAAGCTCATGACGATGATGGCGGTGGCGGTGGCGGTGGTGGAGGTGGCGTCGATACAAGGTCATGACGATGATGGCGGTGGCGGTGGCGGTGGTGGAGGTGGCGTCGATACAAGGTCATGACGATGATGGCGGTGGCGGTGGTGGTGGTGGAGGTGGTGTCGATGGTCCCCTTGGCTCATTGCCTTGCTGGTGATCCTTTCCAGCAACCTTCTCGTCCAAGACATCCTTCAGCCCTTCCTGGTAGGTCTCCACATAGTTCTTCACTGCACTCGTGTAGGTAGAGGCGCGTGTCATGTATATGCGCCGCAGCGCAGGCTTCAGGGTCTCCGCCCCGCCCTTTGCTGCCACTGCAAGATCCTCAAGCAAACTAGGCTCACTTTTAGTTTTCCCGTCCTTGGTGCTGTTAGGCTCAGATTCCTCTTTGACCTTCTTGTAATCATTTGGCCTGAGCTCGGGACCGATGTCCCTGACCCAGGAAGCCCCATAGAGCCTGGTTGCCTCCTTGAGGATACACCATTTCTCTTTCAGTGTGAGCTTAGGACGCCTCTTGGTGCCCGGAGGGTCTGGCAGAGAAGATGGGAAGGCGATCTCTTTAAGATCATACCTCACGTAATCGTACAACTTCCTGCAAACAACTCTGAACTTCATGCTACTTGATTGCACCTACAGCAACCTCCTTAGGGGGATCGACGATTAATTAACCTGCACAGCTACAAGAAGAGCATAGTGTATCAAGTCTTTGGACTAGGAATATCAAAGAAAAGACAATAAGACGGAACACAGTGAAATTGCTGCGAATGGTAAGCCTGCACTCAGGATGCGATGTGGCAGGAAATTTTATGGAAACCATGTGCGAGTTTAAAGTAATTAACTGGATGTCCTGCAAACGACAAAGCACCCATTCAGTGTGTTCATTACAGAGGGACTTTATCAAACACCTTGCCTACATAAGCAAAGTAAAGAGAGTCCACGGATTTAGCTAAGCGTTAAGCAAGCAAACCACTCATCAGGCTATAAGTTCAGCTAGAATGGACGCTCTCTTATACAGAACGTAACAGAAGATCACAAACCCATACCACGTGAATACAGACCCATACTGCATGAAATGATCAGACTGGAAGTGTAGGCTCAGTTTCTGGACAGAGAAATTAACGAACTGCTCGGGAAGTAAGCCTAGAAAGAAGGTCGCCTCCTTGAGTCCTAGAGGCAACGTCGGCCTCGGTGACACCCCCAGAGCCCAGAGTCGACGCCGAGCGAGTGGGAGGCGATTTAGCAGGAGGAGAGGGGCAGTGACAGTGAATGTCATCTGAGCCTTTTCGGGGGAGTGGGATGGTATCAATCAGGGTGCAAGTGGGAGAGGGCTGTCCGCGTGGCCACTAATCACAGCCTGAACTAAAAATTGCAGGATTACAAAACTAGCAGCAAACACTTGTTCATCTCCAGCGCTTAGACAGAGCCACTGGATCAACTCCAAGATGGGGAAACTGAAGCACACAAGATCCAACCTTTCCTAGTCAAGCAAGCCCTGGATAATTAGACATGTGAGTCAAACAACATTTTTTAGTTTAGTTAAGGTGAAACTGCATTAAGATTGGTGTGGATCGCAGAAAGTTAAACTGAAGTCAAGTTAATTAACAAGTTGTTGTCCCCTAATCCCCTCTCCCTGTTTCCATGTGGCTACTCTTCTCCATCGCTGGCAGCTACTCTCTCCCGCACCTTCTCCAACACTGATTGACATTGCAAACAGCATTCGGCAATCACAAAAAGCACGCAGTAGGTGCAGCTAAAACAAGAGAAAGAAGCATGAAGCTTGCAGAGGGCGAGCTTTTGGGCCGGTGGCCATTGATGATCAGGAGGAGGGGTATGAAACGAACCACCGCTGTCGGGTCTTGGGTGGCAGAGCAGGGCTAGGGGGGAGATGGGTGAGGAAGGGGGAGGACGCAGTGGGAGACTGCAGGATCAAGTGTGTCCGGTTGTAGAAGACAGAGCTATTATTTTTAAAGAATAGTACTAAGTCTGTTAATAGTAGATCATTTTGTAACACTGTTTGGCATGCTCTGAAGAGAAACAATTCTGCCTTCCATATACAACAGTTCTTGCAGAAGGAAAAAAGAAGATGATCAGTCTCATGATTCACATTAAGATGCTATGCTCGAGCCAGCCAAGTGCTTTTACAGAACAAATCCTCATCTTGGCCATCGGCAAATAAAGAAGAAATGACGGCCCACCAGTGTAAGGACCTCGCGAGACAGATTTTATTTATGTAATTCTCTCCGGGCTCCTCCCCCGGCAGCCAGTTTTTTGGCCGTGCCGATTTTACCATTTGTGAATATATGCACACTCTTCATTATTAATATACGACAGGTTCTTGAAGTTGTTTTGAGTATGATTTAATCCGCACGTGTTAGAAATAACCTGTTGAAGCAGTTCATATCTGCTCCCACAGTTCGGGCTCCAGATTCGTAATGCTAGATGGTTTAAAAAACATACTATCAAGGTTACGAAATCTAGGACCGGACACAGCATGACTACATGGGCATGGGCATGGGCATGGGCATGGCGATAAAGGTAGCAAACCATTTGTGGCTCCACGCAACAGAACATCCGCAGGGAAGCATTTGACCGAACACCTTGCCTTCATATCAGAGCATGTCCTTCGTCTATTAATCATCTAACCAGAAACCTCGGCTTCACAAGGAAACGCAACGTGGCTGGATCGCAGAAACTAAAGGAGCAACCAATTAAGTGGGACTCGAACGTCGTCGAGCTCTAGATTTTCGGACGGAGTGGAAAATCAGCTCGCGAGAGATGCAAACCTGGCGGTGGTGCGCCGAAGCGACTAGGAGGATGCTCGTCCGCGCCGTCGCTGGGGAGGGAAAGGCCGAAGGAGGAGAATCCACGGCGCCTTCTTTCTTCCGAGAGTCGGCGCGGAGAGGCGACGGCTGCGGCGCCGGCGAGCCTGGCGCGCGTTCCGGCAGGTTGTATTTGTTTTTTTCCTTGGAAATGATTTGTAACAGGGAGCCCCGCTTAATACGTGGCTTAAATGGGCCGGCCCGCCCAACCTGGTTCTCCTCCTCTTTCTTCTTCTTTGCTCCCTGGGCGGCTGAGTCGACGTGACACACTACGGTATCATCAACGGGTTTCTACGTTTTTATTTTCTACCATTTCCTTTCTTCTTTCTCTCTTTAGTTTTTTTAATTCGAGACACTTTTTAAAATACACTAATATTCCAAGATTAGATAAAACATAATAGAGTAGTAATATTCAACAAAATTTAGTAAGTTATAAGAATTTTTAATATGCATGAACATTTTATAAATCAAGGTCATTTTTTGAAAATACAAACATTTTATTAAATTCGTCGATAGTTTTAGAATTTGAGGACATTTGTTTGCGAACAAGAACCATTTCAAATTTTATGAATATTTTTTGTCAATTGATTGTTAGAATTTTGATTTTTTTAACCTTTTTAATTATATTAATGACAGCAGAAGAGGCTCCTACTGTGAAATTACTGAAGATCACAGGGGACATTTTGTCCCAAGAGAAAGGGTCCTTGGACAAAAGAACAAACTATGCACGGACCCATAACAATTAAAAAGTGTCTAAAAATGTCTGAAGGGGGGATTAACCCTCAACGCAAGAATAGTGAGCTGTTGCTTAAACATAATAAGCCAATTATCATTGCAAGGAGGAATTCCCTCGACGTAGCAGCGGTTCTTTTGATTCCAAATATTCCATGGCCCAAGGATCAATATCTCTTTGAATAGTTGTCGACGCCAACATTGAGCCGCATGTTCAATCATACCCTAGAGACCCAATTCATACTTTGATGGTATAACCCACGTCACCCCAAAAACAATCCAATTGTCTGGGACCAAGGGGTCAAGGTGCATCTAATCAAGACAACTCAATGGATTAGTCAAGTTGGCACTAGCTTCCAAAGATAATGGCAAGAAGAACTAAGACTCCGGGGTATGTTTTGCATGAATTGGCAAATGGAGACATCCTCGGTGCACGCAAAAGAGTACAAATGATCGTATACCTCTTATAAAGGTTAATTTTCTTCACAAACATCTTGCCAGAGAAGCACATCGTCCTAGCATTATTGAAGCATGTGGACATCCCTCTGTATGTATCAATTAGAGAGAACGTGTCATGCCAACGGAAGGAACCACCAACGGGCATGGCATGGGACTACCTTCAGTGTAGTATTTATCCCAGATAAGCATCACTCCAGGAATGCCATGTTTGTGCATAAGTTTATGAATGAATTTGGAGCCTCATTTTGGACCTTGAGATCAACCACTCGGGGACTACCTTTTTTCTTAGGGAAACACACCAAACTCCAAGAGGCTAAATAGTGGTTGCAGACCTCCCAGTTAGCCACATTGTGACACAAGCAGTGCCTACGCACCCGATCAAAGTGATCAATGAGTTTGAATAGCAGTTTCAACACACACATAGAGAAAGATGTCAAGCATGAAAGCACGGAATTAATGAAATGAATATGACAACCATAAGTTAGCCAGAATGTCGCGCTCGGGAGTTGACGTTCAGTATTGTGAACAAGAGGCATAAGCTCGGTGATCGTTTGGCGAGTGGTGCCAAGAGGAAGCCCGGGCTAAGTACATGCCATGCGAGTGGTGAGTGGTGCAAAAGTATATAACCAAGAAGTCTTCGTCCGCAGGTTGATCAATAGTGAGATTCGAAATACCTTCATGCCAAGCATTATTGATCAAGGATTTGAGCAAGTCAGTTGTGAGGACAAACAGTAGAGGAGAGAGGGTGTTATCCTTGTAAACTCCTCATTTGCAATGAACTTCAATGCGCGGTACTCCACTGTGAAGAATAGCAGATGAACCAAATTCAAGGATCAATTCCATCCAACGAAGCCATATATCATCAGAACCACAATAATGCAAAATTTCCAAAATGGAGGAATGCTCGGTTGTATCGAAGGCTTTGTCAAATTCTTATTTAAGTACCACAATCTCCCTCCCAGATGTTTTGTGTTGATAAAATGCCCAACCCAGGCAATCTTGGATGGTACAACGATGGCTCCATTTTATGATTGTTTTCCGAGGGTAGTCGGCTAAACCATGGTTCTGTTGATTTTTTTTCCTATTTACTAATAATTGTTTGCCAAAAATATAAAAACCATGTTTCATTTTTTTCAAGAGCAAACATTTTTAGAAGGAACAAGAGATGTATTTGGATAATAGAGGAGGAGATGGACAACTTTCCAATTGGAAAGCTCTTCATTTGACGCAACCATCGAAGGAAATGACGTGTGGTACAAGCATCACCGCTCATACCGCTCCTCGTACCAGGTGGAGCCACCTCCCCCTCATCTATACAAGAAAACTTCCATGTTGACAACATAGAGCGAAGAACAACAGATTAACCACGGATCGTGACCATGGCAGAGAGGAGAGATTCAGAGGAGAAATTACTTCACATAGAAACGTCTTGGCTCCCGCTACAACATAATCGTCCATTCCATCATCGGAGAGAGAATCAAACTTGTAAGGTTGTCGTTTGTAGAGTCTATTCGTATTTTGATCTAGAGACTAAGATTGGTTTAATCATTCATCTCTGTGTGTGGTTGTTATCCTTCTCCCATGCGCAAGTAATTCCCCAGGCTAACTTGATTTAACAACCTATAAAAACCAAAGTAGGATGGCCAAAAACTATCAAAATGAAAAAAGCCCATGTTTTGCAATGGAACTGTGACGCCTCAAGACTGACGCTCCAGATGCTTTTCATGTTTTGCGTGTCAGCTCTGTTATTTATTTGTTTGCTGCATTTCATCATGTCATCAACGCATCATGCGCATTGCACCGGCACTCCGTTGCCGTCATGTTTTCAAAACTTGCATCCGTTCGGGTCTCCTAGTTCCTTCCGTTGTCGTTCTGAGCCTAGACACACTCGCACACGCCCACGGCACGTCCGAAATATTATTTTATAAGTGGCGATAAAATGTTTTCGGAATGGGATGAAAGTTGGCGTGCGGTGTTGTTATGTTGTCAGTAGGCCACCTGCCAAGTTTATCGCATTCGGAGCCCGTTTGATAGCCCAACCGTTAAACATATAGCGGCACTATCCGCTCGATGCTACATTTTTGAGTTAATAAAAGCGCCCTTTATCGAAAAAAACATATAGCGGCACTGTAGCTAGTCTATTGTCGGACGTTTTTGGTCTCCGGAAACTGCTGCCGGGCCTCTCTCTCTTTTCTCTTCCACGGCCCAAGGCCTCTCTCCACAGCCCACTACCATCCTCTAGGCCCAACCTACCCCTCCTTGCGTCCGAAACCGTCCGATCGTGATCGGAGGGCTCCGAAACCCCTAATCCTAGCCCCCCTTTCTATAAATAGATCCCCATCTTGTCTATTTTGGAACCCTAGCCTAGCCTAGCCCCTACCCTTCCCGATCCTGCAGCCGCCACCCTCGCTTCAATTTCGGATGTGTTTGGTTAGAGGGAGATGTTAAGGTGGATATGGGAATCCCTATCCAGTTGGATAGGGATAGCCAATTTTTCTGTTTGGTTGTGTGGATAAAGTTAGCCCATATTTTGTTTGGTTAGAAGGATGAATCATGGTTGGGGATAGCCATTTTTCTGTTTGGTTGGTGGGTGAGGCTAGCCCATTTTTCAATATGAGGCAATCAAATATGATACAAAAACATTGTAGAAAGAAGCAATCATACCCAAACAAACTCATCAGTGGTACAAACTAAATGTTAACTTCAATACACATCATAGTTCAACATTTCCATATATAAAACACAAGTGCATAGAGCACATAGTTCGACATTCCATATAGTAGTAGATCAAATCTATATAGTTATACAACCCATGCATAGTTCAATGTTTTGGTTGTAATCAAAAGAACAAGTCCATACAACCCATAGCTCCATTGTTGGTTGTCATCAAAAGCATAAAGTTAAACACCCATATAAGATCAGCATGCTTCAGCTTCAGGAAAGGTACTCTTCACATACCTAGAGACCCAAATCTTTCTTTGAACACCCCCAGGACCTTGAATGCCGTTGCAACACGAGGATTGTCAACCAAATAGGCATAGTAATGAGCAAGGGAATCCACATCAAAGCCAGGGAGTTCTTTCATCTCATCCCAAAGACCATCAATGGCGGGGTTGACGTCGCTAGCAAGTTTCTCAATGGCAACAGCAATCCTTTCACTTGAAGCCATTATGGTTGCAACCATCCTATCTTCTGCAGAAGGATTAGTTTTGACTTTCTTCAACTTGGGAGCGGCTGACTCATCACAAGTGTGTGATTGGGCAACCTCTTCATTCGAGGCAGCGGCTTTGTTGGTTTTCTGTTCTTCAAGATCAATCACCTCCGTCGCTAAAGGGTCACTTGAGCCTTTTGCATATTGCCCCGTAGCCATGCCTGCTCCAACAATAACCAGCATCTCCTCATAATGTTTAATAGGCTTGTTCAGGAAGGGTTCATCTTCTTTGTGGTCCTTTGTAAACAAAAGTAATCATTTCAGCAAGGAATGTGAGTATAAATAAATTCCAGCAAGTTATAATGCATGAAAGAACTCATTTCAGCAAGAATTTGGCTATAAAAGCTCATTTCAGCAACTAGCATGGAGTATACATAAGGTCCAGCAAGTGGTAATGCATAAAAGAACTTATTTCAACAAGAATTGGTCTATAAAAGTACTCATTCCAGCAAGGAAATGAAGTGTAAAAAAGTTCCAGCAAGTGATAGTGCATGAAAGAAATCATTACGGCAAGTACTAGGAGATATGGAACCAATTTCAACAACTATTTTTCATTAGAAAGCTCATTTCAACAAGTATTTTGGACAAATGGAACCAATTCCAGCAAGTACTAAAGGGCAGAAAAATAGATACCTTAATATGGTTTGTGTAATGCTCATGATTAAGAACAATCATAAAGTTATCTTCATCCCAAAGTGCACCACTCAATGATTTGAGGTGCACTATCTGCTTATACTTCCTTTTCCACGTCCTTGTGTGATTTGTGATGTGGGTTCCAATCAAGTCGGTGCGCTGAAAATATTCATTCATAGCAGCGGCACAACCATTCCAGTGGACATTCTTGAAGGAGGTACCTGGTCTATGGCCACCAGTCACCAAACCACATAGATGGGCTAGCATGTACGATGACATGGTAGGTGTCCATGAGATTTGCCTAGCAGCCATATCCTACAATTTCACCAAGCATATCAGCAAGTATTTGGAGAGAAAGAACCAAATCAGCAACCAATTTCAACATAAAGAATTAAATTGGACATGTATTCGAATAGAAAGAAGCAATTCTGTAAGTATTTCAACATAAAGAATTGAATTTCAGCAAGTATTTCAACATAAAGATTAAATTCCAGCAGGTACTTGGAAAGAAAGAAGCAATTCAGCAAATATTTCAACATAAAGAATTAAATCTCAGCAAGTACTTGGAGAGAAAATAAGCAACTCAACAATAATAGTATGTCATTACAACAAGTAATATGTCATTACAATGAAATTCCCACAAACACATAGTTCAAATAAAGTACAATAGTTCTTCCCACATTTGAATGACATAGTAGCTACTACATGTTTTGATGCTGCAAATAGTTTTGTCGGTCTTCCCACATTTGATCAGCAAGTCCTTGCCTAAAATTAGCCATGTATGCATGTTCTTGTGCTTGGCCAGTTGATGATGAAGCATGAGTGATATTGGCCACCCATTCATCCTCGGGTATGATATATTCATCAATGCCATCATTTAAAACCCAATTCTGAATAATGCAACAAGCCACAACAATGTCTACTTGAGTAGGATAAAGAAAGAATGGTGTGGCATCATCAAGGATTTTGAATCTTCTCTTCAATGACCCAAATGCCCGTTCTACAGTTGTGCGAAGAGAAGAATGCCTAAGGTTGAACAGCTCCTTTTCATTTTGCACAGGATTGTTTCCCCACTCATTTAAATGGTACCTCACGCCACGAAAAGGAGACAAGAAGTCTGGTTTGGCTCCATATCCAGCATCAACTAGATAAAATTTTCCTAAATACGAGGAGCATTTGGGTTACTTACATATATATCAAAATCCCATTGACAACATGTATCTACATGGTTAATCTATTACCTTGTGGGACACGTAGACCATTTTCACGTCCTAAAGCATCGCGTAAAACTACAGCATCATGTGCTGTCCCCTCCCAACCGGCCAACACATATGTGAATCGAAGATCAAAATCAACAGCCGCCATCACATTTTGAGTAGTATATTTCTTTCTACCATGAAAGGCAGCCTCCATATCAGGTGTAACAGAGGCACGTACATGTGTACCATCAATAGCTCCAATACAATCCTATTAAGTGGAAATAAAAACAAAAAATTAGGATCTAAACAGATTTGTGCCTACACTGACAAAATGTAGTTGTCACTCGGTGTCATACCTTAAAGTATGGATCCCACCGATGGTTTCCTTCTATTTTCTTTTGGGTCCCCAATGAAGGCTTCCTAATAAGTTCATCTCGAAGCTCACCAATTGCATGGAGTACTTTTTTAAAATAGCGGCTAACAACTTCACCAGATCTACCGAAATTCCCACCAATTACTCTATTCCGAACATTGTGACCAACAGTGTGCAAAAACATTGCTACTTGCTGCTCAATGGACATATGGATTTGACAACCAAAGCTATCATATTGATAAACCATTGTGCTGCTGCCGCACAAATTAACATCTTTGTTTTTTTGTCCATCTACAATGCAATGGTACAAATGACATTACTTCATCAATTACAAATGGTATTACTTTAACAAAAACAACTCAGCATGCACATCATCAGTCAAGCAGTACATACGAGGAACATTTGGTTTTACTAGTAATCAAGTTACCTCTGATCTTGCAGAAAATCAAAGAGAGGAGGGAGATGTAGCCCCTGACTTCAGCCTTGCCGTTTCCCTTTCAGCTCCTGTATGAAAAACAAATCAAACATCAGCGCACACACACACACCACACACAAGTTTACACCAGCAGCACCATGCACAGCCCCATCAACATGCCCAGCTGCTCCTGTATGCAAGCACACAGCACGCACACGTTCACACCACGAGCAACAGCTCATGTACGCAAGCACGCCCGCGCAGTTTGCCAGCTTCCTACATCTGCTGCCCGCGTGCAAGGCGCATCTGCTCCCACGCCGCCCCCTGCATCTACCTCCCGCGCCACGCCCAGCTACAGATCTCCCGCGCCGCCCCTGCATCTACCTCCCGCGCCACGCCACCAGCTACAGCTGCCGCCGGCACCACGCCCAGCTGCGGCAACCGCTGTTGCTGCACCCATCACCGGCCGCCGCCGCCGCCACACCCATCTGCGGCCGCCGCCGCCGCGGAAATCTCGAATGAAGGACTAAGGACAGGAAGAAGATAGCACCAATGCACTGACCTTGAGATCCGCCAGCCGTCTATTCGATTTGCAGCCGCCGGCACCGACGGGAGACGAGACGAGAGATTTGAGGGAAGAAAGGGGGAAAAGATAAGGTTGGAGAGGTGGGCGGGGCCTTTTTGGAGAGGTGGGCGGGGCCGAAAACGTTTCGGTGCGAGCCTGGCTGCCCATGTCCGCGAGATTTTCGCGCGCGTGCGGAGCCGGATTTTTGGCGAATATTCCTAGTATCTGGTTATCCACGTCCTGCCTCATCCAACCTCGTCCATGAACCAAACATGTGGTATCCACCCTAAATATGGCTATCCCTGTCCTTTGGGTGGCTATCCCTCCAACAAAACACATCCTTCCGCGCCCGGCCACCCTTGCCCCGCCACTTGTCGCTGCCAAATCCACCCAGCCGCCGCTCAGCCGCCGTCCCGACAAACCCCCGCGCGCCACCTCACCTTCCAGCACCCGCCACAGCCACTCAAGCACCGCCATGTGCCCCCTGGTAGCCTCCCACCGCCGCGGCCCGTGGAGCCCGCATGAGCCCCCCGGGCCCGGAACCGCGCCGCCGCCCGTGCCCAAAGCCTCCCGCTTGATCCCGATCTGGATCGGGGACTCCGTCGCCCGCAGCTCCCCCCACCTCGCTGACCCCGCCATCGGAGACCTCGTCGCCATCGAGCTCCGACGAAGGACCCCCCAGGCCGGACCCCGCCGCCCTGCTCCTTCTTCCCTGCCCGTCTCCTTTTTCCTGCCCGTCTCCTTTTTCCTGCCTCCTCTCACACCCCTCTCTCTGCCGCCATGAACAGGGACCCCCACGACCGCCGAGCTCGAGCACCACGTCGATCCTGCCGTCAAGCCGCCGGATCTGGATGCCCTGCCATCGTCCTGCCCGTTCCCGGCCTCCCCGTTGTCCTCGCGCCTCGCCGGAGACCCAGCTGCAGCCGGTGGCACCGCCGCCATGCCCCAGCTCGAGGATGAGCAGAGGGGCTCGTCCCGCTCGCCTGCTCGTGGTCGCATTGACCGTGGGTCAGCCCGTGGGCCGGCCTCCTCTCTAGCCATGCCCCAGCACCGCCTCCAGCCGCCTGATCCGCCCACCTACCTGGGCTGAGCCCCTCTGGTGAGCTCCCCTACTGTCGGGCCTTGGCCCATTTGCTTCTGCGCCATCCGACGCTCGTGAGCGCACGCTAATATGTTGTGCTTGCTCTTGTTCCAGCCAAGTTCACCTCAGTTTCAGCGTGATCTGTTTTTTTCCTGTCTGCGAATTTGTCTATTTAACCAGTGAGTTATAGATTTACAGAAAAACCCCTAGCTTCATGCATTTAATAACTCTCAAATCGTGCATCGGATTAAAATAAGTTATATATGAAAAATGCTTATAATGTTGTCTAGTTTCATAATATCCCACTTTCATCCATGTTAAAAATGTTTAGAAGGATGTTTGCATTTAATTTGCTAATGCCATGCTAAAATGTTTTAATTCATAACTAAATAACCGTACCTCCAAATTTAATAAACTTTATATGTAAATGGGGTAGAAAAATGCATAGTTTAACATGGTGGAATTACTTTGCATGTTTAACAACTCTAAAATATGGGTTAGGGCAGAACAGTACCAAATTCGAAATATGCATATGGGGTTTTCCGAAAGTGTTGTTTGTTGTTCCGGCCTCATTTAAACTTGCCTAGATAGGTAGTTTTATTATGCTTCACCTCTTGCCATGTTTAACAACATTTAATATTGTTGGGTACATAAACATGAGAGAACTAAATAATTAAATGTGGTGTTTCTTCAATATGCAACTTGTTGCATATTGAGCTCCACTTAATTTGTAGTATTGTTTGTTGCACTTTGCCGTGCCTCTTTAAACCGGACATGCATCATACTTGATTGTGCATCATGCCATGTTTCTGTGATGGTTGTTTACCATCTTGTTTGCTTCTTTCCGGTTGCGCTTCTCCTTGATAGTTCCGGTTACGTTGCGATTTTGAGGATCCGTTCGACTACGTTGGTTCGTCTTCCTCATGGACTCATTCTTCTTCCTTGCGGGATCTCAAGCAAGATGACCATTACCCTTGATATCACTTCTATCTTTGCTTGCTAGTTGTTAGTTCTATCGCTATGTCGCGCTACCTACCACTTGTTTATCATGCCTCCCATATTGCCATGTAAATCCTCTAACCCACCTTCCTAGAAAACCGTTGTTTGGCTAAGTTATCGCTTTTGCTCAGCCCCTCTTATACCGTTGCTAGTTGCAGGTGACTTGCAGCTTGTTCCATGTTGGAATATGGTTATGTTGGGATATCACATTATCTCTTATTTTAACTAATGCATCTATATACTTGGTAAAGGGTGGAAGGCCCGGCCTTATGCCTGGTGTTTTGTTCCACTCTTGCCGCCCTAGTTTCCGTCATACCGATGTTATGTTCCTTGATTTTACGTCCCTAACACGATGAGGGGTATGGGACCCTCTTGACAGTGCACTTTGAATAAAACTCCTCCAGCAAGGCCCAACCTTGGTTTTACATTTGCCTAACGACCTACAACTTTTCCTTGGGGTTGCAAACCTGAGGGTCATCTTTATTTTAACCCCCCACCCCCGGGCCAGTGCTCCTCTGAGTGTTGGTCCAAACCGGGCAGCCTGCGGGGCCATCTCGGGGAAACTTGAGGGTTGGTTTTACTTGTAGCTTAACATATCCGGTGTGCCCTGAGAACGAGATATGTGCAGCTCCTATCGAGATTTGTCGGCACATTCGGGCGGTCTTGTTGGTTTAGTTTTACCATTGTCGAAATGTCTTGTGCACCAGGATTCCGAGTTTGATCGGGTGTCCCGCGATGGAGGATTGTCTTAGCGGATCGTGAGCTTGTCGTGGTCTAAGTTGGGACAGCCCTGCAGGGTATAAACTTCTGAGAGCCGTGCCCACGGTTATGTAGCAGATGGGAATTTGTTAATATCCGGTTGTAGAGAACTTGACACTTGACTTAATTAAAATGAATCAATCTCTTTTCGGTGGAGTCCGGGAATTGAACACGGTTTTGGGTTATGTTTGAACGTAAGTAGTTTTAGGATCAATCCTTGGTCACTTATAGCTTCACGACTGTTGCGTAGCTTCTCATCTTACTCTTATTTGCGTATGTTAGCCACCATATTTGCTTAGCGCTTGCTGCAACTCCACCTCATTACCTTATCCTACCCATAAGCTTAAATAGTCTTGATCTCACGGGTTTTGAGATTGTGAGTCCTCGTGACTCACAAATACTACCAAAACAGTTGTAGGTGCCAATGATACCAGTGCAGGTGATGCCACCGAACTCAAGTGGGAGTTTGACGAGGAACTTGGTCGTTACTATGTTTTGTTTCCTGATGATCAGTAGTGGAGCCCAGTTGGGACGATCGGGGATCTAGCAGTTGGGTTATCTTCTTTTTCATTTGGTTGTTCATAGTCGTACTATGAGTGTACTCTGTTGATGTATGAATTATTTAAGTATTGTGTGAAGTGGCGATTGTAAGCCAACTCTCTTTATCCCTTTCTTTTTCATTACATGGGATTGTGTGAAGATAACCCCTCTTGCGACAAAACCACTATGCGATTATGCCTCTAAGTCGTGCCTCGACACGTGGGAGATATAGCCGCATCATGGGCGTTATAGGAACTTTCAATGGTCATAACACACGGCACATGATCCAAGATCGGGCGAGTTAAAAAGGCTTAACCAACGTGTTAGGAAAAATTGATGCTCATTTCCATAGATATCAAACACCAGTTGAGCTATTCGAGGAGAGGTTGTTCTTGCATGTTACACTAGGTGTACTATCTACCCTTGATAGGAATACCCAAAAGAGAAAGGCAATTGATCACATCATTAAACTTATAATATTGCCGACATTGCCCCTAGTAAGTTTCTGTTTTCCAAAGAACGCATGAAGTTGGAATCACACATGACCGAGAGACCATTGCTTGCTCTCTTGTAGAAGCGTTGGGATACCCCCCCTAGTGTAAGGTTTGATGCAGCCTAACAACAAGCATTTCCTTGATTGAGAACCAAGGTTTACCAAACCATTAGGAACTACTCTACGACACCTAATGATGGGTATATATCTGCTGATACGTCCACTTTGCATCATGTTTTCCTAATGTTATTTATAGTGTTTTTATGAATTCTAACACTTTGTGGAGTAATTCTAATGCCTTTTCTCTCATAATATGCAAGGTTTACACAAAGAGGGAGATTGCTGGCAGCTGGAATTCTGGACCTGAAAAAGCTATGTCAGAGATACCTATTCTACACATCTCCAAATGAGCTGAAATTTTACGGAGAATTATTCTGGAATATATAAAAAAATTGGAGTAAATAAACACCAGAGGGGGCCACCCAGGTGCCCACTAGGCACCAGAGCGTGCCTGCCCCCTAGCGCGCCCTAGTGGGTAGTGGGGCCCCTGGACCACTTCCAGCGCCCATCTTCTGGTACATATGGTAATTTTCCCTAGAAAAAATAAAGAGATGACTTTCGAGACGGAGCGCCGCCGTCTCGAGGCGAAATTTGGGCAGGAGCACTTTTGCTCTCCAACGGAGCGATTCCGCTGGGGATACTTCCCTCCGAGAGGGAGAAATCGAAGCTATCGTCTTCACCAACAACCCTCTCATCATGGGAGGGCCAATCTCCATCAAAATCTTCAACAACACCATCTCATATCAAAACCTTAGTTCATCTCTTGTGCTCAGTCTTTGTATCAAAACCTCAGATTGGCACCTGTGGGTGACTAGTAGTGTTGATTACATCTTGTAGTTGATGCTAGCCGGTTATTTGGTGGAAGATTATATGTTCAAATCTATTATGATATTCAATACTCCTCTGATCTTGAGCATGAATATGTTTTCTTAGTAGTTACTTTTGTTCTTGAGGACATGGGAGAAGTCTTGTCATAAGTAATCATGTGAACTTGATATTCGTTCGATATTTTGATGATATATAGGTTGTGATTCCCTTAGTGGTGTTATGTGAACGTCGACTACATGACACTTCACCATCTTTGGGCCCAAGGGAATGCATTGTAGAGTAGTTATTAGATGATGGGTTGCTAGAGTGATAGAAGCTTAAACCCTAGTTTATGCGCTATTTCGTAAGGGGCTGATTTGGATCCATATGTTTAATGCTATGGTTAGATTTTATCTTAATTCTTCATTCGTAGTTGTGGATGTTTGTGAGAGGGGTTAATCATAAGTGGGAGGCTTATTCAAGTAAGAACATCACCCAAGCACCGGTCGATCCATATGTCAAATTATCAAAGTAGTGAACGCGAATCAAACCAACGTGATGAAAGTGACTAGATGAAATTCCCGTGTGTCCTCAAGAACGTTTTGCTTACTATAAGAGATTGTTTTGTCCTGTCCTTTGCT
Organism: Triticum urartu; assembly: GCF_056163025.1. Taxonomy (NCBI): domain Eukaryota; kingdom Viridiplantae; phylum Streptophyta; class Magnoliopsida; order Poales; family Poaceae; genus Triticum; species Triticum urartu. Next base: position 26,952,677 of record NC_141873.1, read on the forward strand.
ACAAAAAGGATTGAGCTACCTTGCTACACCTATTGTTACTATTGCTACTTGTAAATTATCTGGCTATCAAACTACGTGTTACCGACAATTTCAGTGCTTCCAAAAATTACCTTGCTGAAAACCGCTTGTCATTTCCTTTTGTTCCTCGTTGGGTTCGACACTCTTACTTATCAAAAGGACTACGACTGATCCCCCATGCTTGTGGGTCATCATTTGCACACACAAACAAAATGGAAAATGAAAATGGAAACAAGGTTGTTAGTCTTTTTGTCTCATTAGTTACAAGGCTACTTGCATAATATGGTAAGTATAGGTGATTATATGATAAATAAAAAATGGGACAGTAAAGACATAAGGCGAGTAAAAAAAGGTGTAAACAATGCAAACAGATGGACCGGGGGCCATAGTTTCACTAGAGGCATCTCTCCAAGAAAATAGATGTGTTGTAGTTGAAAGGACTTAGTCGTGGAATTGTCACGGCAGATGTCCTAGTTGAAAGGACTTAGTCGTGAGGCCAACACATCTATGTGGTAGCTTGAGAGGGGTTGAGCGGGACGAGAGACGCGAGGTTTTACCCAGGTTTGGCCCCTCATGGTGGAGGTAAAATCCTACATCCTGTTTCATTGATATTGATGATGATAAAGCTCACGGTTACAAGGGCGAGGTTTCGCTACCTCTATCTCGAAAGCTATTGATTTTTCTGTCTAAACTTGTCCCTCTTGGGGTGCCCTGCCCCTCCTTATATATGTTGAAGGGGCGGCTTACATGACTAGTCCTATTAGGATTAGGATTACTCTATTACAAGTGGAGTCTGATACGTCTCTGTCGTATCTATAATTTTTGATTGTTCCATGCCAATATTCTACAACTTTCATATACTTTTGGCAACTTTTTATATTGTTTTTGGGACTAACATATTGATCCAGTGCCCAGTGCCAGTTCCTGTTTGTTGCATGTTTTATGTTTCGCAGAATATCCATATCAAACGGAATCCAAACGGGATAAAAACGGACGGAGAATATTTTTGGAATATTTGGAGAATTCCGGAAGAAAAATCCACGCGAGACGGTGCCCGAGGTGGCCACGAGGCAGGGGGGGCACGCCCCTGACCCTCGTGGGCCACCAGTAAGGCGGTTGATGCCCTTCTTCGGCCACAAGAAAGCTAATTTTTGGTAAAAAATCACAGTGAAGGTTTCAGGCCAATCAGAGTTACAGATCTCCATATATATACGAAACGGTGAAAGGGCAGCAGAAGAGAACGCAGAAACAGAGAGAGACAGAGAGACAGATCCAATCTCGGAGGGGCTCTCGCCCCTCCCATGCCATGGAGGCCAAGGACTAGAGGGGAAACCCTTCTCCCATCTAGGGAGGAGGTCAAGGAAGAAGAAGACGAAGGGGCCCCCTCTCCCCTTCTCTTCCAGTGGCGCCGGAACACTGCCGTGGCCATCATCATCATCACCGCGATCTACACCAACACCTCCGCCATCTTCACCAACATCTCCATCACCTTCCCCCCTCTATATACAGCGGTCCACTCTCCCGCAACCCGCTGTATCCTCTACTTGAACATGGTGCTTTATGCTTCATATTATTATCCAATGATGTGTTGCCATCCTATGATGTCTGAGTAGATTTTCTTGTCCTATCGGTGGTTGATGAATTGCTATGATTGATTTAATTTGCTTTTGGTTATGTTGCTGTCCTTTGGTGCCCATCATATGAGTGCGCGCGTGGATCACACCCTAGGGTTAGTTGTATGTTCATAGGACTATGTATTGGAGGGCAAGGATGACAGAAGCTTCAGCCTAGCATAGAAATTGATGCATACGGGATTGAAGGGGGACCAATATATCTTAATGCTATGGTTGGGTTTTACCTTAATGAAAGTTAGTAGTTGCGGATGCTTGCTAATAGTTCCAATCATAAGTGCATAGAATTCTAAGTCAGGGATGACATGCTAGCAGTGGCCTCTCCCACATAATACTTGCTATCGGTCTAGTAAAGTAGTCAATTGCTTAGGGACAATTTCGCAACTCCTACCACCACTTTTCCACACTCGCTATATTTACTTTATTGCCTCTTTACTTACAACAGCCCCTACTTTTTATTTACGCTTTGTTTATTATCTTGCAAACCTATCCAACAACACCTACAAGGTACTTCTAGTTTCATACTTGTTCTAGTAAAGCGAACATCAAGCGTGTGTAGAGTTGTATCAGTGGTCGATAGAACTTGAGGGAATATTTGTTCTACCTTTAGCTCCTCGTTGGGTTCGACACTCTTACTTATCGAAAACTGTTGCGATCTCCTATACTTGTGGGTTATCAAGACCTTTTTCTGGCGCCATTGCCGGGGAGCAATAGCGTGGGGTGAATATTCTCGTGTGTGCTTGTTTGCTTTATCACTAAGTAATTTTTATTTGTTGTTCTTAGTTGTTTTCTATCTTTACTTATGGGTAGGAAATGCAAAATACCAAACAAAATTAGTTGTACCTACTAAACCAATGGTTGAAGGACCACTCAAAATCTATCACACTGTTGAAGCTTATTACTTGGATCATCTTCGATCCCTTTGTGCTCGTGCTGAAACCCCAACTAGCTTAGTTGAGGGCAAATCTTTAGATGAGCATGCTTGTTATGTGCGACACCGAATATCTGAAAAAGGGAAAATTTTACTGGGTCAAATTCATCGTTTGCAATGCTATGCTTGGAATTTATGCGAAATATATGATATTACTTGTTGTTCTGAAAACCCTAAGAAACACCTTCCCTATCAATGTGAGTTTAGTGATAACGGAATCGTATCTTCGTATGCTAAGGGTGTTTATAGTTACTATGATGTTCAACAAATTGAAGAATTTGTTGCTTTTAAGGGTGCTTATGAAATTGCTTCTTTGATTGAAACGTATGATGCTACTCTTTACAAATTTGAAAATTTTGACATACTTAAATATTGCTATGATAATTATGCTTCTAATGCCTATGTTGAACCATATTTGAGGACTACCCCGCTGTCCAAGAAGAGACTAATATTTTGCAGGAGTCTATGGAAGAAGAAATTGATGAAATTGTGAGCTCATTGGATGAAAAAGATGAGGAGAGCGAAGAACAAAAGGAGGAAGAGCGGATTAGCTACCCGTGCCCACCTTCTAATGAGAGTAACTCTTCAACTCATACATTGTTTAATTTCCCTTCATGCTTATCGAAGGATGATTGCTGTCGGTGTCAAAACTGGCGGATCTTGGGTAGGGGGTCCCGAACTATGCGTCTAAGGCGGATGGTAACAGGAGGCAGGGAACACGATGTTTTACCTAGGTTCGGGCCCTCTTGATGGAGGTAAAACCCTACGTCCTGCTTGATTAATATTGATGATATGGGTAGTACAAGAGTAGATCTACCACGAGATCAGAGAGGCTAAACCCTAGAAGCTAGCCTATGGTATGATTGTCTGTTGTCCTACGGACTAAAACCCTCTGGTTTATATAGACACCAGAGGGGGTTAATGTTACACAAGGTCGGTTACAAAGGAGGAGATATACACATCCATATTTCCTAGCTTGCCTTCTACGCCAAGTAGAGTCCCATCCGGACACGAGATGAAGTCTTCAATCCTGTATTTTCATAGTCCAACAGTCCGACTGTCTGGAGACCCCCTAATCCAGGACTCCCTCAGTAGCCCCTGAACCAGGCTTCAATGACGATGAGTCCGGCGTGCAGTGTTTTCTTCGGCATTGCAAGGCGGGTTCCTCCTCCGAATACACCACAGAAGAGTTTGAATACAAGGATAGTGTCCGACCCTGCAAAATAAGTTCCACATACCACCGTAGAGAGAATAATATTCCCACAAATCTAATTTGCTGACTTGTTTTGGCAACACGACACTATGTCATGGACCGGTGATTATTCGAACCGTTTCTTTTAACTAGCCCCGCACATAACGCGAGGCAGTTTTTGGCATGTCTTGTCAAAGCAGAGATCGTGTCCCCTTATCACGGGATTCTCATCAATACGGGCGTGGGTAACCCAACCGCGCCATCGATTACGACGCTTGGGGGATAAGCGAGTTTTACCAGGCTAGTGGGGACGCATAGTTTCGTCTGCCCATATAAAGGGATAAGGATTCACCTTTTCATCCATGCCTTCTTTCTCCTTTGCTCATCCATTTTCGCGCACTCGAGCTCCAGCGCCCAAGTCCACACTTCCCACCTCAACCTTCTCCAACTATGTCCGGAGCGGGAGGCAGGTGGATGGTCTCCTCCGTCACGGAGGGACACATCAAGAAGCTGAGGAGAGCCGGATACCTTCCCGACGACATCGCGCACCGGCTCCCAGATGAGGGGCAGCTCATCCCCACCCCGAGGCCCCATGAGAGGGTAGTGTTCCTTACCCATTTCCTCCGTGGACTAGGATTCCCTCTCCACCCATTCGTCCGGGGGCTCATGTTCTACTACGGCCTGGATTTCCATGATCTGTCCCCGAACTTCATCCTCAACATCTCGGCGTTTATCGTCATGTGCGAGGCCTTCCTCTGCATCAAGCCCCACTTCGGCTTATGGCTGAAGACCTTCAATGTCAAGCCGAAGGTAGTGAGCGGCCGCCAGGCGGAGTGCGGAGGCGCCATGGTGGGAAAGATGCCCAACGTCACATGGCTCGAGGGCTCCTTCGTGGAGACCGTAAAGGGGTGGCAATCGGGGTGGTTCTACATCACCGAGCCGCGTGACCCTAAATGGGCAGCGGCCCCCGAGTTCCGATCTGGCATCCCCACGCGGCTCACCTCCTAGCAAGAGAAGGGCCTATCCTGGGGAAGTTCGGGAGAGCTGACCGGACTCCAAACATGTATTCAAAACATGGTGAACAAGAAGCTCAAACTCGTCAACGTAGTCCAGGTCATGCTCATCCGCCGGATCCTCCCGTGCCAACAAATGGCTTTCAACTTGTGGGAGTTCGACCCGGCCCAGCACCGAACTCTGAACAGGCTCTTCGACACAACTCACGAGGATGCCTGGAAGGTGCTATTCAAGGGTGCTGAGGTTCCCCCTCCCACTACCGAGGATCGTGGATTCTGTGCGAAGCGCCATGCCAGCGCGGTAAGCTATTTTACCTCTCACAGGATACTCTTTTTTCATAGTTTGACTCTATGCGGGATCTAAGCTCCCGTACCTTTGACAGGACTGGCAGGAGACGACCGGACAGATCGACTGTCCGGCTCCTTTGCCCGAAGGCCCAGCAGACACTCTCCTGACGAAGATGTTGACTCCGGCTCCTTACAAGGTGCTGGAGAAGACCAAGAAGGCGAAGGGAACCCAAAAGAGTTCCCGACGCCAGGCGTCATCGGACTCATGGTCTGATAACTCTGCGACACATTCCTCCCCCGAAGACGAGGAGGAAGAAGAAGAAGATGCTCCCCCTTCAGTTGGGGGAGACAAGAAAAGGAAGGCCGCCCCAACTGGGGAGGCCGAAGGGTCCAAGAAGGGAAGAACTCTCCTTCCGGACAGTTCCACCACCGCCGCCGAAGGCGAAGACGAGTGGCTGCTCAGGGCCAAGCCCCTGGCGAAGTCGTAAGTATTCGGATACCAGAGTAACTCATAGCATTCCTTTGTCGCACTGCTTCCCCTAACGCCGGATACCAGAGTAACTCATATGCAGGCCGCCACGAGCCAGTATCGATGTATCGTCGGACGGCTCCCTGGGCTCGTCGGATATGGATAGCGATCCACTTCCGACCGCCACCTCCCCTTGCTCTTCGGACGATGCCGAGGTACTGTCTCAAGAGGCACCGGGTCCAGGGGAGACAGTCCCGGAGGCGCCTCAAGGCGACCTTCCGGACTCCGGGAGCAGAGGGAACAAGGCCCCTGAGGGCTCCGAGTTCGGCCCTCAGCCGAACACCGCGCCGGAACCTCCAGTGGTTCCGGACTCGAGCAGGCGGCCTCCTTCCAAGAGGGGCAAGACGCCTGTGCCGGTGACCTCTGTCCATCCAGAGGCGCCGGACAATCTGCTGGGAGTGCTTCGCAGCGCTTCCATCGACGAGGAGCACCGTACTATTATGAGTATGGTGGTCCAGAAGGTTCAGTCCGCCCAGAGCGGATTGACTGAAACCTATGCCAGCCTTCTAACAGGCTTTGAGGTAAGTGTTTAAAATATAGGAAAAATATTACCGCATAGATAGTAGCCCCTGATGCTCTGTTCGGTGTTCGTAAAGAAAAGCCGAACAGAGGATCAAACAATATCGCAGGAGTCTAATATAAGTATGTCAATATGCATATGCAGGCTTCGCTGCTGGCCTCAGCCGCACTGACTGCGCAGGTTGTCACACTGAAGCATGACCTTGAGGGGTCCAAGAAAGAGCTCGGTCTTGCCAAGAGGCAGCTCGAGGAGAACAAGGGTAAGTAATACCCTGTTTATAGATATGTATATATAGAAAAGAAGACGCGATTGCAAAATGACAGGATCATCGTATATTTGCCAGGGGCCATGACCGAGGTGGCGACCCTAAAGCAAGCACTATCCGAGGCCGAAGACAAAGCGGCCAAGGAGCGAACCGAGCGGGAAAGGCAAGAGGCACGGGTGGGCGAGGTGCAACAAGAGCTCCAAGCTCTCGTGTCGAAGCATGAGGCGTTGGAGCGTGACTCGAAGACGCGAGAGTCCGAGATTGTCGCCGCCCGTGAAAGTGCAAAGAGTGCCAAGGCCGAAGCCCAAAAGGCCCTCCAGGAGATTGACGCGATGAAGAAAATAGCGGCGGGTAAGGCATTCTATATGCAAAGCAAGCATGTGAAAGTAAATTACCTATTACTTACCCGAATCCGGAGCTCGCCTCGCAGCGTGTCGGATGCCGCACAGTTTTACCAGGCCGAGGAGGGAAGCTCAACAGAGAAGCTGTTCTGGTCCCAGTATACTGGGACCGAACACCCGGTGCCTATGAGCGACCAGCTGAAGCAGCTGGTCGAGCTACACAAGGCGGCTGAACAGGCCATGAAGGGCTTTATAGTCTGGCTTTGGCCTGGCGATGCCCTTCCGAACAGCTACTTTGGCCTGGTGAGGTGGCTTGTGGATGCCTGCCCACGACTGGAAGTCGTCAAGCGGTCCGTCTGCATCGAAGCTGCACGCCGGGCTTTCGCCCATGTGAAGGTGCAATGGGCCAAGCTAGATGCCGTGAAGCTGATCAAGGAAGGACCACCGCAGGGCAAGGAGCATCGAACCCCCTAAATTTATTATGAGGGTGTCCCGAAGGGTGCCCGTCTTGTAGCAGACGAGTGTACGAAAGATGTAATATTTGAGTAAACTTCCTCGTGTGATCCTGAATTGTAAGTGCATCTAGTGCCACCCCTAGTTGGTTTTGGAGTATTGACGACAAACCTAGTTGAGGGACTAATGTGTTTGTGAGAATTGCAGGATAACATAGGTAGAAGTCCCTCATTGATTCGGTTTTCCTACCAGAGATGACCCCTAAAAATGTACGAAGACATTGAAGTCAATGGTGGTATATGAAGATATTCACATTGAAGACTATGACAAGAGAAGACACCACGTGAAGCCTATGGAACTCGAAGACTTAGATCTTTCGTAGTTCTCTTTCATTTGTGTTGAGTCATAGGAACCACCGTACTATTAAGTGGGGTCCAAGAGAACCAGTCAGAACGACTGAAGTGATGCCTAAACAAAAAACCCATGTCTTCGAGTGAAGACTATGAGAGCAAATCTTGTCCAGAGTAGGACAAGTCAGCTTTGCTTGTAGCCCAAGTAAAGTTGCCGTGTGAGTTTGAAATCTGACCGTTGGAACACGTGTCAGTTCCTTAGTGACCCAGGGTCATTTTGGACAAATCAGGTCGGGTTGCCAAGTGGCTATAAATAGCCCACCCCCTACAACCATAAACGGTTGGCTGCTCAGATTTAGTGCACGGCTTTTGTCGTTTGAGAGCAACCCACCTCGAAGCCTTTGAGAGAGAGAATTCCTAGCGAGGATAAAGCCCTAACCACCCAGAGCCAGAGAGAATTGGGCATCACTTAAGTCTTCTTGTCTGAGTGATCTGAAGACTTATTACACTTGAGGATTGTGCATCCTCCAGCCGGTTAGGCGTCGCGTTCTGAGCATCCAAGAGACATTGTGGATTGCCGGTGAACGAAGTCTGTGAAGGTTTGGGAGTCTACCTTGAAGACTTACCAGAGTGATTGGGCGAGGTCTGTGTGACCTTAGCTCAAGGAGAATACGGTGAGGACTGGGTGTCCTGAGCTGCGTGTTCAAGACTGGGTGTCCGGGACTGTGTGTCCTAAGGTTTAAATACCTAGCCGCTCCAACCAGACGTACAATTGTCACAGCAACTGGAACTGGTCCAACAAATCATTGTCTTCAACGAGTCACTGGTTTCATCTTCACTTCCTTTTACTTACTGTTACTCATTGTGAAGTCATTGCATGCTTGCTCTATCTTTTGTCTTCACAACGTGACTGTATGATCTGTTTGGCTTCATAATATCTTCCTACCTGATCCTTATTACACTGCAGCTATTTGTCATTGTGCTTTCACTCTATAGAATACTTGACCATGGCTTGCCTAGTGTAGTCTACCTTCTGCTGCATAGTAATAGGCATATCTCTACTGTTTGTCTTCATAACTTCCACGTTTTGAAGACTTTCATAAAAATCGCCTATTCACCCCCCTCTAGTCGATATAATGCACTTTCAATTGGTATCAGAGCAAGGTGCTCCCTTGTTCTGTGTGATTCGGTTTAACCACCTGGAGTTTTAGCTATGTCGACTGCAGGGATAATTAAAGTCTCCGCTGCGTGCCCCGTCTTCGATGGAACTGAATATCCCTACTGGAAGAATAAGATGCGCATGCATCTTGAAGCCATTGACGTTGACCTATGGTATGTCGTCGAGAACGGCGTTCCCAAGGCTGGAGAAGGTGTCACTGCTGCTGATGTCAAGAAGTTCACTCAGACTCTACTGCCAAGAATATCATCTGTGGTCATCTGACCAAAAGACAGTATGGCCGTGTGAGTGCTTTGAAGACATCCAAGCTGGTCTGGGACTGGCTCTCAAAGGTCAATGAAGGCATCTCAACCCAGAGAGATCAGAGAATCAGTGTCCTTCGTAACCTCTTCAACCGCTTCAAGCAAAATGACAATGAGAATGTCCAGCACACATTTGATCGACTCACTGACATCACAAATGAGCTTCAAGCCCTCGGCGCCACTGAGATCACCAAACATGAAGTCGTCAAGACGCTGCTGAGATCACTTGATAGTTCATTTGACATCCTAGCCCTGATGATTCAAGAACGTCCTGATTTCAAGACACTCGATCCGTCTGACATACTTGAGAGGCTCAACACACATGAGTTTCAGCTTTCTGAGAAAAGAGATATCTACGGTCCAAACTATGGACGAACTCGTGCCTTGAAGGCAAAAGCTGTTTCCTCATCTAAAGAAGAATCTGACAGCAGTTCTGATGATCCTGAAGACATTGGAAGGGAACTTGCTATGCTTGTGAAGAAGTTCCAAAAATTCACCAAGAAGAAAGGCTTTAGAAAGTCTTCACGATCAAGCTCAAGGAATGATGAAGCTTCTGCTCATGACTACAAGAAGAAAACATGCCACAAGTGCAAGAAAACTGGACACTTCATCTCTGAGTGTCCACAATGGGACAATGAGAACAGAAAGAAGAAGAAGAGCAAGGAATATGATTCTGACGACAAGAAGAAGAAGAAATACTTCCAAGTCTTCCTCAAAGTCTTCATCACACAAGAAGAGCTCATCTGGCAAGGCACGTGCGTTTGTTGGCAAGGAAATGGATTCAGAGGAGGAGTCCGCTTCTGAGGAGGCAGAGGTGGAGTCTGAGGAGGAGTCTGATTCTGGCATTGCAAGTCTGGCTACAACATACGTCGCCAAGTCCATCTTCAACACTGAAGACAATGACTTCATCACCGACACCGATGCAAATGACAAGGACTACTCCGATCCTACCTACTGCTTCATGGCACGCGGTGCCAAGGTAAACACACGCACTACTCACTATTAAACATCTAGCGACGATGACTCTGATTGTGGTTCGAAACCCAGCTACAAAACACTTGCTAAAATTGCAACTGAACAACAAAAAGCTATGGAACATATTCGAAAACTGTTAGACAGAAGCGATGATCTGTTGGGTGCTGAAATGACTCGATCTGAATCCTTAATTGAAGACATAAAAAATCTTCACGTTAAGTATCAGGAACTTGAAGATTGTCATGATACTCTCTCAACAACTCATGAAAAGCTTTCCTATGATTATCTTCAAAGGAAGCAAGATCTTGAGAAGTTGAGAGCGGCTCATGAAGATCTTCAAAAGGAAAACGAGTCACTTCATGCCAAACAGATCAGTTACGCTCAGGAAGGATTTGAACCACCATGTCTTAAATGCATTAAGCGTGATAATGCTGCTTCTGTTGCTGAATGTTCTACTGCTGCTACTGTTGCAATATCTTCAACTGTTGATGTGGTAACTAACCCCTCTTCTGAGGATACCACCGCTATTGCTGATGAGAATGCTAGCTTGAAGACATTGCTTGAAACAGGGATGTACAAAAGTCTTAAAGGGCATCAGACATTATGTGATGTCCTCAAGAAGCAGATTCTGAACCGAAACCCTAGGAAAGAGGGTGTTGGGTTCGTAAGGAAAATGAATGCAGATGGCTCTTACTGGAAACCTGAGCAGTACCCCAAAACCATGTGGGTTGCTGCAAAGGAACCTTCAGTAGATCCATCCAATCTATCTGGCTTCACTTGTGCTAACCCCATTATCATTGATGAATCCTTTGATGCAAACTATGTACTGTTTAAGAATCAGAATGGTGAAGTGTTTGCCAGGTACATTGGTACTAACTGCAGGAATGGACCGCCTATGAAGAAGATCTGGGTTCCAAAAAGGTGTCTTGAAAATCTTCCTGTGAATGTCTTCATGACACCTCACATGAAGAAGACAAACCTCAGACCAAAGGCTTCATACGGTCCAAAGGCTTCATACAGACAGAGGACTCACCTAAGTCGCACTAACGCAAATGTTTTGCAGGGAAACCACGCTCAGTCATATGAATATGAGAACGGTTCATCAAACCGCCATGTTCATATGACCAAGAATTATTCTGCCTATTCTTATGAGTACTATTGTCCACCTGCTAGACTGTTTGCTAGGGCTCCAAAGCCAAAATTCTCAGATGCTGCACTTAGACTTATTGCTTCTAAGCCACCCTTGAAGATGTGGGTGGCTAAGAAAGCTTAACTCTCTTTTGCAGGGAAAGGTCTCCAGCAGAAAACCAAAATCTTCTGACGCTATTGCTGGGGACCTTAAAAATCTTGTAGGGCGCAAGATAAAATGCCCGAATGGCATCACTATGTACTTCGTTCCTGAATCGCATGCTACTCTCCCTATTAGTCCTAATCTGGATCTAAGTTTTCATAACCCACTGGTTCGTCAAATGTTTCTGCTTCACAATACTCTTCGTGAAGCCTATCCCCCTAACTGCACTGTAGGGTATGACACCAACGTCTTCAGAATGGATTATTGACAGTGGGTGTACAAATCACATGACCGGAAAAAGAAGCCTTCTTATGGACTCAACCTTACGTCCATCCGACAAGAGCCACATCACATTCGCTGACACTGGTAAAAGTAAGGTATTGGGTCTAGGTAGAGTTGCAATCTCAAGGGATCAACACATGGATAAAGTCATGCTTGTTGAATCCCTTGGCTTCAACTTAATGTCTGTCTCAATACTTTGCGATTTAAACATGATCGTAATATTTGAAAAATATCGTTGCCTGGTACTAATGGAATCTGACAAGTCTCTAGTGTTTGAAGGGTATCGGAAAGATGATTTGTATGTGGTAGATTTCTCAGCAGGGCCATAGCTTGCAGTATGTCTTCTGGCAAAAGCTTCAGAATGCTGGCTTTGGCATCGGAGGCTTGGGCATGCTGGCATGAGGAACCTCCACACCCTTGCAAAGAAGAAGCATGTCATAGGCATCGAGGGCGTCAAGTTCAAGAAAGATCACTTATGCGGTGCCTGTGAAGCAGGGAAGATGACGAGGGCAAAACATCCCTCGAAGACAATCATGACCACTACTCGACCCTTCGAACTGTTGGGGAACGTAGTAATTTCAAAATTTTCCTACGCACACGCAAGATCATGGTGATGCATAGCAACGAGGGAAGAGTGTGATCTACGTACCCATGTAGATCGACAGCGGAAGCGTTGACGCAACGTAGAGGAAGTAGTCGTACGTCTTCCCGATCCGACCGATCCAAGCACCGTTACTCCGGCACCTCCGAGTTCTTAGCACACGTACAGCTCGATGATGCTCCCCGAGCTCTGATCCAGCAAAGCTTCGGGGATGAGTTCCATCAGCACAACGGCGTGGTGACGATGATGATGTTCTACCGACGCAGGGCTTCGCCTAAGCACTACAACGATATGATCGAGGTGGAATATGGTGGCAGGGGGCACCGCACACGGCTAAGGAACGATCACAGGGATCAACTTGTGTCCATGGGGTGCCCCTTGCCTCAGTATATACAGGATGGAGGAGGAGGAGGCCGGCCAAGGCAATAGGTGCGGCCAGGATGTGGAGTCCTACTAGGACTCCAAGTCCTAGTAGGAGTCCACCAAGAGGGAAGGAAGGGAGAAGGAAGTGGAGGAGAAGGAAAGGTGGCCGGCCCCCTTTTCCCTAGTCCAATTCGGACTAGAGGGGAGGGGGGCGCAGCAGCCCCTTGGCACTTTCTCCTCTTCCTACTAAAGCCCATCAAGGCCCATTGCTTCTCCCGTAACTACCCGGTACTCCGAGAAATACCCGAATCACTCGGAACCTTTCCGATGTCCGAATATAGTCGTCCAATATATCGATCTTTACGTCTAGACCATTTCGAGACTCCTCGTCATGTCCCCGATCTCATCCGGGACTCCGAACTCCTTCGGTACATCAAAACTCATAAACTCATAATATAACTGTCATCGAAACCTTAAGCGTGCGGACCCTACGGGTTCGAGAACGATGTAGACATGACCGAGACATGTCTCCGGTTAATAACCAATAGCGGGACCTGGATGCCCATATTGGCTCCTACATATTCTACGAAGATCTTTATCGGTCAGACCGCATAACAACATACGTTGTTCCCTTTGTCATCGGTATGTTACTTGCCCGAGATTTGATCGTCGGTATCCAATACCTAGTTCAATCTCGTTACCGGCAAGTCTCTTTACTCGTTCTGTAATACATCATCCTGCAACTAACTCATTAGTTGCAATGCTTGCCAGGCTTAAGTGATGTGCATTACCGAGAGGGCCCAGAGATACCTCTCCGACAATCGGAGTGACAAATCCTAATCTCGAAATACGCTAACCCAACATGTACCTTTGGAGACACCTGTAGAGCTCCTTTATAATCACCCAGTTACGTTGTGACGTTTGGTAGCACACAAAGTGTTCCTCCGGCAAACGGGAGTTGCATAATCTCATAGTCATAGGAACATGTATAAGTCATGAAGAAAGCAATAGCAACATACTAAACGATCGGGTGCTAAGCTAACGGAATGGGTCATGTCAATAAGATCATTCATCTAATGATGTGATCCCGTTAATCAAATAACAACTCTTTGTCCATGGTTAGGAAACATAACCATCTTTGATTAACGAGCTAGTCAAGTAGAGGCATACTAGTGACACTTTGTTTGTCCATGTATTCACACATGTATTATGTTTCCGGTTAATACAATTCTAGCATGAATAATAAACATTTATCATGATATAAGGAAATAAATAATAACTTTATTATTGCCTCTAGGGCATATTTCCTTCAGTATCCCACTTGCACTAGAGTCAATAATCTAGTTCACATCGCTATGTGATTAACACCAATAGTTCACATCTTTATGTGATTGGTTCACATCTCCATGTGACTAACACCCAAAGGGTTTACTAGATTCAATAATCTAGTTCACATCGCCATGTGATTAACACCCAAAGAGTGATCATGTTTTGCTTGTGAGAGAAATTTAGTCAACGGGCCTGCCAAATTCAGATCCGTATGTATTTTGCAAAATTCTATGTCTACAATGCTCTGCATGGAGCTACTCTAGCTAATTGCTCCCACTTTCAATATGTATCCAGATTGAGACTTAGAATCATCTGGATTAGTGTCAAAAACTTGCATCGATGTAACCCTTTACGACGAACCTTTTTGTCACGTCCATAATCGAGAAACATATCCTTATTTCACTAAGGATAATTCTGACCGCTGTCCAGTGATCTACTCCTAGATCACTATTGTACTCCCTTGCCAAATCAGTGCAGGGTATACAATAGATCTGGTATATAGCATGACATACTTTATAGAACCTATGGCCAAGGCATAGGGAATGACTTTCATTCTCTTTCTATTTTCTGCCGTGGTCGGGCTTTGAGTCTTACTCAACTTCACACCTTGTAATACAGGCAAGAACTCTTTCTTTGACTGCTCCATTTTGAACTACTTCAAAATCTTGTCAAGGTATGTATTCATTGAAAAAACTTATCAAGCGTCTTGATCTATCTCTATAGATCTTGGAGCTCAATATGTAAGCAGCTTCACCGAAGTCTTTCTTTGAAAAAATTCCTTTCAAACACTCCTTTATGCTTTACAGAATAATTCTACATTATTTCCGATCAACAATATGTCATTCACATATACTTATCAGAAATGCTGTAGTGCTCCCACTCACTTTCTTGTAAATACAGGCTTCACCGCAAGTCTGTGTAAAACTATATGTTTTGATCAACTCATCAAAGCGTATATTCCAACTCCGAGATGCTTGTACCAGTCCACAGATGGATCGCTGGAGTTTGCACATTTTGTTAGCACCTTTCGGATTGACAAAACCTTCTGGTTGCATCATGTACAACTCTTCTTTAATAAATCCATTAAGGAATGCACTTTTGTTTATCCATTTGCCAGATTTCATAAAATGCGGCAATTACTAACATGATTCGGACAAACTCAAGCATAGATACGAGTGAGAAGCTCTCATCGTAGTCAACACTTTGAACTTGTCGAAAACCTTTTGTGACAATTCTAGCTTTGTAGATAGTAACACTACTATCAGCGTCCGTCTTCCTCTTGAAGATCCATTTATTCTCAATTGCTTGCCGGTCATCGGGCAAGTCAACCAAAGTCCATACTTTGTTCTCGTACATGGATCCCATCTCAGATTTCATGGCTTCAAGACATTTTGCGGAATCAGGGCTCACCATCACTTCTTCATAGTTCGTAAGTTCGTCATGGTCTAGTAACATGACTTCCAGAACAGGATTACCGTACCACTCTGGTGCGGATCTCACTCTGGTTTACCTACGAGATTCGTTAGTAACTTGATCTGAAGTTTCATGATCATCATCATTAGCTTCCTCACTAATTGGTGTAGGTGTCTCAGAAACCGGTTTCTGTGATGTACTACTTTCCAATAAGGGAGGAGGTACAGTTACCTCATCAAGTTCTACTTTCCTCCCACTCACTTCTTTCGAGAGAAACTCCTTCTCCAGAAAGTTTCCGAATTTAGCAACAAAAGTCTTGCCTTCGGATCTGTGATAGAAGGTGTACCCAACAGTAACTTTTGGGTATCCTATGAAGACACATTTTTCCGATTTGGGTTTGAGCTTATTAGGACGAAACTTTTTCTCATAAGAATCACAACCCCAAACTTTTAAGAAATGACAACTTTGGTTTCTTGCCAAACCACAGTTCTGATTGTGTCGTCTCAACGGACTTAGATGGTGCCCTTTTAAACGTGAGTGCAGCTGTCTTTAATGCATAACCCCAAAACGATAGTGGTAAATCGGTAAGAAACATCATAGGTTATGACGTTCGGACACACCATTACATTGTGGTGTTCCAGGTGGCGTGAGTAGTGAAACTATTTCACATTGTTTTTAACTGAAGACCAAACTCGTAACTGAAATATTTTTCTCTGCGATCAGATCGTAGAAACTTTATTTTCTTGTCACGATGATTTTCCACTTCACTCTGAAATGCTTTGAACTTTTCAAATGTTTCAGACTTATGTTTCATCAAGTAGATATACCCATATCTGCTCAAATCATCTGTGAAGTTCAGAAAATAACGATACTTGTCGTGAGCCTTAACACTCATCGGACCGCATACATCAGTATGTATTATTTCCAATAAGTCAGTTGCTCGCTCCGGAGAACGGAGTCTTAGTCATCTTGCCCATGAGGCATGGTTCGCAAGCATCAAGTGATTCATAATCAAGTGATTCCAAAATCCCATCAGCATGGAGTTTCTTCATGCGCTTTACACCAATATGACCTAAACGGCAGTGCCACAAATAAGTTGCACTATCATTATTAACTTTGCATCTTTTGGTTTCAATATTATGATTATGTGTATCACTATGATCAAGATCCAACGAACTATTTTCATTGGGTGTGTAACCATATAAAGTTTTATTCATGTAAACAGAACAACAATTTATTCTCTTACTTAAATGAATAACCGTATTACAATAAACATGATCAAATCATATTCATGCTCAATGCAAACACCAAATAACACTTATTCAGGTTCAACACTAATCCCGAAAGTATAGGGAGTGTGCGATGATGATCATATCAATCTTGGAACCACTTCCAACACACATCGTTACTTCACCCTTAACTAGTCTTTATTCTGCAACTCCCGTTTCGAGTTACTAATCTTAGCAACTGAACTAGTATCAAATACTGAGGGGTTGCTATAAACACTAGTAAAGTACACACCAATAACATGTATATCAAATATACTTATGTTCACTTTGCCATCCTTCTTGTCTGCCAATCACTTGGGGTAGTTCCGCTTCCAGTGACCAGTCCCTTTGCAGTAGAAGCACTTAGTCTCAGGCTTAGGATCAGACTTGGGCTTCTTCACTTGATCAGCAACTTGCTTGCTGTTCTTTTTGAAGTTCCCCTTCTTCCCTCTGCCCTTTTCTTGAAACTAGTGGTCTTGTCTACCATCAACACTTGATGTTTTTCTTGATTTCTACCTTCATCAATTTCCGCATTACGAAGAGCTTGGGAATCGTTTCCGTTATCCCTTGCATATCATAGTTCATCACGAAGTTCTACTAACTTGGTGATGGTGACTAGAGAATTCTGTCAATCACTATCTTATCTGGAAGATTAACTCCCACTTGATT
Source organism: Triticum urartu (assembly GCF_056163025.1). Taxonomy (NCBI): domain Eukaryota; kingdom Viridiplantae; phylum Streptophyta; class Magnoliopsida; order Poales; family Poaceae; genus Triticum; species Triticum urartu. The sequence goes on from NC_141873.1 coordinate 26,969,878, forward strand.
CAAGCGATTGTAGAACCCAGACAATCTGAGCACATGCTCACTAGTTGAGCGATTCTCCTCCATCTTTTAGCTATAGAACTTGTTGGAGACTTCATATCTCTCAACTCGGGTATTTGCTTGAAATATTAACTTCAACTCCTGGAACATCTCATATGGTCCATGACGTTCAAAACGTCTTTGAAGTCCTGATTCTAAGCCATTAAGCATGGTGCACTTAAACTATCAAGTAGTCATCATATTGAGCTAGCCAAACGTTCATAATGTCTGCATCTGCTCCTGCAATAGGTCTGTCACCTAGCGGTGCATCAAGGACATAATTCTTCTGTGCAGAAATGAGGATAAATCTCAGATCACGGATCCAATCCGCATCATTGCTACTAACATCTTTCAACACAATTTTCTCTAGGAACATATCAAAATAAACACAGGGAAGCAACAACGCGAGCTATTGATCTACAACATAATTTGCAAAATACTACCAGAACTAAGTTCATGATAAATTTAAGTTCAATTTAATCATATTACTTAAGAACTCCCACTTAGATAGACATCCCTCTAATCCTCTAAGTGATCACGTGATCCAAATCAACTAAACCATGTCCGATCATCACGTGAGATGGAGTAGTTTCATTGGTGAACATCACTATGTTGATCATATCTACTATATGATTCACGCTCGACCTTTCGGTCTCTGTGTTCCGAGGCCATATCTGTATATGCTTGGCTCGTCAAGTATAACCTGAGTATTCCGCGTGTGCAACTGTTTTGCACCCGTTGTATTTGAACGTAGAGCCTATCACACCCGATCATCACGTGGTGTCTCAGCACGAAGAACTTTCGCAACGGTGCATACTCAGGGAGAACACTTCTTGATAACTTAGTGAGAGATCATCTTATAATGCTACCGCCAATCAAAGCAATATAAGATGCATAAAAGATAAACATCACATGCAATCAATATAAGTGATATGATATGGCCATCATCATCTTGTGCCTGTGATCTCTATCTCCGAAGCACCGTCATGATCACCATCGTCACCGGCGCGACACCTTGATCTCCATCGTAGCATCGTTGTCGTCTCGCCAATCTTATGCTTCCACGACTATCGCTACCGCTTAGTGATAAAGTAAAGCATTACAGCGCAATTGCATTGCATACAATAAAGCGACAACCATATGGCTCCTGCCAGTTGCCAATAACCCGGTTACAAAACATGATCATCTCATACAATAAAATCAGCATCATGTCTTGACCATATCACATCACAACATGCCCTGCAAAAACAAGTTAGACGTCCTCTACTTTGTTTGTTGCAAGTTTTACGTGGCTGCTACGGGCTTAAGCAAGAACCAATCTTACCTACGCATCAAAACCACAACGATAGTTTGTAAAGTTGATGCCGTTTTAACCTTCACAAGGACCGGGCGTAGCCACACTTGGTTCAACTAAAGTTGGAGAAACAGTCACCCGCAAGCCACCTATGTGCAAAGCACGTCGGGAGAACCAGTCTCGCGTAAGCGTACGCGTAATGTCGGTCCGGGCCGCTTCATCAAACAGTACCGCCGAACCAAAGTATGACATGGTGGTAGGCAGTATGACTTATATCGCCCACAACTCACTTGTGTTCTACTCGTGCATATAACACCAAACCATAAAACCTAGGCTCAGATACCACTGTTGGGGAACGTAGTAATTTCAAAATTTTCCTACGCACATGCAAGATCATGGTGATGCATAGCAACGAGGGAAGAGTGTGATCTATGTAACCATGTAGATCGACAGCGGAAGCGTTGACGCAACGTAGAGGAAGTAGTCGTACGTCTTCCCGATCGGACCGATCCAAGCACCGTTACTCCGGCACCTCTGAGTTCTTAGCACACATACAGCTCGATGACGCTCCCCGGGCTCCGATCCAGCAAAGCTTTGGGGATGAGTTCCGTCAGCACAACGGCGTGGTGACGATGATGATGTTCTACCGACGTAGGGCTTCGCCTAAGCACTACAACGATATGATCGAGGTGGAATATGGTGGCAGGGGGCACCGCACACGGCTAAGGAACGATCACCGGGATCAACTTGTGTCCATGGGGTGCCCCTTGCCTCAGTATATACAGGATGGAGGAGGAGGAGGCCGGCCAAGGCAATAGGTGCGGCCAGGATGTGGAGTCCTACTAGGACTCCAAGTCCTAGTAGGAGTCCACCAAGAGGGGAGGAAGGGAGAAGGAAGTGGAGGAGAAGGAAAGGTGGCCGGCCCCCTTTTCCCTAGTCCAATTCGGACTAGAGGGGAGGGGGGGCGCAGCAGTCCCTTGGCCCTTTCTCCTCTTCCTACTAAAGCCCATCAAGGCCCATTGCTTCTCCCGTAACTACCCGGTACTCCGAGAAATACCCGAATCACTCGGAACCTTTCTGATGTCCGAATATAGTCGTCCAATATATCGATCTTTACGTCTTGACCATTTCGAGACTCCTCGTCATGTCCCCGATCTCATCCGGGACTCCGAACTCCTTCGGTACATCAAAACTCATAAACTCATAATATAACTGTCATCGAAACCTTAAGCGTGCGGACCCTACGGGTTCGAGAACGATGTAGACATGACCGAGACATGTCTCCGGTCAATAACCAATAGCGGGACCTGGATGCCCATATTGGCTCCTACATATTCTATGAAGATCTTTATCGGTCAGACCGCATAACAACATACGTTGTTCCCTTTGTCATCGGTATGTTACTTGCCCGAGATTTGATCGTCGGTATCCAATACCTAGTTCAATCTCGTTACCGGCAAGTCTCTTTACTCGTTCTGTAATACATCATCCCGCAACTAACTCATTAGTTGCAATGCTTGCAAGGCTTAAGTGATGTGCATTACCGAGAGGGCCCAGAGATACCTCTCCGACAATCGGAGTGACAAATCCTAATCTCGAAATACGCCAACCCAACATGTACCTTTGGAGACACCTGTAGAGCTCCTTTATAATCACCCAGTTATGTTGTGACGTTTGGTAGCACACAAAGTGTTCCTCCGGCAAACGGGAGTTGCATAATCTCATAGTCATAGGAACATGTATAAGTCATTAAGAAAGCAATAGCAACATACTAAACGATCGGGTGCTAAGCTAACGGAATGGGTCATGTCAATCAGATCATCCATCTAATGATGTGATCCCGTTAATCAAATAACAACTCTTTGTCCATGGTTAGGAAACATAACCATCTTTGATTAACGAGCTAGTCAAGTAGAGGCATACTAGTGACACTTTGTTTGTCTATGTATTCACACATGTATTATGTTTCCGGTTAATACAATTCTAGCATGAATAATAAACATTTATCATGATATAAGGAAATAAATAATAACTTTATTATTACCTCTAGGGCATATTTCCTTCACGAACTGCTTCACATGGATCTTTTTGGTCCCACTCACTACTCAACTTTTACCACTAATGCTTGCCTCTATGGCTTTGTCATTGTTGATGATTACTCTAGATACACTTGGGTGCACATAATCCTTTACAAGACTGAAGTGCAGGATGTCTTCAGACGCTTCGCCAATCGAGCTATGAACAATTACGACGCCAAGATAAAGCACATCAGAAGTGACAATGGCATTGAATTCAAGAACACTGGACTTGATACATATCTTGATACCTTGGGCATCACACATGAATTCTCAGCCCCGTACACGCCACAGCAGAATGGCGTCGTCGAACGCAAGAACAGAACACTCATTGAGATGGCCAGAACAATGCTAGATGAATACAAGACTCCAAGAAAATTCTGGCCTGAAGCCATTGACACTGCATGCCATACAATCAATCGTGTTTATCTTCACAAGCTTCTGAACAAGACATCTTATGAACTCCTAACTGGCAAGAAGCCAAATGTCAGTTACTTCAGAGTATTTGGCGCAAGGTGCTGGATCAAGGACCCACACCACACCTCAAAGTTTGCACCAAAAGCACATGAGGGTTTTATGCTTGGATATGGAAAGGATTCGCACTCCTACAGAGTCTTCAATCTCTTTCATTACAAAGTGGTTGAAACAGTGGATGTGCGGTTTGATGAGACCAATGGTTCACAAAGAGAGCAACTGCCAAATGTGCTAGATGAAGTTCCATCTAGTGAATCAATCAAGCTAATGGGAACTGGAGAGATTATACCTTCTGAAGCTCATCCTGAAGAAGAACTTATCATCTCAGCACCTGATCCACATGAAGACAATGCTCAGCCTGAAGACATTCCTCCCAACAACAACACAGATCAGCAAGAGCAAAGTCTTCGCCCTGTACATCCTCGTGTTGCCAAGAAGTGCAGATTGAGAGAATAATTGACAGCATCAATGCATCTGGTCCACTCACTCGTTCAAGGGCAACTTAGCTGGCAAATTTCTATGGGCACTTCGCATTCGTCTCAATTACAGAACCCAAGAAACTTGAAGAAGCCTTCATGGAACCTGAATGGATTCAAGCTATGCAAGAAGAGCTTCAACAGTTTGAGCTGAACAATGTATGGGAACTGGTTAAGCGTCCTGATCCACGGAAGCACAATATAATAGGCACCAAATGGATATACCGCAACAAGCAAGATGAGCATGGTCAAATTGTCAGAAACAAAGCTCGCCTCGTTGCTCAAGGATATACTCAAGTGGAAGGCATTGACTTCGATGAAACATTTGCTCCTGTGGCTAGGCTTGAAGCCATACGTATACTGCTGGCCTATGAAAATCATCATAACATACTTCTATATCAAATGGATGTGAAGAGTGCCTTTCTCAATGGCAAGATTGAAGAAGAAGTGTATATTGCACAACCACCTGGGTTTGAAGATCCAAAACATCCTGACATGGTATACAAGCTTAACAAGGCACTGTATGGCCTCAAACAAGCCCCTCAGGCCTGGTATGACACACTCAAATACTTCCTGAAGAGCAAAGGCTTCATACCTGGTTCCCTAGATCCCACTCTCTTCATGAAGACATATGATGGTGAACTGTTTGTGTGCCAAATTTATGTGGATGACATTATCTTCGGCTGCACCAATCAGAAGTACAGTGAAGAGTTTGGCTATATGATGCAAGAGCAATATCAGATGTCTATGATGGGGGAGCTGAAGTTCTTCCTCGGTCTTCAAATACGACAACAACGAAACGACATCTTCATATCTCAAGAGAAGTATCTCAAAGAGTGACTGAAAAAGTTCGGTATGCAAGACTGCAAAGGCTTCACAACACCAATGCCAGCCAAACATCATCTGGGTCCCGACGACAATGGTAAAGAGTTCGATCAAAAGGTATACCGCTCCATGATTGGTCTTTGCTTTATTTATGTGCATCTAGGCCAGATATTATGCTTAGTGTTTGCATGTGTGCTCGATTTCAAGTGGCACCAAAGGAGTCGCATCACTTAGCTGTGAAGCGAATTCTTAGATATTTGGCTCACACCCCAACTCTCGGATTATGGTATCCAAAGGGCTCAGAGTTTGATCTGGTTGGATTCTCGGATGCTGATTATGCTGGTGACAAGGTTGATCGGAAGTCTACATCAGGCACATGCCACTTTCTGGGACGATCACTTGTATGTTGGTCTTCAAGGAAGCAGAACTGTGTATCCCTCTCCACTGCTGAATCTGAATACATTGCTGCTGGATCTTGCTGCGCTCAGCTTCTGTGGATGAAGCAAACTCTCAAGGACTATGGCATTCATCTGAAGCAAGTGCCACTTTACTGCGACAACGAAAGCGCCATCAAGATTGCCAACAACCCAGTTCAGCACTCAAAGACAAAGCACATAGAAATTCGTCATCACTTTCTCAGAGATCATGTTGTGAAGGAAGATATTGATATCATACACGTCAACACTGAAGAGCAATTGACAGATATCTTCACCAAGCCCTTGGATGAGAAGAGATTTTGCAAGTTACGGTGTGAGCTAAATATCCTGGAATCCTCAAATGTCCTGTGATCAGGCACACATCCTAACACTTATGCATATTGATGACTTAGATGTGCAACACACGAAGTAACGTATATCTTCAATCAATGAAGACATACATTCTAAGTGTGAATACATTAATGTGGAATTTGACTTCGGAGCGCCACGATAATTGTGCGCCGTATCTGGGTCTAATACTTCCTATACGGTGGGTAACGCCACCACCAAATGTTCTATTTTGAAGTGTTTCACTCATGGCGTTACCTTGCAATGTCTTCACATTTGGTTTGGCTTCAATCTCAACATGTCTTCGTGATTATCTTCACTATGTTGATTATATAGATATATATATATACTAGAGTTCTGTCCTCTACAGCATTCACTTATAGCTATGTCTTCTTATTTGAATCTTTTGAACTAAGTGAATGTGATCGGACCCTAACCTCTCTATGCTTTCTATCTCAAATTCTATCTCTCCAAGTCATATGCATTGTATTGAAACTGTCGAATGTCTTCTCTGCGTCCTTGTCAGCAGAAGATACAGAGACAACCATTAAATCCGTTTTCAATGCTCATTCCTCCACATGAAATCCGGAGAAGTAGGAACGACCACCCGACAATCCAGGCATGCGTGGGACATGGAACAACCCCCAAAATTCTGCATGATGGCCACGTGTTACTCAGATGCGAATCGCCAGGGGCACCTGTGTAATAGCGCAGTGCCGCCCCTGTAACTATAAATACACACTCACAGCAGTCATTATCCCTTCTTCCACCCTCGCACGAACCCTAGTGCCACCGCTAGCCCTCGACGACGCCGGCAACGAAGCGCTTCGCTGCCGCAACCTCTCCGACGCCGTCTTCACGCCGATCGCGGACATTGTCCTCTCCGCCGTCGCCGTAGGTGTCCTCCGTCGCCAAGTTAGGGCACGGAAGATTGAACTGCTCGGCCTCATCTCCCACTCCATCTAGCAGTTCCTAGTGTGGTAAATAAAGCTTCTTTTTATAGCCCCTTTTGATCCTATGGCTTTGTCACTTTCCACCATAAGAAGTTTCTATTCCCGCAAGTTAGATCTCTCTCAAACTGCATCTCATAACATGCCTAGTATATTCACTTGTTCTTCACAAAGTAGTTAGATTCCTCACTTGTACTGATCTGTGGGTTCGTACAAATCTGGAACCAACTTCTTATCTATGAGTGAATGTCTTCGCACGATGAGGTCAATGTCTTCTAAACTGATTTATCTTCAAAATCTTCTGAGAATGCATATGACCTCTTCCCCTTCCCTCGCACCTTAATGCTGTCACAGGTACATGTCCGTGGGAGAATCCTTTGGTTTTCATAGTCTGCATTCATTTGCAGAGTTCTTACAGCATCACATAAATTCTCCTGAAGCCAGTTCCTGTTGGTCCAGCAAGAGAAAGCCTTTGAAGCCTTTGAACGTCTTGAAGCCTTTCAAGTTAAAGTTTATGGCTTCAGAGAAAGCAGCAAGGAAGGGGGGCAGACAACGTTGTGGCGGAACATCCAGAGATCTGCCTGATGAACTCACAGAAATGTACAAGACAGATCCTGAAGAGGATTATGGTCAGCGCAAGACCCGAATCCAATGGATTCGACGCTATTGGGCAGAACAATGGTTCAAATACCGCTTCACAACCCAAGAGTATGCTGAGAAAAACGCCATCAAGAGACCGTGGGGAGACATCCTATTCAAGAATCTTCTACCCAGGTCCAGAGATGAAGCCATTGCTCAAGGCTTCTATCCATGCATGGTTCGTGGACCATAGCCTGCTGATGCACATCCGTCGTCACTACTCTGGTGTCGTGACGACAATCTGTTCAAGCGCAACTTCCAGTTTGCCCAGAACTCAGCGAAGCAGAACAAGAAGAAGTTGGGGTTAGACTTCAACCCTGATCCCTCAGCACCAAGGGCAGATGGCACACGACATGCATAACCCAATGTCATCGGTCCTTTCGCCAACCTTGAAGGCCTCATCACCTACATCGTGGTTCAAGGGACTGAAGTGAATGAGCCTGCAGCTGACACTGAGTCTGATGACGCGCCTGCAGTGCCGAAGCCAAAGCAGTTGAAGAAGCCAAAAGCTTCAAAGCCAGCCCCTTCACCAAAAATCTCAAGGGCGAAGCCATTGGCAACTGCACCTCCTGAAGATAGTGTGCAGTCTGAAGACTTATCACACGTCTCCAAGCCCCAGAAGGCCAAGATGCCTCTGTCTCACACTGACGAAGAGCTAACAGCTGCTGCCATTCTGCGCAACGACGCCATTGATCTGTCAAGTGATGACGCTCTTGAGCAACTCATCAAGAGCAAAGAAGAAGCAGAAATCTTCAATAATCTGCCTCTCTTTGATGTCGCCATCATCCACAACTTCATTGATGAGTGGTTTGACATGCCAAACATCAGCTTTGAAGATCTGCAGCTACCCATCGGCCTCAGTGTCGCCTTCCAAGGAGCCTTTGCTTCAGAACTTGCTATTGCCCAGCGCATTGTTGAACTGAAGCAGAAGATTGACTATGAAAAGGCTCAGTTCAAGAAGCATATGGCCAAGCTCAGGGTGCAAGAAGTTAAGAACTTCAAGATCATGATGCACGAGCTCAAGGAAAACTTTCTGAAGAAGCATGCAGAAGCTCAGGGTTCACGTGAGCGCATGAAGACTCTGGCTGACAGATGTGTGCAAGCCTACAATGAGGCTGAGAAGCGCAAGGCACTTGGGCGTCCTAGCATCGACCCCAGGATGGCCGCAAAGAAAAAGAAAAAGTCAGTTACAGCTGAACCCGATGCACCAAGGCAGGAAGCAGTTCCGATTGTCTTCCCAACTGCAATGACTGGCTCGAAGCCAAAGAGCCGGTCAACCGCTTCAGAGCTCAAGAAGACCAGGACTGCTGAGGCTGAAGCAAGGAAAAGGAAATATCCTGAAGCCTCTCCTACTACCCCCTCTAAGAAGAAGAGGAAGACCAAGAAAGATCGGGCTGCTCCCACAGAGCCCTTGATGGTTGAACCCCTTTCTGTGGTCTATCCTGAAGCTGAACGCCAACTGACTGTCCATGAGCCTGCTTCCACAGAGGCTCATGAAGCTGAAGACATTCCAGCAGCTGATCCCATCACTGCTGAAGACATTGGTCAACATGACAATGTAGAAGATGATGCAGTCCTTCCCCAGTTTGAAAACAGCGAACTCATCAGCGTTGGTCGTCCACTGACGCCAATCGCACAGGATGCTTCATGGGCAGATCACCCACAAGAGGAAGAAGAGAATGAGGCCCAGCCCACTCAAACTCCACAGGCGTCGTCTGCATTCCGCAGGCTTCGCAAAGGTCCAAGGCCTCAAGTCTCTGCTGAAGACATTCCGGCTGCATCAGCCGAAGACGATGAAGTACCCCAAGTTTCCCCGTCTCACCAAGAAGCAGTTCTCCAGGAGAACGTGCTTGTGACCGACCCTCCAGCTAGTCAAGTGGAGGAAGAAAGTCGTGAGGCTGCCACAACTAACAATGAAGCTAATGTGGAGCCCTCCCCACCAAAAGCATCAGAAGACAGCGAAGCCACTGATCCTGACACTTCTGTTCCTGAGTCTGCTGCCGGTCCCCAATTTGACTACCATGTTGAGCACAGGCCTCAGGTCCAGAAGCCAATCCCAAGACTGCCAAGGTTCCCAGGTCCTGCATCAGCACCTGGCTCCTTCAACATCAATGGCTTCAAGGCAGACAATACCTTCTTCAATAGCTCAAAGAACCCCTACTCAAGGGAAAGGATTTCATCAGATCGGTTCTGGAGCTATCCTCAGCGCAGCTACTACTCCTGCATACTATACAACCAAGGTCGCATCTTCCCACACAAGCGCCTTGACGTTGAAGCTATAGCTGGTCTGCCCTGTCTAGATGAAGCATTGGATTGCTTCAAGCAAGTGGGTCTGCTGCAGTTTGTTACTGATGAAGAGCATTGGAATGAAGAGCTGCTGCTACAATTCTATGCCACACTTCACATCAAAGGGTACAACAGAGATCTGAAGACTTGGGTCCTGGAGTGGATGACCGGCAATGTTCATCACGAAGCCAATGCATTTGACATCATTGAGCTCACTGGCTTGCCCACTCCTGGCGATCTCTTCGAGGAAGGCTGTCAGCTGCATGCTGAAGCTATTGAGAGCATCTTTCAGCGGCCAGAACCTGATATGAGTCAAATGCTCAGCATGATGAAGCCATTGCCCCAAGATGCTGCTTATCCATAGAGTTCTTCGTTGAAGACCTTGAGTACCTGCCCAGAACCATCTATCACATCATCAGGCAAACTCTCTGGCCTATCAAAGGGCACTCTCCAAATGCCAAGATCGAGGGTGCAATGAAGACTCTGATATTCTGTATCCTTCATGGCAAATGCTTCAATGCGCAGGACTTCTTCATACGCCAAGTTGCTGCATCAGGCTCAGATCTGGTTGGTTTGAAGTTCTACGCCCCTTGGGTAATGCGGCTGATCAAACTTCACTCTGCTATCTCGTATCAGCCCTCAGCCCGCAACCATCGGATCTTCTTGCCAGATGTGGATACCTCTGCTGAAGTCATCTATCCTGAACCTGCCAAGCAACCTCTAAGTCTTCAGAATGCAGAACACCAAAGCTTCACTCAAAACATTGAAGGAGTTGAAGCAGTCTCTCGGGTGTATCCGTTGGCTGGCACTACACATGCACCACGCACTGCTTCCACTGAAGCCACTGACAGCACAACTGCTCCAAGACCCAAGAAGCGCACTCGTGTTCTCAATGACCGAGAGCTTCTTGTGGCCCTTCATCAAAAGCAGGATAGGCATCATGACTGGCTGAAGCGTCAGATGAAAAGCCTCTTGGTGGATGTAAATCGCATTCGAAATCTTGCCACCAAGAATGCCTTCGTTGCACATGAAACCTGTCGCCGCACATGGAAAGTACTCACGCTGATGTGTTCTAAAGCTGATCTTCAAGAGGATGGCTTCACAGAGCGATTCAAGTTTGACTCAACACCTCCTTGAAGGGCTGTGCTACGAGGAACTCCATAACTTGAAGACTCTGAGTTCTCTTCATCTGCTGCCACAGTGACTGCCAGAATTATCGACGATGAAGATGATGCTACTTCACCACCACCTTCTTCAGCACCGCCAAACACCACCAACGACCCTGCTGCTCATGGGAACGAGTAGAAAACTCTATGTCTTCAAACCTTTTTGGTCCTCACTGACAAAAGGGGGAGAAGCATATGAGGTTGATAGTCTTCAAGCGGGTCCATATGGGCGGGTGCTTTATATTTTGCTATATTTTGCTTCGTGCTTACAACTCTCGTTTTGCTACATTTGGTTCTTTGAGTTGTAACACTTAAACTCGATGGTCGTCTGCTACTTGTTTGCCACCTTGTTTTGCGAAGATAAATTCCGCATGTGCGACGATAAATTCCACACTTAGATCATTCTGCAGACGTCCATTTTTCATTATGCATGTCATTATCTTCATATACTTTCACATGCATAGTGGATTGTCATCATAAGTTGAAGTGGATCTCCACAAGTACAACCTGCCATGTGCATTTGCATTCCAAAAGCAAATTACATACATGCACATCTTCAGGGGGAGCCCTTGCAACTTATGAAGACAATTCCCTATCCTTTAAAATTTCACAGATTATATTCCCCGTTGAAAACTTCAACTAGTTTGTCATCAATCACCAAAAAGGGGGAGATTGTAAGTGCATCTAGTGCCACCCCTAGTTGGTTTTGGAGTATTGACGACAAACCTAGTTGAGGGACTAATGTGTTTGTGAGAATTGCAGGATAACACAGGTAGAAGTCCCTCATTGATTCGGTTTTCCTACCAGAGATGACCCCTAAAAATGTACGAAGACATTGAAGTCAATGGTGGTATATGAAGATATTCACATTGAAGACTATGACAAGAGAAGACACCACGTGAAGCCTATGGAACTCGAAGACTTAGATCTTCCGTAGTTCTCTTTCATTTGTGTTGAGTCATAGGAACCACCGTACTGTTAAGTGGGGTCCAAGAGAACCAGTCAGAACAACTGAAGTGATGCCTAAACAAAAAACCCATGTCTTCGAGTGAAGACTATGAGAGCAAATCTTGTCCAGAGTCGGACAAGTCAGCTTTGCTTGTAGCCCAAGTAAAGTTGCTGTGTGAATTTGAAATCTGACCGTTGGAACACGTGTCAGCTCCTTAGTGATCCAGGGTCATTTCGGACAAATCAGGTCGGGTTGCCAAGTGGCTATAAATAGCCCACCCCCTACAACCATAAACGGTTAGCTGCTCAGATTTAGTGCATGGCTTTTGTCGTTTGAGAGCAACCCACCTCGAAGCCTTTGAGAGAGAGAATTCCTAGCGAGGATAAAGCCATAACCACCCAGAGCCAGAGAGAATTGGGCATCACTTAAGTCTTCTTGTCTGAGTGATCTGAAGACTTATTACACTTGAGGACTGTGCATCCTCCAGCCGGTTAGGCGTCGCGTTCTGAGCATCCAAGAGACATTGTGGATTGCCGGTGAACGAAGTTTGTGAAGGTTTGGGAGTCTACCTTGAAGACTTACCAGAGTGATTGGGCGAGGTCTGTGTGACCTTAGCTCAAGGAGAATACGGTGAGGACTGGGTGTCCTGAGCTGCGTGTTCAGGACTGGGTGTCCGGGACTGTGTGTCCTAAGGTTTAAATACCTAGCCGCTCCAACCAGACGTACAGTTGTCACAACAATTGGAACTGGTCCAACAAATCATTGTCTTCAACGAGTCACTGGTTTCATCTTCACTTCCTTTTACTTACTGTTACTCATTGTGAAGTCATTGCATGCTTGCTCTATCTTTTGTCTTCACAACGTGACTGTATGATCTGTTTGGCTTCATAATATCTTCCTACCTGATCCTTATTACACTGCAGCTATTTGTCATTGTGCTTTCACTCTATTGAATACTTGACCATGGCTTGCCTAGTGTAGTCTACCTTCCGCTGCATAGTAATAGGCATATCTCTACTGTTTGTCTTCATAACTTCCACGTTTTGAAGACTTTCATAAAAATCGCCTATTCACCCCCCTCTAGTCGATATAACGCACTTTCATGAATGATGAAAACTTGTTTCATATGCGCTATGCAACGCTTGTTTGAATTTAAAATATTACCTTCTGTTTGGCTGTTTATCCAATCTGAGAGATGGCTAGTCCTTGGCTTCTGCCCCCATGCCGCGAGTGCTGGGGTGTTCGGGATAAACCTGAGCACTCTTGTTCCCATTTTTGGGTCCTTCGAGGGAGGTGCTCAGCACAGCGAACAGGGCATCCGGACTAATAATGCTTTATCACTCTCACTTAGCCATAGAATTCTATAATTTTAAATTTCGGCGAAGCCCCTGGTATTCGGAAGGCCGAATTTAGGGCGCGATACACGCCTTTAAGCCGGACAGGACCGGCTCCTCGCTCTAAGTGGCATAAGTCTTTAGGGACTCAAAACCTCGCCGAACAGCGACCAGTCTCTCGCCTTATCATGACAGTCAGTTTTAGCTTTCTCTACTGAGGTGCTTAGCCTAGCAGAACTGGAGCACAATCGCAGTAGTTCTCCTAGTGCTACCTTAGTCGATAGAGCGGAACGTAAGGTACCAAAACATAGGAGCCGGGAAAACCCAACATTTGACCAAAGACATGATTCGGAGCTGATGCATATAATGCTATAAGTTCGGGGTGCCGCACTTGTGAAAGTGTTCGGACTTCTCACACCATAATGTGGGGTACTTAAGCCCCTGGTGTATTGGCCGTACCAAAGTGTACGGTTGCCAGGCGTCATTAATGAACACACATATATAAAATGAGAATGCAATAATAGTCGTAATGTTATGCATTGTTTTTTCAAAAAGGTGCGTTAAAGCAGAATGATACAGATAGTGCGATAAGCAAAAAGTAGGACTATGTCCCTTCCAAGGGCGAGCTGAGGAATAGTATTAAAGCAAATATTTCACTCGTTATCGTAATCTACCTGGGAGTTCCGTGGTGTGACGTAGCTTTCTGCCTCCTTGGTTGCTGCATCATGTGTTCGGCAATCATGCTGTCGGACAGGGTTTCCAGAGATTAAAGTCCTGAAAGAGAAAAATAACAAAGCGGAAAGCCCCTAGTGCGGTTTAAGCCGCGTATTGGGGCGTGCCGTAGTTGTGCCCCCCTCCCCACCTATGCGCATGGTATTTTTAATGCGTAATTATGTACGCGTGGCACGAATTTCACTGTTTGGCTAGGACTGGGGTGGGGGCCGCATTGCTACGCGAGCTCAGGTTGTGCCAGGCGGTCTAGTTGCCGATTACTCTGAGCGCGCTTGAAGGTGTCCGGGTCTTGAAACGCCGAACTGGTGGATTGCCTTGAGAGGCTGCTTTGCACTTTTGCTGCGAGGGCCACAGTGTGCTCCTCTGTGCGGAGAGAGCGCTCTGTGTTTCCATTAACTGTGATGACCCCCCGAGGTCCTGGCATCTTGAGCTTGAGGTATGCATAATGCAGTACCACATTGAATCTCGCAAATGCGGTTTGCCCGAGCAGTGCATGATAGCCACTGCAGAATGGGACTATATCGAAGATTAATTCTTCGCTTCGGAAGTTATCCGGGGATCCGAAGACCACTTCCAGTGTAATTGAGCCTGTGCAATGGGCCTCTACACCTGGAATGACGCCTTTAATGGTCGTTTTTGTGGGTTTGATCCTTGAGGGGTCTATATCCATTTTGTGCATTGTGTCTTGATAAAGCAGGTTCAAGCTGCTGCCTCCATCCATAAGGACTCGAGTGAGGTGAAATCCGTCGATGATTGGGTCTAGGACCAGTGTGGCGAATCCGCCATGACGGATACTTGTGGGGTGGTCCCTGTGGTCAAAGGTGATCGGACAGGAGGACCATGGGTTGAACTTTGGGGCGACTGGCTCCAACGCATATACGTCCCTGAGCGCACGCTTCCGCTCCCTCTTGGGGATGTGGGTTGCGTATATCATGTTCACCGTCCGCACTTGTGGGGGGAACCTCTTCTGTCCTTCGGTGTTTGGCTGCCGGGGCTCTTCCTCGTCATCGCTATGTGGCCCCTTATCTTTGTTTTCAGCAATTAACTTGCCGGCCTGCTTGAATACCCAACAATCCCTATTGGTGTGGTTGGCTGGCTTGTCGGGGGTGCCGCGTGTTTGGCACGAGCGATCGAGTATGCAGTCCAAACTGGATGGGCCCAGAGTGCTTCTTTTAAATGGCTTTTTCCGCTGACCGGGTTTAGAGCCTTTGATTCCGGCATTGACTGCCGTATCCTCGGTATTGTCGCTATTAATGCTGCGCTTATGTTTATTTCGACGTGACCTGCCATTGCCGTCCTTGGTATCCGAAGTACCATGGTTCTTTGATATGTTATTATTGTGAGCCAGCCAGGTGTCTTCTCCCACACAAAAGCGGGTCATGAGTGTCGTGGGGGCTGCCATAGATTTCGGATTTTCTTGACCAAGTTGGCGGGCTAGCCACTCGTCGCGGAAGTTGTGTTTGAAAGCTGCTTGGGCCTCTGCATGCGGACAATCGACGATTTGATTTTTCTTTGTTAGGAACCGAGTCCAGAATTGCCTCGCCGATTCTTCTCGCTGCTGAATTATGTGGCTCAAGTCATCGGCATCTGGTGGTCGCACATAAGTGCCCAGAAAGTTGTCGAGGAATGCAGCCTCCAGATCTTCCCAACAGCTAATGGACTCTGCTGGCAAGCTGTTAAGCCAACGTATCTATAATTTTTGATTGCTCCATGCTATATTATCTACTGTTTTGGACTATATTGGGCTTTATTTTCCACTTTTATATTATTTTTGGGACTAACCTATTAACCGGAGGCCCAACCCAGAATTGTTGTTTTTTGCCTATTTCAGTGTTTCGGATAAACATAATATCAAACGGAGTCCAAACGGAATAAGATCTTCGGGAACGTGATTTTCTCACCGAACGTGATCCAGGAGACTTGGACCCTACTGCAAGGGATCAAAGAGGAGGTCACGAGGGTGGGGGGCGCCCCCCTAGGGCGTGCCCCCGGCCTCGTGGGCCCCTCGGTGCTCCACTGACGTACTCCTTCCTCCTATATATACACACACGTACCGCCAAACGATCAGAACAGGAGCCAAAAACCTAATTCCGCCACCGCAACTTTCTATATCCACGAGATCCCATCTTGGGGCCTGTTCCAGAGCTCCGCCGGAAGAGGGCCGTCATCACGGAGGGCTTCTACATCATCCTAGCCCCTCCGATGAAGTGTGAGTAGGTTACCTCAGACCTTCGTGTCCATAGTTAGTAGCTAGATGGCTTCTTCTCTCTCTTTGAATCTCAATACAAAGTTCTCCCCCTCTCTTGTGGAGATCTATTCGATGTAATCTTCTTTTTGCGGTGTGTTTGTTGAGACCGATGAATTGTGGGTTTATGATCAAGTCTATCTATGAATAATATTTGAATCTTCTCTGAATTCTTTTATGTATGATTGGTTATCTTTGCAAGTCTCTTCGAATTATCCGTTTGGTTGGCCAACTAGATTGGTAGTTCTTGCCATGGGAGAAGTGCTTAGCTTTGGGTTCGATCTTGCGGTGTCCTTACCCAGTGACAGAAGGGGCAGCAAGGCACATATTGTATCGTTACCATCGAGGTTAACAAGATGGGGTTTATTTCATATTGCATGAATTTATCTCTCTACATCATGTCATCTTTCTTAAGGTGTTACTCTGTTTTTAACTTAATACTCTAGATGCATGCTGGATTGCGGTCGATGAGTGGAGTAATAGTAGTAGATGCAGAATCGTTTCGATCTACTTGTCACGGACGCGATGCCTATATACATGATCATGCCTAGATATTCTCATAATTATGCTCAATTCTATCAATTGCTCAACAGTAATTTGTTCACCCACCGTAGAATACTTATGCTCTTGAGAGAAGCCACTAGTGAAACCTATGGCCCCCGGGTCTATTCTCATCATATTAATCTTCATCACTTTAATATTGTTTTGCTTTTTTACTTTTCCTTTACTTTTTACTTTGCATCTTTATATCAAAAATACCAAAAATATTATATCTGTCAGATCTCACTCTCGTAAGTGACCGTGAAGGGCTTGACAACCCCTAATCGCGTTGGTTGCAAGTAGCTATCGCTTTGTGCAGGTACAAGGGACTTGAGCGTGGGATCCTACTGGATTGATACCTTGGTTCTCAAAAACTGAGGGAAATACTTACGCTACTCTGCTGCATCATCCCTTCCTCTTCGGGGAAAACCAACGCAAGATGAAGACGTAGCAAGAAGGTTTTCTGGCGCCGTTGCCGAGGAGTCTACGCAAAAATTCAACATACCAAGTACCCATCACAATCCCTATCTCTCACATTACATTATTTGCCATTTGCCTCTCGTTTTCCTCTCCCCCCAATTCACCCTTGTCGTTTTATTTGCTCTCTCTCCCTATCCTCCCTCTCTATTTGCCTCTTTTTGCCCGTTTGCTTTTTGTTTGCTCGTGTGTTAGATTGCTTGTTTGTCGCAATGGCTCAAGATACTACTAAATTGTGTGACTTAACAAATACCAACAATAATGATTTCCTTAGCACTCCGATTGCTCCTCTTACCGATGTTGAATCTTGTGAAATTAATACTGCTTTGTTGAATCTTGTTATGAAAGATCAATTCGCCGGCCTTCCTAGTGAAGATGCCGCTACTCATCTGAATAGCTTCGTTGATTTATGTGATATGCAAAAGAAAAAAGATGTCAATAATGATGTCGTTAAATTGAAGCTATTTCCTTTTTTGCTTAGAGATCGTGCTAAATCTTGGTTTTCGTCTTTGACTAAGAATAGTATTGATTCATGGAACAAGTGCAAAGATGCTTTTATCTCTAAGTATTTTCCTCCCGCTAAGATCATCTCTCTTAGAAACGATATAATGAACTATAAACAACTTGATCATGAACATGTTGCACAAGCTTGGGAGAGAATGAAATTAATGATACGTAATTTCCCTACTCATGGTTTGAATTTGTGGATGATTATACAATTTTTTTATGTTGGATTGAATTTTGCTTCTAGAAATCTTTTAGGTTCGGCCGCGGGAGGCACTTTCATGGAAA
Organism: Triticum urartu; assembly: GCF_056163025.1. Taxonomy (NCBI): domain Eukaryota; kingdom Viridiplantae; phylum Streptophyta; class Magnoliopsida; order Poales; family Poaceae; genus Triticum; species Triticum urartu. The sequence goes on from NC_141873.1 coordinate 26,987,932, forward strand.
TCACTTTAGGAGATGCTACTAAACTCCTAGATAATATTATGGTTAATTATTCTCAATGGCATACTGAAAGAACTTCTAATAAAAAAGTGCATGCGATAGAAGAAATTAATGTGTTGAGTGGAAAGATGGATGAACTTATGAATTTATTTGCTACTAATAGTGTTTCTTCTGATCCTAATGATATGCCTTTGTCTACTTTGATTGAGAATAACAATGAATCTATGTATGTGAATTTTGTTGGTAGGAATAATTTTGGTAACAACGCTTATAGGGGGGATTTTAATCCTAGGACATATCCTAGTAATCCTTCTAATAATTATGGGAATTCTTACAACAACTCTTATGGAAATTATAATAAGATGCCCTCTGATTTTGAATCTAATATTAAAGAATTTATTTCTTCGCAAAAGAATTTTAATGCTATGATTGAAGAAAAATTGCTTAAGATTGATGATTTGGCTAGGAACGTTGATAGAATTGCTCTTGATGTTGATGCTTTGAAACTTAGATCTATTCCACCTAAGAATGATATTAATGAGTCTCTAAAAGCCATGAGAATTTCAATTGATGAGTGTAAAGAAAGAACCCCTAGGATGCGTGCTTCCAAAGATGCCTTTATTAAAACGTGTTCTTCCAATTCCTATGAAAATCAAGATGAAGATCTAAAAGTTATTGATGTTTCTCCATTTAAATATTTATTTTGTAATATGAATCTTCATGAAACTGAATATGATCTTCCTTTACCTAGAAGGCGTTCTAAAAATTCGCTGTGTTTAGATCTTAATGATGAAATTGATGAGAGTGGGATTGAAAGAAATAAAAATCTAGATGTTGCTAAACCCACTATATTGTATTTCAATGAATTTAATTATGAAAGTTGCTCCTTGATTGATTGTATTTCCTTGTTGCAATCCGTGCTAAATTCTCCACATGCTTATAGTCGAAATAAAGCCTTCACCGAACATATTGTTGATGCCTTGATGCAATCTTATGAAGAAAAACTTGAGTTGAAAGTTTCTATCCCTAGAAAACTCGATGATGAGTGGGAACCAACTATTAAAATTAAAATTAAAGATCATGAGTTTTATGCTTTGTATGATTTGGGTGCTAGTGTCTCTACTATTCCCAAGACTTTGTGTGATTTACTAGATTTCCGTAATTTTAATGATTGCTCTCTAAACTTGCATCTTGCGGATCCCACTATTAAGAAATCTATGGGAAGAATTAATGATGTTCTTATTGTTGCAAATAGGAATTATGTGCCCGTAGATTTCATTATTCTTGATATAGACTGCAATCCTTCTTGCCCTATTATTCTTGGTAGACCTTTCCTTAGAACGGTTGGTGCGATTATTGATATGAAGGAAGGGAATATTAGATTTCAATTTCCATTAAAAAAGGGCATGGAACACTTTCCAAGAAAGAAAACAAAATTACCATATAAAACTATCATGAGAGCCACTTATGGATTGGCTACCAAAGATGGCAATACCTAGATCTATCCTCGCTTTTATGCCTAGCTAGGGGCATTAAATGATAGCGCTTGTTGGGAGGCAACCCAATTTTATTTTTATTCCTTGCCTTTTGCTCCTGTTTAGTAATAAATAAATTATTTATCCTCTGTTTTGGTTGTGTTTTTTGTGTTTAATTAGTGTTTGTGCCAAGTAGAACCGTTGGGAAGACTTGGGGAAAGTCTTGTTGAACTTGCTGTAAAAAACAGAAACTTTAGCGCTCACGAGAACTGCTGTCATTTTTATGAGAAGAGTGATATTTAGTTAATTATTTTTGAAGATGATTAATATATAAATTTCTCACGTCCAGAAATTTATTTTAGATTTTTTGGGGTTCCAGATCTTGCACTAGCTACAGATTACTACAGATTATTCTGTTTTTGACAGATTCTGTTTTTCGTGTGTTGTTTGCTTATTTTGATGAATTTATGGCTAGTAAAATATTTTATAATCCATAGAGAAGTTGGAATACAGTAGGTTTAACACCAATATAAATAAATAATGAGTTCATTACAGTACCTTGAAGTGGTCTTTTGTTTTCTTTCGCTAACGGAGCTCACGAGTTTTCTATTTTGAGTTTTGTGTTGTGAAGTTTTCATGTTTTGGGTGAATTCTTTTGATGGATCATGGAACAAGGAGTGGCAAGAGCCTAAGCTTTGGGATGCACATGGCACCCCCAAGATAATCCAAGGACACCAAACAGTCAAAGCTTGGGGATGCCCCGGAAGGCATCCCCTCTTTCGTCCACTTCCATCGGTAATTTACTTGGAGCTATATTTTTATTCACCAACATGATATGTGTTTTGCTTGGAGCATCTTGTATTATTTGTGTCTTTGTGTCTTAGTATGCCACAATCATCCTTGCTGTACACTCCTTTTGAGAGAGCCATACATGAATTAAAATTTGACAGAATACTCTATGTGCTTCACTTATATCTTTTTAGCTAAGTAATTTTGCTCTATGTGCTTCACTTATATCTTTTGAGCTAGATAATTTTGCTCTATGTGCTTCACTTAGATCTCTTAGAGCACGGTGGTGGATTCATTTTAAAGAAACTATTGATCTCTCATGCTTCACTTAAATTAATTTGAGAGTCTCTTAATAGCATGGTAATTTGCCTAATAATAATATGCTTGGTATTCAAGATTTGTGAAACTTCTTTTGAGTGTGTTGAATACTAAGAAAATATTGAAGCATGATAATTGTTTTGAGATATGGAGGTGATAATATTAAAGTCATGCTAGTTGAGTAGTTGTGAATTTAAAGAATACTTGTGTTGAAGTTTGTGATTCCCGTAGCATGCACGTATGGTGAACCGTTATGTGATGAAGTCAGAGCATGATTTATTTATTGATTGTCTTCCTTATGAGTGGCGGTCGGGGACGAGCGATGGTCTTTTCATACCAATCTATCCCCCTAGGAGCATGCGTGTAATACTTTGCTTTGATAACTTCTAGATTTTTGCAATAAATATATGAGTTCTTTATGACTAATGTTGAGTCCATGGATCATACGCACTCCCACCCTTCCACCCTTGCTAGCCTCTCTAATACCGCGCAACTTTCGCCGGTATCATACACCTACCATATACCTTCCTCAAAACAGCCACCATACCTACCTATTATGGCATTTCCATAGCCATTCCGAGATATATTGCCATGCAACTTTCCACCATCTAGTTCATCATGGCACATCCATCATTGTCATATTGCGTAGCATGATCATGTAGTTGACATAGTATTTGTGGAAAAGCCACTGTTCATAATTCTTTCATACTTGTCACTCTTGATTCGTTGCATATCCCGGTACACCGCCGGAGGCATTCATATAGAGTCATACTTTGTTTTAGCATCGAGTTGTAATCATTGAGTTGTAAATAAATAGAAGTGTGATGATCATCACTCAATGGAGCATTGTCCCAAAAAAAGAAAGGCCAAAAAAAAGAAAGGCCCAAAAAAATAAAAAATAAAAAAGGGGCAATGCTACTATCCTTTTTTTCCACACTTGTGCTTCAAAGTAGCACCATGATATATCGAGTCTCATATATTGTGCTTCAAAGTAGCACCATGTTCTTCATATATAGAGTCCCATATGTTGTCACTTTCATATACTAGTGGGAATTTTATGTTATAGAACTTGGCTTGTATATTCCAATGATGGGCTTCCTCAAATTTCCCTAGGTCTTCGTGAGCAAGCAAGTTGGATGCACACCCACTAGTTTCTTTTGTTGAGCTTTCATATATTTATAGCTCTAGTGCATCCGTTGCATGGCAATCCCTACTCACTCACATTGATATCTATTGATGGGCATCTCCATAGCCCGTTGATACGCCTAGTTGATGTGAGACTATCTTCTCCTTTTTGTCTTCTCCACAACCACCATTCTATTCCACCTATAGTGTTATATCCATGGCTCACGCTCATGTATTGCATGAAAATTGAAAAAGTTTTGAAAAAGTTAGAGTATGAAACAATTGCTTGGCTTGTCATCGGGGTTGTGCATGATTTAAATACTTTGTGTGGGGAAGATGGAGCATAGCCAGACTATATGATTTTGTAGGGATAACTTTCTTTGGCCATGTTATTTTGAGAAGACATAATTGCTTTGTTAGTATGTTTGAAGTATTATTATTTTTCTATGTCAATATAAACTTTTGTCTTGAATCTTTCTAATCTGAATATTCATACCACAATTAAGAAGATTTACATTGAAATTATGCCAAGTAGCACTCCGCATCAAACATTCTCTTTTTATCATTTACCTACTCGAGGACGAGCAGGAATTAAGCTTGGGGATGCCTGATACGTCTCCAACGTATCTATAATTTTTGATTGCTCCATGCTATATTATCTATTATTTTGGACTATATTGGGTTTTATTTTCCACTTTTATATTATTTTTGGGACTAACCTATTAACCGGAGGCCCAGCCCAGAATTGCTGTTTTTGCCTATTTCAGTGTTTCGGATAAACAGAATATCAAATGGAGTCCAAACAGAATAAAATCTTTGGGAACATGATTTTCTCATCGAACATGATCCAGGAGACTTGGACCCTACTTCAAGGGATCAAAGAGGAGGTCACGAGGGTGGGGGGCGCGCCCCCTGCCTCGTGGGCCCCACGGTGCTCCACCGACGTACTCCTTCCTCCTATATATACACACGTACCGCCAAACGATCAGAACAGGAGCCAAAAACCTAATTCCACCACCGCAACTTTTTGTATCCACGAGATCCCATCTTGGGGCCTGTTCCAGAGCTCCGCCGGAAGAGGGCCGTCATCACAGAGGGCTTCTACATCATCCTAGCCCCTCCAATGAAGTGTGAGTAGCTTACCTCAGACCTTCGGGTCCATAGTTAGTAGCTAGATGGCTTCTTCTCTCTCTTTGAATCTCAATACAAAGTTCTCCCCCTCTCTTGTGGAGATCTATTCGATGTAATCTTCTTTTTGCGGTGTGTTTGTTGAGACCGATGAATTGTGGGTTTATGATCAAGTCTATCTATGAATAATATTTGAATCTTCTCTGAATTCTTTTATGTATGATTGGTTATCTTTGCAAGTCTCTTCGAATTATCCGTTTGGTTGGCCAACTAGATTGGTAGTTCTTGCCATGGGAGAAGTGCTTAGCTTTGGGTTCGATCTTGCGGTGTCCTTACCCAGTGACAGAAGGGGCAGCAAGGCACATATTGTATCGTTACCATCGAGGTTAACAAGATGGGGTTTATTTCATATTGCATGAATTTATCTCTCTACATCATGTCATCTTTCTTAAGGTGTTACTCTGTTTTTAACTTAATACTCTAGATGCATGCTGGATTGCGGTCGATGAGTGGAGTAATAGTAGTAGATGCAGAATCGTTTCGATCTACTTGTCACGGACGCGATGCCTATATACATGATCATGCCTAGATATTCTCATAATTATGCTCAATTCTATCAATTGCTCAACAGTAATTTGTTCACCCACCGTAGAATACTTATGCTCTTGAGAGAAGCCACTAGTGAAACCTATGGCCCCCGGGTCTATTCTCATCATATTAATCTCCATCACTTTAATATTGTTTTGCTTTTTTACTTTGCCATTACTTTTTACTTTGCATCTTTATATCAAAAATACCAAAAATATTATATCTATCAGATCTCACTCTCGTAAGTGATCGTGAAGGGCTTGACAACCCCTAATCGCATTGGTTGCGAGTAGCTATCGCTTTGTGCAGGTACAAGGGGCTTGAGCGTGGGCTCCTACTGGATTGATACCTTGGTTCTCAAAAACTGAGGGGAAATACTTACGCTACTCTGCTGCATCATCCCTTCCTTTTCGGGGAAAACCAACACAAGCTCAAAATGTAGCACCGCGCTGGTCCTTTGAGCTTTAGTGGGAGGTATTTGATGGCGTGTAAGTCATCACCGCGGGCCATGTGGATGTGGAGGAGGAAATCCTCGAGCCACACCGCATAATCTATTGTGCCGTCGTATGATTCAATATTTATGGGTTTGAAACCCTCTGGGATTTGATGATCCATTACCTCGTCTGTGAAGCATAGGGGGTGTGCGGCGCCTCGGTACTGGGCTATGTCGCGACACAGCTCGAATGAGTCGTGTCCGCTGTGGTTGGCCCAGCCGGACTTACTTTTACTGTATCCGGCGTGACGTTTATCGTATTGCATAGTGGTGTGCCCTCGTGATCCGTAGATCGATCTTGCATGTTTTGCTTTGTCCTCCAATACGTCTCGCAGGTCTGGCGTATTTCCCCATGCCTTTTTATTTGAATGGCGTCGGGGTGCAGGCTGAGTTTTTGGCTGGAATGCCTCTCTATCGCGGCCACGAGGTGGCCGATCAGCCGCGTCATACGCTTCTTCCTCCAGTCGGGGTAGCAACCTGCATTTTGGGTAACTCTTGGAGGGACGCTCGGGTTTATATTCCTCGGCTGCGAGGACTTCAGTCCATTTGTCAGCTAGCAGATCTTGATCAGCTTGAAGCTGCTGCTGCTTTTTCTTAAGGCTATTTGCTGTGGCTATAAGCCGGCGCTTGAAGCGCTCTTGTTCAATGGGATCCTCTGGCACGACGAATTCGGCATCATCAAGGCTTGCCTCGTCTTCGGAGGGGGGCATGTAATTATCATCCTCCGCCTCTCCATCTGCCGCTCTCTCAAGAGGGCTGGCTCCTCCATCCTCCTGTTCTAAATCTTGCTGGAGGGGATTGTTGTTGTCTTCGGCACTATCCAGAGTGTTATTATCTCCTGTGCCGGTATCACCACTTTTGCTTTGGCGGGACTTAGAGCGGCACCGCTAACGTCGGCGCTTGGGTTGCTTCTTGGAGGGGTCATCCTCCGCTGTCTCATCGCCATTGCCTTCTTTGGGTGTGTCCACCATGTATATATCGTATGATGAGGTGGCTGTCCAATGCCCTGTGGGTAGTGGTTCCTCTTCGTCTCCCGCATCGTTGTCCATACCGTCGATGTCTTCAGAGTTGAAGTCGAGCATGTCGGTTAAGTCATCGACAGTGGCTACTAAGTGGGTGGTGGGTGGGCCGCGAATTTCTTCGTCGTCCGCATCCCAATCCTGCCGGACATAGTTCAGCCAGGATCCTCCTGACAAGGAGAGAGACCTTAATGAGTTCAGTATGTCGCCAAAGGGCGAGAGCTGAAAAATATCCATAGAGGTAAACTCCATGATTGGCGCCCAATCGGATTCGCTAGGAACGGGCGCAGGCGGTTCGGAGTCCGTGGCCGGAGAAGGATCCGGCAGTTTGACAACACGGCACTTGTGCAGGGTAAGGTCGGTGTTCGGCTCGATCGCCGATGAGGGTAAGGCCTCTATGGCGGGGTCCATCCACCCGTCCATGGACGGTGCAATTGGCTCCAAATTGAGGGTCGGAGCGGCTGCCGGTGCAATCTCCTGAACACTGTCTGATGGTAGAGCTAAATCGTACTCATCGTGACCGTGTGACGCACAAGGCAGAGGCTCGAATCTGTCGAAGATCAAGTATCCGCGGATATCGGCCATGTAGGTTAAGCTTCCAAACCTGACCTGGTGGCCAGGGGTGTAACTTTTGATCTGCTCTAGATGGCCAAGCGAGTTGGCCCGCAGTGCGAAGCTGCCGAACACAAAGATCTGTCCGGGGAGAAAGGTCTCACCCTGGACTGCATCGCTATCGATGATTGTAGGAGCCATCAAGCCTAACGGTGATGACACAGAGGAACTCTCAATGAAAGCACCAATGTCAGTGTCAAAACCGGCGGATCTCGGGTAGAGGGTCCCGAACTGTGCGTCTAAGGTGGATGATAACAGGAGGTAGGGAACATGATGTTTTACCCAGGTTTGGGCCCTCTTGATGGAGGTAAAACCTTATGTCCTGCTTGATTAATATTGATGATATGGGTAGTACAAGAGTAGATCTACCACGAGATCAGAGAGGCTAAACCCTAGAAGCTAGCCTATGGTATGATTGTCTGTTGTCCTACGGACTAAAATCCTCTGGTTTATATAGACACCGGAGGGGATTAGGGTTACACAAGGTCGGTTACAAAGGAGGAGATATACACATCCTTATTGCCTAGCTTGCCTTCTACGCCAAGTAGAGTCCCATCCGGACATGAGACGAAGTCTTCAATCTTGTATCTTCATAGTCCAACAGTCCGGCCAAAGGATACAGTCCAGCTGTCCGGAGACCCCCTAATCCAGGACTCCCTCAATTGCTATGATGATTGTTATGATCCCGTTGATTCTCTTGAAATATCCCTTTTTGATGATGCTTGCTATGCTTGTGGCCAAGATGCCAATATGAATTATGCTTATGGATATGAACTTGCTATAGTTCCTTATGTTAAAAATGAAATTGTTGCTATTCCACCCACACATGATAGTCCTATTATCTTTTTGAATTCTCCAAACTACACTATATCGGAGAAGTTTTTGCTTATTAAGGATTATATTGATGGGTTGCCTTTTACCGTTGCACATGATGATTTTGATGAATATAATATGCATGTGCTTTCTGCTCCTACTTGCAATTATTATGAGAGAGGAACTATATCTCCACCTCTCTATGTTTCCAATATGATAAAATTGCAAGAAACTGTTTATACTATGCATTGGCCTTTGCTATGTGTGCATGAATTGTTCTTTTATGACATGCCTATGCATAGGAAGAGAGTTAGACTTCATTGTTACATGATATATGTTACTTTGTGCTCACTACTAAATTACAAATCATTGTTAATTAAAATTGTCTTTGATATACCTTGGGATCCAGGTGGACTCATTACTTGAGCACTATATGCCTAGCTTAATGGCTATAAAGAAAGCGCTGCCGGGGAGACAACCCGGAATTTTTAGAGAGTCATTTATTTATGTTGAGTGCTTTCATATAGTTTAAAAACAACAAAAATAAAGAGGGGAACCCAAAACTTTTTCAAAAAGGAAAGTGAAAGTAAGAAAGACAAGCATTGTTGAAGTGAGAGAGCTCCTTGAACTTTGTTCATGGTCACGGAAACTTTGTGAATATTGATTACAGAAACTTTTCAATAAAAATAATTATTCCCTTGTACAATTCCATTTTATTATAAAAATAATGTGCCAAGGTTTGCCTTTAGGATGTTTACATTTGCTTGATGGCTTGTACGGTGCAGGACAGAAACTTTGGCTATAGTGCACGATTTTACATTTTTAGATGGAACGTCAAATGGTTCTGATTCTTTTGCACTGTATCAGAAGTATGCTGAATGTTCAGATTATTACAGACTGTTCTGTTTTAGACAGATTCTGTTTTTGATGCATAGTTTGCTTGTTTTGATGAAACTATAAATTTATATTAGTGGATTAAGCCATAAAAAGTTATATTACAGTATACACAATGCAAAAACAAAATATGAATTGGTTTGCAACAGTACTTAGAGTAGTGATTTTCTTTATTATACTAACGGATCTTACCGAGTTTTCTATTGAAGTTTTGTGTGGATGAAGTGTTCGATGATCGAGAAGGTCTCGATGTGCGAAGAAGGAAGAGAGGCAAGAGCTCAAACTTGGGGATGCCCAAGGCACCCCAAGTAAATATTCAAGGATACTCAAGCGTCTAAGCTTGGGGATGCCCCGGAAGGCATCCCCTCTTTCTTCAACAAGTATCAGTATGTTTTGTGCAATCTTGGAGCGTCTTTTGCGTTTAGTTTTCATTTTTCTTTTATGCACCATGCTGGTATGAGGTAGTCCTTGGTTGATTTATAGAATGCTCTTTGCACTTCACTTATATCTTTTGAGTATGGCTTTATAGAATGCTTCATGTGCTTCACTTATATCATTTGGAGTTTGGATTGCTTGTTTCTCTTCACTTAGACAACTGCCATTTGTAGAATGCTCTTTTGCTTCACTTATATTTGTTAGAGCGCGGGCATATCTTTTGTAGAAAGAATTGATCTCTCTTACTTCACTTATATCCATTTAGAGAGATGACAGGAATTGGTCATTCACATGGTTAGTCATAAAATCCTACATAAAACTTGTAGATAACTGAATATGATATGTTTGATTCCTTGCAATAGTTTTGCCATATAAAGATGGTGATATTAGAGTCATGCTAGTGGGTAGTTGTGGATTAGTAGAAATACTTGTGTTGAGGTTTGTGATTCCCGTAGCATGCACGTATGGTGAACCATTATGTAACGAAGTCGGAGCATGAGGTATTTATTGATTGTCTTCCTTATGAGTGGCAGTTGGGGATGAGCGATGGTCTTTTCCTAACAATCTATTCCCCTAGGGGCATGCATAGTAGTACTTTGCTTTGAGGTATAATAGACTTTTGCAATAAGTATGTGAGTTCTTTATGACTAATGTTGAGTCCATGGATTATACACACTCTCACCCTTCCATCATTGCTAGCCTCTCTAGTATCACACAACTTTCGCCGGTACTTTAAACCCACCATATACTTTCCTCAAAACAGCCACCATACCTACCTATCATGGCATTTCCATAGCCATTCCGAGATATATTTCCATGCAACTTCCATCATCACCATATACATGACTTGAGCATTTATTGTCATATTGCTTTGTATGATCGTAAGATAGCTAGCATGATGTTTTCATGGCTTGTCCTTTTTTGATGTTATTGCTACGCTAGATCATTGCACATCCCGGTACACCACCGGAGGCATTCATATAGAGTCATATCTTTGTTCTAGTATCGAGTTGTAATATAGAGTTGTAAGTAAATAAAAGTGTGATGATCATCATTATTAGAGCATTGCCCAGTGAGGAAAGGATGATGGAGACTATGATTCCCCCACAAGTCGGGATGAGACTCCGGACTTTAAAAATAAATAAAGGAGGCCAAAGAAGCCCAAATAAAAAATAAAGGGGCCAAAGAAGCCCACCAAAAAATAATAAAAAATGAGAGAAAAGAGAGAAGGGGCAATGTTACTATCCTTTTACCACACTTGTGCTTCAAAGTAGCATCATGTTCTTCATATAGAGAGTCTCTTGAGTTATCACTTTCATATACTAGTGGGAATTTTCATTATAGAACTTGTCTTGTATATTCCGATGATGGGCTTCCTCAAACGCCCGAGGTCTTCATGAGCAAGCAAGTTGGATGCACACCCACTTAGTTTCAGTTTGAGCTTTCATACACTTATAGCTCTAGTGCATCCGTTGCATGGCAATCCCTACTCACTCACATCGATATCTATTGATGGGCATCTCCATAGCCCGTTGATACGCCTAGTTGATGTGAGCCTATCTTCTCTTTTTATTCTTCTCGACAACCACCATTCTATTCCACCTATAGTGCTATATCCATGGCTCACGCTCATGTATTACGTGAGGGTTGAAAATGCTGAAGCACGTTAAAAATTATGAACCAATTGCTCGGCTTGTCATCGGGGTTGTGCATGATGTGAATATTTTGTGTTGTGAAGATGGAGCATAGCCAGACTATATGATTTTGTAGGGATAGCTTTCTTTGGCCTTGTTATTTTGAAAAGACATGATTGCTTTATTAGTGGGCTTGAAGTATTATTGTTTTTATGTCAAATGATAGACTATTACTTTGAAGCACTTGTGTCTTAATATTCATGCCATGATTAGATATGTGATCAAGATTATGCTAGGTAGCATTCCACATCAAAAATTATCTTTTTTATCATTTACCTACTCGAGGACGAGCAGGAATTAAGCTTGGGGATGCTGATACGTCTCCGTCGTATCTACAATTTTTGATTGTTCCATGCCAATATTCTACAACTTTCATATACTATTGGCAACTTTTTATATTATTTTTGGGACTAACATATTGATCCAGTGCCTAGTGCCAGTTCCTGTTTGTTGCATGTTTTATGTTTCGCAGAATATCCATATCAAACGGAATCCAAACGGGATAAAAACGGATGGAGAATATTTTTGGAATATTTGGAGAATTCCAGAAGAAAAATCCACGCGAGACGGTGCCCAAGGTGGCCACGAGGCAAGGGGGCGCACCTGCCCCCCTGGGCGCGCCCCTGACCCTCGTGGGCCACCCATAAGGTGGTTGATTCCCTTCTTCGGCCGCAAGAAAGCTAATTTTTGGTAAAAAAATCACGGCGAAGGTTTCAGGCCAATCGGAGTTATGGATCTCCATATATATACAAAACGGTGAAAGGGAAGCAGAAGAGAATGCATAAACAAAGAGAGACAGAGAGACAGATCCAATCTCGGAGGGGCTCTCGCCCCTCCCATGCCATGGAGGCCAAGGACCAGAGGGGAAACCCTTCTCCCATCTAGGGAGGATGTCAAGGAAGAAGAAGACGAAGAGCCCCCCTCTCCCCTTCTCTTCCGGTGGCGCAGGAATGCTGCCGTGGCCATCATCATCATCATCACCGCGATCTACACCAACACCTCTGCCATCTTCACCAACATCTCCATCACCTTCCCCCCTCTATCTACAGCGGTCCACTCTCCCGCAACCCACTATACCCTCTACTTGAACATGGTGCTTTATGCTTCATATTATTATCCAATGATGTGTTGCCATCCTATGATGTCTGAGTAGATTTTCATTGTCCTATCGGTGGTTGATGAATTGCTATGATTGATTCAATTTTCTTGTGGTTATGTTGCTTTCCTTTGGTGCGCATCATATGAGTGCGTGCGTGGATCACACCCTAGGGTTAGTTGTATGTTGATAGGACTATGTATTGGAGGGCAAGGGTGACAGAAGCTTCAGCCTAGCATAGAAATTGATGCATACGGGATTGAAGGGGGTCCAATATATCTTAATGCTATGGTTGGGTTTTACCTTAATGAACGTTAGTAGTTGCGGATGCTTGCTAATAGTTCCAATCATAAGTGCATAGAATTCCATGTAAGGGATGACATGCTAGCAGTGGCCTCTCCCACATAATACTTTCTATCGGTCTAGTAAAGTAGTCAATTGCTTAGGGAAAATTTTGCAACTCCTACCACCACTTTTCCACACTCGCTATATTTACTTTATTGCTTCTTTACTTACAACATCCCCTACTTCTTATTTACGCTCTCTTTATTATCTTGCAAACCTATCCAACAACACCTACAAGGTACTTCTAGTTTCATACTTGTTCTAGGTAAAGCGAACATCAAGCGTGCGTAGAGTTGTATCGGTGGTCGATAGAACTTGAGGAATATTTGTTCTACCTTTAGCTCCTCGTTGGGTTCAACACTCTTACTTATCGAAAACTGTTGCGATCCCTTATACTTGTGGGTTATCAAGAGAGTCCTAGTCTTGTTTCCTTTGTAAGGGAATATTCCTTATGCTTTCCTTTTAAGCCGGCCTACCATAGCTTAAGCTAGCCTTCCAACCACCTACTGGGCCTCCGGGTCTTGTCGTTCCTATAACCCACTGGCCGGGTCATCAATGAGTCACCTGGCTCAGCCGGGTCATCAGTGAGTGGAGAGATCCAGAGGGGTCACTTAGTGAGTCGCCAAGTCAGGGCGGGTCACCAGTGAGTCACCAAGTCCGGCCGGGTCATATCGAAGGGTATATCCCCGACATTAGCCCCAGTTTAATTTGGATTTATCCATGTTAAACTAATCCTACAAAATAAACACAAGAACAAATTTGACAGGTTGTGCTCCGGGTTAAAAAATTCTTGTAAGCCGGCACCTGATCATCGTTAAGTCGTTGTCATTTCCTTTTTGATATCTACATGTCCATGATCTCATAGCAAATCTTCTTTGGCAGATATGTTTGAACTTTTGTCAATGCAAAAAATCTAGATACTTCTTTTGAAAAGTCCGGGTCAATAGGCCAGCTTCAGAGTCAATTTGCTGACATTGGTCTCTTGTAGAAAAATATTGTAAGAAATAATCCATTTAAGTCAACTTCCAAAGAGCGGTCTTAGAAAATTTTGGTCTTTGAAATACTCATCTGATATTCAGCCGGCTTGAAGATGCAGAAACTTGCCAAATTATGATTACCAAAACTGCCGGTTTATAAAATAGATGATGCCGAGTCATAATTGTTGCCGACACCGGGTCATGATTGTTGCAGACACCGGGTCATAATGATTAGCGATGCCTGGTCAATCAGGTTTGCTCAAAAACCGAGATTTTGAAAATATTTCTCCTTATATCCGTGTTACCTGTAGCCCCCAAGTCTTGAGCAGAGCAAAGTGATGACTTAAGGCTTGCTTCAATATAAATATTACCACTTTGAAGAAATCCATATTGTTCATCTCAATCCATGTTGTCCCCCAAGTGCCGGGTTGTCATGCTTGCAGCAACCTGGGACATGTAATTGCCTGATACCTATAAAAGCTTGTATTGTTGACAGGAGCAATTGGTAGGCCCCAAGGGCCGGCTCATTATGATGTGATGAGTAGGGTCTTTCAATGAAGCAAGTAAGAAATGACCTTGCATGAGCCCCCAAGTGTCATGGTGCATGCTTGTAGCGACATGAGACTTGCATATTTGATTTAATCTCAATTTGAATTATGTAGCCCCAAGTGCCGGGTCATAAGCCTGCAGCGACTTGGGACTATTCCTTACATTGTAGAATAAATCATATCTATTGATAATATAATAGCCATTACGCTAAAGCGACTTTGAAAACCTTATCTGTTGACAAGTAAATCCGGTGTTTTAATACCCGGCGGCTCTTGGCCGATGGCGATTTAATACGCCTCCATTGTAAGCCAGAATTTTTATAACCCGACGACTTATAGCCTTTGAGAAAATCTAGAACGGATAATCATTTTGAAGCATCAATTTTAATGAAGAGCTTGGACTTAAGCATTTATATAAGTCATAGTTCTACAAATCCTGCACAGAGTTTAAACGACATACGCCCTGGTGACTTTAATGTCAAAAGCCAGGGCAATCCAATGATCGATATGCGAATGATTCCAACAGCGCAATTCAAAATATACCGACGGCTTAAAATCCATAGCCAGGGCCTGTGCAGTAAGGGTGATAACCCAAAACTTAGAAGCCAAACCTTCCAAGTATTAATATTGTCATATGCTGGCGACTTGTCGTCGAAAGCCAGGCCGGGTTAATAGAAACCACATATATATGCTTCAGATATCAGCAAAAAGTCTCAAGACAAACCCAAAAAACTGTTTTCAAAAACTTAAGTCAAACAGAGAGAAAAATTTGAGGCTTCTGATTCGAATACGATCAATAAACCAGACCAAAGGGGTTAATCTAGGATCCGAATACGATCATGTAGCCCCCTAAGGGAGTCCTGGATTAGGGGGTCTCCGGACAGCCGGACAATATCCTTTGGCCGGACTGTTGGACTATGAAGATACGAGATTGGAGACTTCGTCCCGTGTCCGGATGGGACTCTACTTGGCGTGGAAGGCAAGCTAGGCAATAAAGATATGTATATCTCCTCCTTTGTAACCGACCTTGTGTAACCCTAGACCCTTCCGGTGTCTATATAAACCGGAGGGTTTTAGTCCGTAGGACAACATACAATCATACCATAGGCTAGCTTCTAGGGTTTAGCCTCTCGATCTCGTGGTAGATCAACTCTTGTACTACCCATATTATCAAGAATAGTCAAGCAGGATGTAGGGTTTTACCTCCATCAAGAGGGCCCGAACATGGGTAAAACATCGTGTCCCCTGCCTCCTGTTACCATCCGCCTTAGACACACAGTTCGGGACCCCCTACCCGAGATCCGCCGGTTTTGACACCGACATTGGTGCTTTCATTAAGAGTTCCTCTGTGTCGTCGCCGTTAGGCTTGATGGCTCCTTCGATCATCAATAGCGATGCAGTCCAGTGTGAGACATTTCTCCCCGGACAGATCTTTGTTTTTGGCGGCTTCGCACTGCGGGCCAACTCGCTTGGCCATCTGGAGCAGATTGAGAGTTACGCCCCTGGCCACTAGGTTAGGTTTGGAAGCTTAAACTACACGGCCGATATCCGCAGAGACTTGATCTTCGACGGATTTGAGCCCCTTCCAAGTGCGCCGCATGGTCACGATGAGCATGATTTAGCTCTGCCATCGGGTAGTATTCGGGAGATCGCGCAGGCAACCGCTCCAACCCTCAATTCGGAGCCAGTTGCACCATCCATGGACAGGTGGATGGACCCCGCCATGGAGGCCGTATCCTCAGCGGCAATCGAGCCGAGTATTGACCTTACCCCTCACAAGAGCCATGATGCCAAGCTGCCGGATCCTTCCGCAGCCACGGACTCCGAACCGCCTTCACCCATGCCTATCGAATCCGACTGGGCGCCGATCATGGAGTTTACCTCCACGGATATCTTTCAGCAGTCGCCCTTCGGCGACATACTGAACTCGTTAAGGTCTCTCTCCTTGTCAGGAGAGTCCTGGACGAACTATGTTCGGGAGGATTGGGATGCAGATGACAAAGAAATTCGCCGCCCACCCACCACCCACTTAGTAGCCACTGTCAACAATTTGACCGACATGCTCGACTTCGACTCCGAAGACATCGACGGTATGGACGACGATGCGGGAGACGAAGAGGAACCACTGCCCACAGGGCACTGGACAGCCACCTCATCATATGATATATACATGGTGGACACACCCAAAGAAGGCAACGGCGACGAGACAACGGAGGATGACCCCTCCAAGAAGCAACCCAAGCGCCGACGTTAGCGGCGCCGCTCTAAGTCTCGCCAAAGCAAAAGCGGTGACACCGGCCCAGGAGATAATAGCACTCCGGACAGTGCCGAAGACGACAACAATCCCCTCCAGTAGGATTTAGAGCAGGCGGATAGAGAAGCCAGCCCTGCCGAGAGAACGGCAGATGGAGAGGCGGAGGATGATAATTACATGCCCCCTCCGAAGACGAGGCAAGCCTTGACGACGACGAATTTGTCGTGCCAGAGGATCCCGCCAAACAAGAGCGCTTCAAGCGCAGGCTTATAGCCATGACAAATAGCCTCAAGAAAAAGCAGCAGCAACTTCAAGCTGTCAAGATTTGCTAGTCGACAGCTGGACTGAAGTCCTTGCGGCCAAGGAATATGAACTCGAATGCCCCTCCAAGAGTTACCCGAAGCGCAGGTTGCTACCCCGACAGGAGGAGGAAGCATTAAAACCTACATCCCCAGCATATGACATGGCTGATCGGCCACCTCGTGGCCGCGACAGAGAGGCATTTCAGCCAAAAGCTCAGCCCGCACCCTGACGCAACTCAAATAAAAATGTCAAGGCACGGGGAAACACGCTAGCCCTGCGAGATGTATTGGAGGACAAAGCAAAACACGCAAGATCGATCTACGGATCATGAGGGCGCGCCACCACGCGGGACGATAACCGTCATGCCGGATACAGTAAAAGTAAATCCGGCCAGGCCGAACAATGTGGACAAGACTCATTTGAGCTGCGTCGCGACATAGCCCAGTACAGAGGCGCCGCACACCCCCTATGCTTCACAGACGAAGTAATGGATCATCAAATCCCAGAGGGTTTCAAACCCGTAAATATAGAATCATACGACGGCACAACAGATCCTGCGGTATGGATCGAGGACTTCCTCCTGCACATCCACATGGCCCGCGGTGACGATCTACACGCCATCAAATACCTCCCACTTAAACTCAAAGGACCAGCTCGGCATTGGCTCAATAGCTTGCCAGCAGAATCCATTGGTTGTTGGGAAGATCTGGAAGCCGCATTCCTCGACAACTTCCAGGGCACTTATGTGCAACCACCAGATGCCGATGACTTGAGCCACATAATTCAGCAGCCAGAGGAATCGGCCAGGCAATTCTGGACACGGTTCCTAACAAAGAAAAATCAAATCATCGACTGTCTGGATGCAGAGGCCCTAGCAGCTTTTAAGCAGAACATCCGCGACGAGTGGCTCGCCCGGCACCTTGGCCAGGAAAAGCCAAAATCTATGGCAGCCCTCACGACACTCATGACCAGGAGAAGACAGCTGGCTGGCTCGCAACAATAATATATCAAAGAACCATGGTACTTCGGATACCAAGGATGGCAATGGCAGGTCATGTTGCAACAAACACAACCGCCGCATCAACAACGACAATACCGAGGATACGACAGTCAATGCCGGATTCAAAGGCTCTAAACCCGGTCAGCGGAAAAAGCCATTCAAAAGCACTCTGGCCCCGTCCAGTTTGGACCGTATACTTGATCGCTCGTGTCAAATACACGGCACCCCGACAAGCCAGCCAACCACACCAACAGGGATTGTTGGGTGTTCAAGCAGGCCGGCAAGTTAAATGCCGAAAAGAAAGATAAGGGGTTGCATAGCGATGACAAGGAGGACCCCCAGCCGCCGAACACCGGAGGACAGAAGTGGTTCCCCCCACAAGTGCGGACGATGAACATGATATACGCAACCCACATCCCCAAGAGGGAGCGGAAGCGTGTGTTAAGGGACGTATATGCGTTGGAGCCAGTTGCCCAAAGTTCAACCCATGGTCCTCCTGTCCGATCACCTTCGATCGCAGGGACCACCCCACTAGTATCCGTCATGGCGGATTCGCCGCACTAGTCCTAGACCCAATCATCGACGGATTTCACCTCACTCGAGTCCTTATGGACAGTGGCAGCAGCCTGAACCTGCTTTATCCGGACACAGTGCGCAAAATGGGTATAGACCCCTCAAGGATCAAACCCACAAAAACGACCTTCAAAGGCGTCATACCAGGTGTAGAGGCCCATTCCATGGGCACATGTGGGGAGGGGGGCACGACTACGGCACGCCCCAAGACGCGACTCAACCACACTAGGGGCTTCCGGCTTTGTTATTTTTCTCTCTTTCAGGACTTTAATCTCTGGAAACCCCGTCCGGCAGTACGGTTGCCGGACACACGATGCAACAACCAAGGAGGCAGAAAGCTACGTCGCACCACGGAACTCCTAGGTGGTCTCTGACAACGAGTGAAATACCTGTTTTAAATACCATTCCTCATCTTGCCCTTGGAGGGGACATGTCAAATAGTCCTACTTTTTGCTTATCGCACTACTTGTATCATTTTGCTTCGATGCACCTTTTTGAATAAACAATGCATAGCACTAGACTATTACCGCATTCTCTATTCTTTCTTATATATATATATATTCATTTATGACATTCAGCACCCGTACACTCTAGTACGGCCAATACGCCAGGGGCTTTAGCATACCCCATAATACGGCGTGAGAAGTCCGAACACTTTCGATAGTGCGGCACCCCGAACTTATAGCATTATATGCATCAGCTCCGAATCATGTCTTGGGTCAGTAGTTGGGTTTGCCCGGCTCCCATGTTTTGGTACCTTATGTTCCGCTATATCGGCTAAGGTAGCACTGGGACAACTGCTGCGATTGTGCCCCGGTTCAGCTAGGCTAAGCACCTCAGTAGAGAAAGCTAAAACTGACTATTATGATAAGGCGAGAGCTGGTCGCTGTTGGAGAGGTATCGAGTCCCTAAAGACTTATGCCGCTTAGAGCGAGGAGTCGACTTTGTCTGGCTTAAGGCGTGCATAGCGCCCCGAATTTGGCCTTCCGAATACTAGGGGCTTCACCAAAATTTAAAATTGTAGAATTATATGGCTAAGTGACAGTGATAAAACATTATAGTCCGGTTGCCTCGTTCGTTGTGCTGATCACCTCCCTCGAAGGACCCAACAATGGGAAAAAGGGTGCTCAGGTTTGTCCCGAACACCCCAGCACTCGTGGCATTGGGGCAGAAGCCGACGACTAGCCATCTCTCTGATTTGATAAACAGCCGCATAGAAGGTAGTATTTTAAATTCAAATAAGCGTTGCATAGCGCATATGAACAAGTTTTCATAATATAGGATCACCCAAGCAAGTTTATTGAAAAATTACATCCTTCGCACATTCGTCCGCCACAAGACGGGCACCCTTCAGGACACCCTCATAATACATCTCAGGATGGCGATGCTCCTTGCCCTGCGGCGGCCCCTCCATCACTAGCTTCTCGGCGTCCATCTTGGCCCAGTGCACCTTCGCACGGGCAAAGGCCCGGCGTGCACCTTCGATGCAGACGGACCGCTTTATGGCCTCCAGCCGTGGGCAGGAATCCACAAGCTGCCTCACCAGGCCAAAGTAGCTGTGGGGAAGGGAGTCGCCAGGCCACATCCGGACTATAAGGCCCCTCATGGCTTGTTCGGCCACCTTGTGCAGCTCGACCAATTGCTTCAGCTGGTCACTCATAGGCATCGGGTGTTCGGTCCCAGTATACTGAGACAAGAACAACTTCTCCGTCGAGCTTCCCTCCTCGGCCTGGTAAAACTTCGCGGCATCCGACACGCTGTGGGGCAAATCTGCGAATGCTCCTGCAGAGCTCCGGACTCGGGTAAGTAACAAGTAATTTACTTTCACATGCTTGCTTTGCATATTGAATTCCTTACCCGCCGCTATCCTCCTCATCGCCTCAATCTCCTGGAGGGCCTTTTGGGCTTCAGCCTTGGCATTCTTTGTGCTCTCGAGGGCTGCGGCAAGCTCGGACTCTCGCGTCTTCGAGTCAAGCTCCAAAGCCTCGTGCTTCATCACGAGAGCCTGGAGCTCTTGCTGCACCTCGCCCACCCGTGCCTCTTGATTTTCCCGCTCGGTGCACTCCTTGGCCGCTTTGTGTTCGGCCTCGGACAAGGCTTGCTTCAGGGTCGCCACTTCGGTCGTGGCCCCTGGCACATTCATGATGATCCTGTCATTTCGCAACCACATTTTCTTTTATATATAGACAAGGTATTACTTACCTTTGTTCTCCTCGAGCTGCCTCTTGGCAAGGCCGAGCTCTTTCTCAGACCCCTTGAGGTCCTGCTTCAGTGTGGCGACCTCCGCAGTCAGTGCGGCAGAGGTCAGCAGCGAAGCCTGCGTACGCATACAGACATACTTATATTAGACTCCTACAGATATTATTGATCCTCTATTTGACTTTTCTTTGAACACCAAACAGAGCATCAGGGGCTACTGTCTGTGCGGTAATATTTTTCCTATATTTTAAATACTTACCTCAAAGCCTGTTAGAAGGCTGGTACAGGCTTCAGTCAGTCCGCTCTTGGCGGACTGAACCTTCTTGATCACCGCACTCATAATAGTGCGGTGCTCTTCGTCGAGGGAAGCGCTGCTGAGCAGTCCCAATAGTTCGTCCGGTGCCTCTAGATGGACAGAGGTCATCGGCACGGACGGCTTGCCCCTCTTGGAAGAGGGCCGCCTGCCCAAGTCCGGAACCACTGGAGGTTCCAGTGTAGTGTCCGGCTGCGGGCCAAACATGGAGCCCCTGGGAGCCTTGCTCCCTTTGCTCCTGGAGTCCGGAAGGTTGCCTTGAGGCGCCTTCGGGACTGTCTTCCCCCGGCTCGGTGCCCCTTGAGACAGTACCTCGGCATTGTCCGTAGGGCAAGGAGAGGTGGCGGTTGGAAGTGTATCACTATCCATGTCCGATGAGTCCAAGGAACCGTCCGACGATGATACGTCGATACGGACTTGGGGCGGACTGCATAATCATATTCGACGTTAGGAGAAGCAGTGCAACAAAAGTATGCTATGAGTTACTCTGGTATCTGAATACTTACGACTTCGCCAGGGGCTTGGCCCTAAACAGCCACTCGTCTTCGCCGTCGGCGGTGGTGGTGGAACAGTCCGGAAGGAGAGTCCTTCTCTTCTTGGACCCTCTGGCCTCCCCGGTTGGGGCGGCCTTCCTTTTCTTGTATCCCCCAGCTGGAGGGGGAGAGTCTTCGTCTTCCTTCTCCTCGTTTTCATGGGAGGAGTGCGTCTTGGAGTTATCGGATGATGAGTCTGATACCACCTGGCGCCGGAAACTCTTTCGGGTTCCCTTGGCCTTCTTCTTGGTCTTATCCGGCACCTCATAAGGAGCCGAAGTCCACATCTCCGTCAGGAGAGCGTCCACAGGGTCTTCGGGCAGATGGGCCGGACAGTTGATCTGCTCCGATGTCTCCACCCAGTCCTGTCAAAAGCATGGGAGCTCAGACCCCGCACATGGTTACACTATGGGAAATAAACACCCTATCAGATGTACAGAACTTACCGGATTCGCAGAATGCTTCGCGCTTAGCCCGCGGTCCTCGGTAAGAGAAGGAGGGACCTCGGTGCCCTTGAACAGCACCCTCCAGACGTCTTTATGCGTCATGTCGAAGAGCTTGCTTAGAGTCTGGTGCCGGGCCGGGTCGAACTCCCATAAGTTGAAATCCCGTTGTTGACACGGGAGGATCCGGCGGAAGAGCATGACCTGGACTATGTTGACACGCTTAAGTTTCTTGCTTGTCATGTTCCGGATACACTTTTGGAGTCCGTCCAGCTCCACCGATGAACCCCAGGACAGGGCCTTCTCCTTCCAGGAAGTGAGCCGCGTGGGGATTCCGGATCAAAACTCGGGGTTCGCCACCCAGTTGGTGTCGCGCGGCTCGATGATGTAGAACCACCTCGATTGCCACCCCTTTATGGTCTCCACGAAGGAGCTCTCGAGCCATATAACGTCGGGCATTTTGCCCACCATGGCTCCGCCGCATTCCGCTTGTTGGCTGCCCACCACCTTTGGCTTGATATTGAAGGTCTTCAGCCACAGGCCGAAGTGGGGCCAGATGCGGAGGAAAGCCTCGCACATGACGATGAACGCCAAGATGTTGAGGATGAAATTCGGGGCCAGATCATGAAAGTCCAGCCCGTAATAGAACATGTGGCCGCGGGCGAATGGATGGAGGGGACCCCCAGTCCGCGGACGAAGTGGGGGATGAAAACCACCCTTTCGTGAGGTTCCGGGGTAGGGACGACCTGCCCCGCGGTTGGCAGCCGGTGCGCGATATCCGCGGCTAAGTATCGGGCTCCACATAGCTTTTTGATGTGTCCCTCCGAGAGAGGAGGAGGCCATCCACTTGCCTCCCGCTCCGGACATGTTTGGAGAGAGTTGAGGAGAAGGATGTGGACTTGGGCGTTGGAGCTCGAGTGCGCGAGAATGGATGAGCAAGGAGGAAGAAGGCGTGGGTAGAAAAAGGTGAGATCTTATCCCTTTATAAGGGCGGACTAAACTATGCGCCCCCACTAGCCTGGTAAAACTCGCTTATCCCCCAAGCGCCGTAATTGATGGCGCGGTTGGGTTACCCACGTTCGTATTGATGAGGATCCCGTAATAAGGGGAACACGATCTCTGCTTTGACAAGACGTGTCAAGAAACCGCCTCGTGTTATGTGCGGGGCTGGTTAGAGAAAAACGGTTTGAATAATTACCGGGCCATGGCGTGATGTCATGCTGCCAAAATGTGTCAGCAGATTCGATTTGTGGAAATATTATTCTCTCTACGGTGGTATGTGGAACTTATTTTGCAGGGTCGGACACTATCCTTGTATTCAAACTCTTCTGTGGTGTATTCGGAGGAGGAACCCGCCTTGCAATACCGGAAAAAAACACTGCGTGCCGGACTCGTCGTCATTGAAGCCTGGTTCAGGGGCTACTGAGGGAGTCCTGGATTAGGGGGTCTCCGGACAGCCGGACTATATCCTTTGGCCGGACTATTGGACTATGAAGATACGATATTGAAGACTTCGTCCCGTGTCCGGATGGGACTCTACTTGGCGTGGAAGGCAAGCTATGCAATACGGATATGTATATCTCCTCCTTTGTAACCGACCTTGTGTAACCCTAGCCCCTTCCGGTGTCTATATAAACCGGAGGGTTTTAGTTCGTAGGACAACATACAATCATACCATAGGCTAGCTTCTAGGGTTTAGCCTCTCCGATCTCGTGGTAGATCAACTCTTGTATTACCCATATTATCAAGAATAATCAAGCAGGACGTAGGGTTTTACCTCCATCAAGAGGGCCCGAACCTGGGTAAAACATCGTGTCCCCTGCCTCCTGTTACCATCCGCCTTAGACGCACAGTTCGGGACCCCCTACCCGAGATCCGCCGGTTTTGACACCGACACCCCCAGTGGCTTTGGCGTTGCGCCGATCAAGAGGATACCGACAGCTATGTTCTCTTTGGTTCAAATACGACCTATGTTTGAACAGGAAGCCCCCAAATGACCTTGAGAGTTTTTTAACGACTCTGATCTGAATACGATCAAAGTTGGACCCAAAAGGGGTTAAGCTATGATTCGAATACGATCAAGAAGCCCCCTGGTGGGTTTGGCATTGCGTCGATCAAGAGGGTACCGACAACTATGTTCTCTTTGGTTCGAATATGACCTATGTTTGAGCAGGAAGCCCCCAAATGACCTTGAGAGTTTTTAACGACTCTGATTCGAATACGATCAAAGTCGGACCCAAAAGGGGTTAAGCTAGATTCAAATACAATCAACCCCCAATGGTCTTTTGAAGCAGGGTACCTATGTTTGTGTTGTGCCTGGCAGCAGACTCTCTTTGGTTCCTTTAATTTTTCCTGAGAACTCGAGTTTTGCGAGATATAAATTCTTCTTGAACCAGGATTTTGAAACGGATATTGAGAGTTTCAAAGCTTTGTGGGAGACAGATTTACCTTGAATCGGATTTTGAACCGGAGTCCTTCTTTTTAGGCCAGAAATTTACTGACGGCCTTTAAATATTCGCCAATAAGGCAGTAGCCTCTGGGGCCGGGTTATTTTTCCCTCCAATGATCCAGATTTCTTGAATCTGATATGTTTAAACCAGAAATTATCCACTGTGGAGTTGATGATCACCATGGTGAAGCTGAAATCAATCACGGCTGAGTCGGCCTTGGGAGTAGATAGATGAGCCGGCTGCGGCATTGCGAGCAGGTGCGGACATGCGAGTCAATCCCGGGCGCGGTCAGTCGCACAGACAGGCAAGTCAATCACGGGCACGGTAATCCACGCGGGTGGGCGAGTCAATCGTAGGCGCAATTCCGACGAGTTGATGCAGACCGAGTCCCAGGGGTGGCGGCTTACGCACGTTCGTCAATGTGACGCAGATGTAGATGTGGCCTCTGACACTGGCGCGCGATTACCGGATCGTACCATGGCGATGAGTTAATTGACCTGTGTATATAATGGCATACCTCGGAGCAATCATTTCAATGATATTTAAGTACACCAACGAAGAGCTAGAAAAATAGCACCTTATTATTTTTGTTTGGCGAGTCTTCATAGCTTTTCTTTGTCTCTGCTCGGGGTGCAAACGCTCTGACGTGCAATATTAATGTATACTTGCCCCGTCCATCATTTGGTACCTTGTCAAGACCGGCCTCCACAGAAGAGGAGCGAGGCGATTTTGGAGGTGGCACTGTAGCATTGGCGGTTTACGGCGCGGTGGCGGAGTGGTACTAACACCCCGTAGAAGATTAACACTCAATGAGTCAAACCTGCTGTTTTTGAGGATTTTTCACACCAAACCATGCCCTTTGCCATATCTCTTGTACGAATAGCAATAGTGTCCATAGCCACATGATTGACCAGCAGTTTGCTTTCTTGAACCACGATGTGTCGATGCCAGTTACACTATTTGCAACCAATGCGCAAGAACTGCAGCCGCAGGTATCTGAAGATTTATCGCTTCGTACTTGTAGTAGACGATAGAGCACAAGGGCGTATTGAAGTAGTACCGCAGCGTCTGCAGCCTCGACGACGGCGACTAGTAGCTTGGTGCGAAGCCGAACGAGGGGCGGCCTGAGAACGGAGGCGGCTCGTGGCGACAGGGCCGGCCCAATCCGGCAGCGGGACCAACTAGCGCGGCAGAAGAAAAAACTCAGCGGAGCCCGCGGCTGAGAAGGCGGCCGGCGGTTTAGCACGGAGGCGACTGGCGGCTTGCCGCTACAGCGAGGTGGCCGGGCTGCGCTCAAGGCGGAGGCATCAAGCCGGAGCCGAGGCGGCCACGCGGCCAGGCAGCTCGACACCGGCCATGGCGGCTCAATGCAGCAGGGGAGACCGCGATCGAGGTGGAAACGTGGTCGCAGCATCCTGGTGGGTCCGAGGCGGAGTGCGTACAGCCTGACGAATCCGAGGTGAAGCCGGCGCGGGGTGGCACAGTAAGCCAGCACGGCGGGTCGAGGCGCTGGCAGAGCAGTGGCCAATTTTGAGGCAGTGACAAGGGCCATCCAAGGTGCCCCCAAGGCCGGAACGAAGCGCGGCGACGACAGCTCGTAGTGGATGGCTCAAGATGCGGCAACAGCGGCTCACAGGCGGCTCCGCGGAGGTGGAGTAAAGCGGCAGCGTCTGCTTGGCGCGCCGGCGACTTGGAGGAGGCCTAGTGGAGGCGGCTTGTTGCACCAGCGCGGCTCGTAGGCGGACGCAGGCGGCTCAAGGCCGAAGCAAGGCGGAGCTGCAGCCGCGGGGGCGAGTTGAGACGGTGATACGTCTTTAATGTATTTATAATTTTTGATTGATCAATACTATATTATTTATTATTTTGGATATTATTGAGCTTTATTATTCACTTTTATATTATTTTTAGGACTAACCTACTAATCGGAGCCCAAGCCCAGAATTACTTTTTTTTGACTATTTTAGGGTTTCAAAGAAAAGGAATATCAAACGGAGTCCAAACGGAATGAAACATTCGGGAACGTGATTTTCTCAACGAACAAGATCCAGGAGACCTGGACCCTATGTCAAGACACAAAAGAGGAGGCCACGAGGTAGGGGGCGCGCCTACCCCCCCCCCCCCCCCCCCCCAGGCGCGCCCTCCACCGTCGTGGGCCCCCTGTTACTCCACCGACATACTCCTTCCTCCTATATATACCCACGTACCCCTAAACAATCAGACACAGAGCAAAAACCCTAATTCCACCGCCGCAACTTTCTGTATCCACGAGATCCCATCTTGCGGCCTGTTCCGGAGCTCCGCCGGAGGGGGCATCGATCACGGAGGGCTTCTACATCATCACCATAGCCCCTCCGATGAAATGTGAGTAATTTACCTCAGATCTACGGGTCCATAGTTATTAGCTAGATGGCTTCTTCTCTCTTTTTGGATCTCAATACAATGTTTTCCTCCTCTCTTGTGGAGAACTATTCGATGTAACCTTGTTTTTACGGTGTGTTTGTTGAGACCGATGAATTGTGGATTTATGATCAAGTCTATCTATGAACAATATTTGAATCTTCTCTGAATTCTTTTATGTATGATTGGTTATCTTTGCAAGTCTCTTCGAATTATTAGTTTGATTTGGCCTACTAAATTGATCTTTCTTGCAATGGGAGAAGTGCTTAGCTTTTGGTTCAATCTTGCGGTGTTCTTTCCCAGTTACAGTAGGGGCAGCAAGGCACGTATTGTATTATTGCCATCGAGGATAACAAGATGGGGTTTTCATCATATTGCATGACTTTATCCCTCTACATCATGTCATCTTCCTTAAGGCGTTACTCTGTTTTCATTAACTCAATACTCTAGATGCATGCTGGATAGCGGTCGATGAGTGGAGTAATAGTAGTAGATGCAGGCAGGAGTCGGTCTACTTGTCTCAGACGTGATGCCTATATACATGATCATACCTAGATATTCTCATAACTATGTTCAATTCTGTCAATTGCTCAGCAGTAATTTGTTCACCCACCGTAGAATACTTATGCTCTTAAGAGAAGCCACTAGTGAAACCTATGGCCCCTCGGGTCTATCTTTATCACATTAATCTTCCAATACTTAGTTATTTCCTTTGCTTTTATTCTATTTGCATCTTTATCCTAAAAATACCAAAAATATTATCTTATCATATCTATCAGATCTCACTCTCATAAGTGGCCGTGTAGGGATTGACAGCCCCTTATCGCGTTGGTTGCGAGGATTTATTTGTTTTGTACAGGTACGGGGGACTCACACGTAGCCTCCTACTGGATTGATACCTTGGTTCTCAAAAACTGAGGAAAATACTTACGCTACTTTGCAGCATCATCCATTCCTCTTTGGGGAAAACCAACGCAGTGCTCAAGAGGTAGCAAAAAGGATTTCTGGTGCCGTTGCCAGGGAGTCTATGCAAAAGTCAATATACCAAGTACCCATCACAATCCCTATCTCCCGTATTACATTATTTTCCATTTGCCTCTCATTTTCCTCTCCCCCACTTCACCCTTGCCATTTTATTCGCCCTATCTCTCTCTATCCTCCCTCTATTTCTCTATTTGCCTCTTTTTGCCCTTTGCACCTTCTGCTGTTATGTTTGAAATTGGGGAAATTGTTGTCGATATGGACAATAATAAAGAACCACCCATCTTACATAAAAAAATTCCGTGTTGGTAGTGGTAATATTATTGGAAAAGGAGTTATTCAAGATTCCTTTACTTGTGCCGGTGCTTTACCTTCTATGGGTAGTTCTATCCTTCACAGAACTAGTAGTCTTGCGGACGCTGTTGCCATGCTTGTAGTTGAACTTGAAAGACAATTCATGCACATGCATCCTTGCATACAAAGGATTTTCCTAGAATTTTCTAATATTGAGCATTCTTCTGTTAAGCATGCCGCTACTATCTTTTCGGCTCATGAGTTTAGATTCATAATAAAAGAGGCCAAAGAAATCTTTGTGCATTATAGGGTGGACGCTTGCCGGCCTCCCATAGAGGCTATCCTTTTTGATAAAAAATAAATAATGTGTTTTCAATCTCTAGACTATGTTGCTTTCAATGAAAATCTTAGAAAAAGGGTTCCTTCCAATGTTTTAGTTGATAGAATTTCTGAGCTTAATGATGATTTGGCCATTCGAAATAATGAACTAGGATATTCTCTTGAATATAGGCTCACAAAGTTCTGCCAAAAGAATGCTTACAATGATGAATTGGTTGTGCAATGAGAAGGACCAAAAGAGGAACCTATACCTCCCAAGGTTGATCTTGGGGACTTTTACCCCATTAAATTTAGCCCTTTTGAAATGAGTTTTAATGATCTATCTTATTATTATGGCAATACCTAGATCTATCCTTGCTTGTTATACCTAGCTAGGGGCGTTAAACGATAGCGCTTGTTGGGAGGCAACCCAATTTTATTTTATTCCCTGCTTTTTGCTCCTGTTTAGTAATAAATAATTTATTTAGCCTCTGTTTAGGTTCTTTTTTTTGTGTTTAATTAGTGTTTGTGCCAAGTAGAACCGTTGGGAAGACTTGGGGAATGTCTTGTTAATCTTGCTGTAAAAAGCAGAAACTTTAGTGCTCACGAGAACTGCTGACATTTTTATTTGGAAAGTGATAGTTAGTTAATTCTTTTTGAAGATGATTAATAGATAAATTACTCACGCCCAGAAATTTATTTTACAATTTTTGGGGTTCCAGATCTTGCGCTAGCTACAGATTACTACAGACTGTTCTGTTTTTGACAGATTCTATTTTTCATGTGTTGTTTGCTTATTTTGATGAATCTATGGCTAGTAAAATAGTTTATAAACCATAGAGAAGTTGGAATGCAGTAGGTTTAACACCAATATAAATAAAGAATGAGTTCATTACAGTACCTTGAAGTGGTCTTTTGGTTTCTTTCGCTAACGGAGCTCACGAGATTTTCTACTTTAAGTTTTGTGTTGTGAAGTTCTCAAGTTTAGGGTAAAGATTTGATGGATTATGGAACTAGGAGTGGCAAGAGCCTAAGCTTGGGGATGCCCATGACACCCCCAAGATAATCTAAGGACACCTAAAAGCCAAAGCTTGGGGATGCCCCGGAAGGCATCCGCTCTTTTTGTCTACTTCTATCGGTAACTTTACTTGGAGCTATATTTTTATTCACCACATGATATTGATACGTCTCCAACGTATCTACAATTTTTGATTGCTCCATGTTATATTATATACTGCTTAGGACATTATTGGGCTTTATTATCCACTTTTATATTATTTTTGGGACTAACCTATTAACCGAAGGCCCAGCCCAGAATTGCTGTTTTTTGCCTGTTTTAGGGTTTCGAAGAAAAGGAATATCGAACGGAGTCCAAACGGAATGAAACCTTCGGGAACGTGATTTTCTCAACGAACAAGACACAGGAGACTTGGACCCTACATCAAGGCACAAAATAGGAGGCCACGAGGTAGGGGGCGCGCCTACCCCCCTAGGCGCGCCTTCCACCCTCGTGGGCCCCCTGTTATCCACCGACGTACTCCTTCCTCCTATATATACCTACGTACCCCAAACGATCAGATACGGAGCCAAAAACCTAATTCCACCGCCGCAACTTTCTGTATCCACGAGATCCCATCTTAGGGCCTGTTCCGGAGCTCCGCCGGAGGGGGCATCGATCACGGTGGGCTTCTACATCAACACTGTCGGTGTCAAAACCGGCGGATCTCGGGTAGGGGGTCCTGAACTATGCTTCTAAGGCGGATGGTAACAGGAGGCAGTGGACACGATGTTTTACCCAGGTTCGGGCCCTCTTGATGGAGGTAAAACCCTACGTCCTGCTTGATTTATTCTTGATGATATGAGTTGAAGGAAATATGCCCTAGAGGCAATAATAAAGTTATTATTTATTTCCTTATATCATGATAAATGTTTATTATTCATGCTAGAATTGTATTAACCGGAAACATAATACATGTGTGAATACATAGACAAACAGAGTGTCACTTGTATGCCTCTACTTGACAAGCTCGTTAATCAAAGATGGTTATGTTTCCTAACCATGAACAAAGAGTTGTTATTTGATTAACGAGATCACATCATTAGTTGAATGATCTGATTGACATGACCCATTCCGTTAGCTTAGCACCCGATCGTTTAGTATGTTGCTATTGCTTTCTTCATGACTTATACATGTTCCTATGACTATGAGATTATGCAACTCCCGTTTGCCGGAGGAACACTTTGGGTGCTACCAAACGTCACAACGTAAATGGGTGATTATAAAGGAGCATTACAGGTGTCTCCAAAGGTAGATGTTGGGTTGGCGTATTTCGAGATTAGGATTTGTCACTCCGATTGTCGGAGAGGTATCTCTGGGCCCTCTCGGTAATGAAAATCACATAAGCCTTGCAAGCATTACAACTAATATGTTAGGTTTGAACTAGGTATTGGATACCGGCGATCGAATCTCGGGTAAGTAACATACCGATGACAAAGGGAACAACATATGTTGTTATGCGGTCTGACCGATAAAGATCTTCGTAGAATATGTAGGAGCCAATATGGGCATCCAGGTCCCGCTGTTGGTTATTGACCGGAGACGTGTCTCGGTCATGTCTACATTGTTCTCGAACCGTAGGGTCCGCACGCTTAACGTTACGATGACAGTTATTATGAGTTTATGCATTTTGATGTACCGAAGTTAGTTTAGAGTCCCGGATGTGATCACGGACATGACGAGGAGTCTCGAAATGGTCGAGACATAAAGATTGATATATTGGACGACTATATTCGGACACCGGAAGCGTTTCGGGTGATTTCGGAGAAAACCGGAGTGCCGGAGGGGTTACCGGAACCCCCCGAGGAAGTAATAGGCCTTATTGGGCCTGAGGGGAGAGAGAGGGCAGCAGCCCAAGAGGTGGTGCGCCCCCCCTCAAGGGAGTCCGAATTGGACTAGGAGGGGAGGGCGCGGCCCCCCCTTTCCCTCTCCCTCTCCCTCTCTTTCCTTCCCCCCCAAGTCTCCTAGTTGGACTAGGAAAGGGGAGTCCTACTACCACTAGGAGGAGGACTCCCCCTCCCTTAGCACGCCCCATAGGCCGGCCGGCCTCCCCCTTGCTCCTTTATATACGGGGGCAGGGGGGAACCTAAACACACAAGTTGATCCTTGAGATCGTTCCTTAGCCGTGTGCGGTGCCCCCCTCCACCATATTCCACCTCGGTCATACAGTTGTAGTGCTTAGGCGAAGCCCTGCGTCGGTAGAACATCATCATCGTCATCACGCCGTCGTGCTGACGAAACTCTTCCCCGATGCTTTGCTGGATCGGGGCCCGGGGAACATCATCGAGCTGTACGTGTGCTAAGAACTCGGAGGTGCCGGAGTACCGGTGCTTGGATCGGTCGGATCGGGAAGATGTACGACCACTTCCTCTACGTTGTGTCAACGCTTCCGTTGCGATCTACAAGGGTACGTAGACAACACTCTCCCCTCTCGTTGCTATGCATCACCATGATCTTGTGTGTGCGTAGGAAATTTTTTGAAATTACTGCGTTCCCCAACAGTGGTATCAGAGCCTAGGTTTTATGGTTTGATGTTATATGCACGAGTAGAACACAAGTGAGTTGTGGGCGATACAAGTCATACTGCCTACCAGCATGTCATACTTTGGTTCGGCGGTATTGTTGGATGAAGCGGCCCGGACCAACATTACGTGTACGCTTACGCGAGACCGAATCCCCCGACGTGCTTTGCACATAGGTGGCTTGCGGGTGACTGTTTCTCCAACTTTAGTTGAACCGAGTGTGGCTACGCCCGGTCCTTCCGAAGGTTAAAACGGAGTCAAATTGACAAACTATCGTTGTGGTTTTGATGATTAGGTGAGATCGGTTCTTACTTAAGCCCGTAGCAGCCACGTAAAACTTGCAACAACAAAGTAGAGGACGTCTAACTTGTTTTTGCAGGGCATGTTGTGATGTGATATGGTCAAGACATGATGCTAAATTTTATTGTATGACATGATCATGTTTTGTAACCGAGTTATCGGCAACTGTCAGGAGCCATATGGTTGTCGCTTTATTGTATGCAATGCAATCGCGATGTAATGCTTTACTTTTATCACTAAGCGGTAGCGATAGTCATAGGAGCATAAGATTGGCGAGACGACAACAATGCTACGATGGAGATCAAGGTGTCGCGCCGATGACGATGGTGATCATGACGGTGCTTCGGAGATGGAGATCACAGGCACAAGATGATGATGGCCATATCATATCACTTATATTGATTGCATGTGATGTTTATCTTTTATGCATCTTATCTTGCTTTGATTGACGGTAGCATTATAAGATGATCTCTCACTAAATTATCAAGAAGTGTTCTCCCTGAGTATGCACCGTTGCGAAAGTTCTTCGTGCTGAGACACCACGTGATGATCGGGTGTGATAGGCTCTACGTTCAAATACAACGGGTGAAAAACAGTTGCACACGCGGAATACTCAGGTTATACTTGACGAGCCAAGCATATACAGATATGGCCTCGGAACACGGAGACCGAAAGGTCGAGCGTGAATCCACTGGTAGAAAAAGGGCCTATAGTCCCGGTTCGTAAGGGCCTTTAGTCCCGGTTCCGGAACCGGGACTAAAGTGTCGGTACTAATACCTCCCCCCTTTAGTCCCGGTTCAATCCAGAACCGGGACTAAAGGCCCTCCACGTGGGCATTGCGCAGAGCCCAGTCAGGAGACCCTTTGGTCCCGGTTGGTGGCACCAACCGGGACCAATAGGCATCCATGCGTCAGCACTTCGGTGGCTAGGGTTTTTGTTTTTTTTTGAAAGGGGGGGGGGTTGGGGGTTTTGCGGGGTTAATTTAGGTGTTTCATATATTGTGTTAGCTAGTTATAATTAATAGAGAGAAGTGTCCTCTCTTATGTCCGTGCTTGGTCGACGCTACGTACTATACATACGTATATAGAGAGGACTAGACACGCTAGCTAGCTAGTAAGCAAACGAAGGAAACAGAAGATCGTCATGAACATATATGCATATATACAGAGAGAAGTGATATCGACCACCTCTCCTTCTCCGAGAGATTGGTCGAACAACAAGTTCTCGTTTATCTATCTGACACTACCGGCTACATATATACAATAATTATCTCTTACAAATGTAATCATACGGACTCAGGGTCCACATAGAATTCTCCGTCTTCAGGGATCACGTGGTCAAGAAAGAATGCAGCCAATTCCTCTTGAATTGCTCGCATGCGAGCTGGTGCTAGGAGTTCATCCCGCTTCCGAAACATCTAATTTGAAGAAGGGGGTCAATACATATATATATATATATAAATGAATGAAACTCAACACAAATGATGGTAATAAAATAAAATTGTGAATGTTGTTATTTACGTACTTCATATTGTTCGTTAGAGTACCCGCCCCGCTCACAGGTCGTGTGGCGGATGGACTCGCAGATGTAGTATCCACAGAAATCATTCCCTTGTTCCTGCCACAACCACTTTACAAGAAATAGAGGTTAATCAAACTGATAAGCAAGAATGCTAAATGGTATTGATGAAACTAGCGCTTGAATCACTAGGAGATGCGCGGAACATGCTACTATAGTACTTACTTTCGGGTTTCTAAATTCCAGCTCCTTCGGCAGTCCCGGAACTGTTTTGGTGAATTTTCTCCAAACCCTACCGGACAAAGAAAACAATTACTTGATATCAGGAAATGAACAAAGTTGCTGATATGGTGGATAATGATCGATTTAACTTACTTCTTGAGGATTTCAGTCATGTCCGCATACTCCTTGGGATCTTTTCGTTTAGAGTCCAAGACGGTTACTACTCCCTGCTCAAGCTTAATCTCTAGGAGAATATAGTGGTAACTGCACACACATGCATAACTCATCAATTACATTACTATAACCTTGACTAATATATAAGGGAAACCGAATACGCACAAGACAGTAACACTCACCTGAAGTTGTAAGGAAAGAGTATTATATCTTTGTTTTGATTTATTACGAACGATCGTAGCAAGCTGGCCTCAGTAGCTGCGGCATGAAGTTTAACCTGAGTTGCATCTATGAGATATGTGTTAATGAACCCAATATCACCGACTTGTCTTTTCTTCAATTCGACGATCTTCAATCTGCATAATATAGTGAGGATGATTATAAATACATGCAATGAAAGAGCTAAGCTATATAGAGAAACTTAATGACAGAAGTATTACTACTTACAGACATTAGCAGGCGACCGTTGTTTCATCGAGGGCCAATTGATTGAAGAACTGATAGAACTCCTCAAATGGAACAGGCAACAGATCAATTCCAATGAGGTCATGCTCCGGTTTAACTCTCGCATACAAAGTACTCCTCCCCCCAGAGTCTCTGCAGATTTTCAAGTACCAATCATGCAATCTTCGCATCATCGTTGATAGAGATCTTTCATCTTTGACGAGAGGCTTCCCGTACTCGTATCTTTGTATCTGCACCTCCAAGAAATCATAATGTACTTCGTCGGGCAGGTAATCTGCAAGATTGCTATAACCGGGCACCATCCTCCGATCATTATCGACGTTGTGGCTAGGCACCTTGAGCGGGGGGCACGATTGCTTCGCTTGTTCGCCGAGCTGGGCAATTTGTTTCCCAGCTCGTCGTTCTTTCAGCCTTTGATCACTGACAGTACTTCCCGACCGCTCCGCTTTGGCAAATTCCTTTCCAATAATGCGGTCATAGTTTCCTTTCGGCGAATCAGACTTCGGTGGTTTTGTCAGGGCAGCCAGAGTGCGCTTCACTTTCACCCGATCTACCTTCTCCTCTGGAGGTGGATGTTTCTTTGCTTTCACCCCTTCAAAGAATTTCTTCACTTCTTCTCGCGCGATCTCGGCGTTCTCCTCCTGGGTCCTCTCGTATGGTAACTTCTCTGGAGTCTTCAGAGAAGGACCGAATCTGTATGTCCTCCCGCCTCTGGTTGTACTGCTAGACGCCGACCGAGCAGACGTAGCGGTTGTCTTCTTTACTTGCTTAAGAGGCGGAGGAGAAGGACTACGACGCGCCGGAGCAGCTGGAGCGGCGGCAGGTCTCTTCCGCCCTTGCTGACGAAGCGGAGAAGGAGGAGGCTGGCTGCTCGGGCGCGTCGGCGCAGGCGGAGAAGGAGGCGGAGTGCCGCCGCGCGCCGGAGAAGGAGCCGGCCGAGGGCCCTGATCGTCACTCGCCGGAGGAGGAGGCGGTGGAGGCGGAGTGCCCTGACTCGCCGGAGGAGGAGGAGGCGGTGGCATCCAGTTCGGAAGGTTGATGAGCTCCTTCTGCCATAGGCATGGAGTCTTCAGAGCAGACCCCAGCCGAGTCTCCCCTTCACCGGTAGGGTGGTCAAGCTGGAGGTCCTCAAATCCCTCCGTTATCTCATCCACCATCACCCTAGCATATCCTTCTGGAATCGGCCGGCAGTGAAAAGTTGCGCCGGGTTCAGTAGGATAAACAGAGCCAACAGCCGCCTTGACCTTCAAATTCATCCATTGCGTCATAAGGTGGCAATTTTGAGACTCCGTGATAGCATCCACGGGATAGCTGGCAGGAGCCGTCAAGGCATGCTCTGGCTGAAGCAGCTCAGTGGAAGCCACGCTACTTCTGCGCTGAGATGGCGGGGTAGCTTCGGGGGAGGCTTCGGCAGTACGTTTGCTGCGATTTGCTTCTCGTTCCTCTATCGCGTCCACCCTTGCTTGCAGCGCCTGCATTTGGGTCTGCTGCACTTTTTTCCTCCTCTCATGGGATTTGTAACCGCCTGCGTCCGGAAACCCAACCTTCCACGGAACGGAGCCTGGCGTGCCTCGTGTCCGTCCAGGGTGCTCAGGATTCCCGAGGGCCATTGTGAGCTCGTCGTTCTCTCTATCTGGAAAGAACGTCCATTCCTGCGCTGCTTCGATATACTGCTTAAGCTTACTGACAGGTATGTCCATTTGATCGTTCGTCCAAATGCACTTCCCTGTTTCAGGGTCCAGGGTTCCGCCAGCCCCGAAGAACCAAGTCCGGCAACGGTCTGGCCAGTTATTTGTCTCTGGTTCGATCCCTTTATAAACCAGATCATTCTCACTCTTGGACCACTTAGGCCGGGCTATGAGGTAGCCACCTGACCCCGTGCGATGGTGAAGCTTCTTCTTCGCAGCATTTTGCTTGTTTGTCGCCGACATCTTCTTACTCTTTTCTGATGTCTTGTGGGCCACAAATGCGGGCCAGTGATCTCTGATCTTCTCATATCTGCCCTTGAATTCTGGTGTCTCATTATTTTCGACAAACTTATTCAGCTCTTTCTTCCACCTCCTGAATAGTTCTGCCATCCTCTTCAGAGCAAAAGACTTGATTAATTTCTCTTTAACTGGGTTCTCTGGATTATCCTCAGGCGGTAGGGTGAAATTTGACTTCAGCTTAGTCCAAAGATCATTTTTCTGCATATCATTGACATAAGACACATCAGGGTCTTCTTTAGCCGGCTTAAACCATTGCTGGATGCTTATCGGGATCTTGTCCCTAACCAGAACCCCGCACTGAGCAACAAATGCGCTCTTTGTCCGGAGGGGTTCAATAGGTTGGCCGTCGGGCGCGATTGCTATGATCTCAAACTTTTCATCCGAGCTCAACTTTTTCTTCGGGCCTCGTCTCTTTACCGAAGTTGTGCTCGATTCGGAGGGCTAGAAAAAAGAACAAAGACTTAATTAATATGTGTACATACCAAAACAATGAATGCATCAATCAGCTAGTCAGCATAGGCTAAACTAATATATATACCTGGCCGGACTCGGTTCGGTCACCGGAGCCGTCATCACGGTCTCCTTCTTGCACCGGCATTGGGTCACCGGAGCCGTCCTCATGTTCTTCTTCTTGCACCGGCATTAGGTCACCGTAGCCAGCTTGTTCACCCTCTCCTTCCAGACCATCGGTTTCGTTGAGAAACAATGAGATGGCATCACTTCCTTCTGCGATTATGTCCCTCAACAACGCTTCTTTTGTTGCTTCGTCTAGGGCGGTGTCCATAGTTTCTACAAATATTTACAACATGGCAATTATTATTCAAACATGACAGATGGATATATTAGTGCCAAACGTAGAACTAGCTACCTAATCATAGTAAGCTATCGGGAGGGGGTATATATCGACAACGACGACACTACATCATGTTCGAGAGGATCGCCGAGGGGTCGGGAGGTTGCCTAGTGTCAAAGGATTCAACAAAACCATGTCTTCATCATTAGGCGAAAGTAACATGTGCATGATGGTACGAAGCTCTTCAAAGTTGTTCTGGAACGGAGTTCCAGATAGGATAATTCGCTTTTTGGTACAAAGTTTAGCAAGTGCCTTCCGAATATCGCTATTTGGAAGGCCTTTGCTGAATTCGTACCAAAAAGCGGATTATTCTATCCGGGACTCCATTCCAGAATAACTTTGCAGAACTTCGTACCAACATGCCCTGGTTACTTCCGGCTAATGATGAAGGCATGGATTTCTTCAATACTTTGACACTAGGAAACCTCTCTCGACCCCTCGGCGATCCTCGACCCCTCGAACCCTCGACGACCCTGGAACCCTCGACCCCTAGACGACCCTCTTCTTCCTCTCATGTTCGAGAGGATCGCCGAGGGGTCGGGAGGTTGCCTAGTGTCAAAGGATTCAACAAAACCATGTCTTCATCATTAGGCGAAAGTAGCATGTGCATGATGGTACGAAGCTCTTCAAAGTTGTTCTGGAACGGAGTCCCAGATAGGATAATTCGCTTTTTGGTACAAAGTTCAGCAAGAGCCTTCCGAATATCGCTATTTGGAAGGCCTTTGCTGAATTCGTACCAAAAAGCGGATTATTCTATCCGGGACTCCATTCCAGAATAACTTTGCAGAACTTCGTACCAACATGCCCTGGTTACTTCCGGCTAATGATGAAGGCATGGATTTCTTCAATACTTTGACACTAGGAAACCTGTCTCTACTTCCGGCTAAGAAGAAGAAGAAGAAGAAGAAGAAGAAGAAGAAGAAGAAGAAAAGAATAAAAAAAGAGGAGAAGAAGAAAGGAATAGTGGAGAAGAAGAGAAAATAGAATATTCTATTTTCTCTTCTTCTCCACTATTCCTTTCTTCTTCTCCTCTTCTTTTTCTTCTTTTTTCTTCTTCTTATTTATTTCTCCTCTTCTTTTCGGTAGAGGAAACCCTAAATAGCTAGCAAGTATCGTGGGTGTGAGATACATGTGGCCTTCGGTGTCGGACACTACATCCACGTCCCACAAGTGACGTGGGCGTCGAAGCCCGCGCCACTTGTGGGATGTGGATGTAGTTTCCGACACCGACGGCCACATGTATCTCACACCGATGATACTTTCTATTTAGGGTTTCTCCTCTACCGCTCGGCGACCCTCTCGACGACCCTTGTTCCCGATAAAATAAAGAGGAAGAAGAAGAAGAAAAAAGAAGAGAAGAAAGAATAGAGGAGAAGACTTCCTCTTCTTCCTCTCCTCTTCTTCTCCCTCTTCTTCCCCTTCTTCCTCGCCTCTCTCATGAATGTCCGACGTTCTCGACCCCCCCCGCACGTGTCGAAGAAAAAAAAGAAGAAAAAAATAGGAGAAGAAGAAAGGAATAGAGGAGAAAAAGAGAAAAATAGAATATATATTCTATTTTTCTCTTTTTCTCCTCTATTCCTTTCTTCTTCTCCTCTTCTTTTTCTTCTTTTTTCTTCTTCTTATTTATTTCTCCTCGTCTTCCTCTCCCCTCTCGGCGACCCTAGACCCCCTCTCGACCCTCGACCCCTAGGCGACCGTCGACCACTCTCTTTTTTTTCTTCCTCTTCTTTTTTATCCTCTTCTTCCTCTCATTATATTTTCTACGAATGTTCTATATACATACATCCATCGATATCATTCCATACATACATATACATCTACATTATATATGAACAAAAAAATATCAAAATTCATCATACATACATCTACAATATATATGAACAGTATATATGAACAAAAAAAATATCAAAATTCATCATACATACATCTACAGTATATATGAACAAAAAAAATATCAAAATTCATCATACATACATACATCTACAGTATATATATATGAACAAATATCAAAATTCATCATACATACATACATACATCTGCAAATTCAGGAGCAGGGAAGGAAGGAAGGGGGGAGGAGGTGGTAGCTACCTCTCCCGGAGGGATCGGGGAGGACATGCGGGCGGCCGGCGTCGGGGGCGACGACGACGAGGACGGGCTCGGGGTCGGGCGGCTGGCGGCGAGGGCGAGGACGACGGCGGGGTAGGGCGCGCTCGGGGACAGGGCAGGGACAACGGCGTCGAGGGCGAGGCACAGAGGGTGCTCGGCGGCGCAGGGGGTGATCAGGGGCGGTGGACGGGCGGCCGCGGACGACGGCGAGGCAGGG
Organism: Triticum urartu; assembly: GCF_056163025.1. NCBI lineage: Eukaryota > Viridiplantae > Streptophyta > Magnoliopsida > Poales > Poaceae > Triticum > Triticum urartu. Next base: position 27,027,758 of record NC_141873.1, read on the forward strand.
CGCGCTCGGGGGCGGGGCAGGGGCAACGGCGGCGACGGCGAGGTGAGCAGAGGGGCAGCCTGGCGGCGTCGTCGGGGCGGGTTGAAGAACTGATCCAAAATTTTCACAAGTGTCGGCTTATATAGCCAGAGCATTGGTCCCGGTTGGTGGCACCAACCGTGACCATTGCCCCCCTTTAGTCCCGGTTGGTGCCACCAACCGGGACCAAAGGCCTCTTTTCGGCAGCCCAAAGGGCGGGAAGCGAAGGCCATTGGTCCCGGTTGGTGGCACCAACCGGGACTAAAGGGGTGCAATGGTCACGGTTGGAGCCACGAACCGTGAGCAATGCCCCCTTTAGTCCCGGTTGGTGCCACCAACCGGGACCAATGCCCTTGTGCGCCCCGCGCCCAAAAGTTTAGTCCCACATCGCTAGCTGAAGGGCGCCGGCACTGGTTTATAAGCGCTGCTCTGCCTCCCCATTCGACCTCCTCTCTAATGCAGGCTTTCGGGCCTAAACCTGCTACTGCCTGTGGGCCTATTGGGCCTCTGCGGGCCTGAATCCTGGCCCATGTAGGGTTTCTAGTCGTATTCAGGCCGTGGAGGCCCAGTAGGTGGCATTTTTTTCTTTTTTTTCTTTTTTATTTCTACATTTTTTTGGTTTTTTCTTTTTTATTTCTACATTTTTTTGGTTTTTTATTTTTTATTTCTACTTAAAACTAAATACTTACAGTTTTTTAGTGATTTCTTTTTGCTTTTAGGTCACAAAAATTATAAACTTTCTGTTAGTGCCATTAGTTTTAAATTTTAAATAGTTTAAATTTGAATTTTTAAAAATTTGTGTGAATCACTAGTTTATGAATAACTTTACTATAAAATTAGAATTTTTTTCTATTTATTTTTTATTTCTACTTACAACTAAATACTTACAGTTTTTTAGTGATTTCTTTTTTGCTTTTAGGTCACAAAAATTATAAACTTTCTGTTAGTGCCATTAGTTTTAAATTTTAAATAGTTTAAATTTGAATTTTTAAAAAATTGTGTGAATCACTAGTTTATGAATAACTTTACTATAAAATTAGAATTTTTTTCTTCTTTGCTATTTATTTTTTATTTATACTTACAATTAAATACTTATAGTTTGATTTTAGGTCACAAAAATTATATTCTTTTTGCTATTGAAGAATATTATTGTTTTATTTTAGTTGATCATAACATAATATTTTAATTGATTGTTTTTATTTTCATAAAAGTTTTGTAGTTCATTCTGTTTGCCATTAATTCATTCTTTGAGCTAAATGACTCTGAAATTGGAAAGCATTTCAAAATGAACTCTGAAAAGGTTGAAAGTTGGCATGGTATCATCATTTCACCCACATAGCATGTTCCAAAAAGTAGAGAGGGTTACGACAAAAACTTGATGCACTTCGTGTACAAAATGGACAATCACTTTCGAAGTATCAAAGTTTCAAACCATAAGACATGAAAGCATTTCAAATGAACTCCGAAAAAGTTGAAAGTTGGGATGGTATCATAATTTCACCCACATAGCATTTTCTTATTGCGGGAGAAAGTCTTCACTTTTTCTTCGCTTGTGTCATTTGCTTATTGCGCCGTAACCATGGATAATCTTCATTGTTTATCAGGATGCTTGGGTCAGCCTTGACATTGAAGGGAGGAATTTCATGAAACTTTTCATAATCTTCAGACATGTCTGTCTTGCCGTCCACTCCCAGGATGTCCCTTTTTCCTGAAAGAACTGTGTGGCGCTTTGGCTCATCGTATGATGTATTCGCTTCCTTATCTTTTCTTTTTCTCGGTTTGGTAGACATGTCCTTCACATAGATAACCTGTGCCACATCATTGGCTAGGACGAACGGTTCGTCAGTGTACCCAAGATTTTTCAGATCCACTGTTGTCATTCCGTACTGTGGGTCTGCCTGTACCCCGCCGCCTAACAGATTGACCCATTTGCACTTAAACAAAGGGACCTTAAAATCAGGTCCGTAGTCAAGTTCCCATATGTCCACTATGTAACCATAATATGTGTCCTTTCTGCTCTCGGTTGCTGCATCAAAGCGGACACCGCTGTTTTGGTTGGTGCTCTTTTGATCTTGGGCGATCATGTAAAATGTATTCCCATTTATCTCGTATCCTTTGTAAGTCAATACAGTCAAAGATGGTCCCCTGGACAACAAGTACAACTCATCACAAACAGTGTTGTCACCTCTGAGACGTGTTTCCAACCAACTGCTGAAAGTCCTGATGTGTTCACATGTAATCCAGTTGCCGGGGTTGCTGATCCATGGGCACCTATGGGACCGGCGGACCGGGTCCCTTTTGGTTCGACGGGGGGCGGAGGTCGCGCAAAGAGCAGATCGAGGCTAAGCACGCGAGCGGAGAGCTGATCGGGGCGAAACACGCGGACGATTTACCCAGGTTCGGGCCGCACGGATGCGTAAAACCCTACTCCTGCTTTGTGGTGTTGTATTGATTTTTAGCTCGGGAGCGCGGAGGGCTACAGTACACTCCAGCAGCTAGCAAGGCCAAGCGTGAGTGTTCGAAGTGGCTAACCTCCCCCCTCGTTGCACTCGGGCCTCCTTTTATATGCTCAAGGGGTTACGGACATAGGAACGGAGGTAAAGGGCAAAAATGGAAAGGTGCTTGTGGTAGGTACAGCTACCTGCTACAGTGTTATCATACCTAACCCTGGCGGCAGGGGACAAGGGCATTAATTGCCCGTCTGTGTCGCCTAGACAGTACCGAAAGGGACCGCTAGGGACGCCACCGTTTTCCACGGTGGTCATCTTGTCAGCGCCTGCTTGCCACCTCGCACCCCTAGCTGCACGGCCCCCTGCCACGTGTGCTCCGGAAGGCCCTAGAGCGACACGTTGGCAGGTGTGCTGGAGCGCGGGCATGAAGTGGGGGTTTCCCGCGGCAAGCTCCTTGCCGCGGTCGTCGTCTTGTCGTGTTCGGGAGCTTGTCGCTCACCGGGCCTTGCCGGGACGCGTGGTGCGTCGCGGCAAGTTTTCTTGTAGTGCCTTGAGCGGCCTTCCTGGCAAGCTCCTCTTGCCGGGGTCTTGTCTTCTTCCCGGCCAGCTTCTCTTGCCGGGGCCTTGGTTGGCCTTCCCGGCAAGCTCCTCTTGCCGGGGCCTTGTTTTGAGTACTTTGTTCTTGAATGGTCTACAAAGTAGCCGCGGAGGGTCTTGGCGACCACCCGGCAAGCCTTGCCGCGGGATGCTGCGACTGCCCGTGCACAAGTTCGGGATACTAGGGTACCCCTACTCTAGTACACCGATAGGAGCCCCCGGGCCTGGGCCAGACACGGTGCCGAGCGCTGTTGGGCGAGGCCCAAAATAGTGCATGGGCACGGGCGGCCTAGGTCACGCCGCATTCCCCGCTCCCACCGCGCACGCCCGGAACGGCACGCGTTGAATGCGGCGTCGTGGGCGAGATCGTGTAGATTAGGCCGCTCATTTCTTCTTTTCTTGTCGCTGCCCATTATGTCGTGAAAACAATCTGTTAGAGCTGCGACATGCTATCTTTGTAATATAACTTGATTCTGGGTAGCCGTTGCAATGTTATTCCCTCTACTTGACTCTTTGCTTTGTATGCCTTTACCCTACGCTTTCAGGGAACTTGCCTGTGCAGGCACCAGGGCCGCGGGCGCTGAGTGCGGAACGTCAGCAGCCTGCTGGCAGTCCCGCTACCGGCAAGAAACCTTGTCGCAACTAGTTGCGGCCCGCTTAAGTTGCTGAGCGAACTCGAAGCAAAGTAAGGGCGCTTAGCAGCTAACTTAAGTTGTTGAGCGGACTCGAAACAAAGTAAGTGCGCAACTAGCTATGAGTTGGTTCCTCCGCGCACAGGTTTTGCATACAAAGTGCGGTCGTTCAAGGGAGATAACTCAAAATTTAAAAAAAATTTGATTGCTCGAACTTCGACAACTTATCTTTTCTGTTGTCTGCTTCCCGGCAAGGCGGCCGGCAAGGCGAAATTCTCGAACGACGCCTGGTCCATACCCCTTTCTTCTCCTTTCCCCCACGGCAAACTTGTGCGCGAGGAAGCCTTCCTTTCCTTGTGAAAAAGAAAGAAGAGAAAATACGGATATGGAGCCTTATGGCTCGTTACTGCTTACCGTGGAGTAGGTGCTGCACAAAGTGTCAGATCATATATGCCAAGAAATAGGAAGCATAAAATTGACAAGATGTGCGGAGCACATGAGCTTTACTTATGCATGGGATCTGCGCCCGGCTTTGTACAAAGGATCACATGCAGCAGCGGCAAGACTTTGTACAAAAGGGTGGTTGCCGGATGGGGTACGACAACTGCGCCTTACGGGTAAAACTTACGAAGAGGCTCGATGTTCCAGGAGTTGCTCACCGGAATGCCATCTTCGGTCTCAAGGCGGACAGCGCCGGGCCTAGTGACTCGTTTCACCCGGTAAGGGCTTTCCCACTTCGGCGTCAACTTGTTGTAATTCTTGGCGGAATGAACGCGCCGAAGAACAAGGTCGCCTCCCTCACGTTATTCCCTCTACTTGACTCTTTGCTTTGTATGCTTTTACCCTACGCTTTCAGGGAACTTGCCGGTGCAGGCACCCGAGCCGCGAGCGCTGAGTGCGGAACGTCAGCAGCCTGCCGGCGGTGCCGCTACCGGCAAGAAACCTTGTCGCAACTAGTTGCAGCTCACTTAAGTTGCTGAGCGGACTCGAAGCAAAGTAAGGGCGCTAGCGGCTCACTTAAGTTGCTGAGCGGACTCGAAGCAAAGTAAGGGCGCTAGCAGCTCACTTAAGTCGTTGAGCAGACTCGAAACGAAGTAAGGGCGCAACTAGCTGCGATTTGGTTCCTCCGCGCACAGGTTTTACATACAAAGCGCGGTCGTTCAAGGGAGATAACTTAAAATTTAAAAAATTTGATTGCTCAAACTTTGGGAACTTATCTCCCTTACTCGTCAGCAGGTTGACGTGCACGGCAGTCCAGAGCGCTCCGAGATCCACCAGCTTGATCTGGATCTTGCGAACGGATGGTACCGTGAGTACCATGACGCTGCCGGTCCCGCGCCTCCTGAGATGGGCGCGGTGCATGCACGGACGCCGAGGTCTTGGAGTGCGCCCGGTCGTTATGGGAGCCGGCTACGCCGCCGGTGGGCAGCGCAGCCTTGTCCTGGGACCTGGCAGCACCGCGAGTCCCCTCGTCGGCGCGTGTTCTTCCGCCGGTGCCTGCCCCACCAACCGTTTGCTCCGGCGGTGGCTGGCTCGGCGCGGTCGGAGCAGCTGCCTCCGAAACTTTCTTCTTCGGCGGCATGTTGATGAGGATGATGAAGATCTAGTTCGCAAGAACGCCGGATCTGGTTCACACATCTTCGACGCCCCCTACCTGGCGCACCAGAGATGCCAGGGTTGCTGATCCACGGGCACCTATGGGACCGGCGGACCGGGTCCCTTTTGGTTCGGCGGGGGGCGGAGGTCGCGCAAAGAGCAGATCGAGGCGAAGCACGCGAGCGGAGAGCTGATCGGGGCGAAACACGCGGACGATTTACCCAGGTTCGGGCCGCACGGATGCGTAAAACCCTACTCCTGCTTTGTGGTGTTGTATTGATTTCTAGCTCGGGAGCGCGGAGTGCTACAGTACACTCCAGCAGCTAGCAAGGCCGAGCGTGAGTGTTCGAAGTGGCTAACCTCCCCCCTCGTTGCACTCGGGCCTCCTTTTATATGCTCAAGGGGTTACCGACATAGCAACGGAGGTAAAGGGCAAAAATGGAAAGGTGCTTGTGGTAGGTACAGCTACCTGCTACAGTGTTATCATACCCAACCCTGGCGGCAGGGGACAAGGGCATTAATTGCCCGTCTGTGTCGCCTAGACAGTACCGAAAGGGACCGCTAGGGACGCCACCGTTTGCCACGGTGGTCATCTTGTCAGCGCCTGCTTGCCACCTCGCACCCCTAGCTGCACGGCCCCCTACCACGTGTGCTCCGGAAGGCCCTAGAGCGAAACGTTGGCAGGTGTGCTGGAGCGCGGGCACGAAGTGGGGGTTTCCCGCGGCAAGCTCCTTGCCGCGGTCATCATCTTGTCGTGTTCGGGAACTTGTCGCTCACCGGGCCTTGCCGGGACGCGTGGTGCGTCGTGGCAAGTTTTCTTGTAGTGCCTTGAGCGGCCTTCCGGGCAAGCTCCTCTTGCCGGGGTCTTGTCTTCTTCCCGGCCAGCTTCTCTTGCCGGGGCCTTGGTTGGCCTTCCCGGCAAGCTCCTCTTGCCGGGGCCTTGTTTTGAGTACTTTGTTCTTGAATGGTCTTCAAAGTAGCCGCGGAGGGTCTTGGCGACCACCCGGCAAGCCTTGCCGCGGGATGCTGCGACTGCCCGTGCACAAGTTCGGTATACTAGGGTACCCCTACTCTAGTACACCGACACCAGTCGTCGCACTGCTCCGGGTGTTTGGAGCGCAGACTGTTCTTGTGTTCATCGACATACGGGGTCACCAAGGTAGAGTTCTGTAGAACTGTGTAGTGTGCTTGAGACCAAGAATATCCGTCCCTACATATTATTGAGTCTCTTCCCAGAGTGCCTTTTCCAGTCAGTCTCCCCTCATACCGCGATTTAGGGAGACCTATCTTGTTAAGGCCAGGAATGAAGTCAACACAAAACCCAATAACATCCTCCGTTTGATGGCCCATGGAGATGCTTCCTTCTGGCCTAGCACGGTTACGGACATATTTCTTTAGGACTCCCATGAACCTCTCAAAAGGGAACATATTGTGTAGAAATACGGGCCCCAGGATGACAATCTCGTCGACTAGATGAACTAGGACGTGCATCATGATATTGAAGAAGGATGGTGGGAACACCAGCTCGAAACTGACAAGACATTGCGCCACATCACTCCTTAGCCTTGGTACGATTTCTGGATCGATCACCTTCTGAGAGATTGCATTGAGGAATGCACATAGCTTCACAATGGCTAATCGAACGTTTTCCGGTAGAAGCCCCCTCAATGCAACCGGAAGCAGTTGTGTCATAATCATGTGGCAGTCATGAGACTTTAGGTTCTGAAACTTTTTCTCTGGCATATTTATTATTCCCTTTATATTCGACGAGAAGCCAGTCGTGACCTTCATACTGAGCAGGCATTCAAAGAAGATTTCTTTCTCTTCTTTCGTAAGAGCGTAGCTGGCAGGACCTTTATACTACTTCGGAGCATGCCGTCTTTTTCGTGCAAACGTTGCAGGTCCTCTCATGCCTCGGGTGTATCTTTTGTCTTCCCATACACGCCTAAGAAGCCTAGCAGGTTCATGCAAAGGTTCTTCGTCACGTGCATCACGTCGATTGAGGAGCGGACCTCTAGGTCTTTCCAGTAGGGTAGGTCCCAAAATATAGATTTCTTCTTCCACATGGGTGCGTGTCCCTCAGCGTCATTCGGAACAGCTAGTCCACCGGGACCCTTTCCAAAGATTACGTAGTGTAAATCATTGACCATAGCAAGCACGTGAACACCGGTACGCATGGCGGGCTTCTTCCGGTGATCTGCCTCGCCTTTGAAATGCTTGCCTTTCTTTCGACATTGATGGTTGGTCAGAAGAAATCGACGATGGCCCAGGTACACATTCTTCCTGCATTTGTCCAGGTATACACTTTCAGTGTCATCTAAACAGTGCGTGCATGCGTGGTATCCTTTGTTTGTCTGTCCTGAAAGGTTACTGAGAGCGGGCCAATCGTTGATGGTCACGAACAGCAACGCCTTAAGGTTAAATTCCTCCTGTCTGTGCTCATCCCACGTACGTACACCGTTTCCATTCCACAGCTGTAAAAGTTCTTCAACTAATGGCCTTAGGTACACATCAATTTCGTTGCCGGGTTGCTTAGGGCCTTGGATGAGAACTGGCATCATAATGAACTTCCGCTTCATGCACATCCAAGGAGGAAGGTTATACATACATAGAGTCACGGGCCAGGTGCTGTGACTGCTGCTCTGCTCCCCGAAAGGATTAATGCCATCCGCGCTTAAAGCAAACCATACATTCCTTGGGTCCTTTGCAAACTCATCCCAGTACTTTCTCTCGATTTTTCTCCACTGCGACCCGTTAGCGGGTGCTCTCAACTTCCCATCTTTCTTTTGGTTCTCACTGTGCCATCGCATCAACTTGGCATGCTCTTCGTTTCTGAACAGACGTTTCAACCGTGGTATTATAGGAGCATACCACATCACCTTCGCAGGAACCCTCTTCCTGAGAGGCTCGCCGTCAACATCACCAGGGTCATCTCGTCTGATCTTATACCGCAACGCACCGCATACCGGGCATGCGTTCAGATCCTTGTATGCACCGCGGTAGAGGATGCAGTCATTAGGGCATGCATGTATCTTCTCCACCTCCAATCCTAGAGGGCATACGACCTTCTTTGCTGCGTATGTACTGTCGGGCAATTCGTTATCGTTTGGAAGCTTCTTCTTCAATATTTTCAGTAGCTTCTCAAATCCTTTGTCAGCCACAGCATTCTCTGCCTTCCACTGCAGCAATTCCAGTACGGCACCGAGCTTTGTGTTGCCATCTTCGCAATTGGGGTATAACCCTTTTTTGTGATCCTCTAACATGCGATCGAACTTCAGCTTCTCCTTTTGACTAATGCATTGCGTCCTTGCATCGACAATGACCCGGCGGAGATCATCATCATCGGGCACATCGTCTGGTTCCTCTTGATCTTCAGCAGCTTCACCCGTGGCAGCATCATTGGGCACATCGTCTGGTTCCTCTTGATCTTCACCAGCTCCCCCCGTTGCAGCATCACCGTATTCAGGGGGCACATAGTTGTCATCGTACTCTTCTTCTTCGCCGTCTTCCATCATAACCCCTATTTCTCCGTGCCTCGTCCAAACATTATAGTGTGGCATGAAACCCTTGTAAAGCAGGTGGGAGTGAAGGATTTTCTGGTTAGAGTAAGACCTCGTATTCCCACATTCAGTGCATGAACAACACATAAAACCATTCTGCTTGTTTGCCTCAGCCGCATCGAGAAACTCATGCACGCCCTTAATGTACTCGCGGGTGTGTCTGTCACCGTACATCCATTGCCGGTTCATCTGCGTGCATTATATATAATTAAGTGTCCAAATTAATAGAAGTTCATCATCACATTAAAACCAAAGTGCATACATAGTTCTCATCTAACAACATATAGCTCTCCAGAGCATCTAATTAATTAAACCATACATTGAAACTATGTAAAACATTTCAATGCGAAAACAAATGCGATCATAATCGCAACCAAGGTAACAATTGATCCAACGGCATAATGATACCAAGCCTCGGTATGAATGGCATATTTTCTAATCTTTCTAATCTTCAAGCGCATTGCATCCATCTTGATCTTGTGATCATCGACGACATCCGCAACATGCAACTCCAATATCATCTTCTCCTCCTCAATTTTTTTTATTTTTTCCTTCAACAAATTGTTTTCTTCTTCAACTAAATTTAACCTCTCGACAATAGGGTCGGTTGGCATTTCCGATTCACATACATCCTAGATAAATAAAATCTATGTCACGTTGGTCGGCATAATTTTCATAAACAATAAATGAACCAATAGTTATGAAGATAATATACATACCAAATCCGAATCATAGACAGGACGAGGGCCGACGGGGGCGGATACCAAAACCATCGCACTATATAAGATGCAATAATAAATGTAAGAAAATGATACAAGTATCTATCTAAACAGACAAGTAAGAATATTTTTCCTTTCAGAAAGAAGATAAGAACAAGAGGCTCACCACGGTGGTGTCGGTGATGAGATCAGCGCGGGTGATCGACGGCGGTGAAGACGGGGACGGGGCATGACGGACCGCTAAATCTAGACAAATCTCGAGGAAAATGGAGCTTGGAGGTCGAGCTTCGAGAGGAGAAAGTTTAAGTAGTGTGGCTCGGGCATTCCATCGAACACCTCATGTGCATAGGAGGTGAGCTAGAGCACCACAAACCCCTCCCCTCGCCGGCCAGAGAAAAACAGAGCACTGGAGTGCTCTGCTCGCGGGCGAGGGTATATATAGGCACCTCATTGGTCCCGATTTGTGGCAAGAACCGGGACTAAAGGGGAGCCTTTGGTCCCGGTTCAGGCCACCAACCGGGACCAATGGTGGTGGGCCAGGAGCGAGGCCCATTGGTCCCGGTTCGTCCCACCAACCGGGACCAAAAGGTCCAGACGAACCGGGACCAATGGCCCACGTGGCCCGGCCGGCCCTCTGGGCTCACGAACCGGGACCAATGCCCACATTAGTCCCGGTTCTACACTGAACCGGGACTAATGGGCTGAGCCGGCCTGGACCATAGCCCTGTTTTCTACTAGTGATCATATAGTAGATATGATCAACATAATGATGTTCACCAATGAAACTACTCCATCTCACGTGATGATCGGACATGGTTTAGTTGATTTGGATCACGTGATCACTTAGAAGATTATTGGGATGTCTATCTAAGTGGGAGTTCTTAAATAATATAATTAATTGAACTTAAATTTATCATGAACTTAGTCCCTGATAGTATCTTGCTTATTTATGTTGATTGTAGATAGATGGCTCGTGCTGTTGTTCCGTTGAATTTTAATGCGTTCCTTGAGAAAGCAAAGTTGAAACATGATGGTAGCAATTACACGGACTGGGTCCGTAACTTGAGGATTATCCTCATTGCTGCACAGAAGAATTACGTCCTGGAAGCACCGCTGGGTGCCAGGCCTGCTGCAGGAGCAACACCAGATGTTATGAACGTCTAGCAGAGCAAAGCTGATGACTACTCGATAGTTCAGTGTGCCATGCTTTACGGCTTAGAATCGGGACTTCAACGACGTTTTGAACGTCATGGAGCATATGAGATGTTCCAGGAGTTGAAGTTAATATTTCAAGCAAATGCCCGGATTGAGAGATATGAAGTCTCCAATAAGTTCTATAGCTGTAAGATGGAGGAGAACAGTTCTGTCAGTGAGCATATACTCAAAATGTCTGGGTATAATAATCACTTGATTAAATTGGGAGTTAATCTTCCGGATGATTGCGTCATTGACAGAATTCTCCAATCACTGCCACCAAGCTACAAGAGCTTCGTGATGAACTATAATATGCAAGGGATGAATAAGACTATTCCCAAGCTCTTCGCAATGCTGAAAGCTGCGGAGGTAGAAATCAAGAAGGAGCATCAAGTGTTGATGGTCAACAAGACCACTAGTTTCAAGAAAAAGGGCAATGGGAAGAAGAAGGGAAACTTCAAGAAGAATGGCAAGCAAGTTGCTGCTCAAGAGAAGAAACCCAAGTCTGGACCTAAGCCTGAAACTGAGTGCTTCTACTATAAGCAGACTGGTCACTTGAAGCGGAACTGCCCCAAGTATTTGGCGGATAAGAAGGATGGCAAGGTGAACAAAGGTATATGTGATATACATGTTATTGATGTGTACCTTACTAATGCTCGCAGTAGCACCTGGGTATTTGATACTGGTTCCACTGCTAATATTTGCAACTCGAAACAGGGACTACAGATTAAGCGAAGATTGGTTAAGGACGAGGTGACGATGCGCGTGGGAAACGGTTCCAAAGTCGATGTGATCGCGGTCGGCACGCTACCTCTACATCTACCTTCGGGATTACTATTAGACCTAAATAATTGTTATTTGGTGCCAGCGTTGAGCATGAACATTATATCTGGATCTTGTTTAATGCGAGACGGTTATTCATTTAAGTCAGAGAATAATGGTTGTTCTATTTATATGAGTAATATCTTTTATGGTCATGCACCCTTGAAGAGTGGTCTATTCTTATTGAATCTCGAGAGTAGTGATACACATATTCATAATGTTGAAACCAAAAGATGCAGAGTTGATAATGATGGTGCAACTTATTTGTGGCACTGCCGTTTAGGTCATATCAGTGTAAAGCGCATGAAGAAACTCCATACTGATGGACTTTTGGAACCACTTGATTATGAATCACTTGGTACTTGCGAACCGTGCCTCATGGGTAAGATGACTAAAACACCGTTCTCCGGTACTATGGAGAGAGCAACAGTTTTGTTGGAAATCATACATACGGATGTATGTGGTCCGATGAATATTGAGGCTCGTGGCGGATATCGTTATTTTCTCACCTTCACAGATGACTTAAGCAGATATGGGTATATCTACTTAATGAAACATAAGTCCGAAACATTTGAAAAGTTCAAAGAATTTCAGAGTGAAGTTGAAAATCATCGTAACAAGAAAATAAAGTTTCTATGATCTGATCATGGAGGAGAATATTTGAGTTACGAGTTTGGTGTACATTTGAAGCAATGCGGAATAGTTTCGCAACTCACGCCACCCGGAAGACCACAGCGTAATGGTGTGTCCGAACGTCGCAATCATACTTTACTAGATATGGTATGATCTATGATGTCTCTTACTGATTTACCGCTATCGTTTTGGGGATATGCTCTAGAGACGGCCGCATTCACGTTAAATAGGGCACCCTCAAAATCCGTTGAGACGACGCCTTATGAACTGTGGTTTGGCAAGAAACCAAAGTTGTCGTTTCTGAAAGTTTGGGGCTGCGATGCTTATGTGAAAAAGCTTCAACCTAATAAGCTCGAACCCAAATCGGAGAAATGTGTCTTCATAGGATATCCAAAGGAAACTATTGGATACACCTTCTATCACAGATCCGAAGGCAAGACTTTTGTTGCTAAATTTGGGAACTTTCTGGAGAAGGAGTTTCTCTCGAAAGAAGTGAGTGGGAGGAAAGTAGAACTTGACGAGGTAACTGTACCTGCTCCCTTATTGGAAAGTAGCACATCACAGAAAACTGTTTCAGTGACACCTACACCAGTTAGTGAGGAAGCTAATGATGATGATCATGAAACTTCAGATCAAGATACTACTGAACCTCGTAGATCAACCAGAGTGAGATCCACGCCAGAGTGGTATGGTAAACCAGTTCTGGAAGTCATGCTATTAGATCATGATGAACCTACGAACTATGAAGAAGCGATGGTGAGCCCAGATTCCGCAAAATGGCTTGAAGCCTTGAAATCTGAGATGGGACCCATGTATGAGAACAAAGTATGGACTTTGGTTGACTTGCCCGTTGATCGGCGAGCAATTGAGAATAAATGGATCTTCAAGAAGAAGACTGACGCTGACGGTAATATTACTGTCTACAAAGCTCGACTTGTCACAAAAGGTTTTCGACAAGTTCAAGGGGTTGACTACGATGAGACCTTCTCACCCGTAGCGATGCTTAAGTCTGTCCGAATCATGTTAGCGATTGCTGCATTTTATGATTATGAAATTTGGCAAATGGATGTCAAAACTGCATTCCTGAATGGATTTCTGGAACAAGAGTTGTATATGATGCAACCGGAAGGTTTTGTCGATCCAAAGGGAGCTAACAAAGTGTGCAAGCTCCAGCGATCCATTTATGGACTGGTGCAAGCCTCTCGGAGTTGGAATAAACGTTTTGATAGTGTGATCAAAGCATTTGGGTTTATACAGACTTTCGGAGAAGCCTGTATTTACAAGAAAGTGAGTGGGAGCTCTGTAGCATTTCTAATATTATATGTGGATGACATATTATTGATTGGAAATGATATAGAATTTCTGGATAGCATAAAGGGATACTTGAATAAGAGTTTTTTAATGAAAGATCTCGGTGAAGCTGCTTACATATTAGGCATTAAGATCTATAGAGATAGATCAAGACGCTTAATTGGACTTTCACAAAGCACATACCTTGAAAAAGTTTTGAAAAAGTTCAAAATGGATCAAGCAAAGAAAGGGTTCTTGCCTGTGTTACAAGGTGTGAGATTGAGTAAGACTCAAAACCCGACCACTGCAGAAGATAGAGAGAAAATGAAAGATGTTCCCTATGCTTCAGCCATAGGCTCTATCATGTATGCAATGCTGTGTACCAGACCTGATGTGTGCCTTGCTATAAGTTTAGCAGGGAGGTACCAAAGTAATCCAGGAGTGGATCACTGGCCAGCGGTCAAGAACACCCTGAAGTACCTGAAAAGGACTAAGGATATGTTTCTCATATATGGAGGTGACAAAGAGCTCATCGTAAAAGGTTACGTTGATGCAAGCTTTGACACTGATCCGGACGATTCAAAATCGCAAACCGGATACATGTTTATATTAAACGGTGGAGCTGTCAGTTGGTGCAGTTCGAAACAAAGCGTTGTAGCGGGATCTACATGTGAAGCGGAGTACATAGCTTCTTCGGAAGCAGCAAATGAAGGAGTCTGGATGAAGGAGTTCATATCCGATCTAGGTGTCATACCTAGTGCATCGGGTCCAATGAAAATCTTTTGTGACAATACTGGTGCAATTGCCTTGGCAAAGGAATCCAGATTTGACAAGAGAACCAAGCACATCAAGAGACGCTTCAATTCCATCCGGGATCTAGTCCAGGTGGGAGACACAGATATTTGCAAGATACATACGGATCTGAATGTTGCAGACCCGTTGACTAAGCCTCTTCCACGAGCAAAACATGATCAGCACCAAGACTCCATGGGTGTTAGGATCATTACTGTGTAATCTAGATTATTGACTCTAGTGCAAGTGGGAGACTGAAGGAAATATGCCCTAGAGGCAATAATAAAGTTATTATTTATCTCCTTATATCATGATAAATGTTTATTATTCATGCTAGAATTGTATTAACCGGAAACATAATACATGTGTGAATACATAGACAAAAAGAGTGTCACTAGTATGCCTCTACTTGACTAGCTCGTTAATCAAAGATGGTTATGTTTCCTAACCATGAACAAAGAGTTGTTATTTGATTAACAAGATCACATCATTAGTTGAATGATCTGATTGACATGACCCATTCCATTAGCTTAGCACCCGATCGTTTAGTATGTTGCTATTGCTTTCTTCATGACTTATACATGTTCCTATGACTATGAGATTATGCAACTCCCGTTTACCGAAGGAACACTTTGTGTGCTACCAAACGTCACAACGTAAATGGGTGATTATAAAGTTGCTCTACAGGTGTCTCCAAAGGTAGATGTTGGGTTGGCATATTTCGATATTAGGATTTGTCACTCCGATTGTCGGAGAGGTATCTCTGGGCCCTCTCGGTAATGCACATCACATAAGCCTTGCAAGCATTACAACTAATGAGTTAGTTGCGAGATGATGTATTACGGAACGAGTAAAGAGACTTGCCGGTAACGAGATTGAACTAGGTATTGGATACCAACGATCGAATCTCGGGCAAGTAACATACCGATGACAAAGGGAACAACGTATGTTGTTATGCGGTCTGACCGATAAAGATCTTTGTAGAATACGTAGGAGCCAATATGGGCATCCAGGTCCCGCTATTGGTTATTGACCGGAGATTTGTCTCGGTCAAGTCTACATTGTTCTCGAACCGTAGGGTCCACACGCTTAATGTTATGATGACAGTTATTATGAGTTTATGCATTTTGATGTACCGAAGTTAGTTCGGATTCCCTGATGTGATCACGGACATGACGAGGAGTCTCGAAATGGTCGAGACATAAAGATTGATATATTGGACGGCTATATTCGGACACCGGAAGCATTCCGGGTGATTTCAGAGAAAACCGGAGTGCCGGAGGGGTTACCGGAACCCCCCGGGGAAGTAATAGGCCTTATTGGGCCTGAGGGGAGAGAGAGGGCAGCAGCCCAAGAGGTGGCGCGCCCCCCACTAGGAGGAGGACTCCCCCTCCCTTGGCGCGCCCCATAGGCCGGCCGGCCTCCCCCTTGCTCCTTTATATACGGGGGCAGGGGGGCACCCTAAACACACAAGTTGATCCTTGAGATCGTTCCATAGCCGTGTGCGGTGCCCCCCTCCACCATATTCCACCTCGGTCATACCGTTGTAGTGCTTAGGCGAAGCCCTGCGTCGGTAGAACATCATCATCGTCATCACGCCGTCGTGCTGACGAAACTCTTCCCCGACACTTTGCTGGATCGGAGCCCGGGGAACATCATCGAGCTGTACGTGTGCTAAGAACTCGGAGGTGCCGGAGTAACGGTGCTTGGATCGGTTGGATCGGGAAGACGTACGACCACTTCCTCTATGTTGCGTCACTGCTTCCGTTGCGGTCTACGAGGGTACGTAGACAACACTCTCCCCTCTCGTTGCTATGCATCACCATGATCTTGTGTGTGCGTAGGAATTTTTTTGAAATTACTGCGTTCCCCAACATGAGTATTACAAGAGTTGATCTACCACGAGATCGGAGTGGCTAAACCCTAGAAGCTAGCCTATGGTATGATTGTATATTGTCCTACGGACTAAAACCCTCCGGTTTATATAGACACCGGAGAGGGTTAGGGTTACACAAGGTTGGCTACAAAGGAGGAGATATCCATATCCGTACTGCCTAGCTTGCCTTCCACGCCAAGTAGAGTCCTCTCCGGACACGAGACAAAGTATTCAATCTTGTATCTTCATAGTCCAACAGTCCGGCCAAAGGATATAGTCTGGCTGTCCGGAGACCCCCTAATCCAGGACTCCCTCAGTAGCCCCTGAACCAGGCTTCAATGACGATGAGTCCGGCGCGCAGTGTTGTCTTCGGCATTGCAAGGAGGGTTCCTCCTCCGAACACATCACAAAAGAGTTTGAAAACCAGATAGTGTCCGACGCTGCAAAATAAATTCCACATACCACTGTAGAGAGAATAATATTTCCACAAATCTTAATCTGCTGACACGCTTTGGCAACATGACAATTTATTCGAACCGTTTTTCTTCAGCCAGCTCCACACATAACGGGAGGCGGTTTCTTGACACGTCTTGTCAAAGCAGAGATCGTGTTCCCCTAATTACGGGATTCTCATCAATACGGTCGTGGGTAACCCAACCATGCCTAGGACTCCTAGATTTTAGGCAAGTCCCAAAAGGCCACTAGGAGGACGCTTGATATTCACCCTCTTTATAATGGGACAAGGCTTTTACTTTTTTCCCTCCCGTGCTCAATCAAATCCTTCCCCGCCTCGAGTTCTAACACCCAAAGCCTAGGTCAGGTGCTTCGGACCTTCAATCATGTCTAGATCCAGCCTTCAAGGCCGGTGGATGCCCTCCTCCGTTATGGAAGAGGATATCAAGAAGTTGAGGGAGGCCAGATACCTGACCGCCGAGGTTTCGCATAGACTGCCTGCCCGAGGGCAGGTCGTCCCTACTCCCGAACCCAACGAGAATGTTGTGTTCGTCTCCCACTTCCTCCGAGGTCTAGGCCTCACTCTGGATCCCTTCGTTAGGGGTTTGATGTTCTATTACGGGCTAGATTTCCACAATCTAGCCCCGGACTCCTTTCTCCACATCTCGGCATTTATTGTCATATGTGAGGCCTTCCTCTGCATTACCCCTCACTTCGGCCTGTGGCTCAAGACCTTTGACGTGAAGCCGAAGATGGTCGAGGGGCAGCATGTAGCGTGTGGAGGTGCATTAATAAGCAAGATCGCTGGAGCTCCATGGCCAAAGGGTTCCTTTCCAGAGGTGTCCGGATTATGGCTACGGGAGTGGTTTTACATCACAGCTCCCAGAAGTGCCAAGTGGGTGGCTGCCCCTGGTTTCCGCTTGGGCCCTCCACCACAACTGATGTCATCGATTAGCAGAGGGCTGAGCTGGGGTCCAGCCAAGGACGTGCCTATACTGCAGAGCCGCATTCAAGATCTCTTCGAAGGAAATTTCAGTCTGGTTATGGTGGTGCAAGTCATGCTAGTTCTTCGAGTCCAGCTTTGCAAACGCCGGCCCCTCCGCATGTGGGAGTTCAACCCAGAAGGACCGCACACTATTCAGAATTTCCTCAGCCTGACGCACGAGGAGATGTATAAATCATTCTTCGGACCCTAAATAGAGTGTCCGGATACTACCGAGGACGTGGGCCTGAGCAGCAACCGCACCGCCGACCAAGTAAGTAATCCTCTAGCCGAACACATCGTCTTTCATTTATCATGATGCCATTCCGAGAAATCGCTCTTTGACCAGGACGGGCTAACAAAGGCGAAGATGATTCGGTGTTCGGCCCCCCATCCTGAGGGTTTGGACAATCCGGTACCGGAAAAGATGCTCGAGCTAGCGCCTTGCTCGGCGTCCTCAAAGGAAGATAAAGGGGGGAATAATGAGGGCAAAAGCGGGCCCCACCGCTACCAATTCCAACCGAGGGAATAAGCGCCTCCGTGAAGGAGGATAACCAAGGGGAAGAATCTGACATTCTCTCGCTCCAGGGAAGGAAGAGGTCTGCCTCCGAAGAGCCGGAAACCAAGGCTTCCAAACGGGAGAAGAAGTCTCCACCAGAGGGTCCTGCCTCGGAGGGTGCTCTTGCCGCACAAAGTCCACGCGGGGATCAGCCCTCTATCGAGCCGTAAGTGATAAAAAATGCTTAATAGTAAAGATATTATACCTTACTTCCGAGGAAAATAACCGAAGCGTTTATCTTGCAATTCGGATCTTAGCCCTTCTTAACAGAGCTCGTCTTCAGGGGATCTTCTTCTGGAGAAGATGGAGAGCGAAACGCCTCCCCCGGACTCCCCGGCTCAAAAAGCGGGCGATCTTGAGGTGTCGTCATGGAGGGTCTCCCCGGGTCCAGTGAGGCCAGAAGATAATCCTATGGTCACCCAAAGTCCCCCGTATCCGGCCCTTGAAGAGTGCAAACAAAAGAGTCCGGCACCGTCTCGTATGTGGTCGGACGCACTGAGGGATCTGCTGAAGCGAGCGAGCATCTCGGAAGAACATCGTATGTTGATGGGCACGGTGATGGAAAGGATTTCGTCCGCCAAAAGCGGGTTGCATGACGCCTTTATGAGTCTACTAACGGGCTTTGAGGTACATAAAATGATATACATTTGTGATAGTACCGCACATTTTTAGGTGTGCCCTGTGTAGGTAGTAGCCCCTGAGACTCTGGTTGTCGCCGAGAATGGCGGCAAACAGAGGATCGTAGTCCCAGGTAATAACCATACCGCTTTTATGTGCAGGTGGTGGAAGCTCTGGTGGCTTGCCGGACTAATGAGTTTGCCGAACTAAAGCGACAACTGGATGCGGCAGATGCCGACATCGAGGTTGTTAACAAGCGGCTTGACGAGGCACAAGGTAAGTGATGTTTTCTGGTGAATGTCACACAGGAAGAGCAGCGTGATGCCAGTATCTTTAATATGTTGTGACTGCAGATGGAGCTGCCAGCGTGGAGACCCTTCGGGCGGAACTTTCCCGAGCAAAAGAACAAGCAACGAGTAGTAATGCGGCTGCTTTGAAGGTGGCCGAAGAGTTGAGAACCGAGAAGGCCACGCATTGCGAGAGCAAAGATAAAATGGCCAAGATGGGTATAAAGTTAAAAGACACTGCCGACCGTTGCTAGTTCCTTGAAGAAGAAAACCGAGCGAAGGCGACGGACCTTGAAAAGGCCACGATGGTGACCAAAGACACCCGCTCTGCTATGAGAGCGAAGAAGGAGGAGCTGCGTGAAGCCAGGGATATTGTGGCTGGGAAGCCCTTTATGCTGCGGAGGAAGTTTGGAGATCCTCGGTATGCCCCTCTGGATCGGCTGTGGAGTTCGGCAGACGCATATCTGGACTTGGCGGCGAGCGCGGTCGATGCGGCCGAATACTTCCGAGATCAAACAGATTGTGAAGTGGACAAGCTGTTCTGGTCGCAGTTTAATGTTCCAGAGCATCCGCTTCCATTGACCGATCAGCTAGCCGAATGGGCCGAACTCAATAGGTTGTCCGGACTCACCATGAGGTCTGTCGTGGATTAGCTGTGGCCAGAAAGGCCAAAGCTGAACAACTTTTTTAGCCTGGTGCAACAGTTCCTTGGTGCGGTGCCGCGCATCAATGCGATGAAGAGGTCGGCGTGCATAGAAGGCTCGCGGATGGCCCTTGCCCGTGTCAAAGCATACTGGGCGGAGATGGATGCTACCACTGTTGCGGCGTAGGGTTCGGCCATAGGCCGAGTGGCTGCCGAGCACTATTTTGAAGAAGTTCTTGAGGGTGCTTGTTTGATAGAGGCCCAGTGCTCGAAGAATATTATGTTTGAGTGCCCATTGTAAAAACAATGTTTTAGTAAATTTATCAAGGCTGTATTTATACTTTTTCCCGAAAGTAATATGATGCCTCCTGTGCGGCCGTTTACGTATGTATATCCTGAAAGATTGCAGTCGTCGGCTTCAGCCCCCACGCATATAATGCGGGGGTGTTCGCAGAAGACGCATGTTCACACTTAATCCAACGTCTTGGTCCTATTAAGGAGGTGATAGCGTAGCGAACTAGGCAACCGGACTATAATGCTTTAACACTTTCACTTAGCCAGAGGAGTTTGACAGTGGTGCTACTATATAGCCCTTGGTGGCTCCGCACTCACCCGAATTCAGGGTGCGTACATGCCTGGCCGGGAAACGGCCCTTCGTTAAGGCGGAGGAATTCTAAGATTCCAATAGGTCATCGAGTGATTGACTAGTCTCATGCTATATCATGATAGTTAGTTTTCGGCTTTCTCTACTAAGGTGCTCGTCCGGATGAACCAGGGCACAATCGCAGTAGTTCTCCTGGTGCCGCCTTAGCCGATAGAGCGGAACCTAAGGCAGCAAAACACAGGAGCCAGGCAAACCCAACATTTGACCAAAGACATGATTCAGAGCTGATGCATATAAGGCCAAACTCGCGACGCCGAACACTCCCTAAGGTATTCGGTCTTTATGGTGTAAACCGGGCCTAAACGGTGCCCTTTGTAAGAAGCCCCTGGTGTCCAGGTACGTGCATTATTCTGACGTGGCCACATGCCAAGACGTCAGCATCCTTCTCAATTGTACTGAGAATCCGAGGGATGTGTATCAACAAGAGACAGCAAAAAAGGTTGACACAGGGTCTTAATCTAGAAAGAATTGTTGGAACGGGTCCCTGCTGCATGTCTGCGCCTGTGTCTCCGTTGTGCCGTATCCTGGACGGGTGTAGCACGATGGTCATCTGTAAAAGAGAGGAACTTAGGTGAAAAGTTGTCGTGCAAAAAGATAGGTTTAAAGAACCATGTACAATTCAAGATGAGTAAAAATTGCCACTTGTCTGCGCGCGTTGAGCCCCTTGTATTTGTAATAGGGGTGTGGCCATCAAACCTGTATGAATTACATATAGCTGCATCGGACTCGTCTAACCGTGTCCGTAGTCTTGACGACCTATCGAATGCTTTAGTTGGTGAGGCTGTTTTAGTGTGCGGCTGCCAAGGCAGCCGCACTCTCTTCGGCGCGCAGGGATCTCTCAATATTTCCATTTACTGTAATGATGCCACGTGGACCGGGCATCTTAAGCGTGAGGGAAGTGTAATGCGGTATTGCATTAAAGCGAGCGAAAGCTTCGCGTCCATGTAATGCTTGATAGCCACTTTGGAACGAAGCAATGTGGAAGGTTAAATTTTCACTATGGAAGTTATCGGGGAAGCCGAATATAACCTCTAGTAGCAGGGAGCCCGTGCAATGAGCCCCTGGGCCTGGTGTTACTCCTTTAAAGGTAGTATTGTTGTGGCAAATTTTCGTTGGGTCTATCCCCAATTTGCGGATTGTGTCCTCATATATCAGGTTTAGAATGCTGCCAACGTCCATCAGGACTCATGTGAAGTGGTATCCGTCAATTATTGGATCTAATAGCAAGGCAGCCCATCCTATGCACCGGATACTTGCCGAGTAATCCTGATGGTCGAAGGTGATCGGTTGAGACGGCCAGTGGCAGAACTCCGTGGTGATAGGCCCTTGGGCATATTTATCTGGGAGTGCCGCTTTGTTTCTCCCCTTTATCACGTGTAACACGTTTACTGTTTTGACTTCTGGTGGAAATTTCTTCTGTTCCCCAGTGCTTTGCTTGCGAGGCTCATCCTCGTATTCGCTTGGTGTATCCTGCCCCTTATGTTCGACATTGAGCTTGTCGGACTGCTTGAAGACCCATCATTCTCTGTGGGTATGATTTGTAGGTTTATCGGGGGTGCTATGGATCTGGCATATTTGGTCTAGAATTTTGTTTAGGCACGATAGTTCATCTCTGGCGCCTTTAGAGGGCGGCTTTTGCTGACCTGACCGAGAGCTTCTGAATCCGGCGTTTACCGCCGTGCTCTTCGGGCTGTCTTCTTTATTCCTGCACTTATTATTTTTGCTGCATCATGATTTCCCGTTTCCATCTCTAACTTCGGATGTACTTGGGTCGCTGGTGCTGCATCGGGCTAGCCAGCTGTCCTCGCCCGCGCAAAAGCGGGTCATGAGGCTTGTTAATGCTGCCATTGTTCTTGGCTTTTCTTGGCCGAGGTGTGTGTCAAGCCATTCGTTTCGGACGCTGTGTTTAAAAGCTGCCAAGGCTTCGGCGTCCGGACAGTCGACTATTTGGTTCTTTTAGTAAGAAACCTGTTCCAAAGCTTTCGGGCTGACTCTCCGGGCTGTTGAGTTATATGACTTAAATCGTCCGCATCCGGAGGTCGGACATAAGTCCCTTGAAAATTTCCCCGAAAAGCGTCTTCGAGATCTGCCCAGCTTCCAATGGAGCTTTCAGGGAGGCTTTTAAGCCAGTGCCGAGCTGGCCCTTTGAGTTTGAGGGGTAAATACTTAATGGCGTGGTGATCATCTCCTTGAGCCATATGGATATGGAGGATATAGTCCTCAATCCAGACCCCAGGGTCTGTTGTTCTGTCGTATGCCTCTATGTTTACGGGTTTGAATCCCTCTAGAAATTCATGGTCCAGCACCTCGTCGGTGAAACATATTGGGTGTGCGGCACCCCTATATCTGGGTGTACCGCGTTGTTCGGATGTTTGTTGTGTTGCATCGTATGCTGGAGCGCGCTTGCGTGGTCCATAGATGGATCTGGTTGCGCCGTCCTTTCGGTGCGAGCCCTCGCGTGGATCGCGTATTGGCTTATGTGCGGCGTTGTTTGCCGCTCTATGTTGGCCATGACGTCATCTATGTGCGGCGTGGATCGCCCGTTTTAATTTTTGGTTGCGGGGGATCTAAGTCCTCCTTATTGAATTCAGGTAGCAACTTCCGCTTCGGGTAGCTCTTGGTGGGGCGATTACCGCCGTACTTCGCTGCTGTGTTAAGTACTTTACTCCATCTGATTCTGAGTGTGTCTTGCGCAGCCTTGAGCCTTTGCTTATGCTTTTTTAGACTCCTCGCGGTGGCAACGAGCCTTTTACGGGCATTCTGTTGCTCCGGGTGTCTGTCCGGCGTGATGTCGTCCGGACTATTATCTTTGACAGAGTCGTGTTGTTCGGTTTGATTCTCTGTGTTGCCGTGGTCCGGCGATGGTTCACCCTGCTCTAATGCTGGGTCTATATGATCGTTGTTTCTGCCGCGGCGGGATTTGGAGCAGTGCTTACGCCGCAGCTTTGACTGCTTCTCGAGGGGACAACCCTTCGTTGCGTCCTTCCGTTCCTCGTCGTCGTTTTCTTTTGGTGTGTCCACCATGTATACGTCATGTGATGAAGTGGGTGTCCAGTGCCCTGTGGGCAGTGGTTCCTGTTCGTCTCTTGTATCGTCGTCCATACCGTCGATGTCTTCGGAGTCGAAGTCGAGCATGTCGGTTAAGTCATCGACAGTGGCTACTAAGTGGGTGGTGGGTGGGCGGCGAATTTCTTTGTCATCCGCATCCCAATCCTGCCGGACATAGTTCGGCCAGGACTCTCCTGACAAGGAGAGAGACTTTAATGAATTCAGTATGTCGCCAAAGGGCGAGTGCTGAAAGATATCCGCGGAGGTGAACTCCATGATTGGCACCCAGTCGGATTTGATAGGCACGGGCGCAGGCGGTTCGGAGTCCGTGGCCGGGGAAGGATCCGGCAGTTTGGCAACACGGCTCTCGGTAAGGGTAAGGTCGATATTTGGCTCGATCGCCGCTAAGGATATGTCCTCTGTGACGGGGTTCATCCACCCGTCCATGGATGGCGCAAGTGGCTCCGAATTGAGGCTCGGAGCGGCTGCCGGTGCGATCTCTTGAATACGGTCCGATCGTAGAGCTAAATCGTACTCATCGTGACCGCGTAGCGCACAAGGCAGGGGCTCGAATCCGTCGAAGATCAAGTCTCCGCGGATATCGGCCATGTAATTTAAGCTTCCAAACCTGACCTGATGGCCAGGGGGTAGCTTTTGATCTGCTCCAGATGGCCAAGCAAGTTGGCCCGCAGTGCGAAGCCGCCGAACACAAAGATCTGTCCGGGGAGAAAAGTCTCACCTTGGGCTGCATCGCTATCGATGATAGAAGGAGCCATCAAGCCTAACGGCGACGACACAAAGGAACTCTCAATGAAAGCACCAATGTCGGTGTCAAAACCGGTGGATGTCGGGTAGGGGGTTCCGAACTGTGCGTCTAAGGCGGATGGTAACAGGAGGCAGGGGACACGATGTTTTACCCAGGTTCGAGCCCTCTTGATGGAGGTAAAACCCTACGTCCTGCTTGATTTATTCTTGATAATATGAGTATTACAAGAGTTGATCTACCACGTGATCGGAAAGGCTAAACCCTAGAATGTAGCCTATGGTATGATTGTATATTGTCCTACGGACTAAAACCCTCCGGTTTATATAGACACCGGAGAGGGTTAGGGTTACACAAGGTCGGTTACAAAGGAGGAGATATCCATATCCGTACTGCCTAGCTTGCCTTCCACGCCAAGTAGAGTCCCCTCCGGACACGAGACGAAGTCTTCAAAGTCCAACAGTCCGGCCAAAGGATATAGTCCGGCTGTCCGGAGAACCCCTAATCCAGGACTCCCGCAAACACCATAGCCCCTCCGATGAAGTGTGGGTAGTTTACCTCAGACCTACGGGTCCATAGTTATTAGCTAGATGGCTTCTTCTCTCCCTCTCTTGTGGAGAACTATTCAATGTAATCTTCTTTTTGCGGTGTGTTTGTTGAGACCGATGAATTGTGGGTTTATGATCAAGTCTATCTATGAACAATATTTGAATCTTCTCTGAATTCTTTTATGTATGATTGGTTATCTTTGCAAGTCTCTTCGAATTATCACTTTGGTTTGGCCTACTAGATTGATCTTTCTTGCAATGGGAGAAGTGCTTAGCTTTGGGTTCAATCTTGCGGTGTCCTTTCCTAGTGACAGTAGGGGCAGCAAGGCACGTATTGTATTGTTGCCATCGAGGATAACAAGATGGGGTTTTCATCATATTGCATGAGTCTATCCCTCCAATCATGTCATCTTGCTTAAGGAGTTACTATGTTTTTAACTTAATACTCTAGATGCATGCTGGATAGTGGTCGATGAGTGGAGTAATAGTAGTAGATGCAGGCAGGAGTCGGTTTACTTGTCTCGGACGTTATGCCTATATACATGATCATACCTAGATATTCTCATAACTATGCTCAATTATGTCAATTGCTCAACAATAATTTGTTCACCCACTGTAGAATACTTATGCTCTCGAGAGAATCCACTAGTGAACCGTATGGCCCCCGGGTCTATCTTCATCATATTAATCTCCTACTACTTAGTTATTTCCTTTGCTTTTTTACTTTGCCTTTATTTTACTTTGCATCTTTATCACAAAAATACAAAAAATATTATGTTATCATATCTATCAGATCTCACTCTCGTAAGTGGTCGTGTAGGGATTGACAACCCCTATTCGCGTTGGTTGCGAGGATTTATTTGTTTTGTGCAGGTACGATGGACTCGCGCGTAGCCTCCTACTGGATTGATACCTTGGTTCTCAAAAACTGAGGGAAATACTTACGCTACTTTGTTGCATCATCCCTTCCTCTTCGGGGAAAACATACGCAGTGCTCAAGAGGTAGCAAGAAGAATTTCTGGCGCCGTTGCCGGGGAGGTCTACGCAAAAGTCAATATACCAAGTACCCATCACATACCCTTATCTCCTGCATTACGTTATTTGCCATTTGCCTCTCGTTTTCTTCTTCCACCCTTCACCCTTGCCGTTTTATTCGCCCTCTCTCTCTCTAACCTCCCCCTCTTTCTCTATTTGCCTCTATTTGCCCGCTTGCTTTTTGTTTGCTTGTGTGTTAGTTTGCTTGCTTGTCACGATGGCTCTACCTAAATTTGGTGATCTTCACCTTAAAAGATTAGAAGAGATCAAAAGCAATGTCAGGAGCTTTATGGTTTTGCAATTTGCATGGCCCATTAGCTTCCGGGGTGCTTGTTTCTGACCAACAGGGAAGTATTCTGCGCCTTAAGCTAAATATGCACAAATGCTATGTGTCGCCCGTGGCAAGCATTATTGTGCAGTTGTCTACGCGCGCTCGCTAGCGGGCTGGCCCATGAAGCGGCTATTGAGCGTTCTCTTTGAATAGTTGTAGGAAGGTTCTGGGAGCTTCTCGTCTAGTTTTTTAGAGCTTCCGGGTTGGGTTTTTATCCTGTTTGGTTTTTATATTTTATTTCATGTCTTACGCAGGTTTTCAAAATTTCATGAAAATTTGATTTCATCAATGTTTTTGAATATTGTGGATATTTTGGCAACCACAATGATTTTAATTCGTAAACTTTATGACTTTCACAAATATTTATCGAAGCACTATTTTAATTCGGGAGGTTTTTTGAATTTCATGAAATTTTTTAAAATTCACAAGTATTTTTTTATTTCATGAATAACATTTCGAATTCGTCAAGGCTTTATAAATTATAGAACATCTTTTTAATTCATGTACCTTTTAAATTTTCGTGAACTCGTTTTGAATTCATGAACATTTTATAAATACAAGAATATTTTTCAAATTCACGTACATTTTCTGAATTAGTGAACCATTTTTTAATCCCTTAATATTTTTTCAATTCATAAACATTTTTTCTAGGCAAAAACTACAAAACTGAACTAGGGACGAAAAGAATTCACAAACTGAATTGGTTAAAAAAATCGCTCAACAAACCATTCCGTGTGGCGCCCGACAGCCAGGCACTGCACTCCACAGTGCAGCGCCTAGCTCTCAGGCGCTGCACGTCTGGCCAGCATGGCACAGATGGGCCCCACACCGAGCAGTATAGCGCCTTGGAGCTAGGCGCCACACATGTAATGTGCAGCGCCTAGCTCTTAGGTGCTGGACATTCTGTTAGTAGTGGGAAGGCTAGTCCCCCCTCCCCCACCCTCCACAACCCACCCCCACCCGTGATTTCCCCTCTCCCCCCTCACAAATCCTTCTCCAAATCTTTCAAATCTGAAGATTTTGTCTGTGGATGTCACACACTAGCTAGTTCAAGCATTAGAGTGTGCATCATGTTTAAATTTCTCTTAAATTTGAAATGGGGAAAGCAGAAACCCCCAACACCCCCCTGGAAACAACTAGGGTTTACTAAAATTATTTTCAATGAACCTGAAATGCCCTTCTAAAAAGTCCACCCTCTTTGTCTTAGGTTAGAACCTCTGGCAAAATTGGTGCACAATTTTCTAGGTCAACAGAAGGCCATTGAATTAAATCATAAGTATTTGAATTTGGGCATTTAAATGTTATAAAATAATTTAAATGCTCAAATAATTCTGGAAATAAATGTTTGCTGTTAGGAATAATCCCAACAGAGCCCACAATTATTTTCAGGATTTTAGCAAGTGCCTAAGTATTTTTAATTAAGCCCTAAAGCTACAAAAAAATAGCAAAAGAAAACAAAATCAAAAAAAGGAGAAGGAAGCCACCTGGGCCTTACCTGGCTCGGCCCAGCCGACTGGCCAGTGCCAGTCACCCCCTACCTCGTGCCAGGAGGCAGGGGCGCGTGTTCGCCGCGCGCCGGCCACGCGCCGGCCACCTCCTGCTTCTGCCGACGCCCGGGAGACGCCCAGAGGACGCCACGCGACCCCCACGTCCCCCTCTCATCCTCTCTCACTCTCCCCCTCGTCTCCCTCCCTCTCTCCCGCGATGGCCGAGCGCGTCCATCGCCGCCGATCGCTGTAGTCGCCGCCAGAGACATCCCCTCGCCTCTCCGACGAGCTCATTAGCTCCGCCTCGACTCCCTCGCCCTCCCCACCGAGCCACGCTTCGCCGGAGGCCCTGCAACGCCGCCTTCGCCCTCGTCTTCAACCTCGGGCACCCGAGCCATCTCCGGTCGATTCGCCGCCGCCAAGACCTCCCCGAGCTCGCTGACCCCCTCTCCGACCCCGCTGTGAGCTCCTCTTCCTCTTCCCCTAGCTCCCGTGCTCGTTTGGCCGTTGTAGCCGCCATTTCCACCGTACCCGAGAGCTCCCCGCCGCCGGCCATGGCGCCGTCGTGGCCAGAGCCACAGTGGCTTGAAGCTGGGCACACCACCATGCTCGACACCTCACCAGGAACCCGTAGCCACCCCCAGCTCCTTCTCCCGTGCACCGTAGCCTCGAAACCAACGTCACCTGACTCCGGCGACTGCCAAGCTCGTCGCCGGCGACGTTTCCAGCCACCCCAAGCCCAACCACCACCACCAAACGCTGCGGCTCGTTCCCAGCTACCCGTAGATGATCTCCGCCGTCGTTTTGGTCGCCTGAGGGCGTTTTCCGAAGCCCTCTGCCGTCTCGGTCTCGCCGGCGACTCAACGCCGGCGGGATTAGCCCTGTTGACCGATGGGTTTGACCACTGACGTGGACTGGGTGGGCCCAGGTTGACTCCCCTGAGTCAATGACAAGTGGGCCCCCCTCTGCTAATTATCCAGATTAGTTTCTAACTAAAATTAGTTTGTTTAATTAACTAATGACACGCGGGACCCACCAGTCAGGTTTGACCTGGACGTCCCCGTTGACCCTGACGTCACCCTGACGCATTGCTGACGCAGTAATTGATTTACTGGAATTATTTTTATCCAGGAAATTCCAGAAAATAGTTCAAACTTCAAAAATTCATAGAAAATAAACCATAGCTCCAAATGAAATAATTTATATATGAAAAATTATCAGAAAACTTCAATCTACCCATCTGTAATGGTTTCATGCATGACAAAACAAGTTTACCTTGCTGTTTAAGCAGAATAAGGAAATGCACCATAAAGGCCATGTTTAATGAGCTAATATTTGAATCTTTGATTCAAATGAGTTCATCCCTTTCTATTTTAGCTTGCATTAGGCCAAGACACAATCATATTGCCATGTCATAGCATGCATCATATTGTTGCATATCGTCATGTGTTGATTGTGTTCCGATGTGTTCTTCGTGGTAGGTTCTGCCTCCGAGGATATTCACGAGTATCCAACTGAAGGGCAGTATCCCGCTACCACTCCATCAGGCAAGCAACCATTGATCATTCCGATACAAACCCATGTTCTCGCTTCTGCTCTTGTTTACTGCATTAAGACAACGCGATTCAAACTCTTGTGTGCTACGGTAGTTGAACCCCTATCCTCTGCATGACCTGTCATTGCCACAGTAACTAGATGAAACCCACTAGCATGTGTAGGAGTTGATTGAGCCATGTATGTGATTCCTACCTTGCTATGCCTGCTATGCTTAGAGTTGTGTCAGGTCTGGTTCATCTAGGTGATGGGCTAGAGTGAAATGCTTATGTCGGTAATATGCGGGATGTGTTGAACTTGTTTTGGTAAAGGTATCGATGAGAGGCCATTTCGAGTACATGGTGGGTGTTTCATTGAGGCCGTCCCTAAGAACTGAGATCTGTATGCGTGATTTAAGATTTAGCTACTACCACACATTGGGCCCTGAAATATGACCCCGCTCGACTTACTGACCCCTCTCGCCTCTGTTCAGGAGTTGCAACTAGTTTCTGGTGTTTGTAGGACATGTGTTGGCGGCCGTGCGTAGCGCTGACCCTAGGGGTGGGCTATGATGCGGTAGATACACTGTGGCCGGGTATGCCGGGCGCCCGTTTGGCGTCTCGGGACCCTGTACACATCGTTTGGGGCCGTTGAGGACACCCCGGCCGGATTTCCTTGCGGATGGAACCTGAATAGGCGATAAACCTGAAATAGAGACTTGTGAGGTTAGTCAGGTCGTGGTCTACACCCACGTCGGTTTTCGCTTGAAGTCTGCCGAGCACATGTCGTGTGCAGACGCTAAGTGGTGGAAACGTGTGTGACGAAGTACACCCCTGCAGGGTATAAAACTATTCGAATAGCCGCGTCCGCGGTAAAGGACTACTTGGTTGCCTATACAGTTCATAGACAAATTAATGGATACTACTAAAAGACTCAAGATAAGTGTGAGTACCGAGGATGGCCCTCTCGTAGGATGACGAGGGAGGATCCCCGGTGGAGTATTGTGTTGGTGAGTAGTGGACTTGTGTGCGAAAACTATTTTACTAGTGAAGTTCCGTAGGATAGTTTAGCCAAGTGTCAAAGCTGGCTTGCTGCAATAACCCCACCACCTTCTTGAGAATAAGCATGTATAGTAGGTTCTGATGTAAGACTTGCTGAGTACCTTTGTACTCATGTTTGCTTAATTACGGTTTCAGACGACAACACCGCCCCCTCCGATGGGTTCTACGTAGACCTTGACATCGACGAGTGACTAGCCACCCAGGTGGTGATCCTGGCCATGGAGGGCCCTATGTAGATAGACAGGCTTCGAGAAGCCTTCTTTCTTTCTAGAGTCTGTACTCAGACTAGTTGCTTCCGCATGTGCTTGTATGATTGTATGACTTGAGTTTCGGGTCATGTGACCCCTATCTGTATGCACATGTTATGTATGGCTCTCTGGAGCCTTTAAATAAAGTACTTGATTTGTAGAGTTTTGTTGTGATGCCATGTTGTATGTACTCATATCGGGCATATTGTGTGTATGATTGAAATGCTTGGTATGAGTGGGATCCGACAAATCTAGTTGTTTATCCTTGGCAGCCTTACTTATGGGGAAATGTAGTCTAGTGTTCCTCGAGCCATAGTAGTCCGCTACAGCCCGGTTCACCGGAGTCCTGCTAGCCCAGCACTACTGTTCAGGATACTTGACTGGCCGGCATGTGTTTCACTTCGTTCCTATGTCTGTCCCTTCGGGGAAATGTCACGCGGTCATTTCCGGAGTCTTGCCTAGCCTGCTACAGCCCGGGTTCCCCGGAGTCCTGTTAGCCCAGTGCTACAGCCCGGAATCACTCGTTGATGACCGACATGCTTGATGTGATTCATGTATGCCTGTCTCCATAGGTCTGAGCCGCTTTGGGTTCACGACTAGCCATGTCGGCCCGGGTTCTCTGTCATATGGATGCTAGCGACACTATCATATACGTGAGCCAAAAGGCGCAAACGGTCCCGGGCCATGGTAAGGCGACACCCGTGGGATACCGTGCGTGAGGCCGCAAAGTGATATGAGGTGTTACCGGCTAGATCGATGTGACTTGGAATCGGGGTACTGATAGCGTTGGCATCAGAGCCGGACAACCTGTAGGTTCGTTGAGCCAAACTGGTCGATGTCGAGTCTAGAAATGCTTTAGTTATATGTAGGGGAATTGATTGTGGGAGGGAACGTAAGGCTCTTTTACTCCTTTACCCTATGCCTCTGATCTGAGTCATTCTCTCCTCATTCAACGTGGGTTAAGGACTAGGCTCTCTTCTTCTATCTGGTTCACGTGTTACTAATCCGTAGTAGCTTATAGGATTATTGTTACACGTCCCAGTTCAGTTTCTCCTATTCTTAGTATGTTGCTAATTGAATCAGAACCTTGATATGATGTTGTTGAGTGGTATTGTGAACTGTTGTGGATGTCTCAAATCTTTTTCTGAGCATTTACAGCCGTTATGCTGTCCAATTTTCCCTAGAAATTCTAATGTCTTTGCATTGTGGTTGTGCTTTCAGATGGCCAACCGTGTTCAAAACCAAGTGGTTCGCCTGACCAGGTGCCTCGACGTGCCCGGTCATACTGCTATGTTAGTCCTGGACATGATCGAGACAGGTTACCGTTGGTATCCCGAATACACTGTCGAAGAGCAGTTCCGCGACTTTAATCAAAGCCAGTATTTCTGCACCGTCAGGATATTTCCTTCTTATCCTGGATCTACCGAGCCCCTTCACTGTTCCTATGGACTCGGGGTTACCGTTGAGATGGCTGTGCAGGATGCTGCCTATTCCATGATGACCATCTTGCGAGTCCGGACTGGCCTGCTTCGGAGCATTGATTTCCGTTACATGCCAGCTTCACTTCCGGGAGCGCAAGGGTATCATCAGGCTACCTATGCTGACTCCACTCAGGAGGATTCATTAACTTGTACCACTGCTGAGATGCTCGAAGATAAGGACCGAGAGAATCGGGCCCTGAGGCTGGAGCTTTTCAATACCCGTGCTGATCATTGGGCCACATTGACTCGGTTTGCACCTGCGGTGCAAGATGGATGTATAGATACAAGGGATCTGTATCCTGTGAGATCAGCTCTGCCAGACATGGTGGATTGGCGTGATGTGGGAGGCATCACCCCACCCCGTGGTCCCCGCAGGCCACCGTTTGTTGGTCCAAGACCTCATCCTAGGCCCTATGGTCCACAGGCTCCTCAGGACCGTCTGTTCCCGGATGGTCACGTTGAACTTCCAGGCTATGGAGCTGACTTCTATGAGGACTACTACGGAGCTGTCTGAGTTAGTAGTAGTACCACTAGTATTGTAGCAGTTGTATCTCCACTGTCCTGCGTGACATGTGGAATATGACTTTGCGTGTAATCGATTCCAGAGGTGTAGACAAATAATGTATAGGAGCTTGGAATGCCTCCGATGAGATGTAACGTCTTTCATCATAGTTGTACTGTAGCCTGGGCTTGTACTAAACGATGTATGATGTGTATGACCGTTGGTATATATATCGCAGTTTTATATTACCATGACATACGGATGAACATCTCTGCATTCCGTGTTATCCATTACATTCTGCAACTCCCTTGCTAAGTTTGAGCCATCCTTGTCTAAACTGTTGTCTTGTTTTCTCTCCTAGGATGGTCAATACCCGCAGCAACCCTGCTGCCCCGGAGCAGGGGGAAGCCAGTGCAGCTAGAGGTGAAAATCTGCCTCACCCTCCTTCTCTGGCCGAAGTGATGCTGGAAGCGGAAAGAAACAAGCGTGAGACTAACCGCCTACTGGAGCGGATTGAGTAGAACACTGCACGCCACCCACGAAATGACTTGGTGTCAATCAATGACTTTATCAAGCTGTACCCACCAAAGTTTAACCATTCTGTCGAGCCCCTCGACGCGGATGACTGGCTTTGCAGCATCACCCACAAGCTACGTTCTGCCAACGTAGCCGAAGCCGACAAGGTTACTTATGCTGCATATCACCTCGAAGGCCCTGCTAGCCTTTGGTGGGAAAACTTCGAAGCTATGCGCCCGGTCGGCCAAATCACTACTTGGGCTGAATTCAGTGAGGCTTTCCGCGAGCATCACATTCCGGAAGGTCTCATGGATCGCAAGAGGGAGGAGTTCTGCAACTTCACCCAAGGAAGACTGACTGTGGATGCATATAGTCGTGAATTTGGCAATCTGGCACGCTATGCCCCTGAAGAGGTTTCTACTGACGCTAAGAAGCAGGCAAGGTTCCGCAAGGGATTTAGCCCTGAGCTTCGCCGCGATCTCCGTCTGCACGAGTGCACATCCTTTCAGAAGTTGGTCAATAAAGCCATCAGTGCTGAGACAGGCCAGACTGATTATGACGCTTCACGCAAACACTCCCGTGATTTTGGCTCTTCATCCGGCTCTGGAGCTCAGAAGCGCCGGGTGTGGATCCCAAGCACGGCACTGCCACCCAGGTTCATCCCGAGGCCATCCTTTGAGGCGCCTCGTCCCAACCAGCAATTTGCACCGCCCAAGCCCTATGGTGGCCCCGCTGCTAATGCTGCTCCACGCCCCAATGTGGTGACATGCTTCAAGTGTGGAGAGCCGGGTCACTATAGCCGAGAGTGTCCCCAGAACAACAACCCCAATCAAACTGGAAAGTCCGTTGGCCATGGTAAGCCAGCGAGAAAGACTTTCTACGCCAAGCCGGCCACCACTGCACGTGGCCATGTCAATTATGTTTCAGCCGAGGAGGCTCATGAGGATCCTAAAGTCATCCTTGGTACGCTCCTTGTTAACTGTCATCCGGCATCTG
Source organism: Triticum urartu (assembly GCF_056163025.1). Taxonomy (NCBI): domain Eukaryota; kingdom Viridiplantae; phylum Streptophyta; class Magnoliopsida; order Poales; family Poaceae; genus Triticum; species Triticum urartu. Next base: position 27,061,692 of record NC_141873.1, read on the forward strand.
TTCTTTTCAATACTGGAGCATCTCATTCATTCATATCCGAGAACTATGCTCGATTGCATAACACGACATTCTGTGACATGCCCTCTACCATGGAAATTCAAACCCCTGGCTCTAGATGGCAAACTTCTAGAGTAAGCCATGGGAACAAAATTCTTGTCGATAGACTTGTCTTCCTTGCATCCTTAATAGCTCTCAAGTCCTCCGACATAAACATCATCTTGGGTATGGACTGGATGTCAGCTCATTATGCTAAGATCGATTGTGCCACTAGAACCGTTCAACTTACTCACCCCTCGGGCAAGACAGTTAATGTCTTAACTCGACTGGCCAAGCGCCAACATTCTTCTCTAAATGCCAACCCCCTTCCAGACCTTGAGGATGTTCCGGTAGTCCGAGACTTCCCGGATGTCTTTCCAGAAGAACTGCCAGGTGTTCCACCTGACAGGGATGTCGAGTTTGTGATAGACCTTGTTCCAGGAACCGTTCCAATTTCTAGAAGACCCTACAAGATGGCACCCTTAGAACTAGCCGAGCTTAAGAACCAACTCGATGAGTCCTTGAAAAAGGGTTTCATCCGTCCTAGCTCCTCTCCTTGGGCTTGCCCCGTCCTCTTCGTTAAGAAGAAGGATGGAACGGATCAAATGGTTGTGGACTACCGACCTGTCAACTTGGTCACCATCAAGAACAAATACCCGCTTCCCAGGATCAACGACCTATATGATCAGCTCGCTGGATCCTCAGTCTTCTCGAAGATGGATTTGAGGTTGGGCTACCATGAAATCAAAATCAGAAATGGGGACATACCCAAAACGGCCTTTGTTAGTCGTTATGGCCAATATGAGTACACCGTCATGTCCTTCGGTTTAACCAATGCCCCGGCTACCTTCTCTCGGTTAATGAACTCGGTCTTCATGGAGTACTTGGATAAATTCGTCGTAGTATACCTTGATAACATACTCATCTACTCCAAGAATGAAGAGGAACATGCCGAACATCTAAGGCTGGTATTGATGAAACTTCGAGAGCATCACCTTTATGCCAAATTCTCCAAGTGTGAATTTTGGTTGCCAGAAGTGACCTATCTAGGCCATGTAATCTCTGGTAAGGGTATTGCTGTCAATCCCGAGCGAGTTCAAGCCGTCCTTTATTGGACTCCACCTGAAACGGTCAAGCAAGTTCGGAGTTTCCTTGGCCTAGTGAGCTATTGCCGCCGCTTCGTCGAAAATTTCTCCAAGGTAGCTAAACCTCTAACTGAACTCCTCAAGAAAGATAAAAAGTTCGAGTGGACTACACAGTGCGAGATCAGTTTTCAGGAACAGAAAAGACGCCTGACATCTGCCCCCATACTGGTACCACCAGACTTCTCCAAGGACTTTATTATCTATTGCGACGCCTCGCGACAAGGACTAGGTTGCATACTCATGCAAGATCGTCAGGTAATTGCCTATGCTTCACGGCAATTACACCCACATGAGGAAAATTATCCCACACATGATCTAGAGCTTGCAGCTGTAGTCCATGCACTTAAAACTTGGTGACATTACCTTCTTGGTAATCATTGCGAGATCTTCACCGATCACCAAAGTTTGAAATATATCTTCACCCAACCAGATTTGAATCTTAGGCAAAGACGTTGGGTCGAGTTGATCTCGGATTACGACTTAGGAATAACTTACACCCCGGGCAAAGCCAATGTCATGGCTGATGCACTAAGTCATAAGTCCTATTGTAACAACCTGATGTTACAACAAAGTCAACCACTTCTCCATGAGGAATTTCATAAGCTTAATCTTCACATTTTTCCTCGAGGATTCCTATCCACCCTGGTGGCGAAACCTACCCTTATGGATCAAATCATACCTGCCCAGAAGCGTGATATGGGCATATCCCGGATTAAGGAAAACATTGCTAGCGGAGTTGCTAAATGTTTTTCCATGGATAAGCGGGGTGTTGTCTTCTTTGAGAACCGTTTGGTGGTTCCCAAGAAACAACATCTGCGCCAGTTGATCCTTAAGGAAGATCATGAATCCCCTCTCACCATTCATCCCGGTAGTACTAAGATGTATCAAGACCTACGCCAGAGGTTTTGGTGGACTAGGATGAAGAGAGAAATCGCTCAATACATTGCTAATTGCGACGTTTGTCATCGTGTTAAAGCAGAGCATCAACGGCCTGCTGGCACCCTTCAACCTTTGGCTATTCCCGAGTGGAAACGGGATAAAATCAGTATGGATTTCATCACTGGGTTTCCCAGGACCAAGAGAGGGAGTAACGCCATTTTCGTCGTGATTGACCGACTTTCCAAAGTAGCCCATTTCCTACCTGTTCGTGAGAGTATCACCGCTAGCCAGCTAGCCGATTTATACATCTCCCGAATAGTGGCTCTTCATGGTGTCCCATTGGAAATTAACTCAGACCGTGGGAGTCTCTTCACCTCTCGATTTTGGGAAAGTTTCCAAAATGCTATGGGAACTCGTCTCTCTTTTAGTACCGCCTTCCATCCTCAATCAAGTGGTCAAGTAGAGCGAGTCAATCAAATTCTGGAAGATATGCTCCGAGCTTCTGTTATCTCGTTCGGAATGAGTTGGGAGAAATGCCTTCCATTCGCAGAGTTTGCTTATAACAATAGTTATCAAGCTAGCTTGGGCAAAGCTCCTTTCGAAGTTCTTTATGGACAAAAATGTCGAACGCCTCTTAACTGGTCAGAATCCGGGGAAAGACAACTCTTTGGCCCGGATATGATTCAGGACGCAGAAGAGTAGGTTCGCGTTATTCGTGAGAAATTGAAAACAGCCCAATCTCGTCAAAAGAGTCAATATGATCGTAAACATAAGCCTATGACTTATGAAGTCAACGAGAAGGCTTACCTTCGGGTTACTCCGTTAAAGGGAACCCATCATTTCGGTATCAAAGGAAAATTGGCTCGTCGTTACATTGGACCCTTTCGCATTCTTGCCAAACGAGGAGAAGTTGCCTACCAATTGGAACTACCCTCGCATCTTTCCAGAGTTCACGATGTCTTCCATGTTTCACAACTCAGGCGTTGCTTCGCGGATCCTATCCGTGGAGTGGACCATGAAACGCTTGATCTACAAGATAACCTCTCTTATTGGGAATATCCCGTTCGTATCCTTGATCAAGCTGAGCGTACCACTCAACGTCATAATATCAAGTTTCTCAAGGTTCAATGGTCACACCATTCCGACAAAGAAGCCACTTGGGAAAGGGAGGATCGTCTTCGACTCGAGTACCCCACCTTCTTTCCAGAGGATCCTAAATCTTGGGACGAGATTCTTTTGAGTGGGGGTGAGTTGTCACACCCTAGCTAGTTCAAGCATTAGAGTGTGCATCATGTTTAAATTTCTCTTAAATTTGAAATGGGGAAAGCAGAAACCCCCAACACCCCCTGGAAACAACTAGGGTTTACTAAAATTATTTTCAATAAACCTGAAATGCCCTTCTAAAAAGTCCACCCTCTTTGTCTTAGGTTAGAACCTCTGGCAAAATTGGTGCACAATTTTCTAGGTCAACAGAAGGTCATTGAATTAAATCATAAGTATTTGAATTTGGGCATTTAAATGCTATAAAATAATTTAAATGCTCAAATAATTCTGGAAATAAATGTTTGCTGTTAGGAATAATCCCAACAGAGCCCACAATTATTTTCAGGATTTTAGCAAGTGCCTAAGTATTTTTAATTAAGCCCTAAAGCTATAGAAAAATAGAAAAAGAAAACAAAATCAAAAAAAAGGAGAAGGAAGCCACCTGGGCCTTACCTGGCTCGGCCCAGTCAACTGGCCAGCGCTAGACACCCCCTACCTCGCGCCAGGAGGCAGGGCCAGCGCTAGACACCCCCCACCTCCTGCTTCTGCCGACGCCCGGGAGACGCCCAGAGGACGCCACGCGACCCCCACGTCCCCCTCTCATCCTCTCTCACTCTCCCCCTCGTCTCCCTCCCTCTCTTCCGCGATGGCCGAGTGCGTCCCTCGCTGCCGATCGCCGTAGTCGCCGCCAGAGACATCCCCTCGCCTCTCCGACGAGCTCATTAGCTCCGCCTCGACTCCCTCGCCCTCCCCACCGAGCCACGCTTCGCCGGAGGCCCTGCAACGCCGCTTTCGCCCTCGTCTTCAACCTCGGGCACCCGATCCATCTCCGGTCGATTCGCCGCCGCCAAGACCTCCCCGAGCTCGCTGACCCCCTCTCCGACCCCGCTGTGAGCTCCTCTTCCTCTTCCCCTAGCTCCCGTGCTTGTTTGGCCCCTGTAGCCGCCATTTCAACCGTAGCCGAGAGCTCCCCGCCCCCGGCCATGGCGCCGTCGTGGCCAGAGCCACAGTGGCTTGAAGGTGGGCACACCACCGTGCTCCACAGCTCACCAAGAACCCGTAGCCACCCCCAGCTCCTTCTCCCATGCACCGTAGCCTGAAACCAACCTCACCCGACTCCGGCAAACGCCAAGCTCGTCGCCGACGATGTTTTCGGCCACCCCGAGCCCCACCACCACCACCAAACGCTGTGGCTCATTCCCAGCTACCCGTAGATGATCTCCGCCATCGTTTTGGTCGCCTGAGGGCGTTTTCTGAAGCCCTCCGCCGTCTCGGCCTCGTCGGCGACTCAACACTGGCGGGATTAGCCCTGTTGACTGGTGGGTTTGACCACTGACGTGGACTGGATGGGCCCAGGTTGACTCCCCTGAGTCAATGACAAGTGGGCCCCCTCTGCTAATTATCTAGATTAGTTACTAAGTAAAATTAGTTAGTTTAATTAACTACTGACACACGGGACCCACCAGTCAGGTTTGACTTGGACGTCCCCGTTGACCCTGACGTCACCCTGACGCATTGCTGACGCAGTAATTGATTTACTGGAATTATTTTTATACAGGAAATTCCAGAAAATAGTTCAAACTTCAAAAATTCATAGAAAATCAACCATAGCTCCAAATGAAATAATTTATATATGAAAAATTATCAGAAAAATTCAATCTATCCATCTGAATGGTTTCATGCATGACAAAACAAGTTTACCTTGTTGTTTAAGCAGAATAAGGAAATGCACTATAAAGGCCATGTTTAATGAGCTAATATTTGAATCTTTGATTCAAATGAGCTCATCCCTTTCTATTTTAGCTTGCATTAGGCCAAGACACAATCATATTGACTTGTCATAGCATGCATCATATTGTTGCATATCGTCATGTGTTGATTGTGTTCCGATGTGTTCTTCGTGGTAGGTTCTGCCTCCGAGGATATTCACGAGTATCCAACTGAAGGGCAGTATCCCGCTACCACTCCATCAGGCAAGCAACCATTGATCATTCCGATACAAACCCATGTTCTCGCTTCTGCTCTTGTTTACTGCATTAAGACAACGCGATTCAAACTGTTGTGTGCTACGGTAGTTGAACCCCTATCCTCTGCATGACCTGTCATTGCCACAGTAACTAGATGAAACCCACTAGCATGTGTAGGAGTTGATTGAGCCATGTATGTGATTCCTACCTTGCTATGCCTGCTATGCTTAGAGTTGTGACAGGTCTGGTTCATCTGGGTGATGGGATAGAGTGAAATGCTTATGTCGGTAATATGCGGGATGTGTTGAACTTGTTTTGGTAAAGGTATCGATGAGAGGCCATGTAGGAGTACATGGTGGGTTGTTTCATTGAGGCCGTCCCTAAGAACTGAGATCTGTATGCGTGATTTAAGATTCAGCTACTACCACACATTGGGCCCTGAAATATGACCCCGCTCGACTTATTGACCCCTCTCGCCTCTGTTCAGGATTTGCAACTAGTTTCTGGTGTTTGTAGGACATGTGTTGGCAGCCGTGCGTAGCGCTGACCCTAGGGGTGGGCTATGATGCGGTAGATACACTGTGGCCGGGTATGCCGGGCGCCCGTTTGGCGTCTCGGGACCCTGTACACATCGTTTGGGGCCGTTGAGGACACCCCGGCCAGATTTCCTTGCGGATGGAACCTGAATAGGCGATAAACCTGAACTAGAGACTTGTGAGGTTAGTCAGGTCGTAGTCTACACCCACGTCGGTTTTTGCTTGAAGTCTGCCGAGCACATGTAGTGCGCACACGCTAAGTGGTGGAAACATGTGTGACGAAGTACACCCCTGCAGGGTATAAAACTATTCGAATAGCCGCGTCCGCGGTAAAGGACTACTTGGTTGCCTATACAGTTCATAGACAAATTAATGGATACTACTAAAAGACTAAAGATAAGTGTGAGTACCGAGGATGGCCCTCTCGTAGGATGACGAGGGAGGATCCCCGGTGGAGTATTGTGTTGGTGAGTAGTGGACTTGTGTGCGAAAACTATTTTACTAGTGAAGTTCCGTAGGATAGTTTAGCCAAGTGTCAAAGCTAGCTTGCTGCAATAACCCCACCACCTTCTTGAGAATAAGCATGTATAGGAGGTTCTGATGTAAGACTTGCTGAGTACCTTTGTACTCATGTTTGCTTAATTACTGTTTCAGACGACAACACCGCCCCCTCCGATGGGTTCTACGTAGACCTTGACGTCGACGAGTGACTAGCCACCAAGGTGGTGATCCTGGCCATGGAGGGCCCTATGTAGATAGACAGGCTTCGAGAAGCCTTCTTTCTTTCTAGAGTCTGTACTCAGACTAGTTGCTTCCGCATGTGCTTGTATGATTGTATGACTTGAGTGTCGGGTCATGTGACCCCTATCTATATGAACATGTTATGTATGGCTCTCTGGAGCCTTTAAATAAAGTACTTGAGTTTTAGAGTTTTGTTGTGATGCCATGTTGTATGTACTCATATCGGGCATATTGTGTGTATGATTGAAATGCTTGGTATGAGTGGGATCCGACAAATCTAGTTGTTTATCCTTGGCAGCCTTACTTATGGGGAAATGTAGTCTAGTGTTCCTCGAGCCATAGTAGTCCGCTACAGCCCGGTTCACCGGAGTCCTGCTAGCCCAACACTACTGTTCAGGACACTTGACTGGCAGGCATGTGTTTCACTTCATTCCTATGTCTGTCCCTTCGGGGAAATGTCACGCAGTGATTTCCAAAGTCCTGCCTAGCCTGCTACAGCCCGGGTTCCCCGGAGTCCTGTTAGCCCAGTGCTACAGCCCGGAATCACTCGTTGATGACCGACATGCTTGATGTGATTCATGTATGCCTGTCTCCATAGGTCTGAGCCGCTTTGGGTTCATGACTAGCCATGTCGGCCCGGGTTCTCTATCATATGGATGCTAGCGACACTATCATATACGTGAGCCAAAAGGCGCAAACGGTCCCGGGCCATGGTAAGGCGACACCCGTGGGATACCGTGCGTGAGGCCGCAAAGTGATATGAGGTGTTACCGGCTAGATCGATGTGACTTGGAATCGGGGTACGTATAGTGGATTTTGAACCCAATCCCTCCCTCAAGGTAATCTCCTCCGATCCCCTCATTTTCATCCAAAAAATGCTCACATTTGTCATATGTTGCTAGTTTGGGGAAACCCTAGTTTTTTTTATGGATCTTGAATTTTGTATGGAGATATGAGATGTTTGTTTGCCAATTTACTAAGTTTAGGCTTCTTAGTATGTTAGGGTTAGGGTTATGGGTGGTGTTATGTTGGGGTTACGGTTAGGGTTGTTAGTATGTAAGGGTTATGCTTATGGTTATTGTTTAGTGGGGGTCAGGGTTATTGTTTCATATATATGTTATGGCTTTGTATTTTGTTTTAATCTTGGGATGATTACTTATGGAATATATGTTACGTTGTGTTGTTTTCATTATACTAGGGATGTGAAGAACGTGTGTTTATGTTCATCATGTGGACAAAGACACCTTCTTGAAAGGAAATATTGAACCAGACCCGGATGAGCGTGACATGGTGTTTGAGATAAGTCCTAGCTATGCCGAGGTCTTGGAACAAGTGAGGAAAGATTTGAATTGGATGGACCCAAGTGATATTGTTGAGCTGGAGGGAAGGCATAATATAGGTTTTGAAATGCACATCTGTTGGAAGATGATGAGTGTGAACTCCGAGCAACGTTGGGTTGCATACAAGGAGACGATGGCTGAAGTAGACAAGGCTCTTTAGTTATTTTCTACGAAGAAGGTTGAGTCTAGTTTGCATTTGGACTTGAACTAGAATGCCTCCCCGTCTGTTGCTAGTAGTCCCCCACCCATAAACCAAGATGAAATGAGTGAACCTTCTTTGACTCAACAAGTGAGGCAAACATTGAGCCCAATTTCAAAAAACCAAAATGAATCTTTGGAAGAGGAGAATGATGAGTATTAGGACGATGACAATGAAGTTGATCTCCATGACAACAATGTGGGTGATCTCGACAAATATCATGTGCAAGAGACAATGGGCCATTCCATCCCTTATTCCCGTGGCTATGCATCGGAGCCGGATGACAAAGGTCCCGATGAAGAAGTTGATGAGGAGGTAGTTCACGGTGAAGGAGGCCGAAGCTTTTGAGAAGGTATTTGGGTGGGATCATCAGACACCATTATTCAAGGATGTTAGTGTTGGGGAATGTAGTAATTTAAAAAAAAATCCTATGCACACGCAAGATCATGGTGATGCATAGCAACGATAGGGGAGAGTGTTGTCTACGTACCCTCGTAGACCATAAGCGGAAGCATTATGACAACGCGGCTGATGTAGTCGTACGTCTTCATGATCAACCGATCCTCAGTACTGAACGTGCGGCACCTCCGCGTTCAGCACACGTTCAGCTTGGTGACGTCCCGCGAACTCACGGTCAAGTAGAGCTTTGGGAAGAGCTTCGTCAGCACGACGGCGTGGTGACGGTGTTGATGAAGCTACCGACGCAGGGCTTCGCCTAAGCACCGCTATGATATGACCGAGGTGGATTATGGTGCAGGGGGCCACCGCACATGGCTAAGAGATCAATGATCAATTGTTGTGTCTCCAAGGGGTGCCCCCCTCCCTGTATATAAAGGATTGGAGGAGGGGGAGGGGGCCGGCATCCTATGGCGCACCCCATGAGGATTCTTGAAGGAAATATGCCCTAGAGGCAATAATAAAGTTATTATTTATTTCCTTATATCATGATAAATGTTTATTATTCATGCTAGAATTGTATTAACCGGAAACATAATACATGTGTGAATACGTAGACAAACAGAGTGTCACTTGTATGCCTCTACTTGACTAGCTCGTTAATCAAAGATGGTTATGTTTCCTAACCATGAACAAAGAGTTGTTATTTGATTAACGAGATCACATCATTAGTTGAATGATCTGATTGACATGACCCATTCCATTAGCTTAGCACCCGATCGTTTAGTATGTTGCTATTGCTTTCTTCATGACTTATACATGTTCCTATGACTATGAGATTATGCAACTCCCGTTTACCGGAGGAACACTTTGTGTGCTACCAAACGTCACAACGTAAATGGGTGATTATAAAGGTGCTCTACAGGTGTCTCCAAAGGTAGATGTTGGGTTGGCGTATTTCGAGATTAGGATTTGTCACTCCGATTGTCAGAGAGGTATCTCTGGGCCCTCTCGGTAATGCACATCACATAAGCCTTGAAAGCATTACAACTAATGAGTTAGTTGCAAGATGATGTATTACGGAACGAGTAAAGAGACTTGCCGGTAACGAGATTGAACTAGGTATTGGATACCAACGATCGAATCTCGGGCAAGTAACATACCGATGACAAAGGGAACAACGTATGTTGTTATGCGGTCTGACCGATAAAGATCTTTGTAGAATACGTAGGAGCCAATATGGGCATCCAGGTCCCGCTATTGGTTATTGACCGGAGATTTGTCTCAGTCATGTCTACATTGTTCTCGAACCGTAGGGTCCGCACGCTTAATGTTATGATGACAGTTATTATGAGTTTATGCATTTTGATGTACCGAAGTTAGTTCGGAGTCCCGGATGTGATCACGGACATGACGAGGAGTCTCGAAATGGTCGAGACATAAAGATTGATATATTGGACGACTATATTCGGACACCGGAAGTGTTCCGGGTGATTTCGGATAAAACAGGAGTGCCAGAGGGGTTACCGGAACCCCCCAGGGAAGTAATGGGCCTTATTGGGCCAGAGGGGAGAGAGAGGGCTGCAGCCTAGGAGGTGGCGCGCCCCCCCTCATGGGGAGTCCGAATTGGACTAGGAGGGGGGGGCGCGGCCCCCCTTTCCCTCTCCCTCTCCCTCTCTTTCTTTCGCCCTCAAGTCTCCTAGTTGGAATAGGAAAGGGGAGTCCTACTCCCAGTAGGAGGAGGACTCCCCCTCCCCTTGGCGCGCCCCATAGGGCCAGCCGGCCTCCCCTTGCTCCTTTATAAACGGGGGCAGGGGGGCACCCTAGGACACACAAGTTGATCCACGTGATCGTTCCTTAGCCATGTGCGGTGCCCCCTGCCACCATATTCCACCTCGATCATATCGTTGTAGTGCTTAGGCGAAGCCCTGCGTCAGTAGAACATCATCATCGTCACCACGCCGTTGTGCTGACGGAACTCATCTCCGAAGCTTTGCTGGATCGGAGCCCGGGGAACGTCATCGAGCTGTACGTGTGCTAAGAACTCGGAGGTGCCGGAGTAACGGTGCTTGGATCGGTCGGATCGGGAAGAAGACATACGACTACTTCCTCTACGTTGTGTCAATGCTTCCGTTGCGATCTACAAGGGTACGTAGATCATACTCTCCCCTCTCGTTGCTGTGCATCACCATGATCTTGCGTGTGCATAGGAAAATTTTGAAATTACTACGTTCCCCAACAGTGGCATCCGAGCCTAGGTTTTATGGTTTGATGTTATATGCACGAGTAGAACACAAGTGAGTTGTGGGCGATATAAGTCATACTGCCTACCAGCATGTCATACTTTGGTTCGGCGGTATTGTTGGACGAGACGACCCGGACCGACATTACGCGTACGCTTATGCGAGACCGGTTCTCCCGACGTGCTTTGCACATAGGTGGCTTGCGGGCGACAGTCTCTCCAACTTTAGTTGAACCGAGTGTGGCTACGCCGGGTCCTTGCGAAGGTTAAAACGGAGTCAAATTGACAAACTATCATTGTGGTTTTGATGCGTAGGTGAGATCGGTTCTTACTTAAGCCCGTAGCAGCCACGTAAAACTTGCAACAACAAAGTAGAGGACGTCTAACTTGTTTTTGCAGGGCATGTTGTGATGTGATATGGTCAAGACATCATGCTTAATTTTATTTTATGAGATGATCATGTTTTGTAACCGAGTTATCGGCAACTGGAAGGAGCCATATGGTTGTCGCTTTATTGTATGCAATGCAATCGCGATGTAATGCTTTACTTTATCACTAAGCGGTAGCGATAGTCGTAGAAGCATAAGATTGGCGAGATGACAACGATGCTACGATGGAGATCAAGGTGTCGCGCCGGTGACGATGGTGATCATGACGGTGCTTCGGAGATGGAGATCACAAGCACAAGATGATGATGGCCATATCATATCACTTATATTGATTGCATGTGATGTTTATCCTTTATGCATATTATCTTGCTTTGATTGACGGTAGCATTATAAGATGATCTCTCACTAAATTATCAAGAGGTGTTCTCCCTGAGTATGCACCGTTGCCAAAGTTCGTCGTGCCCAGACACCACGTGATGATCGGGTGTAATAAGCTCTATGTCCATCTACAACGGGTGCAAGCCAGTTTTGCACACGCAGAATATTCGGGTTATACTTGACGAGCCTAGCATATGCAGATATGGCCTCGGAACACGGAGACCGAAAGGTCGAGCGTGAATCATATAGTAGATATGATCAACATAATGATGTTGACCATTGAAGACTAATCCATTTCACGTGATGATCGGTTATGGTTTAGTTGATTTGGATCACGTGATCACTTAGAAGATTAGAGGGATGTCTATCTAAGTGGGAGTTCTTAAGTAATATGATTAATTGAACTTAAATTTATCATGAACTTAGTCCCTGATAGTATCTTGCTTGTTTATGTTGAATGTAGATAGATGGCCCATGCTGTTGTTCCGTTGAATTTTAATGTGTTCCTTGAGAAAGCAAAGTTGAAAGATGATGGTAGCAATTACACGGACTGGGTCCGTAACTTGAGGATTATCCTCATTGCTGCACAGAAGAATTACGTCCTGGAAGCACCGCTGGGTGCCAGGCCTGCTACTGGAGCAACACTAGATGTTATGAACGTCTGGCAGAGCAAAGCTGATGACTACTCAATAGTTCAGTGTGCCATGCTTTACGGCTTAGAATCGGGACTTCAATGACGTTTTGAACGTCATGGAGCATATGAGATGCTCCAGGAGTTGAAGTTAATATTTCAAGCAAATGCCCGGATTGAGAGATATGAAGTCTCCAATAAGTTCTATAGCTGGAAGGTGGAGGAGAACAGTTCTGTCAGTGAGCATATACTCAAAATGTCTGGGTATAATAATCACTTGATTCAATTGGGAGTTAATCTTCCAGATGATTGCGTCATTGACAGAATTCTCGAATCACTGCCACCAAGCTACAAGAGCTTCGTGATGAACTATAATATGCAAGGGATGAATAAGACTATTCCCGAGCTCTTCACAATGCTGAAAGCAGCGGAGGTAGAAATCAAGAAGGAGCATCAAGTGTTGATGGTCAACAAGACCACTAGTTTCAAGAAAAAGGGCAAAGGGAAGAAGACGGGGAACTTCAAGAAGAACGGCAAACAAGTTTCTTCTCAAGAGAAGAAACCCAAGTCTGGACCTAAGCCTGAAACTGAGTGCTTCTACTGCAAGCAGACTGGTCACTGGAAGCGGAACTGCCCCAAGTATTTGGCGGATAAGAAGGATGGCAAGGTGAACAAAGGTATATGTGATATACATGTTATTGATGTGTACCTTACTAGAGCTCGCAGTAGCACCTGGGTATTTGATACTGGTTCTGTTGCTAATATTTGCAACTCGAAACAGGGACTACGGATTAAGCAAACACTGGCAAAGGACGAGGTGACGATGCGCGTGGGAAATGGTTCCAAAGTCGATGTGATCGCGGTCGGCACGCTACCTCTACATCTACCTTCGGGATTAGTATTAGACCTAAATAATTGTTATTTGGTGCCACCGTTAAGCATGAACATTATATCTAGATCTTGTTTGATGCGAGACGGTTATTCATTTAAATCAGAGAATAATGGTTGTTCTATTTATATGAGTAATATCTTTTATGGTCATGCACCCTTGAAGAGTGGTCTATTCTTATTGAATCTCGAGAGTAGTGATACACATATTCATAATGTTGAAGCCAAAAGATGCAGAGTTGATAATGATAGTGCAACTTATTTGTGGCACTGCCGTTTAGGTCATATTGGTGTAAAGCGCATGAAGAAACTCCATACTGATGGGCTTTTGGAACCACTTGATTATGAATCGCTTGGTACTTGCGAACCGTGCCTCATGGGCAAGATGACTAAAACACCGTTCTCCCGCAACCCGCTGTACCCTCTACTTGAACATGGTGCTTTATGCCTCATATTATTATCCAATGATGTGTTGCCATCCTATGATGTCTGAGTAGATATTTGTTGTCCTATCGGTGGTTGATGAATTGCTATGATTGATTTAATTTCCTTGCGGTTATGTTGCTTTCCTTTGGTGCCCATCATATGAGTGCGTGCGTGGATCACACCCTAGGGTTAGTTGTATGTTAATAGGACTATGTATTGGAGGGCAAGGGTGATAGAAGCTTCAGCCTAGCATAGAAATTGATGCATACGGGATTGAAGGGGGTCCAATATATCTTAATGCTATGGTTGGGTTTTACCTTAATGAACGTTAGTAGTTGCGGATGCTTGCTAATAGTTCCAATCATAAGTGCATAGAATTCCAAGTCAGGGATGACATGCTAGCAATGGCCTCCCGCACATAATACTTTCTATTGGTCTAGTAAAGTAGTCAATTGCTTAGGAACAATTTCGCAACTCCTACCACCACTTTTCCACACTCGCTATATTTACTTTATTGCTCCTTTACTTACAACATCCCCTACTTTTTATTTACGCTCTCTTTATTATCTTGCAAACCTATCCAACAACACCTACAAGGTACTTCTAGTTTCATACCTGTTCTAGGTAAAGCGAACATCAAGCGTGCGTAGAGTTGTATCGGTGGTCGATAGAACTTGAGGGAATATTTGTTCTACCTTTAGCTCCTCGTTGGGTTCGACACTCTTACTTATCGAAAACTGTTGCGATCCCCTATACTTGTGGGTTATCAAGAGACTCCTAGTCTTGTTTCCTTTGAAATGGAATATTCCTTATGCTTTCCTTTTAAGCCGTCCTACCATAGCTTAAGCTGGCCTTCCTTGAACCGCCTACTGGCCTCCGGGTCTTGTCGCTCCTCTAATCCACTGGCCGGGTCATCAATGAGTCACCTGGCTCGGTCGGGTCATCAGTGAGTGGATAGATCTAGAGGGGTCACTTAGTGAGTCGCCAAGTCAGGGCGGGTCACCAGTGAGTCACCAAGTCCGGCCGGGTCATACCGCAGGGTATATCACCGACATTAGCCCCAGTTTAATTTGGATTTATTCATGTTAAACTGATCCTGAAAATAAACACAAGAACAAATTTGACAGGTTGTGCTCCGGGTTAAAAATTTATTGTAAGCCGGCACCTGATCATCGTTAAGTCCTTGTCATTTCCTTGTTGATATCTACATGTCCATGATCTCATAGCAAATCTTCTTTGGCAGATATGTTTGAATTTTTGTCAATGCAAAAAATCCAGATACTTCTTTTGAAAAGTCCGGGTCAATAGGCCAGCTTCAGAGTCAGTTTGCTGACATTGGTCTCTTGTAGAAAAATATTGTAAGAAATAATCCACTTAAGTCAACTTCCAAAGAGCCGGCTTAGAAAATTTTGGTCTTTGAAATACTCATCTAATATTCAGCCGGCTCGAAGATGCAGAAACTTGCCAATTTATGATTACCAAAACTGCCGGTTTATAAAATAGATGACGCCGAGTCATAATTGTTGCCGACACTGGGTCATGATTGTTGCAGACACCGGGTCATAATGATTAGTGACGCATGGTCAATCTGGTTTGCTCAAAAACTGAGATTTTGAAAATATTTCTCCTTATATCCGTGTTACCTGTAGCCCCCCCAAGTCTTGAGCAGAGCAAAGTGATGACTTAAGACTTGCTTCAATATAAATATTACCACTTTGAAGAAATCCATGTTGTTCATCTCAATCCATGTTGTCCCCCAAGTGTCGGGTTGTCATGCTTGAAGCAACCTGGGACTTGTAATTGCCTGATACCTATAAAAGCTTGAATTGTTGACAGGAGCAATTGGTAGCCCCCAAGGGCCGGCTCATTATGATGTGATGAGTCGGGTCTTTCAACGAAGCAAGTAAGAAATGACCTTGCATGAGCCCCCAAGTGTCATGGTGCATGCTTGTAGCGACATGAGACTTGCATATTTGATGTAATCTCAATTTGAATTATGTAGCCCCAAGTGCCTGGTTGCATAGTAGAATAAATCATATCTATTTATAATATAATAGCCATTGCGCTAAAGCGACTTTGAAAACCTTATCTGTTGACAAGTAAATCCGGTGTTTTAATACCCTGCGGCTCTTGGCCGATGGCGATTTAATACGCCTCCATTATAAACCAGAATTTTTATGACCTGACGACTTATAGCCTTTGAGAAAATCCAGAACGGATAATCATTTTGAAGCATCAATTTTAATGAAGAGGTTGGACTTAAGCATTTACATAAGTCATAGTTCTGCAAATCCTGCACAGAGATTAAACAACATACGCCCTAGCGACTTTAACGTCAAAATCCAGGGCAATAATCCAATGATTGATATGCGCATGATTCCTACGGCGTAATTCAAAATATACCGGCGGCTTAAAATCCATAGCCAGGGCCTATGCAGTAAGGGTGATAACCCAAAACTTAGAAGCCAAACCTTCCAAGTATTAATATTGTCATATGCTGGTGACTTGTCGTCGAAAGCCAGGCCGGGTTAATAGAAACCACATATATATGCTTCATATATGAGCAAAAAGTCTCAAGACAAACCCAAAAACTGTTTTCAAAAACTTAAGTCAAACAGAGAGAAAAATTTGAGGCTTCTGATTCAAATACGATCAATAAACCGGACCAAAGGGGTTAATCTAGGATCTGAATATGATCATGTAGCCCCCTGAGGGAGTCCTGGATTAGGGGTTCTCCGGACAGCCGGACTATATCCTTTGGCCGGACTGTTGGACTATGAAGATACGAGATTGAAGACTTCATCCCGTGTCCGGATGGGACTCTACTTGGCGTGGAAGGCAAGCTAGGCAATACGAATATGTATATCTCCTCCTTTGTAACCGACCTTGTGTAACCCTAGCCCCTTCCGGTGTCTATATAAACCGGAGGGTTTTAGTCTGTAGGACAGCATACAATCATACCATAGGCTAGCTTCTAGGGTTTAGCCTCTTCGATCTCGTGGTAGATCAACTCTTGTACTACCCATATTATCAAGAATAATCAAGAAGGACGTAGGGTTTTACCTCCATCAAGAAGGCCCGAACCTGGGTAAAACATCGTGTCCCCTGCCTCCTGTTACCATCTGCCTTAGACGCACAGTTCGGGACTCCCTACCCGAGATCCGCCGGTTTTGACACCGACATTGGTGCTTTCATTGAGAGTTCCTCTGTGTCGTCGCCATTAGCCTTGATGGCTCCTTCGATCATCAATAGCGATGCAGTCCAGGGTGAGACTTTTCTCCCAAGACAGATCTTTGTTTTCGGCGGCTTCGCACTGTGGGCCAACTCGCTTGGCCATCAGGAGCAGATCGGGAGTTACGCCCCTGGCCACCAGGTCAGGTTTGGAAGCTTAAACTACACGGCTGATATCCGCGGAGACTTCATCTTCGACGGATTCGAGCCCCTGCCGAGTGCGCCGCACGGTCACGATGAGCATGATTTAGCTCTGCCATTGGGCAGTATTCGGGAGATCACACCGGCAACCGCTCCAACCCTCAATTCGGAGCCAGTTACGCCAATCATGGACGGGTGGATGGACCCCGCCACGGAGGCCGTATCCTCAGCGGTGATCGAGCCGAGTATCGACCTTACCCCTCACAAGAGCCGTGATGCCAAGCTGCCGGATTCTTCCCCGGCCACGGACTCCGAACCGCCTGCGCCCGTGCCTATCGAATCCGACTGGGCGCCGATCATGGAGTTTACCTCCGCGGATATCTTTCAGCACTCGCCCTTCGGCGACATACTGAACTCGTTAAGGTCTCTCTCCTTGTCAGGAGAGTCCTGGCCGAACTATGTTCGGCAGGATTGCGATGCGGATGACGAAGAAATTCGCCGCCCACCCACCACCCACTTAGTAGCCACTGTCGACAATTTGACCGACATGCTCGACTTCGACTCCGAAGACATCGACGGTATCGACGACGATGCGGGAGACGAAGAGGAACCACTGCCGACGGGGCACTGGACAGACACCTCATCATATGATATATACATTGTGGACACACCCAAAGAAGGCAATGGCGACGAGACAGCAGAGGATGACCCCTCCAAGAAGAAACCCAAGAGCCGACGTCAGCGGCGCCGCTCTAAGTCTCGCCAAAGCAAAAGCGGTGACACCGGCACATGAGATAATAGCACTCCGGACAGTGCCGAAGACGACAACAATCCCCTCCAGCAAGATTTAGAGCAGGAGGATAGAGAAGCCAACCCTCCCGACAGAGGGGCAGATGGAGAGGCGGAGGATGATAATTACATTCCCCCTCCGAAGACGAGGCAAGCCTCGATGACGACGAATTTGTCGTGCCGGAGGATCCCGCCGAACAAGAGCGCTTCAAGCGCAGGCTTATAGCCATGGCAAATAGCCTCAAGAAAAAGCAGCAGCTTCAAGCTGATCAAGATTTGCTAGCCGACAGATGGACTGAAGTCCTTGCGGCCGAGGAATATGAACTCGAACGCCCCTCCAAGAGTTACCCGAAGAGAAGGTTGCTACCCCGCCTGGAGGAGGAAGCATTAAAACCTACATCCCCAGCGTATGACGCGGCTGATCGGCCACCTCGTGGCCGCGATAGAGAGGCATTTCAGCCAAAAGCTCAGCCCGCACCCGGACGCCACTCAAATAAAAATGTCAAGGCATGGGGAAACACGCTAGAACTGCGAGACGTATTGGAGGATAAAGCAAAACACGCAAGATCGATCTATGGATCACGAGGGCGCGCCACCACGCGGGACGATAACCGTCATGCTGGATACAGTAAAAGTAAATCCGGCCGGGCCGAACACAGCGGACAAGACTCATTTGAGCTACGTCGCGACATAGCCCAGTACAGAGGCTTCGCACACCCCCTATGCTTCACAGACAAAGTAATGGATCATCAATTCCCAGAGGGTTTCAAACCCGTAAATATAGAATCATACGACGGCACAACAGATCCTGCGGTATGGATCGAGGACTTCCTCCAGCACATCCACATGGCCCGCGGTGACGATCTACACACCATAAAATACCTCCCACTTAAACTCAAAGGACCAGCTCAACGTTGGCTCAACAGCCTGCCAGCAGAATCCATTGGCTGTTGGGAAGATCTGGAAGCCGCATTCCTCGACAACTTCCAGGGCACTTATGTGCGACCACCAGATGCCGATGACTTGAGCCACATAATTCAGCAACCAGAGGAATCAGCCAAGCAATTCTGGACACGGTTCCTGACAAAGAAAAATCAAATCGTCGACTGTCCGGATGCAGAGGCCCTAGCAGCTTTTAAGCACAACATCCGCGATGAGTGGCTCGCCCGACACCTTGGCCAGGAAAAGCCGAAATCTATGGCAGCCCTCATGACACTCATGACCCGCTTTTGCGCGGGAGAAGATAGCTGGCTGGCTCGCAGCAATAATATATCAAAGAACCATGGTACTTCAGATACCAAGGATGGCAATGGCAGGTCATGTCGCAACAAACAAAAGCGCCGCATCAACAACGAAAATATCGAGGATAGGGCAGTCAATGCCAGATTCAAAGGCTCTAAACCCGGTCAGCAGAAAAAGCCATTCAAAAGAAGCACTACGGGCCTGTCCAGTTTGGACCGTATACTCGATCGCTCGTGTCAAATACACGGCACCCCCGACAAGCCAGCCAACCACACCAACAGGGATTGTTGGGTGTTCAAGCAGGCCGGTAAGTTAAATGCCGAAAACAAAGTTAAGGGGTTGCATAGCGATGACGAGGAGGACCCCCAGCCGCCGAACACCGGAGGACAGAAGAGGTTCCCCCCACAAGTGCGGACGGCGAACATGATATACGCAACCCACATCCCCAAGAGGGAGCGGAAGCGTGCGTTAAGAGACGTACATGCGTTGGAGCCAGTCGCCCCAAAGTTCAACCCATGGTCCTCCTGTCCGATCACCTTCGATCGCAGGGACCACCCCACTAGTATCCGTCATGGCGGATTCGCCGCACTGGTCCTGGACCCAATCGTCGACAGATTTCAACTCACTTGAGTCCTTATGGACAGTGGCAGCAGCCAGAACCTGCTTTATCAGGACACAGTGCGCAAAATGGGTATAGATCCCTTGTAACGCCCCGAGACCGATGTGCCACGTGTCTGCCAGTTATTCGCTGTCGTTGTCATGTCATTCACTTACGTGCTGCATCTTGCCATGTCATCATGTGCATTGCATCATCATGTTTTCAAAACTTGCATCCGTCCCGGTCTCCTCGTTCCGTCCGTTGTCCGTTCTGAGCCCAGACACACTTGCACGCGCCCGCGGCATGTCTAAAATAGTATTTTATAAGTGGCCGGAAAATGTTCTCGGAATGGGATGAGAGTTGACGTGTGGTCTTATTATAGTGTAGATAGACCGCCTGTCAAGTTTCATCGCATTCGGAGATCGTTTGATGCCCCAACAGATAACTATAGCGGCAATATAGCCGGTCTAACGTCGGACGTTTTCGGTCTCCAGAAACAATCGCCGGGCCTCCCTCTCTTCTCTTCTCTCAGTTCGAGACCGTCTACACAGCCCACTACCTACCGCCAGGTCCAACCTAACCTCTCTCGTCAGCCCGCGGCCCTCCTTGCGCGTGTCCGAAAATTGTCCCGGACCCAACCCGGGCAGTCGTCACCGTTGTGTCCGGATCATTCCCAAACATCTACAAAATATCACTGTTTTCTTAATTGGGCTCCCTACCTATTTTTCTCGGACCGTCTGATTTCAATCGGAGGGACTAGATCATCCCTCTCCTTTCATCTACATGCTATAAATAGCCCCTAACCCTAAATTCTAGGACTTTTGTCCCCTCTAACCGCCGCCACCTATAGCCTCCCTCATCCACCTTGGGATCCTCCCAGATCCGATCCACTAGCCCCCTCGTTCTGCAAACCAGCGTCAGCCTCTGCTTCCCTTCGATTTCAGTCAGCGGCCAACCCATCGATCCACTGCCTCCCTCGAGCTCCAACAGGACAGCGCCCCTGGATCCCCTGCCCGAGCTCCTCCTCGCGCGCCCGTCTCCTCGGCTGATCTGCCTCGCCACCGAAGCTTCTTCGCCCGAGCACCCATGGAGAGGGCCTCCCAAGCCACCTCTTGCGGCTCCACCTCGAGGTCCCAGCTCTGCTGCACCCGCCATCGTCTTCTACCCAACAGGTCGCTGTCACCTCGCCTCCTCTTCCTGTCCTCCTGTTCATCTTCCCCTCCGTCTATCATCTCTCCTTTTCACTTTGACCAGGAGACAACTAGGAGCCGCCATGGATGGCTGAGCCCCTTGCCGAGCTCCTCAAGTCCCGCAGCGGCCTCGACTCCTCCGCTCCGGCCGTCATCGCCGGAACGCGCCACCACAGGGCCGCAGCCGAACCCCATGGCGCCATTGTCGGCGACTCCGAGCGCGCCCGAGCTGCTCTTCCTCCCGCTAGCCTCCTCTGCGCGCCAAATCCGTCGCCGTCGTCCAAGTTCCTCGCCGTCAGCCTCTACCTACCCTGCTGCAAGCAGCAGTTCGGGATCGAGCCGTGCTTGCCCGCCGTGCCTCCAGCTAACCCTCGAGCGAGGGCCTCGAGGCAGGGAACCTCTCCGCCGCCTCTACCTCGACCCCTGCCCAGATTTCGCGCTGCTCCGCCACCACGACACCGGCCCCTGCCCGCCGGAGCTGCGTCTCCCTGTGCTTTTTGTCAAGAAAGAGGACGCCCGCTCTGCTCAAGCGTTGACCGCGCCCCGCTCAAGCGCTACGCGCCAGGCACGCAGCGAGGCCGGCCCTCCACCTCGTTCGATCCAGCCTGCCAGCCGCCTCCTCTGACTGGGCCGAAGCCCATGGTGAGGCCACCCAGTGTTTTTTTCCTTCTGATGGCCTAACAGTTTCGGCCCATGTCTGTTTTTCTTCTATCAGCGATTTTTCCTATTTATCCAGAAAACTGCCAGTTTACAGTTTAGTCCCTAGACAACATGCATATAATTACTCATGAACCGTGCGTCGGAATTAAATAAACTTTATATGTAAAATGGCTAGGATTTTGTCTAGTTTAATAATATGCAACTTTCACCCATGTTTAAAATGTTTAAAATGCTGTTTAGTTAAATTTGCTCCTATGCCATGTTAAAATGCTTTAATTCATAACTAAATAACCGTAACTCGGATTGTAATAAACTTTATATGTAAATGGGGTAGAATTTTGCCTAGTTTAACATGGGGGCATCATCTTGCATGTTTAATAACTATAAAATATGGTTTAGGGCAGAACAGTACCAAACTTAATATATGCATATGAGGTTTTTCCGGAATTGTTGTTTGTTGTTTCCGGCCTCATTTAAACTTGCCAAGATTAGATAGTTTCATCTTGCTTCACCTCTTGCCATGCTAACAACATTTAATATTGTTGGGTACAAAAACGAGAGAGAACTAAATAAGTCACGTGGTGTTCCGTCAATATGCAACTCGTTGCATATTTGAGCTCCACTTAATTTGTAGGATTGTTTGTGCACTTTGCCATGCCATGCTTCATTAAACCGGACATTCATCATACTCGATTGTGCATCATGCCATGTTGATGTGTTGGTTGTTTACTATGTTGTTTGCTTCTTTCCGGTGTTGCTTCTTCGGGTGGGTTCCGATAATGTCGTGTTGTGAGGATTCGTTCGACTACGTCCGTTTGTCTTCTTCATGGACTCGTTCTTCTTCCTTGCGGGATCTCAGGCAAGATGACCATACCCTCGAAATCACTTCTATCTTTGCTTGCTTAGTTGCTCGCTCTTTTGCCATGCCTATGCTGCGATACCTACCACTTGCTTATCATGCCTCCCATATTGTTGAACCAAGCCTCTAACCCACCTTGTCCTAGCAAACCGTTGATTGGCTATGTTACCACTTTGCTCAGCCCCTCTTATAATTTTGTTAGTTGCAGGTGAAGATTGAAGTTTGTTCCTTGTTGGAACATGGAGATGTTGTTCCTTTTTGGAACATGGTTACTTGTTGGGATATCACAATATATCTTATTTAATTAATGCATCTATATACTTGGTAAAAGGTGGAAGGCTCGGCCTTATGCCTGGTGTTTTGTTCCACTCTTGCCGCCCTAGTTTCCGTCATATCGGTGTTATGTTTCCGGATTTTGCGTTCCTTACGCGGTTGGGTTATAATGGGAACCCCTTGACAGTTCACTTTGAATAAAACTCCTCCAGCAAGGCCCAACATTGGTTTTACCATTTGCCACCTAGCCTCTTTTTCCCTTGGGTTAGGCCAGCCCAAGGGTCATCTTTACTTTAAACCCCCGGGCCAGTGCTCCTCTGAGTGTTGGTCCAACCCAGAGCACCGTGCAGGGCCATCCCTTGGCAAATTGGGTTACGTCGGCTCCTGTACGCTTAGCTTATCCGGTGTGCTCTGAGAACGAGATATGTGCAGCTCCTATCAGGATTTGTCGGCACAGCGGGTGGTCTTGTTGGACTTGTTTTACCATTGTCGAGGATGTCTTGTAGAACCGGGATACCGAGTCTGATCGGAATGTCTCGGGAGGAGGTCTATTCCTTCGTTGACCGTGAGAGCTTGTGATGGGCTAAGTTGGGACACCCCTGCAGGGATTTGAACTTTCGAAAGCCGTGCCCGCGATTATGGGCAGATGGGAATTTGTTAATGTCCGGTTGTAGAAAACCTAAAGTTGACCTTAATTAAAATACATCAACCGCGTGTGTAACCGTGATGGTCTCTTTCCGGCGGAGTCCGGGAAGTGAACACGGTGTTGGAGTTATGCTTGACGTAGGTTGCTCTAGGATCACTTCTTGATCATACTTTTATCGACCGTGCTTTGCCTTCTCTTCTCGCTCTCATTTGCGCATGTTAGCCGCCATATATGCTAGTCGCTTGCTGCAGCTCCACCTCATACCTTTACCTTACCCATAAGCTTAAATAGTCTTGATCGCGAGGATGCGAGATTGCTGAGTCCCCGTGACTCACAGATACTTCCAAAACTAGCTTGCAGGTGCCGATGAGTCCATACAGATGACGCAACCCAGCTCAGGAGGAGCTCGATGAAGATCTTGTCCTTTGTGTTGTTTCGTTCTAGTTGATCAGTAGTGGAGCCCAGTTGGGGTCGATCGGGGACCTTTGTCGCATTTGGGGTTCTTCTTTTATTTTGGTTCCGTAGTCGGACCTTGATTGTATCTGGTTGATGTAATGCTTTATTCATGTATTGTGTGAAGTGGTGATTGTAAGCCAACTAAGTATCTCTTTCCCTTATGTATTAAATGGGTTGTGTGAAGATTACCTCACTTACGACATTGCTTTCAATGCGGTTATGCCTCTAAGTCGTGCTTCGACACGTGGGAGATATAGCCGCATCGAGGGCGTTACACCCCTCAAGGCTCAAACCCACAAAAACGACCTTCAAAAGCGTCATACTAGGTGTAGAGGCCCATTGCACAGGCTCAGTTACAATGGAAGTGGTCTTCGGATCCCCGGATAACTTCCGAAGCGAGGAGTTAATCTTCGATATAGTCTCGTTCCGCAGTTGCTATCATGCACTGCTCGAGCGAACCGCATTCGCGAGATTCAACGTAGTACCGCACTATGCATATCTTAAGCTCAAGATGCCAGGACCATGGGGGTCATCACAGTCAATGGAAACACAGAGCGCTCTCTCCGTACGGAGGAGCACACTGCAGCCCTCGCATCAGAAGCACAAAGCAGCCTCTTAAGGCAATCCACCAGTTCGGCGATTCAAGACCCGGACACCTTCAAGCGCGCCCAGAGTAATCGGCAACAAGACCGCCTGGCATGTTCCGAGCTCGCATAGCAATGCGGCCCCCACCCCAGTACCAGCCAAACGGCGAAATTCGTGCATGGGTACATAATTACGCATTAAAAATACCATGGGCACAGGTGGGGAGGGGGGCACGACTACGGCACGCCCCAAGACGCGGCTCAACCGCACTAGGCGCTTCCCGCTTTGTTATTTTTCTCTCTTTCAGGACTTTAATCTCAGGAAACCTCGTCCGGCAGTACGGTTGCCGGACACACGATGCAACAACCAAGGAGGCAGGAAGCTACGTCGCACCATGAAACTCCCAGGTGGTCTCTGACAATGACTGAAATACCTGCTTTAAATACCATTTCTCAGCTTGCCCTTGGAGGGGACATGTCAAATAGTCCTACTTTTTGCTTATCGCACTACTTGTATCATTTTGCTTCGACGCACCTTTTTGAATAAACAATGCATAGCACTAGACTATTACCGCATTCTTTATTCTTTCTTATATATATATATATATATATATATATATATATATATATATATATATTAGCAGAATAACTATTCTGCATACCACTTCGGCACTGCACGCTCAACAGAAGCGCACTGCATCATTTTGACGACGAGCACTGCAATAGAGACTAGTGAACTTCTCGTCGGAAAAAACTGCACGCGTTATTTTTTCGGTACTGTTTTCACTCTAATTTTTTAACCGTTTATCGGAATGAGGGGTGTAATATACCATTGAAAAGCTATGGATTAGGTGCAACTTCGACATGTTGAACACTTTTCGAGATTCCACACGGTTTAAGAGCAGTTTTGAAAATAGTGCGGCGGATGACGAGTGGCAGCGAGCGTTTTTTCGTGTTTTTTCTAAACCGCTTGTTGGAATGAAGCAAATGATACGCCGTTGGATAGATATCGTCGAGGCGCATCTTTTTCATATATAAATATTTCTCTAATTCATTACGGTTTAAGAGCAGTTTCAAATTTACTAAATCGCGGAACTCTGTTTTTCAAATTTTTTGAAATTTTCGGTACTGTTTTTGCTCCAGTTTTCTAACCGTTTGTCGAAACGAGACATATGATACGCCGTTGGAAAGCTACAGACAAGGCGCAACCTTCATATGTTGAAATGGTTTTGAGATTCCTTATGGATTTTAGTTAATTTTGAAAATCGTGCGGCTGACTTCGAGAGGCAGCGGCTGTTTTTTCGTGAAATTTTTATGAACGGCTGGTCAGAATAATTCAAATCATACGCTGTTGGAAAGTTATCAACGAGACGCAACTTCTTCATGTAGAACACTCTCTCTAATACCTTACGGTTTAAGAGCAGTTTCGAATTTACCGACAAGCGGACACTCTGTTCTTCGCGAGACCAAAATCGTCATATTTACTGCATCGGACAGAAGAACGCACTGCTTCAGATGAAATACCGCACTTCATTAGATGGTCAAGGGCACTGCATGGTTTCTTTTTGTTTAGACATATTTTTTCTTAGACGGGGAAAAAAGAACGCACTGCTTCAGACGGAATAACGCACGTCATTAGATGGGCAAGTGCACTGCATGGTTTTTTTTGTGGGACGTAAATTTTTCCAAACGTGGTGGAGTGCACTTCGTGTCGAGCGTTGGTACTGCAGGGACGAGGTGAGTGCACTGCATCAATTTTTCTTTTTCCAATATTCTTTCTACTGCACACAACAACAGAGTGAGCTGCATTAAAAAAATCAACTTTTCCAATTTGTTTTTGCAGTCGGCAACATAGTGAACCACTGGGAGAGAGAAGATCACTGCGGCAATGAAACAAGTGAGCTGCACCTAAACAATTTTGTTGTTGTTTTCTTCAATGAATGTTTCCGAGAGAGCTGCGATCTGTACATATCTGGACTACGAACCAGGGCAAACGAACTACAGTGATCCTCTTTTTAATCCATAGTACAAACACACACAAATTACAATGACGAGGAACTACTACAACAACAAAAAAAGAACTCCACTTTTTTGCACAAACCGAGCTGCACTGGAGTGGCACCAGGAACTGCAACACGCCATGTAGAGCACCTCCTCTCTCACTCCAGCGATCTACAAAGGACAGCGTGGCCAACCACACAGAGAGCGGCCACTGGCACATCCACGGCACCGCACCAAGATCATAGGCGAACTGCAGACAAGCAAAATCAGAAGAAAAAGAAGTTCCCAAAGTGCAATAGAACGACGGTGAAGCACCGCACCACAGCGTGGGGAACCAAGCGAACTGCAACCGGCGGCGCCCTATCCTCAACTGAATGCCGGTGATGGGAGACAAGATTGAGATGCCCATGGCGGCACCTGCGGGCATAAGGGAGATGAAGTTGCAGCCCACCACCACCACACCCCCAGCCATCGAAGTCCAGAGGGCCGCGCGTGGCATGGCGCGCAGGCCTGGTTGCCCGGATCCAGGGGCGCACGGTCAGGAGGGGCAGCATGAGACGGACGACGATGGAGGATGGTGGTCGAGGTCAACACGAGATGCACTCAAACGCATGCACTCACCGAACGCACTTCACGCACGAGCGCCACCGAGCTGCACTGCCACCGAGCTACACCACGAGCGCCACCGAACTGCAGAGAGTCCTCTCGCCGAGGAGCCACCGGAGGCATGAGCGACCTGGACCCATCAGCCGTCAAGTCCAGGATGGGGAGGAGGCCGAACGGGGGAGCTGCCCCGGCCGCAGCGGCGGGGGTCCAGGCGGGACGCGCTGGAGGCGGATCCCACCGGATCCAGCACAGGGAGAGGTTGTTGTGGAGGGGCGATCGCCATGGATGGGGAGGAGGCAGTGGTGCTGGCCGGAGGGGGCGGACTGGAGGGGCTGGATTCGGCGGCGGGGCGTCGCGGGTGTCCGACGGGGCATGGATCCGGCGCGGCGGGGTGGTGGGGCGGGGATCCGACGACGCGGGGTTGGAAGGGGAGAAGGTCGGGGGTGGTGGAGCCGTGGCGCGGCGGGGCTCGCCGGGGTGGGCGCGATGGAGGAAGGTGGGGGCGGGGCGGGGGAAAGGTGGGAGAAGGTGAGGTGGTGCTCTGGCGGCGGCGGCGCCGGTAGAAGGTGGAGGGAGGTGGGGGTTTGGATCGGGGGAAGAGGGAGGTGGGTGTCGTGCGGGAGCTGGGGGTGGGCTTTGTTAGTGGCAGTGGGGTGGTTCGGTTCGCGGTGCGGTACGGAGAGAGGTGTTAGCAGAATAAGCGATTCGGTGTGCAGAATAAGACTCTTAAGGGTGTTATCATAATAGAACCACCCTATATATATATATATGTGTGTGTGTGTGTGTTCATTTATGACATTCAGCACCCGTACACTCTGGTACGGCCAATACGCCAGGGGCTTTAGCATACCCCATAATACGGCGTGAGAAGTCCGAACACTTTCGATAGTGCGGCACCCCGAGCTTATAGCATTATATGCATCAGCTCCGAATCATGTCTTGGGTCAATAGTTGAGTTTGCCCGGCTCCCATGTTTTGGTACCTTACGTTCCGCTATATCGGCTAAGGTAGCACTGGCAGAACTACTGCGATTGTGTCATGGTTCAGCTAGGCTAAGCACCTCAGTAGAGAAAGCTAAAACTGACTGTCATGATAAGGCGAGAGCTGGTCGCTGTTCGAGAGGTATCGAGTCCCTAAGGACTTATGCCGCTTAGAGCGAGGAGTTGGCTTTGTCCGGCTTAAGGGGTGCATAGCGCCCCGAATTCGGCCTTCCGAATACTAGGGGCTTCGCCAAAATTTAAAATTGTAGAATTCTATGGCTAAGTGAGAGTGATAAAGCAATATAGTCCGGTTGCCTCGTTCGTTGTGCTGAGCACATCCCCCGAAGGACCCAACAATGGGAAAAAGAGTGCTCAGGTTTATCCCGAACACCCCAGCACTCGTGGCCTGGGGGCAGAAGCCGACGACTGGCCATCTCTCAGATTTGATAAACAACCACACAGAAGGTAAATATTTTAAATTCAAATAAGTGTTGCATAGCGCATATGAACAAGTTTTCATAATACAGGATCACCCGAGCAAGTTAATTCAAAAATTACGTCCTTCGCACACTCGTCCGCCACAAGACGGGCACCCTTCAGGACACCCTCATAATACATCTCAGGGTGGCGATGCTCCTTGCCCTACGGCGGCCCCTCCTTCACCAGCTTCTCTGCGTCCATCTTGGCCCAGTGCACCTTCGCACGGGCAAAGGCCCGGCGTGCACCTTCGATGCAGACGGACCGCTTTATGGCCTGCAGCCGTGGGCAGGCATGCACAAGCCGCCTCACCAGGCCAAAGTAGCTGTGGGGAAGGGAGTCGCCAGGCCACCTCCGGACTATAAGGCCCCTCATGGCCTGTTCGGCTGCCTTATGCAGCTCGACCAGTTGCTTCAGCTGGTCGCTCATAGGCATCGGGTGTTCGGTCCCAGTATACTGAGACCAGAACAGCTTCTCTGTCGAGCTTCCCTCCTCGGCCTGGTAAAACTTCGTGGCATCCGACACGCTACGGGGCAAATCTGCGAATGCTCCTGGAGATCTCTCGACTCGGGTAAGTAACAAGTAATTTACTTTCACATGCTTGCTTTGCATATTGAATGCCTTACCCGCCGCTATCCTCCTCATCGCCTCAATCTCCTAGAGGGCCTTTTGGGCTTCAGCCTTCGCATTCTTTGTGCTCTCGAGGGCCGCGGCAAGCTCGGACTCTCGCGTCTTCGAGTCAAGCTCCAAAGCCTCGTGCTTCTTCATGAGAGACTGAAGCTCTTGTTGCACCTCGCCCACCCGTGCCTCTTGCTTTTCCCGCTCGGTGCGCTCCTTGGCCGCTTTGTCTTCGGCCTCAGACAACGCTTGCTTCAGGGTCGCCACTTCGGTCGTGGCTCCTGGCACATTCATGATGATCCTGTCATTTCACAACCACATTCTCTTTTATATATAGACAAGGTATTACTTACCTTTGTTCTCCTCGAGCTGCCTCTTGGCAATGCCGAGCTTTTTCTCGGACCCCTTGAGGTCCTGCTTCAGTGCGGCGACCTCCACAGTCAGTGCGGCAGAGGTCAGTAGCGAAGCCTGCGTACGCATACAGACATACTTATATTAGACTCCTGCAGATATTATTGGTCCTCTATTCAGCTTTTCTTTGAACACAAAACAGAGCATCAGGGGCTACTGTCTATGCGGTAATATTTTTCCTATATTTTAAATACTTACCTCAAGCCTGTGAGAAGGCTGGTACAGGCTTTAGTCAGTCCGCTCTAGGCGGACTGAACCTTCTTGATCACCGCACTCATAATAGTGCGGTGCTCTTCATCGATGGAAGCGCCGCTAAGCGCTCCCAACAGTTCGTCTAGTGCCTCTGGATGGACAAAGGTCACCGGCACGGACGGCTTGCCCCTCTTGGAAGAGGGCCGCCTGCCCGAGTCCGGAACCACTGGAGGTTCTGGTGCAGTGTCCGGCTGCGGGCTGAACTTGGAGCCCTTGGGAGCCTTGCTCCCTTTGCTCCTGGAGTCCGGAAGGTCGCCTTGAGGCACCTCTGGGACTGTCTCCCCCCGGCTCGGTGCCCATTGAGACAGTACCTCGGCATTGTCTGCAGGGCAAGGAGATGTGGTGGTTGGAAGTGTATCACTATCCATGTCCGACGAGTCCAAGGAACCGTCCGACGATGATACGTCGATACGGGCTTGGGGCGGACTGCATAATCATATTCGACGTTAGGAGAAGCAGTGCAACAAAAGTATGCTATGAGTTACTCTGGTATCCGAATACTTACGACTTCGCCAGGGGCTGGGCCCTGAGCAGCCACTCGTCTTCGCCGTCGGCGGCGGTGGTGGAACAGTCCGGAAGGAGAGTCCTTCCCTTCTTGGACCCTTCGGCCTCCCCGGTTGGGGCGGCCTTCCTTTTCTTGTCTCCCCCGGCTGGAGGGGGAGATTCTTCATCTTCCTTCTCCTTGTTTTCATGGGAGGAGTGTGTCTCCGAGTTATGGGACGATGAGTCTGATACCACCTGGCGCCGGGAACTCTTTCGGGTTCCCTTGGCCTTCTTCTTGGTCCTATCCGGCACCTCATAAGGAGGCGGAGTCCGCATCTCCGTCATGGGAGCGTCCGCAGGGTCTTCGGGCAGAGGGGCCGGACAGTTGATCTGCTCCGATGTCTCCATCCAGTCTTGTCAACGGCATGGGAGCTCAGACCCCGCGCATGGTTAAACTATGGGAAATAAACACCCTATCAGATGACAGAACTTACCGGATTCGCAGAACGCTTTGCGCTTAGCCCGCTGTCCTCGGTAAGAGAAGGAGGGACCTCGGCGCCCTTGAACAACACCCTCCAAGACGTCTTTATGCGTCGTGTCGAAGCGCTCGCTTAGAGTCTGGTGCCGGGCCGGGTCGAACTCCCATAAGTTGAAATCCCGTTGTTAACACGGGAGGATCCGGCGGAAGAGCATGACCTGGAATATGTTGACAAGCTTAAGTTTCTTGCTTGTCATGTTTCGGATACACTTCTGGAGTCCGTCCAGCTCCACCGATGAACCCCAGGACAGGACCTTCTCCTTCCAGGAAGTGAGCCGCATGGGGATTCCAGATCAAAACTCGGGGCCGCCACCCAGTTGGTGTCGCGAGGCTCGGTGATGTATAACCACCCCGATTGCCACCCCTTTATGGTCTCCGTGAAGGAGCCCTAGAGCCATATAACATTGGGCATTTTGCCCACAATGGCACCACCGCATTCCGCTTGTTGGCTGCCCACCACCTTCGGCTTGATATTGAAGGTCTTCAGCCACAGGCTGAAGTGGGGCCGGATGCAGAGGAAAGCCTCGCACACGACGATGAACGCTGAGATGTTGAGGATGAAATTTGGGGCCAGATCATGAAAGTCCAGCCCATAATAGAACATGAGGCCACGGACGAATGGATGGAGAGGAAACCCCAGTCCGCGGACGAAGTGGGGGAGGAAAACCACCCTTTCGTGAGGCTCCGGGGTAGGGATGACCTGCCCCGCGGCTGGCAGCCGGTGCGCGATATCCGCGGCTAAGTATCCGGCTCCATGTAGCTTTTTGATGTGTCCCTCCGTGACGGAGGAGGCCATCCACTTGCCTCCCGCTCCGGACATGTTTGGAGAGAGTTGAGGAGAAGGATGTGGACTTGGGCGTTGGAGCTCGAGTGCGCGAGAATGGATGAGCAAGGAGGAAGAAGGCGTGGGTAGAAAAAGGTGAGATCTTATCCCTTTATAAGGGCGGTCTAAACTGTGCGCCCCCACTAGCCTGGTAAAACTCGCTTATCCCCCAAGCGCCGTAATTGATGGCGCGATTGGGTTACCCACATCCGTATTGATGAGGATACCGTAATAAGGGGAGCATGATCTCTGCTTTGACAAGACGTGTCAAGAAACCAACTCGCGTTATGGGCGGGGCTGGTTAAAGAAAAATGGTTCGAATAATTACCGGGCCATGGCGTGATGTCATGCTGCCAAAACGTGACAGCAGATTAGATTTGTGGAAATATTATTCTCTCTACCACTAGTGCAGAACAGGGTAATAGCACCGGTTCGTAAGGCCCTTTAGTGCCGGTTCCATAACCAGCACTAAAGTGTGGGCACTAAAGGCCCCCCCTTTAGTACCGGTTCAGCACGAACCGGTGCTAAAGGGCAAACACATGGCACGAGCCAGCTCCATGGGCGCGTAGGACAATAGTACCGGTTGGTAACACCAACCGGTACTAAATGTTTTGGTGTGTTTTGTTTTTTTACTTTAATTATGTGTTTTCAATTTAATTTAGTGATTGTTTTACATTATAATGAGTTGTTAAATCATTAGGTTATTAGTTTGACTGGATGCGTGTGGATCCTAGCTAAGTCATCAAGTATATGTCATATCCATATTATATATAATTGATCACCTACTTAAGTGATCGAGGTAATATATATGGATATGGCATATATATACTTGATCACTTAGCTAGAATCCATCCAGTTGAAACTAATATGCAATTTCTTTCATAAATGATATAATAACTCATCATCATCATATTAATTAATATAAAAACTCTTGCATCATATATATCATCACCAACGGTTTTCATAGCAAAGATATCATCGAGTTCAACATGGTAATGATATTATAAGCGTTCATAACACCACAAAAGCAAATCACTGTTTGAGATTAAGTTCAGGACGAAGAACACGGACATGAGAGGACAAGTACTAAGAGCATGAACTAGCTAATTAATCACTCTTGCTGCTCTCTCTCAGGTAAAATAGCATAGAACATGTATACCTTTGCTGATTCATCATATTGGAGCATGCAGATGAACCTGTCTCCTAATCGCGGGTTGCGCTTCTGATTGCTGCCCCCTAGTACTTCTCTGTGATCGTTCACAATTTTGTTCCAGTCTTTTAATATTAAGCATTCCTCGCTATTAGAAATCCTGAATGCACTAAAGTGCATTGTAGGATATCTTGGCCGTAAGCTAACAATATTCATGGTACCTTTAGTCTCGATCCAATCAGGCACAACATTCATCGGGAGTCCCTGTTGAAGAACATCGTATAGTAACATACCTAGCAATGAAGTTTAGCTTAAAAAAATAATGTATGCAAAAGATGCACTGAGAAGAGATAGTAGAAATCTTACCATCTTTCCTAAATATATGGGATCGTAGTTCAGTACGAACACTATTGGTCGCACGTTTTGAGTACTAACATTTCTAAGTGCAGGAAAGAAATTTGTCTTGACAGCATCAAGATCCTCAAGCCATGAAACATAATGACTTGTCTCCTCACAGTTTTGTTCAGCCCCGGGACAGTGGATGGTCCTGTCTACCAAGCGCCGGACATGTTTGCTTGACTGGAAGTAAGCTGTCAATATTAATTGAGATCTATTAATTATTCAACTGGTTCAAATAATCTCATATCGAAGACATAAATATGGTTGAGAAACTTACATAATGGTAGAACTGGAGGCGTCTGCACATCGACCCAGATGTCTCTATTACCTTCAATATCATCTTCCGGACGAATATCAAAGGTGATAACCATATCAGGCTCAAATGCATAAGCCTTGCATAGTTCTTGCCAAGTTTTGCATTCAAAATAGGTGTATGTGTCTGCATTGTGTAATTTGACGTTGAAGGTATAACCATGCTCGGTCTTCAAGTAAACTCTTTTTACCTCCATAGTTTCGTTAGGACTGAAACCTATCTTATCCAAGACAAAAATTCTTGCATGGCAGGGGATGCGCTAGTAGAATAGTGAAAAATTAAAATTAAAAGGTGAAGCAAAATGAAGCATAAGTCATGCTTAATTACGAAGAAAGACTTGTCGTTGTGACTTACTGTATCCACTTCGAAGTTCTCATCCAGCTTGATGCTGAAGCATCTATTATCAACTAGAAAATTTTGGCCGCACAGGCCGCGCTGGTCTTCGCAGTATTCACACATAATGAAATCATGTTCGTCGTCAGACGACATTCCTATGTTCATAGGTGAAACATTAAACACTTATTAGTTCTATTAATTCAACTAATTCTGTTAATTCAACTGGTTCAACTAAGCACTTACGAAGAATATACCTAATTAATTAAACTAATTCAACTAACTAGTTCAACTAATTAATTGAACTAATTCATCTAATATCTAACATATATGTTCATATATAGGTGAAACATTAAACACTTACTAGTTCTATTAATTCGACTAAATAAACTTGTTCTATTAATTCAACTAAGCATTTACTAAAAATAAACTTGTTCTATTAATTCAACTAAGCATTTCTTACTAAAATAAAGTAGGTAGTTCTATATAGTAATATTTTGATTAGATCATCAAATCTCATATACCTAAATTTTCTTACTAAAAATAAACTTGTTCTATTAATTTTCATACTAAAATTAAACTAGTTATATTAATTCAACTAGTTCAAATAATCTCATATATATACCTAATTAATATCTAGCTATACTAATTCAACTAGTTCAACTTGTTCTAATTCATGTAAAATATATTTAACATCTTTTCCATATAATTCGTCTAACCATTAACATTCTAACATTATTATCTACGTAATTTATCTAACATTAATCTAAACAACAGAAAATAGAAAATAAGTAAAAATTAACAATGTGTGTGTATGTGTGTGTGTACGTATGACCGGGGGACGGCGGCGTACGGGCGTCGGCGGGCGACGACGGGGGGACGGGCGCGGCGGGCGAGAGGCGGCGGCGACGTACGGGCGCGGCGGGGGCGACGGGTCGGGCGGTGATGGCGGCGGGGGTGGCGAGGGCGGCGCGCGATGGGGCGACGGGCGCGCGGCGAAGAAGTTTGGATCGAGAAGAACTACTGGTGGTCGATGAACTAATTTTTTCGTAGGTTCCATATATATAGGAGGGGTCTGTAGTGCCGGTTGGAGCCATCAACCGGTACTAAAGGCCAATTTTCGCCAGGCCAAGGGGCGGGAAACGGCCCCTTTAGTACCGGTTCGTGCCACGAACCGGTACTAAAGACCCCCCCTTTAGTACTGGTTGGAGCCACCAACCGGTACTAATGGTTGTGCGCTGCCACCGGTGGTGCACAATGTTTAGTCCCACCTCGCCGAGCGAAGGGCAGCCGCACTAGTTTACAAACCCAGCCGCGGCTGCTCCTTCGAGCTTCTCTATATAGCAGGCTTCTGGCCCTAACTAGGGCGCGCTGGCACTTCTGGGCCTGCATTTGCACACCCTAGGTTTGGCAGGCCCACTGTGCAGCCCGCCAACAAATTTTTTATATAGTTTTTTCTTCTCTGCATTATTTATTTTCTTCTATTTATTTTTGAGTAGTTTTTTATATAGTTTTTTATTTTCTGCATTATTTACTTTCTTCTATTTATTTTTGAGTAATTTTTTTGTATAGTTTTTTTTTCTGCATTATTTCTTTTCTTCTTTATTTTCTTCCATTTCCAGTTTGTACACGAAGTGCGTCCAGTTTTTGCCGTGACCCTCTCTACTCTTTCGCACATGCTATGCGGGTGAATGATGATACCATGCCAAGTTTCAACATTTTCAGAATTCATTTTGTAGTGATTTTCAATTTCACGGTCGTTTAGCTCTCTATACAATTAGGTAAATGACCGAAAAACAACAAATGATGTCAGAAGATGTTGGAAATTGATGACGTCGCTTTGAATGCTGCATACTGAACACAAAAGAAGTCTGGAGTTCAAATAAATTTAGAAAACATTGAAGTGCCTGTGTAACAGATGAGTTCTCATCCGAAACCCTGATACTCCGGAAGAGTTTGTCCAATTTGTACACGAAGTGCGTCCAGTTTTTGCCGTGACCCTCTCTACTCTTTCGCACATGCTATGCAGGTGAAATGATGATACCATGCCATGTTTCAACATTTTCAGAATTCATTTTTTAGTGATTTTCAATTTCACGGTCATTTAGCTCTCTAAATAATTAGGTAAATGACCGAAAAACAACAAATGATGTCAGAACCTATTGGAAATTGATGATGTCGCTTTGAATGCTACATACTGAACACAAAAGAAGGTAGGAGTTCAAATAAGTTTAAAAAACATTGAAGTGCCCGTGTAACAGATGAGTTCTTGTCCGAAACCCTGATACTCCGAAAGAGTTTGTCCAGTTTGTACACGAAGTGCGTCCAGTTTTTGCTGTGACCCTCTCTACTCTTTCGCACATGCTATGCGGGTGAAATGATGATACCATGCCAAGTTTCAACATTTTTAGAATTCATTTTGTAGTATTTTCAATTTCACGGTCATTTAGCTCTCTAAACAATTAGGTAAATGACCGAAAAACAACAAATGATGTCAGAACATGTTGAAATTGATGACGTCACTTAGAATGCTGCATACTGAACACAAAAGAAGTCCGGAGTTCAACTAAGTTTAATAAACATTGAAGTGCCCGTGCAACAGATGAGTTCTCGTCCGAAACCCTGATACTCCGAAAGAGTTTGTCCAGTTTGTACACGAAGTGCGTCCAGTTTTTGCCGTGACCCTCTCTACTCTTTCGCACATGCTATGCGGGTGAAATGATGATACCATGCCAAGTTTCAACAATTTCAGAATTGATTTTGTAGTGATTTTCAATTTCACGGTCATTTAGCTCTCTAAACAATTAGGTACATGACCGAAAAACAACAAATGATGTCAGAACATGTTGGAAATTGATGACGTCGCTTTGAATGCTGCATACTAAACACAAAAGAAGTCAGGAGTTCATATAAGTTTAAAAAACATTGAAGTGCCCGTGTAACAGATGAGTTCTCGTCCGAAACTCTGATACTCCGAAAGAGTTTGTCCAGTTTGTACACGAAGTGCGTCCAGTTTTTGCCGTGACCCTCTCTACTCTTTCGCGCATGCTATGCGGGTGATATGATGATACCATGCCAAGTTTCAACATTTTCAGGATTCATTTTGTAGTGATTTTCAATTTCACGGTCATTTAGCTCTCTAAACAATTAGGTAAATGACCGAAAAACAACAAAAGATGTCAGAACATGTTGGAAATTGATGACGTCGCTTTGAATGCTGCATACTGAACACAAAAGAAGTCCGGAGTTCAAATAAGTTTAAAAAACATTGAAGTGGCCGTGTAACAGATGAGTTCTCCTCCGAAACCCTGATACTCCGGAAGAGTTTGTCCAGTTTGTACATGAAGTACGTCCAGTTTTTGCCCTGACCCTCTCTACTCTTTCGCGCATGCTATGCAGGTGATATGATGATACCATGCCAAGTTTCAACATTTTCAGGATTCATTTTGTAGTGATTTTCAATTTCACGGTCATTTAGCTCTCTAAACAATTAGGTAAATGACCGAAAAACAACAAATGATGTCAGAACATGTTGGAAATTGATGACGTCGCTTTGAATGGTGCATACTGAACACAAAAGAAGTCCGGAGTTCAAATAAGTTTATGAAACATTGAAGTGGCCATGTAACAGATGAGTTCTCGTCTGAAACCCTGATACTCTGAAAGAGTTTGTCCAGTTTGTACATGAAGTGCGTCGAGTTTTTGCCGTGGCCCTCTCTACTCTTTCGCGCATGCTATGCGGGTGATATGATGATACCATGCCAAGTTTCAACATGTTCAGGATTCATTTTGTAGTGATTTTCAGTTTCATGGTCATTTAGCACTCTAAACAATTAGGTAAATGACCGAAAAACAACAAATGATGTCAGAACATGTTGGAAATTGATGACGTCACTTTGAATGCTGCATACTGAACACAAAAGAAGTCCGGAGTTCAAATAAGTTTAAAAAACATTGAAGTGGCCGTGTAACAGATGAGTTCTCGTCCGAAACCCTGATACTCTGAAAGAGTTTGTCTAGTTTGTACACGAAGTGCGTCCAGTTTTTGCCGTGACCCTCTCTACTCTTTTGCACATGCTATGCGGGTGATATGATGATACCATGCCAAGTTT
This sequence comes from Triticum urartu, assembly GCF_056163025.1. NCBI lineage: Eukaryota > Viridiplantae > Streptophyta > Magnoliopsida > Poales > Poaceae > Triticum > Triticum urartu. The sequence goes on from NC_141873.1 coordinate 27,099,313, forward strand.
CAACATTTTCAGGATTCATTTTGTAGTGATTTTCAATTTCACGGTCATTTAGCTTTCTAAACAATTAGGTAAATGACCGAAAAACAACAAATGATGTCAGAACATGTTGGAAATTGATGATGTCGCTTTGAATGCTGCATAATGAGTTCAAATAAGTTATTAAAAATAAAAAAGAGGTGCAATGTTGGTTAATTTGTTTCAAGACATTCGGAGTAGTGTAGACTGCACTGCACATAGCTCAGTGCAATCTATGCTATTCCGCAAGGCTTGAAGCTAATCAACATGTAGGTGAGCATTGCAACTCTTCGTCATTGTCTGTGCACTCATGGCTTATAAACCGCTCATACTTCCTCTCTCTTGGCGAGGTGGGACTAAAAATCAGCTTACAAAGAAACTCTATTACCGGTTCATGGCATGAACCGGTACTAAAGGTCTTCGTGGGGGCCCCAGACTGACCATAGCCTGACACAGCCTTATTAGTACCGTTTCGTGGCATGAACCGGTACTAAAGGTTACCCACGAACCGGTACTAATGATGCTCGCCCGTCTAGCCGTTGGAACCGGCACTAATGGTCACATTAGTGCCAGCTCAAATTCAAACCGGCACTAATGTGCTTCAAATTTCACCCTTTTTCTACTAGTGTACGATGGTATGGGGAACTTATTTTGCAGGGTCGGACACTATCCTTGTATTCAAACTCTTCTGTGGTGTATTCAGAGGAGGAACCCGCCTTGCAATGCCGAAGACAACACCGCGTGCCGAACTCGTCGTCATTGAAGCCTGGTTCAGGGGCTACAGAGGGATTCCTGGATTAGGTGGTCTCCGGACAGCCGGACTATATCCTTTGGCCGGACTGTTGGACTATGAAGATACGAGATTGAAGACTTCGTCCCGTGTCCGGATGGGACTCTACTTGGCGTGGAAGGCAAGCTAGGCAATACGGATATGTATATCTCCTCCTTTGTAACCGACCTTGTGTAACCCTAGCCCCTTCCGGTGTCTATATAAACTGGAGGGTTTTAGTCCGTAGGACAACATACAATCATACGATAGGCTAGCTTGTAGGGTTTAGCCTCTCCGATCTCATGGTAGATCAACTCTTGTACTACCCATATTATCAAGAATAATCAAGCAGGACGTAGGGCTTTACCTCCATCTACTTAGGCCCCCGGGTCTATCTTCATCATATTAATCTCCTACTACTTAGTTATTTCCTTTGCTTTTTTACTTTGCCTTTATTTTACTTTGCATCTTTATCACAAAAATACAAAAAATATTATGTTATCATATCTATCAGATCTCACTCTCGTAAGTGGTCGTGTAGGGATTGACAACCCCTATTCGCGTTTGTTGCGAGGATTTATTTGTTTTGTGCAGGTACGATGGACTCGCGCGTAGCCTCCTACTGGATTGATACCTTGGTTCTCAAAAACTGAGGGAAATACTTACGCTACTTTGTTGCATCATCCCTTCCTCTTCGGGGAAAACCAACGCAGTGCTCAAGAGGTAGCAAGAAGGATTTCTAGCGCCGTTGCCAGGGAGGTCTACGCAAAAGTCAATATACCAAGTACCCATCACATACCCTTATCTCCTGCATTACGTTATTTGCCATTTGCCTCTCGTTTTCTTCTTCCACCCTTCACCCTTGCCGTTTTATTCGCCCTCTCTCTCTCTCTAACCTCCCCCTCTTTCTCTATTTGCCTCTATTTGCCCGCTTGCTTTTTGTTTGCTTGTGTGTTAGTTTGCTTGCTTGTCACGATGGCTCTACCTAAATTTGGTGATCTTCACCTTAAAAGATTAGAAGAGATCGAAAGCAATGTCAGGAGCTTTATGGTTTTGCAATTTGCATGGCCCATTAGCTTCCGGGGTGCTTGTTTCTGACCAACAGGGAAGTATTCTGCGCCTTAAGCTAAATATGCACAAATGCTATGTGTCGCCCGTGGCAAGCATTATTGTGCAGTTGTCTACGCGCGCTCGCTAGCGGGCTGGCCCATGAAGCGGCTATTGAGCGTTCTCTTTGAATAGTTGTAGGAAGGTTCTGGGAGCTTCCCGTCTAGTTTTTCAGAGCTTCCGGGTTGGGTTTTTATCCTGTTTGGTTTTTATATTTTATTTCATGTCTTACGCAGGTTTTCAAAATTTCATGAAAATTTGATTTCATCAATGTTTTTGAATATTGTGGATATTTTGGAAACCACAATGATTTGAATTCGTAAATTTATGACTTTCACAAATATTTACCGAAGCACTATTTTAATTCGTGAGGTTTTTTGAATTTCATGAACATTTTTAAAATTCACAAGTATTTTTTTATTTCATGAATAACATTTCGAATTCGTCAAGGCTTTATAAATTATAGAACATCTTTTTAATTCATGTACCTTTTAAATTTTCGTGAACTCGTTTTGAATTCATGAACATTTTATAAATACAAGAATATGTTTCAAATTCACGTACATTTTCTGAATTAGTGAACCATTTTTTAATCCCTTAATATTTTTTCAATTCAGAAACATTTTTTCTAGGCAAAAGCTACAAAACTGAACTAAGGACGAAAAGAATTCACAAACTGAATTGGTTAAAAAAATCGCTCAACAAACCATTCCGTGTGGCGCCCGACAGCCAGGCACTGCACTCCACAGTGCAGCGCCTAGCTCTCAGGCGCTGCACGTCTGGCCAGCATGGCACAGATGGGCCCCACACCGAGCAGTATAGCGCCTTGGAGCTAGGCGCCACACATGTAATGTGCAGCGCCTAGCTCTTAGGTGCTGGACATTCTGTTAGTAGTGGGAAGGCTAGTCCCCCCTCCCCCACCCCCCACAACCCACCCCCACCCGTGATTTCCCCTCTCCCCCGTCACAAATCCTTCTCCAAATCTTTCAAATCTGAAGATTTTGTCTGTGGATGTCACACCCTAGCTAGTTCAAGCATTAGAGTGTGCATCATGTTTAAATTTCTCTTAAATTTGAAATGGGGAAAGCAGAAACCCCCAACACCCCCTGGAAAAAACTACGGTTTACTAAAATTATTTTCAATGAACCTGAAATGCCCTTCTAAAAAGTCCACCCTCTTTGTCTTAGGTTAGAACCTCTGGCAAAATTGGTGCACAATTTTCTAGGTCAACAGAAGGCCATTGAATTAAATCATAAGTATTTGAATTTGGGCATTTAAATGCTATAAAATAATTTAAATGCTCAAATAATTCTGGAAATAAATGTTTGCTGTTAGGAATAATCCCAACAGAGCCCACAATTATTTTCAGGATTTTAGCAAGTGCCTAAGTATTTTTAATTAAGGCCTAAAGCTACAGAAAAATAGCAAAAGAAAACAAAATCAAAAAAAGGAGAAGGAAGCCACCTGGGCCTTACCTGGCTCGGCCCAGCCGACTGGCCAGCGCCAGTCACCCCCTACCTCGCGCCAGGAGGCAGGGGCGCGTGTTCGCCGCGCGCCCGCCACGCGCCGGCCACCTCCTGCTTCTGCCGACGCCCGGGAGACGCCCAGAGGACGCCACGCGACCCCCACGTCCCCCTCTCATCCTCTCTCACTCTCCCCCTCATCTCCCTCCCTCTCTCCCGCGATGGCCGAGCACGTCCATCGCCGCCAATCGCCGTAGTCGCCGCCAGAGACATCCCCTCGCCTCTCCGACGAGCTCATTAGCTCCGCCTCGACTCCCTCGCCCTTCCCACCGAGCCACGCTTCGCCGGAGGCCCTGCAACGCCGCCTTCGCCCTCGTCTTCAACCTCGGGCACCCGAGCCATCTCCGGTCGATTCGCCGTCGCCAAGACCTCCCCGAGCTCGCTGACCCCCTCTCCGACCCCGCTGTGAGCTCCTCTTCCTCTTCCCCTAGCTCCCGTGCTCGTTTGGCCGCTGTAGCCACCATTTCCACCATACCCGAGAGCTCCTCGCCGCCGGCCATGGCGCCGTCGTGGCCAGAGGCACAGTGGCTTGAAGCTGGGCACACCACCATGCTCGACACCTCACCAGGAACCCGTAGCCACCCCCAGCTCCTTCTCCCGTGCACCGTAGCCTCAAAACCAACCTCACCTGACTCCGGCGACCGCCAAGCTCGTCGCCGGCGACGTTTCCGGCCACCCCGAGCCCAACCACCAACACCAAACGCTGCGGCTCGTTCCCGGCTACCCGTAGATGATCTCCGCCGTCGTTTTGGTCGCCTGAGGGCATTTTCCGAAGCCCTCCGCCGTCTCGGTCTCGCCGGCGACTCAACGCCGGCGGGATTAGCACTGTTGACCGATGGGTTTGACCACTGACGTGGACTGGGTGGGCCCAGGTTGACTCCCCTGAGTCAATGACAAGTGGGCCCCCCTCTGCTAATTATCCAGATTAGTTTCTAACTAAAATTAGTTTGTTTAATTAACTACTGACACGCGGGACCCACCAGTCAGGTTTGACTTGGACGTCCCCGTTGACCCTGACGTCACCCTGACGCATTGCTGACGCAGTAATTGATTTACTGGAATTATTTTTATCCAGGAAATTCCAGAAAATAGTTCAAACTTCAAAAATTCATAGAAAATCAACCATAGCTCCAAATGAAATAATTTATATATGAAAAATTATCAGAAAACTTCAATCTACCCATCTGTAATGGTTTCGTGCATGACAAAACAAGTTTACCTTGCTGTTTAAGCAGAATAAGTAAATGCACTATAAAGGCCATGTTTAATGAGCTAATATTTGAATCTTTGATTCAAATGAGTTCATCCCTTTCTATTTTAGCTTGCATTAGGCCAAGACACAATCATATTGCCATGTCATAGCATGCATCATATTGTTGCATATCGTCATGTGTTGATTGTGTTCCGATGTGTTCTTCGTGGTAGGTTCTGCCTCCGAGGATATTCACGAGTATCCAACTGAAGGGCAGTATCCCGCTACCACTCCATCAGGCAAGCAACCATTGATCATTCCGATACAAACCCATGTTCTCGCTTCTGCTCTTGTTTACTGCATTAAGACAACGTGATTCAAACTCTTGTGTGCTACGGTAGTTGAACCCCTATCCTCTTCATGACCTGTCATTGCCACAGTAACTAGATGAAACCCACTAGCATGTGTAGGAGTTGATTGAGCCATGTATGTGATTCCTACCTTGCTATTCCTGCTATGCTTAGAGTTGTGTCAGGTCTAGTTCATCTAGGTGATGGGCTAGAGTGAAATGCTTATGTCGGTAATATGCGGGATGTGTTGAACTTGTTTTGGTAAAGGTATCGATGAGAGGCCATGTAGGAGTACATGGTGGGTGTTTCATTGAGGCCGTCCCTAAGAACTGAGATCTGTATGCGTGATTTAAGATTCAGCTACTACCACACATTGGGCCCTGAAATATGACCCTGCTCGACTTACTGACCCCTTTCGCCTCTGTTCAGGAGTTGCAACTAGTTTCTGGTGTTTGTAGGACATGTGTTGGCGGCCATGCGTAGTGCTGACCCTAGGGGTGGGCTATGATGCGGTAGATACACTGTGGCCGGGTATGCCGGGCGCCCGTTTGGCGTCTCGGGACCCTGTACACATCGTTTGGGGCCGTTGAGGACACCCCGGACGGATTTCCTTACGGATGGAACCTGAATAGGCGATAAACCTGAACTAGAGACTTGTGAGGTTAGTCAGGTCGTGGTCTACACCCACGTCGGTTTTCGCTTGAAGTCTGCCGAGCACATGTCGTGTGCAGACGCTAAGTGGTGGAAACATGTGTGACGAAGTACACCCTTGCAGGTTATAAAACTATTCGAATAGCCGCATCCGTGGTAAAGGACTACTTGTTTGCCTATACAGTTCATAGACAAATTAATGGATACTACTAAAAGACTCAAGATAAGTGTGAGTACCGAGGATGGCCCTCTCGTAGGATGACGAGGGAGGATCCCCGGTGGAGTATTGTGTTGGTGAGTAGTGGACTTGTGTGCGAAAACTATTTTACTAGTGAAGTTCCGTAGGATAGTTGAGCCAAGTGTCAAAGCTAGCTTGCTGCAATAACCCCACCACCTTCTTGAGAATAAGCATGTATAGTAGGTTCTGATGTAAGACTTGCTGAGTACCTTTGTACTCATGTTTGCTTAATTACTGTTTCAGACGACAACACCGCCCCCTCCAATGGGTTCTACGTAGACCTTGACGTCGACGAGTGACTAGCCACCCAGGTGGTGATCCTGGCCATGGAGGGCCCTATGTAGATAGACAGGCTTCGAGAAGCCTTCTTTCTTTCTAGAGTCTGTACTCAGACTAGTTGCTTCCGCATGTGCTTGTATGATTGTATGACTTGAGTGTCGGGTCATGTGACCCCTATCTGTATGAACATGTTATGTATGGCTCTCTGGAGCCTTTAAATAAAGTACTTGATTTGTAGAGTTTTGTTGTGATGCCATGTTGTATGTACTCATATCGGGCATATTGTGTGTATGATTGAAATGCTTGGTATGAGTGGGATCCGACAAATCTAGTTGTTTATCCTTGGCAGCCTTACTTATGGGGAAATGTAGTCTAGTGTTCCTCGAGCCATAGTAGTCCGCTAAAGCCCGGTTCACCGGAGTCCTGCTAGCCCAGCACTACTGTTCAGGACACTTGACTGGCCGGCATGTGTTTCACTTCGTTCCTATGTCTGTCCCTTCGGGGAAATGTCACGCGGTGATTTCCGGAGTCTTGCCTAGCCTGCTACAGCCCGGGTTCCCGGGAGTCCTGTTAGCCCAGTGCTACAGCCCGGAATCACATGTTGATGACCAACATGCTCGATGTGATTCATGTATGCCTGTCTCCATAGGTCTGAGCCGCTTTGGGTTCACGACTAGCCATGTCGGCCCGGGTTCTCTGTCATATGGATGCTAGCGACACTATCATATACGTGAGCCAAAAGGCGCAAACGGTCCCGGGCCATGGTAAGGCGACACCCGTGGGATACCGTGCGTGGGGCCGCAAAGTGATATGAGGTGTTACCGGCTAGATCGATGTGACTTGGAATCGGGGTACTGATAGCGTTGGCATCAGAGCCGGACTGCCTGTAGGTTCGTTGAGCCAAACTGGTCGATGTCGAGTCTAGAAATGCTTTAGTTATATGTAGGGGAATTGATTGTGGGAGGGAACGTAAGGCTCTTTTACTCCTTTACCCTATGCCTCTGATCTGAGTCATTCTCTCCTCATTCAACGTGGGTTAAGGACTAGGCTCTCTTCTTCTATCTGGTTCACGTGTTACTAATCCGTAGTAGCTTATAGGATTATTGTTACACGTCCCAGTTCAGTTTCTCCTATTCTTAGTATGTTGCTAATTGAATCAGAACCTTGATATGATGTTGTTGAGTGGTATTATGAACTGTTGTGGATGTCTCAAATCTTTTTCTGAGCATTTACAGCCGTTATGCTGTCCAATTTTCCCTAGAAATTCTAATGTCTTTGCATTGTGGTTGTGCTTTCAGATGGCCAACCGTGTTCAAAACCAAGTGGTTCGCCTGACCAGGTGCCTCGACGTGCCCGGTCATACTGCTATGTTAGTCCGGGTCATGATCGAGACAGGTTACCGTTGGTATCCCGAATACACTGTCGAAGAGCAGTACCGCGACTTTAATCAAAGCCAGTATTTCTGCACCGTCAGGATATTTCCTTCTTATCCTGGATCTACCGAGCCCCTTCACTGTTCCTATGGACTCGGGGTTACCCTTGAGATGGCTGTGCAGGATGCTGCCTATTCCATGATGACCATCTTGTGAGTCCGGACTGGCCTGCTTCGGAGCACTGATTTCCGTTACATGCCAGCTTCACTTCCGGGAGCGCAAGGGTATCATCAGGCTATCTATGCTGACTCCACTCAGGAGGATTCATTAACTTGTACCACTGCTGAGATGCTCGAAGATAAGGACCGAGAGAATCGGGCCTTGAGGCTGGAGCTTTTCAATACCCGTGCTGATCATTGGGCCACATTGACTCGGTTTGCACCTGCGGTGCAAGATGGATGTATGGATACAAGGGATCTGTATCCTGTGAGATCAGCTCTGCCAGACATGGTGGATTGGTGTGATGTGGGAGGCATCACCCCACCCCGTGGTCCCCGCAGGCCACCGTTTGTTGGTCCAAGACCTCATCCTAGGCCCTATGGTCCACAGGCTCCTCAGGACCGTCTGTTCCCGGATGGTCACGTTGAACTTCCAGGCTATGGAGGTGACTTCTATGAGGACTACTACGGAGCTGTCTGAGTTAGTAGTAGTACCACTAGTATTGTAGCAGTTGTATCTCCACTGTCCTGCGTGACTTGTGGAATATGACTTTGCGTGTAATCGATTCCAGAGGTGTAGACAAATAATGTATAGGAGCTTGGAATGCCTCCGATGAGATGTAACGTCTTTCATCATAGTTGTACTGTAGCCTGGGATTGTACTAAACGATGTATGATGTGTATGACCGTTGGTATATATATCGCAGTTTTATATTACCATGACATATGGATGAACATCTCTGCATTCCGTGTTATCCATTACATTCTGCAACTCCCTTGCTAAGTTTGAGCCATCCTTGTCTAAACTGTTGTCTTGTTTTCTCTCCTAGGATGGTCAATACCCGCAGCAACCCTGCTGCCCCGGAGCAGGGGGAAGCCAGTGCAGCTAGAGGTGAAAATCTGCCTCACCCGCCTTCTTTGGCCGAAGTGATGCTGGAAGCGGAAAGAAACAAGCGTGAGACTAACCGCCTGCTGGAGCGGATTGAGCAGAACACTGCACGCCACCCACGAAATGACTTGGTGTCAATCAATGACTTTATCAAGCTGTACCCACCAAAGTTTAACCATTCTGTCGAGCCCCTCGACGCGGATGACTGGCTTCGCAGCATCACCCACAAGCTACGTTCTGCCAACGTAGCCGAAGCCGACAAGGTTACTTATGCTGCCTATCACCTCGAAGGCCCTGCTAGCCTTTGGTGGTAAAACTTCGAAGCTATGCGCCCGGTCGGCCAAATCACTACTTGGGCTGAATTCAGTGAGGCTTTCCGCGAGCATCACATTCCGGAAGGTCTCATGGATTGCAAGAGGGAGGAGTTCTGCAACTTCACCCAAGGAAGACTGACTGTGGATGCATATAGTCGTGAATTTGGGAATCTGGCACGCTATGCCCCTGAAGAGGTTTCTACTGACGCTAAGAAGCAGGCAAGGTTCCGCAAGGGATTTAGCCCTGAGCTTCGCCGCGATCTCCGTCTGCACGAGTGCACATCCTTTCAGAAGTTGGTCAATAAAGCCATCAGTGCTGAGACAGGCCAGACTGATTATGACGCTTCACGCAAACACTCCCGTGATTTTGGCTCTTCATCCGGCTCTGGAGCTCAGAAGCGCCGGGTGTGGATCCCAAGCACGGCACTGCCACCCAGGTTCATCCCGAGGCCATCCTTTGAGGCGCCTCGTCCCAACCAGCAATTTGCACCGCCCAAGCCCTATGGTGGCCCCGCTGCTAATGCTGCTCCATGCCCCAATGTGGTGACATGCTTCAAGTGTGGAGAGCCGGGTCACTATAGCCGAGAGTGTCCCCAGAACAACAACCCCAATCAAACTGGAAAGTCCGTTGGCCGTGGTAAGCCAGCGAGAAAGACTTTCTACGCCAAGCCGGCCACCACTGCACGTGGCCATGTCAATTATGTTTCAGCCGAGGAGGCTCATGAGGATCCTACAGTCGTCCTTGGTACGCTCCTTGTTAACTGCCATCCGGCATCTGTTCTTTTCGATACTGGAGCATCTCATTCATTCATATCCGAGAACTATGCTCGATTGCATAACACGACATTCTGTGACATGCCCTCTACCATGGAAATTCAAACCCCTGGCTCTAGATGGCAAACTTCTAGAGTAAGCCATGGGAACAAAATTCTTGTCGATAGACTTGTCTTCCTTGCATCCTTAATAGCTCTCAAGTCCTCCGACATAAACATCATCTTGGGTATGGACTGGATGTCAGCTCATTATGCTAATATCGATTGTGCCACTAGAACCGTTCAACTTACTCACCCCTTGGGCAAGACAGTTAATGTCTTAACTCGAGTGGCCAAGCGCCAACTTTCTTCTCTAAATGCCAACCCCCTTCCAGACCTTGAGGATGTTCCGGTAGTCCGAGACTTCCCGGATGTCTTTCCAGAAGAACTGCCAGGTGTTCCACCTGACAGGGATGTCGAGTTTGTGATAGACCTTGTTCCAGGAACCATTCCAATTTCTAGAAGACCCTACAAGATGGCACCCTTAGAACTAGCCGAGCTTAAGAACCAACTCGATGAGTCCTTGAAAAAGGGTTTCATCCGTCCTAGTTCCTCTCCTTGGGCTTGCCCCGTCCTCTTCGTTAAGAAGAAGGATGGAACGGATCAAATGGTTGTGGACTACCGACCTGTCAACTTGGTCACCATCAAGAACAAATACCCGCTTCCCAGGATCAACGACCTGTATGATCAGCTCGCTGGATCCTCAGTCTTCTCGAAGATGGATTTGAGGTTGGGCTACCATCAAATCAAAATCAGAAACGGGGACATACCCAAAACGGCCTTTGTTAGTCGTTATGGCCAATATGAGTACACCGTCATGTCCTTCGGTTTAACCAATGCCCCGGCTACCTTCTCTCGGTTAATGAACTCGGTCTTCATGGAGTACTTGGATAAATTCGTTGTAGTATACCTTGATGACATACTCATCTACTCCAAGAATGAAGAGGAACATGCCGAACATCTAAGGCTGGTATTGATGAAACTTCAAGAGCATCACCTTTATGCCAAATTCTCCAAGTGTGAATTTTGGTTGCCAGAAGTGACCTATCTAGGCCATGTAATCTCTGGTAAGGGTATTGCTGTCAATCCCGAGCGAGTTCAAGCCGTCCTTTATTGGACTCCACCTGAAACGGTCAAGCAAGTTCGGAGTTTCCTTGGCCTAGTGAGCTATTGCCGCCGCTTCGTCAAAAATTTCTCCAAGGTTGTTAAACCTCTAACTGAACTCCTCAAGAAAGATAAAAAGTTCGAGTGGACTCCACAGTGCGAGATCAGTTTTCAAGAACTGAAAAGACGCCTGACATCTGCCCCCATACTGGTACCACCAGACTTCTCCAAGGACTTTATTATCTATTGCGATGCCTCGCGACAAGGACTAGGTTGCATACTCATGCAAGATCGTCAGGTAATTGCCTATGCTTCACAGAAATTACACCCACATGAGGAAAATTATCCCACACATGATCTAGAGCTTGTAGCTGTAGTCCATGCACTTAAAACTTGGTGACATTACCTTCTTGGTAATCGTTGCGAGATCTTCACCGATCACCAAAGTTTGAAATATATCTTCACCCAACCAGATTTGAATCTTAGGAAAAGACGTTGGGTCGAGTTGATCTCGGATTACGGCTTAGGAATAACTTACACCCCGGGCAAAGCCAATGTCATGGCTGATGCACTAAGTCGTAAGTCCTATTGTAACAACCTGATGTTACAACAAAGTCAACCACTTCTCCATGAGGAATTTCATAAGCTTAATCTTCACATTGTTCCTCGAGGATTCCTATCCACCCTGGTGGCGAAACCTACCCTTATGGATCAAATCATACCTGCCCAGAAGCGTGATAAGGGCATATCCCGGATTAAGGAAAACATTGCTAGCGGAGTTGCTAAATGTTTTTCCATGGATAAGCGGGGTGCTGTCTTCTTTGAGAACCGTTTGGTGGTTCCCAAGAAACAACATCTACGCCAGTTGATCCTTAAGGAAGCTCATGAATCCCCTCTCACCATTCATCCCGGTAGTACTAAGATGTATCAAGACCTACGCCAGAGGTTTTGGTAGACTAGGATGAAGAGAGAAATCGCTCAATACATTGCTAATTGCGACGTTTGTCATCGTGTTAAAGCAGAGCATCAACGGCCTGCTGGCACCCTTCAACCTTTGGCTATTCCCGAGTGGAAACGGGATAAAATCAGTATGGATTTCATCACTGGGTTTCCCAGGACCAAGAGAGGGAGTAACGCCATTTTCGTCGTGATCGACCGACTTTCCAAAGTAGCCCATTTCCTACCTGTTCGTGAGAGTATCACCGCTAGCCAGCTAGCCGATTTATACATCTCCCGAATAGTGGCTCTTCATGGTGTCCCATTGGAAATTAACTCAGACCGTGGGAGTCTCTTCACCTCTCGATTTTGGGAAAGTTTCCAAAATGCTATGGGAACTCGTCTCTCTTTTAGTACCGCCTTCCATCCTCAATCAAGTGGTCAAGTAGAGCGAGTCAATCAAATTCTGGAAGATATGCTCCGAGCTTCTGTTATCTCGTTCGGAATGAGTTGGGAGAAATGCCTTCCATTCGTGGAGTTTGCTTATAACAATAGTTATCAAGCTAGCTTGGGCAAAGCTCCTTTCGAAGTTCTTTATGGACAAAAATGTCGAACGCCTCTTAACTGGTCAGAATCCGGGGAAAGACAACTCTTTGGCCCGGATATGATTCAGGACGCAGAAGAGTAGGTTCGCGTTATTCGTGAGAAATTGAAAACAGCCCAATCTCGTCAAAAGAGTCAATATGATCGTAAACATAAGCCTATGACTTATGAAGTCAACGAGAAGGCTTACCTTCGGGTTACTCTGTTAAAGGGAACCCATCGTTTCGGTATCAAAGGCAAATTGGCTCGTCGTTACATTGGACCCTTTCGCATTCTTGCCAAACAAGGAGAAGTTGCCTACCAATTGGAACTACCCTCGCATCTTTCCAGAGTTCACGATGTCTTCCACGTTTCACAACTCAGGCGTTGCTTCGCGGATCCTATCCGTGGAGTGGACCACGAAACGCTTGATCTACAAGATAACCTCTCTTATTGGGAATATCCCGTTCGTATCCTTGATCAAGCTGAGCGTACCACTCAACGTCATAATATCAAGTTTCTCAAGGTTCAATGGTCACACCATTCCGAGAAAGAAGCCACTTGGGAAAGGGAGGATCGTCTTCGACTCGAGTACCCCACCTTCTTTCCAGAGGATCCTAAATCTTGGGACGAGATTCTTTTGAGTGGGGGTGAGTTGTCACACCCTAGTTAGTTCAAGCATTAGAGTGTGCATCATGTTTAAATTTCTCTTAAATATGAAATGGGGAAAGCAGAAACCCCCAACACCCCCCTGGAAACAACTAGGGTTTACTAAAATTATTTTCAATAAACCTGAAATGCCTTTCTAAAAAGTCCACCCTCTTTGTCTTAGGTTAGAACCTCTGGCAAAATTGGTGCACAATTTTCTAGGTCAACAGAAGTTCATTGAATTAAATCATAAGTATTTGAATTTGGGAATTTAAATGCTATAAAATAATTTAAATGCTCAAATAATTCTGGAAATAAATGTTTGCTGTTAGGAATAATGCCAACAGAGCCCACAATTATTTTCAGGATTTTAGCAAGTGCCTAAGTATTTTTAATTAAGCCCTAAAGCTATAGAAAAATAGAAAAAGAAAACAAAATCAAAAAAAAGGAGAAGGAAGCCACCTGGGCCTTACCTGGCTCGGCCCAGTCGACTGGCCAGCGCTAGTCACCCCCTACCTCGCGCCAGGAGGCAGGGGCGCGTGCTTGCCGCGCGCCGGCCACGCGCCGGCCACCTCCTGCTTCTGCCGACGCTCGGGAGACGCCCAGAGGACGCCACGTGACCCCCACGTCCCCCTCTCATCCTCTCTCACTCTCCCCCTCGTCTCCCTCCCTCTCTTCCGCGATGGCCGAGTGCGTCCCTTGCCGCCGATCGCCGTAGTCGCCGCCAGAGACATCCCCTCGCCTCTCCGACGAGCTCATTAGCTCCGCCTCGACTCCCTCGCCCTCCCCACCGAGCCACGCTTTGCCGGAGGCCCTGCAACGCCGCCTTCGCCCTCGTCTTCAACCTCGGGCACCCGATCCATCTCTGGTCGATTCGCCGCCGCCAAGACCTCCCCGAGCTCGCTGACCCCCTCTCCGACCCCGCTGTGAGCTCCTCTTCCTCTTCCCCTAGCTCCCGTGCTTGTTTGGCCCCTGTAGCCGCCATTTCCACCGTACCCGAGAGCTCCCCGCCGCCGGCCATGGCGCCGTCGTGGCCAGAGCCACAGTGGCTTGAAGCTGGCACACCACCGTGCTCCACAGCTCACCAAGAACCCGTAGCCACCTACAGCTCCTTCTCCCATGCACCGTAGCCTGAAACCAACCTCACCCGACTCCGGCGACCGCCAAGCTCGTCGCCGGCGACGTTTCCGGCCACCCCGAGCCCAACCACCACCACCAAACGCTGTGGCTCATTCCCAGCTACCCGTAGATGATCTCCGCCATCGTTTTGGTCGCCTGAGGGTGTTTTCCGAAGCCCTCCGCCGTCTCGGCCTCGCCGGCGACTCAACGCTGGCGGGATTAGCCCTGTTGACCGGTGGGTTTGACCACTGACGTGGACTGGATGGGCCCAGGTTGACTCCCCTGAGTCAATGACAAGTGGGCCCCCCTCTGCTAATTATCCAGATTAGTTACTAACTAAAATTAGTTAGTTTAATTAACTACTGACACGCGGGACCCACCAGTCAGGTTTGACCTGGACGTCCCCGTTGACCCTGACATCACCCTGACGCATTGCTGACGCAGTAATTGATTTACTACAATTATTTTTATACAGGAAATTCCAGAAAATAGTTCAAACTTCAAAAATTCATAGAAAATCAACCATAGCTCCAAATGAAATAATTTATATATGAAAAATTATCAAAAAAATTCAATCTATCCATCTGTAATGGTTTCATGCATGACAAAACAAGTTTACCATGCTGTTTAAGCAGAATAAGTAAATGCACTATAAAGGCCATGTTTAATGAGCTAATATTTGAATCTTTGATTCAAATGAGCTCATCCCTTTCTATTTTAGCTTGCATTAGGCCAAGACACAATCATATTGCCTTGTCATAGCATGCATCATATTGTTGCATATCGTCATGTGTTGATTGTGTTCCGATGTGTTCTTCGTGGTAGGTTCTGCCTCCGAGGATATTCACGAGTATCCAACTGAAGGGCAGTATCCCGCTACCACTCCATCAGGCAAGCAACCATTGATCATTCCGATACAAACCCATGTTCTCGCTTCTGCTCTTGTTTACTGCATTAAGACAACGCGATTCAAACTGTTGTGTGCTACGGTAGTTGAACCCCTATCCTCTTCATGACCTGTCATTGCCACAGTAACTAGATGAAACCCACTAGCATGTGTAGGAGTTGATTGAGCCATGTATGTGATTCCTACCTTGCTATGCCTGCTATGCTTAGAGTTGTGACAGGTCTGGTTCATCTGGGTGATGGGCTAGAGTGAAATGCTTATGTCGGTAATATGCGGGATGTGTTGAACTTGTTTTGGTAAAGGTATCGATGAGAGGCCATGTAGGAGTACATGGTGGGTTGTTTCATTGAGGCCGTCCCTAAGAACCGAGATCTGTATGCGTGATTTAAGATTCAGCTACTACCACACATTGGGCCCTGAAATATGACCCCGCTCGACTTACTGACCCCTCTCGCCTCAGTTCAGGAGTTGCAACTAGTTTCTGGTGTTTGTAGGACATGTGTTGTCGGCCGTGCGTAGCGCTGACCCTAGGGGTGGGCTATGATGCGGTAGATACACTGTGGCCGGGTATGCCGGGCGCCCGTTTGGCGTCTCGGGACCCTGTACACATCGTTTGGGGCCGTTGAGGACACCCCGGCCGGATTTCCTTGCGGATGGAACCTGAATAGGCGATAAACCTGAACTAGAGACTTGTGAGGTTAGTCAGGTCGTAGTCTACACCCACGTCGGTTTTCGCTTGAAGTCTGCCGAGCACATGTCGTGTGCAGACGCTAAGTGGTGGAAACGTGTGTGACGAAGTACACCCCTGCAGGGTATAAAACTATTCGAATAGCCGCGTCTGCGGTAAAGGACTACTTGGTTGCCTATACAGTTCATAGACAAATTAATGGATACTACTAAAAGACTCAAGATAAGTGTGAGTACCGAGGATGGCCCTCTCGTAGGATGACGAGGGAGGATCCCCGGTGGAGTATTGTGTTGGTGAGTAGTGGACTTGTGTGCGAAAACTATTTTACTAGTGAAGTTCCGTAGGATAGTTTAGCCAAGTGTCAAAGCTGGCTTGCTGCAATAACCCCACCACCTTCTTGAGAATAAGCATGTATAGTAGGTTCTGATGTAAGACTTGCTGAGTACCTTTGTACTCATGTTTGCTTAATTACTGTTTCAGACGACAACACTGCCCCCTCTGATGTGTTCTACGTAGACCTTGACGTCGACGAGTGACTAGCCACCCAGGTGGTGATCCTGGCCATGGAGGGCCCTATGTAGATAGACAGGCTTCGAGAAGCCTTCTTTCTTTCTAGAGTTTGTACTCAGACTAGTTGCTTCCGCATGTGCTTGTATGATTGTGTGACTTGAGTGTCGGGTCATGTGACCCCTATCTATATGAACATGTTATGTATGGCTCTCTGGAGGCTTTAACTAAAGTACTTGAGTTGTAGAGTTTTGTTGTGATGCCATGTTGTATGTACTCATATCGGGCATATTGTGTGTATGATTGAAATGCTTGGTATGAGTGGGATCCGACAAATCTAGTTGTTTATCCTTGGCAGCCTTACTTATGGGGAAATGTAGTCTAGTGTTCCTCGAGCCATAGTAGTCCGCTAAAGCCCGGTTCACCGGAGTCCTGCTAGCCCAGCACTACTGTTCAGGACACTTGACTGGCAGGCATGTGTTTCACTTCGTTCCTATGTCTGTCCCTTCGGGGACATGTCACGCAGTGATTTCCAGAGTCCTGCCTAGCCTGCTACAGCCCGGGTTCCCTGGAGTCCTGTTAGCCCAGTGCTACAGCCCGGAATCACTCGTTGATGACCGACATGCTCGATGTGATTCATGTATGCCTGTCTCCATAGGTCTGAGCCGCTTTGGGTTCATGACTAGCCATGTCGGCCCGGGTTCTCTATCATATGGATGCTAGCGACACTATCATATACGTGAGCCAAAAGGCGCAAACGGTCCCGGGCCATGGTAAGGCGACACCCGTGGGATACCGTGCGTGAGGCCGCAAAGTGATATGAGGTGTTACCGGCTAGATCGATGTGACTTGGAATCGGGGTACGGACAGTGGATTTTGAACCCAATCCCTCCCTCAAGGTAATCTCCTCCGGTCCCCTCATTTTCATCCAAAAAATGCTCGCATTTGTCATATGTTGCTAGTTTGGGGAAACCCTAGTTTTTTTTATGGATCTTGAATTTTGTATGGAGATATGAGATGTTTGTTTGCCAATTTACTAAGGTTAGGCTTCTTAGTATGTTAGGCTTAGGGTTATGGGTGGTGTTATGTTGGGGTTACGGTTAGGGTTGTTAGTATGTAAGGGTTATGCTTATGGTTATTGTTTAGTGGGGGTCAGGGTTATTGTTTCATATATATGTTATGGCTTTGTATTTTGTTTTAATCTTGGGATGATTACTTATGGAATATATGTTACGTTGTGTTGTTTTCATTATACTAGGGATGTGAAGAACATGTGTTTATGTTCATCATGTGGACAAAGACACCTTCTTGAAAGGAAATATTGAACCAGACCCGGATGAGCGTGACATGGTGTTTGAGATAAGTCCTAGCTATGCCGAGGTCTTGGAACAAGTGAGGAAAGATTTGAATTGGATGGACCCAAGTTATATCGTTGAGCTGGAGGGAAGGCATAATATAGGTTTTGAAATGCACATCCGTTGGAAGATGATGAGTGTGAACTCCGAGCAACGTTGGGTTGCATACAAGGAGACGATGGCTGAAGTAGACAAGGCTCTTTAGTTATTTTCTACGAAGAAGGTTGAGTCTAGTTTGCATTTGGACTTGAACCAGAATGCCTCCCCGTCTGTTGCTAGTAGTCCCCCACCCATGAACCAAGATGAAATGAGTGAACCTTCTTTGACTCAACAAGTGAGGCAAACATTGAGCCCAATTTCAAACAACCAAAATGAATCTTTGGAAGAGGAGAATGATGAGTATTAGGACGATGACAATGAAGTTGATCTCCATGACAACAATGTGGGTGATCTCGACAAATATCATGTGCAAGAGACAATGGGCCATTCCATCCTTTATTCCCGTGGCTATGCATCGGAGCCGGATGACAAAGGTCCCGATGAAGAAGTTGATGAGGAGGTAGTTCACGGTGAAGGAGGCCGAAGCTTTTGAGAAGGTATTTGGGTGGGATCATCGGACACCATTATTCAAGGATGTTAGTGTTGGGGAATGTAGTAATTTCAAAAAAATCCTATGCACACGCAAGATCATGGTGATGCATAGCAACGATAGGGGAGAGTGTTGTCTACGTACCCTCGTAGACCATAAGCGGAAGCATTATGACAACATGGTTGATGTAGTCGTACGTCTTCATGATCAACCGATCCTCAGTACTGAACGTATGGCACCTCCGCGTTCAGCACATGTTCAGCTTGGTGACGTCCCGCGAACTCACGATCAAGTAGAGCTTTGGGAAGAGCTTCGTCAGCACGACGGCGTGGTGACGGTGTTGATGAAGCTACCGATGCAGGGCTTCGCCTAAGCACCGCTATGATATGACCGAGGTGGATTATGGTGGAGGGGGCCACCGCACATGGCTAAGAGATCAATGATCAATTGTTGTGTCTCCAAGGGGTGCCCCCCTCCCTGTATATAAAGGATTGGAGGAGGGGGAGGGGGCCGGCCTCCTATGGCGCACCCCATGAGGAGTCTTGAAGGAAATATGCCCTAGAGGCAATAATAAAGTTATTATTTATTTCCTTATATCATGATAAATGTTTATTATTCATGCTAGAATTGTATTAACCGGAAACATAATACATGTGTGAATACATAGACAAACAGAGTGTCACTTGTATGCCTCTACTTGACAAGCTCGTTAATCAAAGATGGTTATGTTTCCTAACCATGAACAAAGAGTTGTTATTTGATTAACGAGATCACATCATTAGTTGAATGATCTGATTGACATGACCCATTCCATTAGCTTAGCACCCGATCGTTTAGTATGTTGCTATTGCTTTCTTCATGACTTATACATGTTCCTATGACTATGAGATTATGCAACTCCCGTTTACCGGAGGAACACTTTGTGTGCTACCAAATGTCACAACGTAAATGGGTGATTATAAAGGTGCTCTACAGGTGTCTCCAAAGGTAGATGTTGGGTTGGCGTATTTCGAGATTAGGATTTGTCACTCCGATTGTCGGAGAGGAATCTCTGGGCCCTCTCGGTAATTCACATCACATAAGCCTTGCAAGCATTACAACTAATGAGTTAGTTGCGAGATGATGTATTACGGAACGAGTAAAGAGACTTGCCGGTAACGAGATTGAACTAGGTATTGGATACCAACGATCGAATCTCGGGCAAGTAACATACCGATGACAAAGGGAACAACGTATGTTGTTATGCGGTCTGACCGATAAAGATCTTTGTAGAATACGTAGGAGCCAATATGGGCATCCAGGTCCCGCTATTGGTTATTGACCGGATATTTGTCTCAGTCATGTCTACATTGTTCTCGAACCGTAGGGTCCGCACGCTTAATGTTATGATGACAGTTATTAAGAGTTTATGCATTTTGATGTACCGAAGTTAGTTCGGAGTCCCGGATGTGATCACGGACATGACGAGGAGTCTCGAAATGGTCGAGACATAAAGATTGATATATTGGACGACTATATTTGGACACCGGAAGTGTTCCGGGTGATTTCGGATAAAACAGGAGTGCCAGAGGGGTTACCGGAACCCCCCGGGGAAGTAATGGGCCTTATTGGGCCTGAGGGGAGAGAGAGGGCTGCAGCCTAGGAGGTGGCGCGCCCCCCCCTCATGGGGTGTCCGAATTGGACTAGGAGGGGGGGGGGCGCGGCCCCCCTTTCCCTCTCCCTCTCCCTCTCTTTCTTTCCCCCTCAAGTCTCCTAGTTGGACTAGGAAAGGGGAGTCCTACTCCCACTAGGAGGAGGACTCCCCCTCCCCTTGGCGCGCCCCATAGGGCCGGCCGGCCTCCCCTTGCTCCTTTATATACGGGGGCAGGGGGGCACCCTAGGACACACAAGTTGATCCACGTGATCATTCCTTAGCCGTGTGCGGTGCCCCCTGCCACCATATTCCACCTCGATCATATCGTTGTAGTGCTTAGGCGAAGCCCTGTGTCAGTAGAACATCATCATCGTCACCACGCCGTTGTGCTGACGGAACTCATCTCCGAAGCTTTGCTGGATCGGAGCCCGGGGAACGTCATCGAGCTGTACGTGTGCTAAGAACTCGGAGGTGCCGGAGTAACGGTGCTTGGATCGGTCGGATCGGGAAGAAGACGTACGACCACTTCCTCTGCGTTGCGTCACTGCTTCCGTTGCGGTCTACGAGGGTACGTAGACAACACTCTCCCCTCTCTTTGCTATGCATCACCATGATCTTGTGTGTGCGTAGGAAATTTTTTGAAATTACTGCGTTCCCCAACAGTGGTATCAGAGCCTAGGTTTTATGGTTTGATGTTATATGCACGAGTAGAACACAAGTGAGTTGTGGGCGATACAAGTCATACTGCCTACCAGCATGTCATACTTTGGTTCGGCGGTATTGTTGGATGAAGCGGCCCGGACCAACATTACGCATACGCTTACGCGAGACCGAATCCCCCGACGTGCTTTGCACATAGGTGGCTTGCGGGTGACTGTTTCTCCAACTTTAGTTGAACCGAGTGTGGCTACGCCCGGTCCTTGCGAAGGTTAAAACGGAGTCAAATTGACAAACTATCGTTGTGGTTTTGATGATTAGGTGAGATCGGTTCTTACTTAAGCCCGTAGCAGCCACGTAAAACTTGCAACAACAAAGTAGAGGACGTCTAACTTGTTTTTGCAGGGCATGTTGTGATGTGATATGGTCAAGACATGATGCTAAATTTTATTGTATGAGATGATCATGTTTTGTAACCGAGTTATCGGCAACTGGAAGGAGCAATATGGTTGTCGCTTTATTGTATGCAATGCAATCGCGATGTAATGCTTTACTTTATCACTAAGCGGAAGCGATAGTCGTAGAAGCATAAGATTGGCGAGACGACAACGATGCTACGATGGAGATCAAGGTGTCGCGCCGGTGACGATGGTGATCACGACGGTGCTTCAGAGATGGAGATCACAAGCACAAGATGATGATGGCCATATCATATCACTTATATTGATTGCATGTGATGTTTATCCTTTATGCATATTATCTTGCTTTGATTGACGGTAGCATTATAAGATGATCTCTCACTAAATTATCAAGAGGTGTTCTCCCTGAGTATGCACCGTTGCCAAAGTTCGTCGTGCCCAGACACCACGTGATGATCGGGTGTAATAAGCTCTACGTCCATCTACAACGGGTGCAAGCCAGTTTTGCACACGCAGAATATTCGGGTTATACTTGACGAGCCTAGCATATGCAGATATGGCTCGGAACACGGAGACCGAAAGGTCGAGCGTGAATCATATAGTAGATATGATCAACATAATGATGTTGACCATTGAAGACTAATCCATTTCACGTGATGATCGGTTATGGTTTAGTTGATTTGGATCACGTGATCACTTAGAAGATTAGAGGGATGTCTATCTAAGTGGGAGTTCTTAAGTAATATGATTAATTGAACTTAAATTTATCATGAACTTAGTCCCTGATAGTATCTTGCTTGTTTATGTTGAATGTAGATAGATGGCCCATGCTGTTGTTCCGTTGAATTTTAATGTGTTCCTTGAGAAAGCAAAGTTGAAAGATGATGGTAGCAATTACACGGACTGGGTCCGTAACTTGAGGATTATCCTCATTGCTGCACAGAAGAATTACGTCCTGGAAGCACCGCTGGGTGCCAGGCCTGCTGCTGGAGCAACACTAGATGTTATGAACGTCTGGCAGAGCAAAGCTGATGACTACTCAATAGTTCAGTGTGCCATGCTTTACGGCTTAGAATCGGGACTTCAATGACGTTTTGAACGTCATGGAGCATATGAGATGTTCCAGGAGTTGAAGTTAATATTTCAAGCAAATGCCCGGATTGAGATATATGAAGTCTCCAATAAGTTCTATAGCTGCAAGATGGAGGAGAATAGTTCTGTCAGTGAGCATATACTCAAAATGTCTGGGTATAATAATCACTTGATTCAATTGGGAGTTAATCTTCCAGATGATTGCGTCATTGACAGAATTCTCGAATCACTGCCACCAAGCTACAAGAGCTTCGTGATGAACTATAATATGCAAGGGATGAATAAGACTATTCCCGAGCTCTTCACAATGCTGAAAGCAGCGGAGGTAGAAATCAAGAAGGAGCATCAAGTGTTGATGGTCAACAAGACCACTAGTTTCAAGAAAAAGGGCAAAGGGAAGAAGAAGGGGAACTTCAAGAAGAACGGCAAACAAGTTTCTTCTCAAGAGAAGAAACCCAAGTCTGGACCTAAGCCTGAAACTGAGTGCTTCTACTGCAAGCAGACTGGTCACTGGAAGCAGAACTGCCCCAAGTATTTGGCGGATAAGAAGGATGGCAAGGTGAACAAAGGTATATGTGATATACATGTTATTGATGTGTACCTTACTAGAGCTCGCAGTAGCACCTGGGTATTTGATACTGGTTCTGTTGCTAATATTTGCAACTCGAAATAGGGACTACGGATTAAGCGAACACTGGCAAAGGACGAGGTGACGATGCGCGTGGGAAATGGTTCCAAAGTCGATGTGATCGCGGTCGGCACGCTACCTCTACATCTACCTTCGGGATTAGTATTAGACCTAAATAATTGTTATTTGGTGCCACCGTTAAGCATGAACATTATATCTGGATCTTGTTTGATGCGAGACGGTTATTCATTTAAATCAGAGAATAATGGTTGTTCTATTTATATGAGTAATATCTTTTTTGGTCATGCACCCTTGAAGAGTGGTCTATTCTTATGGAATCTCGAGAGTAGTGATACACATATTCATAATGTTGAAGCCAAAAGATGCAGAGTTGATAATGGTAGTGCAACTTATTTGTGGCACTGCCGTTTAGGTCATATTGGTGTAAAGCGCATGAAGAAACTCCATACTGATGGGCTTTTGGAACCACTTGATTATGAATCGCTTGGTACTTGTGAACCGTGCCTCATGGGCAAGATGACTAAAACACCGTTCTCCCGCAACCCGCTGTACCCTCTACTTGAACATGGTGCTTTATGCCTCATATTATTATCCAATGATGTGTTGCCATCCTATGATGTCTGAGTAGATATTTGTTGTTCTATCGGTGGTTGATGAATTGCTATGATTTATTTAATTTGCTTGCGGTTATGTTGCTTTCCTTTGGTGCCCATCATATGAGTGCGTGCGTGGATCACACCCTAGGGTTAGTTGTATGTTAATAGGATTATGTATTGGAGGGCAAGGGTGATAGAAGCTTCAGCCTAGCATAGAAATTGATGCATACGGGATTGAAGGGGGTCCAATATATCTTAATGCTATGGTTGGGTTTTACCTTAATGAACGTTAGTAGTTGCGGATGCTTGCTAATAGTTCCAATCATAAGTGCATAGAATTCCAAGTCAGGGATGACATGCTAGCAATGGCCTCCCGCACATAATACTTGCTATCGGTCTAGTAAAGTAGTCAATTGCTTAGGAACAATTTCGCAACTCCTACCACCACTTTTCCACACTCGCTATATTTACTTTATTGCTCCTTTACTTACAACATCCCCTACTTTTTATTTACGCTCTCTTTATTATCTTGCAAACCTATCCAACAACACCTACAAGGTACTTCTAGTTTCATACCTGTTCTAGGTAAAGCGAACATCAAGCGTGCGTAGAGTTGTATCGGTGGTCGATAGAACTTGAGGGAATATTTGTTCTACCTTTAGCTCCTCGTTGGGTTTGACACTCTTACTTATCGAAAACTGTTGCGATCCCCTATACTTGTGGGTTATCAAGAGAGTCCTAGTCTTGTTTCCTTTGAAAGGGAATATTCCTTATGCTTTCCTTTTAATCCGTCCTACCATAGCTTAAGCTGGCCTTCCTTGAACCGCCTACTGGGCCTCCGGGTCTTGTCGCTCCTCTAATCCACTGGCCGGGTCATCAATGAGTCACCTGGCTCGGCCGGGTCATCAGTGAGTGGAGAGATCTAGAGGGGTCACTTAGTGAGTCGCCAAGTCAGGGCGGGTCACCAGTGAGTCACCAAGTCCGGCCGGGTCATACCGCAGGGTATATCCCCGACATTAGCCCCAGTTTAATTTGGATTTATTCATGTTAAACTAATCCTGAAAATAAACACAAGAACAAATTTGACAGGTTGTGCTCCGGGTTAAAAATTTATTGTAAGCCGGCACCTGATCATCGTTAAGTCCTTGTCATTTCCTTGTTGATATCTACATGTCCATGATCTCATAGCAAATCTTCTTTGGCAGATATGTTTGAACTTTTGTCAATGCAAAAAATCCAGATACTTCTTTTGAAAAGTCCGGGTCAATAGGCCAGCTTCAGAGTCAGTTTGCTGACATTGGTCTCTTGTAGAAAAATATTGTAAGAAATAATCCACTTAAGTCAACTTCCAAAGAGCCGGCTTAGAAAATTTTGGTCTTTGAAATAATCATCTAATATTCAGCCGGCTTGAAGATGCAGAAACTTGCCAATTTATGATTACCAAAACTGCCGGTTTATAAAATAGATGACGCCGAGTCATAATTGTTGCCGACACTGGGTCATGATTGTTGCAGACACCGGGTCATAATGATTAGTGACGCCTGGTCAATCTGGTTTGCTCAAAAACTGAGATTTTGAAAATATTTCTCCTTATATCCGTGTTACCTGTAGCCCCCCAAGTCTTGAGTAGAGCAAAGTGATGACTTAAGACTTGCTTCAATATAAATATTACCACTTTGAAGAAATCCATGTTGTTCATCTCAATCCATGTTGTCCCCCAAGTGTCGGGTTGTCATGCTTGAAGCAACCTAGGACTTGTAATTGCCTGATACCTATAAAAGCTTGAATTGTTGACAGGAGCAATTGGTAGCCCCCAAGGGCTGGCTCATTATGATGTGATGAGTCGGGTCTTTCAACGAAGCAAGTAAGAAATGACCTTGCATGAGCCCCCAAGTGTCATGGTGCATGCTTGTAGCGACATGAGACTTGCATATTTGATGTAATCTCAATTTGAATTATGTAGCCCCAAGTGCCTGGTCGCAAGCCTGCAGCGACTCGGGACTATTCCTTATATTGTAGAATAAATCATATCTATTTATAATATAATAGCCATTGCGCTAAAGCGACTTTGAAAACCTTATCTGTTGACAAGTAAATCCGGTGTTTTAATACCCTGCGGCTCTTGGCCGATGGCGATTTAATACGCCTCCATTATAAACCAGAATTTTTATGACCTGACGACTTATAGCCTTTGAGAAAATCCAGAACGGATAACCATTTTGAAGCATCAATTTTAATGAAGAGGTTGGACTTAAGCATTTACATAAGTCATAGTTCTGCAAATCCTGCACAGAGATTAAACAACATACGCCCTAGCGACTTTAACGTCAAAAGCCAGGGCAATAATCCAATGATTGATATGCGCATGATTCCAACGGCGTAATTCAAAATATACCGGCGGCTTAAAATCCATAGCCAGGGCCTATGCAGTAAGGGTGATAACCCAAAACTTAGAAGCCAAACCTTCCAAGTATTAATATTGTCATATGCTGGTGACTTGTCGTCGAAAGCCAGGCCGGGTTAATAGAAACCACATATATATGCTTCATATATGAGCAAAAAGTCTCAAGACAAACCCAAAAACTGTTTTCAAAAACTTATGTCAAACAGAGAGAAAAATTTGAGGCTTCTGATTCAAATACGATCAATAAACCGGACCAAAGGGGTTAATCTAGGATCTGAATATGATCATGTAGCCCCCTGAGGGAGTCCTGGATTAGGGGTTCTCCGGACATCCGGACTATATCCTTTGGCCGGACTGTTGGACTATGAAGATACGAGATTGAAGACTTCATCCCGTGTCCGGATGGGACTCTACTTGGCGTGGAAGGCAAGCTAGGCAATACGAATATGTATATCTCCTCCTTTGTAACCGACCTTGTGTAACCCTAGCCCCTTCCGGTGTCTATATAAACCGGAGGGTTTTAGTCCGTAGGACAGCATACAATCATACCATAGGCTAGCTTCTAGGGTTTAGCCTCTTCGATCTCGTGGTAGATCAACTCTTGTACTACCCATATTATCAAGAATAATCAAGAAGGACGTAGGGTTTTACCTCCATCAAGAAGGCCCGAACCTGGGTAAAACATCGTGTCCCCTGCCTCCTGTTACCATCTGCCTTAGACGCATAGTTCGGGACTCCCTACCCGAGATCCGCCAGTTTTGACACCGACATTGGTGCTTTCATTGAGAGTTCCTCTGTGTCGTCGCCATTAGCCTTGATGGCTCCTTCGATCATCAATAGCGATGCAGTCCAGGGTGAGACTTTTCTCCCGAGACAGATCTTTGTTTTCGGCGGCTTCGCACTGTGGGCCAACTCGCTTGGCCATCAGGAGCAGATCGGGAGTTACGCCCCTGGCCACCAGGTCAGGTTTGGAAGCTTAAACTACACGGCTGATATCCGCGGAGACTTCATCTTTGACGGATTCGAGCCCCTGCCGAGTGCGCCGCACGGTCACGATGAGCATGATTTAGCTCTGCCATTGGGCAGTATTCGGGAGATCACACCGGCAACCGCTCCAACCCTCAATTCGGAGCCAGTTACGCCAATCATGGACGGGTGGATGGACCCCGCCACAGAGGCCGTATCCTCAGCGGCGATCGAGCCGAGTATCGACCTTACCCCTCACAAGAGCCGTGATGCCAAGCTGCCGGATTCTTCCCCGGCCACGGACTCCGAACCGCCTGCGCCCGTGCCTATCGAATCCGACTGGGCGCCGATCATGGAGTTTACCTCCGCGGATATCTTTCAGCACTCGCCCTTCGGCGACATACTGAACTCATTAAGGTCTCTCTCCTTGTCAGGAGAGCCCTGGCCGGACTACGGTCAGCAAGGTTGGGGTATAGATGATGAAGAAATTCAAAGCCCACCCACCACCCACTTTGTAGCCACTGTCGACAACTTAACGGACATGCTCGAATTCGACTCCGAAGACATCGACGGTATGGACGACGATGCGGGAGACGAAGAGGAACCACTGCCAACGGGGCACTGGACAGCCACCTCATCATATGATATATACGTTGTGGACACACCCAAAGAAGGCAATGGCGACGAGACAGCAGAGGATGACCCCTCCAAGAAGAAACCCAAGAGCCGACGTCAGCGGCGCCGCTCTAAGTCTCGCCAAAGCAAAAGCGGTGACACCGGCACATGAGATAATAGCACTCCGGACAGTGCCGAAGACGACAACAATCCCCTCCAGCAAGATTTAGAGCAGGAGGATAGAGAAGCCAACCCTCCCGACAGAGGGGAAGATGGAGAGGCGGAGGATGATAATTACATGCCCCCTCCGAAGACGAGGCAAGCCTCGATGACGACGAATTTGTCGTGCCGGAGGATCCCGCCGAACAAGAGCGCTTCAAGCGCAGGCTTATAGCCATGGCAAATAGCCTCAAGAAAAAGCAGCAGCTTCAAGCTGATCAAGATTTCCTAGCCGACAGATGGACTGAAGTCCTTGCGGCCGAGGAATATGAACTCGAACGCCCCTCCAAGAGTTACCCGAAGAGAAGGTTGCTACCCCGCCTGGAGGAGGAAGCATTAAAACCTACATCCCCAGCGTATGACGCGGCTGATCGGCCACCTCGTGGCCGCGATAGAGAGGCATTTCAGCCAAAAGCTCAGCCCGCACCCGGACGCCACTCAAATAAAAATGTCAAGGCATGGGGAAACACGCTAGAACTGCGAGACGTATTGGAGGATAAAGCAAAACACGCAAGATCGATCTACGGATCACGAGGGCGCGCCACCACGCGGGACGATAACCGTCACGCTGGATACAGTAAAAGTAAATCCGGCCGGGCCGAACACAGCGGACAAGACTCATTTGAGCTACGTCGCGACATAGCCCAGTACAGAGGCTTCGCACACCCCCTATGCTTCACAGACGAAGTAATGGATCATCAAATCCCAGAGGGTTTCAAACCCGTAAATATAGAATCATATGACGGCACAACAGATCTTGCGATATGGATCGAGGACTTCCTCCAGCACATCCACATGGCCCGCGGTGACGATCTACACGCCATCAAATACCTCCCACTTAAACTCAAAGGACCAGCTCGACGTTGGCTCAACAGCCTGCCAGCAGAATCCATTGGCTGTTGGGAAGATCTGGAAGCCGCATTCCTCGACAACTTCCAGGGCACTTATGTGCGACCACCAGATGCCGATGACTTGAGCCACATAATTCAGCAACCAGAGGAATCAGCCAAGCAATTCTGGACACGGTTCCTGACAAAGAAAAATCAAATCGTCGACTGTCCGGATGCAGAGGCCCTAGCAGCTTTTAAGCACAACATCCGCGATGAGTGGCTCGCCCGACACCTTGGCCAGGAAAAGCCGAAATCTATGGCAGCCCTCATGACACTCATGACCCGCTTTTGCGTGGGAGAAGATAGCTGGCTGGCTCGCAGCAATAATATATCAAAGAACCATGGTACTTCAGATACCAAGGATGGCAATGGCAGGTCATGTCGCAACAAACAAAATCGCCGCATCAACAACGAAAATATCGAGGATAGGGCAGTCAATGCCAGATTCAAAGGCTCTAAACCCGGTCAGCAGAAAAAGCCATTCAAAAGAAGCACTCCGGGCCTGTCCAGTTTGGACCGTATACTCGATCGCTCGTGTCAAATACACGGCACCCCCGACAAGCCAGCCAACCACACCAACAGGGATTGTTGGGTGTTCAAGCAGGCCGGTAAGTTAAATGCCGAAAATTAAGCGGTTGCATAGCGATGACGAGGAGGACCCCCAGCCGCCGAGCACCGGAGGACAGAAGAGGTTCCCCCCACAAGTGCAGACGGTGAACATGATATACGCAACCCACATCCCCAAGAGGGAGCGGAAGCGTGCGTTAAGAGACGTACATGCGTTGGAGCCAGTCGCCCCAAAGTTCAACCCATGGTCCTCCTGTCCGATCACCTTCGATCGCAGGGACCACCCCACTAGTATCCGTCATGGCGGATTCGCCGCACTGGTCCTGGACCCAATCGTCGACAGATTTCAACTCACTTGAGTCCTTATGGACAGTGGCAGCAGCCAGAACCTGCTTTATCAGGACACAGTGCGCAAAATGGGTATAGACCCCTTGTAACGCCCCGAGACCGATGTGCCACGTGTCTGCCAGTTATTCGCTGTCGTTGTCATGTCATTCACTTACGTGTTGCATCTTGCCATGTCATCATGTGCATTGCATCATCATGTTTTCAAAACTTGCATCCGTCCCGGTCTCCTCGTTCTGTCCGTTGTCCGTTCTGAGCCCAGACACACTTGCACGCACCCGTGGCATGTCTAAAATAGTATTTTATAAGTGGCCGGAAAATGTTCTCGGAATGGGATGAGAGTTGACGTGTGGTCTTATTATAGTGTAGATAGACCGCCTGTCAAGTTTCATCGCATTCGGAGATCGTTTGATGCCCCAACAGATAACTATAGCGGCAATATAGCTGGTCTAACGTCGGACGTTTTCGGTCTCCAGAAACAATCGCCGGGCCTCCCTCTCTTCTCTTCTCTTAGTTCGAGACCGTCTACACAGCCCACTACCTACCGCCAGGTCCAACCTAACCTCTCTCGTCAGCCCGTAGCCCTCCTCGCGCATGTCCAAAAATTGTCCTGGACCCGACCCGGGCAGTCGTCACCGTTGTGTCCGGATCATTCCCAAACATCTACAAAATATCACTATTTTCTTAATTGGGCTCCCTACCTATTTTTCTCGGACCGTCTGATTTCAATCGGAGGGACTAGATCATCCCTCTCCTTTCATCTACATGCTATAAATAGCCCCTAACCCTAAATTCTAGGACTTTTGTCCCCTCTAACCGCCGCCACCTACAGCCTCCCTCATCCACCTTGGGATTCTCCCAGATCCGATCCACTAGCCCCCTCGTTCTGCAAACTAGCGTCAGCCTCTGCTTCCCTTCGATTTCAGTCAGCGGCCAACCCATCGATCCGCCGCCTCCCTCGAGCTCCAACAGGACAGCGCCCCTGGATCCCCTGCCCGAGCTCCTCCTCGCGCGCCCGTCTCCTCGGCTGATCTTCCTCGCCACCGAAGCTTCTTCGCCCGAGCACCCATGGAGAGGGCCTCCCAAGCCACCTCTCGCGGCTCCACCTCGAGGTCCCAGCTCTGCTGCACCCGCCAGCGTCTTCTACCCAACAGGTCGCTGTCACCTCGCCTACTCTTCCTGTCCTCCTGTTCATCTTCCCCTCCGTCTATCATCTCTCCTTTTCACTTTAACCAGGAGATAACCAGGAGCCGCCATGGATGGCTGAGCCCCTTGCCGAGCTCCTCAAGTCCCGCAGCGGCCTCGACTCCTCTGCTCCGGCCGTCATCGCCGGAACGCGCCACCATAGGGCCGCAGCCGAACCCCATGGCACCATTGTCGGCGACTCCGAGCGCGCCCGAGCTGCTCTTCCTCCCGCTGGCCTCCTCTGCGCGCCAAATCCGTCGCCGTCGTCCAAGTTCCTCGCCGTCAGCCTCTACCTACCCTGCTGCAAGCAGCAGTTCGGGATCGAGCCGTGCTTGCCCGCCGTGCCTCCAGCTAACCCTCGAGCGAGGGCCTCGAGCCAGGGATCCTCTCCGCCGCCTCTACCTTGACCCCCGCCCAGATTTCGCGCCACTCCGCCACCACGACACCGGCCCCTGCCCGCCGGAGCTGCGTCTCCCTGTGCCCGCAACCGCGCTGCGGCAGCTCTGCTTCTTGTCAAGAAAGAGGACGCCCGCTCTGCTCAAGCGTTGACCGCGCCCCGCTCAAGCGCTACGCGCCAGGCATGCAGCGAGGCCGGCCCTCCACCTCGTTCGATCCAGCCTGCCAGCCGCCTCCTCTGACTGGGCCGAAGCCCATGGTGAGGCCACCTAGTGTTTTTTTTCCTTCTGATGGGCTAACAGTTTCGGCCCATGTCTGTTTTTCTTCTATCAGCGATTTTTCCTATTTATCCAGAAAACTGCCAGTTTATAGTTTAGTCCCTAGACAACATGCATATAATTACTCATGAACCGTGCGTCGGAATTAAATAAACTTTATATGTAAAATGGCTAGGATTTTGTCTAGTTTAATAATATGCAACTTTCACCCATGTTTAAAATGTTTAAAATGCTGTTTAGTTAAATTTGCTCCTATGCCATGTTAAAATGCTTTAATTCATAACTAAATAACCGTAACTCGGATTGTAATAAACTTTATATGTAAATGGGGTAGAATTTTGCCTAGTTTAACATGGGGGCATCATCTTGCATGTTTAATAACTATAAAATATGGTTTAGGGCAGAACAGTACCAAACTTAATATATGCATATGAGGTTTTTCCGGAATTGTTGTTTGTTGTTTCCGGCCTCATTTAAACTTACCAAGATTAGATAGTTTCATCTTGCTTCACCTCTTGCCATGCTAACAACATTTAATATTGTTGGGTACATAAACGAGAGAGAACTAAATAAGTCACGTGGTGTTCCGTCAATATGCAACTCGTTGCATATTTGAGCTCCACTTAATTTGTAGGACTGTTTGTGCACTTTGCCATGCCATGCTTCATTAAACCGGACATGCATCATACTCGATTATGCATCATGCCATGTTGATGTGTTGGTTGTTTACTATGTTGTTTGCTTCTTTCCGGTGTTGCTTCTTCGGGTGGGTTCCGATAATGTCGTGTTGTGAGGATTCGTTCGACTACGTCCGTTTGTCTTCTTCATGGACTCGTTCTTCTTCCTTGTGGGATCTCAGGAAAGATTACCATACCCTCGAAATCACTTCTATCTTTGCTTGCTTAGTTGCTCGCTCTTTTGTTATGCCTATGCTGCGATACCTACCACTTGCTTATCATGCCTCCCATATTGTTTAACCAAGCCTCTAACCCACCTTGTCCTAGCAAACCGTTGATTGGCTATGTTACCGCTTTGCTCAGCCCCTCTTATAATTTTGTTAGTTGCAGGTGAAGATTGAAGTTTGTTCCTTGTTGGAACATGGAGATGTTGTTCCTTTTTGGAACATGGTTACTTGTTGGGATATCACAATATATCTTATTTAATTAATGCATCTATATACTTGGTAAAAGGTGGAAGGCTCGGCCTTATGCCTGGTGTTTTGTTCCACTCTTGCCGCCCTAGTTTTCTTCATATCGGTGTTATGTTCCCGGATTTTGCGTTCCTTACGCGGTTGGGTTATAATGGGAACCCCTTGACAGTTCACTTTGAATAAAACTCCTCCAGCAAGGCCCAACATTGGTTTTACCATTTGCCACCTAGCCTCTTTTTCCCTTGGGTTAGGCCAGCCCAAGGGTCATCTTTATTTTAAACCCCCGGGCCAGTGCTCCTCTGAGTGTTGGTCCAACCCAGAGCACCGTGCAGGGCCATCCATTGGCAAATTGGGTTACGTCGGCTCCTGTACGCTTAGCTTATCCAGTGTGCTCTGAGAACGAGATATGTGCAGCTCCTATCGGGATTTGTCGGCACAGCGGGTGGTCTTGTTGGACTTGTTTTACCATTGTCGAGGATGTCTTGTAGAACCGGGATACCGAGTCTGATCAGAATGTCTCGGGAGGAGGTCTATTCCTTCGTTGACCGTGAGATCTTGTGATGGGCTAAGTTGGGACACCCCTGCAGGGATTTGAACTTTCGAAAGCCGTGCCCGCGATTATGGGCAGATGGGAATTTGTTAATGTCCGGTTGTAGAAAACCTAAAGTTGACCTTAATTAAAATACATCAACCGCGTGTGCAACCGTGATGGTCTCTTTCCGGCGGAGTCCGGGAAGTGAACACGGTGTTGGAGTTATGCTTGACGTAGGTTGCTCTAGGATCACTTCTTGATCATACTTTTATCGACCGTGCTTTGCCTTCTCTTCTCGCTCTCATTTGCGCATGTTAGCCGCCATATATGCTAGTCGCTTGCTGCAGCTCCACCTCATACCTTTACCTTACCCATAAGCTTAAATAGTCTTGATCGCGAGGGTGCGAGATTGCTGAGTCCCCGTGACTCACAGATACTTCCAAAACTAGCTTGCAGGTGCCGATGAGTCCGTACAGATGACGCAACCCAGCTCAGGAGGAGCTCGATGAAGATCTTGTCCTTTGTGTTGTTTCGTTCTAGTTGATCAGTAGTGGAGCCCAGTTGGGGTCGATCGGGGACCTTTGTCGCATTTGGGGTTCTTCTTTTATTTTGGTTCCGTAGTCGGACCTTGATTGTATCTGGTTGATGTAATGCTTTATTCATGTATTGTGTGAAGTGGTGATTGTAAGCCAACTAAGTATCTCTTTCCCTTATGTATTAAATGGGTTGTGTGAAGATTACCTCACTTGCGACATTGCTTTCAATGCAGTTATGCCTCTAAGTCGTGCTTCGACACGTGGGAGATATAGCCGCATCGAGGGCGTTACACCCCTCAAGGATCAAACCCACAAAAACGACCTTCAAAGGCGTCATACTAGGTGTAGAGGCCCATTGCACAGGCTCAGTCACAATGGAAGTGGTCTTCAGATCCCTGGATAACTTCCGAAGCGAGGAGTTAATCTTTGATATAGTCTCGTTCCGCAGTTGCTATCATGCACTGCTCGAGCGAACCGCATTCGCGAGATTCAACGTAGTACCGCACTATGCATATCTTAAGCTCAAGATGCTAGGACCATGGGGGTCATCACAGTCAATGGAAACACAGAGCGCTCTCTCCGTACGGAGGAGCACACTGCAGCCCTTGCAGCAGAAGCACAAAGCAGCCTCTTAAGGCAATCCACCAGTTCGGCGATTCAAAACCCGGACACCTTCAAGCGCGCCCAGAGTAATCGGCAACAAGACCGCCTGGCATGTTCCGAGCTCGCATAGCAATGCGGCCCCCACCCCAGTACCAGCCAAACGGCGAAATTCGTGCACGCGTACATAATTACGCATTAAAAATACCATGGGCACAGGTGGGGAGGTGGGCACGACTACGGCACGCCCCAAGACGCGGCTCAACCGCACTAGGCGCTTCCTGCTTTGTTATTTTTCTCTCTTTCAGGACTTTAATCTCAGGAAACCTCGTCCGGCAGTACGGTTGCCGGACACACGATGCAACAACCAAGGAGGCAGAAAGATACGTCGCACCACGGAACTCCCAGGTGGTCTCTGACAATGACTGAAATACCTGCTTTAAATACCATTTCTCAGCATGCCCTTGGAGGGGACATGTCAAATAGTCCTACTTTTTGCTTATCGCACTACTTGTATCATTTTGCTTCGACGCACCTTTTTGAATAAACAATGCATAGCACTAGACTATTACCGCATTCTCTATTCTTTCTTATATATATATATATATATATATATATATATATATATATATATATATTAGCAGAATAACTATTCTGCATACCACTTCGGCACTGCACGCTCAACAGAAGCGCACTGCATCATTTTGACGACGAGCACTGCAATAGAGACTAGTGAACTTCTCGTCGGAAAAAACTGCATGCGTTATTTTTTCGGTACTGTTTTCACTCTAATTTTTTAACCGTTTATCGGAATGAGGCGTGTAATATACCATTGAAAAGCTATGGATTAGGCGCAACTTCGACATGTTGAACACTTTTCGAGATTCCACACGGTTTAAGAGCAGTTTTGAAAATAGTGCGGCGGATGACGAGTGGCAGCGAGCGTTTTTTCGTGTTTTTTCTAAACCGCTTGTTGGAATGAAGCAAATGATACATCGTTGGATAGATATCGTCGAGGCGCATCTTTTTCATATATAAATATTTCTCTAATTCATTACGGTTTAAGAGCAGTTTCAAATTTACTAAATCGCGGAACTCTGTTTTTCAAATTTTTTGAAATTTTCGGTACTGTTTTTGCTCCAGTTTTCTAACCGTTTGTCGAAACGAGACATATGATACGCCGTTGGAAAGCTACAGACAAGGCACAACCTTCATATGTTGAAATGGTTTTGAGATTCCTTACTGATTTTAGTTAATTTTGAAAATCGTGCGGCTGATTTCGAGAGGCAGCGGCTGTTTTTTCACGAAATTTTTATGAACGGCTGGTCAGAATAATTCAAATCATACGCTGTTGGAAAGATATCAACGAGACGCAACTTTTTCATGTAGAACACTCTCTCTAATACCTTACGGTTTAAGAGCAGTTTCGAATTTACCGACAAGCGGACACTCTGTTCTTCGCGAGACCAAAATCGTCATATTTACTGCATCGGACAGAAGAACGCACTGCTTCAGATGAAATACCGCACTTCATTAGATGGTCAAGGGCACTGCATGGTTTCTTTTTGTTTAGACATATTTTTTCTCGGACGGGGAAAAAAGAACGCACTGCTTCAGACGGAATACCGCACGTCATTAGATGGGCAAGTGCACTGCATGGTTTTTTTTTGTGGGACGTAAATTTTTCCAAACGTGGTGGAGTGCACTTCGTGTCGAGCGTTGGTACTGCAGGGACGAGGTGAGTGCACTGCATCAATTTTTCTTTTTCCAATATTCTTTCTACTGCACACAACAACAGAGTGAGCTGCATTAAAAAAATCAACTTTTCCAATTTGTTTTTGCAGTCGGCAACATAGTGAACCACTGGGAGAGAGAAGATCACTGCGGCAATGAAACAAGTGAGCTGCACCTAAACAATTTTGTTGTTGTTTTCTTCAATGAATGTTTCCGAGAGAGCTGCGATCTGTACATATCTGGACTACGAGCCGGGGCGAACGAACTACAGTGATCCTCTTTTTAATCCATAGTACAAACACACACAAATTACAATGACGAGGAACTACTACAACAACAAAAAAAGAACTCCACTTTTTTGCACAAACCGAGCTGCACTAGAGTGGCACCAGGAATTGCAACACGCTATGTAGAGCACCTCCTCTCTCACTCCAGCGATCTACAAAGGACAGCGTGGCCAACCACACAGAGAGCGGCCACTGGCACATCCACGGCACCGCACCAAGATCATAGGCGAACTGCAGACAAGCAAAATCAGAAGAAAAAGAAGGTCCCGAAGTGCAATAGAACGACGGTGAAGCACCGCACCACAGTGTGGGGAACCAAGCGAACTGCAAGCCGGCGGCGCCCTATCCTCAACTGAATGCCGGTGATGGGAGAGAAGATTGAGATGCCCATGGCGGCACCTGCGGGCATAAGGGAGATGAAGTTGCAGCCCACCACCACCACACCCCCAGCCATCGAAGTCCAGAGGGCCGCGCGTGGCATGGCGCGCAGGCCTGGTTGCCCGGATCCAGGGGCGCACGGTCAGGAGGGGCAGCATGAGACGGACGGCGATGGAGGATGGTGCTCGGGGTCAACACGAGATGCACTGAAACGCATGCACTCACCGAACGCACTTCACGCACGAGCGCCACCGAGCTGCACTGCCACCGAGCTGCACCACGAACGCCACCGAACTGCAGAGAGTCCTCTCACCGAGGAGCCACCGGAGGCATGAGCGACCTGGACCCATCAGCCGTCAAGTCCAGGATGGGGAGGAGGCCGGACGGGGGAGCTGCCCCGGCCGCAGCGGCGGGGGTCCAGGCGGGACGCGCTGGAGGCGGATCCCACCGGATCCAGCACAGGGAGAGGTTGCTGTGGAGGGGCGATCGCCATGGATGGGGAGGAGGCAGTGGTGCTGGCCGGAGGGGGCGGACCGGAGGGGCTGGATCCGGCGGCGGGGCGTCGCGGGTGTCCGACGGGGCATGGATCCGGCGCGACGCGGTGGTGGGGCGGGGATCCGACGACGCGGGGTTGGAAGGGGAGAAGGTCGGGGGTGGTGGAGCCGTGGCGCGGCGGGGCTCGCCGGGTGGGCGCGATGGAGGAAGGTGGGGGCGAGGCGGGGGAAAGGTGGGAGAAGGTGAGGTGGTGCTCTGGCGGCGGCGGCGCCGGTAGAAGGTGGAGGGAGGTGGGGTTTGGATCGGGGGAAGAGGGAGGTGGGTGTCGTGCGGGAGCTGGGGGTGGGCTTTGTTAGTGGCAGTGGGGTGGTTCGGTTCGCGGTGCGGTATGGAGAGAGGTGTTAGCAGAATAAGCGATTCGGTGTGCAGAATAAGACTCTTAAGGGTGTTATCATAATAGAACCACCCTATATATATATATGTGTGTGTGTGTGTGTTCATTTATGACATTCAGCACCCGTACACTCTGGTACGGCCAATACGCCAGGGGCTTTAGCATAC
Organism: Triticum urartu; assembly: GCF_056163025.1. Classification (NCBI taxonomy): domain Eukaryota; kingdom Viridiplantae; phylum Streptophyta; class Magnoliopsida; order Poales; family Poaceae; genus Triticum; species Triticum urartu. Next base: position 27,136,662 of record NC_141873.1, read on the forward strand.
CCCATAATACGGCGTGAGAAGTCCGAACACTTTCGACAGTGCGGCACCCGAACTCATGGGAGCGTCCGCAGGGTCTTCGGGCAGAGGGGCCGGATAGTTGATCTGCTCCGATGTCTCCATCCAGTCCTGTCAAAGGCATGGGAGCTCAGACCCCGCGCATGGTTAAACTATGGGAAATAAACACCCTATAAGATGACAGAACTTACCGGATTCGCAGAACGCTTTGCGCTTAGCCCGCTATCCTCGGTAAGAGAAGGAGGGACCTCGGCGCCCTTGAACAACACCCTCCAAGACGTCTTTATGCGTCGTGTCGAAGCACTCGCTTAGAGTCTGGTGCCGGGCCGGGTCAAACTCCCATAAGTTGAAATCCCGTTGTTAACACGGGAGGATCCGGCGGAAGAGCATGACCTAGAATATGTTGACAAGCTTAAGTTTCTTGCTTGTCATGTTTCGGATACACTTCTGGAGTCCGTCCAGCTCCACCGATGAACCCCAGGACAGGACCTTCTCCTTCCAGGAAGTGAGCCGCATGGGGATTCCAGATCAAAACTCGGGGCCGCCACCCAGTTGGTGTCACGCGGCTCGGTGATGTATAACCACCCTGATTGCCACCCCTTTATGGTCTCCGTGAAGGAGCCCTTGAGCCATATAACATTGGGCATTTTGCCCACCATGGCACCACCGCATTCCGCTTGTTGTTTGCCCACCACCTTCGGCTTGATATTGAAGGTCTTCAGCCACAGGCTGAAGTGGGGCTGGATGCAGAGGAAAGCCTCGCACACGACGATGAACGCTGAGATGTTGAGGATGAAATTTGGGGCCAGATCATGAAAGTCCAGCCCATAATAGAACATGAGGCCACGGACGAATGTAGGGAGAGGAAACCCCAGTCCGCGGACGAAGTGGGGGAGGAAAACCACCCTTTCGTGAGGTTCCGGGGTAGGGATGACCTGCCCCGCGGCTGGCAGCCGGTGCGCGATATCCGCGGCTAAGTATCTGGCTCCATGTAGCTTTTGATGTCTCCCTCCGTGACGGAGGAGGCCATCCACTTGCCTCCCGCTCCGGACATGTTTGGAGAGAGTTGAGGAGAAGGATGTGGACTTGGGTGTTGGAGCTCGAGTGCGCGAGAATGGATGAGCAAGGAGGAAGAAGGCGTTGGTAGAAAAAGGTGAGATCTTATCCTTTTATAAGGGCGGTCGAAACTATGCGCCCCCACTAGCCTGGTAAAACTCGCTTATCCCCCAAGCGCCGTAATTGATGGCGCGATTGGGTTACCCACGTCCGTATTGATGAGGATACCGTAATAAGGGGAACATGATCTCTGCTTTGACAAGATGTGTCAAGAAACCAACTCGCGTTATGGGCGGGGCTGGTTAAAGAAAAATGGTTCAAATAATTACCGGGCCATGGCGTGATGTCATGCTGCCAAAACATTACAGCAGATTAGATTGGTGGAATTATTCTCTCTACCACAAGTCCAGAACAGGGTAATAGCACCGGTTCGTAAGGCCCTTTAGTGCCGGTTCCATAACCAGCACTAAAGTGTGGGCACTAAAGGCCCCCCCTTTAGTACCAGTTCAGCACGAACCGGTGCTAAAGGGCAAACACATGGCACGAGCCAGCTCCGTGGGCGCGTAGGACATTAGTACCGGTTGGTAACACCAACCGGTACTAAATGTTTTGGTGTGTTTTGTTTTTTTACTTTAATTATGTGTTTTCAATTTAATTTAGTGATTGTTTTACATTATAATGAGTTGTTAAATCATTAGGTTATTAGTTTGACTGGATGTGTGTGGATCCTAGCTAAGTCATCAAGTATATGTCATATCCATATTATGTATAATTGATCACCTACTTAAGTGATCGACGTAATATATATGGATATGGCATATATATACTTGATCACTTAGCTAGAATCCATCCAGTTGAAACTAATATGCAATTTCTTTCATAAATGATATAATAACTCATCATCATCATCATATTAATTAATATAAAAACTCTTGCATCATATATATCATCACCAACGGTTTTCATAGCAAAGATATCATCGAGTTCAACATGGTAATGATATTATAAGCGTTCATAACACCACAAAAGCACATCACTGTTTGAGATTAAGTTCAGGACGAAGAACACGGACATGAGAGGACAAGTACTAAGTGCATGAACTAGCTAATTAATCACTCTTGCTGCTCTCTCTCAGGTAAAATAGCATAGAACATGTATACCTTTGCTGATTCATCATATTGGAGCATGCAGATGAACCTGTCTCCTAATCGTGGGTTGCGCTTCTGATTGCTGCCCCCTAGTACTTCTCTGTGATCGTTCACAATTTTGTTCCAGTCTTTTAATATTAAGCATTCCTCGCTATTAGAAATCCTGAATGCACTAAAGTGCATTGTAGGATATCTTGGCCGTAAGCTAACAATATTCATGGTACCTTTAGTCTCGATCCAATCAGGCACAACATTCATCGGGAGTCCCTATTGAAGAACATCGTATAGTAACATACCTAGCAATGAAGTTTAGCTTAAAAAATAATGTATGCAAAAGATGCACTGAGAAGAGATAGTAGAAATCTTACCATCTTTCCTAAATATATGGGATCGTACTTCAGTACGAACACTATTGGTCGCACGTTTTGAGTACTAACATTTCTAAGTGCAGGAAAGAAATTTGTCTTGACAGCATCAAGATCCTCAAGCCATGAAACATAATGACTTGTCTCCTCGCAGTTTAGTTCAGCCCCGGGACAGTGGATGGTCCTGTCTACCAAGAGCCGGGCATGTTTGCTTGACTGGAAGTAAGCTGTCAATATTAATTGAGATCTATTAATTATTCAACTGGTTCAAATAATCTCATATCGAAGACATAAATATGGTTGAGAAACTTACATAATGGTAGAACTGGAGGCGCCTGCACATCGACCCAGATGTCTCTATTACCTTCAATATCATCTTCCGGACGAATATCAAAGGTGATAACCATATCAGGCTCAAATGCATAAGCCTTGCATAGTTCTTGCCAAGTTTTGCATTCAAAATAGGTGTATGTGTCTGCATTGTATAATTTGACGTTGAAGGTATAATCATGCTCGGTCTTCAAGTAAACTCTTTTTACCTCCATAGTTTCGTTAGGACTGAAACCTATCATATCCAAGAAAAAAATTCTTGCATGGCAGGGGATACGCTAGTAGAATAGTGAAAAATTAAAATTAAAAGGTGAAGCAAAATGAAGCATAAGTCATGCTTAATTACGAAAAAAGACTTGTCGTTGTGACTTACTGTATCCACTTCGAAGTTCTCATCCAGCTTGATGCTGAAGCATCTATTATCAACTAGAAAATTTTGGCCGCACAGGCCGCGCTGGTCTTCGCAGTATTCACACATAATGAAATCGTGTTTGTCGTCAGACGACATTCCTATGTTCATAGGTGAAACATTAAACACTTATTAGTTCTATTAATTCAACTAATTCTGTTAATTCAACTAGTTCAACTAAGCACTTACGAAGAATATACCAAATTAATTAAACTAATTCAACTAACTAGTTCAACTAATTAATTGAACTAATTCATCTAATATCTAACATATATGTTCATATATAGGTGAAACATTAAACACTTACTAGTTCTATTAATTCGACTAAATAAACTTGTTCTATTAATTCAACTAAGCATTTACTAAAAATAAACTAGTTCTATTAATTTCTTACTAAAATAAAGTAGGTAGTTCTATATAGTAATATTTTGATTAGATCATCAAATCTCATATACCTAAATTTCCTTACTAAAAATAAACTTGTTCTATTAATTTTCATACTAAAATTAAACTAGTTATATTAATTCAACTAGTTCAAATAATCTCATATATATACCTAATTAATATCTAGCTATACTAATTCAACTAGTTCAACTTGTTCTAATTCATGTAAAATATATTTAACATCTTTTCCATATAATTCATCTAACCATTAACATTCTAACATTATTATCTACGTAATTTATCTAACATTAATCTAAACAACAGAAAATAGAAAATAAGTAAAAATTAACAATGTGTGTGTATGTGTGTGTGTGTACGTATGACCGGGGGACGGCGGCGTACGGGCGTCGGCGGGCGACGACGGGGGGACGGGCGTGGCGGGCGAGAGGCGGCGGCGACGTACGGGCGCGGCAGGGGCGATGGGTCGGGCGGTGATGGCGGCGGGGGTGGCGAGGGCGGCGCGCGATGGGGCGACGGGCGCGCGGCGAAGAAGTTTGGATCGAGAAGAACTACTGGTGGTCGATGAACTGATTTTTTCGTAGGTTCCATATATATAGGAGGGGTCTGTAGTGCCGGTTGGAGCCATCAACCGGTACTAAAGGCCAATTTTCGCCAGGCCAAGGGGCGGGAAACGGCCCCTTTAGTACCGGTTCGTGCCACGAACCGGTACTAAAGACCCCCCCTTTAGTACTGGTTGGAGCCACCAACCGGTACTAATGGTTGTGCGCTGCCACCGGTGGTGCACAATGTTTAGTCCCACCTCGCCGAGCGAAGGGCAGCCGCACTAGTTTACAAACCAAGCCGCGGCTGCTCCTTCAAGCTTCTCTATATAGCAGGCTTCTGGCCCTAACTAGGGCGCGCTGCCTTGTGAGTCTGCTGGCCCTTCTGGGCCTGCATTTGCACACCCTAGGTCTGGCAGGCCCACTGGGCAGCGCGCCAACAAATTTTTTATATAGTTTTTTCTTTTCTGCATTATTTATTTTCTTCTATTTATTTTTGAGTAGTTTTTTATATAGTTTTTTATTTTCTGCATTATTTACTTTCTTCTATTTATTTTTGAGTAATTTTTTTTATAGTTTTTTTTCTGCATTATTTCTTTTCTTCTTTATTTTCTTCTATTTCCAGTTTGTACACGCAGTGCGTCCAGTTTTTGCCATGACCCTCTCTACTCTCTCGCACATGCTATGCGGGTGAATGATGATACCACGCCAAGTTTCAACATTTTCAGAATTCATTTTGTAGTGATTTTCAATTGCATGGTCATTTAGCTCTCTAAACAATTAGGTAAATGACCGAAAAACAACAAATGATGTCAGAACATGTTGGAAATTGATGACGTCGCTTTGAATGCTGCATACTGAACACAAAAGAAGTCAGGAGTTCAAATAAGTTTAAAAAACATTGAAGTGCCCGTGTAACAGATGAGTTCTCGTCCGAAACTCTGATACTCCGAAAGAGTTTGTCCAATTTGTACACGAAGTGCGTCCAGTTTTTGCCGTGACCCTCTCTACTCTTTCGCGCATGCTATGCGGGTGATATGATGATACCATGCCAAGTTTCAACATTTTCAGGATTCATTTTGTAGTGATTTTCAATTTCACGGTCATTTAGCTCTCTAAACAATTAGGTAAATGACCGAAAAACAACAAATGATGTCAGAACATGTTGGAAATTGATGACGTCGCTTTGAATGCTGCATACTGAACACAAAAGAAGTCCGGAGTTCAAATAAGTTTAAAAAACATTGAAGTGGCCATGTAACAGATGAGTTCTCATCCGAAACCCTGATACTCCGAAAGAGTTTGTCCAGTTTGTACATGAAGTACGTCCAGTTTTTGCCGTGACCCTGTCTACTCTTTCGCGCATGCTATGCGGGTGATATGATGATACCATGCCAAGTTTCAACATTTTCAGGATTCATTTTGTAGTGATTTTCAATTTCACGGTCATTTAGCTCTCTAAACAATTAGGTAAATGACCGAAAAACAACAAATGATGTCAGAACATGTTGGAAATTGACGACGTCGCTTTGAATGCTGCATACTGAACACAAAAGAAGAACGGAGTTCAAATAAGTTTATGAAACATTGAAGTGGCCATGTAACAGATGAGTTCTCGTCTGAAACCCTGATACTCTGAAAGAGTTTGTCCAGTTTGTACACGAAGTGCGTCCAGTTTTTGCCGTGGCCCTCTCTACTCTTTCGCGCATGCTATGTGGGTGATATGATGATACCATGCCAAGTTTCAACATGTTCAGGATTCATTTTGTAGTGATTTTCAGTTTCATGGTCATTTAGCACTCTAAACAATTAGGTAAATGACCGAAAAACAACAAATGATGTCAGAACATGTTGGAAGTTGATGACGTCGCTTTGAATGCTGCATACTGAACACAAAAGAAGTCCGGAGTTCAAATAAGTTTAAAAAACATTGAAGTGTCCGTGTAACAGATGAGTTCTCGTCCGAAACCCTGATACTCTGAAAGAGTTTGTCTAGTTTGTACACGAAGTGCGTCCAGTTTTTGCCGTGACCCTCTCTACTCTTTCGCACATGCTATGCGGGTGATATGATGATACCATGCCAAGTTTCAACATTTTCAGGATTCATTTTGTAGTGATTTTCAATTTCACGGTCATTTAGCTCTCTAAACAATTAGGTAAATGACCGAAAAACAACAAATGATGTCAGAACATGTTGGAAATTGATGATGTCGCTTTGAATGCTGCATACTGAACACAAAAGAAGTTCGGAGTTCAAATAAGTTATTAAAAATAAAAAAGAGGTGCAATGTTGGTTAATTTGCTTCAAGCCATTCGGAGTAGTGTAGACTGCACTGCACATAGCTCAGTGCAATCTATGCTATTCCGCAAGGCTTGAAGCTAATCAACATGTAGGTGAGCATTGCAACTCTTCGTCATTGTCTGTGCACTCATGGCTTATAAACCGCTCATACTTCCTCTCTCTTGGCGAGGTGGGACTAAAAATCAGCTTCCAAAGAAACTCTATTACCGGTTCATGCCATGAACCGGTACTAAAGGTCTTCGTGGGGGCCCCAGACTGACCATAGCCTGACACAGCCTCATTAGTACCGGTTCGTGGCATGAACCGGTACTAAAGGTTACCCACGAACCGGTACTAATGATGCTCGCCCGCCTAGCCGTTGGAACCGGCACTAATGGTCACATTAGTGCCGGCTCAAATTCAAACCGGCACTAATGTACTAATGTGCTTGTAGGGTTTAGCCTCTCCGATCTCATGGTAGATCAACTCTTGTACTACCCATATTATCAAGAATAATCAAGCAGGACGTAGGGCTTTACCTCCATCAAGAGGGCCTGAACTTTGGTAAAACATCATGTCCCCTGCCTCCTGTTACCATCCGCCTTAGACGCACAGTTAAGGACCCCCTACCCGAGATCTGCCGGTTTTGACACCGACACCCCCAGTGGCTTTGGCGTTGCGCCGATCAAGAGGGTACCGACCGCTATGTTCTCTTTGGTTCGAATACGACCTATGTTTGAACAGGAAGCCCCCAAATGACCTTGAGATTTTTTTAACGACTCTGATTCGAATACGATCAAAGTCAGACCCAAAAGGGGTTAAGCTAGATTCTAATACAATCAACCCCCAATGGTCTTTTGAAGCAGGGTACCTATGTTTCAGTTGTGCCTGGCAACAGACTCTCTTTGGCACCTTTAATTTTTCCTGAGAACTCGAGTTTTGTGAGAGATAAATTCTTATTGAACCGGGATTTTGAAAAGGATATTGAGAGTTTCAAAGCTTTGTGGGAGACAGAGTTACCTTGAGCCGGATTTTGAATCGGATGTTTGAGAGCTTCAGCGCTTTGTCGGAGACAGATTTCCCTTGAATCGGATTTTGAACCAGAATCCTTCTTTTTAGGCCGGAAATTTTCTAACGACCTTTAAATATTCACCAATAAGAAAGTAGCCTCCGGGGCCGGGTTATTTTTCCCTCCAATGATCTAGAGTTCTTGAATCTGATATGCTTAAACCTGAAATTATCCACTATGGAGTTGATGATCACCATGGTGAAGCAGAAATCAATCATGACTGAGTCGGCCTTGGGAGTAGATAGATGAGCCAACGGCTGGGAAGGCGGCTGACAGTTTAGCACGGAGGCGACTGGCGGCTTGCCGCTACAGCGAGGTGGCCGGGCTGCGCTCAAGGCGGAGGCGTCAAGCCGGAGCCGAGGCCGCCACGCGGCCAAGCAGCTCGACACCAGCCATGGCAGCTCAATGCAGCAGGGGAGACCGCGATCGAGTTGGAAACATGGTCGCAGCAGCTTGGTGGGTCCGATGCGGAGTGCGTATAGCCTGACGAATCCGAGGTGAAGCCAGCGCGGGGTGGCACAGGAAGCCAGCATGGCGGGTCAAGGCGCTGGCAGAGTAGTGGCCAATTTTGAGGCAGTGACAAGGGCCATCCAAGGCGCCCCCAAGGCCGGAACAAAGCGCGGAGACGACGGCTCGTAGTGGACGGCTCAAGATGCGGCAACAACAGCTCACAGGCGGCTCCGCGGAGGTGGAGTAAAGCAGCAGCGTCTGCTTGGCGCGTCGGCGACTTGGAGGAGGCCTAGTGGAAGCGGATTGGTGCACCAGCACGGCACGCGGGCGGAGACAGGCGGCTCAAGGCCGAAGCAAGGCGGAGCTGCAGCCGCGGGGGCGACTTGCGACGGTGATACGTCTCCAACGTATCTATAATTTTTGATTGCTCCACGCTATATTATCTAATGTTTTGGACATTATTGGGCTTTATTATCCACTTTTATATTATTTTTGGGACTAACCTACTAACCGAAGGCCCATCCCAGAATTGTTGTTTTTGCCTATTTTAGGGTTTCAAAGAAAAGGAATATCAAACGGGGTCCAAATGGAATGAAACCATTGGGAACGTGATTTTCTCAACAAACAAGACCCAGGGGACTTGGACCCTACGTCAAGACACAAAAGAGGAGGCCACGAGGTAGGGGGGTGCACCCACCCCCCAGGCGCGTCCTCCACCGTCGTGGGCCCCCTGTTGCTCCACCGACGTACTCCTTCCTCCTATATATACCTACGTACCCCCAAACAATCAGACACGGAGCAAAAACCCTAATTCCACCGCTGCAACTTTCTGTATCCACGAGATCCCATCTTGGGGCCTGTTTCGGAGCTCCGCCGGAGGGGGCATCGATCACGGAGGGCTTCTAAACCATCACCATAGCCCCTCCGATGAAGTGTGAATAGTTTACCTCAGACCTACGGGTCCATAGTTATTAGCTAGATGGCTTCTTCTCTCTTTTTGGATATCAATACAATGTTCTCCCCCTCTCTTGTGGAGAACTATTCGATGTAACCTTCTTTTTACGCTGTGTTTGTTGAGACCGATGAATTGTGGGTTTATGATCAAGTCTATCTATGAACAATATTTGAATCTTCTCTGAATTCTTTTATGTATGATTGGTTATCTTTGCAAGTCTCTTCGAATTATCAGTTTGGTTTGGCCTACTAGATTGATCTTTCTTGCAATGGGAGAAGTGCTTAGCTTTGGGTTCAATCTTGCGGTGTCCTTTCCCAGTGACATTAGGGGCAGCAAGGCACGTATTGTTTTGTTGCCATCGAGGATAACAAGATGGGGTTTTCATCATATTGCATGAGTTTATCCCTCTACATCATGTCATCTTCCTTAAGGCGTTACTCTGTTTTCATTAACTTAATACTCTAGATGCATGCTGGATAGCGGTCGATGAGTGGAGTAATAGTAGTAGATGCAGGCAGGAGTCCGTCTACTTGTCTCAGACGTGATGCCTATATACATGATCATACCTAGATATTCTCATAACTATGCTCAATTCTGTCAATTGCTCAACAGTAATTTGTTCACCCACCGTAGAATACTTATGCTCTTGAGAGAAGCCACTAGTGAAACCTATGGCCCCCGGGTCTATCTTCATCATATTAATCTTCCAATACTTAGTTATTTCCTTTGCTTTCTACTTTGCTTTTATTTTACTTTGCATCTTTATCATAAAAATACAAAAAATATTATCTTATTATATCTATCAGATCTCACTCTCATAAGTGGCCGTGTAGGGATTGACAGCCCCTTATCGCGTTGGTTGCAAGGATTTATTTTTTTGTGCAGGTACGAGGGACTCGCGCGTAGCCTCCTACTGGATTGATACCTTGGTTCTCAAAAACTGAGGGAAATACTTATGCTACTTTGCTGCATCATCCCTTCCTCTTCGGGGAATACCAACGCAGTGCTCAAGAGGTAGCAAGAAGGATTTCTGGCGCCGTTGTCGGGGAGTCTACGCAAAAGTCAATATACCAAGTACCCATCACAATCCCTATCTCCCGCATTACATTATTTGCCATTTGCCTTTTCCTCTCCCCCACTTCACACTTGCCGTTTTATTCGCCCTCTCTCTCTCTATCCTCCCTGTCTTTCTCTATTTGCCTCTTTTTGCCCTTTGCACCTTCTGCCGTTATGTGTGAAATTGGGGAAATTATTGTCGATATGGACAATAATAATATCATGAAAAATTCTGATGCTCCTACTAAAGAACCACCCATCTTACATACAAAAAAAATTCCGTGTTGGTAGTGGTAATATTATTGGAAAAGGAGTTATTCCAGATTTCTTTACTTGTGTCGGTGCTTTACCTTCTATGGTAGTTCTATCCTTCACAGAACTAGTAGTCTTGCGGACGCTATTGCCATGCTTGTAGTTGAACTTGAAAGACAATTCATGCACATGCATCCTTCCATACAAAGGATTTTCCTAGAATTTTCTAATAATGAGCATTCTTCCGTTAAGCGTGCCGCTACTATCTTTTCGGCTCATGAGTTTACATTCATAATAAAAGAGGCCAAAGAAATCTTTGTGCATTATAGGGTGGACGCTTGCCGTCCTCCCATAGAGGCTATCCTTTTTGATAAGAAGAAATAACATGTTTTCAATCTGAGCTTAATGATGATTTTGCCATTCGAAATAATGAACTAGGATATTCTCTTGAATATGGGGTCACAAAGTTCTGTCAAAAGAATGCTTACAATGATGAATTGGTTGTGCAATGCGAAGGACCAAAGGAGGAACCTATACCTCCCAAGGTTGATCTTGGGGACTTTTACCGCATTAAATTTAGCCCTTTTGATTACTTTTGATTGCCTCAAAGAAAACTTGCTGCCGAATGTAGAGAATATGAAATGAGTTTTAATGATCTATCTTATTATTATGGCAATACCTAGATCTATCCTTGCTTGTTATGCCTAGCTAGGGGCGTTAAACGATAGCGCTTGTTGGGAGGCAACCCAATTTTATTTTATTCCTTGCTTTTTTCTCCTGTTTAGTAATAAATAATTTAGTTAGCCACTTTTTAGGTTGTGTTTTTTGTGTTTAATTAGTGTTTGTGCCAAGTAGAACCGTTGGGAAGACTTGGGGAATGTCTTGTTAATCTTGCTGTAAAAAACCGAAACTTCAGTGCTCACGAGAACTGCTACCATTTTTATTTGTAAAGTGATATTTAGTTAATTATTTTTGAAGATGATTAATAGATAAATTCCTCACGTCCAGAAATTTATTTTTGAATTTTTTGGGTTCCAGATCTTGCTCTAGCTACAGATTACTACAAACTGTTCTGTTTTTGACAGATTCTATTTTTCATGTGTTGTTTGCTTATTTTGATGAATCTATGTCTAGTAAAATAGTTTATAAACCATAGAGAAGTTGGAATACAATAGGTTTAACACCAATATAAATAAAGAATGAGTTCATTACAGTACCTTGAAGTGGTCTTTTGTTTTCTTTCGCTAACGGAGCTCACGAGATTTTCTACTTTAAGTTTTGTGTTGTGAAGTTCTCAAGTTTTGGGTAAAGATTTGATGGATTATGGAACAAGGAGTGGCAAGAGCCTAAGCTTGGGGATGCCCATGGCACCCCCAAGATACTGTAAGGACACCTAAAAGCCAAAGCTTGGGGATGCCCTGGAAGGCATCCCCTCTTTTCGTCTACTTCTATCGGTAACTTTACTTGGAGCTATATTTTTATTCACCACATGATATTGATACGTCTCCAACGTATCTATAATTTTTGATTGCTCCATGCTATATTATCTACTGTTTTGGACATTATTTGGCTTTATTATCCACTTTTATATTATTTTTGGGACTAACCTATTAACCGGAGGCCCAGCCCAGAATTGTTGTTTTGGAATATCAAACGGAGTCCAAACCGAATGAAACCTTCGGGAACGTGATTTTCTCAACGAACAAGACACAGGAGACTTGGACCCTACGTCAAGACACAAAAGAGGAGGCCACGAGGTAGGGGGGTGCACCCACCCCCCAGGCGCGTCCTCCACCATTGTGGGCCCCCTGTTGCTCCACCGACGTACTCCTTCCTCCTATATATACCTAAGTACCCCCAAACGATCGGATACGGAGTCAAAAACCTAATTCCACCGCCGCAACTTTCTGTATCCACGAGATCCCATCTTGGGGCCTGTTCCGGAGCTCCGCCGGAGGGGGCATCGATCACGGAGGGCTTCTACATCAACACCATAGCCCCTCCGATGAAGTGTGAGTAGTTTACCTCAGACCTACGGGTCCATAGTTATTAGCTAGATGGCTTCTTCTCTCTTTTTGGATCTCAATACAATGTTATCCCCCTCTCTTGTGAATAACTATTCGATGTAATCTTCTTTTTGCGGTGTGTTTGTTGAGACCGATGAATTGTGGGTTTATGATCAAGTCTATCTACGAAGAATATTTGAATCTTCTCTGAATTATTTTATGTATGATTGGTTATCTTTGCAAGTCCCTATGAATTATCAGTTTGGTTTGGCCTACTAGATTGATCTTTCTTGCAATGGGAGAAGTGCTTAGCTTTGGGTTCAATCTTGCGGTGTCCTTTCGCAGTGACAGTAGGGGCAGTAAGGCACGTATTGTATTGTATTGTTTCCATCGAGGATAACAAGATGGGGTTTTTCATCATATTGTGTGAGGGTTGAAAATGCTGAAGCACGTTAAAAAGTATGAACCAATTGCTCGGCTTGTCATCGGGGTTGTGCATGATGTGAATATTTTGTGTGGTGAAGATGGAGCATAGCCAGACTATATGATTTTGTAGGGATAGCTTTCTTTGGCCTTGTTATTTTGAAAAGACATGATTGCTTTATTAGTGGGCTTGAAGTATTATTGTTTTTATGTCAAATGATAGACTATTGCTTTGAATCACTCGTGTCTTAATATTCATGCCATGATTAGATATGTGATCAAGATTATGCTAGGTAGCATTCCACATCAAAAATTATCTTTTTTATCATTTACCTACTCGAGGACGAGCAGGAATTAATCTTGGGGATGCAGATACGTCTCCCTCGTATCTATAATTTTTGATTGTTCCATGCCAATATTCTACAACTTTCATATACTTTTGGCAACTTTTTATATTATTTTTGGGACTAACATATTGATCCAGTGCCCAGTGCCAGTTCCTGTTTGTTGCATGTTTTATGTTTCGCAGAATATCCATATCAAATGAATCCAAACGGGATAAAAATGAACGGAGAATATTTTTGGAATATTTGGAGAATTCCAGAAGAAAAATCCACGCGAGACGGTGCCCGAGGTGGCCACGAGGCAGGGGGCGCGCCCCTGACCCTCGTGGGCCACCCATAAGGCGGTTGATGCCCTTCTTCGGCCGCAAGAAAGCTAATTTTTGGTAAAAAAAATCACGGCGAAGGTTTCAGGCCAATCGGAGTTATGGATCTCCATATATATACAAAACGGTGAAAGGGAAGCAGAAGAGAACGCATAAACAAAGAGAGACAGAGAGACAGATCCAATCTCGGAGGGGCTCTCGCCCCTCCCATGCCATGGAGGCCAAGGACCAGAGCGGAAACCCTTCTCCCATCTAGGGAGGAGGTCAACTACTAGGAAAAGGCCTACTAATGGCGCACCTAATTTGGCCATTAATGGCGCATTAGTGGTGCGCCATTAGTAGCACGCCATTAGTATATTTTACTAATGGCGCACCACTGGTGCGCCATTAGTATCTGGTATACTAATGGCGCACCTCAGATGCGCCATTAATATATACAATAGTGCGCCATTAGTATGCCTCCCAGGGGGCCATGTATACCCAGGTGCTTTGGCATACTAATGGCGCACGACAACAGGATGCGCCATTAGTAACTTTGGCATACTAATGGCGCACTGTTTAATGATGTGCCATTAGTATCCTTTGGCATACTAATGGCGCACTATGATGTGATGCGCCATTAGTATGAATATTAGGTTTTTTTTATTTTTTTATTTTTTATTTTTTGCACAGGTTACAAAATGTATAATTGGACAAAATATAGACAGCACACATCAACAACAGATTCATCGAATACAATAGAAGATTAGTCTCTGAATACAATTCATCATTTTAGTCTCCGAATACAATTCATCATATTAGTCTCCGAATTGAAAAGACCGAACAAAGATAGAACATTATATTACAAGTCTCAAGACCGCGAGTTTTGTCTTCACATTACAAGTCGATATCGATCATCTAAACTACCATCACATAGAGGAGAGCTGCGGTCATCACGATGAGCATCATCACGATGAAACTCGTCTTCATCCGGTTCCTCCAACGCTCCCTCCCCTCTCCCGCTAGATAGCGGGCGTATCTAGATTCGCCCTCGGCCCTAGTGGCGTACCCTTTGTAACTGTTACCGCTGAATCGGTGAACCTGTCTCCGACACTCCTCCCAGTCGTCGTAGACTCCGGGAACCTTACCCTTGTACACGACATACCACGGCATCGCTATGCAGTAGCCAAACGAAACGTTAGTACCAATTCACAGACAATACATAAGCAATATATAAGTATGCAACAGAACGATCAGAAGAGAAAAGCAAGACATTAATAGCATCGATTACATCTAAGTTGAACGACTCTCGAAACCAAAGAGACATACTACAAGTTCATTAAAGTTTACTTACAACATGAGCCAATCGATGTTTCAGAACTAGACACAGCATCACTGCTTTCGACTCGACTCAAGGGACCGGAGCGTGGATGAAGTCGCCGTCTATCGTGGGAGTCATGAGACAACGGGCGTTGTCAGCCTGCATTTGTAGGATTGTGTCGATGTCACTGTTGGACGGTTGATTTCTGAGGTAGAACTGCCCCGCGGTACGAAGGACATATTGATGGATGATTTCCGCAAACTCCGACTGGATGCGAAAGAATTCTTGTCTGATGTTCGCGTCCTGGATTGCCGACATGCTCGCGGCCCAATCTTTGAGTCTACTCGGTAGCAGAAGTTGATGATGGTCCCGTACGATCGCCCGCATGTGATGGATGGCGTAGTAGGCACCCTTCTGACCGCCAGGCGGCTGCTTGACGCAGCAGAATGTCGTATTGTGGGAGAACACGTGCTTGCCGTACATACGAACAGGCCTGGTGAAGGTGCCTCCAGATTTGACGTAGCCGGGGAGAACATCATCAAGTACCTTCTTGACATTTGTGTAGTCTACGTTCGACTGACGGTCCGGGTCCAAATACGTGGCCATGGAATATTTGGGGCTTAGGAGGATGAGCGTGCAACGTGTGTCACTGCAGAAAACACGGAATGTTAAAAGAAAAACGATCAAAATCTAAGAATTCATATGTTACGGGGCGGTTGAGGGGAGGACTTACTCGAGAAAGTAAGGCACGAGGAAGTTATCCTTATCTTGGTTTGCCAGAATGACGCCTTCGAGGTAAGAACTCGCGACTTGCCGGTCCCCAGCGCTGCCCAAGATCTTGGCAGGCATGTAGAAGGGGTCGACTATCACGATGTCCAGGGTCTTGTCGCGAATGATCCGCATCTCCATACTCAGCGAAAATAGCCGAACGAAGGTGTAGTGCAGCGGATGAAGGTTCAACATAGCGTGGATGTCATCAAACCGCAGGACGATCGTACCCCCGATGGAGTTATCCACAAAGCCCTTGCCCTCTGGCACCTTGGCCGCGAAAACCGGGTATGCCACATCCTTCTCTCCGAGACGCCGCTTCTCCAAAGAAAGAACGCTGTCATGCAGACTCCGCATAGCACCGGTTGCAGCATCGAGCATATTTCTCGGTAGCATCGGCCTACCCGCCACATGCACCCTCCTCGAGATATCCTCAGGTGAAGGTGGCCCATCCTGAGCACGGATCGTACTCGGTGCCGGCTGGCCCGCACCCTTGTTAGTCTTTCTTTTGCGTGCCTTCTTCTTCTCCTGTAATGGGACCGAGTTCTGCTCACAGACCGCCTTCTTGAGTGTGTTGGGGCTGATCATATTTCGCACCTCGCCTATCTGAGGCTCGGTGAAGTCGGCAGCTGGAGGAGTCTCCTGAGAGCTGAACTGCAGATGACGCCTGTTGCAACTTGGCTTCTCCGCGGTACCAGCTAGATCGCGCATGTCTTTTGTTGGGTTGGGTTCTTGAGAAGGAGGCCCCATGAAGTTGCTGGCCGTGAAGCTAGGAATCGGGGGCGGCCCCTGTTGGCCGCCCGCAATCCACGCACTAATCCCCTGGATCAAGGTAGGCACAATGGCGGTGATCGTCGCTCCGAGTTGTTGTTGCACTTGCTCTTGGACAATCTCCGGAATCAGCGCCACATGTGCCCTGAGTTCTTGAACCTCGCGCGCCTGGCTTTCCGAGCTGGTCTTTTTCTCCTTTCGCCCACCAGTGTTATAGTATGACGACCATTTTGTCGACAAGCCTTTGCCGGCCACACGACCAGCTAACGTCGGCTTACTGAGCTTATCCTTGTTCTTCATTACATTCAACGCCCTATTTAGAGTGGTGTCCCAAGGGTTGCTCTTAGTCAACCCCGCGCTACTGCTTTAAGTCGCCTGCGGAAGGAATGTGAACCATTTAGAAATTTGGCTTCATTAATTAGAATGCAACCATATGGAGCTAATTACGCGGGGGTGTATTCCTTACCAGAACAAGCTCAAGCGCCCTAGTCTTCGGATCCGTGGTAAGCTCCTTTGTTTTCGGGTCCTTCTTGTACCGGGCCCTGACAAAGTTCCTGGTCTGCTTGTCACCGTATTTATTTAAGAGGGGCGGTAGGCCTTGCTCGGCACGGTCCGCCTCCTCCTTGTCCCATATAGGCTCCGCCACTCTGTAACCGCCGGGACCGAGTGTGTGTTCCCCTAAGTTCAATTCCCGCATTTCTTTCCCCCACTTACTTGATTCGGAGTTTGTGGTGCTCGAGCAATTGATCTTGAAGTCGTTGTAGTCATCTTCGGTGATCGAAGGATTTTTTCTCCTTGATCTTCTCATAACTCTCACCTTTCTCGATCATTCTCTTCACATTGCTTTTCCAAGTAGACAGGTCCTTGCTCATCTTCGTGGGGGTAGCATTGTTCACTTTATTCCCTTTGAGGCTTGTGTTTTCAAATTCAGCGGGGAACTTGTATCGTTCGTGCAGCTTCGTGAAGAGGAGGTTGCGCAAATTCCCTCGGTCAGGATGCCTCAGGTTCTCAGTGTCGATCGAGACGGTGCTCCGGAAAATGCACCTGAGCTGAAGCGAGTACCCCTTGACTATTCGTTCGGGCGCCGTTGGATTCCCATCGGAGTCCACTTTAGTAACTTCCTCCTTGAGGGTGCGGAGCACGGTCGGGCGCCGGTCCTTCCGTTGCCTCTTCGGTTGGCTGCCATCTGTGCGTGCGCCGCCATCATCAGTGGTGGCATCCTCGGCGGCACCATCAGTGGTGGCATCAGTGGGGTCATCCTCGGCGGTACCGTCAGTGGTCTCAGGATCGGTGGGGAAGGCGGCGTCCTCATACAAGTAAGGTTGTTCCTCCATCTCCTGGGACAGCTCCCAGAATTTCTTGCCGCCCGAACCCCCGGCCTCATCGTTGTTGGCCATGTTTCTCTATAAATAGGAACAAAGTTTGGTCAAATAGTTGGTTATTGTCAAGGAACAAGATCATGGTCTCATCATTTAGGGTTTGTCGACACCGAGGCATCCTAAAAGCTAAGCTTTTATCATTGAGGGTTTTTCGACGCCGAGGCACCCTAAAAGCCTAAGCTTTCATCATTTCGGTTTTTATCGACACCGAGGCACCCTAAAAGCCATGCATTAGTCACAAGTACGCGGGGGCACTTGATCCTACTTAATTAACTACTAAGATACTCCGGCCCATGCATTAGTCACAAGTACCCCATATGTCCTATTTTTAGCAAAGTCATGCTAAAATTCACGGAAAATTTCAGCATGACCTTTGCTGAAAATAGGACATATGGAGTACCCGAATTTGCCGGAACGGAAGTTAATAGACATTCCAGCAAACTCAAGGGCCTCTCGGGTGGACAAGGCAAAAAAGGCCTCCATCACAACATGGAAAATACATTGGCATGTGAAAAAGGGCCTCCATTGCTTAGGATGCACTGCCACTGAAGCATTGGGTACAAGACTGTTACATGAAAGTAAATGCAGCAGTTGAAGCAGAGATTGGTGTACAAGCAAGAACAGAGCAAGTTCTTCTTATCCTCTGCAATTATAATAGGAGCCAATCAAATGGATAAAAGGAGAATTGGTTCATTGCAGGCAAGACTGAGCTGAAACAATCAAGGGAAGTGATCAGCAACAGTACGAAGGCTCTGCCAGACGGTGCTCTGAGCCGGCTGGACACATACAAGAAACTAGAATGACTCAGTCAGGTCACTATGTGGCTGAGCCTCTTCAGTCCATGGTTTCGCTACTTATAATAAGGCCTGATGTATTGTAGTTTGAGTGTCAACAAGCAATGATCAGGCATTAGCAGACAGCCGTATAAAACCAGCAACTTTGCAGTACGTAATCAGGAAGCTCGGCAAGGTGGCGAGTAATCAAATCAGATCAATTATTGTGCTAGAAAAAAGATGTTGACTAATCGACCAAATTAACCGTGTGCTAGAAACAGATTTGGATGAAGAAGATACAAAACCCAATCTAGTAAAAATTCCGAAATGTCCACAACCTCCCAGGAAGGAAAAAAACAACAACACGTTGTAAATAATGCTCAGAAAACTTCACTTTTTACCCACACAAAAGATGATGGCCTTTTCCTTCAGCTGGTTGGAAGCTACACTTTCCAGGTTTGACAACAGTTGATCAACTAGGATTAAAATTAAAATATGCAGGCAAAAACATGAGACGACTGTTGTTTGTACCAAGTACGGGGTAAATGAGACGGGTGCCACTTGATGCAAACAAGCAACAGAGGCACACTACTTGGCCACAAACAAACAAAAATGTAGTTGATCAACTATGGATTATTATTCCCCTCAAACAAACAAAAATTAATGGACTGTTATCGTCCTGAGGACAGTGGAGTGGAAAACATCAAAACCTAATTTGTCAGACACTCTCAACATCTAGAGTCCTAACCAATAGTTCTGAGCAAAGAAACATTTGCATAATCAGTTTATCATCATCACACATGGCACTGACTAGCACAAGACTCTGGCAGAGCATATAAACAACTGGATCAAACATTTCAGATTAATGACCGAACACATAAAGCAACAGTGGAGTATTTTGTCCTTGGGGACACACTAGAGTTTTCCCCTTGTAGTTTAAGACAACTATTTTGTCTCGGAGACACTGGAGTTTTCCTCTTGTAGTTGAAGACATCCAGGGTGGAAGTGGGAAAACATCAAAGCCTAACCTATCAGACCCTCTGACATAACAACTATTCCTAACCAATGGTTATGAGCAAAGAAACATAGGCAATATCAATTTACATCATCATAGTCGGCACTAGCTAGCAGAGGCCTCTGGCAGCATGCAAACAACTTGACCAAACATTTCAGACAAATGACTGAAAATAAATTGCAGCACAGAGAAGAGCACTACTAAGCTTGCACGTTGATATAGAGTACTAAATGGCAGAATGATCAGCTAAAATGGCGGTAAATGTGAATAAACCAATTCATTCTATTACATCGTGCAAGCTGCCTGCACCTCATCATAAGGTCCGTAGAGCCGGCCGTGAGGAGGCGTAGGGGAGGGGAGGGGAAGGGAAGGGCGGCGGTTGCTCACCTACGCTTGGCGGCGGGAGGGGAGCGGCGATGAGGAGGACGACGAGAGGGAGCGGGAGCACGAGCGCGAGCGGGAGGAGCCCGAGGATGCGGAGCGGGAGGAGGAGCCCGACGAGGTGGACGGGGCGGTGTGGACGGGGCGGCGTCCAGGCCGCCGGCGACGAGGGGGAGGAAGGGGAGAGGGAGGCGGCGGGGGCGCGTGGGCGGCTGCGGTGCAGTGGGTCGGGGCAGCGGCGGCGGCGGCGCGGTGGAGGGAGGGAGAGGGAACTGGCGAGGGGGAGAAGGAAGGGGGGATCGGGCGAAGGGGGAGAGGGAAGGGGGGATCGGGCGAAGGGGGAGAGGGAAGGGGGGATCAGTCACAATACTAATGGCGCACGACCCCTCGGTGCGCCATAAGTACATCCATACTAATGGCGCACCTCACCGTGGTGCGCCATTAGTAGTTTTTTTCTTATAGCAATGGCACAATACTAATGGCGCACCAGCCCTCGGTGCGCCATAAGTACATCCATACTAATGGCGCACCTCACCGTGGTGCGCCATTAGTATTTTTTTTTTGATTTCTGCTCGAGCCAACAGGTTATCTTCCACCTGACCTAATCCACACCAAGTCCCCTCTACTAGCTCGACTGGTCAGCAGCCAGTTCTCACACCAGGAGGTTCTGGGTTTGATTCCCAGGCTCCACAAATTTTTTTATGCATTTCAAATGCTGTTTGATACTTATTTGTGTTTAAATATGTTCAAACTTGTTTAAATCATAACAGTAATATTTTTTTTATAAGACAGTAATAATTTTTTAAAAAATATCATCAAACAGTAATGCCGGAGGAGCGGGGGAGGGTGCGCGGGGTGCGGGGGGTCGGCGGCGGCGGTTGAGTAGGGGAGGGGTGCGGGGGGTCGGCGGCGGCGGTTGAGTAGGGGAATCGAGGGTGCGGGGGGTCGGCGACGGCGGCCGGTGGACCGGGGGGTGCTCGGCGGCGAGGGGGACCGGATCTGGCGAGGTGGGATAGCGATCGAGATGGAGGGGGATCGAGATCGAGTGTCCATGAAATTTAAAAATATTCATGATAGTTCAAAAAGTGCCCATGAAATACAATCGAGAAATGAAGGCTACGATTTAAATACAATCGATCTTAGCTAGCTATCTATTCACAATCTTCTTGCCCTTCTTTTTCGCAAATGGAGTTCTTCTGTGGAACAGACGTCCTTTAGGTAGGGTGGTCCTGCTTCTTCTTGTGGTGTATGCTGCTACTTCATCATCGTCGTCATGTTCGATCCTCGGGTTGCTGTACTTGTCGAAGTCTTGCTCATTGGCTACTCCATCCATTCCGATGATCTTCCTTTTGCCTCTCCTCATGACAACACGACTGGGCTTTGACGGGTCGGTAATGAAGAAGCATTGGTCCACTTGGGAAGCCAGTACCCATGGCTCATTTTTTGCGGTGACATTTGCGCCCGCGGTCTTGGATTTGGCTTCGGGTATAACCATGGTGGTGAAATACCGGTCTTCTTTTAGGACGCTCTTGGCCCATCTGACACGGAACATCGGGACCTTCTCTCCAGCGTAGCTCAGCTCCCAGATCTCCTCGATCCTTCCGTAGTATCTGTCCTTGTCGTTACCGGTGTAGGATTCCATTGTTACCCCGGAGTTCTGATAACCATCGCTCTTCATGTCCTTGGCCTCGGTGTAGAATGTGTAGCCGTTGATATCATACGCCTCATAGGTCATCAGGTTGTGCTCGGCCCCCTGTGACAAGGCGAATATGAGTTGTTCTTCCGCGGAAGAATCCTCATGTAAAGGGTACGACAGAAGCTTCTGCTTGAACCAACGCGTGAAACATGAGTTGTGCTCTTTGAGTATATCTCCGTCCGTCCTCTGTTGGCCTCGGTCATTGTACGTCTTCTTAATAAAGGTTTTGTGTTGTACCACCCAAGGATCGACCACGTCTATGTGTTGTAGCGCGACTAGGTTTGCTCTTTCAAAGTCGGCGAGTCGACCCTCGAAGTCGACATGCATTTCGCAGCGACCCTCACGGTGACCCCATCCAGCGAGCCTGCCGAGGTGCCTGTTGACGGGCAGACCAACGGGGTTCTCGATGCCTAGACAATTCGTGCAGCAGGAGATGCACTCTTCGGTCGGAAAGCCCCTGGCTATGCTTCCCTCTGGACGTGACATGTTGCGAACATATCCTTTGATGACACCATTCATCCTTTCGAACAGCATCATGCTGTGCAGGAACGTCGGCCCGAGTTGGATGATATCATCCACGATATGGACCAGCAGATGCACCATAACATCGAAGAATGCGGGCGGGAAGTACATCTCAAGCTCGCATAGTATCACCACGATCTCTTCCTGTAGCCTTCTGAGTTGCCTCACGCCAACAGACTTCCGAGAGATGACGTCGAAAAAGTTGCATAGGCCAAATAGGGTTTCACGGACGTGCGCGTCCATGATCCCACGGATTGCAACTAGAAGTATCCGCATCATCAGCACGTGACAGTCGTGAGACTTCATCCCGCTGAACTTCAGCTTCGCTGGGTCTAGGTATCTGCTTATCTTCCCTGCGTAACCGTAAGGAAGTTTTACTCCTACGAGGCAGGTGAAAAACTGCTCGATCTCCTCCTGACTTAGAGTGAAGCACGCGGGAGGGTAGTCATTTCCGGTCTTCTTGGCCTTTTTGCCTTTGCGACGACTTTCCGTGTCCTGCTTCGCCTCATCATCATCATCATCATCATCATCATCATATATAGCGTGAAGCTCCTGCCTGATGCCCATTGATTTCAAGTCTGCCCTTGCTTTCGGCCCATCTTTGGTCCTCTCTGGCATGTTGAGCAGGGTACCAAGCAGACTCTCGCACACGTTCTTCGTGATATGCATGACATCAAGGCTGTGAGGCACACGGTGGATCTTCCAGTACGGCAAGTCCCAGAAAACAGACCTCGTTTTCCATACCTTTAGCAGCGGCTCTGGCGCCTTTTGCTTCTTTCCCGGCTCTGGCACCTTTTGCTTCTTTCACGGCAGTGGGTAGTCTTTCCAATTTTTCAACAGCTCGTCTATTTCCTCGCCGCTCCTTGTACGCGGACGTCCTCGGGGTTCGGTTTCACCATCGAATAGATCCTTGCGTTTTCTCCACGGGTCATCATCGCGAAGCCACCTTCGATGTCCCATGAACACAGTTTTTGAAGACTCGGGATCTCTATCTAGTAGCCGATACGTTGTGTCATCCATGCACCTGACGCATCCAGAAAATCCGTGGACCACCTGCCCCGCGACATATCCGTAACCGAGATAGTCGTGCACCGTCGTGAGCAGCGCGGCTCTCATGGGGAAATATTCTTTCTCTGCGGCGTCCCACGTATTGGCTGGCGTTTTCCACAGCGTGTCAAGCTCCTCTTTCATCAGCCCCAGATAAAGATTGATGTCGTTCCCTGGTTGTTTCGGTCCTTCAATTAGCATACTCATGTGAATGTACTTCCTCTTCATGCACAACCAGGGGGGAAGGTTGTACATCCACACAAACACAGGCCAGGTGCTATGTGTGCTTCTCTGGCTGCCAAACGGATTGACTCCATCGGTGCTCGCGCCCAGCACGATGTTCCTTGGATCGTTCCCAAATTCTTGGTCTTCGAAGTTCAACGCTTGCCACTGGCTCGCATCCTTAGGGTGACTCAGCATCTTGTCTTTTTTATCTATCTCCGGATCATTTGCATCATCTTCTTGCTTCTTCTCCTCCCTATCCGCGTGCCAACGCACGAGCTTTGCTACCTTAGGGTCCGCGATGCAGACGAGGAGTGATCGGAAAGTACCACACCACTTTTTGAGGAGCTTTCTTCCTCTTCTTGTATCGAGTGACGCCGCACACTGGACATATGGTAGACTCCGCGTGCTCGTCCCGATAAATGATGCAATTGTTCATGCACACATGGTATTTCACGTGCGGTAAATCTAGAGGACACACGATTTTCTTTGCCTCCTCCAAACTGGTCGGGCACTTGTTCCCCTTGGGAAGACGTTCGTGCCAGAATGACATGTTCTCGTCGAAGCATGCGTCGGTCATTTTGTGTTTTACCTTCATCTCCAGAGCCATGAGCGTTACTTTCAGGCGGGTATCCTCGGGCTTGCATCCTACATACAATGGAGTAACCGCGTCTAACTCATGTTGATCCATCTTGGCTTTCTCTCGAGCGGCAGCTCTTGCGTTATCCATCTGCTTGAGAAGCAGCTCTTGAATATGAGGGTCCTGCACCCAGCCCATCGATGGTCCAGCGTCGTCTGCTCCACCGGCATCATCATCTTCATGATCATGCCCGTCGTGTGCTCCGGCATCTTCCTCATCATCATGTCCTGCATCTTCTACATGATGACTGTGTACAGCATCACCGTCGTGATCATCTCCTAGGGATTCTTCGTCTTCTCGCCCGCCCGAGCCGTGGTGGTTGTCTTGCTGCCCTTCCTCATTTCTTGCCCGGCCCCCATGGACGACTTCGTAGTCATCTTCATCACCTTGCCACCGATAGCCATCCATGAAACCACACAAGAGCAGGTGGTCCCGCACCTACCCGGATTCCGGGTCCGCAATAAGGCTCTTCAGCTTGCATCTTCGACACGGACATCTTATCTCCGTCTCGTTCTTTTGAAGCATCTCGGCCTTCGCGGACCTCAAAAACCTATTCACGATGCCTTCGGTCATCATGCGGACCATGATCGCCTGCGGGGTAGAGCAAAACGATATTTTAGAACCAAGAAAAAATTTGGCATGACTTTCCCTAAAAATAGGACCAAAAAGAATGCTTAATGCCAAAATACTCGCTGAAACAGAAATGAATCAACATTCCGGCAAAATATTGGCAACTATCGCATTTCAAATACCGGTACACCTCCAAACACAAACACATATGCAACACCACAAACATATGCAACACCACGAACATACATAGATCTAGCTAGGCCATAAAAAGTGCATGTGCACATTGTTGTAGGGAGAACAACATAAATATAGCTTCCCCCCTTACTTACCTATCAAAACAAGGTAATTTAACCACTTAAATTGAATGAATCTATAGTGGAAATGAGGTGAAAAAGAGGAGGCACCCGAGACAAGGAGGAGGTGGAGAGAATGAAGTGGGGAGAAAGTGAGTGTGGGTAGGAGAGGCTGTCCAAAATATCTTGTTGCTGCCCACTTACTAATGGTGCACCAACTCTAAATGCGCCATTAGTAATCCAGGTTACTAATGGCGCACCTTCTGGTGGCGCGCCATTAGTAGTTTTGCAAAAAAAACATACTAATGGCGCACTGTCCCACAATGCGCCATTACTAGTTTAAACTAGTAATGGCGCACGGTGGTACAGTGCGCCATTAGTAGTTTTGCAAAAAAGGGAATAAAAAATATAATAAAAAAACAACATTAGTGGCGCACTTTCCGGCAGGTGCGCCATTACTAGTTACAACTAGTAATGGCGCACTGTGTCTGGATTCGCCATTAGTATGTTTGGACAGGCGCACTAGTTAAAAAAATTTGTTTTTTGATACTAATGGCGCACCCTGGGCCAGGTGCGCCATTAGTAGTTTCAACTCTAATGGCGTATCAGAAGGTGGTGCGCCATTAGTATATACTAATGGCGCACCGCTTGTCTGGTGCGCCATTAGTGTCCATCCCATCTATAGCCCTTTTTCTAGTAGTGAGGAAGAAGAAGACGAAGCGCCCCCCTCTCCTCTTCTCTTCCAGTGGCGCCGGAACGCTGCCGTGGCCATCATCATCATCACCGCGATCTACACCAACACCTCCGCCATCTTCACCAACATCTCCATCACCTTCCCCCATCTATCTATAGCGGTCCACTCTCCCGCAACCCGCTGTACCCTCTACTTGAACATGGTGCTTTATGCTTCATATTATTATCCAATGATGTGCTGCCATCCTATGATGTCTGAGTAGATATTTGTTGTCCTATCGGTGGTTAATGAATTGCTATGATTGATTTAATTTGCTTGCGGTTATGTTGCTTTCCTTTGGTGCCCACCATATGAGTGCATTCGTGGATCACACCCTAGGGTTAGTTGTATGTTGATAGGACTATGTATTGGAGGGCAAGGGTGATAGAAGCTTCAGCCTAGCATAGAAATTGATGCATACGGGATTGAAGGGGGTCCAATATATCTTAATGCTATGGTTGGGTTTTACCTTAATGAACGTTAGTAGTTGCGGATGCTTGCTAATAGTTCCAATCATAAGTGCATAGAATTCCAAGTCAGGGATGACATGCTAGCAATGGCCTCTCCCACATAATACTTGCTATCGGTCTAGTAAAGTAGTCAATTGCTTAGGAACAATTTCGCAACTCCTACCACCACTTTTCCACACTCGCTATATTTACTTTATTGCTCCTTTACTTACAACAGCCCCTACTTTTTATTTACGCTCTCTTTATTATCTTGCAAACCTATCCAACAACACCTACAAGGTACTTCTAGTTTCATACTTGTTCTAGGTAAAGTGAACATCAAGCGTGCGTAGAGCTGTATCGGTGGTCGATAGAACTTGAGGGAATATTTGTTCTGCCTTTAGCTCCTCGTTGGGTTCGACACTCTTACTTATCGAAAACTGTTGCGATCCCCTATACTTGTGGGTTATCAAGAGAGTCCTATTCTTGTTTCCTTTGAAAGGGAATATTCCTTATGCTTTCCTTTTAAGCCGTCCTACCATAGCTTAAGCTGGCCTTCCTTGAACCGCCTACTGGTCCTCCGGGTCTTGTCGCTCCTCTAACCCACTGGCCGGGTCATCAATGAGTCACCTGGCTCGGCTGGGTCATCAGTGAGTGGATAGATCTAGAGGGGTCACTTAGTGAGTCGCCAAGTCAGGGCGGGTCACCAGTGAGTCAACAGGTCCGGCCAGGTCATACCGCAGGGTATATCCCCGACATTAGCCCCAGTTTAATTTGGATTTATTCATGTTAAACTGATCCTGAAAATAAACACAAGAACAAATTTGACAGGTTGTGCTCCGGGTTAAAAATTTCTTGTATGCCGGCATCTGATCATCGTTAAGTCCTTGTCATTTCCTTGTTGATATCTACATGACCATGATCTCATAGCAAATCTTCTTTGGCAGATATGTTTGAACTTTTCAATGCAAAAAATCCAGATACTTCTTTTGAAAAGTCCGGGTCAATAGGCCAGCTTCAGAGTCAATTTGCTGACATTGGTCTCTTGTAGAAAAATATTGTAAGAAATAATCCACTTAAGTCAACTTCCAAAGAGCCGGCTTAGAAAATTTTGGTCTTTGAAATACTCATTTAATATTCAGCCGGCTTGAAGATGCAGAAACTTGCCAATTTATGATTACCAAAACTGTCGGTTTATAAAATAGATGATGCCGAGTCATAATTGTTGCCGACACCGGGTCATGATTGTTGCAGACACCGGGTCATAATGATTAGTGACGCCTGGTCAATCTGGTTTGCTCAAAAACTGAGATTTTGAAAATATTTCTCCTTATATCCGTGTTACCTGTAGCCCCCAAGTCTTGAGCAGAGCAAAGTGATGACTTAAGGCTTGCTTCAATATAAATATTACCACTTTGAAGAAATCCATGTTGTTCATCTCAATCCATGTTGTCCCCCAAGTGTCGGGTTGTCATGCTTGCAGCAACCTGGGACTTGTAATTCCCTGATACCTATAAAAGCTTGAATTGTTGACAGGAGCAATTGGTAGCCCCCAAGGGCCGGCTCATTATGATGTGATGAGTCGGGTCTTTCAACGAAGCAAGTAAGAAATGACCTTGCATGAGCCCCCAAGTGTCATGGTGCATGCTTGTAGCGACATGAGACTTGCATATTTGATGTAATCTCAATTTGAATTATGTAGCCCCAAGTGCCTGGTCGTAAGCCTACAGCGACTAGGGTCTATTCCTTACATTGTAAAATAAATCATAT
Organism: Triticum urartu; assembly: GCF_056163025.1. Lineage (NCBI taxonomy): Eukaryota > Viridiplantae > Streptophyta > Magnoliopsida > Poales > Poaceae > Triticum > Triticum urartu. The sequence continues at coordinate 27,164,417 of NC_141873.1, forward strand.
CTATTTATAATATAATAGCCATTGCGCTAAAGCGACTTTGAAAACCTTATCTGTTGACAAGTAAATCCGGTGTTTTAATACCCTGCGGCTCTTGGCCAATGGAGATTTAATACGCCTCCATTGTAAGCCAGAATTTTTATGACCCGACGACTTATAGCCTTTGAGAAAATCCAGAACGGATAATCATTTTGAAGCATCAATTTTAATGAAGAGCTTGGACTTAAGCATTTATATAAGTCATAGTTCTGCAAATCCTGCACAGAGATTAAACAACATACGCCCTGGCGACTTTAACGTCAAAAGCCAGGGCAATAATCCAATGATTGATATGCGCATGATTCCAACGGCGTAATTCAAAATATACCGGCGGCTTAAAATCCATAGCCAAGGCCTGTGCAGTAAGGGTGATAACCCAAAACTTAGAAGCCAAACCTTCCAAGTATTAATATTGTCATATGTTGGTGACTTGTCGTGGAAAGCCAGGCCGGGTTAATAGAAACCACATATATATGCTTCATGTATGAGCAAAAAGTCTCAAGACAAACCCAAAAAACTATTTTCAAAAACTTAAGTCAAACAGAGAGAAAAATTTGAGGCTTCTGATTCGAATACGATCAATAAACCGGACCAAAGGGGTTAATCTAGGATCTGAATACGATCATGTAGCCCCCTGAGGGAGTCCTGGATTAGGGGTTCTCCGGACAGCCGGACTATATCCTTTGGCCGGACTGTTGGACTATGAAGATACGAGATTGAAGACTTCGTCCCATGTCTGGATGGGACTCTACTTGGCGTGGAAGGCAAGCTAGGCAATATGAATATGTATATCTCCTCCTTTGTAACCGACCTTGTGTAACCCTAGCCCCTTCCGATGTCTATATAAACTGGAGGGTTTTAGTCCATAGGACAACGTACAATCATACCATAGGCTAGCTTCTAGGCTTTAGCCTCTTCGATCTCCTGGTAGATCAACTCTTGTACTACCCATATTATCAAGAATAATCAAGCAAGACGTAGGGTTTTACCTCCACCAAGAAGGCCCGAACCTGGGTAAAACATCGTGTCCCCTGCCTCCTGTTACCATCTGCCTTAGACGCACAGTTCGGGACTCCCTACCCGAGATCCGCCGGTTTTGACACCGACATTGGTGCTTTCATTGAGAGTTCCTCTGTGTCGTCGCCATTAGCCTTGATGGCTCCTTCGATCATCAATAGTGATGCACTCCAGGGTGAGACTTTTCTCCCGAACAGATCTTTGTTTTCGGTGGCTTCGCACTGTGGGCCAACTCGATTGGCCATCAGGAGCAGATCGGGAGTTACGCCCCTGGCCACCAGGTCAGGTTTGGAAGCTTAAACTACACGGCCGATATCCGCGGAGACTTGATCTTCGACGGATTCGAGCCCCTGCCTAGTGCGCCGCATGGTCACGATGAGCATGATTTAGCTCTGCCATTGGGCAGTATTCGGGAGATCACGCTGGCAACCGCTCCAACCCTCAATTCGGAGCCAGTTACGCCAATCATGGACGGGTGGATGGACCCCGCCATGGAGGCCGTCTCCTCAGCAGCGATCGAGCCGAGTATCGACCTTACCCCTCACAAGAGTCGTGATGCCAAGCTGCCGGATTCTTCCCCGGCCACGGACTCCGAACCGCCTGCGCCCGTGCCTATCGAATCCGACTGGGCGCCGATCATGGAGTTTACCTCCGCGGATATCTTTCAGCACTCGCCCTTCGGCGACATACTGAACTCGTTAAGGTCTCTCTCCTTGTCAGGAGAGTCCTGGCCGAACTATGTTCGGCAGGATTGGGATGCGGATGACGAAGAAATTCGCCGCCCACCCACCACCCACTTAGTAGCCACTGTCGACAATTGGACTGACATGCTCGACTTCGACTCCGAAGACATCGACGGTATGGACGACGATGCGGGAAACGAAGAGGAACCACTGCCGACAGGGCACTGGACAACCACCTCATCATATGATATATACATGGTGGACACACCCAAAGAAGGCAATGGCGATGAGACAACAGAGGATGACCCCTCCAAGAAGCAAGCCAAGAGCCGACGTCAGCGGTGCCGCTTTAAGTCTCGCCAAAGCAAAAGCGGTGACACCGGCACATGAGATAATAGCACTCCGGACAGTGCCGAAGACGACAACAATCCCCTCCAGCAAGATTTAGAGCAGGAGGATAGAGAAGACAGCGCTCTCGAGAGAGCGGCAGATGGAGAGGCAGAGGATGATAATTACATGCCCAACCGAAGACGAGGCAAGCCTCGATGACGACGAATTTGTCATGCCGGAGGATCCTGCCGAACAAGAGCGCTTCAAGCGCAGGCTTATAGCCATGGCAAATAGCCTCAAGAAAAAGCAGCAGCTTCAAGCTGATCAAGATTTGCTAGCCGACAGATGGACTGAAGTCCTTGCGGCCGGGGAATATGAACTCGTACGCCCCTCCAAGAGTTACCCGAAGCGCATTGCTACCCCACCTGGAGGAGGAAGCATTAAAACCTACATCCCCAGCATATGACGCGGCTGATCGGCCACCTCGTGGCCGCGACAGAGAGGCATTTCAGCCAGAAGCTCAGCCCGCACCCGGACGCCACTCAAATAAAAATGTCAAGGCATGGGGAAACATGCTAGACATGCGAGACGTATTGGAGGACAAAGCAAAACACGCAAGATCGATCTACGGATCACGAGGGCACGCCACCACGCGGGACGATAACCGTCATGCCAGATACAGTAAAAGTAAATCCGGCCGGGCCGAACATAGCGGACAAGACTCATTTGAGCTGCGTCGCGACATAGCCCAGTACAGAGGCTTCGCACACCCCCTATGCTTCACAGACAAAGTAATGGATCATCAAATCCGAGAGAGTTTCAAACCCGTAAATATAGAATCATACGACGTCACAACAGATCCTGCGATATGGATCGAGGACTTCCTCCAGCACATCCACATGGCCCGCGGTGACGATCTACACGCCATTCAATACCTCCCACTAAAACTCAAAGGACCAGCTCGACGTTGGCTCAACAGCATGCCAGCAGAATCCATTGGCTATTGGGAAGATCTGGAAGCCGCATTCCTCGACAACTTCCAGGGCACTTATGTGCGACCACCAGATGCCGATGACTTGAGCCACATAATTCAGCAGCCAGAGGAATCGGCCAAGCAATTCTGGACACGGTTCCTGACAAAGAAAAATCAAATCTTTGACTGTCCGGATGCAGAGGCCCTAGCAGCTTTTAAGCACAACATCCGCGATGAGTGGCTCGCCCGACACCTTGGCCAGGAAAAGCCGAAATCTATGGCAGCCCTCATGACACTCATGACCCGCTTTTGCGCGGGAGAAGATAGCTGGCTGGCTCGCAGCAATAATATATCAAAGAACCATGGTACTTCAGATACCAAGGATGGCAATGGCAGGTCACGTTGCAACAAACAAAAGCGCCGCATCAACAATGACAATATCGAGGATACGACAGTCAATGCCGGATTCAAAGGTTCTAAACCCGGTCAGCGGAAAAAGCCATTCAAAAGAAGCACTCCGGGCCTGTCTAGTTTGGACCGTATACTCGATCGCTCGTGTCAAATACACGGCACCCCCGACGAGCCAGCCAACCACACCAACAGAGATTGTTGGGTGTTCAAGCAGGCCGGTAAGTTAAATGCCGAAAACAAAGATCAGGGGTTGCATAGCGATGACGAGGAGGACCCCCAGCCGCCGAACACCGGAGGACAGAAGAGGTTCCCCCCACAAGTGCGGACGGTGAACATGATATACGCAACCCACATCCCCAAGAGGGAGCGGAAGCGTGCGTTAAGGGACGTATATGCGTTGGAGCCAGTCGCCCCAAAGTTCAACCCATGGTCCTCCTGTCCGATCACCTTCGATCGTAGGGACCACCCCACTAGTATCCGTCATGGCGGATTCGCCGCACTGGTCCTAGACCCAATCATCGACGGATTTCAACTCACTCGAGTCCTTATGGACGGTGGCAGCAGCCGGAACCTGCTTTATCAGGACACAGCGCGCAAAATGGGTATAGACCCCTCAAGGATCAAACCCACAAAAACGACCTTCAAAGGCGTCATACTAGGTGTAGAGGCCCATTGCACAGGCTCAGTCACACTGGAAGTGGTCTTCGGATCCCCGGATAACTTCCGAAGCGAGGAGTTAATCTTCGATATAGTATCGTTCCGCAGTTGCTATCATGCACTGCTCGAGCGAACCGCATTCGCGAGATTCAACGTAGTACCGCACTATGCATATCTTAAGCTCAACATGCCAGGACCACGGGGGGTCATCACAGTCAATGGAAACACAGAGCGCTCTCTCCGTACGGAGGAGCACACTGCAGCCCTCGCAGCAGAAGCGCAAAGCAGCCTCTTAAGGCAATCCACCAGTTCGGCGATTCAAGACCCGGACACCTTCAAGCGCCCAGAGTAATCGGCAAAAAGACCGCCTGGCATGTTCCGAGCTCGCATAGCAATGCGGCCCCCACCCCAGTACCAGCCAAACGGCGAAATTCGTGCACGTGTACATAATTACGCATTAAAAATACCATGGGCACAGGTGGGGAGGGGGGCATGACTACGGCACGCCCCAAGACGCGGCTCAACCGCACTAGGCGCTTCCCGCTTTGTTATTTTCTCTCTTTCAGGACATTAATCTCTGGAAACCCCGTCCGGCAGTACGGTTGCCGGACACACGATCCAACAACCAAGGAGGCAGAACGCTACGTCGCACCACGGAACTCCCAGGTGGTCTCTGACAATGACTGAAATACCTGCTTTAAATACCATTCCTCAGCTTGCCCTCGGAGGGGACATGTGAAATAGTCCTACTTTTTGCTTATCGCACTACTTGTATCATTTTGCTTCGACGCACCTTTTTGAATAAACAATGCATAGCACTAGACTATTACCGCATTCTCTATTCTTTCTTATATATATATATATATATATATATATTAGCAGAATAACTATTCTGCACACCACTTCGGCATTTCACGCTCAACAGAAGCACACTGCATCATTTTGACGACGAGCACTGCAATAGAGACTAGTGAACTTCTCGTCGGAAAAAACTGCACGCGTTATTTTTTGGTACTTTTTTCGCTCTAATTTTTTAACCGTTTATCAGAATGAGGCGTGTAATATACCATTGAAAAGCTATGGATTAGTTGCAACTTCGACATGTTGAACACTTTTCAAGATTCCACACGGTTTAAGAACAGTTTTGAAAATAGTGCGGCGGATGACGAGTGGCAGCGAGCGTTTTTCGTATTTTTTCTAAACCGCTTGTTGGAATGAAGAAAATGATACGCCGCTGGATAGATATCGTCGAGGCACATCTTTTTCATATATAAATCTTTCTCTAATTCATTACGGTTTAAGAGCAGTTTCAAATTTACTAAATTGCTGAACTCTGTTTTTCAAATTTTTTGAAATTTTCGGTACTGTTTTTGCTCTAGTTTTCTAATCGTTTGTCGAAACGATACATATGATACGCCGTTGGAAAGCTACGGACAAGGCGCAACCTTCATATGTTGAAATGGTTTTGAGATTCCTTACGGATTTTAGTTAATTTTGAAAATCGTGCGGCTGACTTCGAGAGGCAGCAGCTGTTTTTTCGCAAAATTTTTACGAACGGCTGGTCAGACCAATTCAAATCATATGCTGTTGGAAAGATATCGACGAGACGCAACTTTTTCATGTAGAACACTCTCTCTAATACCTTACGGTTTAAGAGCAGTTTCGATTTTACCGACAAGCGGACACTCTGTTCTTCGCGAGACCAAAATCGTCATATTTACTGCATCGGATAGAAGAACGTACTGCTTCAGACGAAATACTGCACTTCATTAGATGGTCAAGGGCACTGCATGGTTTCTTTTTGTTTAGACGTATTTTTTCTCAGACGAGGAAAGAAGAACGCGCTGCTTCAGACGGAATACCACACGTCATTAGATGGGCAAGTGCACTGCATGGTTTTTTTTGTGGGACGTAAATTTTTCCAAACATGGTGGAGTGCACTTCGTGTCGAGCGTTGGTACTGCAGGGACGAGGTGAGTGCACTGCATCAATTTTTCTTTTTCCAATATTCTTTCTACTGCACACAACAACAGAGTGAGCTGCATTAAAAAAATCAACTTTTCCAATTTGTTTTGCACTTGGCAACATAGTGAACCACTGGGAGAGAGAAGATCACTGCGGCAATGAAACAAGTGAGCTGCACCTAAACAAATTTTTTGTTGTTTTCTTCAATGAATGTTTCCGAGAGAGCTGCGATCTGTACATATCTGGACTACGAGCCGGGGCGAACGAACTATAGTGATCCTCTTTTTAATCCATAGTACAAACACACACAAATTACAATGACGAGGAACTACTACAACAACAAAAAAAGAACTCCACTTTTTTGCACGAACCGAGCTACACTGGAGTGGCACCAGGAACTGCAACACGCCATGTAGAGCACCTCCTCTCTCACTCCAGCGATCTGCAAAGGACAGCGTGGCCAACCACACAGAGAGCGGCCACTGGCACATCCACGGCACCGCACCAAGATCATAGGCAAACTACAGACAAGCAAAATCTGAAGAAAAAGAAGGTCCCAAAGTGCAATAGAACGACGGTGACGCACCGCACCACAGCGTGGGGAACCAAGCAAACTGCAAGCCGGCGGCGCCCTATCCTCAATCGAATGCCGGTGATGGGAGACAAGATTGAGATGCCCATGGCGGCACCTGCAGGCATAAGGGAGATGAAGTTGCAGCCACCACCACCACACCCCCGGCGGTCGAAGTCCAGCGGGCCGCGCGTGGCATGGCGCGCAGGCCTGGTTGCCCGGATCCAGGGGCGCGTGGTCAGGAGGGGCAGCATGAGACGGACGGTGATGGAGGATGGTGGTTGGGGTCAACACGAGATGCACTTAAACGCATGCACTCACCGAACGCACTTCACGCACGAGCGCCACCGAGCTGCACTGCCACCGAGCTGCACCACGAGCGCCACCGAACTACAGAGAGTCCTCTCGCTGAGGAGCCACCGGAGGCATGAGCGACCTGGACCCATCAGCTGTCAAGTCCAGGATGGGGAGGAGGCCGGACGGGGGAGCTGCCCCGGCCGCAGCGGCGGGGTCTAGGCGGGACGCGATGGAGGCGGATCCCACCGGATCCAGCACAGGGAGAGGTTGCCTCCGCCTGTACTTCCTGTACTATGACCTCGACTCATACCGCTACGCACCATAGCTGCGGGGTGTCTCTTCTGCGATTGCTGAGGCGGCAGAGACGGCTGACTGGGCTGAGTTGGACGAGGAGGAGTGGCCTGAAGCTGTGCCGGACTTGGAGGAGGAGTGGCCTGAGGTTGTGCCGGACTTGGAGGAGGAGTGGACGTCTGACGCTGTGTCGGACTTGGAGGAGGAGTGGCCTGACACTTTGACGGACTTGGAGGAGGAGGAGTGGCCTCACGTGTTGGTGGACTTGGAGCGGGAGTCTGCTGACTCGGTGGCGGACTTCGACGAGGAGTCGGGTGACGCGGTGTCGGTGGCCTTCGAAAGATGATGCAATCCTTTCTCCATAGGATGACATGATGTATGGCCTCTCCCAATGTGTGCTCGTCGTCACCTCCAGGAATGTCAAGCTGTAGCTCCGAATATGGGTCCACCACCTCATCAACCAAGACACGAGCATAGCCCGCTGGAATCGGGTTTCCATGGAAGGTTGCCTCGGGGGAATTTGAAAAAGCAACAGCGTCCGCCACCTTCATGGATATGTTCTTCATTTTGAAGTGTAGCTCGCAGTTAGTGTTCTCCGTGATGTCATCCACGGGGTATCTATCCAGCACTGCGTCGCCCGGGGCGGAACCCACGCTGCTTCTTGGCATGGATGGGGCGGTGCTATCCAATGCTGGATCATCCGCTAGCTGCTGCAGATGCTGAGACCCCCTTTGCTGGCTAAGTGAGTCGATCTGCTCCTGCTGCCGCTGGAATTTAACTGCCAATTCCGCTTGACTTGCTTCTAGGCCTTGAAGGCGTTCATAGTCCCGCTTCCTCTTCTCCTCCTCCATCTTCCTCTTCTTCTCCTCCGCAATCTTCTTTCTCGCACGGGTTCTGTAGTCGGCGTTCCAGTCCGAAAACCCCTCATACCACGGAATAGCGCCCTTGCCTCATGTTCTTCCCGGGTGTTCAGGATTTCCCAGGGCACGCGTAAGCTCATCATTCTCTTTGTTGTGCTGGAACACCCCCGATCGAGCCTCTTCTATTGCAACAAGTATCACATCGTCGGCTCCGTTCAGACATGCCTTCGTCGAAACATTACCTGTCTTCGGGTCCAACTCCCCCCCATGCGCATAGAACCAAGTCCTACACCTGGGGGGCCAGCTCTTAGTAACCGGAGTGACACTTGCATCCTCCATCTCTTTCTCAGACTTATCCCACTTAGGCATTGCCACCGCGTAGCCACCTGGCCCCAGCTTATGGAACTTATCCTTTTTATCAGCATTCTTCTTGTTTATTCTCGACCGTTCCTTAGCTAATTCTGAATCCTTGAATTTCACGAAATCGTCCCAATGAGCACTTTGATTCTCTAGTATCCCCTCGAATACTGGAGTCTTCCTTCCTCCCTTGACATACTTCTCCCACGTCGTTCTCTTGTGGTTCTTGAATGCAACCGCCATCTTCCTAAAAGCAGCATCCTTGACTTTCTGCGCATCTGCTTCTGTGAAATGATCTGGTAGGGTGAAATGTTCCATGAGAGTATCCCAGAGCAGTTTTTTTTATTCTCGTCGACAAAAGTAACATTTGGACGTGGCTTTGCTGGCTTTCTCCATTCTTGAAGGGAGATCGGGAGTTGGTCCTTCACAAGAACTCCGCACTGACGAACGAACTTGTCAAAAATCTTCTTAGGCGCTAATGGTTCGCCATTAGGTTTGAATGCCTTGATATTGTACTTTAGGCCCTCCTTCAACTTTTTGTTCGGGCCTCGTTTCGTCCTTTTGCCTGAAGATTTGCTCCATCCGGATGGCTGAAAGAAGAAAGATCGATTCGTTAATATATCTACAACTCATTTAAAACATGCGATGATCACCAGATTCCTGCTTATATAAATATATATACCTCGCCAGATTCAGGATCAACATGTTCTTCGTCGTAGTTCATGACTTCAACAATTCGGGCATCGCAATCGCATATCATATCACCCTCTCCGGTGTTGTTTAGAAATTCGGAGCCGTCAAAATCTTCTTCATTCTGATCATCATCTGGCCCGCGTATGATATCAAACATGGTCTGTTCTCTCTCTCTGTCGGTATTGTCCGCCATAGCTTTTATTTAACTATGCCAAAAGAAATATAAAACAATTTAGTATAATCTCGAATAATAGATATAATCTCGAATACATCGTCTCGAATAATAGATATAATCTCGAATACATCGTCTTGAATAATAGATTTAATCTCGAATACATCGTCTCGAATAATATATAATATTGAATAGTACATCACTGGCTCATAGCTGAAGTGCGGCGCGGGCGGTGGACACCCAAAGAGAAGGAACCCTCATAGGATCATAGCTGAAGTGAGATCCCTGAAGAAACTGCCAGGTATTGGAGAACCACCCGCCCTCTAACGCAACCATGTAGCGATGGACGTGCTCGTCCTCCTCCCTGACACGACGACGTACCACCTCCGGCGGGGCCGGCTCCCTCCGCACCGAAACTGGCCCACGGGAACGCCACCAAATGAGATCAGGGTCGACGACGGGACCCGGGGCCGGGTTCCTCATCAAGCGGCGCGCCCCTCCAGGCAGCACCTCCCAGTGCCAGCCTGGCGGAGCACAGTCCCGGACATGGGTCAGCTGGACGTCGTCGCGGACGTGTCGACGGCGAGGATGCGGGCCGGGCATCGTCGACAACAAATACTAGCTATATGCCCGCAAAAAGTAACATTTTTTAATGATTGGATTTTGATAACTAAAATTTCTAACAATGCTATATATAACTAACATTTCTATAACATTTCTAATATTTCTATAACTAAAAAAAAGAAAAATTTCTAACTTTTTTATAACTATTTCTATAACTAAAAAACAGAAAAATTTCTAACAATTCTAACTTTTTTATAACTATTTCTATAACTAAAAAATAGAAAAATTTCTAACAATTCTAACTTTTTTATAACTATTTCTATAACTAAAGAACAGAAAAAAAATTCTAACAATTCTAACATTTCTAACAATTCTAACATTTCTAACAATTCTAACAATTCTAACATTTCTAACTATTTCTAAAAACAGAAAAATGTCTAACAATTTCTAAAAAACATAAAAATCTATAACTAAAAATGTGTGTGTGTGTGTGCGGCGACGGGGACGGCGACGGGCGCGGCGACGATGGGGCGGCGACGACGGGGACGGGGACGTACGGGCCAGGGCGGCGACGAAGACGGGGACGGTCACGACGAGGCCGGGACGGCCCGGGACGGGGCGGCGGTGACGACAGGGACGACTGGGACGGGACGACGGGGCGGCGACGATGGGGACGGGGCGGCGACGGGCCGGGGCGGCGACGAGGGATATGGAGACGGCGGGGGCGGCGGGTGACGGTGCAGAGGAGAAGAAGCAGAGGGAGAGATGAGAAACTGACGAAATTTTGAAGTGTTTTCTTATATAGAACCCACCTTTAGTACCGGTTGGAGCCACCAACCGGTACTAAAGGTCTGTTTTGGCTAGCCCAAGCGGCGGGAAGCGACCCCCTTTAGTACCGGTTGGTGGCTCCAACCGGTACTAAAGGCCCCCCCTTTAGTACCGGTTGGTGCCACGACCCGGTACTAAAGGGTGTGCGCTGCCAGGCGAGGGGCACAAAAGTTTAGTCCCACCTCGCTAGCCGAGGGGCACTCGCACCTGCTTATAAGCCCCGCCGTCGCTGCTGTCTCGAGCTCCTCTCTTAAGCAGGCCTTCTGGGCCTACCTCTTCTGCGATGCCCTGTTGGGCCTACTGGGCTAGCGGGCTTGCATCCTGGCCCAACTTGAATTTGGGTTTCTAGTCGTATGCAGGCCGCTGTGGCCCAGTAGGTTGGCTTTTTTACTTATTTTTTTTGCTTTATTTATTTTTGTGAATAACTTAACTTTGAAAATAGATTTTTCAGTGATTCTTTTTTCTTATGTTTAATATTAGTGTGTTTTATCATTATATTCAATTTGGTAATGCTTAGGTTATTTAAAAAATGAAATACCTTTGTAACGGATGAGTTTTCGTCCGAAACCCTGATACTTCGAAACAGATTGTCCATTTTGTACACGAAGTGCATCCAGTTTTTGCGGTAACCCTCTCTAATTTTTTGCATATGCTATGTGGGTGAAATTATGATACCATGCCAACTTTCATCCTTTTTTGAGTTCATTTGAAATGCTTTTAAATTTCAGGGTCATTTAGCTGAAAAAATCAGTAAATGCATGAAAGAATTTGCTTGCACATAAAATTTCTTCGCGTTTCAAATGCCAAAACACATAACTAGCTACCCTAACTATTACAGAGATTCCCTCCTGGGTGTGAAACATAGAAGAAAGTGATGATAGTTAAGCCGATCACATCCCAGATCTTTGGGTGTGAAATTTTTTCTTCGCGTGTGTCCCTTTGCGTCGTAGCCATGGAAAATCTTCATCATTTAACGGGATGCTCGGGTCAATATTCACTGTGAATGGAGCAATTTCATCAAACTTTTCATAATCTTCTGACTTGTCTGTCTTGTCATCCACTCCCACGATGTTTCTCTTCCCAGAAAGAACTATGTGCCGCTTTGGCTCGTCGTAGGATGCATTCGCTTCCTTATATTTTCTTTTTCTTGGCTTGGTAGACATGTCCTTCACATAGAAAACCTGTGCCACATCATTGGCTAGGACGAATGGTTCGTCTGCATACGCAAGATTGTTGAGATCCACTGTTGTCATTCCGTACTGCGGGTCTTCCGTTACCCCGCCTCGTGTCATATTGACCCATTTGCACCGAAACAAAGGGACCTTCAAACCACGTCGATAGTCATGTTTCCTTTCCCGTCTTGGTTTCTGCATCAAAGCGGACACCACTGTTTTGGTTGGTGCTCTTCTTATCTTGGGAGATCATGTAAAATGTATTACCATTTATCTCGTACCCTTTGAAAGTCATTATATTCGAAGATGGTAACTGGGACAGCAAGTACAGGTCATCTTCAATAGAGGTGTCATGCATGGTACGTGCTTGCAACCAGCTGGCGAAACTCCTGGTTTGTTCACGTGTAACCCAGTCATCAGACCGCTCCGGGTGTTTGGAGCGTAGCAAATTCTTGTGTTCATCCATATACGGAGCCACCAAGGCGGAATTCTGTAGAACTGTGTAGTGTGCTTCAGTGAGAGAATGTCCGTCCATACATATTATTTGTTCCCCTCCTAGCGTGCCTTTTCCATCCAGTCTGCCCTTATGCCGCGATTCAGGAACATCAATCGGCTTAAGGTCAGGAATAAAGTCAATACAAAACTCAATGACCTCCTCATTTTGACGGCCCTTGGAGATGCTTCCTTCTGGCCTAGCACGGTTATGAACATATTTCTTTAAGACTCCCATGAACCTCTCAAAGGGGAACATATTGTGTAGAAATACAGGACCCAAAACGTTAATCTCTTCGCATAGGTGAACTAGGACGTGCGTCATGATGTTGAAGAAGGATGGTGGGAACACCAACTCGAAACTGACAAGACATTGCACCAAATCTTTCTGTAACCTTGGTATGATTTCTGGATCGATTACCTTCTGAGAGATTGCATTGAGAAATGCACATAGCTTCACAATGGCTAATCGAACGTTTTCCGGTAGAAGCCCCCTCAATGCAACCAGAAGCAGTTGCGTCATAATCACGTGGCAGTCATGAGACTTCAGGTTCTGGAACTTTTTCTCTGCCATGTTTATTATTCCCTTTATATTTGACGAGAAGCCAGATGATACCTTAATACTGAGCAGGCATTCAAAGAAGATTTCCTTCTCTTCTTTGGTAAGAGCGTAGCTTGCATGACCCTGATGTATGCCGTCTTTTCCGTGCATACGTTGCTGGTCCTCCTGGCCTCAGGTGTATCTTTTGTCTTCCCATACACGCCCAAGAAGCCAAGAAGGGTCACACAAAGATTCTTTGTCACATGCATCATGTCGATTGCGGAGCGGACCTCGAGGTCTTTCCAATAGGGCAGGTCCCAAAATATAGATTTCTTCTTCCACATGGGTGCGCGTCCGTCAGCGTCATTCGGAACAGGTTGTCCACCAAGACCCTTTCTAAAGACCACCTTCAAATCCTTGACCATATCATGTACATCAGCACCAGTACGGTGGCGAGGCTTCGTCCGGTGATCCGCCTCACCTTTGAAATGCTTGCCTTTCTTTCTTACGGGATGCCTGCTCAGAAGAAATCGACGATGTCCCAGGTACACATTCTTATTAGCCAAATATATACTGTCGGTATCGTCCAAACAGTGCGTGCATGCGCGGTATCCCTTGTTTGTCTGTCCTGAAAGGTTACAGAGAGCAGGCCAATCATTGATGGTCACGAACAGCAACGCCTTTAGGTCAAATTCTTCCCCCATGTGCTCATCCCACGCACGTACACCTGTTCCATTCCACAGTTGTAAGAGTTCTTCAACTAATGGCCTTAGGTACACATCAATGTCGTTGCCGGGTTGCTTAGGGCCTTGGATGACCACTGGCATCATAATGAACTTCCGCTTCATGCACAACCAAGGAGGAAGGTTATACAAACATAGAGTCACAGGCCAGGTGCTATGGTTGCTGCTCTGCTCCCCAAAAGGATTAATGCCATCTGCGCTTAGATCAAACCATACGCTCCTTGCGTCATCTGCAAACTCCTTCCCGTACTTTCTTTCAATTTTTCTCCACTGCGACCCGTCAGCGGGTACTCTCAACTTTCCGTCTTTCTTACGGTCTTCTCTGTGCCATCGCATCGCCTTGGCATGCTCTTTGTTTTGGAACAAACGTTTCAACCGTGGTATTATAGGAGCATACCACATCACCTTGGCAGGAATCTTCTTCCTGGGGCGCCGACCCTCGACATCACCAGGGTCATCGCGGCTGATCTTATAGCGCAATGCACCACATACCGGGCAAGCGTTCAAATCCTCGTACTCACCGCGGTAGAGGATGCAGTCATTAGGGCATGCATGTATCTTCTGCACCTCTAACCCCAGAGGGCAGACAGCCTTCTTTGCTTCGTACGTACTCTCGGGTAATTCGTTGTCCTTTGGAAGGATATCCTTTATCATTACCAGCAACTTTCCAAATCCCTTGTCAGATACACCATTCTCTGCCTTCCATTGCAGCAATTCCAGTGTGGTGCCCAGCTTTTTCTTGTCACCTACGCAATTCGGGTACAACAATTTTTTGTGATCCTCTAACATGCGCTGCAACTTCTTCTTCTCCAAATCACTTGCGCAGTTTCTCTTTGCATCGGCAATGGCCCGACCTAGATCATCAACGGGCTCATCTGATGCCTCTTCTTCAGCTTCTTCCCGCCTTGCCGGCTCAGCTTCTTCCCCCATTGATGTATCATCGTATTCAGGGAACCCATCGCCAGGATAGCTGTCGTCGTCCTCTTCTTCTTCATTGTCTTCCATCATAACCCCTCTTTCTCCGTGCTTGGTCCAAACATTATAGTGGGGCATGAAATCGGACTCAAACAGGTGGACGTGAATGGTTCTTGACATAGAGTAATTGTGACCATTCTTACAGCCAGCACATGGACAAGGCATAAAACCATCCGCCCGCTTGTTTGCCTCAGCCGCAAGCAGAAAAGTATGCACGCCCTCAATGAACTGGGGAGAGCATCGGTCATCGTACATCCATTGCCGGCTCATCTTCATTACACAACACCGAATAGACCAAATTAATACAAGTTCATACAGAAAGTTCATACAACACTTAAATGCAACAAACAAATAACTCTCTAGCTAAAGCATTTAAATGCAACAACAAATACGATCAAGATCGCAACTAAGGTAACAGTGGATACAACAGCATAATGATACCAAGCCTCACTGTCGATGGCATATTTTCTAATCTTTCTAATCTTCAAGCGCATTTTCTCCATCTTGATCTTGTGATCATCGACGACATCAGCAACATGCAACTCCAATTCCATCTTCTCCCCCTCAATTCTTTTCAATTTTTCTTTCAAGTACTCATTTTCTCTTTCAACTAAATTAAACCTCTCGACAATAGGGTCGGTTGGAATTTCCGGTTCACATACCTCCTAGAAAAAATTGCATATAAATCAAATACTAGCACATATATATATCCTCCCAAATTACTAAACTCACAAATTAATCACTATATAAAGCATTGCAAGAGCTAATCTAGCAATGAGAGATGAAAGGACAAAGTTGCTAACCTTTGTGATAATTTGAATGGATGGGGGCCTTCAAATCTTGACAAATTTTGGGCAAAATGTGTGATGAGCTCGAGAGGAAGAGGGGAAGAACAGAGAGGAGAGGGGAAAGGGGAAGAACAGAGCGAGCTCGGGTGGACGAAGGGTTTATGTAGGATGACCTTTAGTACCGGTTTCTGCCAAGAACCGGTACTAAAGGGGCTGGAGGGGCCCTAGTCTGACAACATCCTGCCACCACTATCATTAGTACCGGTTCATGGCACGAACCGGTGCTAAAGGTTCGCCACGAACCGGTACTAATGAAAGCGGCCCGGCTAGCCGTTGGAACCGGCACTAATGTATACATTAGTGCCGGCTCAAATACAAACCGGCACTAATGTGCTTCACGTTTGACCCTTTTTCTACTAGTGTGGGCGGGGATCCGACGGCGCGGGGTTGGAAGGGGAGAAGGTCGGGGGTGGTGGAGCCGTGGCGCGGCGGGGCTCGCCGGGGTGGGAGTGGTGGAGGAAGGTGGGGGCGAGGCGGGGGAAAGGTGGGAGAAGGTGAGGTGGTGTTCTGGTGGCGGCGACGCCGGTAGAAGGTGTAGGGAGGTGGGGATTTGGACCGGGGGAAGAGGGAGGTGGGTGTCGTGTGGGAGCTGGGGGTGTGCTTTGTTAGTGGCGGTGGGGTGGTTCAGTTCACGGTGCGGTACGGAGAGGGGTGTTAGCAGAATAAGCGATTCGGTGTGCAGAATAAGACTCTTAAGGGTGTTATCATAATAGACCCACCCTATATATATATATAGATGTTCATTTATGACATTCAGCACCCGTACACTCTGGTACGGCCAATACGCCAGGGGCTTTAGCATACCCCATAATACGGCGTGAGAAATCCGAACACTTTCCATAGTGCGGCACCCCGAACTTATAGCATTATATGCATCAGCTTCGAATCATGTCTTGGGTCAATAGTTGAGTTTGCCCGGCTCCCATGTTTTGGTACCTTATGTTCCGCTATATCGGCTAAGGTAGCACTGGGAGAACTACTGCGATTGTGCCGTGGTTCAACTGGGCTAAGCACCTCAGTAGAGAAAGCTAAAACTGACTGTCATGATAAGGCGAGAGCTGGTCGCTGTTCGAGAGGTATCGAGTCCCTAAGGACATATGCCGCTTAGACCGATGAGTTGGCTTTGTCCGGCTTAAGGCGTGCATAGCGCCACGAATTCGGCCTTCCGAATACTAGGGGCTTCGCAAAAATTTAAAATTTTAGAATTCTATGGCTAAGTGAGAGTGATAAAGCAATATAGTCTGGTTGCCTCGTTCATTGTGCTGAGCACATCCCCCGAAGGACCCAACAATGGGAAAAAGATTGCTCAGGTTTATTCCGAACACCCCAGCACTCGTGGCATGGGGGCAGAAGCCGTCGAGTGGCCATCTCTCAGATTTGATAAACAACCGCACAGAAGGTAATATTTTAAATTCAAATAAGTGTTGCATAGCGCATATGAACAAGTTTTCATAATACAGGATCACCCGAGCAAGTTTATTCAAAAATTACATCCTTCGCACACTCGTCCGCCACAAGACGGGCACCCTTCAGGACACCCTCATAATAAATCTCAGGGTGGCGATGCTCCTTGCCCTGCGGCGGCCCCTCCTTCACCAGCTTCTCCGCGTCCATCTTGGCCTAGTGCACCTTCGCACGGGCAAAGGCCCAACGTGCACCTTCGATGCAGACGGACCGCTTTATGGCCTGCAGCCGTGGGCAGGCATGCACAAGCCGCCTCACCAGGCCAAAGTAGCTATGGGGAAGGGAGTCGCCAGGCCACATCCGGACTATAAGGCCCCTCATGGCCTGTTCGGCCGCCTTGTGCAGCTCGACCAGTTGCTTCAGCTGGTCGCTCATAGGCATCGGGTGTTTGGTCCCAGTATACTGAGACCAGAACAGCTTCTTCGCCGAGCTTCCCTCCTCGGCCTGGTAAAACTTCGTGGCATTCGACACGCTACGGGGCAAATCTGTGAATGCTCCTGGAGAGCTCTGGACTTGGGTAAGTAACAAGTAATTTACTTTCACATGCCTGCTTTGCATATTGAATGCCTTACCCGCCGCTATCCTCCTCATCGCCTCAATCTCCTGGAGGGCCTTTTGGGCTTCAGCCTTGGCATTCTTTGTGCTCTCGAGGGCCGCGGCAAGCTCGGACTCTCGCGTCTTCGAGGCAAGCTCCAAAGCCTCGTGCTTCTTCATGAGAGCCTGGAGCTCTTGTTGCACCTCGCCCACCCGTGCCTCTTGCTTTTCCCATTCGGTGCGCTCCTTGGCCGCTTTGTCTTCGACCTCAAACAACGCTTGCTTCAGGGTCGCCACTTCGGTCGTGGCCCCTGGCACATTCATGATGATCCTATCATTTCGCAGCCACATTCTCTTTTATATATAGACAAGGTATTACTTACCTTTGTTCTCCTCGAGCTGCCTCTTGGCAAGGCTGAGCTCTTTCTCGGACCCCTCGAGGTCCTGCTTCAGTGCAGCGACCTCCGTAGTCAGTGCGGCAGAGGTCAGTAGTGAAGCCTGCGTACGCATACAGACATACTTATATTAGACTCCTGCAGATACTATTGATCCTCTATTCGGCTTTTCTTTGAACACGAAACAGAGCATCAGGGGCTACTGTCTATGCGGTAATATTTTTCCTATGTTTTAAATACTTACCTCAAAGCCTGTGAGAAGGCTGGTACAGGCTTCAGTCAGTCCGCTCTAGGCGGACTGAACCTTCTTGATCACCGCACTCATAATAGTGCGGTGCTCTTTGTCGATGGAAGCGTCGCTAAGCGCTCCCAACAGTTCGTCTGGTGCCTCTGGATGGACAAAGGTCACCGGCATGGACGGCTTGCCCCTCTTGGAAGAGGGCTGCCTCCCCGAGTCCGAAATCACTAGAGGTTTCGGTGCAGTGTCCGGCTGCGGGCTGAACTTGGAGCCCTTGGGAGCCTTGCTCCCTTTGCTCCTGGAGTCCGGAAGGTCGCCTTGAGGCACCTCTGGGACTGTCTCCCCCCGGCTCGGTGCCCACTGAGACAGTACCTCGGCATTGTCCGCAGGGCAAGGAGAGGTGGTGGTTGGAAGTTTATCACTATCCATGTCCGACGAGTCCAAGGAACCGTCCGACGATGATACGTCGATACGGGCTTGGGGCGGACTGCATAATCATATTCGACGTTAGGAGAAGCAGTGCAACAAAAGTATGCCATGAGTTACTCTGGTATCCGAATACTTACGACTTCGCCAGGGGCTTGGCCCTGAGCAGCCACTCGTCTTCGCTGTCGGCGGCGGTGGTGGAACAGTCCGGAAGGAGAGTCCTTCCCTTCTTGGACCCTTCGGCCTCCCCGGTTGGGGCGGCCTTCCTTTTCTTGTCTCCCCCGGCTGGAGGGGGAGATTCTTCGTCCTCCTTCTCCTTGTTTTCATGGGAGGAGTGTGTCTCCGATTTATGGGACGATGAGTCTGATACCACCTGGCACCGGGAACTCTTTCGGGTTCCCTTGGCCTTCTTCTTGGTCCTATCCGGCACCTCATAAGGAGCCGGAGTCCGCATCTCCGTCATGAGAGCGTCCGCAGGGTCTTCGGGCAGAGGGGCCGGACAGTTGATCTGCTCCGATGTCTCCATCCAGTCCTGTCAAAGGCATGGGAGCTCAGACCCCGCGCATGGTTAAACTATGGGAAATAAA
The DNA here is from genome assembly GCF_056163025.1 of Triticum urartu. NCBI lineage: Eukaryota > Viridiplantae > Streptophyta > Magnoliopsida > Poales > Poaceae > Triticum > Triticum urartu. The sequence continues at coordinate 27,183,537 of NC_141873.1, forward strand.
CACCCTATCAGATGACATAACTTTGCGCTTAGCCCGCTGTCCTCGGTAAGAGAAGGAGGGACCTCGGCGCCCTTGAACAACACCCTCCAAGACGTCTTTATGCGTCGTGTCGAAGCGCTCGCTTAGATTCTGGTGCCGGGCCAGGTCGAACTCCCATAAGTTGAAATCCCGTTGTTAACACGGGAGGATCCGGCGGAAGAGCATGACCTGGACTATGTTGACAAGCTTAAGTTTCTTGCTTGTCATGTTCCGGATACACTTCTGGAGTCCGTCCAGCTTCCCCAATGAACCCCAGGACAGGCCCTTCTCCTTCCAGGAAGTGAGCCGCATGGGGATTCCAGATCAAAACTTGGGGCCGCCACCCAGTTGGTGTCGCGCGGCTCGGTGATGTAGAACCACCCCGATTGCCACCCCTTTATGGTCTCCGTGAAGGAGCCCTCGAGCCATATAACATTGGGCATTTTGCCCACCATGGCACCACTGCATTCCGCTTGTTGGCTGCCCACCACCTTCGGCTTGATATTGAAGGTCTTCAGCCACAGGCTGAAGTGGGGCCGGATGCGAAGGAAAGCCTCGCACACGACGATGAACGCTGAGATGTTGAGGATGAAATTTGGGGCCAGATCATGAAAGTCCAGCCCATAATAGAACATGAGGCCACAGACGAATGGATGGAGAGGAAACCCCATTCCGCGGACAAAGTGGGGGAGGAAAACCACCCTTTCGTGAGGTTTCGGGGTAGGGATGACCTGCCCCGCCGCTGGCAGACGGTGCGCGATATCCGCGGCTAAGTATCCGGCTCCATGTAGCTTTTTGATGTGTCCCTCCGTGACGGAGGAGGCCATCCACTTGCCTCCCGCTCCGGACATGTTTGGAGAGAGTTGAGGAGAAGGATGTGGACTTGGGCGTTGGAGCTCGAGTGCGCGAGAATGGATGAGAAAGGAGGAAGAAGGCGTGGGTAGAAAAAGGTGAGATCTTATCCCTTTATAAGGGCGAACTAAACTATGCACTCCCACTAGCCTGGTAAAACTCGCTTATCCCCCAAGCGCCGTAATTGATGGCGCGGTTGGGTTACCCACGTCCGTATTGATGAGGATACCGTAATAAGGGGAACACGATCTCTGCTTTGACAAGACGTGTCAAGAAACCAACTCGCGTTATGTGCGGAGCTGGTTAAAGAAAAATGGTTTGAATAATTACCGGGCCATGGCGTGATGTCATGCTGCCAAAACGTGTCAGCAGATTAGATTTGTGGAAATATTATTCTCTCTACCACTAGTGCAGAACCGGGCAATAGCACCGGTTCGTAAGGCCCTTTAGTGCCGGTTCCATAACCGGCACTAAAGTGTGGGCACTAAAGCCCCCCCCCCTTTAGTACCGGTTCAGCATGAACCGTTGCTAAAGGGCAAACACGTGGCATGAGCCAGCTCCGTGGGCGCGTATTCTCTCTACCACGCGTAGGACACGTGGCACGAGCCAGCCCCAACCGGTACTAAATGTTTTGGTGTGTTTTGTTTTTTTACTTTAATTATGTGTTTTCAATTTAATTTAGTGATTGTTTTACATTATAATGAGTTGTTAAATCATTAGGTTATTAGTTTGACTGGATGCGTGTCGATCCTAGCTAAGTCATCAAGTATATGTCATATCCATATTATATATACTTGATCACCTACTTAAGTGATCGAGGTAATATATATGGATATGGTATATATATACTTGATCACTTAGCTAGAATCCATCCAGTTGAAACTAATATGCAATTTCTTTCATAAATTATATAATAACTCATCATCATCATCATATTAATTAATATAAAAACTCTTGCATCATATATATCATCACCAACGGTTTTCATAGCAAAGATATCATCGAGTTCAACATGGTAATGATATTATAAGTGTTCATAACACCACAAAAGCAAATCACTGTTTGAGATTAAGTTCAGGACGAAGAACACGGACATGAGAGGACAAGTACTAAGAGCATGAACAAGCTAATTAATCACTCCTGCTGCTCTCTCTCAGGTAAAATAGCATAGAACATGTATACCTTTGCTGATTCATCATATTGGAGCATGCAGATGAACCTGTCTCCTAATCGTGGGTTGCGCTTCTGATTGCTGCCCCCTAGTACTTCTCTGTGATCATTCACAATTTTGCTCCAGTCTTTTACTATTAAGAATTCCTCGCTATTAGAAATCCTGAATGCACTAAAGTGCATTGTAGGATATCTTGGCCGTAAGCTAACAATATTCATGGTACCTTTAGTCTTGATCCAATCAGGCACAACATTCATTGGGAGTCCCTGTTGAAGAACATCGTATAGTAACATACTTAGCAATGAAGTTTAGCTTAAAAAAATAATGTATGCAAAAGATGCACTGAGAAGAAATAGTAGAAATCTTACCATCTTTCCTAAATATATGTGACCGTAGTTCAGTACGAACACTATTGGTTGCATGTTTTGAGTACTAACATTTCTAAGTGCAGGAAAGAAATTTGTCTTGATAGCATCAAGATCCTCAAGCCATGAAACATAATGACTTGTCTCCTCGCAGTTTAGTTCAGCCCCGGGACAGTGGATGGTCCTGTCTACCAAGCGCTGGACATGTTTGCTTGACTGGAAGTAAGCTGTCAATATTAATTGAGATCTATTAATTATTCAACTGGTTCAAATAATCTCATATCGAAGGCATAAATATGGTTGAGAAACTTACATAATGGTAGAACTGGAGGCGTCTACACATCGACCCAGATGTCTCTATTACCTTCAATATCATCTTCCGGACGAATATCAAAGGTGGTAACCATATCAGGCTCAAATGCATAAGCCTTGCATAGTTCTTGCCAAGTTTTGCATTCAAAATAGATGTATGTGTCTGCATTGTATAATTTGACGTTGAAGGTATAACCATGCTCGGTCTTCAAGTAAACTCTTTTTACCTCCATAGTTTCGTTAGGACTGAAACTCTATCTTATCCAAGACAAAAATTCTTGCATGGCAGTGGATACGCTAGTAGAATAGTGAAAAATTAAAATTAAAAGGTGAAGCAAAATGAAGCATAAGTCATGCTTAATTATGAAAAAAGAATTGTCGTTGTGACTTACTGTATCCACTTCGAAGTTCTCATCCAGCTTGATGCTGAAGCGTCTATTATCAACTAGAAAATTTTGGCCGCACAGGCCGCGCTGGTCTTCGCAGTATTCACACATAATGAAATCGAGTTCGTTGTCAGACGACATTCCTATGTTCATAGGTGAAACATTAAACACTTATTAGTTCGATTAATTCAACTAATTCTGTTAATTCAACTAGTTCAACTAAGCACTTACGAAGAATATACCTAATTAATTAAACTAATTCAACTAACTAGTTCAACTAATTAATTGAACTAATTCATCTAATATCTAACATATATGTTCATATATAGGTGAAACATTAAACACTTACTAGTTCTATTAATTCAACTAAATAAACTAGTTCTATTAATTCAACTAAGCATTTAATAAAAATAAACCAGTTCTATTAATTTCTTACTAAAATAAAGTAGGTAGTTCTATATAGTAATATTTTGATTAGATCATCAAATCTCATATACCTAAATTTTCTTACTAAAAATAAACTTGTTCTATTAATTTTCATACTAAAAATAAACTAGTTATATTAATTCAACTAGTTCAAATAATCTCATATATATACCTAATTAATATCTGGCTATACTAATTCAACTAGTTCAACTTGTTCTAATTCATGTAAAATATATTTAACATCTTTTCCATATAATTCATCTAACCATTAACATTCTAACATTATTATCTACGTAATTTATCTAACATTAATCTAAACAACAGAAAATAGAAAATAAGTAAAAATTAACAATGTGTATGTGTATGTGTGTGTGTATGTACGACCGGGGGACGGCGGGGTACGGGCGGCGGCGGGCGACGACGGGGGGACGGGCGCGGCGGCGACGTACGGGCACGGCGGGGGCGACAGGTCGGGCGGTGACAGCGACGGGCGGCGGGGCGGCGAGGGCGGCGCGCGATGGGGCAACGGGCGCGCGGCGAAGAAGTTTGGATCGAGAAGAACTACTGGTGGTTGATGAACTGATTTTTTCGTAGGTTCCATATATATAGCAGGGGTCTTTAGTGCCGGTTGGAGCCACCAACCGGTACTAAAGGCCAATTTTCGCCAGGCCAAGGGGCGGGAAACGGCCCCTTTAGTACCGGTTCGTGCCACGAACCGGTACTAAAGACCCCCCCTTTAGTACCGGTTGGAGCCACCAACCGGTACTAATGGTTGTGCGCTCCCACCGGTGGTGCACAATGTTTAGTCCCACCTCCCCAAGCGAAGGGCAGACGCACTGGTTTACAAACCCAGCCGCGGCTGCTCCTTCGAGCTTCTCTATATAGCAGGCTTCTGGCCCTAACTATGGCGCGCTGCCCTGTGAGTCTGCTGGCCCTTCTGGGCCTGCATTTGCACACCCTAGGTCTGGCAGGCCCACTTGGCAGCGCGCCAACAAATTTTTTATATAGTTTTTTCTTTTCTTCATTATTTATTTTCTTCTATTTATTTTTGAGTAATTTTTTATATTGTTTTTTTATTTTCTGCATTATTTACTTTCTTCTATTTCTTTTTGAGTAATTTTTTTGTATAGTTCTTTTTCTGCATTATTTCTTTTCTTCTATTTATTTTCTTCTATTTCCAGTTTGTACACGAAGTGTGTCTAGTTTTTGCCGTGACCCTCTCTACTCTTTCGCACATGCTATGCGGGTGAAATGATGATACCATGCCAAGTTTCAACATTTTCAGAATTCATTTTGTAGTGATTTTCAATTTCACGGTCATTTAGCTCTCTAAACAATTAGGTAAATGACCGAAAAACAACAAATGATGTCAGAACATGTTGGAAATTGATGACGTCGCTTTGAATGCTGCATACTAACAAAAGAAGACCGGAGTTCAAATAAATTTAAAAAACATTGAAGTGCCTGTGTAACAGATGAGTTCTCGTCCGAAACCCTGATACTCCGAAATAGTTTGTCCAATTTGTACACGAAGTGCATCCAGTTTTTGCCATGACCCTCTCTACTCTTTCGCACATGCTATACGGGTGAAATGATGATACCATGCCATGTTTCAACATTTTCAGAATTCATTTTGTAGTGATTTTCAATTTCACGGTCATTTAGCTCTCTAAATAATTAGGTAAATGACCGAAAAACAACAAATGATGTCAGAACACATTGGAAATTGATGATGTCGCTTTGAATGCTGCATATTGAACACAAAAGAAGTCCGTAGTTCAAATAAGTTTAAAAAACATTGAAGTGCCCGTGTAACAGATGAGTTCTCGTCCGAAACCCTGATACTCCGAAAGAGTTTGTACAGTTTGTACACGAAGTGCGTCCAGTTTTTGCCATGACCCTCTCTACTCTTTCGCACATGCTATGCGGGTGAAATGATGATACCATGCCAAGTTTCAACATTTTCAGAATTCATTTTGTAGTGATTTTCAATTTCACGGTCATTTAACTCTCTAAACAATTAGGTAAATGACCGAGAAACAACAAATGATGTCAGAACATGTTGGTAATTGATAACATCGCTTTGAATGCTGCATACTGAACACAAAAGAATTCTGGAGTTCAAATAAGTTTAAAAAACATTGAAGTGCCCGTGTAATAGATGAGTTCTCGTCTGAAACCCTGATACTCCGAAAGAGTTTGTCCAGTTTGTACACGAAGTGCGTCCAGTTTTTGTCGTGACCCTCTCTACTCTTTCGCAAATGCTATGCGGGTGAAATGATGATACCATGCCAAGTTTCAACATTTTCAGAATTGATTTTGTAGTGATTTTCAATTTCACGGTTATTTAGCTCTCTAAACAATTAGGTAAATGACCGAAAAACAACAAATGATGTCAGAACATGTTGGAAATTGATGACGTCGCTTTGAATGCTGCATACTGAATACAAAAGAAGTCAGGAGTTCAAATAAGTTTAAAAAACATTGAAGTGCCCGTGTAACAGATGAGTTCTGGTCCGAAACTCTGATACTCCGAAAGAGTTTGTCCAGTTTGTACACGAAGTGCGTCCAATTTTTGCCGTGACCCTCTCTACTCTTTCGTGCATGCTATGCGGGTGACATGATGATACCATGCCAAGTTTCAACATTTTCAGGATTCATTTTGTAGTGATTTTCAATTTCACGGTCATTTAGCTCTCTAAACAATTATGTAAATGACCGAAAAACAACAAATGATGTCAGAACAAGTTGGAAATTGATGACGTCGCTTTGAATCCTGCATACTGAACACAAAAGAAGTCCGGAGTTCAAATAAGTTTAAAAAACATTGAAGTGCCCGTGTAACAGATGAGTTCTCGTCCGAAACCCTGATACTCCGAAAGAGTTTGTCCAGTTTGTACACGAAGTGCGTCCAGTTTTAGTCGTGACCCTCTCTACTCTTTCGCACATGCTATGCGGGTGAAATGATGATACCATGCCAAGTTTCAACATTTTCAGAATTCATTTTGTAGTGATTTTCAATTTCACGGTCATTTAGCTCTCTAAACAATTAGGTAAATGACCGAAAAACAACAAATGATGTCAGAACATGTTGGAAATTGATGATGTCGCTTTGAATGCTACATACTGAACACAAAAGAAGTCCGGAGTTCAAATAAGTTTAAAAAACATTGAAGTGGCCATGTAACAGATGAGTTCTTGTCTGAAACCCTGATACTCTGAAAGAGTTTGTCCAGTTTGTAAACGAAGTGCGTCCAGTTTTTGCCGTGACCCTCTCTACTCTTTCGCGCATGCTATGCGGGTGGTATGATGATACCATGCCAAGTTTCAACATTTTCAGGATTCATTTTGTAGTGATTTTCAATTTCACAGTCATTTAGCTCTCTAAACAATTAGGTAAATGACCGAAAAACAACAAATGATGTCAGAACATGTTGGAAATTGATGACGTCACTTTGAATGCTGCATACTGAACACAAAAGAAGTCCGGAGTTCAAATAAGTTTAAAAAACATTGAAGTGGCCATGTAACAGATGAGTTCTCGTCCGAAACCCTGATACTCTGAAAGACTTTGTCCAGTTTGTACACGAAGTGCGTCAAGTTTTTGCCGTGACCCTCTCTACTCTTTCGCGCATGCTATGCGGGTGGTATGATGATACCATGCCAAGTTTCAACATTTTCAGGATTCATTTTGTAGTGATTTTCAATTTCACGGTCATTTAGCTCTCCAAACAATTAGGTAAATGACTGAAAAACAACAAATGATGTCAGAACATGTTGGAAATTGATGACGTCGCTTTGAATGCTGCATACTGAACACAAAAGAAGTCCGGAGTTCAAATAAGTTATTAAAAATAAAAAAGAGGCGCAATGCTGGTTAATTTGCTTCAAGCCATTCAGAATATTGTAAACTGCACTGCACATAGCTCAGTGCAATCTATGCTATTCCGCAAGGCTTGAAGCTAATCAACATGTAGGTGAGCATTGCAACTCTTCGTCATTGTCTGTGCACTCACGGCTTATAAACCGCTCATACTGCCTCTCTCTTGACGAGGTGGGACTAAAAATCAGCTTACAAAGAAACTCTAGTACCGGTTCATGGCAGGAACCGGTACTAAAGGTCTTTGTGGGGGCCCCAGACTGACCATAGCCTGACACAGCCTCATTAGTACCGGTTCGTGGCATGTACCGATACTAAAGGTTACCCACGAACCGGTACTAATGATGCCCGCCCGCCTAGCCATTGGAACTGACACTAATGGTCACATTAGTACCGGCTCAAATTCAAACCGGCACTAATGTGCTTCACATTTGACCCTTTTTCTACTAGTGTACGGTGGTATGTGGAACTTATTTTGCAGGGTCGGACACTATCCTTGTATTCAAACTCTTCTGTGGCGTATTCGGAGGAGGAACGCGCCTTGCAATGCCGAAGACAAAACTGCGCGCCGAACTCGTCGTCATTGAAGCCTAGTTCAGGGGCTACTGAGGGATTCCTGGATTAGGGGGTCTCTGGACAGCCGGACTATATCCTTTGGCCGGACTGTTGGACTATGAAGATACGAGATTGAAGACTTCGTCCCGTGTCCGGATGGGACTCTACTTGGCGTGGAAGGCAAGCTAGGCAATACGGATATGTATATCTCCTCCTTTGTAACCGACCTTGTGTAACCCTAGCCCCTTCCGGTGTCTATATAAACCGGAGGGTTTTAGTCCGTAGGACAACATACAATCATACCATAGGCTAGCTTCTAGGGTTTAGCCTCTCCGATCTCATGGTAGATCAACTCTTGTACTACCCATATTATCAAGAATAATCAAGCAGGACGTAGGGCTTTACCTCCATCAAGAGGGCCCGAACTTGGGTAAAACATCGTGTCCCCTGCCTCCTGTTAGCATCAGCCTTAGATGCACAGTTCGGGACCCCCTACCCGAGATCTGCCGGTTTTGGCACCGACACCCCTAGTGGCTTTGGCGTTGCGCCGATCAAGAGGGTACCGACAGCTATGTTCTCTTTTGTTTGAATACGACCTATGTTTGAACAGGAAGCCCCCAAATGACCTTGAGAGTTTTTTAACGACTCTGATTCGAATACGATCAAAGTCAGACCCAAAAGGGGTTAAGCTAGATTCTAATACAATCAACCCCCAATGGACTTTTGAAGCAGGGTACCTATGTTTGAGTTGTGCCTGGCAACAAACTCTCTTTGGCACCTTTAATTTTTCCTGAGAACTCGAGTTTTTTGAGAGATAAATTCCTATTGAACCGGGATTTTGAACCGGATATTGAGAGTTTCAAAGCTTTGTGGGAGAAAGAGTTACCTTGAGCCAGATTTTGAATCGGATGTTTGAGAGCTTCAGTGCTTTGTGGGAGACAGATTTCCCTTGAATCAGATTTTGAACCAGAATCCTTCTTTTTAGGCCGGAAATTTTCTGACGGCCTTTAAATATTCGCCAATAAGGCAGTAGCCTCCGGGGCCGGGTTATTTTTCCCTCCAATGATCTAGAGTTCTTGAACCTGATATGTTTAAACCAGAAATTATCCACTATGGAGTTGATGATCACCATGATGAAGCTGAAATCAATCACGACTGAGTCGGCCTTGGGAGTAGATAGATGAGCCGGCGGCTGGGAAGGCGGCTGACGGTTTAGCACGGAGGCGACTGGCGGCTTGCCGCTACAACGAGGTGGCCAGGCTGCGCTCAAGGCGGAGGCGTCAAGCCGGAGCCGAGGCGGCCACGCGGCCAAGCAGCTCGACACCAGCCATGGCAGCTCAATGCACCAGGGGAGACCGCGATCGAGGTGGAAACATGGTCGCAGCAGCCTGGTGGGTCCGAAGCGGAGTGCGTATAGCCCGACGAATCCGAGGTGAAGCCGGCGCGGGGTGGCACAAGAAGCCAGCAAGGCGGGTCAAGGTGCTGGCAGAGCAGTGGCCAATTTTGAGGCAGTGACAAGGGCCATCCAAGGCGCCCCCAAGGCCGGAGCAAAGCGCGGCGATGACGGCTCGTAGTGGACGGCTAAAGATGCGGCAACAACAGCTCACAGGCGGCTCCGCGGAGGTGGAGTAAAGCGGCAGCGTCTGCTTGGTGCGCCGGCGACTTGGAGGAGCCCTAGTGGAAGCGGCTTGGTGCACCAGCACGGCTCGCAGGCGGAGACATGCGGCTGAAGGCCGAAGCAAGGCGGAGCTGCAGCCGCGGGGCAACTTGCGACGGTGATACATCTCCAACGTATCTATAATTTTTGATTGCTCCATGCTATATTATCTACTGTTTTGGACATTATTGGGCTTTATTATCCACTTTTATATTATTTTTGGGACTAACCTACTAACCGAAGGCCCATCCCAGAATTGTTGTTTTTGCCTATTTTAGGGTTTCAAAGAAAAGGAATATCAAATGCAGTCCAAACGTAATGAAACCATCGGGAACGTGATTTTCTCAACGAACAAGACCTAGGGGACTTGGACCCTACGTCAAGACACAAAAGAGGAGGCCACGAGGTAGGGGGGCGCACCCCCCCCCCCCAAGCGCGTCCTCCACCGTCGTGGGCCCCCTGTTGCTCCACCGACGTACTCCTTCCTCCTATATATACCTACGTACCCCCAAACAATCAGACACGGAGCAAAAACCCTAATTCCACCGCCGCAACTTTCTGTATCCACGAGATCCCATCTTGGGGCCTGTTTCGGAGCTCCGCCGGAGGGGGCATCGATCACGGAGGGCTTCTACATCATCACCATAGCCCCTCCAATGAAGTGTGAATAGTTTACCGCAGACCTACGGGTCCATAGTTATTAGCTAGATGGCTTCTTCTCTCTTTTTGGATCTCAATACAATGTTCTCCCCCTCTCTTGTGGAGAACTATTCGATGTAACCTTCTTTTTGCGGTGTGTTTGTTGAGACCGATGAATTGTGGGTTTATGATCAAGTCTATCTATGAACAATATTTGAATCTTCTCTGAATTCTTTTATGTATGATTGGTTATCTTTGCAAGTCTCTTCGAATTATCAGTTTGGTTTGGCCTACTAGATTGATCTTTCTTGCAATGGGAGAAGTGCTTAGCTTTGGGTTCAATCTTGCGGTGTCCTTTCCCAGTGACAGTAGGGGCAGCAAGGCACGTATTGTATTGTTGCCATTGAGGATAACTGTAGGATCGAAAGTATGTCTAGAGGGGGGGTGATTAGACTACTTGACCAAATAAAAACTTAACCTTTTCCCAATTTTAGTTCTTGGCAGATTTTAGCTATCTTAGGACAAGTCAAGCAATCATCACACAATTGAAGCAAGCATGCAAAGAGTATATTGGCAGCGGGCGGAAAGTAAAGCATGCAACTTGCACGAATATAAAGGGAAGGGTTTGGAGAATTCAAACGCTATTGGAGACACGGATGTTTTTCCCGTGGTTCGGATAGGTGGTGCTATCCTACATCCACGTTGATGGAGACTTCAACCCACGAAGGGTAACGGTGGCGTGAGTCCACGGAGGGCTCAACCCACGAAGGGTCCACGAAGAAGCAACCTTGTCTATCCCACCATGGCCATCGCCCACGAAGGACTTGCCTCACTAGCGGTAGATCTTCACGAAGTAGGCGATTTCCTTGCCCTTACAAACTCCTTGGTTCAACTCCACAATCTTGTCGGAGCCTCCCAAGTGACACCTAGCCAATCTAGGAGACACCACTCTCCAAGAAGTAACAAATGGTGTGTTGATGATGAACTCCTTGCTCTTGTGCTTCAAATGATAGTCTCCCCAACACTCAACTCTCTCTCATAGGATTTGGATCTGGTGGAAAGAAGATTTGAGTGGAAAGCAACTTGGGGAAGGCTAGAGATCAAGATTCATATGGTAGGAATGGAATATCTTGGTCTCAACACATGAGTAGGTGGTTCTTTCTCAGAACATATGAGTTGGAATGGTGTATGTGTTCTGATTGCTCTCTCCACGAGTGAAGAGGAGGTGGAGGGGTATATATAGCCTCCACACAAAATCCAACCGTTACACATAATTTACCAATCTCGGTGGGACCGAATCAGAAAACTCGGTCGGACCGAAATAGTAAATCTAGTGACCGTTAGGAATTTCGGTGGGACTGACATGCAACTCGGTAGGACCGATTCGGTTAGGGTTTGGGCATAACGTAATCTCGGTGAGACCGATTACACAAACTCGGTGAGACCGAGTTTGGTAATAAGCTAACCAGAGAGTTGGTTAGTTAAACTCGGTGGGACCGATTTGCTCTTTTGGTGAGACCGAAATGTTACAAAAAGGAAACAGAGTGTTTACATTGCAATCTCGGTGGGACCGATTTGCTCTTTCGGTGAGACCGAAAAGTTACGAAAGGGAAACAGAGAGTTTGCAATCCCATCTCGGTGGGACCGAGATCCTTATCGGTAGGACCGAATTGCTAGGGTTTGGTAGTGTCAAATGACAAGTGAAACTTGGTGGCGCCAGATTGAAAGAATCGGTATGACCGAGTTTGGCTTAGAGTTTAGGTCATTTGTGGCTATGGAAAAGTGGTTGAGGATTTTGGAGCATATCACCAAGCACATAAAGCAAGAGGCTCATTAAGCAACACCTCATCCCTCCTTGATAGTATTGGCTTTTCCTAAACACTCAATGTGATCTTGGATCACTAAAATATAAAATGAAGAGTCTTGAACTTTTGAGCTTGAGCCAATTCTTTGTCCTTAGCATTTTGAGGGTTCCACTTTCACATCCATGCCATGCCAATCATTGAGCTTTCCTGAAATAATCATCTTGGAATAGCATTAGCTCAATGAGCTATATGTTGTTATGAATTACCAAAACCACCTAGGGATAGTTGCTCTTTAAATCTCCCCCTTTTTGGTAATTGATGACAACATATAGATCAAAGCTTCGACAAATTATAATAATCATGAAATACATCGTCGCTTTGGGAAGTATGTGACAAGTAAGAGCTCCCCCTAAATTTGTGCATATTTAGAATTTGCTTTGGACTGCAAATGCACAGGGAATGAGAGTCATGGGTTACTCTTCCATGTCACATACATCTTGGTGGAGCGCTCAAAAATGATATGAATGAAATACATGCACTCATCACCAAGAATAGTGAGTGATCACATAAGATGGATAGGATAATGATAAGATTAAGCAAACATTAAGTGTAGCTTATGATCAAACACATGATCATCGATGTCTCACAGGCATAAGGACGTAGTATCTCACACGAAAGCAAACAAAGTTCGAAAAACCACCAAATAAAACAAGAGAGAATAAAAGCAACACTCTCTCTCGAAGCCTATGATCTATACATTTTCTCCCCCTTTGGCAACAAGTTACCAAAAAGTTCCTAGAAAATGCATAGTGCTTAGTCGACACTCAGGCTTGATCTTCAGGTGGTGGTGGAGTCCGGAGCACTCCAAGGACGAAGCCTTCAGTAGATGTGGTCGGAGTCGAGGCTGAAGTGGATGCTGGAGCTGGTGGAACTGAGGCTGTAGCTGGTGCAGACGTGGTGGCTCTGGTGTCAGCAACTGGCACTGCTGACGACCTCGGACCTCGTGGCACCCTGGCAAAGGCATCAGTCGTAGTCCTGCCTCTCCTCTCATTCATGTCATCCTGGAGCTGCTCCACGGCAGTCTGTATCTCTGTCACCTTGATGTCCAAGTCATAGAACCTCTGTTCCATGATCCTCTCTAAGCTTGCCTGGTTCTGAGTCAGGGTGGCTAGTCCTTGCTCAATCCGTAGGGTGGACGCAATCAGGTAACCAAGCTGCTCTTGTTTGGTCTTCAGGAAGTATTCAGATGCCTCCTTTTGAGTGGGCATCCTGGCAGCTTTCTCCTTCTTCGCTTGTGCTTGGGCAGATGATGGCTCATTCTCAGTCATGATCACTTGATTATCTTCGAAGTCTGGACGGATGGGCAGGTGTTCCTTATCCAATAAATACACGCCCGTGCCCATCTTGGAGTTGATGAGCTCCTGAATCTGAGGGGCATATCCACAGCTCCTCTTCTGATCTGCTGCAGCCCTTCTGATCTCACACGAATCTGAGGCTCATGACTTTGAATTTTTGAGGCACGTCAAAAACATGAAGCAAATTGATCGCGCGACCTCTGATCATCTTGTGATCTCCAGACTTAGGCAATAGGGTGTGCCTCAGAATCCAATTGATCGTAGGCAGCCCTGACAGAAGATAGTGCACAGACCCAAACTTGAAAGTATCCAGAGCTTCATTGGGAATCTCCTTGTACATGTTGGACATTGAGTTGTGATCCATTTTCTTCTTGGCATAAATGTCCAAGTCATCTGCTTGCTCCTCTGGGGCATTGATCAACTTTGCCCATTCCTCAACAGTTGATTGGTACCTTGTACCTTCAGACATCCATGTGATCCTCCCATCTGGGTAGAAGTGTACTATGGAGTAGAATTGCATGATTAGCTCCTCGCTCCACTTTGTGAGCTTCTGCCCAACAAAGTCTGCAACTCCACACGCACTAAAGCTGTCATACACTCCAGGATAGTGTTCCTCATTTTCCTTCATGTAGGTCCAGTCGACCCATCTCATGTCACAAACTATTGGCTTCTTGTCAAGCAAAACTGTCTTATAGAAGTCCTGCTGTTCCTTGGTGTGAAATCTGTAATCCACAGCAGTCCTTCTCCTTGAAGCATACGGATCTGCTTCTCTCCATTTCCTCAGCCCTGAGTCTCTCCTGAGCTTCATGTCCTCAGCCACAGGATGAGCATAGTTGTGGTCTGGGATCTTGGGCTTGAGTTTTCTGAGAACTTGCTCTTCATCCTCTTCTTCAGCAGCTTCAGGCACTCGGGCCTTGTTCTTTTCAGCAGCAGCTATGCTCCTTGTATTTCTCTTTGGTGTTGTCTTGACCTTTGATGCACCCTTGGGCTTGGATGCAGTAGCCCCTGATTTGATAGCATCACCAATTAGCTTGGGTGCCTTAGGTGCTGGTGCAGCCACCTCTTCTTCTTCCTCCTCATCTTGCATGATGGAGGCCTTGCCAAGCACTCTGGCTACAGTCTTCTTCACTCTTTCTTTCCTCTTTTTGCCCTCAGCAGCAACTGGCTCTGTGGGTGCAGGCTTCTCAGTTGAAGCTCTAGCCTCAGACATGGGCTGCCTGCCTGCTGGCCTTTTGATCTTCAGCCCTGGCTTTGTGCCTTGAGCTGGCTCAACTCTCTTTGATGTGGCCTCTTCCTCTGCCACATAATCTTCATCTTCAGAATCAGAAGTTCTCTTCTTCCTTTGTCTAGTGGCAGCTTTAGGCAGATTGCTAGGGGTGCTCCTACTGCCATCATCTGAGGAACTTGAGGGGCTAGTGCCCTCACTCAACTGTACTTGCTGCTCTGACAAGTTCTGGCTGTCACTTTGGTCTGACATGATGCAAACTCTGACTGCTGACCCTGTGAATAGATTATAGATGAGATAGAGTGGATGAGCATCACAAAATGCAGAGATTTTTGCAAAAGAATAATTCAAAAACTTAGTTTTAGTTTCCCACTGAAATCATCTCGGATCTACCGATTTTCAAACTCGGTGACACCGAAGCAGTTTTGGAACCTAAACTAGTGAACTCGGTCAGACCGAGTCACAGTTCGGTGGCACCGAGACTGCTAGGGTTTCACCGAGTTCCAAAATCGGTCACACCGATAAGTAATTCTCGGTCAGACCGAGTTTTACTTGTGCAATGGCATAAGCCAAATCGGTGGGACCGAGTTTTTCAACTCGGTGGGTCCGAGATGGTTTCGGCGGAAACCTAACCCTAAAATTTTCGAATTAAACCTAATCTACGAGTTCATTGACTGGATAGGAGTTTATCAAACTTGGCAAGAATCATGATGATCACAAATGTGCTAGGAATCGGATTGGAGAACAGCACAAAGATCGAGTCCATACCCTTGTTCGGCGGAGACTCGCTACGGCGGCAACGGCGGGGCAGAATTCCCGTTGACGGCGACGGAGTCCAGCGACTGGAGGCGGCTGGCGGCTAGGAGACGATCCGGAGACCACGAAGGCAGAGCAGGCTATCGCGCGGGCGAAAGGGTTCGGAGGAATTTCCAAAAAATTTCCCGTCACTATATATAGCCCGACCCTGTCGGTGTGACCGAGTGGAACAACTCGGTGGCACCGAGATGCAAAACTGTATACAGTTATTGCAACTCGGTGTGACCGAAAGGTTCAAATCGGTTGCACCGAGATCGAAAACCTAGATCAACTTAATGAACTCGGTAGGACCGAAAGTGGAGTATCGGTCAGACCGAGATTCGTAAAGAGGTTTTGGAAGTTTAAGTCTATGACGAATCGGGGACTCCGAGCGCTCCTCACACAGAGTGGTTCAAATCTGACTTGATCAAATTTTGTGATGCAGCATGAATAGAGTTTGAGACGAGAAAAGCATAGATAGCTAGAGGAGGTTCTTAGGCATTCTTGTCCATCCACTTGGCAAAAGGAAATAAAATCAAACAATCAAAACAACAAGTGGATGTCCTCGAATGTGTAAAATATGCAACCAACATGCTCACACAATAAGATGGCAAATGAAATATGTGGCAAAGCATGCACAACCAATTCTAGCATCTACCAAGCAATTTGCGATGACTAGGTCATCTATATATGAGTATATTGACTTAGGAGTCAAGTGAGATCACTTGATCGTAGGTCATACTCATCGTTTAAGCTCAAGTGGGGTTACCACTTTTACATAAAGCATTGTTGTGTTCACATCTTTAGAGTTGCTCTAGCTCAAGTTTTAGAGTAAAGCTCCCCCTAGATGTGATATCCCCCCTAAGAGGGATGAACTAACCTTGGGTTTTGTCGATGATGACTTCATGTAGATGTTGAAGATGTGGATGCTCAATGTTGATGTAGATCACTTGGAGCTATCCATTTGAGTGAATTGCACTTTCAATACCTACATGGGTTAGTCCCACAAGGAACAAACAAGGATATCCATAGACATAGAGTGATGCTCACACAAGATGATGTCTACAAAAACTTTTAGGTTACCTTGTCCCTTGTCTTACCAACAAGAGGGTTTGTGACTCCTTGAACTAGTGCAAGATGTGGAAGTTGATTGCACTTGTTCTTGCCAAAATGATAAGAGTGAAGTATGTTGGCGGAGTCACCCTCGAGAACTCTCTAGTTCTTCTTCTTTTGGATCCACACCATCTTGATGGGAATCCTTGGAGTTGTAGTCGTACTTGATGAAGTGGAACTTGAAGTGGTCTTGGGAATCCACTTGACTAAGGTCTTAGGAGCTTCTTCAAATGCATCAATCTCCTCTTGAAGCTTGTCCTTGCCTTTTTGCTTGTAGTCTTGTGGTGGAAGATCATCTTGAGCTTGTGTTCCCTTGAAGGAAGTATCATACTTCTCTTGTTGAGGAACAAACTTTGTCTTGGGGTATTGATCTTCTTCCCACTCAACTCCATTGGCATTGAACTTTCGTTCAAAACCAACACCTTGATTCTTCCGGTGCATTCCTTGCTTGCGCACAATTTCCTCGAATTGCTTACTCCCGGCAAGGCTTTTGTACACTCCTTTCTCTATAATTCCCTTCAATAAGCTATTTTCTTGCTCAAGTGTAACTTGGCTAAGAGAATCATTAGTGGAATCAAGAGAACTACTAGAAGCAACAATATTGGATTTAGCATGATCATTGTTACTACTAGAGGAAGAATCTTTCTTGTTCTTGTCACTAGACTTGACTTGAGGCATGTAGGTGGATAAAAGTAAACGCTTGGCAATGTGAGAAGAACTTTTCTTGCGGAGATCATCATTGATTGCTTTTAAGAACCCATGCTCTTGCTCAAGATTGAGCTTTTCAAAGCGTAATTTCTCATGAGCTCTTAAAAGTTCTCGATGATCTTCGAAGATAGTTTCATGAGCTAACTTAAGAGTGTTTAGTTCTTTAGTTAGAGCCTCAATCTTCTCCTTATCATTGTCATTCGTTTTAGAATGATTAATTGATGTTTCACCATAGTACTCATCACTAGAGTTGTCAACAAGCAAATCATCATCACCTAACAAGTCATCTTCATCACTATTAAAATCAACATACTCGGGGTGTGTTACCTTAGGACCTTTAGCCATGAAGCATCTTCCAATTCCTTCATTTGGTGAGTCAAATATGTCGTAGGAGTTGGTTGACACAAGTGCTAGACCGGAAACACCTTCATCTTGAGTATCTTTGGAGTCGGAGTGATAACTTCTCTCGGAGTGGCTGTCGGAGTCGGAGCCGGATACCCACTCACCAACATGAGGTTGATGTCTTCGTTTTGTGTAGCTCCTTGATGATTTTTCCTTCCTTTCCGAATCCTTGTTTCTCGTGAGTATCTTCGTTCATAACGATCATCTCTACTCCTTCTCTCTCTTGGTGGTGATTCTTTGCTTCTTCTTTTTGGAGAATCTTCTCTTCTCTTGTAGGGAGCCGTACACTCATTGGAATAGTGTCCGGGTCTTCCACAATTGTAGCAGTTTCGCTCTCGACTAGAAGATCTTTTGTCATTGTAGGACCTTGACTTGAAGCTTCTATCTTTGCTTCTACTCTTGTAGAATTTGTTGAAGTTCTTCACCATTAAGCTCAATTCTTCATTGAAGTTTTGTTTCTCACTTGATGATGTAGGAGCTTCACATGAGGCTTTGTAGGCACCACTTGATTTGTTCTGAAGTTCCTCTTTATCCTTAAGTGACATCTCATGAGCAACAATTCTTCCAATCACCTCCGTTGGCTTGAGATCTTTGTAATTGGGCATCATTTGGATCAATGTGCACACGGTATCATATTTCCCATCCAAGGCTCTTAGGATCTTCTTGATGATGAATCTATCGGTCATCTCTTCACTTCCTAAGCCGGAAATCTCATTTGTGATGAGAGCAAGCCTAGAGTACATTTCAGCGACACCTTCACCATCCTTCATTTTGAACTTGTCAAGTTGACTTTGAAGCACATCCAACTTGGATTCCTTGACGGAGTCGGTACCTTCGTGCATATCAATCAAAGTGTCCCAAATTTCCTTTGCATTCTCAAGACGTCTGATTTTGTTGAATTCTTCGGGGCACAATCCGTTGAAGAGAATATCACAAGCTTGAGCATTGTATTGCAGCATCTTCAACTCATCCGCGGTAGCTTCACGGTTTGGTTCTCTCCCATCAAAGAAGTCACCTTGCAAACCAACACAAACAATAGCCCATACGGCGGGGTTATGTCCAAGAATATGCATTTTCATTTTATGCTTCCAACTAGCAAAATTAGTACCATCAAAGTAAGGACCTCTACGGTGATAATTTCCCTCGCTAGACGCCATACTCTCCTAGGTTGTGAAACCAAGGCTATGACCACCAAAGGCTATGGAGATCAAGGCAAATGGAGACCAAAGCTCTGATACCACTTGTAGGATTGAAAGTATGTCTAGAGGGGGGGGATTAGACTACTTGACCAAATAAAAACTTAACCTTTTCCCAATTTTAGTTCTTGGAAGATTTTAGCTATCTTAGGACAAGTCAAGCAATCATCACACAATTCAAGCAAGCATGCAAAGAGTATATTGGCAGCGGAAAGTAAAGCATGCAACTTGCAAGAATATAAAGGGAAGGGTTTGGAGAATTCAAACGCTATTGGAGACACGGATGTTTTTCCCGTGGTTCGGATAGGTGGTGCTATCCTACATCCATGTTGATGGAGACTTCAACCCACGAAGGGTAATGGTGGCGCGAGTCCACGGAGGGCTCAACCCACGAAGGGTCCACGAAGAAGCAACCTTGTCTATCCCACCATGGCCATCGCCCACGAAGGACTTGCCTCACTAGCGGTAGATCTTCACGAAGTAGGTGATCTCCTTGCCCTTAAAAACTCCTTGGTTCAACTCCACAATCTTGTCGGAGGCTCCCAAGTGACACCTAGCCAATCTAGGAGACACCACTCTCCAAGAAGTAACAAATGGTGTGTTGATGATGAACTCCTTGCTCTTGTGCTTCAAATGATAGTCTCCCCAACACTCAACTCTCTCTCATAGGATTTGGATCTGGTGGAAAGAAGATTTGAGTGGAAAGCAACTTGGGGAAGGCTAGAGATCAAGATTCATATGGTAGGAATGGAATATCTTGGTCTCAACACATGAGTAGGTGGTTCTTTCTCAGAACATATGAGTTGGAATGGTGTATGTGTTCTGATTGCTCTCTCCATGAGTGAAGAGGAGGTGGAGGGGTATATATAGCCTCCACACAAAATCCAACCGTTACACATAATTTACCAATCTCGGTGGGACCGAATCAGAAAACTCGGTCGGACCGAAATAGTAAACCTAGTGACCGTTAGGAATTTCGGTGGGACTGACATGCAACTCGGTAGAACCGATTCGGTTAGGGTTTGGGCATAACGTAATCTCGGTGAGACCGATTACACAAACTCATTGAGACCGTGTTTGGTAATAAGCTAACCAGAGAGTTGGTCAGGTAAACTCGGTGGGACCGATTTGCTCTTTCGGTGAGACCGAAATGTTACAAAAAGGAAACAGAGAGTTTACATTGCAATCTCAGTGGGACCGATTCGCTCTTTCGGTGAGACCGAAAAGTTATGAAAGGGAAACAGAGAGTTTGCAATCCCATCTCGGTGGGACCGAGATCCTTATCGGTAGGACCGAATTGCTAGGGTTTGGTAGTGTCAAATGACAAGTGAAACTCGGTGGCGCCAGATTGAAAGAATCGGTATGACCGAGTTTGGCTTAGAGTTTAGGTCATTCGTGGCTATGGAAAAGTGGTTGAGGATTTTGGAGCATATCACCAAGCACATAAAGCAAGAGGCTCATTAAGCAACACCTCATCCCTCCTTGATAGTATTGGCTTTTCCTAAACACTCAATGTGATCTTGGATCACTAAAATATAAAATGAAGAGTCTTGAACTTTTGAGCTTGAGCCAATTCTTTGTCCTTAGCATTTTGAGGGTTCCACTTTCACATCGATGCCATGCCAATCATTGAGCTTTCCTGAAATAATCATCTTGGAATAGCATTAGCCCATGAGCTATATGTTGTTATGAATTACCAAAACCACCTAGGGATAGTTGCACTTTCAATAACAAGATGGGGTTTTCATCATATTGCATGAGTTTATCCCTCTACATCATGTCATCTTCCTTAAGGCGTTATTCTGTTTTCATTAACTTAATACTCTAGATGCATGCTGGGTAGCGGTCGATGAGTGGAGTAATAGTAGTAGATGCAGGCAGGAGTCCGTCTACTTGTCTCGGACGTGATGCCGATATACATGATCACACCTACTGTCAATTGCTCAACAGTAATTTGTTCACCCACCGTAGAATACTTATGCTCTTGAGAGAAGCCACTAGTGAAAGCTATGGCCCCCGGGTCTATCTTCATCATATTAATCTTCCAATACTTAGTTATTTCCTTTGCTTTCTACTTTGCTTTTATTTTACTTTGCATCTTTATCATAAAAATACCAAAAATATTATCTTATCATATCTATCAGATCTCACTCTCGTAAGTGGTCGTGTAGGGATTGACAGCCCCTTATCGCGTTGCTTGCGAGGATTTATTTTTTTGTGCAGGTACGAGGGACTCGCGCGTAGCCTCCTACTGGATTGATACCTTGGTTCTCAATAACTGAGGGAAATACTTATGCTACTTTGCTGCATCATCCCTTCCTCTTCGGGGAATACCAACGCAATGCTCAAGAGGTAGCAAGAAGGATTTCTGGCGCCGTTGTCGGGGAGTCTACGCAAAAGTCAATATACCAAGTACCCATCACAATCCCTATCTCACGCATTACATTATTTGCCATTTGCCTTTTCCTCTCCCCCACTTCACCCTTGCCGTTTTATTCGCCCTCTCTCTCTCTATCCTCCCTGTCTTTCTCTATTTGCCTCTTTTTGCCCTTTGCACCTTCTGCCGTTATGTGTGAAATTGGGGAAATTATTGTCGATATGGACAATAATAATATCATGAAAAATTCTGATGCTCCTACTAAAGAACCACCCATCTTACATACAAAAAAATTCCGTGTTGGTAGTGGTAATATTATTGGAAAAGGAGTTATTCAAGATTTCTTTACTTGTGTCGGTGCTTTACCTTCTATGGGTAGTTCTATCCTTCACAGAACTAGTAGTCTTGCGGACGCTATTGCCATGCTTGTAGTTGAACTTGAAAGACAATTCATGCACATGCATCCTTGCATACAAAGGATTTTCCTAGAATTTTCTAATATTGAGCATTCTTCTGTTAAGCGTGCCGCTACTATCTTTTCGGCTCATGAGTTTAGATTCATAATAAAAGAGGCCAAAGAAATCTTTGTGCATTATAGGGTGGACGCTTGCCATCCTCCCATAGAGGCTATCCTTTTTGATAAAGAAGAAATAATGTGTTTTCAATCTCTAGACTATGTTGCTTTCAATGAAAATCTTAGAAAAAGGGTTCCTTCCAATGTTTTAGTTGATAGAATTTCTGAGCTTAATGATGATTTTGCCATTCGAAATAATGAACTAGGATATTCTCTTGAATATAGGCTCACAAAGTTCTGTCAAAAGAATGCTTACAATGATGAATTGGTTGTGCAATGCGAAGGACCAAAGGAGGAACCTATACCTCCCAAGGTTGATCTTGGGGACTTTTACCCCATTAAATTTAGCCCTTTTGATTACTTTTTCTTGCCTCAAAGAAAACTTGCTGCCGAACGTAGAGAATATGAAATGAGTTTTAATGATCTATCTTATTATTATGGCAATACCTAGATCTATCCTTGCTTGTTATGCCTAGCTAGGGGCGTTAAACGATAGCGCTTGTTGGGAGGCAACCCAATTTTATTTTATTCCTTGCTTTTTTTCTCCTGTTTACTAATAAATAATTTATTTAGCCTCTGTTTAGGTTGTGTTTTTTGTGTTTAATTAGTGTTTGTGCCAAGTAGAACCGTTGGGAAGACTTGGGGAATGTCTTGTTAATCTTGCTGTAAAAAACAGAAACTTTAGTGCTCACGAGAACTGCTGCCATTTTTATTTTGAAAGTGATAGTTAGTTAATTCTTTTTGAAGATGATTAATAGATAAATTCCTCACGTCCAGAAATTTATTTTTGAATTTTTTGGGTTCCAGATCTTGCGCTAGCTACAGATTACTACAGACTGTTCTGTTTTTGACAGATTCTATTTTTCATGTGTTGTTTGCTTATTTTGACGAATCTGTGTCTAGTAAAATAGTTTATAAACCATAGAGAAGTTGGAATACAATAGGTTTAACACCAATATAAATAAAGAATGAGTTCATTACAGTACATTGAAGTGGTCTTTTGTTTTCTTTCGCTAATGGAGCTCACGAGATTTTCTACTTTAAGTTTTGTGTTGTGAAGTTCTCAAGTTTTGGGTAAAGATTTGATGGATTATGGAACAAGGAGTGGCAAGAGCCTCAGCTTGGGGATTCCCATGGCACCCCCAAGATAATGTAAGGACACCTAAAAGCCAAAGCTTGGGGATGCCCCGGAAGGCATCCCCTCTTTTCGTCTACTTCTATCGGTAACTTTACTTGGAGCTATATTTTTATTCACCACATGATATTGATACGTCTCCAACGTATCTATAATTTTTGATTGCTCCATGCTATATTATCTACTGTTTTGGACATTATTGGGCTTTATTATCCACTTTTATTTTATTTTTGGGACTAACCTATTAACTGGAGGCCCAGCCCAGAATTGTTGTTTTTTTGCCTGTTTTAGGGTTTCGAAGAAAAAGGAATATCAAACGGAGTCCAAACAGAATGAAACCTTCGGGAACGTGATTTTCTCAACAAACAAGACACAGGAGACTTGGACCCTACGTCAAGGCACAAAATAGGAGGCCACGAGGTAGGGGGCGCGCCTACCCCCCCCCCCCCCCCCAGGCGCGCCTTCCACCCTCATGGGCCCCCAGTTGCTCCACCGACGTACTCCTTCCTCCTATATATACCTACGTACCCCCACGTACCCCCAAACGATCAGATACGGAGTCAAAAACCTAATTCCACCGCCGCAACTTTCTGTATCCATGAGATCCCATCTTGGGGCCTGTTCCGGAGCTCCACCGGCGGGGGCATCGATCACGGAGGGCTTCTACATCAACACCATAGCCCCTCCGATGAAGTGTGAGTAGTTTACCTCAGACCTACGGGTCCATAGTTATTAGCTAGATGGCTTCTTCTCTCTTTTTGGATCTCAATACAATGTTCTCCCCCTCTCTTGTGAAGAACTATTCGATGTAATCTTCTTTTTGCGGTGTGTTTGTTGAGACCGATGAATTGTGGGTTTATGATCAAGTCTATCTATGAAGAATATTTGAATCTTCTCTGAATTCTTTTATGTATGATTGGTTATCTTTGCAAGTCTCTTTGAATTATCAGTTTGGTTTGGCCTACTAGATTGATCTTTCTTGCAATGGGAGAAGTGCTTAGCTTTGGGTTCAATCTTGCGGTGTCCTTTCCCAGTGACAGTAGGGGAAGCAAGGCACGTATTGTATTGTTGCCATCGAGGATAAAAAGATGGGGTTTTTCATCATATTGCATGAGTCTATCCCTCTACATCATGTCATCTTGCTTAAGGCGTTACTCTGTTTTTAACTTAATATGCTAGATGCATGCTGGATAGCGGTCGATGAGTGGAGTAATAGTAGTAGATGCAGGCAGGAGTCAGTCTGCTTGTCTCGGATGTGATGCCTATATACATGATCATACCTAGATATTCTCATAACTATGCTCAATTCTAGCAATTGCTCAATAGTAATTTGTTCACCCACCGTAGAATACTTATGCTCTCGAGAGAAGCCACTAGTGAAACCTATGGCCCCCGGGTCTATCTTCATCATATTAATCTCCTACTAGTTAGTTATTTCCTTTGCTTTTTTACTTTGCCTTTATTTTACTTTGCATCTTTATCACAAAAATACCAAAAATATTATCTTATCATATCTATCATATCTCACCCTCGTAAGTGGCCGTGTAGGGATTGACAACCCCTATTCGCGTTGGTTGCGAGGATTTATTTGTTTTCTGCAGGTACGAGGGACTCGTGTGTAGCCTCCTACTGGATTGATACCTTGGTTCTCAAAAACCGAGGGAAATACTTACGCTACTTTGCTGCATCATCCCTTCCTCTTCGGGGAAAACCAACACAGTGCTCAAGAGGTAGCAAGAAAGATTTCTGGTGCCGTTGTCGGCGAGGTCTACGCAAAAGTCAATATACCAAGTACCCATCACATACCCTTATCTCCTGCATTACGTTATTTGCCATTTGCCTCTCGTTTTCTTCTTCCACACTTCACCCTTGCCGTTTTATTCGCCCTCTCTCTCTATCCTCCCCCTCTTTCTCTATTTGCCTCTATTTGCCCGCTTGCTGTTTGTTTGCTTGTGTGTTAGTTTGCTTGCTTGTCACGATGGCTCTACCTCAATTTGGTGATCTTCACCTTAAAAGATTAGAAGAGATCGAAATCAATGTCAGGAGCTTTATGGTTTTGCAATTTGCACGGACCATTAGCTTCCAGGGTGCTCGTTTCTGACCAACAGGGAAGTATTCTGTGCCTTAAGCTAAATATGCACAAATGCTATGTGTCACCCGTGGCAAGCATTATTGTGCAGCTGTCTACGCACGCTCGCTAGCGGGCTGGCCCATGAAGCGGCTATTGAGTGTTCTCTTTGAATGGTTTTAGGAAGGTTCTGGGAGCTTCTCGTCTAGTTTTTCAGAGCTTCCGGGCTGGCTTTTTATCCTGTTTGGTTTTTCTATTTTATTTCATGTCTTACGCGGGTTTTCAAAATTTCATGAAAATTTGATTTCATCAATGTTTTTGAATATTGCGGATATTTTGGAAACCACGATGATTTGAATTCGTAAACTTTGACTTTCACAAATATTTCTCAAAGCACTATTTTAATTCGTGGCGTTTTTTGAACTTCATGAACATTTTTAAAATTCACAAGTATTTTTTTATTTCATGAATAACATTTCGAATTCGTCAAGGCTTTATAAATTATGGAACATCTTTTGAATTCATGTACCTTTTACATTTTCGTGAACTCGTTTTGAATTCATGAACATTTTATAATTACAAGAATATTTTTCAAATTCACGTACATTTTCTGAATTAGTGAACATTTTTAATCCCTTAATATTTTTTCAACTCATAAACATTTTTTCTAGGCAAAAAAATCGCTCAACAAACCATTTCGTGTAACGCCCGACAGCCAGGCGCTGCACTCCAAAGTGCAGAGCTTAGCTCTCAGGCGCTGCACATCTGGCCAGCGTGGCACAGATGGGCCCCGCACCGAGCAGTACAGCGCCGTGGAGCTAGGCACCACACATGTGATGTGCAGCGCCTAGCTCTTAGGTGCTGGACATTCTGTTAGTAGTGGGAAGGCTAGTCCCCCCTCCCCCACCCCCCACACCCCACCCCCACCCGTGATTTCCCCTCTCCCCCCTCACAAATCCTTCTCCAAATCTTTCAAATATGAAGATTTTGTCTGTGGATTTTGAACCCAATCCCTTCCTCAAGGCAATCTCCTCCGATCCCCTCATTTTCATCCAAAAAATGCTCACATTTGCTCATATGTTGCTAGTTTGGGGAAACCCTAGTTTTTTATGGATCTTGAATTTTGTATGGAGATATGAGATGTTTGTTTCCCAATTTACTAGGGTTAGGCTTCTTAGTATGTTAGGGTTAGGGTTATGGGTGGTGTTATGTTGGGGTTAGGGTTAGGGTTGTTAGTATGTTAGGGTTATGCTTATGGTTATTGTTTAGTGGGGGTAAGGGTTATTGTTTCATATATATGTTAGGGCTTTTTATTTTGTTTTAATCTTGGGATGATTACTTATGGAATATATGTTACGTTGTGTTGTTTTAATTATACTAGGGATGTGAAGAACGTGTGTTTATGTTCATCATGTGGACAAAGACGCCTTCTTGAAAGGAAATATTGAACCAGACCCGGATGAGCGTGTTATGGTGTCCGAGAGTAGTCCTAGCTATGCGGAGGTCTTGGAACAAGTGAGGAAAGATTTGAATTGGATGGACCCAAGTGATATCGTTGAGTTGGAGGTAAGGCATAATATAGGTTTTGAAATGCACATCCGTTGGAAGACGATGAGTGTGAACTCCGAGCAATGTTGGGTTGCATACAAGGAGACGGTGGCTGAAGTAGACAAGGCTCTTTAGTTATTTGCTACGAAGAAGGTTGAGTCTAGTTTGCATTTGGACTTGAACCGGAATGCCTCCCCGTCTGTTGCTAGTAGTCCCCCACCCATGAACCAAGATGAAATGAGTGAACCTTCTTTGACTCAACAAGTGAGGCAAACATTAAGCCCAATTTCAAACAACCAAAATAAATCTTTGCAAGAGGAGAATGATGAGTATGAGGACGATTACAATGAAGTTGATCTCCATGACAACAATGTGGGTGATCTCGACAAATATCATGTGCAAGAGACAATGGGCCATTCCATCCCTTATTCCCGTGGCTATGCATCGGAGCCGGATGACAAAGGTCCTGATGAAGAAGTTGATGAGGAGGTAGTTCACAGTGAAGGAGGCCGAAGCTTTTGAGAAGGTATTCAGGTGGGATCATCGAACACCATTATTCAAGGATGTTAGTGTTGGGGAACATAGTAATTTCAAAAAAATTCCTATGCACACGCAAGATCATGGTGATGCATAGCAACGAGAGGGGAGAGTGTTGTCTACGTACCCTCGTAGACCGTAAGCGGAAGCGTTATGACAACGCAGTTGATGTAGTCGTACGTCTTCACGGTCAACCGATCCTCAGTACCGAACCTACGGCACCTCCGCGTTCAGCACACGTTCAGCTCGGTGACGTCCCGCGAACTCACGATCCAGTAGAGCTTTGGGAAGAGCTTCGTCAGCACGACGGCGTGGTGACGATGTTGATGAAGCTACCGACGCAGGGCTTCGCCTAAGCACCGCTATGATATGACCGAGGTGGATTATGGTGGAGTGGGCCACCACACACAGCTAAGAGATTAATGATCAATTGTTGTGTCTCCAAGGGGTGCCCCCCACCCTGTATATAAAGGATTGGAGGAGGGGGAGGGGGCCGGTGTCCTATGGCGCGCCCCATGAGGAGTCCTACTCCCACCGGGAGTAGGACCCCCTTCCAAGGAGGAGTAGGAGAGGAGAAGGAAGGGAGAGAAGGAAAGGGGGGCGCCTCCCTCCCTCCTTGTCCAATTCGGACTAGAGGTGGAGGGGCCGCGCGGCTGCCCTGGCCGCCCCTCCTCTTCTCCCACTAAGTCCCATTAGGCCCAATATACTCCCCAGGGGGTTCCGGTAACCCCCCGGTACTCCGGTATATGTCTGAAACCTCCCAAAACACTTCCGGTGTCCGAACATAGTCGTCCAATATATCGATCTTTATGTATCAACCATTTCAAGACTCCTCGTCATGTTCATGATCATATCCGGGACTCCGAACTACCTTCGGTACATCAAAACACAAAAACTCATAATACCGATCATCACAGATCTTTAAGCGTGCGGACCCTACGGGTTCGAGAACAATGTATACATGAGCGAGACACGTCTCCAGTAAATAACCAATAGCGGAACCTGGATGCTCATATTGGTTCCTACATATTCTACAAAGATCTTTATCGGTCAAACCACATAACAACATACGTTGTTCCCTTTGTCATCGGTATGTTACTTGCCCGAGATTCGATCGTCGGTATCTCAATACCTAGTTCCATCTCATTACCAGCAAGTCTATTTACTCGTTCCGTAATGCATCATCCTATAACTAAATCATTAGTCACATTGCTTGCAAGGCTTATAGTGATGTGCATTCCCGAGAGGGCCCATAGATACTTCTCCAACAATCGGAGTGACAAATTCTATTCTCGATCTATGCCAACTCAACGAACACCATCAGAGACACCTGTAGAGCACCTTTATATTCACCTAGTTATGTTGTGACGTTTGGTAGCACACAAAGGGTTCTTCCGGTAATCGGGAGTTGCGTAATCTCATAGTCATAGGAACATGTATAAGTCATGAAGAAAGCAATAGCAGTAAACTAAATGATCAAGTGCTAAGCTAACGGAATGGGTCATGCCAATCACATCATTCTCCTAATGATGTGATCCCGTTAATCAAATGACAACTCATGTCTATGGCTAGGAAACTCAACCATCTTTGATCAACGAGCTAGTCAAGTAGAGGCATACTAGTGACACTATGTTTGTCTATGTATTCACACATGTATTATGTTTCCGGTTAATACAATTCTAGCATGAATAATAAACATTTATCATGATATGTGGAAATAAATAATAACTTTATAATTGCCTCTAGGGCATATTTCCTTCAGTCTCCCACTTGCACAAGATTCAATAATCTAGATTACACAGTAATGATTCTAACACCCATGGAGTCTTGGTGTTGATCATGTTTTGCTCGTGGAAGAGGCTCAGTCAATGGGTCTGCAGCATTCAGCTCCGTATGTATCTTGCAAATCTCTATGTCTACCACCTGGACTTGATCCTGGATGGAATTGAAGCGTCTCTTGATGTGCTTGGTTCTCTTGTGAAATCTGGATTCCTTTGCCAAGGCAATTGCACCAGTATTGTCACAAAAGATATTCATTGGACCCGATGCACTAGGTATGACACCTAGATCGGATATGAACTCCTTCATCCAGACTCCTTCATTTGTTTCTTCTGAAGCAGCTATGTACTCCGCTTCACACGTAGATCCTACCACGACGCTTTGTTTAGAACTGCTCCAACTAACAGCTCCACCATTCAATATAAACACGTATCCGGTTTGCGATTTAGAATCGTCTAGATCAGTGTCAAAGCTTGCATCGACGTAACCATTTACGACGAGCTCTTTGTCACCTTCATAAACGAGAAACATATCCTTAGTCCTTTTCACGTATTTCAGGATGTTCTTGACCATTGTCTAGTGATCCACTCCTAGATTACCTTGGTACCTCCCTGCTAAACTAATAGCAAGGCACACATCAGGTCTGGTACACAGCATTGCATACATGATAGAGCCTATGGCTGAAGCATAGGGAACACTTTTCATTTTCTCTTTATCTTCTGCAGTGGTCGGGCATTGAGTCTTACTCAACTTCACACCTTGTAACAGAGACAAGAACCCTTTCTTTGCTTGATCCATTTTGAACTCCTTCAAAACTTTATCAAGGTATGGGCTTTTTGAAAGTCCAATTAAGCGTCTTGATCTATCTCTATAGATCTTGATGCCCAATATATAAGCAACTTCTCTGAGGTCATTCATTGAAAAACTCTTATTCAAGTATCCTTTTATGCTATCCAGAAATTCTATATCATTTCCAATCAACAATATGGCATCCACATATAATATTAGAAATGCTACAGAGCTCCCACTCTCTTTCTTGTAAATACAGGCTTCTCCAAAAGTCTGTATAAAACCATATGCTTTGATCACACTATCAAAACGCTTATTCCAACTCTGAGAGGCTTGCACCAGTCCATAAATGGATCGCTGGAGCTTCCACACTTTGTTATCACCCTTTGGATCGAAAAAACCTTCTGGTTGCATCATATACAACTCTTCTTCCAGAAATCCATTCAGGAATGCAGTTTTGACATCCATTTGCCAAATTTCATAATCATAAAATGCGTCAATTGCTAACATGATTCGGGCAGACTTAAGCATCGCTACAGGTGAGAAAGTCTCATCGTAGTCAACCCCTTGAACTTGTCGAAAACCTTTCGCAACAAGTGGAGCTTTGTATATAGTAACATTACCGTCAGCGTCAGTCTTCTTCTTGAAGATCCATTTATTCTTGATGGCTTGCCGATCATCGGGCAAGTCAACCAAAGTCCACACTTTGTTCTCATACATGGATCCCATCTCATATTTCATGGCCTCAAGCCATTTTGCAGAATCTGGGCTCACCATTGCTTCTTCATAGTTCGTAGGTTCACCATGGTCAAGTAACATGACTTCCAGAATAGCATTACCATACCACTCTGGTGTGGATCTTACTCTAGTTGACCTATGAGGTTCGATAGTAACTTGATCTGAAGTTTCATGATGATCATCATTAGCTTCCTCACTAATTGGTGTAGGTGTCACAGGAACCGGTTTCTGTGATGAACTACTTTCCAATAAGGGAGCAGGTACAGTTACCTCATCAAGTTCTACTTTCCTCCCACTCACTTCTTTCGAGAGAAACTCCTTCTCTAGAAAGGATCCATTCTTAGCAACAAATGTCTTGCCTTCGGATCTGTGATAGAAGGTGTACCCAATAGTTTCCTTTGGGTATCCTATGAAGATGCATTTCTCCAATTTGGGTTCGAGCTTATCAGGTTGAAGTTTTTTCACATAAGCATCGCAACCCCAAATTTTATGAAACGTCAACTTTGGTTTCTTGCCAAACCACAGTCCATAAGGCGTCATCTCAATGGATTTCAATGGTGCCCTATTTAACGTGAATGCAGCCGTCTCTAAAGCATAACCCCAAAACGATAGCAGTAAATCAGTAAGAGACATCATAGATCGCACCATATCTAGTAAAGTACGATTACGACGTTTGGACACACCATTACGCTGTGGTGTTCCGTGTAGCGTGAGTTGCAAAACTATTCCACATTGTTTCAAATGCATACCAAACTCGTAACTCAAATATTCTCCTCCACGATTAGATCGTAGAAACTTTATTTTCTCGTTACGGTGATTTTCCACTTGACTCTGAAATTCTTTGAACTTTTCAAATGTTTCAGACTTATGTTTCATTAAGTAGATATATCCATATCTGTTCAAATCATCTGTGAAGGTGAGAAAATAACGATGCCCGCCGTGAGCCTCAGTATTCATTGGACCACATACATCAGTATGTATGATTTCCAATAAATCTGTTGCTCGCTCCATTGTTCCGGAGAACGACGTTTTAGTCATCTTGCCCATGAGGCATGGTTCGCAAGTACCAAGTGATTCATAATCAAGAGCTTGCGGAAGTCCATCAGTATGGAGTTTCTTCATGCGCTTTACACCAATATGACCTAAACGGCAGTGCCACAAATAAGTTGCACTATCATTATCAACTCTGCATCTTTTGGCTTCAACATTATGAATATGTGTATTACTACTATCGAGATTCAACACAAATAGACCATTCCTCAAGAGTGCATGACCATAAAAGATATTACTCATATAAACAGAACAACCATTATTCTCATATTTAAATGAATAATCGTCTCGCATCAAACAAGATCCAGATATAATGTTCATGCTTAACGCTGGCAGCAAATAACAATTATTTAGGTCTAAAATTAATCCTGAAGGTAGATGTAGAGGTAGCATGCCGACGGCGATCACATCGACTTTGGAACCATTTCCCACACGCATCGTCACCTTGTCCTTAGCTAATCTTCGCTCAATCTGTAGTCCCTGTTTCGAGTTGCAAATATTAGCAACAGAACCAGTATCAAATACCCAGGTGCTACTGCGAGCTCTAGTAAGGTACACATCAATAACATGTATATCACATATTCCTTTGTTCACCTTACCATCCTTCTTATCCGCAAATACTTGGGGCAGTTCCACTTCCAGTGCCCAGTCTGTTTGTAGTAGAAGCACTCAGTCTCAGTCTTAGGTCTAGACTTGGGTTTCTTCTCCTGAGCAGCCACATGTTTGCCATTCTTTTTGAAGTTCCCCTTCTTCTTCCCTTTGCCTTTTTTTCTAGAAACTGGTGGTCTTGTTGACCATCAACACTTGATGCTCCTTCTTGATTTCTACCTCCGCAGCCTTTAGCATTGCGAAGAGCTCGAGAATTGTCTTATCCATCCCTTCCATATTATAGTTCATCACGAAGCTCTTGTATCTTCGTGGCAGTGATTGAAGAATTCTATCAATGACACTATCATCTGGCAGATTAACTCCCAGTTGAATCAAGTGATTGTAGTACCCAGACCATTCTGAGTATATGTTCACTGAGAGAACTATTCTCCTCCATCTTGCAGCTGTAGAACTTATTGGAGACTTCATATCTCTCAGACCGGGCATTTGCTTGAAATATCAACTTCAACTCCTGGAACATCTCATATGCTCCATGACGTTCAAAACATCGTTGAAGTCCCGGTTCTAAGCCGTAAAGCATGGCACACTGAACTATAGAGTAGTCATCAGCTTTGCTCTGCCAGACATTCTTAACGTCATCAGTAGCATCTACAGCAGGCCTGGCACCTAGCGGTGCTTCCAGGACGTAATTCTTCTATGCAGGAATGAGGATAATCCTCAAGTTATGGACCCAGTGCGTGTAATTGCTACCATCATCTTTCAACTTCGCTTTCTCAAGGAACGCATTAAAATTCAACGGAACAACAGCACGGGCCATCTATCCACAACAACATAGAAAAGCAAAATACTATCAGGGACTAAGTTCATGATAAATTTAAGTTCAATTAGTCGTATTTACTTAAGAACTCACACTTATATAGATATCCCTCTAATCATCTAAGTGATCACGTGATCCAAATCAACTAAACCATAACCGATCATCACGTGAAATGGAGTAGTTTTCAAAGGTGAACATCACTATGTTGATAATATCTACTATATGATTCACGCTCGACCTTTCGGTCTCAGTGTTCTGAGGCCATATTTGTATATGCTAGGCTCGTCAAGTTTAACCCGTGTATTCTGCGTGTGCAAAACTGGCTTGCACCCGTTGTATAAGAACATTGAGCTTATCACACCCGATCATCACATGGTGTTTCGGCACGACGAACTTTTGCAACGGTGCATTCTCAGGGAGAACACTTGTACCTTGAATTTTTTTAGTGAGATATCATCTTACAATGCTACCATCAATCAAAGCAGAATAAGATGCATAAAGGATAATCATCACATGCAATCAATATAAGTGATATGATATGGCCATCATCATCTTGTGCCTTTGATCTCCATCTCCAAAGCATCGTCATGATCACTGATACGTCCCCAATGTATCAATAATTTTTGATTGTTCCATGCTATTATATTATCTGTTTTGGATGTTTATGGGCTTTACTAAACACTTTATCTTGCCGTTCTTTTTGAAGTTCCCCTTCTTCTTTCCTTTGCCCTTTTTCTTGAAACTAGTGGTCTTGTTGACCATCAACACTTGATGCTCCTTCTTGATTTCTACCTCCGCAGCCTTTAGCATTGCGAAGAGCTCGGGAATTGTCTTATCCATCCCTTCCATATTATAGTTCATCACGAAGCTCTTGTATCTTTGTGGCAGTGATTGAAGAATTCTGTCAATGACACTATCATCCGGCAGATTAACTCCCAGTTGAATCAAGTGATTGTAGTACCCAGACATTCTGAGTATATGTTCACTGAGAGAACTATTCTCCTCCATCTTGCAGCTGTAGAACTTATTGGAGACTTCATATCTCTCAATCCGGGTATTTGCTTGAAATATTAACTTCAACTCCTGCAACATCTCATATGCTCCATGATGTTCAAAACGTCGTTGAAGTCCCGATTCTAAGCCGTAAAGCATGGCACACTGAACTATCGAGTAGTCATCAGCTTTGCTCTGCCGGACGTTCATAACATCTTGTGTTGCTCCGGCAGCAGGCCTGGCACCCAGCGGTGCTTCCAGGACGTAATTCTTCTGTGCACCGTGTAATTGGTACCATCATCTTTCAACTTTGCTTTCTCAAGGAACGCATTAAAATTCAACGGAACAACAGCACGGGCCATCTATCTACAATCAAACATAAACAAGCAAGATACTATCAGGTACTAAGTTTCATGATAAATTTAGGTTCAATTAATCACATTACTTAAAGAACTCCCACTTAGATAGACATCCCTCTAATCCTCTAAGTGATTACGTGATCCAAATCAACTAAACCATGTCCGATCATCACGTGAGATGGAGTAGTTTCATTGGTGAACATCACTATGTTGATCATATCTACTATATGATTCATGCTCGACCTTTCGGTCTCCGTGTTCCGAGGCCATATCTGTATATGCTTGGCTCGTCAAGTATAACCTGAGTATTCCGCGTGTGCAACTGTTTTGCACCCGTTGTATTTGAACGTAGAGCCTATCACACCCGATCATCACGTGGTGTCTCAGCACGAAGAACTTTCGCAACGGTGCATACTCAGGGAGAACACTTCTTGATAATTAGTGAGAGATCATCTTATAATGCTACCGTCAATCAAAGCAAGATAAGATGCATAAAAGATAAACATCACATGCAATCAATATAAGTGATATGATATGGCCATCATCATCTTGTGCTTGTGATCTCCATCTTCGAAGCACCGCCGTGATCACCATCGTCACCGGCGCGACACCTTGATCTCCATCGTAGCATCGTTGTCATCTCGCCAATCTTGTGCTTCCACGACTATCGCTACCGCTTAGTGATAAAGTAAAGCATTACAGCGTGATTGCATTGCATACAATAAAGCGACAACCATATGGCTCCTGCCAGTTGCCGATAACTCGGTTACAAAACAAGATCATCTCATACAATAAAATTTAGCATCATGTCTTGACCATATCACATCACAACATGCGCTGCAAAAACAAGTTAGACGTCCTCTACTTTGTTGTTGCAAGTTTTACGTGGCTGCTACGGGATTAAGCAAGAACCAATCTTACCTACGCATCAAAACCACAACGATAGTTTGTCAAGTTCGTGTTGTTTTAACCTTTGCAAGGACCGGGCGTAGCCACACTCGGTTCAACTAAAGTTGGAGAAACTGTCACCCGCTAGCCACCTTTGTGCAAAGCACGTCGGGAGAACAGGTCTCGCGTAAGTGTACACGTAATGTCGGTCCGGGCCGCTTCGTCCAACAATACCGCCGAACCAAAGTATGACATGCTGGTAAGCAGTATGACTTATATCGCCCACAACTCACTTGTGTTCTACTCGTGCATATAACATCAACACATAAAACCTAGGCTCTGATACTGCTGTTGGGGAACGTAGTAATTTCAAAAAATTTCCTACACAGACGCAAGATCATGGTGATGCATAGCAACGAGAGGGGAGAGTGTGATCTACGTACCCTTGTAGACCGACAGCGGAAGCGTTAGCACAACGTGGTTGATGTAGTCGTACGTCTTCACGGCCCGATCGATCAAGCACCGAAACTACGACACCTCCGAGTTCTAGCACATGTTCAGCTCGATGACGATCCCCGGACTCCGATCCAGCAAAGTGTCGGGGAAGAGTTCCGTCAGCACGACGGCGTGGTGACGATCTTGATGTACTACCGTCGCAGGGCTTCGCCTAAGCACCGCTACAATATTATCGAGGATTATGGTGGAAGGGGGCACCGCACACGGCTAAGAATATGATCACGTGGATCAACTTGTGTGTCTAGGG
This sequence comes from Triticum urartu, assembly GCF_056163025.1. NCBI lineage: Eukaryota > Viridiplantae > Streptophyta > Magnoliopsida > Poales > Poaceae > Triticum > Triticum urartu. Next base: position 27,219,421 of record NC_141873.1, read on the forward strand.
GTGCCCCCTGCCCCTGTGTATAAACGAGCAGGGGGAGGTGCGGCCGGCCAGGAGGAGGGCGTGCCAGGAGGAGTCCTACTCCCACCGGGAGTAGGATTCCCCCCCCCCTTTCTAGTTGGAATAGGATTCGGGAGGGCGAAAGAGGAGAGAGAGAAGGAAGGGGGGGCGCCGCCCCCTTCTCCTTGTCCTATTCGGACTAGGGGGGAGGGGCACGCGGCCCAGCCCTGGCCACCTCTCCTCTCTTCCACTAAAGCCCACTAAGGCCCATATACCTCCCGGGGGGTTCCGGTAACCTCCCGGTACTCCGGTAAAATCCCGATTTCACCCGGAACACTTCTGATATCCAAATATAGGCTTCCAATATATCAATATTTATGTCTCGACCATTTCGAGACTCCTCGTCATGTCCGTGATCACATCCAGGACTCCAAACAAACTTCGGTACATCAAAATGCATAAACTCATCATATAACTGTCATCAAAACCTTAAGCGTGCGGACCCTACGGGTTCGAGAACAATGTAGACATGACCGAGACACGTCTCCGGTCAATAACCAATAGCGGAACCTGGATGCTCATATTGGCTCCCACATATTCTACGAAGATCTTTATCGGTCAGACCGCATAACAACATACCTTGTTCCCTTTGTCATCAGTATGTTACTTGCTCGAGATTCGATCGTTGGTATCTCAATACCTAGTTCAATCTCGTTACTAGCAAGTCTCTTTACTCGTTTCGTAATACATCATCTTGCAACTAAGTCATTAGTTGTAATGCTTGCAAGGCTTATGTGATGTGCATTACCGAGACGGCCCAGAGATACCTCTCCGACAATCGGAGTGACAAATCCTAATCTCGAAATACGCCAACCCAACATGTACCTTTCGAGACACCTGTAGAGCTCCCTTATAATCACCCAGTTACGTTGTGACGTTTGGTAGCACACAAAGTGTTCCTCCGGCAAACGGGAGTTGCATAATCTCATAGTCATAGGAACATTTCTAAGTCATGAAGAAAGCAATAGCAACATATTAAACGATCGGGTGCTAAGCTAATGGAATGGGTCATGTCAATCACATCATTCTCCTAATGATGTGATCCCATTAATCAAATGACAACACATGTCTATGGTTAGGAAACATAACCATCTTTGATTAACAAGCTAGTCAAGTAGAGGCATACTAGTATTCACACAAGTATTATGTTTCCGGATAATACAATTCTAGCATGAATAATAAACATTTATCATGATATGAGGAAATAAAATAATAACATTATTATTGCCTCTAGGGCATATTTCCTTCAGTAATTTCAAAAAAATTCCTACGCACACGCAAGATCATGGTGATGCATAACAACGAGAGGGGAGAGTATCGTCTACGTACCCTCGTAGACCGTAAGCAGAAGCATTATGACAACGCGGTTGATGTAGTCGTACGTCTTCACGATCAATCGATCCTCAGTACCGAACATACGGCACCTCCGCGTTCAGCACACGTTCAGCTCGGTGACGTCCCGCGAACTCACGATCCCGCAGAAGAGCTTTGGGAAGAGCTTCGTCAGCACGATGGCGTGGTGACGGTGTTGATGAAGCTACCGACGCAGGGCTTCGCCTAAGCACCGCTACAATATGACCGAGGTGGACTATGCTGGAGGGGGCACCGCACACGGCTACACTAGTACAGAACCGGGCAATAGCACCAGTTCATAAGGCCCTTTAGTGCCGGTTCGGTAACCGGCACTAAATTGTAGGCACTAAAGCCCCCCCCCCTTAGTACCGGTTCAGCATGAACCGGTGCTAAAGGGAAACCACGTGGCACGAGCCAGCTCCGTGGGCGCGTAGGACATTAGTACCGGTTGGTAACACCAACCGGTACTAAATGTTTGGGTGTGTTTTGGTTTTATTTTTTGTTTTTACTTTAATTTTGTGTTTTCAATTTAATTTAGTGATTGTTTTACATTATAATGAGTTGTTAAATTATTAGGTGATTAGTTTGACTGGATGCGTGGATCCTAGCTAAGTCATCAAGTATATGTCATATCCATATTATATATACTTGATCACCTACTTAAGTGATCGAGGTAATATGGATATGGCATATACTTAATCACTTAGCTAGAATCCATCCAGTTGAAACTAATATGCAATTTCTTTCATAAATGATATAATAACTCATCATCATCATCGTCATATTAATTAATATAAAAACTCTTGCATCATATATATCATCACCAACGGTTTTCATAACAAAGATATCATCGACTTCAACATGGTAATGATATTATAAGCGTTCATAACACCACAAAAGCAAATCACTCTTTGAGATTAAGTTCAGGACGAAGAACACGGACATGAGAGGACAAGTACTAAGAGCATGAACTAGCTAATTAATCACTCCTTCTGCTCTCTCTCAGGTAAAATAGCATAGAACATGTATAGCTTTGCTGATTCATCATATGGAGCATGCAGATGAACCTGTCTCCTAATCATGGGTTGCGCTTCTGATTGCTGCCCCCTAGTACTTCTCTGTGATCATTCACAATTTTGCTCCAGTCTTTTACTATTAAGCATTCCTCGCTATTAGAAATCCTGAATGCACTAAAGTGCATTGTAGGATATCTTGGCCGTAAGCTAACAATATTCATGGTACCTTTAGTCTCGATCCAATTAGGCACAACATTCATCGGGAGTCCCTGTTGAAGAACATCGTATAGTAACATACTTAGCAATGAAGTTTAGCTTAAAAAAATAATGTATGCAAAAGATGCACTGAGGAGAAATAGTAGAAATCTTACCATCTTTCCTAAATATATGTGACCGTAGTTCAGTACGAACACTATTGGTTGCACATTTTGAGTACTAACATTTCTAAGTGCAGGAAAGAAATTTGTCTTGACAGCATCAAGATCCTCAAGCCATGAAACATAATGACTTGTCTCCTCGCAGTTTGGTTCAGCCCCGGGACAGTGGACAGTCCTGTCTACCAAGCGCCGGACATGTTTGTTTGATTGGAAGTAAGCTGTCAATATAAATTGAGATCTATTAATTATTCAATTGGTTCAAATAATCTCATATCGAAGACATAAATATGGTTGAGAAACTCACATAATGGTAGAACTGGAGGCGTCTGCACATCGACCCAGATGTCTCTATTACCTTCAATATCATCTTCCGGACGAATATCAAAGGTGATAACCATATCAGGCTCAAATGCATAAGCCTTGCATAGTGCTTGCCAAGTTTTGCATTCAAAATAGGTGTATGTGTCTGCATTGTATAATTTGACGTTGAAGGTATAACCATGCTCGGTCTTCAAGTAAACTCTTTTTGTCTCCATAGTTTCATTAGGACTGAAACCTATCTTATCCAAGACAAAAATTCTTGCATGGCAGGGGATACGCTAGTAGAATAGTGAAAAATTAAAATTAAAAGTTGAAGCAAATGAAGCATAAGTCATGCTTAATTACGAAAAAAGACTTGTCGTTGTGACTTACTGTATCCACTTCGAAGTTCTCATCCAGCTTGATGCTGAAGCGTCTATCATCAACTAGAAAATTTCTGCAGCACAGGCCGCGCTGGTCTTCGCAGTATTCGCACATAATGAAATCGTGTTCGTCGTCAGACGACATTCCTATGTTCATAGGTGAAACATTAAACACTTATTAGTTCTATTAATTCAACTAATTCTGTTAATTCAACTAGTTCAACTAATTAATTAAACTAATTCAACTAAGCACTTACGAAGAATATACCTAATTAATTGAACTAATTGAACTAACTAGTTCAACTAATTAATTCAACTAAACTAGTTCTATTAATTTTCTTACTAAAAATAAGGTAGGTAGTTCTATATAATAAAATGTTAATTAGATAATGAAATCTCATATAACTAAATTAAATATATACCAAACATATAATTTATATCTAATTCATCTAACATTTGACATTAATATCTAACATATGTTCATATATAGGTGAAACATTAAACACTTACTAGTTCTATTAATTCAACTAAATAAACTAGTTCTATTAATTCAACTAAGCATTTACTAAAAATAAACTAGTTCTATTAATTTCTTACTAAAATAAAGTAGGTAGTTCTATATAGTAATATTTTGATTAGATCATCAAATCTCATATACCTAAATTTTCTTACTAAAAATAAACTTGTTCTATTAATTTTCATACTAAAAATAAACTAGTTATATTAATTCAACTAGTTCAAATCTCATATATATACCTAATTAATATCTAGCTATACTAATTCAACTAGTTCAACTTGTTCTAATTCATGTAAAATATATTTGACATTAATATTTAACATCTTTTCCATATAATTCATCTAACATTAACATTCTAACATTATTATCTACGTAATTTATCTAACATTAATCTAAACAACAGAAAATAGAAAATAAGTAAAAACAATGTGTGTGTGTGTGTGGTGTGTGGTGTGTGTGTGTGTGTGTCTCTGTGTGTGTGTGCGTGTGTGTGTGTATGTGTGTGTGTACGAGCAAGGGGCGGCGGCGTACGGGCGGCGGTGGGCGACGACGGGGGCGGGCGCGGCGGGCGAGAGGCGGCGGCGACGGGCGCGGCGCGCGGGGGCGACGGCGGTGACGGCGACGACGGGTGGTGGGGGCCATGGCGGTGACGGCGATGACGGGTGGCGTGGGCGACGGCAGTGACGGCGACGACGGGCGGCGGGGGCGGCGAGGGCGGCGCGCGATGGGCGACGGGCGCGACGAAGAAGTTGGATCGAGAAGAAGTACTGGTGGTCGATGAAACTGATTTTTTTGTAAGTGACATATATATAGGAGGGGTCTTTAGTACCGGTTGGAGCCACCAACCGGTACTAAAGGCCAATTTTCGCCAGGCCAAGGGGCGGGAAACGACCCCTTTAGTACCGGTTCGTGCCACGAACCGGTACTAAAGACCCCCCCTTTAGTACCGGTTGGAGCCACCAAGCAGTACTAATGGTTGTGCGCTGCCACCAGCGGTGCACAATGTTTAGTCCCACCTCGCCGAGCGAAGGGCAGCCGCACTGGTTTATAAACCCAGCCGTGGCTGCTCCTTCGAGCTTCTCTATCTAGCAGGCTTCTGGGCCTAAATAGGGCGCGCTGATTTGTGAGTCTGCTGGCCCTTCTGGGCCTGCATTTGCACACCCTAGGTCTGGCAGACCCACTGGGCAGCGCGCCAACAAATTTTTATATAGTTTTTTCTTTTCTGCATTATTTATTTTCTTCTATTTATTTTTGAGTAATTTTTTATATAGTTTTTTTTGTTTTCTGCATTATTTATTTTCTTCTACTTATTTTTTAGTAATTTTTCTGTATAGTTTTTTTATTTTCTGTATGATTTCTTTTCTTCTATTTATTTTCTTTTATTTCCAGTTTGTACACGAAGTGCGTCCATTTTTTGCCGTGACCCTCTCTACTCTTTCGCACATGCTATGCGGGTGAAATGATGATACCATGTTAAGTTTCAACATTTTCAGAATTCATTTTGTAGTGATTTTCAATTTCACGGTCATTTAGCTCTCTAAACAATTAGGTAAATGACCGAAAAACAACAAATGATGTCAGAACATGTTGGAAATTGATGATGTCGCTTTGAATGCTGCATACTGAACACAAAAGAAGTCCGGAGTTCAAATAATTTTAAAAAACATTGAAGTGCCCGTGTAACAGATGAGTTCTCGTCCGGAACCCTGATACTCCGAAAGAGTTTGTCCAGTTTGTACACGAAGTCTGTCCAGTTTTTGTCATGACCCTCTCTACTCTTTCACACATGCTATGTGGGTGAAATGATGATACCATGCCAAGTTTCAACATTTTCAGAATTCATTTTGTAGTGATTTTCAATTTCACGGTCATTTAGCTCTCTAAACAATTAGGAAAATGACCGAAAAACAACAAATTATATCAGAACATGTTGGAAATTGATGACGTCGCTTTGAATGCTGCTTACTGAACACAAAAGGAGTCTGAAGTTCAAATAAGTTTAAAAAACATTGAAGTGCCCGTGTAACAGATGAGTTCTCGTCCGAAACCCTGATACTCCGAAAGAGTTTGTCCAGTTTGTACACGAAGTGCGTCCAGTTTTTTCCGTGACCCTCTCTACTCTTTCGCACATGCTATGTGGGTGAAATGATGATACCATGCCAAGTTTCAACATTTTTAGAATTATTTTGTAGTGATTTTCAATTTCACGGTCATTTAGCTCTCTAAACAATTAGGTAAATGACCGAAAAATAGCAAATGATGTCAGAACATGTTGGCAATTGATGACGTCACTTTGAATGTTGCATACTGAACACAAAAGAAGTCCGGAGTTCAAATAAGTTATTAAAAATAAAAAGAGGTGCAATGCACATAGCTTAGTGCAATCTATCCTATTTCGAAAGGCTTGAAGCTAATCAACATGCAGGTGAGCATTGCGCCTCTTCGTCATTGTCTGTGCACTCACGGCTTATAAACCGCTCATACTGCCTCTCTCTTGGCGAGGTGGGACTAAAATTCAGCTTACTAAGAAAATCTAGTACCGGTTCATGGCATGAACCGGTACTAAAGGTCTTCGTGGGGGCCCCAGCCTGACCATAGCCTGACACAGCCTCATTAGTACCAGTTCGTGGCATGAACCGGCACTAAATGTTGCCCACGAACCGGTACTAATGATGCCCGCCCAACTAGCCATTGGAACCGGCACTAATGGACACATTAGTGCCGGCTCAAATTCAAACCGGCACTAATGTGCTTCACATTTGACCCTTTTTCTACTAGTGCTAAGATATCAATGATCAATTGTTGTGTCCCCAAGGGGTGCCCCCCTCCCTGTATATAAATGATTGGAGGAGGGGGAGGGGCCAGCCTCGTATGGCGCGCCCCATGAGGAGTCCTACTCCCACCGGGAGTAGGACTCCTCCCTTCCAAGTAGGAGTAGGAGAGGAGAAGGAAGGGAGAGAAGGAGAGAAGGAAAGGGGGTGAGGGAGTCCTGGATTAGGGGGTGTTCGGGTAGCCGGACTATACTTTCAGCCGGACTCCTGGACTATGAAGATACAAGATTGAAGACTTCGTCCCGTGTCCGGATGGGACTTTCCATGGCGTGGAAGGAAAGCTTGGCGATGCGGATATTCAAGATCTCCTACCATTGTAACCGACTCTGTGTAACCCTAACCCTATCCGGTGTCTATATAAACCGGAGGGTTGTAGTCCGTAGGACATAAACTCCATATACAACAATCATACCATAGGCTAGCTTCTAGGGTTTAGCCTCCTTGATCTCGTGGTAGATCTACTCTTGTACAACCCATATCATCAATATTAATCAAGCAGGAGTAGGGTATTACCTCCATCGAGAGGGCCCGAACCTGGGTAAAAACATTGTGTCCCTTGTCTCCTGTTACCATCCGGCCTTGACGCACAGTTCGGGACCCCCTACCCGAGATCCGCCGGTTTTGACACCGACATTGGTGCTTTCATTGAGAGTTCCTCTGTGCCGTCGCAATCAGGAAGGATGCCTCCTCCCGTCTTTAAAGACGGTGCCGTTGCTAAGGGAGCCTTGGCTGTCGGCCAAACACTCCGGCTAGGTGGTTTCCTCATGACCGCCTGTTCGGCTGTTGTGCCGACGGTGACCTCTCGGGTCATCAAAAGCAACCTACACGTCAGCTCGGAGCTCGTCGAGCAGCTAGATCCAATGGAGCTCTCTTCCGTAAACGAGCTCTTGGATCGCATCGCCGCCCTGGTGGTCGCTACGGATTACGACCAGGTTGGGCTTAAACCCGATCTAAGAGAAATTAACACTCCCCAAGTCACCCACCATGTTGCCGTGGTAGAGGCGCAGTGCGGCGACCCTTCATCTATTTTAAGGACTAGCTACGTCCGAATTCCTGACCCCTCCAAGCCGGATACCCGCGGAGGGGAGGATGTAACTCAAGACCTGAGCTTAGGATCAGGCAACGGGCTAGATTCATTGGAAAACATCCAAGAATCCAAACTTCAGAGTTCGGAAACTCTTCGGCCTTCGAATCTTGGATTGGGTGAGGTTTCAGATTCAACGACACCCGCCCACCCGAACATAAGCGATCTCTCCCAAATCAGGCAGAGGCCCAAGGAAACAGTACATCATTACTGGGCTAGATTCCTCCTGGTTATGAACAGGATAAAGGATTGCCGCGAGGGAGACGCAATCTCAATTTTCTGCAGTAATTGCACGGACGAAGGAATCCTTAACACCGTAAGTCATCGTGATATTACACGCTTCGCTGACTTGGCGTCCATAGTACAAAAATACTGTGCGATGCAGTCCCCCCCAACATCTTTTTGGAAAGATTGTTCAAACCATCCGTAGCATGGGAGGGGTAACCCGCAAATAACAGCCCGGACCCAGCCGCACCACTCGACGCCGAACAATCTGACATAATTGGAGGCTCTGCCAATGAAATTACACCTTCAGCCCACGTAATAATGGCGGTTATCGCCCTGTGGACATAACCATTCCTAGCCTACCTTACTAGGCAGGAACTCCCGGAGGACCAAAACGAGGCCCGCTGCATAGTGCGGTGATCTGAAGCCTATAGAGTCCATGAGGGAGAGCTTTATAAGAAAAGCACTACCAGAGTCCTTCAAAGGTGCATCTCCGAAGAGGAAGGGCGGAACCTTCTGGCTGAAATTCATGCCGGACTCGGTGGTCACCACGCCGCTGCTCGGTCCCTTGTTAGCAAGGCTTTCCGTACAGGCTTTTTTTGGCCGACGACCCGGGCAGACGCTCAGGACCTAGTCCAACGATGCGTTGGTTGCCAACTTTTTGCCAACCAAAGCCATATGCCACCCACTGCACTCCAAACTATACCCATCACCTGGCCTTTTGCGGTCTGGGGGCTTGACATGGTCAGACCCCTTAAAGGTGGGACCGATAGGAAAAAATACTTACTGGTCATGGTGGATAAGTTCACCAAATGGATAGAAGCCAAGCCTATTAAAACGGCCGAATCCGGACCTGTGATAGACTTCATATCCGGGGTTGTACACCGTTATGGCATCCCCCATAGCATCATAACCGATAACGGTACAAACTTTACCACCGACGAGGTAAAACTCTGGTGCAAAAACATGGGCATCAAGCTCGATTATGCTTCCGTCTATCACCCACAAACCAACGGCCAGGTCGAACATGCAAATGGTCTTATCATGAGCGGCATTAAACCCAGCCTGGTGCGGTCCCTCAAGGAATCTAACACACACTGGGTAGAGGAGCTCGACTCCGTGCTATGGGGGCTGCGGACCACGCCAAATCACACCACCGGATACACACCATTTTTTATGGTGTACGGCGCAGAGGCAGTTCTGCCCTGCGACATAATTCATGACTCACCTAGAGTGCGCATGTATGAAGAAGGAGAAGCCGAGCTCGATCGACAGGACAACTTGGACGCCTTGGAGGAGGAGCGTGACATGGCAAAAGCCCGTTCCGCATTTTATCAACAGCAGGCCCGAAGATATCGAAGCAGAGAAGTACGGGCCAAAAATTACAATGTTGGCGAACTAGTTCTACGCCTGCCGGATAAGAAGAAGGACAAACTCAAGCCCAAGTGGGAAGGTCCATTCATAATCGACCAAGTCCTGACTGGTGGGGCGTACCGCCTGCGAGATGCGTCGGATAACCGACTCGAGCCGAACCCTTGGAACGCCACCCGTCTCCGAAGATTCTATGCCTAGCGCCGGACTCTGTGTTCGTCTCCTTCCTCTATCCATTTTTTGCATTTTTCTGTCTTACATTTCTCTCCTTCCCCTCTTTTCTTTTATAGCCCTTAAAGGCTCATCTAGTGACGCGCCACTCGCGCTCATTAAACCTGGGGGCTTCTTTAACAGAAGCTTATTTATACGGGCTTCACGCCCAACACATGCGTCAAACTTCCGCATGTACCTTTTTCTTCACCATTATATGCATCAATATGACTTAAGTTTTGGCCAAGCTGGGTTGCCTGGCTCCTGTGCTTACCCCTACGTTCCCGATTGTTCGGCTAGGCGGTAAAGGGAGCACCTCTACGATGTTACTGTCGGGTCAGCCGGATGTGTACCTCAGACTGGCTGAAGCCGAAAGCTAGCGTTCTTAAGGGAATATTCGGTCGGTGAAATAAAAGATGATCTTTTTACTCATTTTATGCGCCCCCAGATGCTTTTTTCTGCGTCTTTTCACGCAGTCCGGACATGCACTTTAGGGCATGCCTCCCAGCGAAAGGAACCCCTAACGGAACTATTCTCTCTGGAAGATGTTTCTTACTAACCATGTAATATAACATAACTAGTTGGGCACTTGTCTGATAAAGCACCAATGACCCCTACGCCTGGTCTCCACGCATACCCTGGTTCTTATATAACCGCTATGGTATTCGGACACACTCCGACCGTCAGGTCCCGAGGTTGAAGCGAAAAGGTCGGCAACGACAAACGATCTACAATCCGGCTAGAAGGCATTACACATGTCAATTCAAAATTACATAGTCATTCTGACTGATTGTATTCCTCTTCTATACCATATAACAGGCTGTCTAATTTACAGTCCTACTGGGAATACTTTGCGGCCAACTCTACTTGGCCATATACTAAGCTTACAGGGATCTCCTTCCTGTCAGGCCCCACTGGTCCGACCTCGGCCATGTGGTTTGGGTCAGACTTCGTAAAACGGGTCTTCACCATGGCCTAGGCCTCCCTAGCGCCTTGTCGGCAGGCCGATATCTTCCACAACCGGAGGTGCCGCCGAGCTCCCTTCAGCTTCTCCGCAAGCTCTCCAGGGCCCTCGGGCATGGAGTGGGCAAGCCATAAGGCTTGGGCAACGCCTCGCATCGCCTGCCGAATTTGCTCGTGCAGTTGCAAGAATTAGGGAAGAAGGTCACCCGTAGAACCGGGCATCTCCTCTACAGGACGACCTGTGAGCATACCTACAAACATTACTATGTTAGTCAACTTCCTCGCCGAACTTTTTTTTCAAAGTTCGTTCAAGCACTTACTAAATATGCCGCGTCGAAGCCGCTGATTCTCCTTCTTGGAGTCCGACAGCTGGCCACGAACATCTTTAAGTTCGACGTCCAGCTTGGTGTTGGCATCCTGAAGATCATTCTTCTCTCGCCTCACCTTTGTCAACATACTCTCACTGGCCTTTAGCCGGCGTAAGAGTTGTTGCTTTTTCGGATCGAGTCTGGCACCATCTGCAATATGATTTGTCAGATTTGCACCCACACCGCACAATACTAATCTTTCGAAGTGTATCTTACCTGAGGGGGTCTCTTGGGGCTCCCCTGCTGCGGCTAGTGCGGCCTCTAGTTGGGCCTTGCACTTTTTCAACTCCTGGGACAGTACGGTATTCTTCTCTGTAAGAACCTGCATATTAAATGATCCTTCAATCAGTTGCTCTAACTGTTTCAAGTCTCGGGGGCTACTGGTATATATATATTTGACCAAAATTTTCTTACCCGTATGTCTTTTACATACTGCTCCGTGGCTCTGGCTAAACCATTTTGAGCGGCATGGAGGTACGCATCTCCCAAATTAAAGGCATCTAAAGCCTCTTGGGAGAAACAAGCGTCGCGTAGAACTGTCCGGCGACGCCTGTGGTTCATGGCACTCTCCACTTCAGAATTTGTGGCAGACAGCCTGTCCGCATCCTCTGTCGGAGGAGCGTCCGGTGCGTGCCTTGTGCTCGCCTCCGCTTCCTGGCCAGACGTTGGAGCCTGGTTGGTGGAGGCGCGATTGGCAACCTCTACGGATGTAGTCCGACAAGGTCTCTTCATTCTGAAGATAGCACGGACGTTAATATGCCCTGACGGAATAACACCAGGGAAACAGAGGGTGCATCATACCTTTGCGCCGGCATCTCAGTCCGGACTACATTCCTTTTTGCCCCACGGGGCCCTGCGGTCCCTCGTTGGCTAGCCGCCGCAGGTTCGGCCTCCTGCCTCGGAAATCTCCCTTGCAAAACACGGTTGTCGTCAGAAACACCGGAATACGTGAGAATGGAATCTCTCTCAAGGGAATGAGACTCCGGTTTCTGTCACCTGGGAGGCCGGGATTAACCCTGGGTAATCAGCCGTAATGGCTACCAAGGTATTGTCCTTGCTTAGCTGATGGAACACCCGGTCGATAAGCTCCACCGATATGTCTGGATCCTCTTCGGAGTCCGGATCGAGGGACCGTTCTGGGTCCTCGGGCTGTGGAGGGCGGCTGTTTATATCCTTTACCTCCCATCGCAGTTCCTGCATTGAAGTCATTAGACTACATATCTAACTGTGGGAGTATAAAACAAACGGGCAATTGCGATTGTTCACTTACCCAACTTGGAGGATCGTACATAGTAAATCCAGTCCGCGGGTTGACGCCGAGGAATTCCTCCTTTTCTCCCTTGTACAAAGAGGATAAGATCTTTACTAGGGTGGCGGCTGAGGCCGGCCCCTCACGACCGTAACGGGTGGCGTCATCCTCCCCGTTGAAATCCCACATGGGGTGGCCTCTATATTGAAGCGGCTGCACCCCCCGCATAATGCATGCGGCCATGACTCCAATCATGGTTAGTCCAGAATGAGCCAACAGTCTTATCCGGCCCATCAGGTAAAGGACGTCTCTATCGCTTTCTCTCTGAGAGCTCCGCGGACGCCAGCTCAAGCGTTTCTTCAATGGAGCACTGTTGAACTCAGGGAGACCGACCCGGATAGGGTCCGGTAGCGGGGCGTCATCTATGTAAAACCATTCCGAAGGCCAGTCCTCGGACGCCTTCTTTGGGGTTCCGGATAGGTATCCTGTTCCGGCGATGCGCCATACTTCGGCTCCGCCAACTTGGTATATGGACCCCTCTCGAGAATGGGGCACCAGGCAGAATAACCTCTTCCACAGCGCGAAATGAGCCTCAACGCCTAAAAATAGCTCGCAAAGGGAGACAAAACCCGCAATATGTAATACGGAGGCGGGCGTGAGATTGTGCAGCTGGAGGCCGTAGAACTCCAGAAGCCCGCGGAGAAATGGATGAATTGGAAATCCCAGTCCCCTTATTAGATAGGGTACGAGGCACACCCGCTCTCCTTTAGAAGGATTGGGGGTTGACGGAGTAAATAGCCATGGGTAGCCTAGCCGGCTTCCCCTAGCCCTTCTAAAAAAATTACGAGCCCGTCTGGCTCTCAAGGATCCAAGACGTGGGGCCGCCTTCCCCTTGCTGGCTGTCACCCAGGCCGGCTATCGGAAGGCGGCCCGACATTAGCCCTCGCGAAGAAAGCCACGGGAAGGCTGGCTTCGAGAAGCCGGCCGCGAGAAGGCCGACTCCAAGAAGCCGGCTCCCACTAAGTGGTCGAGACCGTACCCTCAAAGTTTGCATCCACCTAACGGCGATGTGACGGGGCGTGGCTAGAGTGAAGCCTGCCACCCCCGAATCCCGGAGCACGACCGGCACAGCGCGCCGTACGGGTGGCCATGACCCGTCCGGCGTAGCACTGTTGCCATGATGACCCTGATGTCATCCATGATGGACTACCAATATGGCCCACGGGCGGTGGGCCCCTTCGGGCAGAGAGACACCCGAAGGCGGCCACGCCTCCCCCAGTGTGCCCAAGATAGAGCCGGCTCCCCGCAGCCGGCTTGCCGTCTCCCTCGAAGGAGACGCCCCATTAGGGAGACAAGATGCGGTGAGGCTACAGCAATCGCCCGCCGGACGGCGGCACTGTAGCCACGCCTACCTCGACGAAGCCCACGTCACCAAGATTGAGCAACAATAACCAGCCGCCGACAAGGTCCTGGACAGTGGGGCCTGCCTGTCGATCGAGGGGCCGACAGCCGGCGGGACCCAGCAGCCGGCGGGCCCCAGCAGCCGGCGAGCGTAGTCACAGACGGCTGGGCCCCGCGCCCAGCCGGATTACCATTGTACCCCCGGGGAGTAGGCCTATATAAACCCCCCGGGGCACCCATGCAAAGGGTTGATCCCAGCTAGTTCTAGACACCACACAAGGAGAAGAAGCAAGCAAGCCGTGCCCTTCTTCCTCCTCTAGCAAAACAGCTCTAGGAGCATCGTGTAGCTACTTGTTAATCTAGTGATCATGCGGAGACCCTGCAGAGCAGCAGTAGGGGTGTTATCTCCGCGGAGAGCCCTGAAGCTGGGTTAGATTCGCCGGCGTGCATGTCTTCGCCTCATCCCGTTTCCAGGCACCGGCGATGTTTTACTGGCTCCCACAATGATAAGCCTCCCATTGGCATATGTCGCACCTACCACCCGACATTTGGCGCCCACCGTGGGGCCAGGTGCACCGTCGTCCGGAGACCTGTTCTGGACGGGAACCCTCTTCCTCCCCAGTGAGCGTAGCCAGCCCGGCACGCCCGATGGCCTTGCCACGACGCGCTGCAAGGCGTCACCAGCATCTGCGCGGAAAGCAGCCTCGCCGATCTCCTCGACGAAACCCTCATCTCCGACGAGCTCGCCTCCGATGCGGGCACCGACCACCTCGCCAACCTCCTCGGCCAGCTCCATGTCTCTGGCGAGCCTGCTGTGGATTTCGAGTCGGTTGGCTCCACCGACCCGATGCCTGTCGACTCCGACACGGCCTCACTCGACACCTTCCCCACCAACATCGCGATCTACAACGACCCGCTTCCCCGGACCGATGGCTGCGACAGTGTCACCACTGAGGTGATGGTCATCGGCCACGGCAGCACGGCCGACGAGAGCACCCACGACGCCTCGCACGCGGCGGTCCACGACTTGTCCATCCCGCTCCCGGCTGATGCTGACGACGAAGAACTGGAGGCACGCCGCCTCACTCTCCTCGCGGAGGGCCGGAGGCTGGCTTCCATGAGACGCCTCACTGAGGCCTACCAGCGTGAAGCTGACCGCGCCGCCTTCGGCACGCCGGCCCCGGGCGGGCCAAGCCGGGCCGGCGTTGTCAAGCAACGCGGCGCTGTCATCGCCGACACGCTGGGAGTCGACCGCCCGGTCTATGCCACTCCACTCGAGAACTTGCGTGCCGCCCAGGCGGCCGTACATTAGTTGGACGGATTGGAGGCCGAAGAACTCCCCCACATGACCAGGCGCATCCAGCAGCTGATTGATGCGGCCGCACGGCGGCACGAAGCTGACGCCCGCGCGGGAAGCCCTCCCCCGCGCCGAGATCACGGCGCGACGTCCCGGACACCGACTACGAGCAACACCCGCGCGCGGCGCGAGAAGGAGCCGGCTGCGAGCCGAAGTCGGACCCGAATCTCCATCGAGCGAGACGCAGAAGGCCATCCCCGAGCCGTGGAATGGCGGGGCAACCCGCCTCCGCCTCGGCCCCGTGGAGAGAGATATCCCACCCCGCCGCCTATGGCGCATCCGACTCTCAGCGGCCGACTAGGTCGCCGCGAAGGAGTCGGCGAGAACGACGCCCGCCATCGGATCGACCGCCTGGCGCGATCCCTGGCGCTGGAAGAAGAAGACGATGTCGGCCCGCCTTGTTTCGGCCCCCGCATCGCGACGAGCCCTTCCCCAAAGGGTTCTCGCTCCCAAGAGACACGCCCAAGTACAACGGCTCCGTGAAGCCGGAAGATTGGTTGATCGACTACTCCACGGCGGTTAGCATAGCCAACGGCAACAGGCGCGTTGGCGTGAAGTACGTGCCCCTCATGCTGCAAGGCATGGCGTGGACCTGGCTCAACAGCCTCAAGCCCTTCAGCATCAACAGCTGGCTAGATTTCACTGAAGCTTTCATCCGCAACTTCACCAGCACCTACAAGCGGGCTCCCAAGCCCAGGCAGCTCCCCTTGTGCGTGCAAGGCCCAGCCGAGTCCACTCGCGACTACCTCACGCGTTGGGCCGAGCTCCACAACTCTTGCGAGGGGGTGCACGAGGTGCAAGCCATAGAATACTTCACTGCCGGCTGCTGAGAAGGCACCCTCCTCAAGTCCCAAGCACTGGCCGACTTCCTCGTCGACTGGGCCGAGACCCAGTACCTGCCACCAGCTCCCGACTCCACCCATTTGCGCATGCACTTCGACGGGTCCAAGATGCGCACCGGCTTGGGAGCCGGCGTCATCCTTACCTCTCCCAAAGGCGACAAGCTCAGATACACGCTGCAGATTCACTTTGCCGCTTCCAACAATGTAGCCAAGTACGAGGCACTCATACACGGGCTCCGGCTTGCCAAACAACTCGGCATTCGCCGGATCCTATGTTATGGTGACACGGACTTGGTGGTTCAGCAATCATCCGGCGACTGGGACGCCAAGGACGCAAATATGGCAAGCTACTGCTTCCTTGTTCAGCAAATCAGTGGATACTTTGAAGGATGCGAGTTCCTCCACGTACCGCGAGCCGACAACGAGCCGGCCGATGCCCTGGCTCGAATAGGCTCCACTCGGCAAGCAATACCAACTAGTGTCGCTCTACAACGCCTCCTCAAGCCGTCCATCAAGCCGTCTCCAGAGTCCAATTCTATCTTCGTGCCGCCTGACCCAGACGCGGCCGGGTCCGGCTCGAAGAACCAAGCAGGCGACCCGGGGACTTCAGCAGTCGGCCCGGGGACTTTGATAGCCGGCTCAGGGACTTCCGCAGTTACGCCCGATCCGGGGACTGCCACACCCGGCTCAGGGACTGTGGTAGTCGGCCCGGGGACTGCACCAACACAACAGCCAGCGGCCGACTCCAGCATTTCACCACCCAGCTCGCCAACCCTGGTGGTAGTAGCCACATTGGCAATAGGAGAAGTCGCGGCTCCATCATGGGCTCAGTCCATCCTCAACTTCCTAATAAACCAAGATCTGCCGGCTGACGAAACAGAGGCAAGACAAGTCCAACGCCGAGCCGGAGCATACATAATCATCAACAGAAAGCTCGTCAAGCACAGTGTCACTGGAGTCCTCCAACGATGCGTCGAGCAAGAGAAGGGCATTGCAATCCTCAGAGACATCCACCAAGGAGAATGCGGCCACCATGCGGCCTCAAGATCACTCGTCGCCAAAGCTTTCCGCCATGGTTTCTTTTGGCCGACTGCTTTGGATGACGCCGAAGAATTGGTTAAACATTGCAAAGGGTGCCAACTCTTCAGCTCCAAGCAACACATGCCGGCTTCGGCACTCAAGACCATTCCCCTCACCTGGCCCTTCGCCATTTGGGGATTGGACATGGTGGGCCCATTCAAGACGGCGCGCGGCGGCATGACACATTTGCTCGTCGCCGTGGACAAATTCACCAAGTGGATTGAGGCAAAGCCGATCAAGAAGCTGAATGGGCCGACTGCCGTGACATTCATCGCAGATATAACAACTCGGTACGGCGTGCCACACAGCATCATCACCGACAATGGCACGAATTTTGCCAAGGGAGCCTTGGCACATTTCTGCGCAACGCAAGGTATCCGGCTGGACTTAGCGTCCGTTGCCCACCCGCAGTCAAACGGCCAGGTCGAGCGAGCCAACGGCCTCATCCTTTCCGGCATCAAGCCCCGACTGGTCGTACCACTGGAGCGTTCAGCCGGCTGTTGGCTCGATGAGCTGCCGGCTATCCTCTAGAGCCTGCGCACTACTCCAAACAAGTCAACCGGCTTCACTCCTTTCTTCCTCGTGTACGGTGCCGAGGCGATCATCCCAACCGACATCGAGTTCGACTCGCCCCGGGTAACCATGTACATGGAGGCGGAGGCCAAGGAAGCACGAGAAGACGGCGTCGACCTGCTGGAAGAAGGTCGGCTGTTAGCCCTTAGCCGGTCTGCCATCTACTAGCAGGGTTTGCGCCGCTACCACAGTCGAAAGGTCAGGCCAAGATCCTTCCAAGAGGGCGACCTTTTGCTCCGGCTGATCCAGCGAACAGCCGGCCAGCACAAGCTCTCGGCCCCTTGGGAGGGCCCCTTCGTCATCAGCAGAGCTTGAGGCAACGACTCCTACTACCTAATCGATGCACAGAAGCCCAAGGCACGCAAGAGAGACGACTCCGGCAAGGAGTCGGAACGACCATGGAACGCCAACCTCCTCCGAAGATTTTACAGTTGAAATACAGTATGTATCACGCTAACTTTTGTACTAAGTACGGGACAATAGGCCCCCCGAGGAGAGCTCGGGGACTGCCATCTTTTATCTATGAATGAAGAGTATCATGCTTATGACCTTGTCATTTCATTTACTTGTTCCGTCTGGCACCGGGTTCGACTAGTCGGCCCGGGGACTGGCCGACTGGAGTTATATTAGAAGTCCTACCCGCGGTCAGACAAGTAGTGTGTCGACACCCAAGCTTAACTCTTGCCAAAAGTCGCAGTTCGAAGAACCGGCTGTCCGGCTGGCAAGAGTTAAAAGCAGAAAGGATGCCCACACGAAAAATGACTAGGGACTAACGGACTAATATAACGAAAGCCGGTTTGCCTCCTACCACCGACCGACTACCAGAGTAGCCGGCCGGCCGGCTTCCATTCAATTCACTTCAATCCAAGAAAGCTCGAGTACTTGCCTCCCCAAAGAGGGAAGGCGGCAAAGGAAAAAGCCTAAGGATAAAAAGCATACGTGAATGGAAACCAAACATGCACACAATAATATTTACATAAAAGACCTCCAAGAGGCCAGCATTCAACATAGTTTGGATACACCCCCAGTGGGTGGAACTGCGAAAGCCTAATAAAGTTGTTCAGAAGGCAACAAATAGGAAAAAACAAGGACGACACATTAAGCCGGCGGAGCGACTGACGAGCCGGGCAGGTCAATGGAGACGCCAGTGCCGGCTGGAGGAGTGGCCGGCTGGCGAACCTCGGCATGATCACCGCCTCCCACAGAAGGCGCGCTTGCGCGTGCCTCGTTGCTGGAGGCACGGTTAGCCTGAGGCCGGCCGGTTGTTCCACCAGCCGGCTCGACGTCTTCACCTTCCTCTTCTTCATCGTCTTCGCCTTCGTCACTGGAGGCGATCTCCTCTACCGAGTCCTCGCCCACTGCCGGGTGCAGCCCGAAACACTCCTCCGGCTGGGCAACGCCGTCATCATTGATTTCAGGTACAAAAACGCTGATGTCAGTGCACTCGACGATCGTCGAAGCACGCTGAGCAATAGCCCGCCGCACCTCCTCCAGCTCTGCATCGGCCTCCAGCCGCCAGGTGCGCAGCTAGTCCAGGTTCAGCCCTGGGTACCAAGCTCAGACGAACTCCAATGCCCGCCCGGCTCCAAGCCGGACGCCGACGCCTTCCAAGCTTCAAAGCGGCTGACCGCAGCCTCCAGCCAGTCGGCAGTCCGGCTCGGGGTGCGGGGAATCGTCTCGCCGGGCCAAAGAGCGGCCAACACCTGCGCTCCGGCACGTTGAAGGCGGCGGAGCATACGATGAGCCGGCTGCAGCCATGCTTGGGCCGCCAAGAGCTGCTCCTCAAGCGTCCGATTCGTGTCCGGCGCGATGTCGGCCCCTGCCTGACGGCGCGCTTCACGATGGGCCTCGATGGTTTAGGCGGCGAAGACGGAGTAGCCGGGAAAGTAGTATGCACAGAGAACAAAAAGCAGCACAAGTCAGAACAAAAATCAGGCGGCCAGGGGCAAGCAAGGAGCGAGGAAGGCGGCTTACCGTCGATCAAGTCCTCGATACGGCCGAAGCCTTCATCCAGCGCTTGTTGGGTCTCAGCCAAGCCCGCCGCCTCAGTCTCGAACTCGGCCTTCAGGGCGGCTTCGCTATCCTGCGCTTTCTTCAGGACCGCCTTGTGGCTCTCCTCCTGGTCAGCCAGCTTCTTGGCCAGGCGGTCACGCTCCAGGACCAAGGCGGCATGCTCGGTTTCCTTTGTGCGAAGGGCGGCCTGCGCCTCGCTGAGCTGCCCCCTCAAGTCGGCATTGGCCCCTGCAAGCACAAAAGACAAAAGAAAAAACCAATGAGGAAAAAGTCGTCAGGGAAGATCCGACCCGACTGCCCAGCAGTCATCCCGAATCTCAGGGACTACACCCAGTGGGTACGCTGACGCGCCCCCACAGGAGATAAACAAGATCAAGTACTCACTTCGGCTGTTGACCAGGTCTTCGGTTTTCCGACCCAACTCCTGACCCTGGGAGTTGAAGGCGGCAGCACGGGAGTTATGATACTCCTGGAAGATCAGACAGGAGGCGAGAATAAGATAATCGTCAAGGAAGATCCGACCCGACTGCTCAGCAGTCGGCCCGAATCTCGGGGACTACACCCAGTGGGTGCGCTGACGCACCCCCACGAAAGAAATCAAGAGAACAAAGCAACTAAGGATAGAAGACTCACCCGGATGGCGGCCCGCATCGAAAGGAACTCCTGGGTGTACTGCTGTAGCAAGGCAGCCTGAGCTTGAGCCGGCGCCGGACCTCTTGGGCCGCCACGTTCAGCTCGCCCGTCCCCCCGCTAGGAGTCCACTCGGACGTGGCAGTGCTGGCCGCCTCCAGGGCCTCCGCCGTCCGGCCGGCGCCCGCAACTCGGCGCGGCTCAGGCGCAGCGGTGCCTCGCCCTGCGCGCCGGCGCGTTACCGGCTGCACCTCGAGGCCGGCTCCGACCTCCGGCTCGCCCCCGGCCGGCTCCTCTGGCGCCGCTGCCGATTGGCCGCCTTGGCCCGCTCTGGTTAGCGCTGCCGGCGGCGCCCTCTCCACGAAGACCATGGAGTCCTCCCTCCTCTCCATCAGCGGCGGGTCTTGGCCGACTTCCTCCGCCAGGGGCAATGGGATGTTGGGGCCACGGCACGAAGGGGAATGGCAAGCAACGGAGGCTGGTTATGCGAAACCTCCGCCTCCGTCTCCGCGGCCGCCGCCTCTGCCTGGGCCTTGGCTGCCGCGTCGGCCTGCTCCTTCGCCGCCTGGGCGGCCACTTGCTCCGCCGCCTCCCGCTCCTCCCGCGCCTCACGAGCGTTCCGCTCCATGGCCTCCCTGAGGTCGGTGCGCGGGTCCATGCGGTGGGAGCCTGAAGACCCTCCAGTCGGCCCGACTACGGAGCCGCCCGGACCCCGCTCAAGGGAAAGCGGCGCCCTGTCCGGCGAGCAAGGAAAGGTTAGGAAGAGTGTTCGATCGAAGAGAACAATGAAAAGTATGCGTCCAAGCATTCGATGACTTACGCTGAGATCGCCTGTGGCTGCTTCACCGCCTTGCGGAAGCGGGCCGCCTTCGCGGCCGCCTCATCTCGCTTGGTCGCCGCGGTGGAAGCCTTGGACTTCTTCGGCCGGCTGCCGAAGAGGATCGACGTGGCCCGGCGCTTCTGGGCGCCGCCGCTGACAGCCGGCACAGCGGACGAGCACGCGCCTTGATGATCAGGCGCCGGCTGGCGGCGCGGGGCGACTTCGACCTCGGCATCATCCGGCCAGTCCTCGAAGCCGGCAATGAGCCCCGTGCCTCCGGGCTCGTCGTTGTCCCCCACGATGGCGTCTTCCATGGCGGCCGCTCCCAGGTCCGGGTTGTCGGCGTCGTCCGCCGTGCGGTCGGGGATGTACTGGCGCTCTATCCCTGCGGCCCCGGTCGTCGGCGGAAGAAGAGGGTTCTGCTAAGGGAGAACCGACTAATCAGAAGCCGGCTATCATGAGGCCGGCTACCAACAAAAAAAAGAGGAAAAACTTACCACGGGCGGAGGGTTGGCGCGAGAATACGGCGCCTTGCCGTATCGCCAGTCCTCGGCGAGCTTGCAGTTGGAGATGTAATTCACCATGTACGACACCTCCGAATGAGGCATCTCCCTGGTGCTTAGCCGGCTTGGGTCGAAGTGGCCACTCATCTGACACATCATGTGGGGCCGGCTTTGGAGAGGAAGTACCCGGTGCTCCACGAAGGCGGCCAACAAGTCGGCTCCGGTCAGGCCTTCCGACTGGATCATCACCCGAAGCCGGGAGACGGCTGCTTTCCCGGCCTGAGACAATGACCTGGACCGGAAGCTCCATGAGGGTTGCCTCCCAGCCAGCGGGCCGGCTACGTAAGCCGGCAGGTTGACGTGGTCGCCTTGCTGGGCGAAGTTCTTCACATAGAAGTACGACTTCTGCCAGATCTTCACCGACTGGATCAATGGGATGGGTGGGAACGGGTTGTTCTCGCCCGACCGCCTCATGGCGATGTATGCCCTGCAGGGGGCGGGCATGCCCGCGACGACGTTGCCGAGTTTGCTCTGGAAGAATTCCCCCCAGAGCTCAAGCGTGGGGAGCACCCCCAAGAAACCTTCGCAGAGAGAGACGAAGGCCGACAGCAGCATCACCGCATTGGGTGTGAGGTGATGCGGCTGAAGGTTGTAGAATTCGAGGAAGGAACGGAGGAACCTGCTCGCCGGAAGGCCGAAGCCGCGCAGGCGGTGCAAGCGGAAGATAACCCGCTCGCCCTCCTCCGGTGCCGGCGAAATCTCCCTCTCCGGCGCCAGGCGGACCCGCACGAAGTTGGCGTCGGGCAGGCGCCGCGTCCGGCGGAGGAACTCAACGTGGTCCTCATGGACGTTGGAGCCGTCCCACGAACTTGACAGCGCCATGAGAGCAAGACGATGTGGCGGCGCAGCGGGGCTGCGATGGGAGGCTGCGGCGGCAGCAAGAAGAAGAAGGAAGACGAGGAGGGGCAGAGTGAGGGAGAGCGTGCGAACCTCTGTCTCTCCCCCTCCTCCCCCTACTTATAGGCTCGCGTGGCGGAGCCGAGGAGGTGTGGCGTGGGGGAACGTGGGGATCGACTGTGCCCACTCCCCCACGTCCCACGATTATTGCGCCCTAATGGCGTAATAAAATCGCCACGGGAAGGCGAGCGGTCCGCATGGGCCGCAAAAGATCAGCGCTCGGGCCGAGGCCTAGGAGTGGCAGGCCCGGGCCTGCAGCGGCATCTCGTCGCACGCGTG
The DNA here is from genome assembly GCF_056163025.1 of Triticum urartu. Classification (NCBI taxonomy): domain Eukaryota; kingdom Viridiplantae; phylum Streptophyta; class Magnoliopsida; order Poales; family Poaceae; genus Triticum; species Triticum urartu. The sequence continues at coordinate 27,242,180 of NC_141873.1, forward strand.
CACTGGTAGGGTTTCACTGCCACGTGGCCCGCGGGAAGGCCCGCGGTCAGCTCGCGGGTCGACTGCGTTCCCACCTGCAAGACACGGAGCTCTCCGAAGCCGGCATAAACCAGCAAAGCTGGCTCCTCAGGGTAGGAAGCTGACCAAGCTTCTCGTCCCTCTGTCCGCCTCGAAGCTCGATCAGCTTCGGGGACTACTGACGGAGTAAATAGCCATGGGTAGCCTAGCCAGCTTCCCCTGGACCTTCTAAAAAAATTACGAGCCCGTCCGGCTCTCAAGGATCCAAGACGTGGGGCCGCCTTCCCCTTGTTGTCTGTCACCCAGGCCAGCTACCGGAAGGCGGCCCGACTTTAGCCCTTGCGAAGAAAGCCACAGGAGGGCCGGCTTTGAGAAGCCGGCCGCGAGAAGGCCGACTCCAAGAAGCTGGCTCCCACTAAGTGGTCGAGACCATACCCTCAAAGTTTGCATCCACCTAACGGCGATGTGACGGGGCGTGGCTACAGTGAAGCCTGCCACCCCCAAATCCCGGAGCACGACCGGCACAGCGCGCCGTACGGGTGGCCATGACCCGTCCGGCGTAGCACTGTTGCCATGATGACCCTGATGTCATCCACGATGGACTACCAATATGGCCCACGGGCGGTGGGCCCCTTCGGGCAGAGAGACACCCGAAGGCGGCCACGCCTCCCCCAATCGGCCCAAGACAGAGCCGGCTCCCCGCAGCCGGCTTGCCGTCTCCCTCGAAGGAGACGCCCCATTACGGAGACAGGATGCGGTGAGGCTACAGCAATCGCCCGCCGGACAGCCGCACTGCAGCCACGCCTACCTCGACGAAGCCCACGTCACCAAGATTGAGCAACAGTAACCAGCCGCCGACAAGGTCCTGGACAGTGGGGCCTGCCTGTCAACCGAGGGGCCGGCAGCCGGCGGGACCCACCAGTCGGCGGGCCCCAGCAGCCGGCGTAGAAGCCGGCGAGCGTAGTCACAGACGGCTGGGCCCCGCGCCCAGCCGGATTACCATTATACCCCTGGGGGGTAGGCCTATATAAACCCCCCGGGGCACCCATGCAAAGGGTTGATCCCAGCTAGTTCTAGACACCACACAAGGAGAAGAAGCAAGCAAGCCGTGCCCTTCTTCCTCCTCTCGCAAAAAACAGCTCTAGGAGCATCGTGTAGCTACTTGTTAATCTAGTGATCATGCAGAGACCCCGCAGAGCAGCAGTAGGGGTGTTATCTCCGCGAAGAGCCCCGAAGCTGGGTAAGATTCGCCGGCATGCATGTCTTCGCCTCACCCGTTTCCAGGCACCGGCGATGTTTTACTAGCTCCCACAATGACAAGCCACCCGTTGGCATATGTCGCACCTACCACCCGACAGGGGTGCTCTCCGCTTGTTTTCCGCCATTGTAGGTGGCGAGACCGGCTCGGACCGGGACCTTGTATGCCTGAGGGAGAAATCCCTTGGCCTGAAGCGACACTAACTCGCTATGCGGGATGGTGCAACTCTCCCAGTCCCCGGGTTTGGGACCGGAGGGGCGAGGGGGGGAGCTGCGACGGCTGGTCATGTTGGAATAGACCTTTGCTGGAAGCGCTCTGATGATAACTCGCGGAGAGGAGAAGATGTGGTTTGGACCTAAATCCCCATCCCGTTAAATAGGCAGCTCGTTTATACGGCTATGGGTGTGGATGTAAAAATGCCCTGGCTTTTCGCATTCGTTTGACACGTGGAAGACGGCCATTATTGGGCGTGGAAGCCGAGGAGCACTACATTACAAAAATCGGACATTATTCCTATAGGTACACAGGATTTGGAGAAGAACCCGCCTTGCAATGCCGAACAATCTGCGCACCAGACCCGTCATCATTGAAGCCTGGTTCGGGGGCTACTGAGGGAGTCCTAGATTAGGGGGTGTTCGGGTAGCCGGACTATACCTTCAGCCGAACTCCTGGACTATGAAGATACAAGATTGAAGACTTCGTCCCGTGTCCGGATGGGACTTTCCTTGGCGTGGAAGGCAAGCTTGGCGATGCAGATATTCAAGATCTCCTACCATTGTAACCGACTCTGTGTAACCCTAACCCTATCCGGTGTCTATATAAACCGGAGGGTTGTAGTCCGTAGGACATAAACTCCATATACAACAATCATACCATAGGCTAGCTTCTAGGGTTTAGCCTCCTTGATCTCGTGGTAGATCTACTCTTGTACTACCCATATCATCAATATTAATCAAGCAGGAGTAGGGTATTACCTCCATCGAGAGGGCCCGAACCTGGGTAAAAACATCGTGTCCCTTGTCTCCTGTTACCATCCGGCCTTGACGCACAGTTCGGGACCCCCTACCCGAGATCCGCCGGTTTTGACACCGACAGGGGGCACCGCCCCCCTCCTTGTCCAATTCATACTAGAGGGGGAGGGGACACGCGGCTGCCCTGGCCGCCCCTCCTCTTCTCCCACTAAGGCCCATTAGGCCCAATATATTCCCCGGGGGGTTCCGGTAACCCCCCGGTACTCCGGTATATGTCCAAAACCTTTCGAAACACTTCCGATGTCCGAACATAGTCGTCCAATATATCGATCTTTATGTCTCGACCATTTCGAGACTCCTCGTCATGTCCGTGATCATATCCGGGACTCCGAACTACCTTCGGTACATCAAAACACAAAAACTCATAATACCGATCGTCACAGAACTTTAAGCATGCGGACCCTACGGGTTCGAGAACTATGTAGACATGACCAAGACACGTCTCCGGTCAATAACCAATAGAGGAACCTGGATGCTCATATTGGTTCCTACATATTCTACGAATATCTTTATCGGTCAAACCACATAACAACATACGTTGTTCCTTTGTCACACTACAAGAAATATGCCAACTTGTGACCCTCACTATTGGTCTCTAAAAGGTCATTGATTTTCATTTGCAACCTTTTTTGACCAAAAACAGAAGGTCAAAAGCTGGCGGTCGTAAACTGAAATTAACGACCTTCTCTGTGAGAAGGTCGTGGAATTCCACGACCAAAACCAAAGGTCGTTGATTCTATGACCTTCTCTTTTGGTCGCTAGCTCTGTGCCCAGGCCACGTCGGATCCGACGTGGCAAACTGACGTGGCAAAATTGCGACCAATTGAAAAGGTCGTTGATAAGATTCAGCCCGGTCCAATTCGACACTTTACATGGGCCGAGCCCAACAATTCAGCCTATTTGTGTTTTTTCTCATATTAATTTTGGTCGGGTAGATGGGCCAAGCACAACATTTCAGCCTTGTTATTTTTGGGCCTAGGCCTTTTTGTTTTCTTGGCCTTCACCTTTTCACAATTGATTTTTAAGAGATTTTATTCACTTTCCTGAATTGTTTGATTTGTGGCCTTTTTAGGGCCCAAGTAGTATTTGTTTCATTTCTGATGTATCAGCAATTAATGAACTGATCCTCAAAAAAACAATAAATAATCAACATTTGCAATATTTCAATCACCCAAATTTTCACAAATGGCGACCAAAATGAGTATATTATATATATTACAATCATGCATAGTTCACATCATCTAGTAATTTACAACACCCAGGAAGTGCAAACACCCAGGAACATCAAGGAACATCTCTGAAGTAAACACCCAGGAATAAACACCCAGGAACATAAAACACCTAGGAAGATAAAACTAGCTACAAAGATGAAGTGTTCCCTTCTTCGAACTTCTTTAGCCTAGAGCTCCTGTAGAAGAGAGGAAATTATGTTATCATGGTTGCCAATGAAAGAAATATCTTCCAACAAAGAACAACTAGGAAAAGAATAATGAACAGAATAATAAACAGATACACAAGCAGCTAGGAGCATGGATAACAATAGTATACTGTTGCTGAGGCATTAGTATGGATAACAGAATAATGAAGTATGGATAACAGGAACAACAGCTAATATAGTATACTACTGCTGAGGCATTAGTATAATGAACAAAACTTCCTGAAGTATACTGCTGCTGCTAAAGTATACAGTTGCTGCTGCTGAGTTTGCATTAGTTTACAAATCTTATAGAATAATTTGTTTATGCTAGGAATGCATCAGTTTGTACAATACTATAAAGGGCAAATAAAACAACAGAATTGCATAGGGCAAATAAAACATTTTAACCTGCTGTTGTTCTACACTTCAACATGGATAACAAATCTAACAACGATGGTTGTCGTCATCCTTGCATTGGCTAGTTAAAACTAAGAGCAGCAGAGCAAATATGTGTATTACGCAGACAAACAGGGGTGCTCCTGTTGGGTTGCAACATGAAAGAGCCAGGTTTTTATTACTGCTAAAAAATACTTAGCAACCACAACAAATTATGATCAAAGGAATGGCAACGAATCTAAGGGTTTATTTTTGGCAAAATATCCAAGGTTGAGAAATCCAAAAATGCAAAAAACACCGATCAACTGTAGCTGTTTAACCATCACCACACTAACGAACATGTGTTCAAGAGAGTTGTTTGATCCAAAGAATTGAAGACAAATAAACGAAAGAGAAATGTTTCAATTCTATTCAGAAGTATAGTCCAAGCAATATCTGACTTATGATGAAATGCATAGGTCCAGCCGATGACTACACAGCAGCAACTACTTCAGAATTGCTGGAGAAATGCTTATCCTTTTTATTCTTCAACGACGTAAAAAGAAATGCCAACACAGCACCATCAACAACGGACTCTCACCCAACTAATATACTAGAACTAGATCAACCAAGCATCAGTTTTAAAAAGCTCGGTTTTAGATACTTCAATGACGTAAAATCTCAGTAGCATCTCCTTGTAACATCACATGCTCAGCTGACAAACAATTCACATGCAACTCCTCTACATTATATCACACCAACACACGGAGCTGCATCTCTAGATGAGGAACGAAAAAACGTTGATGGCATGCTAAGCATCAGTTTTAAAAAGCTCAATTTTAGATCATCAAAGACCGGAAAGGCCGCAGTGGTCTAAATGTTTCACATCCTCTGCCCAGCACAACATCATCATCGTCACGGAAAGGCCGCAGCGGTCTAAACAGTCAGCTATCCACAAAAACATAGTGACCCACATCACCAATGAGCTACTGTGAGCATGTAAGGACCAGATACAATGCAGAGCTACTAAACAAATGGGATCGAGCAGAAGGGCAAAGAGAGGGAGGTGGCTACCTTCTCCACAGGGGAACTTCCTGGTGGTGATGTTGAGCAGCATCCTGACCGGGCCCTTGACCTTCAGCTGCTTCTCCTTGGCGCCCTTCACCAGATCTGAGGTCACTGTTCAACACACGCACGCACAAACGCATCAGATCGGAGGCGCACAAATCCAGCCTCATCCAACCAAGCACTAACAAACACATGAATGATACTAACATAAGCCATATAGTACTCTTGGAAGTGTGCAGTGAATTTGCACAGGAGTACGTACGTACAACACAATAGAAACCTCAAGAATCACGGTGTGGAATACAATGAGGAATGTTTGTTTGGTCGAGGATGGGTCAGGCGCCCTTGATCACGAGACGGGGCAGCCCAGGCTGTTGATGCAGTACTTGCTCACACTACCCAAGAACATCCTATTCAACCAAAGGAACCGGATCAGCTTGTTTCTTTCATACACGAAAGGTGATGCCTATCACACAAGCAGGCAGGCAACTGTCCTAGAAACTTCATGATCTAAATAGATTACAAGATGAACTCCCGGAAAAAAAATTGCTAAATGAACTGATCTAGAAGGTTACTACAGTGCTACTACATGGCTGCACTAAAGAATGTGAAGATGCAGTTCTAGATATGTAGGATTTGAATCAATTTTGGCTGTACAAGTAGAGTTCTTCACTGTGACCGTGAGAGATTTCCATGAAGCAGTGCAAGTCAGTTTTCAGTAGCTACTACTAAGACAGACTGCCTGAACAGTTCTATCCGCGGCATTCAGTTCTATGGAAAGAAAAATGCTATGCCAAGGTGCAAATGCGCTACAGATCAAGAGAAATTTATCTATACACATGCAGTTTCATGTATGCAGGAGCAGATGTAACACATACTTCACACTGTATCAGATTCATAATGACACATCCTAGCAAAACTGAAGCTAATTTCGATCACGCAGTTGCCGCCATGGGCAAAGCTCTGTAGCAGGTTCGCCTAGCCACTCAGACAATATCCTCGATCTGCAAGGGCAAGAGCAAGAGTAAGTTTTGGTCACGGTAATAAGATGATGATATAAAAAATGATTGGCGGATGGTGAAATGTACACAAGAAAGCATGTTTTATTGCTTCCTTTTGATTGCTCACACCAATAACATCCCGGTCCTATGTTTGCAGTACAGAAAGCCACAAAGAATTTGGTGGCAGACAGAATATTTATGCTTCCCTTTTCAATGGAGCCCCAAACCAAATACACCCTCGTCAATAATGCAAGTCCGTAGATGCAATGCAATGTTGGACCACTAAATGACTATGTAAAGCATGATAATGGCCTAACTAGATTTGAGATTTCACACAAGTGGCAACTATACTAGTACAGTAGTGCACCCATGTCTCATGAAAAGCACGATCCTCGTACTGCAATTGCTTATCAGATCTAAACTACAAAACGAAATGGCTAGACACTACAGATCACATGCTTAAATTAGGAACTACGAACAGTTCATGTTCCTGATAAATTTAGAAGGGTCGAACAGATCAAACACTAATTGTCGCATTCCTGGGGGGGAAACAATTAGACCTACACGGGAAGGTAATCCAGTAATCCGATCATGGTTCAAATTACGCATCAATTACAGCCAAAATATTCCAGACCAGAGAAGATCTGACATCGAAAGGGGCGAGAGATGGGATGAGATGGGGTATGACGAACCAGGATGCCGTGCTCGAGGCAATAAAGTTCCCAGCACGCATTGCCGAACTGGATTACAGGAAGTCGCCAGGATGCCGACGCCGACGAGCGTGGCCGGCAGGATGCCGAAGACGAAGTCGCCGAAGGAGATGTTGTAGCTCCGAGGCACGCGCCGTGGTGCTCCTGCCATGGGTCGGGCGCGCGAGGACGGTCGGGCTACTCCCGCTTCTCCTCCAGAGGCCTCCGCCGTGCGCTGCTCCCACGTGAGCCCTACATGTCACCCAAGGAGAGGAGAGGAGCAATATGTTAGGAACCGCGGGAGAGGGAGGGGAGGCACGGAGTGTCGTGCGCGTACGTGGTCATGGCGGGGCACGCCGCCATCCTGGCCGTGGACTACCTGCCTATGGTCGCCGGGCCGGCGAGACGAGGCGCTGCGCGACAAAATCCCAAGGACGGAGTGGTTGGTTGGCTCAGAGTGGATAAGGCTAGGGGAGAACGGGAGGGAGGGAGGAGCTCGATCTCGTCTATGGTGAGGGTCGTCGATGGTGGGCGGCGGTGGATCGAGATCTGAGGGAGGGAGAGGGTGACTTGGAGATGGGGATATGGGATCGAGGGGCGTGGGAGACGGTGGAGCAGCGGCGCTTGGGGGTGGGGGTCGAGCTCCGCTGGAGGGAGGTGGCCGACGCACGCAGGAGGGAAGGAGGAGAGGGGAGGCAACGGGGTTCGCCATGGGAGGGAGCGGGGAGGGGAGGAGGAGAGGAGAGCGAGGGGAGAAAGAAAGGAGGTGGGGGGTGAATGAAAAATGTCCACGAGGACTAGGGTTTCGGCTTAGGCGGGCTTGGGGTGAGGACAGCCGTTAGATCCGCAAAAATCCAACGGTGTTCCATCCACGATCCGCATGAAACGCCCATGGACCAGTCAAAATGCAATACACGCATAAGATGTCATGACCATCTAAATTGGTCATGATTAACTACAAAATTGGTCGTAGTTAACTAAAAATCAATTTTCTATGTTTCGAGTGCTCGAAATAAGTTTTTTTGTGAAGGACCTATAATATATTTGTTGCAAAATTGGATCAAATCATTTTTCTAAAATACTAGGTCATATTTAATTCACAATTGACCAAATAGTTGGGTGTAAAAAGTTTTGATCCACCTCTCATGAAAAAAACAAATTTTCGCCGATTCAGTTGGAAGCGGGTCAAATTTGAACTGTAGCTGCCTTGTAGTTTGCTCTTTATTTTTTCCAAAAATCGTTTCTAGGTACATAAGTATCTATTAAATCAGAGAAAAACCAAAAAAAATTCTAAGATTCAACCACTAGCTAGGAACGGTTATTCCCATCGTTTTGACCGCATTTTGAAATCGGCATAAAAATTCAAAAAAATCAAAAAATTGGGAAACCTTCGTATTGTGTCGTTATATGTGGCCAAATTCCCAGGAAAAATAACAAACTTGTAATACGTCAATTATTTTTAAAAAGTGTTCTCAGAAACGAGCTATCAAGTGTGGAGATCAATGGCTTTCAAGCCAAATGATCAATTTATGGCCACATTCATGGCATAGTTTGTTCAAATGATCTCATATTGTGCAAAAGGGTGCATATTGAAATGGCAAACAATGTTGCCTAAGGAAGTTTTCATTTTCTTTGGACGAAAAAACCATTTTCCATTTTTCGAGTGCCCAAAAGGAGGTTTTTTTGTGAAGGACCTCCCAAATAATTGTTGCAAAATTGGACCAAATCATTTTTCTAAAATACTAGGCCATATTTAATGCACAATTTACCAAATGGTTGGGTGTCAAAAGTTTTGATCCACCTCTTGTGAAAAAGACAAATTTCTGCCGATTCAATAGAAAGCGGGTCAAATTTGAACTGCGGCTGCCTCATAGTTTGCTATTTATTTTTACCAAAAATCATTTCTGTGTACAAAAGTATCTATTTAATCAGAGAAACACCAAAAAAATTCCAAGATTCAACCACTAGCTAGGAACGGTCAAGCCCGCCGTTTTGACCGCATTTTGAAACGGGCATAAAAAATTCAAAAAAAATCAAAAAATTGGGAAGCCTTCGCATTGTGTCATTATATGTGACCAAGTTACCAGGACAAAAAACCAACTTGTAATACGGCAATTATTTTTAAAAAGTGTTCTCAGAAATGAGCTATCATGCGTGGAGATTCATGGCTTTCAAGCCAAATGATCAATCTTATGGCCACATTCATGGCATAGTTTGTTCAAATGATCTCATATTTTGCACAAGGGTGCATATTGGAATTCCAAACAATGTTGCCTAACGGACTTTTTATTTTCTTTGCACGGAAAATTCATTTTCCATTTTCCGAGTGACCGAATTGAGTTCTTTTTGTGAAGGACCTACCATATATTTGTTGCAAAATTGGACCAAATCAATTATGTAAAATACTAGGCCATATTTGATTCACAATTGACCAAATGTTTGGGTGTCAAAAGCCTTGATCCACCTCTGGTGAAAAAGACAAATTCCCGCCGATTCAGTAGGAAGCGGGTCAAATTTGAACTGCAGCTGCCTCATAGTTTGCTCTTTATTTTTTTCAAAAAATCATTTCTAGATACATAAGTATGTATTTAATCAGAGAAATATTAAAGATATTCCAAGATTCAACCACTAGTTAGGAACGGTCAAACCCGTTGTTTTCATCGCATTTCGAAACGGGCTTAAAAAAATCAAAAAAATTGGGAAACCTTCGCATTGTGTCATTATATGTGACCAAGTTTCCAGGAAAATAACAAACTTGTAATACGGCAATTATTTTTAAAAAGTGTTCTCAGAATGAGCTATCATGCGTGGAGATTCATGGCTTTCAAGCCAAATGATCAATCTTATGGCCACATTCATGGCATAGTTTGTTCAAATGATCTCATATTGTGTACAAGGGTGCGTATTGGAATCCCAAACAATGTTGCCCGAGGGACTTTTTATTTTCTTTGCACGGAAAATTCATTTTCCATTTTCCGAGTGCCCGAATTGAGTTCTTTTTGTGAAGGACCTACCATATATTTGTTGCAAAATTGGACCAAATCAATTTTCCAAAATACTAGGCCATATTTGATTCACAATTGACCAAATGGTTGGGTGTCCAAAGCCTTAATCCACCTTTGGTGAAAAAGAAAAATTCCCGCTGATTCAGTAGGAAGCGGGTCAAATTTGAACTGCAGCTGCCTCATAGGTTACTCTTTATTTTTTTCAAAAAATCATTTCTAGATACATAAGTATCTATTTAATCAGAGAAACATCAAAAGTTTTCCAAGATTCAACCACTAGCTAGGAATGGTCAAACCCGTCGTTTTCATCGCATTTCGAAACAGGCATAAATTTTTTAAAAAAATCAAAAAATGGAAACCTTCGCATTGTGTCATTATATGTGACCAAGTTTCCAGGAAAAATAATAAACTTGTAATACGAAAATTATTTTTAAAAAGTGTTCTCAAAAATGAGTTATCATGCGTGAAGATTCGGGGCTTTCGAGCCAAATGATCAAACTTATGGCCACATTCATGGCATAGTTTGTTCAAATGATCTCATATTGTGCACAAGGGTGCATCTTGGAATTGCAAACAATGTTGCCTAAGGGAGTTTTCATTTTCTTTGCACGGAAAATTCATTTTCCATTTTTTGAATGCCGAAAATGAGTTTTTTTGTGACAGAGCTACCATATATTTGTTGCAAAATTGGACCAAATAATTTTTATAAAATATTAGGCCATATTTAATGCATAACTAACAAAATGGTTTGGTGTCAAAAGTTTTGATCCACCACTTTTGAAAAAGACAAATTTCTGCCAATTCAGTAGGAAGCGGGTCAATTTTAAACTGCATCTACCTTATTGTTTGCTCTTTATTTTTCCCAAAAATCATTTCTAGTTACATAAGTATCTATTTAATCATAAATACATGGTTTGGTGGCGATACGTCGAGGTTTGGATGTGGCCCAGGGCCCCAACTCCAAAGCGCGTAAACTCGCATGCCCGCCGCGTGGTCACCGCATGACCTTGGCGTTGACATGCGTTCTGGGAGGCCTAGGCATGTCTAGTGGGTTGGGCACTCCCCAGGTAGGTGCTAGGAAGAAAACTACAACAGAAGAATCTCATGAGGAGACTGACCTATGCTCAAAGATGAATTAGCAGTCAAGTGTTTGATTAGCGGTACGGGAAATGCACATGGCCAATGGGCGTGAGTTCTGGCTGAGGATGATCATCTAGTAAGGAGAATGTCTTAACAAATTTTTAGCTCAAAAGGAGGATCCTAGGTGGTACTTGCTTTGCAAAGTACCACACCAGACAAAATTATGAATGTTGAAGCTGGGCTCAAAATAATGAATGGATTGAGCTGAAATTTGGTGGAGGATGGTTATTTGGGCATAGGAAAGCATTGTATAAAATTGATACCATTTGGACATGTCAAAGTAGTACTTCCTTCACAATGCTCTTGTATGGACAGAAACTTGGTAAAACTGGTGAGAGAGATTGGGTGAATGAAATGAGCTCAAAATTGGTGTAGGTAAGTTACATAGCTATGGTCATGTGCTGGTAAATTTTCAGATCATTTGGGTAAGGCTAGCTAGTACTTACTTCACAAAGCTTCTCTCGAGGTAGAAACTTTGGAAATTTCCGGAGAAAGATTTCCTAGGAAAATTTAGCTGAATATTATCATGGGGCAATGATTTGGGTATGGAAGAGTGCCCAAAAAGTTTGAGGGTAATAGGAGGGGTCTAGATAACACTTGCTTTGCAAGATGCCAATTTGGCCATAAAATATAAATTGAACCTGGGCTCACATAGATGATTTGACTGAGCCGCAATTTGGAGGAGGGTGATAATTTGGGCATATGAAGGAACTGCATAAATTTCATGTCATTTCGATATATAAAAAAGGTACTTCCTTCACAATACTTCTAGGTGGACAAAAACTTTGGAAATTTGCCGAGGAAGATTTGCTAGGCAAATGGAGCTGAATTTTGTCATGCGGTAATGATTTGGATAGGAAAGAGTGCCCAAAAATTCTAAGGGCAATCAAGAATATAAATAGCACTTCCTTCATAAAGTGATGTTCTGAACAAAATAGGAAGATGAATATTTTTGAATTAGTTTTGAACTAGGCAAGGAAGGATTTTTACATATTTGATGAATATACGACTCAAAGAATTCATGAGATTTTTTTGGGAATTTTGGGAATGGCAGAAATATAGGTTGCTTCACAACCTAGGGCAAAAATTGACACATGGACATGACAAATAGGCAAAGCTGATGAGGTGGCGCCAAGTCATACCAATCCACCACAATTTACAAGGTTATGACCATCTATATTGGTCATGATCAGCTAGAAATAAGGCAGCGGACTAGTGTTGTCTGTTTATGACCATTTCGTGTAAGGAAATTACGACCTTTCTGACCAAAATGGTCGCAATGGTCAGAACAGCTTTTGACCAATTGGTCTCAAATGGTCGTAGATCTATGACCAATTCTTTCAGGGTCACTGACAGAAGGTCACTAGTTGACATATTTCTTGTAGTGTCATCGGTATGTTACTTGCCCGAGATTCGATCGTCGATATCTCAATACCTAGTTCAATCTTGTTACCGGCAAGTCTCTTTACTCGTTTCGCAATGCATCATCCTGCAACTAACTCATTAGTCACATTGCTTGCAAGGCTTATAGTGATGTGCATTGCCGAGAGGGCTCAGAGATACCTCTCGGACAATCGGAGTGACAAATCCTATTCTCGATCTATGCCAACTCAACGAACACCATCGGAGACACCTGTAGAGCACCTTTATAATCACCCAGTTACGTTCTGACGTTTGGTAGCACACAAAATGTTCTTCCGGTAATCGGGAGTTGCATGATCTCATAGTCATAGGAACATGTATAAGTCATGAAGAAAGCAATAGCAGTAAACTAAACGATCAAGTGCTAAGATAACGGAATGGGTCATGTCAATCACATCATTCTCCTAATGATGTGATCCCGTTAATCAAATGACAACTCATGTCTTTGGCTAGGAAACTCAACCATCTTTGATCAACAAGCTAGTCAAGTAGATGCATACTAGTGACACTATGTTTGTCTATATATTCACACATGCATTATGTTTCCGGTTAATACAATTCTAGCATGAATAATAAACATTTATCATGATATGAGGAAATAAATAATAACTTTATTATTGCCTCTAGGGCATATTTCCTTCAGTTAGTTCGCGGATGAAGCCGTGGTAGACGGTGGCAAAGGTATATTTCCTAGAGTTAGGCCAACTTCTCACCGGGATTTGAAACACGGCACAAATGGTATTTCTCCCGGGTCTAAGTTTGGGACCTTCTTGGAATTGAAGATGTGGCTCGATGACTACTCGGTTACGCATTATCGTCCACACAAGGTGGTTCACTCGGACGTTAATGTGCGTTACACGGTTGCATGTGAGGAGGATCGGTGTTCATGGATTGCGCGTGCAAGACCATGGAAAGGAGGGTCCACTTGGCATATAGTGAGTTGTGTACCAAGTCACATGTGGCGAGGGAAGAAGGTGGATGGCAAGGTTGTGTCCCCAAAAACACAGAGAACTCACGTCCGAGTTCATTGCTTACAGGCTTTCAACTCAATATCCTCACTTCCAACCATGAGCATTCAACAAGTAATGGACCTTGTGAAAGCCATCTTTTATTACAAGGTGAAATACGTTAAGACATAAAAGGGGAAGCAAGCCGCATTTTAGATGTTGTATGATAATTGAGAGAAAGCATACAACCGAATCCATCGTAGTGTGGCACCTTGCTGTCGAGCGCCACACAAAAGGGTCAGCTGAGCGTATTTTTTCTAAAAGCATTTCAGTTTCTGAATTCTTTTCGTCCTATGGTCAATTTTGTCATTTTTTCCTTTTTTGTAATTGATGAAAATTTTCTTGATTCTACGAACAATTTTTGAAATTTATGAAAAAAGAGAATATTTAATTTTCTTAAAATTCAAGTTTTTGACAATGAAAGACGCCATAGAAAGTGTTTCGGGAAACCATACGAGCGCTATAGAAAGTGAGTTTTTTTTTTTGAGACAAGCTATAGAAAGTGAGTGATCCTTCGAGAGACAATAAGGAAGCGAGCGACCCATTGATGGCTGGCCCACCCACGGGCGCTACTTGAGGGAGCAGATGTATCACTCACTATGAGCGATATAATGTTTTTCATACAAATATAACATTTTTGAAATGTATGATTAATTTTTTTATACATGATCACTTAAAAAAATTGTTTGACGTTTAATTTTTTAATTCACGTTCCACAGTTTTCATATACACCTGGAACATTCTTTTTACATGTCTAACATATTCGAAATATATCATTAATTCTTTTTCAATTTTTTGTGTTTGAAGACTACATTTTTTGTATACATTTTTTATTTTTCATATATATCAAGGAATTTTAAATATTTTTGAAATATATCATTAACAATTTTTCCCGAACTAGCAAAACAATGAAAGATTTAATTACATTTGTACTTAACAAAAATGCAAAAAAGATAAGGCGCTTGCACGGGCAGGATTCAGTCTCACGCCGCCACCGTCGAGGGCGATAGCTCCGGCTATTGCGACACACACGTGTTATTTGAAGGAAACAAGTAGTGCAATTTTTGCAAACTCATTATGGCCTGCCTGGCCATGGACACGGCGCTGCACAGGAGAGATTTCTTTCCGCCTCGCTTGAAGCGATACGTAGTCGCGCCCATAACTACCCCACAATTTATTTTGGTGTTATCTTTTTTAGGCAAATTTTGGTGCTAGCTTGGTCTGGCTATCATTTAATTGAAAATATGGGCCGTCTACAGGGTTTCCACACCCGCGACAAATACTAAACTAAAATAAAAATAATAAAGTTTCTAAAGAATAATGAATTTAGGGCATTCGTATTACCCTTAAAAGAAATAAGATGAAACAAAAAGTGAAATAAAATTAAAATAATGTAACTTTGTAAGAAAGAATGAATTTGTGGCATTGGTATTACCCGTTAAAGAAAAATAAAACGAAACAAAAACTAAAATGGAACCAAAATAATGAATTTTTCTCAGGAAGAATGATTTAGTGGCATTGGTATTACCCTTTAAAGACAAAGAAAATGAAACAAAAAATAAATAAAATCAAAATTATGAAGTTTTCTAAGAGATAATTAATTAGTAGCATTGGTATTATCCTTTAAGAAGAAAGAAAATGAAACACAAATTAAATATCAAAATGATAAAGTTTTCTAATGAAGAATGAGTTAATGACATTTCTATTACCTTTTAAGAAGAATGAAAATGAAAATAATATTATGCAAACAATGGAAATTGGCACACAATTAACACACAAATTATGTTTTTCATCGTATGCAAGAATAATCATATAATAGTGGTACTTCGGGATAAAGAAGTTTTGTAAGAAGGAATGAATTAGTGACATTCATATTACACTTAAAGAAGAAAGAAAAGGAAACAAAAATAAGAAATGAAAGGTAGATCGAATTAGTGATATTGTTATCACCTTTAAGAAGGAAAAATATATGAGAGAAACAATTTTAAAACTTGCACACAACTTAGCAAATTTTTAATATGTATATGAAATAAACATATAGTAGTGCAATTTTAACACTTTAGTACAATTTGTACACTTCTTCTATAGTAATTGCATCTATACATTTTACGCTCATCCAACGCCCCAAAAATACCCATGTAAAGTAGCTAAAAAGTAAAAAAGAAAAACAGAAAATGCGTAGAAACAGGAAAAGAACTAGCATCATCGGCCTTTTATGCAGGCAATACAAAATGGGCTTAAGCCCAATAAAATATCGACTGACCCAAAACAGTGGTTTGTCAGACTATTTGGCCCAAAAAATGACAACAGACACAACAGAGAAAAAAGAACAAGGAGCATGAATCTTGAAGCAGAGATCAATGGCCCGCTGGGAAACTAACGATAGCCGCGTCGGTGATCGCCGAGGAAGCAGCGAAGAAGAAGATCAGGAACGCCACCCCTCTGGTACCTCATCCTCGTCTGGTGCCTCGTGCATCATCTTTGGCCACCCCTACGGCTCCTACTTCGGTGCGTCAGGGTGCTGCTGCTCGCTACAAGCGTTCGTGCCCGCCTAGTGGTCAATGAATTGCCTTCAAGGTAAAAAAATTGTCTATGCAATTTTTGTAAAATGCTGTACCAAATGTTTATGAATTTTTTAAAACATGTCCAAGTGTTTCAATAAATATGCTCAAAACATCTTTAAATAATGTTTACTCAATGTAAAACAATGTACGCATAATTTTAAAAATTGTTCATATCATTCAAAAAAGATTTTCTGACATTTAAAAAAATTCTAACACTTCACAAAAGTTTGTATGTTTAAGGAAAATGTTCAACATATATTTCGAAACATTTGGCAAAGTATCTGAAAATAAATGAAAGAACAAACAAATTTGAAACTAAACATAAATAAATGACGGATTGGAAACCTAAAAGAAAACCAACAAAATAAAACACAAAGAGGAAACAATGAAAAAAAACCGATATAGAAAACACAGAAAAAGATAATCTCGCACAGCAGAATGTAAAGCAGGTCGCTAACTTTCTATAGAACCTTCCTAAAATCGCTCTAATCGGCCAGCCCACTAAGGCGTGCACGCACATTGGCGAGACCAGGATACATCTCGCAGTCGGACGAGACTTGCCTGCTCCCCTCCCGTGTGCCCATCCGTACTCCCGCATACGTGGCTTAATTTGATTGGAACAAAATAATGCTCGGTCCACCCCCTTAAAATCAGGGGGGAGATGATTAGATTAGAAAGAAAAAAGAAAAAAGGACAGCCGTTGGATGAGGTGGGAGCATGGATGGGAGCACGGGAAGGAAGCAGGCAAGCCCGATCCCTCGCAGTCAGGGACATGTATCTCTCGCGCCCAATAAGGGCAGAGCCTGGTCTACGTGTAGGTCTAGGTTGTGACCAAACACACACCCGCATGCCGGTTTCGGAAGATTATAGAATTTTCTTGGATTATCTTTTTGTTTTTTATTTTCAGTCTTGCCTTTTCAGGTTAATTTTTTTAATCATTTATTCGCTTGTTACATTATGTAATAATTGATTTTTTTTAATTTGGACATAATTTTGGAAATCCAGAATTTAAAAAATTGTGAACATTTTTTTGAATTTGGCAACATTGTTTTGAGACTACATGAAACTTTATAAACTCAATTTTTGAGACTACAGTAAACCGATACAGAAAGCGCCACCCATCCTGCAAGTGGCGGGGGCCAATGCTTGACCGGAGTATGGCAGGTATTGTTTTTACATGTCTGACCTTCCCATGCGTACTTAGGTCAGACACACTGTTAAAGTTTAGTCGGCTAAGATTTAGGAAAAAAACTAGCCATAACAGCTCTATAAGGGAAAAAGGAACAGAGCCCTCGCTCCCATGTCGCGCCCAACGGGCGGCACCGGGGCGCCCAAATCCCTTTCTCTAGGAGCCCTTCTTCTCGCTGCTTCTTGCTGCCGTTGCCGCCGCCGTATGCAGCGGCGGTGGGAGGGCATGCTGCTCTCCAACGGATACGGCCTGGAGGGCTCTTGGTAGGCTGCGGGCACGATGCAGATCTGGAGGGGCGCTGGCTGGTCCACAAGGCTGCTCCTGGTGATGGATCTTGTGGCAATGGATCTGGACTACTCTCCAGCGAGCGTCTTGTGATGCGGAGATGCGACGGATTCGCAGGCCATTGGCTGCTGGGAATCAGAGCTGCATCTCGTCTCGCGGCGGCGCGCTCAGATCGGGAGCTCCATGTACGGTTCTAGCGGCATTCCTCGTCGGCCCTGGGGCTACTCCAAGTCGTCAGCGAGGTGCCTCTTGTGGCCGCGTGATGCTGCGTCACCGAAGCAGCGCCTTGCACCTGTGCAGGTTGGTCCGTACGAGTCTACAGCGGCGAGGTGCTGTCATTCCGCACACACCTGCCAACAGAGCTGTGGTGATTCAGATCTGATCGGTCCGACGGCAGTGACTGAAAAGCACTGCAGCGACTTCCTATGGCTGCATGACGACGGGCGGTGCGATGAAAACTATGGACGAAGACTTGAAGCAGAGGAATGGTTGGGCAGTGGCATCGGTCCTATCGCATGTAACTGCTAGGTTCGGCGGGAAGTGGTGGCGACAACACATGAGAGGTTTCGATAATGTTGCTACTCGAGCATCCGGTCTCGCGCTCCGGGGGCGAAAGCCTAGGTCAAGCCCGAGTGGCTACACCTCGCAATGACGATGTTTTTCTTACATCGTTATCTTGTTGAAGGCATTGTTCGGATATGCTTGAACTGATTCTTTAGGGCAAAAACCTAGATTCTGGCCTTCTGGTTGGATCCAGTGATGACGGGATTCGAGTGTCGCTCCCTTATTGAAGGCAATGCTGTTGAAGAATCTCGTTGTCTATGTGGTGTCATGAGATTATTGGTGCGGGTATGGTCATTACTGTAGGTTGCCGATCACAGATTTGATCACTTTAGGGATTTTTCTTTTTTCCTCGCCTACACATAGCTTTGGTCTTATATGACTTTGCTAGTTGTTGGCATGTTTTCGTGTGTGTGAGTTGGTATTGGCTGTGTGCATCCTAACTATATAGAGGCGGATGTGTGTTCATTGTGGTATGTATCATCTTGATGCTTCATTTTGAGTCAATAAAATCCACCTTTTATTAAAAAAATAACAGCCTTATAAGGAGCAAGGTGGTTGCACTACTAGAAAAAGGGCTATTTGTCCGGTTCATAAGGCTCATCTGTCCCGGTTGCGGAACCGGGACTAAAGGGTCATTATTAATGCCCTTAGCCTTTAGTCCCGGTTCTTATACGAACCGGATAGATGGGCCTCCACGTGGCCACAGTGGCGAGCCCAGGCAGGAGGGCCTTTAGTCCCGATTGGTGCCACCAACCGGGACCAATAGGCATCCACGCGTCAGCTGTTGAGGGTCTAGGGTTTTTGTTTTTTTTCTGAAAGGGGGGTGGATTTGGGGGTTTTGTATGGTTAATTAAGGTGTTTCATATATTGTGTTATGTGGCTAATTAATTAATAGAGATAAGTGTCCTCTCTTATCTCCGTGCTTGATTGACACTACGTACTATACCTATAGAGAGGCCCTCGACACGCTAGCTAGTAAGAAAATGAAGGAAACCATTAAGTACAGAAGTTCGTCATGCATACCAAGAGAAGTGATCGACCTCTCCTTCTCTGAGAGATTGGTCGAACAACAAGTTTTCGTATTATCTATCCGATGCTACTGGCTACATACATATACAATATGTAAGATCTGTTACAATCCCCTAGCATCTGAAATAAAGTTCCACATGGTATTCTCCGGCTTTATTGATGACGTGGTCAAGAAAGAATCCCGCTAATTCCTCTTGAATTACTTTCATGCGATCTTCTGGTAGGAGTTCATTCCGCATCTCTCACGTCTAATTTGAAGAAGGGGGTTAATACGTATATATGAATGAACCTCAACAGAAATGATGTTGTAATAAAATGAAATTGTGAATATTATTGCTTACGCACATAAAATTGTCTTTTAGAGTAGCCCCGCTTATCTTTGCAAGTCGCGTTGTAGATGAACTCGCACAGGTAGTATCCACAATAATCATTCCTTTGTTCGTGCCACATGCACTTTACGAGAAATAGAGGTCAATCAAGCTGATAATGAAGCATTATAAATGGCATTGATGAAAGTAGCTAAAATCAATGGGATCGAGATGCGCGGAACTAGCTAGCTAGTACTACTTACTTTCGGGTATGTCCATCGCAGCTCCCCCGGCAGTGTCGGAGCTTGTGCGGTGAATACTTTCCAAACCTTGCGAGACAAAGAAAACAATTACTTGATATCAGGAAATGAACAAAAAGTTGCTGATATGGTGCGATGATGATCGATTGAACTTACTTCTCGAGCATTTTAGTCATGTCCGCATAGGTCTCGGGAGATTTTGGTCTCGAGTCTAAGACGGTTACTAGTCCCTGCTCAAGCTTAATCTCCAGGAGAATATAGTGGAAGATGCGCACGTATGCATAACTCATCAATTACATTACTATAACCTCCCTCGAGTAATAAGGGAAACCGAATATGCACAAGACAGTAACACTCACCCGAAGTTGTAAGGAAAGAGTATTTTATCTTTGTTTTGATTTATTATCAATGATTTGAGCAAGTTGGCCTCAGCATCATCGTTGTTCTTTTCAACCTCAAATTGATCTATGAGATTTGTGTTAATGAACCCAATATCATATATTTCTGCTTTTCTGCACTCGATGATCTTCAATCTGCATAATATAGTGAGGATAATCATATATACATGCAATGAAAGAGCTGAGCTATATATAGAGACTTAATGACAGAAGTAGTACTTACAGACAGTAGCAAGTGACCGTTAATTTATCGAGGGCCTTTTGATTGAACCACTGGAAGAACTCCTCAAATGGAACAGTCAACAAATCAATTCCAACGAGGTCGCGCTCCTCTCTAACTCTCAGATACAAAGTATCTGTCCCCCCAGACTCTATGCAGGTTTTCATGTACCAATCATGGAATCTTCGTATCATCGTTGTTAGAGATTTTTCATCTTTGACAAGAGGCTTCCCGTAATGGTATTGGTGTTCTTCCACCTCCAAGGAATCATAATGTACATCGTCGGGTAGGTAATCTTCAAGATTGCTATAACCGGGCACCATCCCCGGATCATTAGCGACAATATCGCTAGACACCTTGAGCGGGGGGCACAATTGGTCCGCTTGTTCGCTGAGCTAAGCAATTTTTTTCCCAACTCGTCGTTCTGCTAACCTTGGATCACTGATAGTATTTCCCGACCGCTCCGCTTCGATATATACCTTTGAAGTAATGCGCTCATAGTTGTTTTTCAACGGAGACTTTGGTGGTTTCCTCAGGGATCGATAGTGCGCTTTGCTTTCACCCGGTCTACCTTCTCCTCCGGAGGTGGATGTCTCTTTGCTTTCACCCCTTCAAAGAAGTCCTTCACTTCTTTTTCCACGATCTTCGCGTTTTCTTCACGGGCCTCTCGTATGGTTACTTCTCTAGAGGCCTGAGAGGTGGACCGACTCTGTATTGCCTCCCGCCTCTGGTTGTACTGCTAGACGCCGGAGCAGACAGAGCGGCTGCGGCTGTCTTCTTTCGTGCTTGCTTATGAGGCGGAGGAAAAGGACTGCGACGCGCCGGAGCAGCCGGGGCAGCGGCGGGTCTCTTCCGCCCTTGCTGGCGAGGCGGAGAAGGAGGAGGCTGGTGGCTGCTCGGGCGCGCCGGCGCGGGCGGAGAAGGAGGCGGAGTGCCACCACGCGCCGGAGAAAGAGGAGGCTGGTGGCCGCTCGGGGGCGCCGACACAGGCGGAGAAGGAGGCGGAGTGCCGCCACACGCCAGAGAAGGAGGCTGAGTGCCCTGATCACTCGCCGGAGGAGGAAGCGGGGGAGGAGGCGGAGTGCCCTGACTCTCCGGAGGAGGAGGAGGAGGAGGAGGAGGAGGAGGCGGAGGCGTCCAGTTCGGAAGGTTGATGAGCTCCTTTCGCCATAGGCATGGAGTCTTCACACAAGAACTCAGCCGAATCTCCCCGTCACCCGTAGGGTGGTCAAGCTGGAGGTCCTCAAATCCTTCTGTGATTTCATCAACCATCACCCTAGCATATCTTTCTGGAATCGGCCGGCAGTGAAAAGTTGCGCCAGGTTCAGGAGGTGCAACAGAGCCAACAGCCGCCTTGACTTTCAATTCCATCCACTACGTCATAAGGTGGAAATTCTGAGACTCCGTGATAGCATCCACGGGGTAGCTAGCAGGAGCCGTGAAGAAAGGCTCCTGAAGCACCTCCGTGGAAGCCACGCTGCTTCTCCGCTGAGATGGCGGGGTAGCTTTGGGTGTAGCAGCTTCGGCAAGTCGCGCATTGCGGGCCTCGTCTCGTTCCTCTAGCGCTTGTACCCTTGCGTGCAGCGTCTGTAGTTGGGTCAACTCTATTTCTTCTTCCTCTCCCGGCGTTTGTAACCGCCTACGTCGGGAAATCCAGCCTTCCACGAAAGGGAGCCTGGCGTGCCTCCTGTCCGTCCGGGGTGCTCAGGATTCCCGAGGGCCTCTCTGAGCTCGTCGTCCTCTTTGTCCGGAACAAACGTCCCTTGCTGAGCCTTTTTGATATACTCCTGAAGCTTCTCGATGGGTGTGTTCAGCTGCTCGTTGGTCCAAACGCACTTTCCTGCTACAGGGTACAATTTTCCCCCAACCCCGAAGAACCAAGTCCTACAACGGTCTGGCCAGTGTCGCGTCTCTGGTTCGATCCCTTTTCAATGAGGTCATTATCAGCCTTGTCCCACAACGGCCAGGCTTTCAGGTAGCCACCTAACCCCGTGCGATGGTGATGCTTCTTCTTTGGAGCATTTTTCTTTTTTGTCACTGACATCTTCGCTGCTCTCTCAGATTTCTTTTTGGTGATAAATGCAGGCCACTGATCTTTGATCTTCTCAAATCGGCCGATGAATTCTGGAGTCTTGTATTGGTCGACAAACGATGCTTTTAGCTCATTCTTCCACCTCCTGAATAGCTCAACCATCTTCTTCAGAGCATAAGCCTTGATCATTGGCTTTTTAACTGGATTCTCCGGATCCTCCTCTGGCGGGAAGGTGAAATTTTCCTGGAGCGCGGTCCAAAGATCAGCTTTCTGCCTATCACTGACATAAGACACTTGAGAGTCTTTGTCCTTAGGCTTCAACCATTGCTCGATGCTGATCGGGATCATGTCCCTAACTAGAACCCCGCACTGAGCATTAAATTTTTGATTGGTCCGGAGGGGTTCAAGCCACTACTAGGGAAAAGCCTATACACAGAATCTTACCAGCAGCGCGCTTTAAAATAAGACGCTGCTGCTAACTAGCAGTAGCGCTCGCGCACAAACCTCGCTGCTGAAATGAATGTATCAGTAGTGCGCCCACTCTAAGATGCGCTACTGCTATAATTGCCATGACGCCGCCGCGAGGCTAGTTCTAGCAGCAGCGCGCTTGTATGAAGAGCGCTACTGCTAGGGACCATAGTAGTAGCGCATTTACACAATAACCGCGACTGCTAAGTTTACAAAAAAAATTAGTCCCACCTTGCTTCGTGAAGAGAGTTTGTACCACCTTAAATATGTTACTTCTCGAACTTCCACAACCACTTGGTCTTCATTGAACTCTATGTGTAAAATTTGTGGCCGCAATATGAGTCTTCAGCAGTTCCTAAACTGGTGAGGACTCATATTGACAAATCAGATTGTACACAAAAAGATCATTGATGATCAATGTATTTTTGATGTCTATTTTTACATGCTGACACATAGCAGTAGCGCGCTCTTTGTGAAAGGCGCTACTGCTAGGTCGTTTAGCAGTAGCGCCTTTTGCTATAGCGCGCTACTGCAAAGCCATTCCATCTCCCCCACTCTCCGACCTAACCGATCCACTCACACTCACACTCATTCGATCTCCCCCTCAACCCCCCATGCCGGTCCTCCCCCATCACCCCTCCTCCGATCTGCGCCGCCGCCACCTCCTCCTCCTCGCTGAACTCGGTACCAGCCTCCTCATCCGTCCTCCCTCTAGTCGCCGCTGGCCGGCCCCTCCTCGCTCCGCCTTCCTTCTCCGTCCTACCTCCACTCGCTGCCGGCTGGCCCCTCCTCGCTCCGTCTTCCTCCTCCGTCCTACTCTCTTCTCCCTCCTCGAGTCGCCCCTCCTTCTCCCTACTCCCTCCTCCATCCACAACCCCAACTCCCTGCTACATTTTGATTTAGTAGGCTAGTTGATTTAGTTGATTTAGAACATTTTAATTTAGTTGATTTAGTATGTAGTTGATTTACTTGATTTAGAACATCTTGATTTAGTTGATTTAGTAGGCTAGTTGATTTAGTTGATTTAGAACATTTTGATTTAGTTGATTTAGAACATTTTGATTTAGTTGATTTAGTATGCTAGTGGATTTAGTAGGCTAGTTGATTTAGTTGATTTAGTATGCACCATTTTATTGTTATTTTTCTGTACATGGATAGGTAGATGCTTTTGTTTTTTTGTAATAAGTTATTTTTTGGCAAAATGTAGGTGCCAATTTAGTTAAATGTGCCACTTGTTTTTTAATCAATTATCTTAGGCAATAGGGGCCAGATGAGATGAAATGTCTTGGTAGTTGGTACCCTTATTTGGTAAATATTTGTGAAAAGTTTTTTCGGCACTAGGTGCCACCGAAATGCTTTGTCCATAAAATTGCTTCTCGCGGAAGAAACAAAAATATCGCATGCTACTGTTTTTCTTTCCTGTGAAGTGAATCGTTAATCCTTTGCTCATATAGCTTTAGGAAAATGGCGCCACCACCACCACCACTATGTCGACTGTGCAAGTCAAGGTGCACCAGCAGCCTTGCAACTGGCAAGCTGTTCGGCATCTACTTCCAGCCGAGTTTTCGTCATGCGGCGGTAAGAAATTAGATGAAATGTAACAACTATTTTTTTTTAGTGTTGGCATTACTGCATTGTGTCATTTTGCTTTTTTTACACAGATCGTCCCATGCAATGTGAGGTTGAAATTCAACAAGCTGACAGGAGATACTGTGACATTTGAGGCTCCTGGGGGGGGCCGTACACTATGGAGGTCGAGAAAGGATGCAATATGTCGCAGATTGGAGGAGATGGATGGGCCCGTTTCCTTGCCCACATGCGTCTTACTGGTGGTGAGTTGATCAGCTTCTCCTTCAGAGCAGAAAGACCCAAGCCGGCTGTCATTTATCTCAACCTGGTGGAAGATGACGAAGATGATGAAGATGACAAAGATGATGAAGATAATGAGGACCCACTCGATGAAGATGATGAGAACCCACTTCATGAAGCCATCATAGCTCAAAGAATGAGGCTGAGCGAGGAGGAGGTGTGCAACCTATGGGACATAATTCTGCCATGTGATGACTTTGTCGGGGTGCCATTCGTGACCCGCCTGACAAGTACCATGGTCGATCGGCATGACATGGTATGTTATACGTACTGCCTGTAGTAATTTGATGATATATATATATATATGCTTTATTGTTATACTTACAAATGCAAATTATTTGATGATATGCTTAGTGAATCCGATGATATGCTTAGTGTAGAGTCCAATGATATGCTTTGTGGAATCTAGTCGATGATATGCTTTAGTGTAGAGTCTGATCACATGCTCTTATTAGTGTAGAATCCAATGAACTATTAATAGTGTAGATAATCCATATATACTTATTAGTAGAATTCATGATTAGTTAGTACAAATGCGTAGTACTGTGTCTTTTGATAGTGTAGAAATTTAGACTTAATAGAAATATATTTGCAAGAGTATGTGCGAGGCTATTTATTAATTGATATGTTTTTCTTATTCAGAAATTGTCGAAGAACCTATCTGTGAGTTGTGGTATCGAGCCTGATGAAGAAGGCTCAGCTGGACTACGCCTTACCGTAAGGGGCTTCGTCACCACCTGTACTTACCGCATGGACACAGACGGTCGCACACACTTAAACTCGGTTGGGTGGAAGAGATTCCTCGTTGGCAAGAATCTTCATGTTGGACATGCCATCCTAATTACTATCAGGAACACCCACCGCGCAGGCTTGAGGATGATGATCATCGTCAATACAATCTAGAACTACATGTGTGTGTGTGTGGCTATATCATCTAGAACTACATATGATGATCGTCGTCGATATCATGTAGAACTACATATGATGATCGTCGTCGATATTATCTAGAACTACATATGATGATCGTCGTCGATATCACCTTGTACTGCTTGAGGATGCATGTTGAGTATATATGAAATTATTATCTAGTACTCCCTTGGTTCCAAATTACTCTTCGGGGTTTTAGTTCAAATTTGAACTAAAACCACGACGAGTAATTTGGAACCGAGGGAGTACTACCTAGTACCTATAAGGCTTTATGAAATTGATATGTAGTAGTACCTAGTATCTAGAAATTGATGTTTATTGAAGCTGAAACTGGGTAGGAAGCCGGGGGGAAATGATGAAAGATATAGCAGTAGCGCGGGGCAAGGAAATCGCTACAGCTAATTAATAGTAGCGCGTTCCGAAAACGCGCTGCTGATACAGTCCAGAGTAGTAGCGCGTGTACAGACCGCCCTACTATTAACAGTTAGCTGTAGCGCCTTATTGGTAGCGCGGCTGCCCGCGCTGCTAATAGCCCCAAAAACCACGCTACTACTAGGGTTTTCCCTAGTAGTGATCGGTTGGCCAGCGCGACCAATTTCGATGATCGTGTACCTTTCATCCGAGCGCAACTTTCTCTTCGGGCCTCGTCTCGTTACCGAAGTGTTGCTCGATCCGGAGGGCTATAAAAGAAGAAAAAGAAGAGAGTTAATATGTGTACATACCAAAAACAATTAATGCATCAATTAGCTATTGTCAGTACATGCTTAATTAAT
Organism: Triticum urartu; assembly: GCF_056163025.1. Taxonomy (NCBI): domain Eukaryota; kingdom Viridiplantae; phylum Streptophyta; class Magnoliopsida; order Poales; family Poaceae; genus Triticum; species Triticum urartu. The sequence continues at coordinate 27,268,497 of NC_141873.1, forward strand.
ATATATATACCTGGCCGGACTCCGTTCGGTCACCGGAGCCGTCATCACGGTGTCCTTCCCCCTCCATTCGGTCACCGGAGCCGTCATCACCGTGTTCTTCCCCCTCCATTCGGTCACCAGAACCGTCATCATGGTATCCTTCGTCCTTCACTGTTTGATCATCATTGTAGCCTGCTTATTCATCCTGTCTTTCCAGACCATCGGTGCATGTGTCGTTGAGAAACGACAAGACGGCATCACTTCAGTGTGCGATTATCTCCCCCAACATCGCTTCTTGTGCTTCGTCTCGGGGGTGTGGATCCATAGTTTTTGCAAATATTTACAACATGGCAATTATTATTCAAACATGACAGATGGATATGTTGTGGCAAACGTTGAACTAGCTAGCTAAGCACAATAAGGAATCATATTAGTGGCCTGGCCTCGACGCTTCTCTAGGGTTTGGGGTGGCCTCGACGACAACGCTCTTTTAACTTGCTAAATTTGGGTGGCCTCAAGAGAGTTTGTCGATCGGGTAGGGGCGCAGAGGGAGGGGGTAGGAGACCGACATCATTTTTTTCTAGGGTTTGGGTGTCCTCGAGAGTTTTGGTCGAGCGAGAGGGCCGGGGGGGGGGGGGGGTGCTCCCGTGGTATATATATCGACCGCCCCTCATGTCAAAGTTATCCAGGAGGGGGTTATATCGACAACGATGACATACATACATTCAACGTACGTCACCTCCGCGTTCAGCACACGTTCAGCTCGGTGACGTCCCGCGAACTCACGATCCAGTAGAGCTTTGGGAAGAGCTTCGTCAGCACGACGGCGTGGTGACGGTGTTGATGAAGCTACTGACGCAGGGCTTCGCCTAAGCACCGCTATGATATGACCGAGGTGGATGATGGTGGAGGGGGCCACCACACACGGCTAAGAGATCAATGATCAATTGTTGTGTCTCCAAGGGGTGCCCCCCTCCCTGTATATAAAGGATTGGAGGAGGGGGAGGGGGCCGGCCTCCGATGGCGCGCCCCATGAGGAGTCCTACTCCCACCGGGAGTAGGACCCCCCTTCCAAGTAGGAGTAGGAGAGGAGAAGGAAGGGAGAGGAGGAAAGGGGGGCGCCTCCCTCCCTCCTTGTCCAATTCGGATTAAAGGTGGAGGGGCCTTGCGGCTGCCCTGGTCGCCCCTCCTCTTCTCCCACTAAGGCCCATGTACTCCGGTATATGTCCGAAACCTCCCAAAACACTTCCGGTGTCCGAACATAGTCATCCAATATATCGATCTTTATGTATCGACCATTTCAAGACTCCTCGTCGTGTCTGTGATCATATCCGGGACTCCGAACTACCTTCGGTACATCAAAACACAAAAACTCATAATACCGATCGTCACAGATCTTTAAGCGTGTGGACCCTACGGGTTCGAGAATTATGTATACATGACCGAGACACGTCTCCGGTCAATAACCAATAGCGGAACCTGGATGCTCATATTGGTTCCTACATATTCTACGAAGATCTTTATCGGTCAAACCACATAACAACATACGTTGTTCCCTTTGTCATCGGTATGTTACTTGCCCGAGATTCGATCGTCGGTATCTCATTACCTAGTTCAATCTCGTTACCAGCAAGCCTATTTACTCGTTCCGCAATGCATCATACTGTAACTAAATCATTAGTCACATTGCTTGCAAGGCTTATCGTGATGTGCATTATCGAGAGGGCCCATAGATACTTCTCCAACAATCGGAGTGACAAATTCTATTCTCGATCTATGCCAACTCAATGAACACCATCAGAGACACCTGTAGAGCACCTTTATAATCACCCAGTTATGTTGTGACGTTTGGTAGCACACAAAGGGTTCTTCCGGTAATTGGGAGTTGCATAATCTCATAGTCATAGGAACATGTATAAGTCATGAAGAAAGCAATAGCAGTAAACTAAATGATCAAGTGCTAAGCTAACGGAATGGGTCATGCCAATCACATCATTCTCCTAATGATGTGATCCTGTTAATCAAATGACAACTCATGTCTATGGCTAGGAAACTCAACCATCTTTGATCAACGAGCTAGTCAAGTAGAGGCATACTAGTGACACTATGTTTGTCTATGTATTCACACATGTATTATGTTTCCGGTTAATACAATTCTAGCATGAATAATAAACATTTATCATGATATGTGGAAATAAATAATAACTTTATTATTGCCTCTAGGGCATATTTCCTTCAGTCTCCCACTTGCACAAGAGTCAATAATCTAGATTACACAGTAATGATTCTAACACCCATGGAGTCTTGGTGTTGATCATGTTTTGCTCGTGGAAGAGGCTTAGTCAATGGGTCTGCAGCATTCAGCTCCGTATGTATCTTGCAAATCTCTATGTCTACCACCTGGACTTGATCCCGGATGGAATTGAAGCGTCTCTTGATGTGCTTGGTTCTCTTGTGAAATCTGGATTCCTTTGCCAAGGCAATTGCACCAGTATTGTCACAAAAGATATTCATTGGACCCGATGCACTAGGTATGACACCTAGATCGGATATGAACTCCTTCATCCAAACTCCTTCATTTGTTGCTTCTAAAGCAGCTATGTACTCCGCTTCACACGTAGATCCTACCACGACGCTTTGTTTAGAACTGCTCCAACTAACAGCTCCATCATTCAATATAAACATGTATCCGGTTTGCAATTTACAATCGTCTAGATCAGTGTCAAAGCTTGCATCGACGTAACCATTTACGACGAGCTCTTTGTCACCTTCATAAACGAGAAACATATCCTTAGTCCTTTTCAGGTATTTCAGGATGTTCTTGACCGTTGTCTAGTGATCCACTCCTAGATTACCTTGGTACCTCCCTGCTAAACTAATAGCAAGGCACACATCAGGTCTGGTACACAGCATTGCATACATGATAGAGCCTATGGCTGAAGCATAGGGAACACTTTTCATTTTCTCTTTATCTTCTGCAGTGGTCGGGCATTGAGTCTTACTCAACTTCACACCTTGTAACACAGACAAGAACCCTTTCTTTGCTTGATCCATTTTGAACTTCTTCAAAACTTTATCAAGGTATGTGCTTTTTGAAAGTCCAATTAAGCGTCTTGATCTATCTCTATAGATCTTGATGCCCAATATATAAGCAACTTCTCTGAGGTCATTCATTGAAAAACTCTTATTCAAGTATCCTTTTATGCTATCCAAAAATTCTATATCATTTCAAAATCAACAATATGGCATCCACATATAATATTAGAAATGGTACAGAGCTCCCACTCTCTTTCTTGTAAATACAGGCTTCTCCAAAAGTCTGTATAAAACCATATGCTTTGATCACACTATCAAAACATTTATTCCAACTCCGAGAGGCTTGCACCAATCCATAAATGGATTGCTGGAGCTTGCACACTTTGTTATCACCCTTTGGATCGAAAAAACCTTCTGGTTGCATCATATACAACTCTTCTTCCAGAAATCCATTCAGGAATGCAGTTTTGACATCCATTTGCCAAATTTCATAATCATAAAATGCGTCAATTGCTAACATGATTCGGGCAGACTTAAGCATCGCTACAGGTGACAAAGTCTCATCGTAGTCAACCCCTTGAACTTGTCGAAAACCTTTCGCAACAAGTGGAGCTTTGTATATAGTAACATTACCATCAGCGTCAGTCTTCTTCTTGAAGATCCATTTATTCTTGATGGCTTGCCGATCATCGGGCAAGTCAACCAAAGTCCACACTTTGTTCTCATACATGGATCCCATCTCAGATTTCATGGCCTCAAGCCATTTTGCGGAATGTGGGCTCACCATTGCTTCTTCATAGTTCGTAGGTTCACCATGGTCAAGTAACATGACTTCCAGAACAGCATTACCATACCACTCTGGTGTGGATCTTACTCTAATTGACCTACGAGGTTCGATAGTAACTTGATCTGAAGTTTCATGATCATCATCATTAGCTTCCTCACTAATTGGTGTAGGTGTCACAGGAACCGGTTTCTGTGATGAACTACTTTCCAATAAGGGAGCAGGTACAGTTACCTCATCAAGTTCTACTTTCCTCCCACTCACTTCTTTCGAGAGAAACTCCTTCTCTAGAAAGGATCCATTCTTAGCAACAAATGTCTTGCCTTCGGATCTGTGATAGAAGGTGTACCCAATAGTTTCCTTTCGGTATCCTATGAAGATGCATTTCTCCGATTTGGGTTTGAGCTTATCAGGTTGAAGTTTTTTCACATAAGCATCGCAACCCCAAATTTTATGAAACGTCAACTTTGGTTTCTTGCCAAACCACAGTTCATAAGGCGTCATCTCAATGGATTTCAATGGTGCCCTATTTAACGTGAATGCAGCCATCTCTAAAGAATAACCCCAAAATGATAGCAGTAAACCAGTAAGAGACATCATAGATCGCACCATATCTAGTAAAGTACGATTACGACGTTTGGACACACCATTACGCTGTGGTGTTCCGTGTAGCGTGAGTTGTGAAACTATTCCACATTGTTTCAAATGCATACCAAACTCGTAACTCAAATATTCTCCTCCACGATTAGATCGTAGAAACTTTATTTTCTCGTTACGGTGATTTTCCACTTGACTCTGAAATTCTTTGAACTTTTCAAATGTTTCAGACTTATGTTTCATTAAGTAGATATATCCATATCTGTTCAAATCATCTGTGAAGGTGAGAAAATAACGATGCCCGCCGTGAGCCTCAGTATTCATTGGACCACATACATCAGTATGTATGATTTCCAATAAATCTGTTGCTCGCTCCATTGTTCCGGAGAACGACGTTTTAGTCATCTTGCCCATGAGGCATGGTTCGCAAGTACCAAGTGATTCATAATCAAGAGCTTGCAGAAGTCCATCAGTATGGAGTTTCTTCATGCGCTTTACACCAATATGACCTAAACGGCAGTGCCACAAATAAGTTGCACTATCATTATCAACTCTGCATCTTTTGGCTTCAACATTATGAATATGTGTATTACTACTATCGAGATTCAACACAAATAGACCATTCCTCAAGAGTGCATGACCATAAAAGATATTACTCATATAAACAGAACAACCATTATTCTCATATTTAAATGAATAATCGTCTCGCATCAAACAAGATCCAGATATAATGTTCATGCTTAACGCTGGCAGCAAATAACAATTATTTAGGTCTAAAATTAATCCTGAAGGTAGATGTAGAGGTAGCATGCCGACGGCGATCACATCGACTTTGGAACCATTTCCCACACGCATCGTCACCTTGTCCTTAGCTAATCTTCGCTCAATCTGTAGTCCCTGTTTCGAGTTGCAAATATTAGCAACAGAACCAGTATCAAATACCCAGGTGCTACTGCGAGCTCTAGTAAGGTACACATCAATAACATGTATATCACATATTCCTTTGTTCACCTTACCATCCTTCTTATCCGCAAATACTTGGGGCAGTTCCACTTCCAGTGCCCAGTCTGTTTGTAGTAGAAGCACTCAGTCTCAGGCTTAGGTCTAGACTTGGGTTTCTTCTCCTGAGCAGCAACTTGTTTGCCGTTCTTTTTGAAGTTCCCCTTCTTCTTCCCTTTGCCTTTTTTTCTAGAAACTGGTGGTCTTGTTGACCATCAACACTTGATGCTCCTTCTTGATTTCTACCTCCGCAGCCTTTAGCATTGCGATGAGCTCGGGAATTGTCTTATCCATCCCTTCCATATTATAGTTCATCACGAAGCTCTTGTAGCTTCGTGGCAGTGATTGAAGAATTCTATCAATGACACTATCATCCGGCAGATTAACTCCCAGTTGAATCAAGTGATTGTAGTACCCAGACATTCTGAGTATATGTTCACTGACAGAACTATTCTCCTCCATCTCGCAACTGTAGAACTTATTGGAGACTTCATATCTCTCAGACTGGGTATTTGCTTGAAATATCAACTTCAACTCCTGGAACATCTCATATGCTCCATGACGTTCAAAACGTTGTTGAAGTCCCGGTTCTAAGCCGTAAAGCATGGCACCCTGAACTATCGAGTAGTCATCAGCTTTGCTCTGCCAGACATTCTTAACGTCATCAGTAGCATCTACAGCAGGCCTGGCACCTAGCGGTGCTTCCAGGACGTAATTCTTCTATGCAGGAATGAGGATAATCCTCAAGTTACGGACCCAGTGCGTGTAACTGCTACCATCATCTTTCAACTTCGCTTTCTCAAGGAACACATTAAAATTCAATGGAACAATACCACGGGCCATCTATCCACAACAACATAGAAAAGCAAAATACTATCAGGGACTAAGTTCATGATAAATTTAAGTTCAATTAGTCGTATTTACTTAAGAACTCACACTTAGATAGATATCCCTCTAATCATCTAAGTGATCACGTGATCCAAATCAACTAAACCATAACCGATCATCACGTGAAATGGAGTAGTTTTCAAAGGTGAACATCACTATGTTGATAATATCTACTATATGATTCTCGCTCGACCTTTCGGTCTCAGTGTTCCGAGGCCATATTTGTATATGCTAGGCTCGTCAAGTTTAACCCGAGTATTCTGCGTGTGCAAAACTGGCTTGCACCCGTTGTATAAGAACGTTTAGCTTATCACACCCGATCATCACATGGTGTCTCGGCACGACGAACTTTTGCAACGGTGCATTCTCAGGGAGAACACTTGTACCTTGAATTTTTTTAGTGAGAGATTATCTTACAATGCTACCGTCAATCAAAGCAGAATAAGATGCATAAAGGATAATCATCACATGCAATCAATATAAGTGATATGATATGACCATCGTCATCTTGTGCCTTTGATCTCCATCTCCAAAGCATCGTCATGATCACTGATACGTCCCCAATGTATCAATAATTTTTGATTGTTCCATGCTATTATATTATCTACTTTGGATGTTTATGGGCTTTACTAAACACTTTATATTATTTTTGGGACTAACCTATTAACTGGATGCCCAGCCCAAATTGTTGTTTTCTTGCCTATTTCAGTGTTTCAAAGAAAAGGAATATCAAACGGAGTCCAAACGGAATGAAACCTTCGGGAGAGTTATTTTTGGAACGGAAGCAATCCAAGAGACTTGGAGTAGACGTCGGGGAAGCTTCGAGGAAGCCACAAGGTAGGGAGGCACGCCCTACCCCCCTAGGCGCGCCCCCCACTCTCGTGGGCCCCTCATGGCTCCCCTGACCGACTTCTTTCGCCTATATATGTCCATATACCCTAAAAACATCGGGGAGCAGAACAGATCGGGAGTTCCACCGCCAAAAGCCTCTGTAGCCACTGAAAACCGATCTAGACCCGTTCCAGCACCCTGCCGGAGGGGGGAATCCCTCTCCGGTGGCCACCATCATCATCCCGACGCTCTCCATGATGAGGAGGGAGTAGTTCACCCTCGGGGCTGAGAGTATTTACCACTAGCTATGTGTCTGATCTCTCTCTCTCTCTCTCTCACTCTCTCTCGTGTTCTTGACTCGGTACGATCTTGATGTAACACGAGCTTTGCTATTATAGTTGGATCTTATGATGTTTCTCCCCCTCTACTCTCTTGTAATGGATTGAGTTTTCCCTTTGAAGTTATCTTAATGGATTGAGTCTTTAAGGATTTGAGAACACTTGATGTATGTCTTGCATGTGCTTATCTGTGCTGACAATGGGATATCACGTGACCCGCTTGATGTATCTATTGGTGATCAGCTTGTGAGTTCCGTGACCTCGGGAACTTATGCATAGGTGTTGGCACACGTTTTTGTCTTGACTCTCTAATAGAAACTTTGGGGCACTCTTTGAGGTTCTATGTGTTGGTTGAATAGATGAATCTGAGATTGTGTGATGCATATCGTATAATCATACCCACGGATACTTGAGGTGACATTAGAGTATCTAGGTGACATTAGGGTTTTGGTTGATTTGTGTCTTAAGGTGTTGTTCTAGTACGAAATCTTGAATAGATCGATCACAAAGAATAACTTTGAGGTGGTTTCGTACCCTACAATAATCTCTTCATTTGTTCTCCACTATTAGTGACTTTGGAGTGACTCTTGTTGCATGTTGAGGGATAGTTATATGATCTTATTATGTTATTATTATTGAGAGAACTTGCACTAGTGAAAGTATGAACCCTAGGCCTTGTTTCCTAGCATCGAAATACCGTTTACGCTCATTTTTATTGCTTGCTACCTTGCTATTTTTATATTTTCAGATTACAAAAACCTTTATCTGCCATCCATATTGCACTTGTATCACCATCTCTTCGCCCAACTAGTGCACCTATACAATTTACCATTGTATTGGGTGTGTTGGCGACACAAGAGACTCTTTGTTATTTGGTTGCAGGGTTGTTTGAGAGAGACCACATCTTCAACCTACGCCTCCCACGGATTGATAAACCTTAGGTCATCCACTTGAGGGAAATTTGCTACTGTCCTACAAACCTCTGCACTTGGAGGCCCAACAACTTCTACAAGAAGAAGGTTGTGTAGTAGACATCAAGCTCTTTTCTGGCACCGTTGCCGGGGAGGTTAGCACTTGTAGGTATATCTTTAGATCTTGCAATCGAATGTTATTGTTTCTTGTTTTATCACTAGTATAGTCTATAAAATAAAAATAAAAAATGGAATTGAGGGTACCTCATATGCTTCATCTTTTTAATATCTTTCATGAAAATAAGGATTCCGATAATTGTGCCAAAATGCTAGAAGAAGAATGCATTATAATGTTTGGCACTAAATCTTTGGATGATGATCATGATTGCAATGTTGTTAGTATGGATTCTTTGAATACCCATGATGCTAATGATATGCAAAGCCACAAGCTTGGGGATGCTATGTTTGATGAAGATGATATTTTTTGTCCACCAAGTTTTGATGAGAAAATTTATTTTGATGATAGCATGCCTCCTATTTATGATGATTATATTGATGAAAGTGGGTTTGGAAGAGTGTCAACTATAGGAAGTAATGATCCCACTATTTTGGAGGGTGTTGAATCTTATTGTGATAATTATGAAAGTGGGATTGGAGAGGTCATGACTTTAGTTAATGTTAATCCCACTATTTTGGAAGAGTGTCAACTTTTCATACATGTGGATCGTGTTAAGAATATGTTTTATGATAGCTATATTGTTGAATTTTATTATGATCCTACATGTAATTATTATGAGGGAGGAACATATGCTTGTAGGAATTGCAATAATATCGAGTTTCCTCTCTATGTGCTTAAAGTTATGAAGTTATGCTTGTTTTGCCTTCCTATGCTAGTTGATTATTGTTACCATAAATTGTTTTCTCACAAAATCCCTATGCATAGGAAGTGGGTTAGTCTTAAATGTTCTAGTTATATTCTTCATGATGCTCTCTTTATGTTACAATTCTTATCTTTTATGTGAGCATCATTGAAATCATCATGCCTAGCTAGGGGCGTTAAACGATAGCGCTTGTTGGGAGGCAACCCAATTTTATTTTTGTTCCTTCATTTTTGTTCCTATTTGGTAATAAATAATCTATCTATCCTCTGGTTAGATGTGGTTTTATGTTTTAATTAGTGTTTGTGCCAAGTAGAACATTTGGGAAGACTTGGGGAAAGTCTTTGCGATCTTGATGTAAAAAACAGAGACTTTAGCGCTCACGATATTAGCTGCCATTTTTTATTTGAGAGTGATATTTTGTTAATTATTTTTGCATATGATTAATAGATGAATTCCTCATGTCCAGAAATTTATTTTAGAATTTTTGGGGTTCCAGAAGTATACGTTTGATCCAGATTACTACAGACTGTTCTGTTTTTGACAGATTCTGTTTTCTATGTGTTGTTTGCTTATTTTGATGAATCTATGAGTAGTATCGGAGGGTATGAACCATAGAGAAGTTGGAATACAGTATATATTACACCAATATAAATTTATAATGAGTTCACAACAGTACCTAAGTGGTGATTTATTTTCTTATACGAACGGAGCTTACAAGTTTTTAGTTGAGTTTTGTATTGTGAAGTTTTCAAGTTTTGGGTAAAGATTCGATGGATTATGAACAAGGATTGGCAGGAGCCTAAGCTTGGGATGACCAAGGCACCCCATGGTAAAATCCAAGGACACAAAAAAGCCTAAGCTTGGGGATGCCTCGGAAGGCATCCCCTCTTTTGTCTTCGTTCATCGGTAACTTTACTTGGAGCTATATTTTTATTCACCACATGATATGTGTTTTGCTTGGAGCATCTTGTATGATTTGAGTCTTTGCTTTTTAGTTTACCACATTCATCCTTGCTGTACACACCTTTTGAGAGAGACACACATAATTGGAATTTATTAGAATACTCTATGTGCTTCACTTATATCTTTTGAGCTATATAGTTTTTGCTCTAGTGCTTCACTTATATCTTTTAGAGCACGGTGGTGGTTTTATTTTATAGAAATAATTGATCTCTCATGCTTCACTTATATATTTTGAGAGTCCTTTAGAACAGCATGGTAATTTTCTTTTGCTATAATAAAACAACTTTCATATAAGTTCATTGAATACTAAGAGAAGTTTGATACTCGATGATTGTTTTGAGATATGGAGATAGTAATATTAAAGTTGTGCTAGTTGAGTAGTTGTGAATTTGATAAATACTTGTGTTGAAGTTTGCAAGTCCAGTAGCATGCATGTATGGTAAACATTGTGTAACAAATTTGAAACATGAGGTGTTATTTGATTGTCTTCCTTATGAGTGGCGGTCGGGGACGGGCGATGGTCTTTTCCTACCAATCTATCCCCCTAGGAGAATGCGCGTAATACTTGGTTTTTGATGAATTGTAGATTTTTGCAATAAGTATGTGAGTTCTTTATGACTAATGTTGAGTCCATGGATTGTACGCACTCTCACCCTTCCATCATTGCTAGCCTCTTCGGTACCGTGCATTGCCCTTTCTCACCTTAAGAGTTGGTGCAAACTTCGCAGGTGCATCCGAACCCCGTGATATGATATGCTCTATCACACATAATCCTCCTTATATCTTCCTCAAAACAGCCACCATACCTACCTATTATGGCATTTCCATAGCCATTCCGAGATATATTGCCATGCAACTTTCCACCATTCCGTTTATTACGATACGCATCATAATTGTCATATTTCCTTGCATGATCATGTAGTTGACATCGTATTTTTGGCAAAGCCACCGTTGATAATTCTTTCATACATGTCACTCATGAGTCATTTCCCGGTACACCGCCGGAGGCATTCATATAGAGTCATATCTTGTTCTAGTATCGAGTTGTAATCATTGAGTTGTAAATAAATAGAAGTGTGATGATCATCATTAATAGAGGATTGTCCCAAAAATAAGAAGAAGAAAAGAAGAAAAAAATAAAGAAAAAAAGAGAAAGGCCAAAAAAAGGCCCAAAAAAAGAAAATAAAAAGGGTCAATGCTACTATCCTTTTTTCCACACTTGTGCTTCAAAGTAGCACCATGATCTTTATGATAGGGAGTCTCTTGTTTTGTCACTTTCATATACTAGTGGGAATTTTTCATTATAGAACTTGGCTTGTATATTCCAACAATGGGCCTCCTCAAGTGCCCTAGGTCTTCGTGAGCAAGAAAGTTGGATGCACACCAACTTAGTTTCTTTTTTTGAGCTTTCATACATTTATAGCTCTAGTGCCACTAGTAGAAAACAGGGCTTTCGTTCGGGCCAGATAAGCCCATTAGTCCCGGTTCACTCACGAACTAGGAGTAATGTGAGCATTGGTCCCAGTTCGTGCGGCTAAAGGCATTAGTCCCGGTTCAAATGAGCCCTTTAGTCCCGGTCCGAGACACGAACCGGGACTAAAGGGTGCGATGCGCTTTAGTCCCGGTTCGTATCTCAAACCGGGACTAAAGATTACACCTTTAGTCCCGGTTTGAGACACGAACCGGGACTAAAGGGTGCAATGCCCTTTAGTCCCGGTTAGTGTCTCAAACCGGGACTAAAGGTCCCAGTTTCAAAACTTCAAAAAATAAAATTCTTCGAGATGTAGTTATATTACTACATCTACTACTTAGGAAAATTTAAAAACTTAAATTTGGACATGTTTTGCAAAAAAAGTGTCATGAAAAAGTAAAACGGCCGCATCCGATTTTGACAGCCTATGGCTTGTTTCGAAAATTTTAGAATCCTCAAATTCTAAAAGGAAAAAAAGTTATGCTCAAATTTCAGTTTTTTTGAATTTTGGTTAAATCAGGTCAAACTACTTATTCAAGAAGTATTAGTGTTACTAAATAATTATTCAAGAATATTAGTGTTACTAAATAATTATTATAGTTTTTTTTGAATTTTGGTCAAATCTGGTCAAACTGTGGTCAAACTATGGTCACACTACTTATTCAAGAAATATTAGTGTTACTACATAATTATTCAAGAATATTAGTGTTACTAAATAATTATTTAAATTTTTTGAATTTTGGTCAAATTTGGTCAAACTGTGGTCGAACTACTTATTTAAGAAATATTAGTGTTACTAAATAATTACTGTTTTGGAATGACATCTTACTTTTGTCAAATTATGGTCAAATTACTTCATGCTCAAGCTAAGCTCCTGAGGGTTAATAGGATTGACATCTTACTATTGTCAGGAAAACAACAAGTGCAGACTTGGAAACGAGGGGGAATAGAACCTGGAAGTTAAGCGTGCTTAGACTGGAGTAGTGAGAGGATGGGTGACCGGCCGAGAAATTAGATGATTTGTAATGATGAGGGGTGATTGGAGATTAGAGGTTAAATAGAGCAGTGATGAGGGGTGATTAGAGATTAAAGTAGAAAATAATTCAAAAAATTGAAAATCGAAAAAAATAAAACAATCAAAAAAATTACAGAGAAATACCTTTAGTCCCGGTTGGTAGCTCCAAACAGTGGCCACGTGGACAGTCTTTAGTCCTGATTCGTGTAAGAACCGGGAATAAAGGGGGAGGCTTTAGTAACGAATCGAGACTAAAGGCCCTCTAGAACCGTGACAAATGGCCCTTTTTCTACTAGTGTGCATCCGTTGCATGGCAATCCCTACTCCTTGCATTGACATCAATTGATGGGCATCTCCAGCCCATTGATTAGCCGCGTCAATGTGAGACTTTCTCCTTTTTGTCTTCTCCACATAACCCCTTTCATTGTATTCTATTCCACCCATAGTGCTATATCCATGGCTCACGCTCATGTATTGCGTGAAAGTTGAAAAAAGTTTGAGATCACTAAAGTATGAAACAATTGTTTGGCTTGTCATTGGGGTTGTGCATGATGAGAGCATTCTTGTGTGACGAAAATGGAGCATGACCAAACTATATGATTTTGTAGGGATGAACTTTCTTTGGCCATGTTATTTTGAGAAGACATGATTGCTTAGTTAGTATGCTTGAAGTATTATTATTTTTATGTCAATATTAAACTTTTATCTTGAATCTTTCGGATCTGAATATTCATGCCACAATAAAGAAAAATACATTGAGAAATATGTTAGGAAGCGTTCCACATCAAAAATTCTGTTTTTATCATTTACCTACTCGAGGACGAGCAGGAATTAAGCTTGGGGATGCTGATACGTCTCCGACGTATCTATAATTTTTTATTGTTCCATGCTATTATATTATCTGTTTTGGATGTTTATGGGCTTTACTAAACACTTTTATATTATTTTTGGGACTTACCTATTAACCGGAAGCCCAGCCCAAATTGTTGTATTCTCGCCTATTTCGGTGTTTCGAAGAAAAGGAATATCAAAAAGAGTCCAAACGGAATGAAACCTTCGGGGGATTTATTTCTGGAACGGAAGCAATCCAGGAGACTTGGAGTAGACGTCACGGAAGCTTCGAGGAAGCCACGAGGCAGGGAGGCGCGCCCTACCCCCCTGGGCACGCCCCCCACCCTCGCGGGCCCCTCGTGGCTCCCCTGACCGACTTCTTTGGCCTATATATGTCCATATACCCTAAAAACATCAGGGAGCAGAATAGATCGGGAGTTCCGCCGCCAGAAGCCTCCGTAGCCACCGAAAACCAATCTAGACCCGTTCCGGCACCCTCTTCATCATCCCTCTCCGGTGGCCATCTTCATCATCCCGGCGCTCTCCATGACGAGGAGGGAGTAGTTCACCCTCGGGGCTGAGGGTATGTACTAGTAGCTATGTGTTTGATCTCTCTCTCTCTCTCATGTTCTTGACTCGGTACGATCTTGATGTATCGCGAGCTTTGCTATTATAGTTGGATCTTATGATGTTTCTCCCCCTCTACTCTCTTGTAATGGATTGAGTTTTCCCTTTGAAGTTATCTTATCGGATTGAGTCTTTAAGGATTTGAGAACACTTGATGTATGTCTTGCATGTGCTTATCTGTGGTGACAATGGGATATCACGTGATCCACTTGATGTATGTTTTGGTGATCAACTTTCGAGTTTCGTGACCTCGTGAACTTATGCATAGGGGTTGGCACACGTTTTCATCTTGACTCTCCGGTAGAATCTTTGGGGCACTCTTTGAGGTTCTATGTGTTGGTTGAATAGATGAATCTGGCATTGTGTGATGCATATCGTATAATCATACCCACGGGTACTTGAGGTGACATTGGAGTATCTAGGTGACATTAGGGGTTTGGTTGATTTGTGTCTTAAGGTGTTATTCTAGTACGAACTCTTGAATAGATCGATCAGAAAGAATAACTTTGAGGTGGTTTCGTACCCTACAATAATCTCTTCGTTTGTTCTCCGCTATTAGTGACTTTGGAGTGACTCTTTGTTGCATGTTGAGGGATAGTTATATGATCTTATTATGTTATTATTATTGAGAGAACTTGCACTAGTGAAAGTATGAACCCTAGGCCTTGTTTCCTAGCATTGCAATACCGTTTATGCTCATTTTTATCGCTTGCTACCTTGCTGTTTTTACATTTTCAGATTGCAAAAACCTTTATCTACCATCCATATTGCACTTGCATCACCATCTCTTCGCCGAACTAGTGCACCTATACAATTTACCATTGTATTGGGTGTGTTGGTGACACAAGAGACTCTTTGTTATTTGGTTGCAGGGTTGTTTGAGAGAGACCATCTTCAACCTACGCCTCCCACGGATTGATAAACCTTAGGTCATCCACTTGAGGGAAATTTGCTACTGTCCTACAAACCTCTGCACTTGGAGGCCCAACAACATCTACAAGAAGAAGGTTGTGTAGTAGACATCAATCACCATCATCACCGGCGTGACACCTTGATCTCCATCGTAGCATCGTTGTCGTCTCGCCAACTATTGCTTCTACAACTATCGCTACTGCTTAGTGATAAATTAAAGCAATTACATGGCGATTGCATTTCATACAATAAAGCGACAACCATATGGCTCCTGCCAGTTGGCGATAACTCCGTTACAACACATGATCATCTTATACAATAAAATATAGCATCATGCCTTGATCATATCACATCACAACATGCCATGCAAAAACAAGTTAGACGTCCTCTACTTTGTTGTTGCAAGGTTTACGTGGCTGCTACGGGCTGAGTAAGAACCGTTCTTACCTACGCATCACAACCACAACGATAGTTCGTCACGTTAGTGATGTTTTAACCTTCAACAAGGACCGGGCGTAGTCACACTCGGCTCAACTAAAATTGGAGAAACTGACACCCGCCAGCCACCTGTGTGCAAAGCACGTCGGTAGAACCCGTCTCGCGTAAGCGTACGCGTAATGTCAGTCCGGGGCGCTTCATCCAACAATACCGCCGAACCAAAGTATGACATGCTGGTAAGCAGTATGACTTGTATCGCCCACAACTCACTTGTGTTCTACTCTTGCATATAACATCTACGCATAAACCTGGCTCTGATACCACTATTGGGGAACGTAGTAATTTCAAAAAAATTCCTAGCACACGCAAGATCATGGTGATGCATAACAACGAGAGGGGAGAGTATCGTCTACGTACCCTCGTAGACCGTAAGCAGAAGCGTTATGACAATGCGGTTGATGTAGTCATACGTCTTCACGATCAACCGATCCTCAGTACCGAACGTACGGCACCTTCGCATTCAGCACACGTTCAGCTCGGTGACGTCCCGCGAACTCACGATCCAGTAGAGCTTTGGGAAGAGCTTCGTCAGCACGATGGCGTGGTGATGGTGTTGATGAAGCTACCGACGCAGGGCTTCGCCTAAGCACCGCTACAATATGACCGAGGTGGACTATGGTGGAGGGGGGGCACCGCACACGGCTACACTAGTACAAAACCGGGCAATAGCACCAGTTCATAAGGCCCTTTAGTGTTGGGGAACGTTGCAGAAAACAAAAATTTTCCTACGGCTTCACCAAGATCCATCTATGAGTTCATCTAGCAACGAGTAATCGGATGCATCTACATACCTTTGTAGATCGCGAGCGGAAGCGTTCAAAGAACGGGGATGATGTAGTCGAACACGACGTGATCCAAATCACCGGAGATCCTAGTGCCGAACGGATGGCACCTCCGTGTTCAGCACACGTACGGTTAGCGTAACGTCTCCTTCTTCTTGATCCAGCAAGGGGGAAGGAGAAGTTGATGAAGATCCAGCAGCACGACGGCGTGGTGGTGGATGCAGGGCATCACAATAGTAGGGCTTCGCCTATACTACGAGAGAGAGATGTAACAGGGGAGAGAGAGGTGCCAAAGGCTGAGGTATGAAGTCCTCCCTCTCCCCCACTATATATAGGAGGGCCTAGGGGGGGCGCCGTCCCTAGGAGATCCAATCTCCTAGGGGGGGCGGCGGCCAAGGGAGGTTTCCCTCCCCCCCAAGGCACCTAGGAGGTGCCTTCCACTATTGGGACTCTTCCCTTTTGTGAAACCCTAGGCGCATGGGCCTCTTGGGGCTGGTGCCCTTCGCCCATGTAGGCCAAGGCACACCCCTAAAGCCCATGTGGCCCCCCGGGGTAGGTGGCCCCACCCGGTGGTCCCGGTACAATACCGATAACCCCGAAACTTGTCCCGATGGCCGAAACAGCACTTCCTATATATAATTCTTTACCTCCGGACCATTCTGGAACTCCTCGTGATGTCCGGGATCTCATCCGGGACTCCGAACAACATTCGGGTTACTGCATATACATATCTTCACAACCCTAGCGTCACTGAACCTTAAGTGTGTAGACCCTACGGGTTCGGGAGACAGGCAGACATGACTGAGATGACTCTCCGGTCAATAACCAACAGCGGGATCTGGATACCCATGTTGGCTCCCACATGCTCCATGAAGATCTCATCGGATGAACCACGATGTCGAGGATTCAATCAACCCCGTATGCAATTCCCTTTGTCAATCGATATGTTACTTGCCCGAGATTCGATCGTCGGTATCCCAATACCTCATTCAATCTCGTTACCGGCAAGTCACTTTACTCGTACCGTAATGCATGATCCCGTGACCAGACACTTGGTCACTTTGAGCTCATTATGATGATGCATTACTGAGTGGGCCCAGTGATACCTCTCCGTCATACGGAGTGACAAATCCCAGTCTTGATCCGTGTCAACCCAACAGACACTTTAGGAGATACCCGTAGTATACCTTTATAGTCACCCAGTTACGTTGTGACGTTTGGTACACCCAAAGCACTCCTACGGTATCCGGGAGTTACACGATCTCATGGTCTAAGGAAAGGATACTTGACATTGGAAAAACTCTAGCAAACGAACTACACAATCTTATGCTATGTTTAGGATTGGGTCTTGTCCATCACATCATTCTCCTAATGATGTGATCTCGTTATCATTGACATCCAATGTCCAGAGTCAAGAAACCATGACTATCTGTTGATCAACGAGCTAGTCAACTAGAGGCTTACTAGGGACATGTTGGTGTCTGTTGTTCACACATGTATTACGATTTCCGGATAACACAATTATAGCATGAATAAAGACAATTATCATGAACAAGGAAATATAATAATAATGCTTTTATTATTGCCTCTAGGGCATATTTCCAACATTTAGTGCCGGTTCGGTAACCGGCACTAAATTGTAGGCACTAAAGGCCCCCCCTTTAGTACCAGTTCAGCATGAACCGGTGCTAAAGGGCAACCACGTGGCACGAGCCAGCTCCGTGGGCGCGTAGGACATTAGTACCGGTTGGTAACACCAACCGGTACTAAATGTTTGGGTGTGTTTTGGTTTTATTTTTTATTTTTACTTTAATTTTGTGTTTTCAATTTAATTTAGTGATTGTTTTACATTATAATGAGTTGTTAAATTATTAGGTGATTAGTTTGACTGGATGTGTGGATCCTAGCTAAGTCATCAAGTATATGTCATATCCATATTATATATACTTGATCACCTACTTAAGTGATCGAGGTAATATGGATATGGCATATACTTGATCACTTAGCTAGAATCCATCCAGTTGAAACTAATATGCAATTTCTTTCATAAATGATATAATAACTCATCATCATCATATTAATTAATATGAAAACTCTTGCATCATATATATCATCACCAACGGTTTTCATAGCAAAGATATCATCGAGTTCAACATGGTAATGATATTATAAGCGTTCATAACACCACAAAAGCAAATCACTCTTTGAGATTAAGTTCAGAACGAAGAACACGGACATGAGAGGACAAGTACTAAGAGCATGAACTAGCTAATTAATCACTCCTGCTGCTCTCTCTCAGGTAAAATAGCATAGAACATGTATAGCTTTGCTGATTCATCATATTGGAGCATGCAGATGAACCTGTCTCCTAATCGTGGGTTGCACTTCTGATTGCTGCCCCCTAGTACTTCCCTGTGATCGTTCACAATTTTGCTCCAGTCTTTTACTATTAAGCATTCCTCGCTATTAGAAATCCTGAATGCACTAAAGTGCATTGTAGGATATCTTGGCCGTAAGCTAACAATATTCATGGTACCTTTAGTCTTGATCCAATCAGGCACAACATTCATCGGGAGTCCCTGTTGAAGAACATCGTATAGTAACATACTTAGCAATGAAGTTTAGCTTAAAAAAATAATGTATGCAAAAGATGCACTGAGGAGAAATAGTAGAAATCTTATCATCTTTCCTAAATATATGTGACTGTAGTTCGGTACGAACACTATTGGTCGCACGTTTTGAGTACTAACATTCCTAAGTGCAGGAAAGAAATTTGTCTTGACAGCATCAAGATCCTCAAGCCATGAAACATAATGACTTGTCTCCTCGCAGTTTAGTTCAGCCCCGGGACAGTGGACGGTCCTGTCTACCAAGCGCCGGACATGTTTTCTTGATTGGAAGTAAGCTGTCAATATAAATTGAGATCTATTAATTATTCAACTAGTTCAAATAATCTCATATCGAAGACATAAATATGGTTGAGAAACTCACATAATGGTAGAACTGGAGGCATCTGCACATCGACCCAGATGTCTCTGTTACCTTCAATATCATCTTCCGGACGAATATCAAAGGTGATAACCATATCAGGCTCAAATGCATAAGCGTTGCATAGTGCTTGCCAAGTTTTGCATTCAAAATAGGTGTATGTGTCTGCATTGTATAATTTGACGTTGAAGGTATAACCATGCTCGGTCTTCAAGTAAACTCTTTTTACCTCCATAGTTTCATTTGGACTGAAACCTATCTTATCCAAGACAAAAATTCTTGCATGGCAGGGGATACGCTAGTAGAATAGTGAAAAATTAAAATTAAAAGTTGAAGCAAATGAAGCATAAGTTATGCTTAATTACGAAAAAAGACTTGTCGTTGTGACTTACTGTATCCACTTCGAAGTTCTCATCCAGCTTGCTGCTGAAGCGTCTATCATCAACTAGAAAATTTCTGCCGCACAGGCCGCGCTGGTCTTCGCAGTATTCGCACATAATGAAATCGTGTTCGTCGTCAGACGACATTCCTATGTTCATAGGTGAAACATTAAACACTTATTAGTTCTATTAATTCAACTAATTCTGTTAATTCAACTAGTTCAACTAATTAATTAAACTAATTCAACAAAGCACTTACGAAGAATATACCTAATTAATTGAACTAATTCAACTAACTAGTTCAACTAATTAATTCAACTAAACTAGTTCAATTAATTTTCTTACTAAAAATAAGGTAGCTAGTTCTATATAATAAAATGTTAATTAGATAATGAAATCTCATATAACTAAATTAAATATATACCTAACATATAATTTATATCTAATTCATCTAACATTTGACATTAATATTTAACATATGTTCATATATAGGTGAAACATTAAACACTTACTAGTTCTATTAATTCAACTAAATAAACTAGTTCTATTAATTCAACTAAGCATTTACTAAAAATAAACTAGTTCTATTAATTTCTTACTAAAATAAAGTAGGTAGTTCTATATAGTAATATTTTGATTAGATCATCAAATCTCATATACCTAATTTTTTTACTAAAAATAAACTTGTTCTATTAATTTTCATACTAAAAATAAACTAGTTATATTAATTCAACTAGTTCAAATCTCATATATATACCTAATTAATATCTAGCTATACTAATTCAACTAGTTCAACTTGTTCTAATTCATGGAAAATATATTTGACATTAATACTTAACATCTTTTCTATATAATTCATCTAACATTAACATTCTAACATTATTATCTACGTAATTTATCTAACATTAATCTAAACAACAGAAAATAGAAAATAAGTAAAAACAATGTGTGTGTGTGTGTGGTGTGTGGTGTGTGTGTGTGTCTCTGTGTGTGTGTGTGCGCGTGTGTGTGTGTGTATGTGTGTGTGTGTGTACGAGCGGGGGGCGGCGGCGTACGGGCGACGACAAGGACGGGCGCGGCGGGCGACAGGCGGCGGCGACGGGGGCGGCGCGCGGGGGCGACGGCGGTGACGGCGACGACGGGTGGCGGGGGCGACGGCGGTGACGGCGACGACGGGTGGCGTGGGCGACGGCGGTGACGGCGACGACGGGCGGCGGGGGTGGCGAGGGCGACGCGCAATGGGCGACGGGCGCGGCGAAGAAGTTGGATTGAGAAGAAGTACTGGTGGTCGATGAAACTGATTTTTTTGTAAGTGACATTTATATAGGAGGGGTCTTTAGCACCGGTTGGAGCCACTAACCGGTACTAAAGGCCAATTTTCGCCAGGCCAAGGGGCGGGAAACGACCCCTTTAGTACCGCTTTGTGCCACGAACCGGTACTAAAGACCCCCCCCCCTTTAGTACCGGTTGGAGCCACCAACCGGTACTAATGGTTGTGCGCTGCCACCGGCGGTGCACAATGTTTAGTCCCACCTCGCCGAGCGAAGGGCAGACGCACTGATTTATAAACCCAGCCGTGGCTGCTCCTTCGAGCTTCTCTATATAGCAGGCTTCTGGGCCTAACTAGGGCGCGCTGCCCTGTGAGTCTGCTGGCCCATCTGGGCCTGCATTTGCACACCCTAGGTCTGGCAGGCCCACTGGGCAGCGCGCCAACAAATTTTTATATAGTTTTTTCTTTTCTGCATTATTTATTTTCTTCTATTTATATTGGAGTAATTTTTTATATAGTTTTTTTCTTTTCTGCATTATTTATTTTCTTCTATTTATTTTTTAGTAATTTTTTGTATAGTTTTTTTATTTTCTGTATTATTTCTTTTCTTCTATTTATTTTCTTTTATTTCCAGTTTGTACACGAAGTGCGTCCAGTTTTTGCCGTGACCCTCTCTACTCTTTCGCACATGCTATGCCGGTGAAATGATGATACCATGTCAAGTTTCAACATTTTCAGAATTCATTTTGTAGTGATTTTCAATTTCACGGTCATTTAGCTCTCTAAACTATTAGGTAAATGACCGAAAAACAACAAATGATGTCAGAACATGTTGGAAATTGATGACGTCGCTTCGAATGCTGCATACTAAACACAAAAGAAGTCCGGAGTTCAAATAAGTTTAAAAAACATTGAAGTGCCCGTGTAACAGATGAGTTCTCGTCCAAAACCCTGATACTCCGAAAGAGTTTGTCCAGTTTGTACACGAAGTGCGTCCAGTTTTTGCCGTGACCCTCTCTACTCTTTCACATATGCTATGCGGGTGAAATGATGATACCATGCCAAGTTTCAACATTTTCAGAATTCATTTTGTAGTGATTTTCAATTTCACGGTCATTTAGCTCTCTAAACAATTAGGTAAATGACCGAAAAACAACAAATGATGCAGAACATGTTGGAAATTGATGACGTCGCTTTGAATGCTGCATACTGAACACAAAAGAAGTCTGGAGTTCAAATAAGTTTAAAAAACATTGAACTGCCCGTGTAACAGATGAGTTCTCGTCCGAAACCCTGATACTCTGAAAGAGTTTGTCCAGTTTGTACACGAAGTGCGTCCAGTTTTTGCCGTGACCCTCTCTACTCTTTCGCACATGCTATGCGGGTGAAATGATGATACCATGCCAAGTTTCAACATTTTCAGAATGCATTTTGTAGTGATTTTCAATTTCACGGTCATTTAGCTCTCTAAACAATTAGGTAAATGACGGAAAAACAACAAATGATATCAGAACATGTTGGAAATTGATGACGTCACTTTGAATGCTGCATACTGAACATAAAAGAAGTCCGGAGTTCAAATAATTTTAAAAAACATTGAATTGCCCGTGTAACAGATGAGTTCTCGTCCGAAACCCTGATACTCCGAAAGAGTTTGTCCAGTTTGTACACGAAGTGCGTCCAGTTTTTTCCGTGACCCTCTCTACTCTTTCGCACATGCTATGCGGGTGAAATGATGATACCATGACAAGTTTCAACATTTTCAGAATTCATTTTGTAGTGATTTTCAATTTCACGGTCATTTAGCTCTCTAAACAATTAGGTAAATGACCGAAAAATAACAAATGATCTCAGAACATGTTGGAAATTGATGACGTCGCTTTGAATGCTGCATACTGAACACAAAAGAAGTCTGGAGTTCAAATAAGTTATTAAAAATAAAAAATAGGTGCATTGCTGGTTAATTTGCTTCAAGCCTTTCGGAATAGTGTAGACTACACTGCACATAGCTCAGTGCAATCTATGCTATTTCGAAAGGCTTGAAGCTAATCAATATGCAGGTGAGCATTGCGCCTCTTCGTCATTGTCTGTGCACTCACGGCTTATAAATTGCTCATACTGCCTCTCTCTTGGCGAGGTGGGACTAAAATTCAGCTTACTAAGAAACTCTAGTACCGGTTCATGGCATGAACCGGTACTAAAGGTCTTCGTGGGGGCCCCAGCCTGACCATAGCCTAACACAACCTCATTAGTACCGGTTCGTGGCATGAACCGGCACTAAAGGTTTCCCACAAACCGGTACTAATGATGCCCGCCCGCCTAGCTGTTGGAACCGGCACTAATGGTCACATTAGTGCCGACTCAAATTCAAACCAGCACTAATGTGCTTCACATTTGACCCTTTTTCTACTAGTGCTAAGAGATCAATGATCAATTGTTGTGTCTCCAAGGGGTGCCCCCTCCCTGTATATAAATGATTGGAGGAGGGGGAGGGGCCAGCCTCGTATGGCGCGCCCCATGAGGAGTCCTACTCCTCCCTTCCAAGTAGGAGTAGGAGAGGAGAAGGAAGGGAGAGAAGGAGAGAAGGAAAGGGTGCATCGCCCCCCCCTCCTTGTCCAATTCATACTAGAGGGGGAGGGGACGCGCGGCTGCCCTGGCCGCCCCTCCTCTTCTCCCACTAAGGCCCATTAGGCCCAATATATTCCCCGGGGGTTCCGGTAACCCCCCGGTACTCCGGTATACGTCTGAAACCTTCCGAAACACTTCCGATGTCCGTACATAGTCGTCCAATATATCGATCTTTATGTCTCGACCATTTCGAGACTCCTCGTCATGTCCGTGATCATATCCGGGACTCGAACTACCTTCGGTACATCAAAACACAAAAAATCATAATACCGATCATCACAGAACTTTAAGCATGTGGACCCTACGGGTTCGAGAACTATGTAGACATGACCGAGACACGTCTCCGGTCAATAACCAATAGAGGAACCTGGATGCTCATATTGGTTCCTACATATTCTACGAAGATCTTTATCGGTCAAACCACATAACAACATACGTTGTTCCTTTGTCACACTACAAGAAATATGTCAACTTGTGACCCTCACTATTGGTCTCTAAAAGGTCATTGATTTTCATTTGCGACCTTTTTTTGACCAAAAACATAAGGTCAAAAGCTGGCGGTCGTAAACTGAAATTAACGACCTTCTCTGTGAGAAGGTCGTGGAATTCGACGACCAAAACCGAAGGTCGTTGATTCTATGACCTTCTGTTTTGGTCGCTAGCTCTGTGCCCAGGCCACGTCGGATCCGACATGGCAAAATTGCGACCAAATGAAAAGGTCATTGATAAGATTCAGCCCGGTCCAATTCGACACTTTACATGGGCCGAGCCCAACAATTCAGCCTATTTGTGTTTTTTCTCATATTAATTTTGGTCGGGTAGATAGGCCAAGCCCAACATTTCAGCCTTGTTATTTTTGGGCCTAGGCCTTTTTGTTTTCTTGGCCTTCACCTTTTCACAATTGATTTTTAAGCGATTTTATTCATTTTCCTGAATTGTTTGATTTGTGGCCTTTTTAGGGCCCAAGTAGTATTTGTTTCATTTCTGATGTATCAGCAATTAATGAACTGGTCCTCAAAAAAACAATAAATAATCAACATTTCCAATATTTCAATCACCCAAATTTTCACAAATGGCGACCAAAATGAGTATATTATATATATTACAATCATCCATAGTTCACATCATCTAGTAATTTACAACACCCAGGAAGTGCAAACACCTAGGAACATCAAGGAACATCTCTAAAGTAAACACCCAGGAACACCCAGGAATAAACACCCAGGAACATAAAACACCTAGGAAGATAAAACTAGCTACAAAGATGAAGTGTTCCCTTCTTCGAACTTCTTTAGCCTAGAGCTCCTATAGAAGAGAGGAAATTATGTTATCATGGCTGTCAATGAAAGCAATATCTTCCAACAAAGAACAACTAGGAAAAGAATAATGAACAGAATAATAAACAGATACACAAGCAGCTAGGAGCATGGATAACAATAGTATACTGTTGCTGAGGCATTAGTATGGATAACAGAACAATGAAGTATGGATAACAGGAACAACAGCTAATATAGTATACTACTGCCGAGGCATTAGTATAATGAACAGAACTTCCTGAAGTATACTGCTGCTGCTGAGTTTGCATTAGTTTACAAATCTTACAGAATAATTTGTTTATGCTAGGAATGCATCAGTTTGTACAATACTATAAAGGGCAAATAAAACAACAGAATTGCATAGGGCAAATAAAACGTTTTAACCTGCTGTTGTTCTACACTTCAACATGGATAACAAATCTAACAACGATGGTTGTCGTCATCCTTGCATTGGCTAGTTAAAACTTAGAGCAGCAGAGCAAATAGGTGTATTACGCAGACAAACAGGGGTGCTCCTGTTGGGTTGCAACATGAAAGAGCCAGGTTTTTATTACTGCTAAAAAATACTTAGCAACCACAACAAATTATGATCAAAGGAATGGCAACGAATCTAAGGTTTTATTTTTGGTAAAATATCCAAGGTTGAGAAATCCAAAAATGCAAAAAACACCGATCAATTGTAGTTGTTTAACCATCACCACACTAACGAACATGTGTTCAAGAGAGTTGTTTGATCCAAAGAATTGAAGACAAATAAATGAAAGAGAAATGTTTCAATTCTATTCAGAAGTATAGTCCAAGCAATATCTGACTTATGATGAAATGCATAGGTCCAGCCGATGACTACACAGCAACAACTACTTCAGAATTGGCTGGAGAAATGCTTATCCTTTTTATTCTTCAACGACGTAAAAAGAAATGCCAACACAGCACCATCAACAACAGACTCTCACCCAACTAATATACTAGAACTATATCAACCAAGCATCAGTTTTAAAAAGCTCGGTTTAAGATACTTCAATGACGTAAAATCTCAGTAGCATCTCCTTGTAACATCATATGCTCAGCTGACAAACGATTCACATGCAACTCCTCTACATTATATCACACCAACATACGGAGCTGCATCTCTAGATGAGGAACAAAAAAACGTTGATGGCATGCTAAGCATCAGTTTTAAAAAGCTCAATTTTAGATCATCAAAGATCGGAAAGGCCGCAGCGGTCTAAATGTTTCACATCCTCTGCCAAGCACAACATCATCATCATCACGGAAAGGCCGCAGCGGTCTAAACAGTCAGCTATCCAAAAAAACATAGTGACCCACATCACCATTGAGCTACTGTGAGCATGTAAGGACCAGATACAATGCAGAGCTACTAAGCAAATGGGATCGGGCAGAAGGGCAAAGAGAGGGAGGTGGCTACCTTCTCCACAGGGGAACTTCCTGGTGGTGATGTTGAGCAGCATCCTGACTGGGCCCTTGACCTTCAGCTGCTTCTCCTTGGCACCCTTCACCAGATCTGAGGTCACTGTTCAACACACGCACGCACAAACGCATCAGATCGGAGGCGCACAAATCCAGCCTCATCCAACCAAGCACTAACAAACACATGAATGATACTAACATAAGCCATATAGTACTCTTGGAAGTGTGCAGTGAATACAATGAGGAATGTTTGTTTGGTCAAGGATGGGTCAGGCACCCTTGATCACAAGACGGGGCAGCCCAGGTTGTTGATGCAGTACTTGCTCATACTACCCAAGAACATCCTGTTCAACCAAAGGAACCGGATCAGCTTGTTTCTTTCATACGCGAAAGGTGACGCCTATCACACAAGCAGGCAGGCAACTGTCCTAGAAACTTCATGATCTAAATAGATTACAAGATGAACTCCCGGAAAAAAATCGCTAAATGAACTGATCTAGAAGGTTACTACAGTGCTACTACATGGCTGCACTAAAGAATGTGAAGATGCAGTTCTAGATACGTAGGATTTGAATCAATTTTGGCTGTACAAGTAGAGTTCTTCACTGTGACCGTGAGAGATTTCCATGAAGCAGTGCAAGTCAGTTTTCAGTAGCTACTACTAAGACAGACTGCCTGAATAGTTCTATCCGCGGCATTCAGTTCTATGGAAAGAAAAATGCTATGCCAAGGCGCAAATGCGCTACAGATCAAGAGAAATTTATCTATACACATGCAGTTTCATGTATGCAGGAGCAGATGTAACACATACTTCACACTGTATCAGATTCATAATGACACATCCTAGCAAAACTGAAGCTAATTTCGATCACGCAATTGCCTCCATGGGCAAAGCTCTGTAGCAGGCTTGCCTGGCCACTCAGACAATATCCTCGATCTGCAAGGGCAAGAACAAGAGTAAGTTTTGGTCACGGTAATAACATGATGATATAAAAAATGATTGGCGGATGGTGAAATGTACACAAGACAGCATGTTTTATTGCTTCCTTCTGATTGCTCACACCAATAACATCCCGGTCCTATGTTTGCAGTACAGAAAGCCACAAAGAATTTGGTGGCAGACAGAATATTTATGCTTCCCTTTTCAATGGAGCCCCAAACCAAATACACCCTCGTCAATAATGCAAGTCCGTAGATGCAATGCAACATTGGACCACTAAATGACTATGTAAAGCATGATAATGGCCTAACTAGATCTGAGATTTCACACAAGTGGCAACTATACTAGTACAGTAGTGCACCCATGTCTCATGAAAAGCACGATCCTCGTACTGCAATTGCTTATCAGATCTAAACTACAAAACGAAATGGCTAGACATCACAGATCACATGCTTAAATTAGGAACTACGAACAGTTCATGTTCCTGATAAATTCAGAAGGGTCGCACAGATCGAAGACTAATTGCCACATTCCTGGGGGGGGGAACAATTAGACCTACACGGGAAGGTAATCCAGTAATCCGATCATGGTTCAAATTGCGCATCAATTACAGCCTAAATATTCCATACCAGAGAAGATCTGACATCGAAAGGGGCGAGAGATGGGATGAGATGGGGTATGATGAACCAGGATGCCGTGCTCGAGGCAGTAAAGTACCCAGCATACATTGCCGAACTGGATTACAGGAAGTCGCCAGGATGCCGACGCCGACGAGCGTGGCCGGCAGGATGCCGAAGACGAAGTCACCGAAGGAGATGTTGTAGCTCCGTGGCGCGCGCCGTGGTGCTCCTGCCATGGGTCGGGCGCGCGAGGACGGTCGGGCTACTCCCGCTTCTCCTCCAGAGGACTTCGCCGTGCGCTGCTCCCACGTGAGCCCTGCATGTCACCCAAGGAGAGGAGAGGAGCAATATGTTAGGAACCGCGGGAGAGGGAGGGGAGGCGCGGAGTGTCGTGCGCGTACGTGGTCGTGGCGGGGCACGCCGCCATCCTGGCCGTGGACTACCTGCCTATGGTCGCCAGGACGGCGAGACGAGGCGCTGCGCGGCAAAATCCCAAGGACGGAGTGGTTGGTTGGCTCAGAGTGGATAAGGCTAGGGGAGAACGGGAGGGAGGGAGGAGCTCGATCTCGTCTATGGTGAGGGTCGTCGATGGTGGGCGACGGTGGATCGAGATCTGAGGGAGGGAGAGGGTGACTTGGAGATGGGGATATGGGATCGAGGGGCGTGGGAGAGGGTGGAGCTGCGGCGCTTGGGGGTGGGGGTCGAGCTCCTACGGAGGGAGGTGGCCGACGCACACAGGAGGGAAGGAGGAGAGGGGAGGCGATGGGGTTCACCATGGGAGGGAGCGGGGAGGGGAGGAGGAGAGGAGAGCGAGGGGAGAAAGAAAGGAGGCGGGGGGTGAATGAAAAATGTCCACGAGGACTAGGGTTTCGGCTTAGGCGGGCTTGGGGTGAGGACAGCCGTTAGATCCGCAAAAATCCAACGGTGTTCCATCCACGATCCGCGTGAAACGCCCATGGACCAGTCAAAATGCAGTACACGCATACGATGTCATGACCATCTAAATTGGTCACGGATAACTACAAAATTGGTCATAGTTAACTAAAAATCAATTTTCTATTTTTCGAGTGCTCGAAATAAGTTTTTTTGTGAAGGACCTATAATATATTTGTTGCAAAATTGGATCAAATCATTTTTCTAAAATACTAGGTCATATTTAATTCATAGTTAACCAAATAGTTGGGTGTAAAAAGTTTTGATCCACCTCTCGTGAAAAAAACAAATTTTCGCCGATTCAGTTGGAAGCGGGTCAAATTTGAACTGTAGCTGCCTTGTAGTTTGCTCTTTATTTTTTCCAAAAATCGTTTCTAGGTACATAAGTATCTATTAAATCAGAGAAAAACCAAAAGAATTTCTAAGATTCAACCACTAGCTAGCAACGGTTATTCCCGCCGTTTTGACCGCATTTTGAAACCGGCATAAAAATTCAAACAAATCAAAAAATTGGGAAACCTTCGCATTGTGTCGTTATATGTGGCCAAGTTCCCAGGAAAAATAACAAACTTGTAATACGGCAATTATTTTTAAAAAGTGTTCTCAGAAACGAGCTATCAAGTGTGGAGATCAATGGCTTTCAGGCCAAATGATCAATTTAAGGCCACATTCATGGCATAGTTTGTTCAAATGATCTCATATTGTGCAAAAGGGTGCATATTGAAATGGCAAACAATGTTGCCTAAGGAAGTTTTCATTTTCTTTGGACGAAAAAACCATTTTCCATTTTTTGAGTGCCCAAAAGGAGGTTTTTTTGTGAAGGACCTCCCAAATAATTGTTGCAAAATTGGACCAAATCATTTTTCTAAAATACTAGGCCATATTTAATGCACAATTTACCAAATGGTTGGGTGTCAAAAGTTTTGATCCACCTCTTGTGAAAAAGACAAATTTCTGCCGATTTAATAGAAAGCGGGTCAAATTTGAACTGCGGCTGCCTCATAGTTTGCCATTTATTTTTTCCAAAAATCATTTCTAGGTACAAAAGTATCTATTTAATCAGAGAAACACCAAATAAATTCCAAGATTCAACCACTAGCTAGGAACGGTCAAGCCCGCCGTTTTGACCACATTTTGAAACAGGCATAAAAAATTCAAAAAAAATCAAAAAATTGGGAAGCCTTCGCATTGTGTCATTATATGTGACCAAGTTACCAGGAAAAATAAAAAACTTGTAATACGGCAATTATTTTTAAAAAGTGTTCTCAGAAATGAGCTATCATGCGTGGAGATTCATGGCTTTCAAGCCAAATGATCAATCTTATGGCCACATTCATGGCATAGTTTGTTCAAATGATCTCATATTTTGCACAAGGGTGCATATTGGAATTCCAAACATTGTTGCCTAAGGGACTTTTTATTTTCTTTGCATGGAAAATTCATTTTCCATTTTCCGAGTGCCCGAATTGAGTTCTTTTTGTGAAGGACCTACCATATATTTGTTGCAAAATTGGACCAAATCAATTTTGTAAAATACTAGGCCATATTTGATTCACAATTGACCAAATGTTTGTGTGTCAAAAGCCTTGATCCACCTCTGGTGAAAAAGACAAATTCCCGCCGATTCAGTAGGAAGCGGGTCAAATTTGAACTGCAGCTGCCTCATGGTTTGCTCTTTATTTTTTTCAAGAAATCATTTCTAGATACATAAGTATGTATTTAATCAGAGAAATATTAAACTTTTTCCAAGATTCAACCACTAGTTAGGAACGGTCAAACCCGCCGTTTTCATCGCATTTCGAAACGGGCTTAAAAAATATAAAAAATATAAAAAATTGGGAAACCTTCGCATTGTGTCATTATATGTGATCGGTTGGCCAGCGCGACCAATTTCGATGATCGTGTACCTTTCATCCGAGCGCAACTTTCTCTTCGGGCCTCGTCTTGTTACCGAAGTGTTGCTCGATCCGGAGGGCTATACAAGAAGAAAAAGAAGAGAGTTAATATGTGTACATACCAAAAACAATTAATGCTTAATTAATATATATATATATACCTGGCCGGACTCCGTTCGGTCACCGAAGCCGTCATCACGGTGTCCTCCCCCCTCCATTCGGTCACCGGAGCCGTCATCACGGTGTCCTTCCCCCTCCATTCGGTCACCGGAACCGTCATCATGGTGTCCTTCCTCCTTCATTGTTTGATCATCGTTGTAGCCTGCTTATTCATCCTGTCTTTCCAGACCATCGGTGCATGTGTCGTTGAAAACCACAAGACGGCATCACTTCCGTGTCCGATTATCTCCCCCAACATCGCTTCTTGTGCTTCGTCTCGGGGGTGTGGATCCATAGTTTCTGCAAATATTTACAACATGGCAATTATTATTCAAAAATGACAGATGGATATATTAGTGGCAAACGTTGAACTAGCTAGCTAAGCACAATAAGGAATCATATTAGTGGCCTGGACTCGACGCTTCTCTAGGGTTTGGGATGGCCTCGACGACAACGCTCTTTTAACTTGGTAAATTTGGGTGGCCTCAAGAGAGTTTGTCGATAGGGTAGGGGCGCAGAGGGAGGGGGTAGGAGATCGGCATCATTTTTTTCTAGGGTTTGGGTGTCATCGAGAGTTTTAGTCGAGCGAGAGGGCCGGGGGGGTGCTCCCGTGGTATATATATCGACCGCCCCTCATGTCAAAGTTATCCGGGAGGGGGTTATATCGACAACGATGACATACATACATTCAACGTACGGCACCTCCGCGTTCAGCACACGTTCAGCTCGGTGACGTCCCGCGAACTCACGATCCAGTAGAGCTTTGGGAAGAGCTTCGTCGGCACGACGGCGTGGTGACGGTGTTGATGAAGCTACCGACGCAGGGCTTCGCCTAAGCACCGCTATGATATGACCGAGGTGGATTATGGTGGAGGGGGCCACCACACACGGCTAAGAGATCAATGATCAATTGTTGTGTCTCCAAGGGGTCCCCCCTCCCTGTATATAAAGGATTGGAGGAGAGGGAGGGGGGCCGGCCTCCGATGGCGTGCCCCATGAGGAGTCCTACTCCCACCGGGAGTAGGACCCCCCTTCCAAGTAGGAGTAGGAGAGGAGAAGGAAGGGAGAGAAGGAAAGGGGGGTGCCTCCCTCCCTCCTTGTCCAATTCGTACTAGAGGTGGAGGGGCCGCGCGGCTGCCCTGGCCGCCCCTCCTCTTCTCCCACTAAGGCCCAATATACTCCACAGGGGGTTCCGGTAACCCCCCGGTACTCCGGTATATGTCCGAAACCTCCCAAAACACTTCCTGTGTCCGAATATAGTCGTCCAATATATCGATCTTTATGTATCGACCATTTCAAGACTCCTCGTCATGTCCGTGATCATATCTGGGATTCCGAACTACCTTCGGTACATCAAAACACAAAAACTCATAATACCGATCGTCACAGATCTTTAAGCGTGCGGACCCTACGGGTTCGAGAACTATGTATACATGACCGAGACACGTCTCCGGTCAATAACCAATAGCGGAACCTGGATGCTCATATTGGTTCCTACATATTCTACGAAGATCTTTATCGGTCAAACCACATAACAACATACGTTGTTCCCTTTGTCATCGGTATGTTACTTGCCCGAGATTCGATCATCGGTATCTCAATACCTAGTTCAATCTCGTTACCAGCAAGTCTATTTACTCGTTCCGCAATGCATCATCATGTAACTAAATCATTAGTCACATTGCTTGCAAGGCTTATAATGATGTGCATTACCGAGAGGGCCCATAGATACTTCTCCAACAATCGGAGTGACAAATTCTATTCTCGATCTATGCCAACTCAATGAACACCATCAGAGACACCTGTAGAGCACCTTTATAATCACCCAGTTATGTTGTGACGTTTGGTAGCACACAAAGGGTTCTTCCGGTAATCGGGAGTTGCGTAATCTCATAGTCATAGGAACATGTATAAGTCATGAAGAAAGCAATAGCAGTAAACTAAATGATCAAGTGCTAAGTTAACGGAATGGGTCATGCCAATCACATCATTCTTCTAATGATGTGATCCCGTTAATCAAATGACAACTCATGTCTATGGCTAGGAAACTCAACCATCTTTGATCAACGAGCTAGTCAAGTATAGGCATACTAGTGACACTATGTTTGTCTATGTATTCACACATGTATTATGTTTCCGGTTAATACAATTCTAGCATGAATAATAAACATTTATCATGATATGTGGAAATAAATAATAACTTTATTATTGCCTCTAGGGCATATTTCCTTCAGTCTCCCACTTGCACAAGAGTCAATAATCTAGATTACACAGTAATGATTCTAACATCCATGGAGTCTTGGTGTTGATCATGTTTTGCTCGTGGAAGAGGCTTAGTCAATGGGTCTGCAGCATTCAGCTCCGTATGTATCTTGCAAATCTCTATGTCTACCACCTGGACTTGATCCCGGATGGAATTGAAGCGTCTCTTGATGTGCTTGGTTCTCTTGTGAAATCTGGATTCCTTTGCCAAGGCAATTGCACCAGTATTGTCACAAAAGATATTCATTGGACCCGATGCACTAGGTATGACACCTAGATCGGATATGAACTCCTTCATCCAGACTCCTTCATTTGTTGCTTCCGAAGCAGCTATGTACTCCGCTTCACAGGTAGATCCTACCACAACGCTTTGTTTAGAACTTCTCCAACTAACAGCTCCACCGTTCAATATAAACACGTATCCGGTTTGCGATTTACAATCGTCTAGATCAGTGTCAAAGCTTGCATCGACGTAACCATTTACGACGAGCTCTTTGTCACCTTCATAAACGAGAAACATATCCTTAGTCCTTTTCAGGTATTTCAGGATGTTCTTGACCGTTGTCTAGTGATCCACTCCTAGATTACCTTGGTACCTCCCTGCTAAACTAATAGCAAGGCACACATCAGGTCTGGTACACAGCATTGCATACATGATAGAGCCTATGGCTGAAGCATAGGGAACACTTTTCATTTTCTCTTTATCTTCTATGGTGGTCGGGCATTGAGTCTTACTCAACTTCACACCTTGTAACACAGACAAGAACCCTTTCTTTGCTTGATCCATTTTGAACTTCTTCAAAACTTTATCAAGGTATGTGCTTTTTGAAAGTCCAATTAAGCGTCTTGATCTATCTCTATAGATCTTGATGCCCAATATATAAGCAACTTCTCTGAGGTCATTCATTGAAAAACTCTTATTCAAGTATCCTTTTATGCTATCCAAAAATTCTATATCATTTCAAAATCAACAATATGGCATCCACATATAATATTAGAAATGGTACAGAGCTCCCACTCTCTTTCTTGTAAATACAGGCTTCTCCAAAAGTCTGTATAAAACCATATGCTTTGATCACACTATCAAAACATTTATTCCAACTCCGAGAGGCTTGCACTAGTCCATCAATGGATCGCTGGAGCGTGCACACTTTGTTATCACCCTTTGGATCGAAAAAACCTTATGGTTGCATCATATACAACTCTTCTTCCAGAAATCCATTCAGGAATGCAGTTTTGACATCCATTTGCCAAATTTCATAATCATAAAATGCATCAATTGCTAACATGATTCGGGCAGACTTAAGCATCGCTACAGGTGAGAAAGTCTCATCATAGTCAACCCCTTGAACTTGTCGAAAACCTTTCGCAACAAGTGGAGCTTTGTATATAGTAACATTACCGTCAGTGCCAGTCTTCTTCTTGAAGATCCATTTATTCTCGATGGCTTGCCGATCATCGGGCAAGTCAACCAAAGTCCACACTTTGTTCTCATACATGGATCCCATCTCAGATTTCATGGCCTCAAGCCATTTTGCGGAATCTGGGCTCACCATTGCTTCTTCATAGTTCGTAGGTTCACCATGGTCAAGTAACATGACTTCTAGAACAGCATTACCATACCACTCTGGTGTGGATCTTACTCTAGTTGACCTACGAGGTTCGATAGTAACTTGATCTGAAGTTTCATGATCATCATCATTAGCTTCCTCACTAATTGGTGTAGGTGTCACAGGAACCAGTTTCTGTGATGAACTACTTTCCAATAAGGGAGCAGGTACAATTACCTCATCAAGTTCTACTTTCGTCCCACTCACTTCTTTCGAGAGAAACTCCTTCTCTAAGGATCCATTCTTAGCAACAAATGTCTTGCCTTCGGATCTGTGATAGAAGGTGTACCCAATAGTTTCCTTTGGGTATCCTATGAAGATGCATTTCTCTAATTTGGGTTCGAGCTTATCAGGTTGAAGTTTTTTCACATAAGCATCGCAACCCCAAATTTTATGAAACGTCAACTTTGGTTTCTTGCCAAACCACAGTTCATAAGGCGTCATCTCAATGGATTTCAATGGTGCCCTATTTAACGTGAATGCAGCCGTCTCTAAAGCATAACCCCAAAACGATAGCACTAAATCAGTAAGAGACATCATAGATCGCACCATATCTAGTAAAGTACGATTACGACGTTTGGACACACCATTACGCTGTGGTGTTCCGTGTAGCGTGAGTTGCAAAACTATTCCACATTGTTTCAAATGCATACCAAACTCGTAACTCAAATATTCTCCTCCACGATTAGATCGTAGAAACATTATTTTCTCGTTACGATGATTTTCCACTTGACTCTGAAATTCTTTGAACTTTTCAAATGTTTTAGACTTATGTTTCATTAAGTAGATATACCCATATCTGCTCAAATCATCTGTGAAGGTGAGAAAATAATGATGCCCGCCGTGAGCCTCAGTATTCATTGGACCACATACATCAGTATCTATGATTTCCAATAAATCTGTTGCTCGCTCCATTGTTCCGGAGAACGGCATTTTAGTCATCTTGCCCATGAGGCATGGTTCGGAAGTACCAAGTGATTCATAATCAAGAGTTTGAAGAAGTCCATCAGTATGGAGTTTCTTCATGCGCTTTACACCAATATGACCTAAACGGCAGTGTCACAAATAAGTTGCACTATCATTATCAATGCTGCATCTTTTGGCTTCAACATTATGAATATGTGTATTACTACTATCGAGATTCAACACAAATAGACCATTCCTCAAGAGTGCATGACCATAAAAGATATTACTCATATAAATAGAACAACCATTATTCTCATATTTAAATGAATAATCGTCTCGCATCAAACAAGATCCAGATATAATGTTCATGCTTAACGCTGGCACCAAATAACAATTATTCAGGTCTAAAATTAATCCTGAAGGTAGATGTAGAGGTAGCGTGCCGACGACGATCACATCGACTTTGGAACCATTTCCCACACGCATCGTCACCTCGTCCTTAGCTAATCTTCGCTCAATCTGTAGTCCCTGTTTCGAGTTGCTACTGCGAGCTCTAGTAAGGTACACATCAATAACATGTATATCACATATACCTTTGTTCACCTTACCATCCTTCTTATCCGCAAATACTTGGGGCAGTTCCACTTCCAGTGACCAGTCTATTTGCAGTAGAAGCACTCAGTCTCAGGCTTAGGTCTAGACTTGGGTTTCTTCTCCTGAGCAGCAACTTGTTTGCCGTTCTTTTTGAAGTTCCTCTTTCTTCTTCCCTTTGCCTTTTTTTCTAGAAACTGGTGGTCTTGTTGACCATCAACACTTGATGCTCCTTCTTGATTTCTACCTCCGCAGCCTTTAGCATTGCGAAGAGCTCGGGAATTGTCTTATCCATCCCTTCCATATTATAGTTCATCACGAAGCTCTTGTAGCTTCATGGCAGTGATTGAAGAATTCTATCAATGACACTATCATCCAGCAGATTAACTCCCAATTGAATCAACTGATTGTAGTACCCAGACATTCTGAGTATATATTCACTGACAGAACTATTCGCCTCCATCTTGCAGCTGTAGAACTTATTGGAGACTTCATATCTCTCAGACCGGGCATTTTCTTGAAATATCAACTTCAACTCCTGGAACATCTCATATGCTCCATGACGTTCAAAACGTCATTGAGGTCCCGGTTCTAAGCCGTAAAGCATGGCACACTGAACTATCGAGTAGTCATCAGCTTTGCTCTGCCAGCAGTAGCATCTACAGCAGGCCTGGCACCTAGCGGTGCTTCCAGGACGTAATTCTTCTATGCAGGAATGAGGATAATCCTCAAGTTATGGACCCAGTGCATGTAATTTCTACCATCATCTTTCAACTTCGCTTTCTCAAGGAACGCATTAAAATTCAACGGAACAACAGCGCGGGCCATCTATCCACAACAACATAGAAAAGCAAAATACTATCAGGGACTAAGTTCATGATAAATTTAAGTTCAATTAGTCGTATTTACTTAAGAACTCACACTTAGATAGATATCCCTCTAATCATCTAAGTGATCACGTGATCCAAATCAACTAAACCATAACCGATCATCCCATGAAATGGAGTAGTTTTCAAAGGTGAACATCACTATGTTGATAATATCTACTATACGATTCACGCTCGACCTTTCGGTCTCAGTGTTCCGAGGCCATATTTGTATATGCTAGGCTCGTCAAGTTTAACCCGAGTATTCTGCGTCTGCAAAACTGGCTTGCACACGTTGTATAAGAACATTGAGCTTATCACACCCGATCATCACATGGTGTCTCAGCACGGCGAACTTTTGCAACGGTGCATTCTCAGGGAGAACACTTGTACCTTGAATTTTTTTTAGTGAGAGATCATCTTACAATGCTACCGTCAATCAAAGCAGAATAAGATGCATAAAGGATAATCATCACATGCAATCAATATAAGTGATATGATATGGCCATCATCATCTTGTGCCTTTGATCTCCATCTCCAAAGCATCGTCATGATCATTGATACGTCCCCAATGTATCAATAATTTTTGATTGTTCCATGCTATTATATTATCTGTTTTGGATGTTTACGGGCTTTACTAAACACTTTATATTATTTTTGGGACTAACCTATTAACCGGATGCCCAGCCCAAATTGTTGTTTTCTTGCCTATTTCAGTGTTTCGGAGAAAAGGAATATCAAACGGAGTCCAAACGGAATGAAACCTTCGGGAGAGTTATTTTTGGAACGGAAGCAATCAAAGAGACTTGGAGTAGACGTCGGGGAAGCTTCGAGGAAGACACAAGGCAGGGAGGCGCACCCTACCCCGCTAGGCGCGCCCCCCACTCTCGTGGGCCCCTCATGGCTCCCCTGACCGACTTCTTTCGCCTATATATGTCCATATACCATAAAAACATCGGGGAGCAGAATAGATCGGGAGTTCCGCCGCCAAAAGCCTCTGTAGCCACCGAAAACCAATCTAGACCCGTTCCAGCACCCTGCCGGAGGGGGGAATCCCTCTCCGGTGGCCATCATCATCATCCCGGCGCTCTCCATGATGAGGAGGAAGTAGTTCACCCTCGGGGCTGAGAGTATTTACTAGTAGCTATGTGTTTGATCTCTCTCTCTCTCTCGTGTTCTTGACTCGGTACGATATTGATGTATCGTGAGCTTTGCTATTATAGTTGGATCTTATGATGTTTCTCCCCCTCTACTCTCTTGTAATGGATTGAGTTTTCCCTTTGAAGTTATCTTAACGGATTGAGTCTTTAAGGATTTGAGAACACTTGATGTATGTCTTGCATGTGCTTATCTATGGTGACAATGGGATATCACGTGATCCGCTTGATGTATGTATTGGTGATCAGCTTGTGAGTTCCGTGACCTCGGGAACTTATGCATAGGGGTTGGCACACGTTTTTGTCTTGACTCTCTGATAGAAACTTTGGGGCACTCTTTGAGGTTCTATGTGTTGGTTGAATAGATGAATCTGAGATTGTGTGATGCATATCGTATAATCATACCCACGGATACTTGAGGTGACATTAGAGTATCTAGGTGACATTAGGGTTTTGGTTGATTTGTGTCTTAAGGTGTTATTCTAGTACGAAATCTTGAATATATCGATCAGAAAGAATAACTTTGAGGTGGTTTCGTACCCTACAATAATCTCTTCATTTGTTCTCCACTATTAGTGACTTTGGAGTGACTCTTGTTGCATGTTGAGGGATAGTTATATGATCTTATTATGTTATTATTATTGAGAGAACTTGCACTAGTGAAAGTATGAACCCTAGGCCTTGTTTCCTAGCATCGCAATACCATTTACGCTCATTTTTATCACTTGCTACCTTGCTATTTTTATATTTTCAGATTACAAAAACCTTTATCTACCATCCATATTGCACTTGTATCACCATCTCTTTGCCGAACTTGTGCACCTATACAATTTACCATTGTATTGGGTGTGTTGGCGACACAAGATACTCTTTGTTATTTGGTTGCAGGGTTGTTTGAGAGAGACCACATCTTCAACCTACGCCTCCCATGGATTGATAAACCTTAGGTCATCCACTTGAGGGAAATTTGCTACTGTCCTACAAACCTCTGCACTTGGAGGCCCAACAACTTCTACAAGAAGAATGTTGTGTAGTAGACATCAAGCTCTTTTCTGGCACCGTTGCCGGGGAGGTTAGCACTTGTAGGTATATCTTTAGATCTTGCAATCGAATGTTATTGTTTCTTGTTTTATCACTAGTATAGTCTATAAAATAAAAATAAAAAATGGAATTGAGGGTACCTCATATGCTTCATCTTTTTAATATCTTTCATGAAAATAAGGATTCCGATAATTGTGCCAAAATGCTAGAAGAAGAATGCATTAGAATGTTTGGCACTAAATCTTTGGATGATGAGCATGATTGCAATGTTGTTAGTATGAATTCTTTGAATACCCATGATGCTAATGATATGCAAAGCCACAAGCTTGGGGATGCTATGTTTGATGAAGATGATATTTTTGTCCCCCAAGTTTTGATGAGCAAATTTATTTTGATGATAGCATGCCTCCTATTTATGATGATTATATTGATGAATGTGGGTTTGGAAGAGTGTCAACTATAGGAAGTAATGATCCCACTATTTTGGAGGGTGTTGAATCTTATTGTGATAATTATGAAAGTGGGTTTGGAGAGGTCATGACTTTAGTTAATGTTAATCCCACTATTTTGGAAGAGTGTCAACTTTTCATACATGTGGATCGTGTTAAGAATATGTTTTGTGATAGCTATATTGTTGAATTTTCTTATGATCCTACGTGTAATTATTATGAGGGAGGAACATATGCTTGTAGGAATTGCAATAATATTGAGTTTCCTCTCTATGTGCTTAAAGTTATGAAGTTATGCTTGTTTTGCCTTCCTATGCTAGTTGATTATTGTTCCCATAAATTGTTTGCTCACAAAATCCCTATGCATAGCAAGTGGGTTAGTCTTAAATGTTCTAGTTATATTCTTCATGATGCTCTCTTTATGTTACAATTCTTATCTTTTATGTGAGCATCATTGAAATCATCATGCCTAGCTAGGGGCGTTAAACGATAGCGCTTGTTGGGAGGCAACCCAATTTTATTTTTGTTCCTTGATTTTTGTTCCTGTTTGGTAATAAATAATCTATCTAGCCTCTGTTTAGATGTGGTTTTATGTTTTAATTAGTGTTTGTGCCAAGTAGAACATTTGGGAAGACTTGGGGAAAGTCTTTGCGATCTTGCTGTAAAAAACAGAAACTTTAGCGCTCACGATATTAGCTTCCATTTTTTATTTGAGAGTGATATTTTGTTAATTATTTTTGCAGATGATTAATAGATGAATTCCTCACGTCAAGAAATTTATTTTAGAATTTTTGGGGTTCCAGAAGTATACGTTTGATCCAGATTACTACAGACTATTCTGTTTTTGACAAATTCTGTTTTCTATGTGTTGTTTGCTTATTTTGATGAATCTATGAGTAGTATCGGAGGGTATGAACCATAGAGAAGTTGGAATACAGTATATATTACACCAATATAAATTTATAATGAGTTCACAACAGTACCTAAGTGGTGATTTATTTTCTTATACGAACGGAGCTTACGAGTTTTTAGTTGAGTTTTGTGTTGTGAAGTTTTCAAGTTTTGGGTAAAGATTCGATGGATTATGAACAAGGATTGGCAAGAGCCTAAGCTTGGGGATGACCAAGGCACCCCACGGTAAAATCCAAGGACACCAAAAAGCCTAAGCTTGGGGATGCCCCGGAAGGCATCCCCTCTTTTGTCTTCGTTCATCGGTAACTTTACTTGGAGCTATATTTTTATTCACCACGTGATATGTGTTTTGCTTGGAGCATCTTGTATGATTTGAGTCTTTGCTTTTTAGTTTACCACAATCATCCTTGCTGTACACACCTTTTGAGAGAGACACACATAATTGGAATTTATTAGAATACTCTATGTGCTTCACTTATATCTTTTAGAGCACGGTGGTGGTTTTATTTTATAGAAATAATTGATCTCTCATGCTTCACTTATATATTTTGAGAGTCCTTTAGAACAGCATGGTAATTTTCTTTTGCTATAATAAAACAACTTTCATATAAGTTCATTGAATACTAAGAGAAGTTTGATACTCGATGATTGTTTTGAGATATGGAGATAGTGATATTAAAGTTTTGCTAGTTGAGTAGTTGTGAATTTGATAAATACTTGTGTTGAAGTTTGCAAGTCCAGTAGCATGCATGTATGGTAAACATTGTGTAACAAATTTGAAACATGAGGTGTTATTTGATTGTCTTCCTTATGAGTGGCGGTCGGGGACGGGCGATGGTCTTTTCCTACCAATCTATCCCCCTAGGAGAATGCGCGTAATACTTGGTTTTTGATGAATTGTAGATTTTTGCAATAAGTATGTGAGTTCTTTATGACTAATGTTGAGTCCATGGATTGTACGCACTCTCACCCTTCCATCATTGCTAGCCTCTTCGGTACCGTGCATTGCCCTTTCTCACCTTAAGAGTTGGTGCAAACTTCGCCGGTGCATCCGAACCCCGTGATATGATACGCTCTATCACACATAATCCTCCTTATATCTTCCTCAAAACAGCCACCATACCTACCTATTATGGCATTTCCATATCCATTCCGAGATATATTGCCACGCAACTTTCCACCATTCCGTTTATTACGATATGCATCATCATTGTCATATTGCCTTGCATGATCATGTAGTTGACATCGTATTTGTGGCAAAGCCACCGTTCATAATTCTTTCATACATGTCACTCATGAGTCATTTCCCGGTACACCGCCGGAGGCATTCATATAGAGTCATATCTTGTTCTAGTATCGAGTTGTAATCATTGAGTTGTAAATAAATAGAAGTGTGATGATCATCATTAATAGAGGATTGTCCCAAAAAGAAGAAGAAAAAAAGAAGAAAAAAATAAAGAAAAAAAGAGAAAGGCCAAAAAAAGGCCCAAAAAAGAAAATAAAAAGGGTCAATGCTACTATCCTTTTTTCCACACTTGTGCTTCAAAGTAGCACCATGATCTTTATGATAGAGAGTCTCTTGTTTTGTCACTTTCATATACTAGTGGGAATTTTTCATTATAGAACTTGGGTTGTATATTCCAACAATGGGCCTCCTCAAGTGCCCTAGGTCTTCGTGAGCAAGCAAGTTGGATGCACACCAAATTAGTTTCTTTTTTTGAGCTTTCATACATTTATAGCTCTAGTGCCACAAGTAGAAAACAGGGCTTTCGTTCGGGCCAGATAAGCCCATTAGTCCCGGTTCACTCACGAACTAGGAGTAATGTGAGAATTGGTCCCGGTTCGTGCGGCTAAAGGCATTAGTCCCGGTTCAAATGAGCCCTTTAGTCCCGATTTGAGACACGAACCGGGACTAAAGAGTGCGATGCGCTTTAGTCCCGGTTCGTATCTCAAACCGGGACTAAAGATTACACCTTCAGTCCCGGTTTGAGACATGAACCGGGACTAAAGGGTGCAATGCCCTTTAGTCCCGGTTAGTGTCTCAAACCGAGACTAAAGGTCCCAGTTTCAAAACTTCAAAAAATAAAATTCTTCGAGATGTAGTTATATTACTACATCTACTACTTAGGAAAATTTAAAAACTTAAATTTGGACATGTTTTGCAAAAAAAGTGTCATGAAAAAGTAAAACGGCCGCATCCGATTTTGACAGCCTATGGCTTGTTTCGAAAATTTTAGAATCCTCAAATTCTAAAAGGAAAAAAAGTTATGCTCAAATTTCAGTTTTTTTTGAATTTTGGTTAAATCAGGTCAAACTACTTATTCAAGAAGTATTAGTGTTACTAAATAATTATTCAAGAATATTAGTGTTACTAAATAATTATTATAGTTTTTTTTTGAATTTTGGTCTAATCTGGTCAAACTGTGGTCAAACTATGGTCGCACTACTTATTCAAGAAATATTAGTGTTACTACATAATTATTCAAGAATATTAGTGTTACTAAATAATTATTTCAATTTTTTGAATTTTGGTCAAATTTGGTCAAACTGTGGTTGAACTACTTATTTAAGAAATATTAGTGTTACTAAATAATTACTGTTTTGGAATGACATCTTACTATTGTCAAATTATGGTCAAATTACTTCATGCTCAAGCTAAGCTCCTGATGGTTAATAGGATTGACATCTTACTATTGTCAGGAAAACAACAAGTGCAGACTTGAAAACGAGGGGGAATAGAACCCGGAAGTTAAGCGTGCTTAGACTGGAGTAGTGAGAGGATGGGTGACCGGCCGGGAAATTAGATGATTTGTAATGATGTGGGGTGATTGGAGATTAGAGGTTAAATAGAGCAGTGATGAGGGGTGATTAGAGATTAAAGTAGAAAATAATTCAGAAATTTGAAAACCGAAAAAAATAAAAAAATCAAAAAAATTACGGAACAATACCTTTAGTCCCGGTTGGTAGCTCCAAACAGTGGCCACGTGGACAGCCTTTAGTCCCGGTTCGTGTAAGAACCGGGACTAAAGGGGGAGGCTTTAGTAATGAAC
This sequence comes from Triticum urartu, assembly GCF_056163025.1. NCBI lineage: Eukaryota > Viridiplantae > Streptophyta > Magnoliopsida > Poales > Poaceae > Triticum > Triticum urartu. Next base: position 27,312,241 of record NC_141873.1, read on the forward strand.
TGGGACTAAAGGCCCTCTAGAACCGTGACAAATGGCCCTTTTTCTACTAGTGTGCATCCGTTGCATGGCAATCCCTACTCCTTGCATTGACATCAATTGATGGGCATCTCCCTAGCCCATTGATTAGCCGCGTCAATGTGAGACTTTCTCCTTTTTGTCTTCTCCACATAACCCCCTTTCATTGTATTCTATTCCACCCATAGTGCTATATCCATGGCTCACGCTCATGTATTGCGTGAAAGTTGAAAAAAGTTTGAGATCACTAAAGTATGAAACAATTGTTTGGCTTGTCATCGGGGTTGTGCATGATGAGAGCATTCTTGTGTGACGAAAATGGAGCATGACCAAACTATATGATTTTGTAGGGATGAACTTTCTTTGGCCATGTTATTTTGAGAAGACATGATTGCTTAGTTAGTATGCTTGAAGTATTATTATTTTTATGTCAATATTAAAATTTTATCTTGAATCTTTCGGATCTGAATATTCATGCCACAATAAAGAAAAATACATTGAGAAATATGTTAGGAAGCATTCCACATCAAAAATTCTGTTTTTATCATTTACCTACTCGAGGACAAGCAGGAATTAAGCTTGGGGATGCTGATACGTCTCCGACGTATCTATAATTTTTTATTGTTCCATGCTATTATATTATCTGTTTTGGATGTTTATGGGCTTTACTAAACACTTTTATATTATTTTTGGGACTTACCTATTAACCGGAGGCCCAGCCCAAATTGTTGTTTTCTCGCCTATTTCGGTGTTTCGAAGAAAAGGAATATCAAACAGAGTCCAAACGGAATGAAACCTTCGGGGGATTTATTTTTTGAACAGAAGCAATCCAGGAGACTTGGAGTAGACGTCACGAAAGCTTCGAGGAAGCCATGAGGCAGGGAGGCGCGCCCTACCCCCCTGGGCACGCCCCCCACCCTCGCGGGCCCCTCGTGGCTCCCCTGACCGACTTCTTTGGCCTATATATGTCCATATACCCTAAAAACATCAGGAGGCAGAATAGATCGGGAGTTCCGCCGCCAGAAGCCTCCGTAGCCACCGAAAACCAATCTAGACCCGTTCCGGCACCCTCTTCATCATCCCTCTCCGGTGGCCATCTTCATCATCCCGGCGCTCTCCATGACGAGGAGGGAGTAGTTCACCCTCGGGGCTGAGGGTATGTACTAGTAGCTATGTGTTTGATCTCTCTCTCTCTCTCATGTTCTTGACTCGGTACGATCTTGATGTATCGCGAGCTTTGCTATTATAGTTGGATCTTATGATGTTTCTCCCCCTCTACTCTCTTGTAATGGATTGAGTTTTCCCTTTGAAGTTATCTTATCGGATTGAGTCTTTAAGGATTTGAGAACACTTGATGTATGTCTTGCATGTGCTTATCTGTGGTGACAATGGGATATCACGTGATCCACTTGATGTATGTTTTGGTGATCAACTTTCGAGTTTCGTGACCTCGTGAACTTATGCATAGGGGTTGGCACACGTTTTCATCTTGACTCTCCGGTAGAATCTTTGGGGCACTCTTTGAGGTTCTATGTGTTGGTTGAATAGATGAATCTGGCATTGTGTGATGCATATCGTATAATCATACCCACGGGTACTTGAGGTGACATTGGAGTATCTAGGTGACATTAGGGGTTTGGTTGATTTGTGTCTTAAGGTGTTATTCTAGTACGAACTCTTGAATAGATCGATCAGAAAGAATAACTTTGAGGTGGTTTCGTACCCTACAATAATCTCTTCGTTTGTTCTCCGCTATTAGTGACTTTGGAGTGACTCTTTGTTGCATGTTGAGTGATAGTTATATGATCTTATTATGTTATTATTATTGAGAGAACTTGCACTAGTGAAAGTATGAACCCTAGGCCTTGTTTCCTAGCATTGCAATACCGTTTATGCTCATTTTTATCGCTTGCTACCTTGCTGTTTTTACATTTTCAGATTACAAAAACCTTTATCTACCATCTATATTGCACTTGCATCACCATCTCTTCGCCGAACTAGTGCACCTATACAATTTACCATTGTATTGGGTGTGTTGGTGACACAAGAGACTCTTTGTTATTTGGTTGCAGGGTTGTTTGAGAGAGACCGTCTTCAACCTACGTCTCCCATGGATTGATAAACCTTAGGTCATCCACTTGAGGGAAATTTGCTACTGTCCTACAAACCTCTGCACTTGGAGGCCCAACAACGTCTACAAGAAGAAGGTTGTGTAGTAGACATCAATCACCATCGTCACCGGCGCGACACCTTGATCTCCATCGTAGCATCGTTGTCGTCTCGCCAACTATTGCTTCTACAACTATCGCTACTGCTTAGTGATAAATTAAAGCAATTACATGGCGATTCCATTTCATACAATAAAGCGACAACCATATGGCTCCTGCCAGTTGCCGATAACTCCGTTACAAAACATGATCATCTCATACAATAAAATATAGCATCATGCCTTGATCATATCACATCACAACATGCCATGCAAAAACAAGTTAGACGTCCTCTACTTTGTTGTTGCAAGGTTTACGTGGCTGCTACGGGCTGAGTAAGAACCGTTCTTACCTACGCATTACAACCACAACGATAGTTCGTCACGTTAGTGATGTTTTAACCTTCAACAAGGACCGGGCGTAGTCACACTCGGCTCAACTAAAATTGGAGAAACTGACACCCGCCAGCCACCTGTGTGCAAAGCACGTCGGTAGAACCCGTCTCACGTAAGCGTACGCGTAATGTCAGTCCGGGGTGCTTCATCCAACAATACCGCCGAACCAAAGTATGACATGCTGGTAAGCAGTATGACTTATATCGCCCACAACTCACTTGTGTTCTACTCGTGCATATAACATCTACGCATAAACCTGGCTCTGATACCACTATTGGGGAATGTAGTAATTTCAAAAAAATTCCTACGCACACGCAAGATCATGGTGATGCATAACAACGAGAGGGGAGAGTATCGTCTACGTACCCTCGTAGACCGTAAGCAGAAGCGTTATGACAACGCGGTTGATGTAGTCGTACGTCTTCACGATCAACCGATCCTCAGTACCGAACGTACGGCACCTCCGCGTTCAGCACATGTTCAGCTCGGTGACGTCCCGCGAACTCACGATCCAGTAGAGCTTTGGGAAGAGCTTCGTCAGCACGATGGCGTGGTGACGGTGTTGATGAAGCTACCGACGCAGGGCTTCGCCTAAGGACCGCTACAATATGACCGAGGTGGACTATGATGGAGGGGGGCACCGCACACGGCTACACTAGTACAGAACCGGGCAATAGCACCAGTTCATAAGGCCCTTTAGTGCCGGTTCGGTAACCGGCACTAAATTGTAGGCACTAAAGCCCCCCCCCCTTTAGTACCGGTTCAGCATGAACCGGTGCTAAAGGAAAACCATGTGGCACGAGCCAGCTCCGTCGGCGCGTAGGACATTAGTACCAGTTGGTAACACCAACCGGTACTAAATGTTTGGGTGTGTTTTGGTTTTATTTTTTATTTTTACTTTAATTTTGTGTTTTCAATTTAACTTAGTGATTGTTTTACATTATAATGAGTTGTTAAATTATTAGGTGATTAGTTTGACTGGATGCGTGGATCCTAGCAAAGTCATCAAGTATATGGCATATCCATATTATATATACTTGATCACCTACTTAAGTGATCGAGGTAATATGGATATGGCATATCCTTGATCACTTAGCTAGAATCCATCCAGTTGAAACTAATATGCAATTTCTTTCATAAATGATATAATAACTCATCATCATCATATTAATTAATATAAAAACTCTTGCATCATATATATCATCACCAACGGTTTTCATAGCAAAGATATCATCGAGTTCAACATGGTAATGATATTATAAGCGTTCATAACACCACAAAAGCAAATCACTCTTTGAGATTAAGTTCAGGACGAAGAACATGGACATGAGAGGACAAGTACTAAGAGCATGAACTAGCTAATTAATCACTCCTGCTGCTCTCTCTCAAGTAAAATAGCATAGAACATGTATAGCTTTGCTGATTCATCATATTGGAGCATGCAGATGAACCTGTCTCCTAATCGTGGGTTGCGCTTCTGATTGCTTCCCCCTAGTACTTCCCTGTGATCGTTCACAATTTTGCTCCAGTCTTTTACTATTAAGCATTCCTCGCTATTAGAAATCCTGAATGCACTAAAGTGCATTGTAGGATATCTTGGCCGTAAGCTAACAATATTCATGGTACCTTTAGTCTCGATCCAATCAGGCACAACATTCATCGGGAGTCCCTGTTGAAGAACATCGTATAGTAACATACTTAGCAATGAAGTTTAGCTTAAAAAAATAATGTATGCAAAAGATGCACTCAGGAGAAATAGTAGAAATCTTACCATCTTTCCTAAATATATGTGACCGTAGTTCAGTACGAACACTATTGGTCGCATGTTTTGAGTACTAACATTTCTAAGTGCAGGAAAGAAATTTGTCTTGACAGCATCAAGATCCTCAAGCCATGAAACATAATGACTTGTCTCCTCGCAGTTTAGTTCAGCCCCGGGACAGTGGACGGTCCTGTCTACCAAGCGCCGGACATGTTTGCTTGATTGGAAGTAAGCTGTCAATATAAATTGAGATCTATTAATTATTCAACTGGTTCAAATAATCTCATATCGAAGACATAAATATGGTTGAGAAACTCACATAATGGTAGAACTCGAGGCGTCTGCACATCGACCCAGATGTCTCTATTACCTTCAATATCATCTTCCGGACGAATATCAAAGGTGATAACCATATCAGGCTCAAATGCATAAGCGTTGCATAGTGCTTGCCAAGTTTTGCATTCAAAATAGGTGTATGTGTCTGCATTGTATAATTTGACGTTGAAGGTATAACCATGCTCGGTCTTCAAGTAAACTCTTTTTACCTCCATAGTTTCATTAGGACTGAAACCTATCTTATCCAAGACAAAAATTCTTACATGGCAGGGGATACGCTAGTAAAATAGTGAAAATTAAAATTAAAAGTTGAAGCAAATGAAGCATAAGTCATGCTTAATTACGAAAAAAGACTTGTCGTTGTGACTTACTGTATCCACTTCGAAGTTCTCATCCAGCTTGATGCTGAAGCGTCTATCATCAACTAGAAAATTTCTGCCGCACAGGCCGCGCTGGTCTTCGCAGTATTCGCGCTGGTCTATCATCAACTCATATAACTAAATTAAATATATACCTAACATATAATTTATATCTAATTCATCTAACATTTGACATTAATATCTAACATATGTTCATATATAGGTGAAACATTAAACACTTACTAGTTCTATTAATTCAACTAAATAAACTAGTTCTATTAATTCAACTAAGCATTTACTAAAAATAAACTAGTTCTATTAATTTCTTACTAAAATAAAGTAGGTAGTTCTATATAGTAATATTTTGATTAGATCATCAAATCTCATATACCTAAATTTTCTTACTAGAAATAAACTTGTTCTATTAATTTTCATACTAAAAATAAACTAGTTATATTAATTCAGCTAGTTCAAATCTCATATATATACCTAATTAATATCTAGCTATACTAATTCAACTAGTTCAACTTGTTCTAATTCATGTAAAATATATTTGACATTAATATTTAACATCTTTTCTATATAATTCATCTAACATTAACATTCTAACATTATTATCTACGTAATTTATCTAACATTAATCTAAACAAATGAAAATAGAAAATAAGTAAAAACAATGTGTGTGTGTATGTGTGTGTGTGTGGTGTGTGTGTGTGTGTCTATGTGTGTGTATGTGTGTGTGTACGAGCGGGGGGCGGCGGCGTACGGGCGGCGTCGGGCGACGACAGGGACGGGCGCGGCGGGCGAGAGGCGGCGGCGACGAGCGCGGCGCGCGGGGGCGACGGCGACGACGGGTGGCGGGGGCGACGGCGATGACGGCGACGACGGGTGGCGTGGGCGACGGCGGTGACGGCGACGACGGGCGGCGGGGGCGGCGAGGGCGGCGCGCGATGGGCGACGGGCGCGGCGAAGAAGTTGGATCGAGAAGAAGTACTGGTGGTTGATGAAACTGATTTTTTTGTAAGTGACATATATATAGGAGGGGTCTTTAGTACCGGTTGGAGCCACCAACCGGTACTAAAGGCCAATTTTCGCCAGGCCAAGGGGCGTGAAATGACCCCTTTAGTACCGGTTCGTGCCACGAACCGGTACTAAAGACCCCCCCCCCCTTTAGTACCGGTTGGACCCACCAACCGGTACTAATGGTTGTGCGCTGCCACCGGCGGTGCACAATGTTTAGTCCCACCTCGCCGAGTGAAGGGCAGCCGCACTGGTTTATAAACCCAGTCGTGGCTGCTCCTTCGAGCTTCTCTATATAGCAGGCCCTTCTAGGGCACGCTGCCCTGGAGTCTGTTGGCCCTTCTGGGCCTGCATTTGCACACCCTAGGTCTGGCAGGCCCACTGGGCAGCGCGCCAACAAATTTTTTATAGTTTTTTCTTTTCTGCATTATTTATTTTCTTCTATTTATTTTTGAGTAATTTTTTATATAGTTTTTTTTCTTTTCTGCATTATTTATTTTCTTCTATTTATTTTTTAGTAATTTTTTTGTATAGTTTTTTATTTTCTGTATTATTTCTTTTCTTCTATTTATTTTCTTTTATTTCCAGTTTGTACACGAAGTGCGTCCAGTTTTTGCCGTGACCCTCTCTACTCTTTCGCACATGCTATGCGGGTGAAATGATGATACCATGTCAAGTTTCAACATTTTCAGAATTCATTTTGTAGTGATTTTCAATTTCACGGTCATTTAGCTCTCTAAACAATTAGGTAAGTGACCAAAAACAACAAATGATGTCAGAACATGTTGGAAATTGATGACGTCGCTTTGAATGCTGCATACTGAACACAAAAGAAGTCCGGAGTTCAAATAAGTTTAAAAAACATTGAAGTGCCCGTGTAACAGATGAGTTCTCGTCCGAAACACTGATACTCCGAAAGAGTTTGTCCAGTTTGTACACGAAGTGCGTCCAGTTTTAGCCGTGACCCTCTCTACTCTTTCGCACATGCTATGCGGGTGAAATGATGATACCATGCCAAGTTTCAACATTTTCAGAATTCATTTTGTAGTGATTTTCAATTTCACGGTCATTTAGCTCTCTAAACAATTAGGTAAATGACCGAAAAACAACAAATGATGTCAGAACATGTTGAAAATTGATGACATCGCTTTGAATGCTGCATACTGAACACAAAAGAAGTGCGGAGTTCAAATAAGTTTAAAAAACATTGAAGTGCCCGTGTAACAGATGAGTTCTCGTCCGAAACCCGGATACTCTGAAAGAGTTTGTCCAGTTTGTACACGAAGTGCGTCCAGTTTTTGCCGTGACCCTCTCTACTCTTTCGCACATGCTATGCGGGTGAAATGATGATACCATGCCAAGTTTCAACATTTTCAGAATTCATTTTGTAGTGATTTTCAATTTCACGGTCATATAGCTCTCTAAACAATTAGGTAAATGACCGAAAAACAACAAATGATATCAGAACATGTTGGAAATTTATGACGTCGCTTTGAATGCTGCATACTGAACACAAAAGAAGTCCGGAGTTCAAATAAGTTTAAAAAACATTGAAGTGCCCGTGTAACAGATGAGTTCTCGTCCGAAACCCTGATACTCCGAAAGAGTTTGTCCAGTTTGTACACGAAGTGCGTCCAGTTTTTGCCGTGACCCTCTCTACTCTTTCGCACATGCTATGCGGGTGAAATGATGATACCATGCCAAGTTTCAACATTTTTAGAATTCATTTTGTAGTGATTTTCAATTTCATGGTCATTTAGCTCTCTAAACAATTAGGTAAATGACCGAAAAATAACAAATGATGTCAGAACATGTTGGAAATTGATGACGTCCCTTTGAATGCTGCATACTGAACACAAAAGAAGTCCGAAGTTCAAATAAGTTATTAAAAATAAAAAAGAGGTGCAATGCTGGTTAATTTGCTTCAAGCCTTTCGGAATAGTGTAGACTACACTGCACATAGCTCAGTGCAATCTATGCTATTTCGAAAGGCTTGAAGCTAATCAACATGCAGGTGAGCATTGCGCCTCTTCGTCATTGTCTGTGCACTCACGGCTTATAAACCGCTCATACTGCCTCTCTCTTGGCGAGGTGGGACTAAAATTCAGCTTACTAAGAAACTCTAGTACCGGTTCATGGCATGAACCGGTACTAAAGGTCTTCGTGGGGGCCCCAGCCTGACCATAGCCTGACACAGCCTCATTAGTACTGGTTCGTGGCATGAACCGGCACTAAAGGTTGCCCATGAACCGGTACTAATGATGCCCGCCCGCCTAGCCGTTGGAACCGGCACTAATGGTCACATTAGTGCCGGCTCAAATTCAAACCGGCACTAACGTGCTTCACATTTGACCCTTTTTCTACTAGTGCTAAGAGATCAATGATCAATTGTTGTGTCTCCAAGGGGTGCCCCCTCCCTGTATATAAATGATTGGAGGAGGGGGAGGGGCCAGCCTCGTATGGCGCGCCCCATGAGGAGTCCTACTCCCACCGGGAGTAGGACTCCTCCCTTCCAAGTAGGAGTAGGAGAGGAGAAGGAAGGGAGAGAAGGAGAGAAGGAAAGGGGGGCATCGCCCCCCCCTCCTTGTCCAATTCATACTAGAGGGGGAGGGGACGCGCGGCTGCCCTGGCCGCCCCTCCTCTTCTCCCACTAAGGCCCATTAGGCCCAATATATTCCCCGGGGGGTTCCGGTAACCCCCTGGTACTCCGGTATATGTCCGAAACCTTCCGAAACACTTCCGATGTCCGAACATAGTCGTCCAATATATCGATCTTTATGTATCGACCATTTCGAGACTCCTCGTCATGTCCGTGATCATATCCGGGACTCCGAACTACCTTCGGTACATCAAAACACAAAAACTCATAATACCGATCGTCACAAACTTTAAGCATGCAGACCCTACGGGTTCGAGAACTATGTAGAGATGACCGAGACACGTCTCCGGTCAATAACCAATAGAGGAACCTGGATGCTCATATTGGTTCCTACATATTCTACGAAGATCTTTATCGGTCAAACCACATAACAACATACATTGTTCCTTTGTCACACTACAAGAAATATGTCAACTTGTGACCCTCACTATTGGTCTCTAAAAGGTCATTGATTTTCATTTGCGACCTTTTTTTGACCAAAAACAGAAGGTCAAAAGCTGGCAGTTGTAAACTGAAATTAACGACCTTCTCTGTGAGAAGGTCGTGGAATTCCACGACCAAAACCAAAGGTCGTTGATTCTATGACCTTCTGTTTTGGTCGCTAGCTCTGTGCCCAGGCCACGTCGGATCTGACGTGGCAAACTGACATGGCAAAATTGCGACCAATTGAAAAGGTCGTTGATAAGATTCAGCCCGGTCCAATTCGACACTTTACATGGGCCGAGCCCAACAATTCAGCCTATTTGTGTTTTTTCTCATATTAATTTTGGTCGGGTAGATGGGCCAAGCCCAACATTTCAGCCTTGTTATTTTTGGGCCTAGGCCTTTTTGTTTTCTTGGCCTTCACCTTTTCACAATTGATTTTTAAGCGATTTTATTCACTTTCCTGAATTTTTTGATTTGTGGCCTTTTTAGGGCCCAAGTAGTATTTGTTTCATTTCTGATGTATCAGCAATTAATGAACCGATCCTCAAAAAAACAATAAATAATCAACATTTCCAATATTTCAATCACCCAAATTTTCACAAATGGCGACCAAAATGAGTATATTATATATATTACAATCATGCATAGTTCACATCATCTAGTAATTTACAACACCCAGGAAGTGCAAACACCCAGGAACATCAAGGAACATCTCTGAAGTAAACACCCAGGAACACCCAGGAATAAACACCGAGGAACATAAAACACCTAGGAAGATAAAACTAGCTACAAAGATGAAGTGTTCCCTTCTTCGAACTTCTTTAGCCTAGAGCTCCTGTAGAAGAGAGGAAATTATGTTATCATGGCTGCCAATGAAAGCAATATCTTCCAACAAAGAACAACTAGGAAAAGAATAATGAACAGAATAATAAACAGATACACAAGCAGCTAGGAGCATGGATAACAATAGTATACTGTTGCTGAGGCATTAGTATGGATAACAGAATAATGAAGTATGGATAACAGGAACAACACCTAATATATTATACTACTGCTGAGGCATTAGTATAATGAACAGAACTTCCTGAAGTATACTGCTGCTGCTGAAGTATACAGTTGCTGCTGCTGAGTTTGCATTAGTTTACAAATCTTACAGAATAATTTGTTTATGCTAGGAATGCATCAGTTTGTACAATACTATAAAGGGCAAATAAAACAACAGAATTGCATAGGGAAAATAAAACGTTTTAACCTGCTGTTGTTCTACACTTCAACATGGATAACAAATCTAACGACGATGGTGGTCGTCATCCTTGCGTTGATTAGTTAAAGATAAGAGCAGCAGAGCAAATATGTGTATTACGCAGACAAACAGGGGTGCTCCTGTTGGGTTGCAACATGAAAGAGCCAGGTTTTTATTACTGCTAAAAAATACTTAGCAACCACAACAGATTATGATCAAAGGAATGGCAACGAATCTAAGGGTTTATTTTTGGCAAAATATCCAAGGTTGAGGAATCCAAAAATGCAAAAAAAACACCGATCAACTGTAGTTGTTTAACCATCACCACACTAACGAACATGTGTTCAAGAGAGTTGTTTGATCCAAAGAATTGAAGACAAATAAACGAAAGAGAAATGTTTCAATTCTATTCAGAAGTATAGTCCAAGCAATATCTGACTTATGATGAAATGCATAGGTCCAGCCGATGACTACACAGCAGCAACTACTTCAGAATTGGCTGGAGAAATGCTTATCCTTTTTATTCTTCAACGACATAAAAAGAAATGCCAACACAGCACCATCAACAACAGACTCTCACCCAACTAATATACTAGAACTAGATCAACCAAGCATCAGTTTTAAAAAGCTCTGTTTAAGATACTTCAACGACGTAAAATCTCAGTAGCATCTCCTTGTAACATGATATGCTCAGCTGACAAACGATTCACATGCAACTCCTCTACATTATATCACACCAACACACGGAGCTGCATCTCTAGATGAGGAACAAAAAAACGTTGATGGCATGCTAAGCATCAGTTTTAAAAAGCTCAATTTTAGATCATCAAAGACCGGAAAGGCCACAGCAGTCTAAATGTTTCACATCCTGTGCCCAGAACAACATCATCATCGTCACGGAAAGGCCGCAGCGGTCTGAACAGTCAGCTATCCAAAAAACATAGTGACCCACATCACCAATGAGCTACTGTGAGCATGTAAGGACCAGATACAATGCAGAGCTACTAAGCAAATGGGATCGGGCAGAAGGGCAAAGAGAGGGAGGTGGCTACCTTCTCCACAGGGGAACTTCCTGGTGGTGATGTTGAGCAGCATCCTGACCGGGCCCTTGACCTTCAGCTGCTTCTCCTTGGCGCCCTTCACCAGATCTGAGGTCACTGTTCAACACACGCACGCACAAACGCATCAGATCGGAGGTGCACAAATCCAGCCTCATCCAACCAAGCACTAACAAACACATGAATGATACTAACATAAGCCATATAGTACTCTTGGAAGTGTGCAGTGAATTTGCACAGGAGTACGTACGTACAACACAATAGAAACCTCAAGAATCACGGTGTGGAATACAATGGGGAATGTTTGTTTGGTCGAGGATGGGTCAGGCGCCCTTGATCACGAGACGGGGCAGCCCAGGCTGTTGATGCAGTACTTGCTCACACTACCCAAGAACATCCTGTTCAACCAAAGGAACCGGATCAGCTTGTTTCTTTCATACATGAAAGGTGACGCCTATCACACAAGCAGGCAGGCAACTGTCCTAGAAACTTCATGATCTAAATAGATTACAAGATGAACTCCCGGAAAAAAATCGCTAAATGAACTGATCTAGAAGGTTACTACAGTGCTACTACATGGCTGCACTAAAGAATGTGAAGATGCAGTTCTAGATACGTAGGATTTGAATCAATTTTGGTTGTACAAGTAGAGTTCTTCACTGTGACCGTGAGAGATTTCCATGAAGCAGTGCAAGTCAGTTTTCAGTAGCTACTACTAAGACAGACTGCCTGAACAGTTCTATCCGCGGCATTCAGTTCTATGGAAATAAAAATGCTATGCCAAGGCGCAAATGCGCTATAGATCAAGAGAAATTTATATATACACATGCAGTTTCATGTATGCAGGAGCAGATGTAACACATACTTCACACTGTATCAGATTCATAATGACACATCCTAGCAAAACTGAAGCTAATTTCGATCACGCAGTTGCCGCCATGGGCAAAGCTCTGTAGCAGGCTCGCCTGGCCACTCAGACAATATCCTCGATCTGCAAGGGCAAGAACAAGAGTAAGTTTTGGTCACGGTAATAAGATGATGATATAAAAAAATGATTGGCGGATGGTGAAATGTACACAAGACAGCATGTTTTATTGCTTCCTTCTGATTGCTCACACCAATAACATCCCGGTCCTATGTTTGCAGTACAGAAAGCCACAAAGAATTTGGTGGCAGACAGAATATTTATGCTTCCCTTTTCAATGGAGCCCCAAACCAAATACACCCTCGTCAATAATGCAAGTCCGTAGATGCAATGTAACATTGGACCACTAAATGACTATGTAAAGCATGATAATGGCCTAACTAGATCTGAGATTTCACACAAGTGGCAACTATACTAGTACAATAGTGCACCCATGTCTCATGAAAAGCACGATCCTCGTACTACAATTGCTTATTAGATCTAAACTACAAATCGAAATGGCTAGACATCACAGATCACATGCTTAAATTAGGAACTACGAACAGTTCATGTTCCTGATAAATTCAGAAGGGTCGCACAGATCGAACACTAATTGCCGCATTCCCGGGGGGAAAACAATTAGACCTACATGGGAAGGTAATCCAGTAATCCGATCACGGTTCAAATTGCGCATCAATTACAGCCTAAATATTCCAGACTAGAGAAGATCTGACATCGAAAGGGGCGAGAGATGGGATGAGATGGGGTATGACGAACCAGGATACCGTGCTCGAGGCAGTAAAGTTCCCAGCACGCATGGCCGAACTGGATTACAGGAAGTCGCCAGGATGCCGACGCCGACGAGCGTGGCCGGCAGGATGCCGAAGACGAAGTCGCTGAAGGAGATGTTGTAGCTCCGAGGCGCGCGCCGTGGTGCTCCTGCCATGGGTCGGGCGCGCGAGGACGGTCGGGCTACTCCCGCTTCTCCTCCAGAGGCCTCCGCCGTGCGCTGCTCCCACGTGAGCCCTGCATGTCACCCAAGGAGAGGAGAGGACCAATATGTTAGGAACCGCGGTAGAGGGAGGGGAGGCGCGGAGTGTCGTGCGCGTACGTGCTCGTGGCGGGGCACGCCGCCATCCTGGCCGTGGACTACCTTCCTATGGTCGCCGGGCCGGCGAAACGAGGCGTTGCGCGACAAAATCCCAAGGACGGAGTGGTTGGTTGGCTCAGAGTGGATAAGGCTAGGAGTGAACGGGAGGGAGGGAGGAGCTCGATCTCGTCTACGGTGAGGGTCGTCGATGGTGGGCGGCGGTGGATCGAGATCTGAGGAAGGGAGAGGGTGACTTGGAGATGGGGATATGGGATCGAGGGGCGTGGGAGAGGGTGGAGCAGCGGCGCTTGGGGGTGGGGGTCGAGCTCCGCCGGAGGGAGGTGGCCGACGCACGCAGGAGGGAAGGAGGAGAGGGGAGGCGACGGGGTTTGCCATGGGAGGGAGCGGGGAGGGGAGGAGGAGAGGAGAGCGAGGGGAGAAAGAAAGGAGGCGGGGGGTGAATGAAAAATGTCCACGAGGACTAGGGTTTCAGCTTAGGCGGGCTTGGGGTGAGGACAGCCGTTAGATCCGCAAAAATCCAACGGTGTTCCATCCACGATCCGCGTGAAACGCCCATGGACCAGTCAAAATGCAGTACACGCATACGATGTGATGACCATCTAAATTGGTCATGGTTAACTACAAAATTGGTCGTAGTTAACTAAAAATCAATTTTGTATTTTTCGAGTGCTCGAAATAAGTTTTTTTGTGAAGGACCTATAATATATTTGTTGCAAAATTGGATCAAATCATTTTTCTAAAATACTAGGTCATATTTAATTCACAATTGACCAAATAGTTGGGTGTAAAATGTTTTGATCCACCTCTCGTGAAAAAAACAAATTTTCGCCGATTCAGTTGGAAGCGGGTCAAATTTGAACTGTAGCTGCCTTGTAGTTTGCTCTTTATTTTTTCCAAAAATCGTTTCTAGGTACATAAGTATCTATTAAATTAGAGAAAAACCAAAAAATTCTAAGATTCAACCACTAGCTAGGAACAGTTATTCCCGCCGTTTTGACCGCATTTTGAAACCGGCATAAAAATTCAAAAAAATCAAAAAATTGGGAAACCTTCGCATTGTGTCGTTATATGTGGCCAAGTTCCCAGGAAAAATAACAAACTTGTAATACGTCAATTATTTTTAAAAAGTGTTCTTAGAAACGAGCTATCAAGTGTGGAGATCAATGGCTTTCAAGCCAAATGATCAATTTAAGGCCACATTCATGGCATAGTTTGTTCAAATGATCTCATATTGTGCAAAAGGGTGCATATTGAAAAGGCAAACAATGTTGCCTAAGGAAGTTTTCATTTTCTTTGGACGAAAAAACCATTTGCCATTTTTCGAGTGCCCAAAAGGAGGTTTTTTTGTGAAGGACCTCCCAAATAATTGTTGCAAAATTAGACCAAATCATTTTTCTAAAATACTAGGCCATATTTAATGCACAATTTACCAAATGGTTGGGTGTCAAAAGTTTTGATCCACCTCTTGTGAAAAAGACAAATTTCTGCCGATTTAATAGAAAGCGGGTCAAATTTGAACTGCGGCTGCCTCATAGTTTGCTATTTATTTTTTCCAAAAATCATTACTAGGTACAAAAGTATCTATTTAATCAGAGAAACGCCAAAAAAATTCCAAGATTCAACCACTAGCTAGGAACGGTCAAGCCCGCCGTTTTGACCGCATTTTGAAACAGGCATAAAAAATTCAAAAAAAATCAAAAAATTGGGAAGCCTTCGCATTGTGTCATTATATGTGACCAAGTTACCAGGAAAAATAACAAACTTGTAATACGGCAATTATTTTTAAAAAGTGTTCTCAGAAATGAGCTATCATGCGTGGAGATTCATGGCTTTCAAGCCAAATGATCAATCTTATGGCCACATTCATGGCATAGTTTGTTCAAATGATCTCATATTTTGCACAAGGGTGCATATTGGAATTCCAAACAATGTTGCCTAAGGGACTTTTTATTTTCTTTGCACGGAAAATTCATTTTCCATTTTCCGAGTGCCCGAATTGAGTTCTTTTTGTGAAGGACCTACCATATATTTGTTGCAAAATTGGACCAAATCAATTTTGTAAAATACCAGGCCATATTTGAATCACAATTGACCAAATGTTTGGGTGTCAAAAGCCTTGATCCACCTCTGGTGAAAAAGACAAATTCCCGCCGATTCAGTAGGAAGCGGGTCAAATTTGAACTGCAGCTGCCTCATAGTTTGCTCTTTATTTTTTTCAAAAAAATCATTTCTAGATACATAAGTATGTATTTAATCAGAGAAATATTAAAAGTTTTCCAAGATTCAACCACTAGTTAGGAACGGTCAAACCGCCGTTTTCATCGCATTTCGAAACAGGCTTAAAAAATAAAAAATAAAAATTGGGAAACCTTCGCATTGTGTCATTATATGTGACCAAGTTTCCAGGAAAATAACAAACTTGTAATACGGCAATTATTTTTAAAAAGTGTTCTAAAAAATGAGCTATCATGCGTGGAGATTCATGGCTTTCAAGCCAAATGATCAATCTTATGGCCACATTCATGGCATAGTTTGTTCAAATGATCTCATATTGTGTACAAGGGTGCGTATTGGAATTCCAAACAATGTTGCCCGAGGGACTTTTTATTTTCTTTGCACGGAAAATTCATTTTCCATTTTCCGAGTGCCTGAATTGAGTTTTTTTTGTGAAGGACCTACCATATATTTGTTGCAAAATTGGACCAAATCAATTTTCCAAAATACTAGGCCATATTTGATTCACAATTGACCAAATTGTTGGGTGTCCAAAGCCTTAATCCACCTCTAGTGAAAAAGACAAATTCCCGCTGATTTAGTAGGAAGCGGGTTAAATTTGAACTGCATCTGCCTCATAGGTTACTCTTTATTTTTTCAAAAAATCATTTCTAGATACATAAGTATCTATTTAATCAGAGAAACATCAAAAGTTTTCCAAGATTCAACCACTAGCTAGGAACGGTTAAACCCGCCGTTTTCATCGCATTTCGAAACGGGCATAAATTTTTTTAGAAAAATCAAAAAAATGGAAACCTTCGCATTGTGTCATTATATGTGACCAAGTTTCCAGGTAAAATAATAAACTTGTAATAGGACAATTATTTTTAAAAAGTATTCTCAAAAATGAGTTATCATGCGTGAAGATTCGGGGCTTTCGAGCCAAATGATCAAACTTATGGCCACATTCATGGCATAGTTTGTTCAAATGATCTCATATTGTGCACAAGGGTGCATCTTGGAATTGCAAACAATGTTGCCTAAGGGAGTTTTCATTTTCTTTGCACGGAAAATTCATTTTCCATTTTTTGAATGCCCAAAATGAGTTTTTTTGTGAAGGAGCTACCATATATTTATTGCAAAATTGGACCAAATCATTTTTATAAAATATTAGGCCATATTTAATGCATAATTGACAAAATGGTTTGGTGTCAAAAGTTTTGATCCACCACTTGTGAAAAAGACAAATTTCTGCCGATTCAGTAGGAAGCGGGTCAATTTTAAACTGCATCTACCTTATTGTTTGCTCTTTATTTTTCCCAAAAATCAGTTCTAGTTACATAAGTATATATTTAATCATAAATACATGGTTTGGTGGCGATACGTCGAGGTTTGGATGTGGCCCAGGGCCCCAACTCCAAAGCGCGTAAACTCGCATGCCCGTCGTGTGGTCACCGCGTGACCTTGGCGTTGACATGCGTTCTGGGAGGCCTAGGCATGTCTAGTGGGTTGGGCACTCCCCAGGTAGGTGCTAGGAAGAAAATTACAACAGAAGAATCTCATGAGGAGACTGACCTATGCTCAAAGATGCATTAGCAGTCAAGTGTTTGATTAGCGGTATGGGAAATGCACATGGCCAATGGGCGTGAGTTCTGGCTGAGGATGATCATCTACTAAGGAGAATGTCTTAACAAATTTTTAGCTCAAAAGGAGGATCCTAGGTGGTACTTGCTTTGCCAAGTACCACGCCAGACAAAATTATGAATGTTGAAGCTGGGCTCAAAATAATGAATGGATTGAGCTGAAATTTGGTGGAGGATGGTTATTTGGGCATAGGAAAGCATTGTAGAAAATTGATACCATTTGGACATGCCAAAGTAGTACTTCCTTCACAATGCTCTTGTATGGACAGAAACTTGGGAAAACTTGTGAGAGAGATTGGATGAATGAAATGAGCTCAAAATTGGTGTAGGTAAGTTACATAGGTATGGTCATGTGCTGGTAAATTTTCAGATCATTTGGGTAAGGCTAGATAGTACTTACTTCACAAAGCTTCTCTCGAGGTAGAAACTTTGGAAATTTCCTGAGAAAGATTTCCTAGGAAAATTTAGCTGAATATTATCATGTGGCAATGATTTGGGTATGGAAGAGTGCCCAAAAAGTTTGAGGGTAATAGGAGGGGTCTAGATAACACTTGCTTTGCAACATGCCAATTTGGCCATAAAATATAAATTGAACCTGGGCTCACATAGATGATTTGACTGAGCTGCAATTTGGAGGAGGGTGATAATTTGGGCATATGAAGGAATTGCATAAATTTAATGTCATTTCGATATATAAAAAAGGTACTTCCTTCACAATACTTCTAGGTGGACAAAAACTTTGGAAATTTGCCGAGGAAGATTTGCTAGGCAAATGGAGCTGAATTTTGTCATGCGGTAATGATTTGGATAGGAAAGAGTGCCCAAAAATTCTGAGGGCAATCAAGAATATATAAATAGCACTTCCTTCATAAAGTGATGTTGTGAACAAAATAGGAAAATGAATATTGTTGAATTAGTTTTGAACTAGGCAAGGAAGGATTTTTACATATTTGATGAATATACGACTCAAAGAATTCATGAGATTTTTTTGCGAATTTTGGGAATGGCAGAAATATAGGTTGCTTCACAACCTATGGCAAAAATTGACACATGGACATGACAAATAGGCAAAACTGATGAGGTGGCGCCAAGTCATATCAATCCACCACAATTTACAAGGTTATGACCATCTATATTGGTCATGATCAGCAAGAAATAAGGCAGCGGACTAGTGTTGTCTGCTTTATGACCATTTCGTGTAAGGAAATTACGACCTTTCTGACCAAAATGGTCGCAATGGTCGGAACAGCTTTTGACCAATTCTTTCAGGGTCACTGACAGAAGGTCACTAGTTGACATATTTCTTGTAGTGTCATCGGTTTGTTACTTGCCCGAGATTCGATCGTCGGTATCTCAATACCTAGTTCAATCTTGTTACCGGCAAGTCTCTTTACTCGTTTCGCAATGCATCATCCTGCAACTAACTCATTAGTCACATTACTTGCAAGGCTTATAGTGATGTGCATTGCCGAGAGGGCTCAGAGATACCTCTCGGACAATCGGAGTGACAAATCTTATTCTCGATCTATGCCAACTCAACGAACACCATCGGAGACACCTGTAGAGCACCTTTATAATCACCTAGTTACGTTCTGACATTTGGTAGCACACAAAATGTTCTTCCGGTAATCGAGAGTTGCATAATCTCATAGTCATAGGAACATGTATAAGTCATGAAGAAAGCAATAGCAGTAAACTAAACGATCAAGTGCTAAGATAACGGAATGGGTCATGTCAATCACATCATTCTCCTAATGATGTGATCCCGTTAATCAAATGACAACTCATGTCTTTGGCTAGGAAACTCAACCATCTTTGATCAACGAGCTAGTCAAGTAGATGCATACTAGTGACACTATGTTTGTCTATATATTCACACATGCATTATGTTTCCGGTTAATACAATTCTAGCATGAATAATAAACATTTATCATGATATGAGGAAATAAATAATAACTTTATTATTGCCTCTAGGGCATATTTCCTTCAGTTAGTTCGCGGATGAAGCCGTGGTAGACGGTGGCAAAGGTATATTTCCTAGAGTTAGGCCAACTTCTCACCGGGATTTGAAACACGGCACAAATGGTATTTCTCCCGGGTCTAAGTTTGGGACCTTCTTGGAATTGAAGATGTGGCTCAATGACTACTCGGTTACGCATTATCGTCCACACAAGGTGGTTCACTCGGACGTTAATGTGCGTTACACGGTTGCATGTGAGGAGGATCGGTGTTCATGGATTGCGCGTGCAAGACCATGGAAAGGAGGGTCCACTTGGCATACAGTGAGTTGTGTACCAAGTCACATGTGGCGAGGCAAGAAGGTGGATGGCAAGGTTGTGTCCCCAAAAACACAGAGAACTCACGTCCGAGTTCATTGCTTACAGGCTTTCAACTCAATATCCTCACTTCCAACCATGAGCATTCAACAAGTCATGGACTTTGTGAAAGCAATCTTTTATTACAAGGTAAATACGTTAAGACATGAAAGGGGAAGCAAGCCGCATTTTAGATGTTGTATGATAATTGAGGGAAAGCATACAACCGAATCCATTGTAGTGTGGCACCTTGCTATCGAGCGCCACACAAAAGGGTCAGCTGAGCGTATTTTTTCTGAAAGTAGTTCAGTTTCTGAATTCTTTTCGTCCTAAGGTCAATTTTGTCATTTTTTCCTTTTTTGTAATTGATGAAAATTTTCTTGATTCTGCGAACAATTTTTGAAATTTATGAAAAAAGAGAATATTTAATTTTCTTAAAATTCAAGTTTTTGACAATGAAAGACGCCATAGAAAGTGTTTCGGGAAACCATACGGGCGCTATAGAAAGTGAGTTTTTTTTTTTGAGACAAGCTATAGAAAGTGAGTGATCCTTCGAGAGACAATAAGGAAGCGAGCGACCCATTGATGGCTGGCCCACCCACGGGCGCTACTTGAGGGAGCAGATGTATCACTCACTATGAGCGATATAATGTTTTTCATACAAATATAACATTTTTGAAATGTATGATTAATTTTTTTTATACATGATCACTTAAAAAAATTGTTTGACGTTTAATTTTTTAATTCACGTTCCACAGTTTTCATATACACCTGGAACATTCTTTTTACATGTCTAACATATTCGAAATATATGATTAATTATTTTTCAATTTTTTGTGTTTGATGACTACATTTTTTGTATACATTTTTTATTTTTCATATATATCAAGGAATTTTAAATATTTTTGAAATATATCATTAACAATTTTTCCCGAACTAGCAAAACAATGAAAGATTTAATTACATTTGTACTTAACAAAAATGCAAAAAAGATAAGGCGCTTGCACGGGCAGGATTCGGTCTCACGCCGCCACCGTCGAGGGCGATAGCTCCGGCTATTGCGACACACGCGTGTTATTTGAAGGAAACAAGTAGTACAATTTTTGCAAACTCATTATGGCCTGCCTGGCCATGGACACGGCGCTGCACAGGAGAGATTTCTTTCCGCCTCGCTTGAAGCGATACGTAGTCGTGCCCATAACTACCCCACAATTTATTTTGGTGTTATCTTTTTTAGGCAAATTTTGGTGCTAGCTTGGTCCGGCTATCATTTAATTGAAAATATGGGCCGTCTACAGGGTTTCCACACCCGCGACAAATACTAAACTAAAATAAAAATAATAAAGTTTCTAAAGAATAATGAATTTAGGGCATTCGTATTACCCTTAAAAGAAATAAGATGAAACAAAAAGTAAAATTAAATTAAAATAATGTAACTTTGTAAGAAAGAATGAATTTTTGGCATTGGTATTACCCGTTAAAGAAAAATAAAATGAAACAAAAACTAAAATGGAACCAAAATAATGAATTTTTCTTAGGAAGAATGATTTAGTGGCATTGGTATTACCCTTTAAAGAGAAAGAAAATGAAACAAAAAATAAATAAAATCAAAATTATGAAGTTTTCTAAGAGATAATTAATTAGTAGCATTGGTATTATCCTTTAAGAAGAAAGAAAATGAAACACAAATTAAATATCAAAATGATAAAGTTTTCTAATGAAGAATGAGTTAATGACATTTCTATTACCTTTTAAGAAGGATGAAAATGAAAATAATATTAGGCAAACAATGGAAATTGGCACACAATTAACACACAAATTATGTTTTTCATCGTATGCAAGAATAATCATATAATAGTGGTACTTCGGGATAAAGAAGTTTTGTAAGAAGGAATGAATTAGTGACATTCATATTACACTTAAAGAAGAAAGAAAAGGAAACAAAACTAAGAAATGAAAGGTAGATCGAATTAGTGATATTGGTATCACCTTTAAGAAGGAAAAATATATGAGAGAAACAATTTTTAAAACTTGCACACAACTTAGCAAATTTTTAATATGTATATGAAATAAACATATAGTAGTGCAATTTTAACACTTTAGTACAATTTGTACACTTGTTCTATAGTAATTGCATCTATACATTTTACGCTCATCCAACGCCCCAAAAATACCCATGTAAAGTAGCTAAAAAGTAAAAAAGAAAAACAGAAAATGCGTAGAAACAGGAAAAGAACTAGCATCATCGGTCTTTTATGCAGGCAATACAAAATGGGCTTCAGCCCAATAAAATATCGACTGACCCAAAATAGTGGTTTGTCAGACTATTTGGCCCAAAAAATGACAACAGACACAACAGAGAAAAAAGAACAAGGAGCACGAATCTTGAAGTAGAGATCAATGGCCCGCTGGGAAACTAACGATAGACGCGTCGGTGATCGCCGAGGAAGCAGCAAAGAAGAAGATCAAGAACGCCACCCCTCTGGTACCTCATCCTCGTCTGGTGCCTCGTGCATCATCTTTGGCCACCCCTACGGCTCCTACTTCGGTGCGTCAGGGCGCTGCTGCTCGCTACAAGCGTTCGTGCCCGCCTAGTGGTCAATGAATTGCCTTCAAGGTAAAAAAACTGTCTATGCAATTTTTGTAAAATGCTGTACCAAATGTTTATGAATTTTTTAAAACATGTCCAAGTGTTTCAATAAATATGCTCAAAACATCTTTAAATAATGTTTACTCAATGTAAAACAATGTACGCATAATTTTAAAAATTGTTCATATCATTCAAAAAAGATTTTCTGACATTTAAAAAAATTCTAACACTTCACAAAAGTTTGTATGTTTAAAAAATTGTTCATGGTATTTATGAAAAAGAATTAAATATTTTTAAAATAATATTCAGCCATACATTCATAGAATATTCAATGCACATTTCGCAAAAATGATCAATGTGTATCTGAAAAAAGTTCAACCAACATAAGGAAAATGTTCAACATATATTTCGAAACATTTGGCAAAGCATCTGAAAATAAATGAAAGAACAAACAAATTTGAAACTAAACATAAATAAATGACGGATTGGAAACCTAAAAGAAAACCAACAAAATAAAACACAAAGAGAAAACAAAGAAAAAAAACCGATACAGAAAACACAGAAAAAGATAATCTCGCACAGCAGAATGTAAAGCAGGTCGCTAACTTTCTATAGAACCTTCCTAAAATCGCTCTAATCAGCCAGCCCACTAAGGCGTGCACGCACATTGGCGAGACCAGCCCAATAAGGGCAGAGCCTGGTCTACGTGTAGGTCTAGGTTGCGACCAAACACACACCCGCATGCCGGTTTCGGAAGATTATAGGATTATCTTTTTGTTTTTTATTTTCAGTCTTGCCTTTTCAGGTTAATTTTTTTAATCATTTATTCGCTTGTTGCATTATGTAATAATTGATTTTTTTTAATTTGGACATAATTTTGGAAATCCAGAATTTAAAAAATTGTGAACATTTTTTTGAATTTGGCAACATTGTTTTGAGACTACATGAAACTTTATAAACTCAATTTTTGAGACTAAAGTAAACCGATACAGAAAGCGCCACCCATCCTGCAAGTGGCGGGGGCCAATGCTTGACCGGAGTATGGCAGGTATTGTTTTTACATGTCTGGCCTTCCCATGCGTACTTAGGTCAGACACACTAGATACGACATTGTTAAAGTTTAGTCGGCTAAGATTTAGGAAAAAACTAGCCATAACAGCTCTATAAAGGAAAAAGGGACAGAGCCCTCGCTCCCATGTCGCGCCCAACGGGCGGCACCGGGGCGCCCAAATCCCTTTCTCCAGGAGCCCTTCTTCTCGCCGCTTCTTGCTGCCGTTGCCGCCGGCGTATGCGGCGGCGGTGGGAGGGCATGCTGCTCTCCAACGGATACGGCCTGGAGGGCTCTTGGTATGCTGCGGGCACGATGCAGATCTGGAGGGGCGCTGGCTGGTCCACAAGGCTGCTCCTGGTGATGGATCTTGTGGTGATGGATATGGACTGCTCTCCAGCGAGCGTCTTGTGATGCGGAGATGCGACGGATTCGGAGGCCATTGGCTGCTGGGAATCGGAGCTGCATCTCGTCTCGCGGCGGCGCGCTCAGATCGGGAGCTCCATGTACGGTTCTAGCGGCATTCCTCGTCGGCCCTGGGGCTACTCCAAGTCGTCAGCGAGGTGCCTCTTGTGGCCGCGTGATGCTGCGTCACCGAAGCAGCGCCTTGCACGTGATGCTGCTGTTGAAGAATCTCGTTGTCTATGTGGTGTCATGAGATTATTGGTGCGGATATGGTCATTATTGTAGGTTGCCGATCACAGATTTGATCACTTTAGGGATTTTTCTTTTTTCCTCGCGTACACATAGCTTTGGTCTTATATTACTTTGCTAGTTGTTGGCATGTTTTCGTGTATGTGAGTTGATATTGGTTGTGTGCATCCTAACTATACAGAGGCGGATGTGTGTTCATTGTGGTATGTATCTTCTTGATGCTTCATTTTGAGTCAATAAAATTCACCTTTTATTAAAAAAATAACAGCCTTATAAGGAGCAAGGTGGTTGCATTACTAGAAAAAGGGCTATTTGTCCCGGTTCATAAGGCTCATCTATCCCAGTTGCGGAACCGGGACTAAAGGGTCATTACTAATGCCCTTAGCCTTTAGTACTGGTTCTTATACGAAACGGACAGATGGGTCTCCACGTGGCCATAGTGGCGAGCCCAGGCAGGAGGGCCTTTAGTCCCGATTGGTGGCACCAACCGGGACCAATAGGCATCCACGCGTCAGCTGTTCAGGGGCTAGGGTTTTTGTTTTTTTTCTGAAAGGGGGGGTGGATTTGGGGGTTTTGTATGGTTAATTAAGGTGTTTCATATATTGTGTTAGGTGGCTAATTAATTAATAGAGATAAGTGTCCTCTCTTATCTCCGTGCTTGGTTGACGCTACGTACTATACTTATAGAGAGGCCCTCGACACGCTAGCTAGTAAGAAAATGAAGGAAACCATTAAGTACAGAAGTTCGTCATGCATACCGAGAGAAGTGATCGACCTCTCCTTCTCTGAGAGATTGGTCGAACAACAAGTTTTCGTATTATCTATCTGACGCT
Organism: Triticum urartu; assembly: GCF_056163025.1. Lineage (NCBI taxonomy): Eukaryota > Viridiplantae > Streptophyta > Magnoliopsida > Poales > Poaceae > Triticum > Triticum urartu. Next base: position 27,337,033 of record NC_141873.1, read on the forward strand.
ACTGGCTACATACATATACAATATGTAAGATCTGTTACAATCCCCTAGCATCTGAAATAAAGTTCCACATGGTATTCTCCGGCTTTATTGATGACGTGGTCAAGAAAGAATCCTGCTAATTCCTCTTGAATTGCTTTCATGTGATCTTCTGGTAGGAGTTCATTCCGCATCTCCCACGTCTAATTTGAAGAAGGGGGTTAATACATATATATGAATGAAACTCAACAGAAATGATGTTGTAATAAAATGAAATTGTGAATATTATTGCTTACGCACATCAAATTGTCTTTTAGAGTAGCCCCGCTTATCTTTACAAGTCGCGTTGTAGATGAACTCGCACACATAGTATCCACAGTAATCATTCCTTTGTTCGTGCCACAAGCACTTTACGAGAAATAGAGGTCAATCAAGCTGATAATGAAGCATTATAAATGGCATTGATGAAAGTAGCTAGAATCAATGGGATCGAGATGCGCGGAACTAGCTAGCTAGTACTACTTACTTTTGGGTATGTCCATCGCAGCTCCCCCGGCAGTCTCAGAGCTTGTGCGGTGAATACTTTCCAAACCCTGCGAGACAAAGAAAACAATTACTTGATATCAGGAAATGAACAAAAAGTTGCTGATATGGTGCGATGATGATCGATTGAACTTACTTCTCGAGCATTTTGGTCATGTCCGCATAGGTCTCGGGAGATTTTGGTCTCGAGTCTAAGACGGTTACTAGTCCCTGCTCAAGCTTAATATCCAGGAGAATATAGTTGAAGCTGCGCACGTATGCATAACTCATCAATTACATTACTATAACCTCGCTCGAGTAATAAGGGAAACCGAATATGCACAAGACAATAACACTCACTCAAAGTTGTAAGGAAAGAGTATTTTATCTTTGTTTTGATTATTATCAATGATTTGAGCAAGTTGGCCTCAGCATCATCGTTGTTCTTTTCAACCTCAAATTGATCTATGAGATTTGTGTTAATGAACCCAATATCATACATTTCTGCTTTTCTGCAGCACTCGATGATCTTCAATCTGCATAATATAGTGAGGATAATCATATATACATGCAATGAAAGAGCTGAGCTATATATAGAGACTTAATGACAGAAGTGTTGGGTAACGTTGCAGAAAACAAAAATTTTCCTACTCGTTTCACCAAGATCCATCTAGGAGTTCAACTAGCAACGAGCCATCGGATGCATCTACATACCTTTGTAGATCGCGTGCGGAAGCGTTCAAAGAACGGTGATGATGTAGTCGTACACGACGTGATCCAAATCACCGATGACCAAGCGCCGAACGGACGGCACCTCCGCTTTCAACACACGTACGGGACGGGAGACGTCTCCTCCTTCTTGATCCAGCAAGGGGGAAGGAGAGGTTGACGAAGATCCAGCAGCACGACGGCGTGGTGGTGGATGCAGGGCGTCACAGTAGCAGGGCTTCGCCTATACTACGAGGAAGAGAGACGTAACGGGGAGAGAGGGAGGCGCCAGGGGCTAGGGTATGAAGTCCCTCCTCTCCCCCACTATATATAGGGGTGCCATGGGGGGGGCGCCGGCCCTAGTAGATGGATCTACTAGGGGGGGGGGGCGGCGGCCAAGGGTGGGGGGCTTGCCCCCCAAGCAAGGGGGCGCCCCCTCTAGGGTTTCCCCCCCAACCCTAGCCGCATGGGCCCTTGGGGTGGCGCCCCAGCCCACTATGGGCTGGGTTCCCTCCCACTTCAGCCCATGGGGCCCCCCGGGATAGGTGGCCCCACCCGGTGGACCCCCGAGACCCTTCCGGTGGTCCCGGTACAATACCGGTGACCCCGAAACTTGTCCTGATGGCCGAAACAGCACTTCCTATATATAATTCTTTACCTCCGGACCATTCCTGAACTCCTCGTGACGTCCGGGATCTCATCCGGGACCCCGAACAATATTCGGGTTACTGCATATACATATCTTCACAACCCTGGCGTCACCGAACCTTAAGTGTGTAGACCCTACGGGTTCGGGAGACAAGCAGACATGACCGAGACGACTCTCCGGTCAATAACCAACAGCGGGATCTGGATACCCATGTTGGCTCCCACATGCTCCACGATGATCTCACCGGATGAACCACGATGTCGAGGATTCAATCAACCCCGTATGCAATTCCCTTTGTCAATCGATATGTTACTTGCCCGAGATTCGATCGTCGGTATCCCAATACCTCGTTCAATCTCGTCACCGGCAGGTCACTTTACTCGTACCGTAATGCATGATCCCGTGACCAGACACTTGGTCACTTTGAGCTCATTATGATGATGCATTACCGAGTGGGCCCAGTGATACCTCTCCGTCATACGGAGTGACAAATCCCAGTCTTGATCCATGTCACCCAACAGACACTTTCGGAGATACCCGTAGTCTACCTTTATAGTCACCCAGTTACGTTGTGACGTTTGGCATACCCAAAGCACTCCTACGGTATCCGGGAGTTACACGATCTCATGGTCTAAGGAAAAGATACTTGACATTGGAAAACTCTAGCAAACGAACTATACGATCTTGTGCTATGTTTAGGATTGGGTCTTGTCCATCACATCATTCTCCTAATGATGTGATCTCGTTATCAATGACATCCGATGTCCATAGTCAGGAAACCATGACTATCTGTTGATCAACGAGCTAGTCAACTAGAGGCTCACTAGGGACATGTTGGTGTCTGTTATTCACACATGTATTACGATTTCCGGATAACACAACTATAGCATGAATAAAGACAATTATCATGAACAAGGAAATATAATAATAGTGCTTTTATTATTGCCTCTAGGGCATATTTCCAACAGTCTCCCACTTGCACTAGAGTCAATAATCTAGTTATATTGTGATGAATCGAACACCCATGGAATTCTGGTGTTGATCATGTTTTGCTCTAGGGAGAGGTTTAGTCAACGGATCTGCTACATTCAGGTCCGTATGTACTTTACAAATCTCTATGTCTCCATCTTGAACATTTTCACGAATGGAGTTGAAGCGACGCTTGATGTGCCTTGTCTTCTTGTGAAACCTGGGCTCCTTGGCAAGTGCAATAGCTCCAGTGTTGTCACAGAAAAGTTTGATTGGCCCCGACGCATTGGGTATGACTCCTAGGTCGGTGATGAACTCCTTCACCCATATTGCTTCATGTGCTGCCTCCGAGGCTGCCATGTATTCCGCTTCACATGTAGATCCCGCCACGATGCTTTGCTTGCAACTGCACCAGCTTACTGCCCCACCATTCAAAATATACACGTATCCGGTTTGTGACTTAGAGTCATCCAGATCTGTGTCGAAGCTAGCGTCGACGTAACCCTTTACGACGAGCTCTTCGTCACCTCCATAAACGAGAAACATTTCCTTAGTCCTTTTCAGGTACTTCGGGATATTCTTGACCGCTGTCCAGTGTTCCTTGCCGGGATTACTTTGGTACCTTCCTACCAAACTTACGGCAAGGTTTACATCAGGTCTGGTACACAGCATGGCATACATAATAGACCCTATGGCCGAGGCATAGGGGATGACACTCATCTCTTCTATATCTTCTGCCGTGGTCGGACATTGAGCTGAACTCAATTTCATACCTTGTAATACAGGTAAGAACCCCTTCTTAGAATGATCCATATTGAACTTCTTCAATATCTTATCAAGGTATGTGCTTTGTGAAATACCTATGAGGCGTCTCGATCTATCTCTATGGATTTTGATGCCTAATATATAAGCAGCTTCTCCATGGTCTTTCATTGAAAAACTCTTATTCAAGTAGGCCTTGATGCTGTCCAAGAGTTCTATATCATTTCCCATCAAAAGTATGTCATCTACATATAATATGAGAAATGCTACAGAGCTCCCACTCACTTTCTTGTAAACGCAGGCTTCTCCATAAGTCTGCGTAAACCCAAACGCTTTGATCATCTCATCAAAGCGAATGTTCCAACTCCGAGATGCTTGCACCAGCCCATAAATCGAGCGTTGGAGCTTGCACACTTTGTCAGCATTCTTAGGATCGACAAAACCTTCCGGCTGCATCATATACAATTCTTCCTTAAGGAAACCATTAAGGAATGCCGTTTTGACGTCCATTTGCCATATCTCATAATCGTAGAATGCGGCAATTGCTAACATGATTCGGACGGACTTCAGCTTCGCTACCGGTGAGAAAGTCTCATCGTACTCAACCCCTTGAACTTGTCGATAACCCTTAGCGACAAGCCGAGCTTTATAGATGGTCACATTACCATCCGCGTCTGTCTTCTTCTTAAAGATCCATTTATTTTCTATGGCTCGCCGATCAACGGGCAAGTCAGTCAAAGTCCATACTTTGTTTTCATACATGGATCCTATCTCGGATTTCATGGCTTCCAGCCATTTGTCGGAATCCGGGCCCACCATCGCTTCTTCATAGTTCGAAGGTTCACCGTTCTCTAACAACATGATTTCCAGGACAGGGTTGCCGTACCACTCTGGTGCGGAACGTGTCCTTGTGGACCTTCGAATTTCAGTAGGAGCTTGATCAGAAGTATCTTGATCATTATCATTAACTTCCTCTCTAGTCGGTGCTAGCACCTCAGGAAAATTTTCTTGAGTTGCGCCATTTTCCGGTTCAAGAGGTAATACTTCATCAAGCTCTACTTTCCTCCCACTTACTTCTTTCGAGAGAAACTCTTTCTCTAGAAAGTACCCATTCTTGGCAACAAAGATCTTGCCTTCGGATCTGAGGTAGAAGGTGTACCCAATAGTTTCTTTTGGGTATCCTATGAAGACGCATTTTTCCGACTTGGGTTCGAGCTTTTCAGGTTGAAGTTTCTTGACATAAGCATCGCATCCCCAAACTTTTAGAAACGACAGCTTAGGTTTCTTCCCAAACCATAATTCATACGGTGTCGTCTCAACGGATTTCGACGGAGCCCTATTTAAAGTGAATGCGGCAGTCTCTAAAGCATAGCCCCAAAAAGATAGCGGTAAATCGGTAAGAGACATCATAGATCGCACCATATCTAATAGAGTGCGATTACGACATTCGGACACACCGTTACGCTGAGGTGTTCCAGGCGGCGTGAGTTGTGAAACTATTCCACATTTTGTTAAGTGTGTGCCAAATTCGTGACTCAAGTATTCTCCTCCACGATCTGATCGTAGAAACTTGATTTTCCTGTCACGTTGATTCTCAACCTCACTCTGAAATTCCTTGAACTTTTCAAAGGTTTCAGACTTGTGTTTCATTAAGTAGACATACCCATATCTACTCAAGTCATCAGTTAGGGTGAGAACATAACGATAGCCACCGCGAGCCTCAACACTCATTGGACCGCACACATCAGTATGTATGATTTCCAATAAGTTGGTTGCTCGCTCCATTGTTCCTGAGAACGGAGTCTTGGTCATTTTACCCATGAGGCATGGTTCGCACGTGTCAAATGATTCATAATCAAGAGACTCTAAAAGTCCATCTGCATGGAGCTTCTTCATGCGTTTGACACCTATGTGACCAAGGCGGCAGTGCCACAAGTATGTGGGACTATCATTATCAACCTTACATCTTTTGGTACTCACATTATGAACATGTGTAGTATTACGTTCGAGATTCATAAAGAATAAACCATTCACCATAGGAGCATGACCATAAAACATATCTCTCATATAAATAGAACAACCATTATTCTCAGATTTAAATGAGTAGCCATCTCGAATTAAACAAGATCCCGATACAATGTTCATGCTCAAAGCTGGCACTAAATAACAATTATTGAGGTTTAAAACTAATCCCGTAGGTAAATGTAGAGGCAGCGTGCCGACGGCGATCACATCGACCTTGGAACCATTCCCGACGCGCATCGTCACCTCGTCCTTCGCCAGTCTCCGTTTATTCCGCAGCTCCTGCTGTGAGTTACAAATATGAGCAACGGCACCGGTATCAAATACCCAGGAGTCACTACGAGTACTGGTTAGGTACACATCAATTACATGTATATCACATATACCTTTTGTTTTGCCGGCCTTCTTGTCCGCTAAGTATTTAGGGCAGTTCCGCTTCCAGTGACCGCTTCCCTTGCAATAAAAGCACTCAGTCTCGGGCTTGGGTCCATTCTTTGGCTTCTTCCCGGCAGCTTGCTTGCCGGGAGCGGCAACTCCCTTGCCGTCCTTCTTGAAGTTCTTTTTACCCTTGCCCTTCTTGAACTTAGTGGTTTTATTGACCATCAACACTTGATGTTCCTTCTTGACTTCTACCTCTGCTGATTTCAGCATTGCAAATACCTCAGGAATGGTCTTTTGCATTCCCTGCATGTTGAAGTTCATCACAAAGCTCTTGTAGCTTGGTGGAAGCGACTGGAGGATTCTGTCAATGACTGCATCATCCGGGAGATTAACTCCCAGCTGAGACAAGCGGTTATGTAACCCAGACATAGTGAGTATGTGCTCACTGACAGAACTATTTTCCTCCATCTTACAGCTGAAGAACTTATCGGAGACTTCATATCTCTCGATCCGGGCATGAGCTTGAAAAACCATTTTCAGCTCTTCGAACATCTCGTATGCTCCATGTCTCTCAAAACGTTTTTGGAGCCCCGGCTCTAATCTGTAAAGCATGCCGCACTGAACGAGGGAGTAGTCGTCAACACGTGTCTGCCAAGCGTTCATAACGTCTTGGTTCTGTGGGACGGGAGCTTCACCTAGCGGTGCTTGTAGGACATAATCTTTCTTGGCAGCTATGAGGATGATCCTCAGGTTCCGGACCCAGTCTGTATAGTTACTGCCATCGTCTTTCAGCTTGGTTTTCTCTAGGAACGCGTTGAAGTTGAGGACTACGTTGGCCATTTGATCTACAAGACATATTGCAAAGATTTTAGACTAAGTTCATGATAATTAAGTTCATCTAATCAAATTATTAATGAACTCCCACTTAGATTAGACATCCCTCTAGTCATCTAAGTATTACACGGTCCGAGTTAACTAGACCGTGTCCAATCATCACGTGAGACGGACTAGTCAACGTCGGTGAACATCTTCATGTTGATCGTATCTTCTATACGACTCATGCTCGTCCTTTCGGTCTTCTGTGTTCCGAGGCCATGTCTGTACATGCTAGGCTCGTCAAGTTAACCCTAAGTGTTTTGCATGTGTTCCGAGGCCATGTCTGTACATGCTAGGCTCGTCAACACCCGTTGTATGTGAACGTAAGGATCCATCACACCCGATCATCACGGCGTGCTTAGAAACGACGAACTTTAGCAACGGTGCACAGTTAGGGGAGAACACTTCTTGAAATTGTTATGAGGGATCATCTTATTTACTACCGTCGTTCTAAGTAAACAAGATGCAAAAACATGATAAACATCACATGCAATCAAATAATGAACGTGACATGATATGGCCAATATCACATAGCTCCTTTGATCTCCATCTTGGGGCTCCATGATCATCTTGTCACCGGCTTGACACCATGATCTCCATCATCATGATCTCCATCATCGTGTCTCCATGAAGTTGCTCGCCAACTATTACTTCTACTACTATGGCTAACGCGTTTAGCAATAACGTAAAGTAATTTACATGGCGTTTCTCGATGACACGCAGGTCATATAAAAGAATAAAGACAACTCCTATGGCTCCTGCCGGTTGTCATACTCATCGACATGCAAGTCATGATTCCTATTACAATAGCATGAACATCTCATACATCACATATAGATCATTCATCATTCATCACAACTTTGGCCATATCATATCACAAACCACTTGCTGCAAAAACAAGTTAGACGTCCTCTAATTGTTGTTGCAAGTTTTACGTGGCTGAATTAGGGTTCTAGCAAGAACGTCTTCTTACCTACGTTAAAGCCACAACGTGATTTGTCAACTTCTATTTACCCTTCATAAGGACCCTGTTCATCGAATCCGCTCCAACGAAAGTGGGAGAGACAGACACCCGCCGGCCACCTTATGCAACTAGTGCATGTTAGTCGGTGGAACCGGTCTCACGTAAGCGTACGTGTAAGGTTGGTCCGGGCCGCTTCATCCCACAATACCGCTGAAGCAAGAAAAGACTAGTAGCGGCAAGAAAGTTGACAAATCTACGCCCACAACAAATTGTGTTCTACTCGCGCAAGAAGAACTACGCATAGACCTAGCTCATGATGCCACTGTTGGGTAACGTTGCAGAAAACAAAAAATTTCCTACTCGTTTCACCAAGATCCATCTAGGAGTTCAACTAGCAACGAGCCATCGGATGCATCTACATACCTTTGTAGATCGCGTGCGGAAGCGTTCAAAGAACGGTGATGATGTAGTCGTACACGACGTGATCCAAATCACCGATGACCAAGCGCCGAACGGACGGCACCTCCGCGTTCAACACACGTACGGGACGGGAGACGTCTCCTCCTCCTTGATCCAGAAAGGGGGAAGGAGAGGTTGACGAAGATCCAGCAACACGATGGCGTGGTGGTGGATGCAGGGTGTCACAGTAGCAGGGCTTCGCCTATACTACGAGGAAGAGAGACGTAACGGGGAGAGAGGGAGGCGCCAGGGGCTGGGGTATGAAGTCCCTCCTCTTCCCCACTATATATAGGGGTGCCATGGGGGCGGGCGCCGGCCCTAGTAGATGGATCTACTAGGGGGAGGGGCGGCCAAGGGTGGGGGGCTTGCCCCCCAAGCAAGGGGGCGCCCCCTCTAGGGTTTCCCCCCCAACCCTAGCCGCATGGGCCCTTGGGGTGGCGCCCCAGCCCACTATGGGCTGGGTTCCCTCCCACTTCAGCCCATGGGGCCCCCCGGGATAGGTGGCCCCACCCGGTGGACCCCCGAGACCCTTCCGGTGGTCCCGGTACAATACCGGTGACCCCGAAACTTGTCCTGATGGCCGAAACAGCACTTCCTATATATAATTCTTTACCTCCGGACCATTCCTGAACTCCTCGTGACGTCCGGGATCTCATCCGGGACCCCGAACAATATTCGGGTTACTGCATATACATATCTTCACAACCCTGGCGTCACCGAACCTTAAGTGTGTAGACCCTACGGGTTCGGGAGACAAGCAGACATGACCGAGACGACTCTCCGGTCAATAACCAACAGCGGGATCTGGATACCCATGTTGGCTCCCACATGCTCCACGATGATCTCACCGGATGAACCACGATGTCGAGGATTCAATCAACCCCGTATGCAATTCCCTTTGTCAATCGATATGTTACTTGCCCGAGATTCGATCGTCGGTATCCCAATACCTCGTTCAATCTCGTCACTGGCAAGTCACTTTACTCGTACCGTAATGCATGATCCCGTGACCAGACACTTGGTCACTTTGAGCTCATTATGATGATGCATTACCGAGTGGGCCCAGTGATACCTCTCCGTCATACGGAGTGACAAATCCCAGTCTTGATCCATGTCACCCAACAGACACTTTCGGAGATACCCGTAGTCTACCTTTATAGTCACCCAGTTACGTTGTGACGTTTGGCATACCCAAAGCACTCCTACGGTATCCGGGAGTTACACGATCTCATGGTCTAAGGAAAAGATACTTGACATTGGAAAACTCTAGAAAACGAACTATACGATCTTGTGCTATGTTTAGGATTGGGTCTTGTCCATCACATCATTCTCCTAATGATGTGATCTCGTTATCAATGACATCCGATGTCCATAGTCAGGAAACCATGACTATCTGTTGATCAACGAGCTAGTCAACTAGAGGCTCACTAGGGACATGTTGGTGTCTGTTATTCACACATGTATTACGATTTCCGGATAACACAATTATAGCATGAATAAAGACAATTATCATGAACAAGGAAATATAATAATAATGCTTTTATTATTGCCTCTAGGGCATATTTCCAACAAGAAGTAGTACTTACAGACAGTAGCAAGTGACCGTTAATTTATCGAGGGCCTTTTGATTGAACCACTGGAAGAACTCCTCAAATGGAACAGTCAACAAATCAATTCCAACGAGGTCGCACTCCTCTCTAACTCTCAGATACAAAGTATCTGTCCCCCCAGACTCTATGCAGGTTTTCATGTACCAATCATGGAATCTTCGTATCATCGTTGTTAGAGATTTTTCATCTTTGACAAGAGGCTTCCCGTAATGGTATTGGTGTTCTTCCACCTCCAAGAAATCATAATGTACATCGTCGGGTAGGTAATCTTCAAGATTGCTATAACCGGGCACCATCCCTGGATCATTAGCGACAATATCGCTAGACACCTTGAGCGGGGGGCACAATTGGTCCGCTTGTTCGCTGAGCTAAGCAATTTTTTTCCCAACTCGTCGTTCTGCTAACCTTCGATCACTGATAGTATTTCCCGACCGCTCCGCTTCGATATATACCTTTGCAGTAATGCGCTCATAGTTGTTTTTCAACGGAGACTTTGGTGGTTTCCTCAGGGCATCGATAGTGCGCTTTGCTTTCACCCGGTCTACCTTCTCCTCTGGAGGTGGATGTCTCTTTGCTTTCACCACTTCAAAGAAGTCCTTCACTTCATTTTCCACGATCTTCGCGTTTTCTTCCACGGGCCTCTCATATGGTAACTTCTCTAGAGGCTTGAGAGGTGGACCGACTCTGTATTGCCTCCCGCCTCTGGTTGTACTGCTAGACGCTGGAGGAGACAGAGCGGCTGCGGCTGTCTTCTTTCATGCTTGCTTATGAGGCGGAGGAGAAGGACTACGACGCGCCGGAGCAGCCGGGGCAGCGGCGGGTCTCTTCCGCCCTTGCTGGCGAGGCGGAGAAGGAGGAGGTTGGTGTCTGCTCGGGCGCGCCGGCGTGGGCGGAGAAGGAGGCGGAGTGCCACCACGCGCCGGAGAAAGAGGAGGCTGGTGGCCGCTCGGGGGCGCCGACACAGGCGGAGAAGGAGGCGGAGTGCCGCCACACGCCAGAGAAGGAGGCTGAGTGCCCTGATCCCTCGCCGGAGGAGGAAGCGGGGGAGGAGGCGGAGTGCCCTGACTCTCCGGAGGAGGAGGCGGAGGCATCCAGTTCGGAAGGTTGATGAGCTCCTTTCGCCATAGGCATGGAGTCTTCAGACAAGAACTCAGCCAAATCTCCCGGTCACCCGTAGGGTGGTCAAGCTGGAGGTCCTCAAATCCTTCTGTGATTTCATCGACCATCACCCTAGCATATCCTTCTGGAATCGGCCAGCAGTGAAAAGTTGCGCCAGGTTCAGGAGGTGCAACAGAGCCAACAGCCGCCTTGACTTTCAATTCCATCCACTATGTCATAAGGTGGAAATTCTGAGACTCCGTGATAGCATCCACGGGGTAGCTAGCAGGAGCCGTGAAGAAAGGCTCCTGAAGCAGCTCCGTGGAAGCAATGCTGCTTCTCCGCTGAGATGGCGGGGTAGCTTCGGGTGTAGCAGCTTCGGCAAGTCGCGCGCTGCGGGCCTCGTCTCGTTCCTCTAGCTCTTGTACCCTTGCGTGCAGCGTCTGTAGTTGGGTCAACTCCTTTTCTTCTTCCTCTCCCGGCGTCTGTAACCGCCTGCGTTGGGAAATCCAGCCTTCCATGAAAGGGAGCCTGGCGTGCCTCCTCTCCGTCCGGGGTGCTCAGGATTCCCGAGGGCCTCTGTGAGCTCGTCGTTCTCTCTGTCCGGAACGAACGTCCCTTGCTGAGCCTTTTCGATATACTCCTGAAGCTTCTCGATGGGTGTGTTCAACTGCTCGTTGGTCCAAACGCACTTTCCTGTTACAGGGTACAATTTCCCCCCAACCCCGAAGAACCAAGTCCTGCAACGGTCTGGCCAGTGTCGCGTCTCTGGTTCGATCCCTTTTCAATGAGGTCATTCTCAGCCTTGTACGACAACGGCCGGGCTTTCGGGTAGCCACCTGACCCCGTGCGATGGTGATGCTTCTTCTTTGGAGCATTTTTCTTGTTTGTCGCTGACATCTTCGCTGCTCTCTTAGATTTCTTTTTGGTGACAAATGCAGGCCACTGATCTTTGATCTTCTCAAATCGGCCGATGAATTCTAGAGTCTTGTATTGGTCGACAAACGATGCTTTCAGCTCATTCTTCCACCTCCTGAATAGCTCAGCCATCTTCTTAAGAGCATAAGCCTTGATCATTGGCTTTTTAACTGGATTCTCCGGATCCTCCTCTGGCGGGAAGGTGAAATTTTCCTGCAGCACGGTCCAAAGATCAGCTTTTTGCCTATCACTGACATAAGACACTTGAGAGTCTTTGTTCTTAGGCTTCAACCATTGCTCGATGCTGATCGGGATCATGTCCCTAACTAGAACCCCGCACTGAGCATTAAATTTTTGATTGGTCCGAAGGGGTTCAATCCACTACTAGGGAAAAGCCTATACATAGAATCTTACCAGCAGCGCGCTTTAAAATAAGACGCTGCTGCTAACTAGCAGTAGCGCTCGCGCACAAACCTCGCTGCTGAAATGAATGTATCAGTAGTGCGCCCACTCTAAGATGCGCTACTGCTATAATTGCCATGACGCCGCCGCGAGGCTAGTTCTAGCAGCAGCGCGCTTGTATGAAGAGCGCTACTGCTAGGGACCATAGTAGTAGCGCATTTACACAATAACCGCGACTGCTAAGTTTACAAAAAAATTAGTCCCACCTCGCTTCGTGAAGAGAGTTTGTACCACCTTAAATATGTTACTTCTCAAACTTTCACAACCACTTGGTCTTCATTGAACTCTATGTGTAAAATTTGTGGCCGCAATATGAGTCTTCAGCAGTTCCTAAACTGGTGAGGACTCATATTAACAAATCAGATTGTACACAAAAAGATCATTGATGATCAATGTATTTTTATGTCTATTTTTACATGCTGACACATAGCAGTAGCGCGCTCTTTGTGAAAGGCGCTACTGCTAGGTCGTTTAGCAGTAGCGCCTTTTGCTATAGCGCGCTACTGCTAAGCCATTCCATCTCCCCCACTCTCCGACCTAACCGATCCACTCACACTCACACTCACTCGATCTCCCCCTCAACCCCCCATGCCGGTCCTCCCCCGTCATCCCTCCTCCAATCTGCGCCGCCGCCACCTCCTCCTCCTCGCTGGACTCGGTACCAGCCTCCTCATCCGTCCTCCCTCTAGTCGCCGCTGGTCGGCCCCTCCTCGCTCCGCCTTCCTTCTTCGTCCTACCTCCACTCGCTGCCGGCTGGCCCCTCCTCGCTCCGTCTTCCTCCTCCGTCCTACTCTCTTCTCCCTCCTCGAGTCGCCCCTCCTTCTCCCTACTCCCTCCTCCATCCACAACCCCAAATCCCTGCTACATTTTGATTTAGTAGGCTAGTTGATTTAGTTGATTTAGAACATTTTAATTTAGTTGATTTAGTATGTAGTTGATTTACTTGATTTAGAACATCTTGATTTAGTTGATTTAGTAGGCTAGTTGATTTAGAACATTTTGATTTAGTTGATTTAGAACATTTTGATTTAGTTGATTTAGTATGCTAGTGGATTTAGTAGGCTAGTTGATTTAGTATGCACCATTTTATTGTTATTTTTCTGTACATGGATAGGTAGATGCTTTTGTTTTTTTGTAATAAGTTATTTTTTGGCAAAATGTAGGTGCCAATTTAGTTAAATGTGCCACTTGTTTTTTAATCAATTATCTTAGGCAATAGGGGCCAGATGAGATGAAATGTCTTGGTAGTTGGTACCCTTATTTGGTAAAAATTTGTGAAAAGTTTTTTCGGCAATAGGTGCCACCGAAATGCTTTGTCCATATAATTGCTTCTCGCAGAAGAACCAAAAATATCACATGCTACTGTTTTTCTTTCCTGTGAAGTGAATCGTTAATCCTTTGCTCATATAGCTTTAGGAAAATGGCGCCACCACCACCACCACTATGTCGACTGTGCAAGTCAAGGTGCACCAGCAGCCTTGCAACTGGCAAGCTGTTCGGCATCTACTTCCAACCGAGTTTTCGTCATGTGGCGGTAAGAAATTAGATGAAATGTAACAACTATTTTATTTTTAGTGTTGGCATTACTGCATTGTGTCATTTTACTTTTTTTACACAGATCGTCCCATGCAATGTGAGGTTGAAATTCAACAAGCTGATAGGAGACACTGTGACATTTGAGGCTCCTGGGGGGCCGTACACTATGGAGGTCGAGAAAGGATGCAATATGTCGCAGATTGGAGGAGATGGATGGGCCCGTTTCCTTGCCCACATGCGTCTTACTGGTCGTGAGTTGATCAGCTTCTCCTTCAGAGCAGAAAGACCCAAGCCGGCTGTCATTTATCTCAACCTGGTGGAAGATGACGAAGATGATGAAGATGACGAAGATGATGAAGATAATGAGGACCCACTCGATGAAGATGATGAGAACCCACTTCATGAAGCCATCATAGCTCAAAGAATGAGGCTGAGCGAGGAGGAGGTGTGCAACCTATGGGACATAATTCTGCCACGTGATGACTTTGTCGGGGTGCCATTCGTGACCCGCCTGACAAGTACCATGGTCGATCGGCATGAAATGGTATGTTATACGTACTTCCTGTTGTAATTTGATGATATATATATGCTTTATTGTTATACTTACAAATGCAAATTATTCGATGATATGCTTAGTGAATCCGATGATATGCTTGGTGTAGAGTCCAATGATCTGCTTTGTGGAATCTAGTCGATGATATGCTTTAGTGTAGAGTCTGATCACATGCTCTTATTAGTGTAGAATCCAATGAACTATTAATAGTGTAGATAATCCATATATACTTATTAGTAGAATTCATGATTAGTTAGTACAAATGCGTAGCACTGTGTCTTTTGATAGTGTAGAAATCTAGACTTAATAGAAATATATTTGCAAGAGTATGTGCGAGGCTATTTATTAATTGATATGTTTTTCTTATTCAGAAATTGCCAAAGAACCTATCTGTGAGTTGTGGTATCGAGCCTGATGAAGAAGGCTCAGCTGGACTACGCCTTACCGCAAGGGGCTTCGTCACCACCTGTACTTACCGCATGGACACAGACGGTCGCACACACTTAAACTTGGTTGGGTGGAAGAGATTCCTCGTTGGCAAGAATCTTCGTGTTGGACATGCCATCCTAATTACTATCAGGAACACCCACCGCCTAGGCTTGAGGATGATGATCGTCGTCGATATCATCTAGAACTACATGTGTGTGTGGCTATATCATCTAGAACTACATATGATGATCGTCGTCGATATCATGTAGAACTACATATGATGATCGTCGTCGATATTATCTAGAACTACATATGATGATCGTCGTCGATATCACCTTGTACTGCTTGAGGATGCATGTTGAGTATATATGAAATTATTATCTAGTACTCCCTCGGTTCCAAATTACTCGTCGTGGTTTTAGTTCAAA
Organism: Triticum urartu; assembly: GCF_056163025.1. NCBI lineage: Eukaryota > Viridiplantae > Streptophyta > Magnoliopsida > Poales > Poaceae > Triticum > Triticum urartu. The sequence continues at coordinate 27,352,355 of NC_141873.1, forward strand.
TTTGAACTAAAACCACGACGAGTAATTTGGAACCGAGGGAGTACTACCTAGTACCTATAATGCTTTATGAAATTGATATGTAGTAGTACCTAGTATCTAGAAATTGATGTTTATTGAAGCTGAAATAGGGTAGGAAGCCAGGGGAAATGATGAAAGATATAGCAGTAGCGCGGGGCAAGGAAATAGCTACAGCTAATTAATAGTAGCGCGTTCCGAAAACGCACTGCTGATACAGTCCAGAGTAGTAGCGCGTGTACAGACCGCACTACTATTAACAGTTAGCTGTAGCGCCTTATTGGTAGCGCGGCTGCCCACGCTGCTAATAGCCCCAAAACCCGCGCTACTACTAGGGTTTTCCTAGTAGTGATCGGTTGGCCAGCGCGACCAATTTCGATGATCGTGTACCTTTCATCCGAGCGCAACTTTCTCTTCGGGCCTCGTCTCGTTACCGAAGTGTTGCTCGATCCGGAGGGCTATAAAAGAAGAAAAAGAAGAGAGTTAATATGTGTACATACCAAAAACAATTAATGCATCAATTAGCTATTGTCAGCACATGCTTAATTAATATATATATACCTGGCCGGACTCCGTTCGGTCACCAGAGCCGTCATCATGGTGTCCTTCCCCCTCCATTCGGTCACCGGAGCCGTCATCACGGTGTCCTTCCCCCTCCATTCGGTCACCGGAACCGTCATCATGGTGTCCTTCCTCCTTCATTGTTTGATCATCGTTATAGCCTGCTTATCCATCCTGTCTTTCCAGACCATCGGTGCATGTGTCGTTGAGAAATGACAAGACGGCATCACTTCCGTGTGCGATTATCTCCCCCAACATCGCTTCTTGTGCTTCGTCTCGGGGGTGTGGATCCATAATTTCTGCAAATATTTACAACATGGCAATTATTATTCAAACATGACAGATGGATATATTAGTGGCAGACGTTGAACTAGCTAGCTAAGCACAATAAGGAATCATATTAGTGGCCTGGCCTCGACGCTTCTCTAGGGTTTGGGGTGGCCTCGACGACAACGCTCTTTTAACTTGGTAAATTTGGGTGGCCTCAAGAGAGTTTGTCGATCGGGTAGGGGCGCAGAGGGAGGGGGTAGGAGACCGACATCATTTTTTTCTAGGGGGGGGTGCTCCCGTGGTATATATATCGACTGCCCCTCATGTCAAAGTTATCCGGGAGGGGGTTATATCGAGAACGACGACATACATACATGGAAAAATAATGTTTTCGGGGAGGGGGTATATCGACCCCCCCTCGTGTTGAAGGTATCGGGATAGAAGAGAAGAAGAAAAAGTAGAATTTTCTTATTTTTTCTTAAATGTAACTTTTGCATATATGAACATACATACATAAATTATACATACATGGAAAAAATTGCTATGAACAAAAAAACATCATATATGAATATTTTATATATACATCCATATCCATCCATCCATCCATCCATTCATACATACATACATGGACAAAAAATGCTATGAACAAAAACATCAGTAGTAATTATTTTTTTAATCATTTGGCCTCAAAAAATTCTTTTATTAGTATTTTCAAACTCTAGAATGACCTTTTTGCACTAGAACTATTTCAAATAATTCCTTTCAATTGCCACAAAATTTTTGAGAAGTCCTATGATGCCTATAGATCATTTTTATTCAAAAAGCCACTTTGGTCATTTGAAAATTTTGAGCACAACTTCCATTTTTCAGTTTTGGTCCAATCTTGGCATTGAACTACAACCCTATTTTTACTTTCTAAAAAAATTCTGAATTTTTTACATCTTGTAGTCCTTCGTACTAAACCCTTAAGTCCAAAAGGGCAGCCCCAATTTCATCTAGCAAGTGCACTAAAAAAATTCATGTAGTTTCTGTCCATCACTAAATTTTAATAAAACTTGCACTAACAAGTTTTTCATTTTATCAAACCAACTTGACCATCTTCACTAACATCGAAGGAGACATCATCATGCCAAGTTTCACATAAAACAAAGTTCCCTAGCTAGCCCTAGCATTTCATCAAACACCTTGTGTACATGGCTTAAAACATGCAATTCTCTGAAACTATGCACTGAACCAACTTCACCATCATCACATACATGAAGGAAGGACAGAGGAGAGGGGTGGGAGGGAGGAGGGAGTACCGGCTTGTCCAACGGGCAGTGGTGCGGCGGCGTTGACGGCAGGGCAGGGGCGTGGCGCAGCGTCGGGGCAGGGCAAGGGCGCGGCGGCGTTGGCGTCGAGGTCAAGGCAGGGGCGCACGGCGGCGTCGTCGGGGAATGGTAGGGGGCGACGTCGTCGGGGCATGGTAGGGGCGCGACGGCGTCGGGGTAGGGCAGGGGCGCACCGCGTCGGCGTCGGGGCAGGCAGGGCACGGCGACGGCGTCGGCGTCGAGGTCCAGCAGCCTGGCGGCGTCGAGGTGTACGTCGGTGTCGAGGCGTTCGGCGGCAGAGAGGCAGATCGAAGAACTGAATGAAAATTTTGACAAGTGCTGCTTATATACCAAGAGCATTGGTCCCGGTTCGTGGCACAAATCGAGACCAATGCCCCCCTTTAGTCCCGGTTGGTACCACCAACCGGGACCAAAGGCCTCTTTTCAGCAGCCCAAAGGGCGGGAAGCGGCGGCCATTGGTCCCGGTTGGTGGCACCAACTGGGAATAAAGGGGGGCATTGGTTCCGGTTGGTACGACGAACCGGTACCAATGCACCCCTTTAGTTCCGGTTGGTGCCACCAACCGGGACCAAAGGCCTTGCACAGCGACGTGGTGGTGGGAGTTTAGTCCCACCTCGCTAGTTGACAGGGGCGCGCAGTTGTTTATAAGCCCCACTATCGCACCCCTCTCGAGCTCCTCTCCATTGCAGGCTTATGGGCCTAATTATAACTGTTATGCCTGATGGGCCTACTGGGCCTTATGCGGGCCTGAATCCTGGCCCATGGATGGGTTTCTAGTCGTCTTCAGGCCGTGGTGGCCCAGTAGGTGGCAAATTTTTTTCCAGTTTTTTTGTTTTCTTTTTTTTGTTTCTACTTACAACAAAATACTTATTTATTTTATTTTATTTTGTTTCTAATTACTTTTTTATTTTATTTTATGATAATTCTTTTTGCTATTAAAGTTTCTAACAAAAAAAGTTCTTTATGAAAATTCTTTTTGCTTTTAATGATTTTGAACAGAAAATACTTTGATAATTTTAGTTGCATCAATTTTATATAATTTTAGTTTCATAAATTTTAGAGGCTGCTTATAATGTTTTGAACAGAAAATATTTTGATAATTTTAGTTTCAAATTTTTTATTTATTTATGTTATTAAATTAAATTTTATTTTGTTTCTACTTATATATTTTATTAAAGTTTATATTTTTTTAAATTACTTATTTATTTTATTTTATGATATTTCTTTTTGCTGAAAGACCCTGAAATTCGTATATATTATGCATTTACTGATTATTTTGAGCTATAAGACCCTGAAATTGAAAAGCACTACAAATGAACTCTGAAAAGGTTGAAAGTTGGCATGGTATCATCATTTCACTCACATAGCATGTGCAAGAAAGTAGAGAGGCTTACGGCAAAAACTGGATGCACTTCATGTACAAAACGGACAATCTCTTTCGAAGTATCAAGGTTTCATACGGAAACTTGTCTGTTACAAAGGGATTTCATTTTTTTGAACTTTTTTGAACTCCATACTTTTTCTGTGTTCAAAATGCACCATTCAAATCCACACCATCAATTTTCAACACTTTCTGACTTCATTTGTTGTTTTTCATGCATTTACTGATTATTTTGAGCTATAAGATCCTGAAATTGAAAAGCACTACAAATGAACTCTGAAAAGGTTGAAAGTTGGCATGGTACCATCATTTCACCCACATAGTATGTGCAAGAAAGTAGAGAGGCTTATGGCAAAAACTAGATGCACTTCGTATACAAAACGGACAATCTTTTTTGAAATATCAGGGTTTCATACGGAAACTTGTCTGTTACAAAGGGATTTCATTTTTTGAACTTATTTGAACTCCATACTTTCTCTGTGTTCAAAATGCACCATTCAAAGCTACATCATCAATTTTCAACCCTTTCTGACTCCATTTGTTATTTTTCATGCATTTACTGATTATTTTGAGCTATAAGACCCTGAAATTGAAAAGCACTACAAAGGAACTCTGAAAAGGTTGAAAGTTGGCATGGTATCATCATTTCACCCACATAGCATGTGTAAGAAAGTAGAAGCTTACGACAAAAACTGGATGCACTTCGTGTATAAAATGCACCATTCAAAGTCACATCATCAATTTAGTACATATAGCTCTCATGAATAGATAAGTGACCAAATTAATAGAAGTTCATCATCACATTAAAAACAAAGTACATACATAGTTCTCATTGAACAACATATAGCTCTCCAGAGCATATAGTTAAACCATACATTAAAACTATGTAAAACCTTTCAATGCAACAACAAATGCGATCATAATCACAACCAAGGTAAAAATTGATCCAACGGCATAATGATATCAAGCCTCGGTATGAATGGCATATTTTCTAATCTTTCTAATCTTCAAACGCATTGCATCCATCTTGATCTTGTGATCATCAACAACATCCGCAACATGCAACTCCAATATCATCTTCTCCTCCTTAATTTTTTTTATTTTTTCCTTCAAGTAATTGTTTTCTTCTTCAACTAAATTTAACCTCTCAGACAATAGGGTCGGTTGGAATTTCCGGTTCAACTACCTCCTACATAAATAAAATCTATGTCAACTTGATGGGCATAATTTTCATAAACAATAAATGCACCAAATAGTTATAAAAGATAATATATATATATATATATACCACATCCGAATCATAGCCAGGACGAGGGCCGACGGGGGCGGATGCCAAAACCATCGCACTATATAATAACAAGCAATAATGAAAATAAAAAAAATTAGACAAGTATCTATCTAAATAAGAATTTTTTTCTTTCAGAAGAAGATAAGAGGCTCACCATGGTGGTGCATGCGACGAGATCGGCGCGGGCGATCGACGGCGGTGAGACGGGGACGGGACGTGACGGACCGCTAAACCTAGACAAATCTCGGGAAAAATGGAGCTTGGAGGTCGAGTCCGGGAGGAGAAAGCTTAACTAGCGTGGCTTGGGCATTTCATCGAACACCTTGTGTGCATAGGACGTGAGCTAGAGCACCCAAATTCCCTCTCCTCACTGGCCAGAAAAAACAGAGCACTTTGGAGTGCTCTGCTGCGGCGACGGGATATATATAGGCAACTCATTTGTCCCGGTTCGTGGCTGGAACCAGGACTAAAGCCCAGCCTTCTGTCCCGGTTCGAGCCAAGAACCGGGACCAATGTTTGTGGGCCAGGAGCGAGGCCCATTGATCCCGGTTCGTGCCTGGAACCGGGACCAATGCCCACGAGGCCCCGACCGTCCCCCTAGGCTCACGAACCGGGACGAATGCATCCATTGGTCCCGGTTCATGGAAGAACCAGGACTAATGGGCTGGTCAGGCCCGAACGAAAGCCCATTTTTCTACTAGTGTTGATAACTCAAAATTGCAATCAACTGCTCTGAAAGAATTAATTAACTAAATATTTTTTGACACAGTACAATCGAAGCCGTTCACATACACGAGCATACACTCGTCTCTATAAATGCATGCACGCACACTCTACCATTATAAGCATCTTCGACAGACTGAGCCGGCATAATATTTTGAGATTGATGAAGTTATCACAGGCAAATATGAAATTAATTAACTTTTGGTGGGTAGTAGTTTTGCAAATATGGAAATTACATGACGGTAGTTTGCACGAAATTTATTTTCACAAGTAAACATGTACACAAACAACCACGAGGCTATTATTTTGCTTATTATTTTGCACTTCACGAGAATTAATTATTTGGACCCCGGTTGGATTTTATGCTAGCTACGAGCTAGCCATACACTAACAAATGGATTCGCCACCACCAGATACGCACAACGAGCTAGAGTGCTTGTAGATAGCACTCTACTTGACTAGCTGTACTCCACCCATCACGGGTAGTTCAAGACGATCTTATCGCACTGTCCGACCTCGTCGGCCGACTCGCCGCCGCTGTCGAGCGGGAAGAAGAAGGGGTACACCTCGTAGCGCGCCATGCAGCTGCTGTAGATCACACGGCACCCGCGCCGGTACCGGCAGTAGTTGGGCAGCTCGGCCACCGCCTGCGCCACGCACAGCCCGCAGTCCGCCGCGGTGATGTCCCTGGTGCACCACCCGAGCCCGTAGATGGTCGTCTTGGCTCCGCCGCCGTCATTTCCTAGCCGCGTCGTGTCCGTCGCCAGCCCCTTGTTCTGGGCGCCGCCGGCCTCCGACGCGACGCGGGACATGAGCTTCCCCTGCGCCCGGTCGAACGCGGCCAGGTCGACGCCGGTGGCGTTCTGGGTGTTGAGGAGGATGAGCGTGTACCCCGTGTCCGCGAGGCCGATGAAGTTGGAGGTGGAGTACCGCAGGAGGCAGTAGTCGTAGAAGACCCGGCCGTCCGAGCTGCCGCGGCAGGACGACGCGACCTCCTTGGCCGCGGCGGCGAGGCAGAGCGAGCAGTCCTGGCGCGGGACGTCGCCGCGGCACTGCGCGAGGCCCCAGACCGCGGACGAGGAGCGGCCGGCGGTGGCCGTGGCGTAGTAGGCGGCCGAGGCGCGCGGGACGAGGGCCGCGAGGACCTGGTCGATGCTGGCCTGCGTCTCCGCGCTGGTGCCGTTCTTGGCGCAGTAGGTGCCGATGGCGTCGACGGCGGAGCACGGGCGCGCCATGGCGAGCAGGAGCGGGAGAAGCAGCAGCAGGAGCAGTGGAGACGAGGAGGAGGACGCCATTGCTTGCTGCGCTTTGACGTGATGTGTGTGGGTAGGCTACCAGTGACTTGTTTGCATGCATGGGCTGGTGGGTGCGCGGGAAATTCTTATAGAGAGAGCGGGCAGTGAGTGATGGGTGCTTGGTCCATGCGCGCAGCCATAATTGACGAGAAGATGCATCCATCTCTCTTGTGTTTTAATGGTTGGAGACTGTGCGTGTGGACTGTGGCGGCACTTGATCCTGTCAACTTCTAGATCGTGCGGACTGGTCCATGGATGTGGATGAGTGTTGCTATACACACGACAAACTTGCGGCCGATGCATGGACGACTATACGTGGCAGCACCAACAGTGCGCATGAGGCAATTGTTTTTCTTTTGGCTGATGCTTAGAGCCGTTGGGAGGAAGTATCGTTTCCAGGTCGTGCGGGCAGTGTCGTCCGTAAAGCAATTTCGGATGTGGATTGTTCCTGCCCAACTAATTAAGCGCGCTACGTAGGCATGCACGTACCCAAAAAATCTGCTCCATGCTCACTTGTTTATGATCGATTCGTGTTAATTAATTAATCGCTAGGGAATCGGCCATGTGCTTAGCTAGGTCATACCTCCAAAAAATAACTAAGTTATCTTGGTCATGCATGTGCTTAACCCAAAACGTATCCTCGCATAGTTAAGCCATTGTTTAGCAGTGAAATTAAGAACAATCCATGGACTAAGTTAGTGTTGGAGAAGGCCGGTTATTAGGACATGCCGGGTCGGTCTCCGCGTCGGTGGTGACACACTAACGCAGCGGGTCAACGCTTTTCTGGATGTGTTGTGGAGACAACCATTCAATCGATCGTGACAGCAAAGTTAGGTCGTCGCCTTGCTGTGGCGGGCACCAAAGTAATACCCAGTTTTCTGTTCGTGGATTTAAGCTAAATGTCGTCATCGTCCAGAAGATTAATAGTATAGCTATTCCCCTAAACTGTAGATTTACTTTTGAAGGTCGTGTAGTCAATGTCGATGCACATAGATTAGCCAAGTTTGTACTCTCTTTATGTCCTGGTCGGCACATTTGGTTGGGCCAATCCCATAACCAGAGATGTATCCCACACACTGTGGATTTTGCTGAATAAAAACTTGGTTTCCCCCTCAAAGAAAATTTGTTGCGTTGGTCAAACTCAAGTCATTGAAAATCTCATGCACATTTCTTTTGACGTGATCCCGTTGTACTGTACTCGGTAAAGGGTAATGTACTCAGTAATGGCGGTTTTTCCAATAGTGAGATAGATCACATGCGCACAAAAAATGGGTGCATGTCCTATTCGGACAGATTGACGTTAGCAAATCCATGAACGGAAAATTGAGTATTACTTGGGTGCCCGCCACAGCAAGGCGACGACCTAACTTTACAGTCACGATCGGTCGATGGATCCCGGTTGAATGACTGCCTCCACATCCATCCAGAAAAGCGTTGACCACTAATGTGCTGTGTTAGTGTGTCACCACCGACGCTGACAACAACCCGGTCCTAATAGCCGGCCATTACCAACACACTAACTCAGTCCATGCATGGGTTCGCCTTAATTTAACTATGCTTAATTAAGCGACACGTTTTGGCTTCAACACATGCCCAAGATAACTTAGTTTTGTTGGAGGTATGACCTTGTGTACGGCTGAATTTAAGAGATCTAGAACAGTTCAGTTCGATCAAGTCGTTTGCTTGCAGTTTGAGAGACGGTCCACGTACCTTGCGACTAGAACATTCACTTCATCGATCTCCTAGCGATTAAAGCAACATTGGTAAATCGTAAACAAGTGAGCATCGAGGATACTTGTGGGTAGGTGCAACAAGTGAGCATGTCGCGTGGCACACTCAGTTAGTTGAGCAACAAAACCACGTACCACCCAACCCAACACCCAACCCAACAGCAATAATAATCCATTCGTGGACCAGTCTGCATGATCTACAAGTTGACAGAATCAAGCAGTGCCGCCACACATGCACACAGTCTCCAACCATTAAGACACTATTCCCTCTTTCTAAATATAAGTTTTTTAAAAGATTTCAATATAAACTACATACGAAGCAGAATGATCAAATCTACACTCTAAAATACATCTACATACATTCGTATATAGTCTATATTGAAATCTCTGTAAAGACATATATTTAGGAACGGAGGGAGTACAAGAGACATGGAGCTCGTCAATTATGGCTGGGCATGTATCTATCTCTACTCCTAATGGAGTAGTTGGTGAATCGTCTTCACGGTTTATTTTCGCTGATTTTTTTTCGTCTCTCCTCCCACCATCCCCTCCCACCCTGGTCCATCGGATTATTTTTCTCTCCACTCTTTATTACAACCAGAACTTTCCTAACGTATAACAAATCACGGATCTAACTTCCTTAAATTATGCAAATCAATCGATTCCTTTTATTGGTTTAATTTGTCTTAGGAAACAAATAACAGATTTTCAGGAAACAAATAATATATTTTAATCTAACTTTCCTAACTTATCTAAATCAATCGATTTCTCTCATTAGTGAAATTTGTTTTAGGAAACAAATAACAGACACGTCACAAACTTTCTTCCCAATAAATAGTTTCTTAACATTTGCAAACTTTCCTAATCAGACACGTCACAAACGGGGTAGGTACTGATATCACGTTACCAAACAATAAAACCCCATTTGCATAGAAATCAGTTCAAAATCCTAACTTTCCTAAATTTTTACCTTTCCTTGATAACAACCAATCTCTACTCCTAATGGAGCAGTTGGTAGTCTCCGCCGGTCAATTTTCGTCCCACCTACTATTATTTTTTTTCATAGATTTTTTTTCGTCCCCTCCCCCCACTTCATCGGTTTACGAGTTGGTTGAATAGTCCCATCACTTTCATCTGGTTTTTCTTTGTCCCACCACCAATCACCTTACCATACTGGTTTCTTATCTACCGGTTTATTTGTTTCTTTACTCTTTTATTGCAAATCAGCACTTCCTAACATACAAAAGATCACGGATCTAATTTTACTAATTTATCTAAATCAACCGATCCTTTCATTAATGCAATTTGTTTTAGGAAACAAATAACAGATTTTCAGGAAACAAATAATCTCTACTCAGTCTGCGGTTGTGATGGTCGGTCGGTAGTCGTTTCGTTTCGTACGCTCGATCGGTCTCACCTCTATTCGCGCATAGTAAAAGGAAAGAGATCGTGCACGATAAAAGGAAAGAGAAGGAAACTTCCCTCGCTTGCCGTTTGCAATTTTCTTTCTACCAAATTAACGATGCAGCCACGCTAAAGAAAACCGATGCAGCCTCCTCAAAGGAAAAACAAACAGCCCACCAACTCCCGAGTCCCGAGCGAGGGTCCCCTGCTCGTGCGCACGCCACCGCCGTCCTTCCGTTCGAAAGCCCCACGGATGTCTCACCCCACGCCCGACCCCCACTCCGGTTTTTTTCGTACCCAGCCGCCGGCGACCGGAGTCGCTTCTCTCCTCCATCCGCTGGATCGGCTCCACCCTCCCCAGAATCGCCATTCCCTTCGCTGCCTCCTGCTCCAACACCGATGGCCTGACGCCGCCGTCTCCTGGTAGGCCTACACGCCCACATGCCCAGCAACTACCGAGGTCGATGATGGAGCAGCACCGAGACCCTCCTTGTGTTGCAATGGGAGCGGAAGAGGCAACGCACGCCCAGGGAATCTGCTGAGAAGACGCCGTTGCCGCCGACCTTGAGGTACAGGTCTGTCTCCATGAGCTTGAGGAAGCCATGGCCGATGGATCCAACCACGGATGTTGCACCTTCGTGGCTGCCACCCTCCCTCACCGCCCTACACAACCTACTCCCCGGTCACCTCATTGCCACCGGCGGCTTCAGTATGTCGTGATCGACCACGAATCTTCTTATTGTTCGATTTTGAGATTCAATCAGTTAGGATTTCATTTGGTTCCTTATCCCCTTTGCAGGTTTTGTGAACTCCATTTGCAGAGGGAGCTTAAGTGCAATTTCATTTCAGGAAGAGTTGGCACATATGTCTCCTTTTAGTCTGATACTTCAGACTTCAGTACACATCAATATTTCTCCGTTTTTAAGCTATGCTACAAATGCTTAAGTACAGCTTCAGGTTTCAGTTACAGTTTATGCACATTGCCATGTTCTAAACTTCTGATCCATGGAGACATAGTATGTTTTCTACAAAAATAAATCATCGTAACCTAATCTCATGCAACTTGATGTACTATGCTTTGTTGTACTGAGAAGCTGCAAAGCCTAAGCCTCATGTAAATATAGGAGGGCATCTCTGAAGCGATGTGGTGAATGATCTACATAATTTTTGGGATGCCGTAAATCTAAATCTTACCTCTCCCTCAGCCATTCGCGATCTGTCACCCCCCCTGCATATATAGATAAGTACATGGTGTTTACCATAATTTACTTTTGCCTTTATAGTAATCTTCTTAAATGTTTACTGTTGAGTATCTCATTTCCAGCATATTAGTAGAGGAGCCTACAAGTTTGGATAGTTATGTTTGTTGATGGGATTCATTGTGCTGGTTAAAGTCGTAATATATCAGCAGGTATGGCATGAGATTCATTGTTCTGGTTAGATGAGAGTAAATCATGGGACACATTTCACCGTATTGGATTATTTTGTTTAGAATTCTTTAGTCAGGTCACATCTCCCTCTACATGTTTTATATATTTACAACTTCCAATTTAATAGCAGATCTCAATACTTTCTTGCATGGTGTAAGAATGAAGAAGTATGTTTTATTTTGGCTCCTAGCTGTAGTCTACAACTGGGTGTTCCAAGAATTTGTTTCGGCATGGTCTTCTTTGCTACCTCTTCATGGGCGATCCTCCTTATTTGTTGGTTGATTCTCTATGCAAGAATCTTGCCTAATGGTCGAAAATATATGGTCACATATTTGCTCTAGGGATTTAATTTTGGTCAGAGCCGATTGACAAATGATCAGCCAATTAGTATAATTTTCTAGCTTAATACATGCCACGTAAGTATGTTTTCCTTAATGTGATAGGAAATGTAAATTTTGTGGGTCTCTCAGTTGCTATGAGCCTAATATAGTTAATCGGAAAACATCATTCTGATGGAAATGCAAAAGAAACAGAACCTGAAATAATAGTTAATTGGATTGCATGATTCCAATGGAAATGCAAAAGAAACAAACCTGGAATAATAGTTAATTGGATAGCATGATTCCGATGGAAATGCAAAAGAAACATATTTCTACTATTATTGTACAACATATTTTTATTTTATTATTTTACTGCTTAAAAATAAAGTAAATCAAGACCTTGAGGAATGCTAAAAATATATATGTAAATGAGGAAAGGAGAGCCGAAGTTCAAGGCATGTTCAGCTCCAATGATTTGCTCTCAATGAAGTGTTAGTCCTCTGAATATTTTTATTCCTCTGATCTCAAACATCGTCTACGCAAGAGTCTAAGCTTCGTCTGCCACCACTCTTCAGTTCACGCCGTTGATGTTGTGAGGACTGGCAGCTCTTCAGTTCATGCCGCCAATGTTGTGAAGACTGGCAGGACTTCAATGGGCATGGAGGATGCAACCTAGGGCGAGGGCATCAATGCGTTAAGTTGGCGGGGCTGCGTCAGTGGGGGGCGGCGATGGCGGCAGCACCGCCGATGTCCACCAGGATCTCTAGCCGCAACAGATCGAAGAACAACTTGGGGATGTTGTGCAGCTCCTACGTGTAGTAGATAAATCACCACCCAGATAAATCACCGGGACACTATACCAAGTGTGTCGTTCATTGGGCCAGGATAAAAAATCTCGTGGGTGCCTCAAGTGCGACTCTAGCTATTGAAAGTCAACGAACCTGACTACTTCCAGAGTTTGATAAGGATTTACAGTGAGTTCTCATAGTAGTTTATGTGCATGATAGGATGTTGGTACTGCTGTTCTACTTTACTGCAGTTGTTATTAAGCAGATCTTGTCAAAGTAATTGCTATGTGTATGCCATTTTCTTGTTCTAGACGTGGCTGTTTTCCATGTTGTAGACATGGATATGATGATTGGTCGATGAATCAATTGATTTCTAATACTAACAATTGTGTTTCTGGCTATTCTAATACTGACAGTTTTGTTTCATTGTCCAGCGTTGAAACTATTCATATGGTGATGGATGCAGCATAACCATCAGTTGAACTAGATAATCTTCAAGGCTGTTTACCATTATCCAGCTGGTTTATTCGAATTTAGTTTTGTAGTAATTTATTCAACATCCAGGTTTGTAGTGTTAACACTGATTTATTTAGTTTCAAATTAGTACATTTCATATGTATAAAGGCATAAACATTTCTCATTTCTGAATAAGTTGTAGATGATTTCCTAGCTTTAAGTATATAGGAAACACACATTATATTCAATTCACTTGTTATCTGCACGTGTGGCAATTAATTTGGATAGGACCAGTTAAAGTACATCTCATTCAATGGCGTTTTTTGTCGTGTGTTTTAAGTTTTTATTATTAGTGGCATGGGTTTCTATAGCTAGCCTAATGATGACCCCCACTTTAACCGACATGTTGTCAAGCTCAAGGCTACCAGTGAACATCCATATATAGCTCATCAGTTCATTTTCAGATCACTAACCCTATTGTCATTGCGTCATTTTCATGATTGTCAAATGCCTAATCGATGCTCTAATTAATTCATTGCCTTCAGTTCGTGTAGCATGCTGGTAACATAATTTGATCCATTACATGAATGATGTGAACTAACAGAGTAGCCATAGTACCAAACCATGTGTAGCAGGGTGTAGGGAGTTTGTCGATTTTATATATGCTAATCACTGATTGCTACAGTTAGGAAGAATTTTCATCAACCACCAAAGATTGACACGTGATAACCATTGTTTTTTTCTTTGAGATTCACCGGGGGGAGTTTCCCCACCTGAATATATTACTCAAAGTGGCCAGAATGCCAGAGTGGTGATCCAGTTTATAAAGAAAACCGGATCAAAAACCTTAACAAATTGACCCCGTTTATAAGGAAAACCGGGCCAAAAACCGTACAAGGCACGACCTAGCTGGCAGACATAAGACCATCATCATGGGAGACACAAGTAAATGTGGAGTGTCGTCGAGAGATCACAATACCAGGACTTTGCAAACAGCCCAACGCATTGGCGGGTATACCGGCCCCATGGCACAACTCAGGAGCATCCACAATCAACGAGTGTCATCCCAGACACGAACCTTGACTGGGGCTCCGCCACAGAAAAACGGAACGAATAGCAGTTTGAGAGGCATCTTGCGCCATCCTTGAGCAAAGATGAGTCGAGACAACACCAAGAGCACCAAGCTCGCCGCAACACAACGGTAACCATGAGATGGTCTTGAGCAACCATTACCAACCTGAGCCGCACGAGAACACCACCACCGTAGACGAAGAGCTCCTATCAACCGAGACCATCCATTATAGATATTTTGTATCACCCATGTAAATCTATGGTGCGATTCTAAGTAAAAGAATCAGAATTTTAATCGCTTGCAAAAAAGAACTCGACATATTATGTGAAAAACACTTGGCTTACATGCGAGGCCCGGGAAGCACCTGCCACATGGCTATCCCCACCGCACTTGACGGCGCCGTGATGACCAGCTCTATAAACCGAGTGCCCTCTAACGTCATACTCGGCTTACATATGCCTTTTCTGTTTTAGAAAATACCAAACACGTAAGCCAAGCGTCCGATATAAAACGTGCTAGTGTACTCGGCAAAGGGTGATGTACTCCGTAACGGCAGTTTTTTCCAATAGTGATATGGCCCACGCGCACAAAAAAATGGATGTCTGTCCTATTCGGACAGCTTGACGTTAGCAAATCCATGAACAGAAAATTGGGTATTACTTAGGTGCCCGTCACAGCAAGACGACGACCTAACTTTGCTGTCACAATCGATCGATCCTCGGTTGAATGGCTGTCTCTACATCCATCCAGAGAAGCGTTGACCAGTAATGCGCTCCGTTAGTTTGTCACCACCGACGCAGAGACCGACCCGGTCCTAATAACCGGCCATCTCCATCACTATGTAGTCCATGGATTGTTCCTAATTTCACTGCTAAACGATTAATGGCTTAATTATGTGATACGTACGTTTTGGGTTAAGCACATGCCCGAGATAACTTAGTTTTGTTTGAGGTATGACCTAGCTAAGGTATGTAGGGCTGAATATTAACCAATCTAGAACAGTTCAGTTCCATCAACTCGTTTGCTTGCAGTTCGAGAGATGACACAGCTCACTCTGTCAGCCTCAGGTGATCCACGTACGTACCTTGCGACTAGAACATTTCACTCCATCGATTTCCTAGCGATTACGTAAAATGGATAAATCGTAAACAAGTGAGCATGGAGGATCCTTTTGGGTACATGCGTGCCTACGTGGCCGGCTTACATAGCTCCGCAGCAGCACCACGTACCACTACTACCCAACAAGAATAATAATCCATCCATGGACCAGTCTGCATGATCTAGAAGTTGCCAGGATCAAGCAGTACCGCCACACACGCACACAGTATTCAACCATTAAGATGCATACAAGAGACATGGAGCTCGTCAATTATGGCTGCGCATGTATTGCAACTAGTAGTAACATGCAGCCATTTGAAGCGGGCAATTGATACTGATTCAGCTGATCGGGGCCCTCTTGGCGTTTTGTTTCGGGTAGCAAGATTTCAGCTTAATGTAGGCTTTATTGATCATATTATGTCCTACACCCCCAGGACTTGTAATTCACCAGCGCATGTGCTGGCCTCCCTTGGCCAACAAGTTTGGTACTCGGGTATCCCAGGAGATGTATCTCCTGCTGTGACTGCCGATTT
Organism: Triticum urartu; assembly: GCF_056163025.1. Classification (NCBI taxonomy): domain Eukaryota; kingdom Viridiplantae; phylum Streptophyta; class Magnoliopsida; order Poales; family Poaceae; genus Triticum; species Triticum urartu. The sequence goes on from NC_141873.1 coordinate 27,368,050, forward strand.
GGTCGATCCGTTGTAATTGAAATGCCAGGTGTTCCAGCTTAAAAAAAAAGAATCTCAGGCGCACTCACGAGAACATGCATGCAAACAAACTGCTAGTAGCTAGTAGCTAGTGAGCCACACACAACATATCATAGCATCTCCAACAGTCGCGCAACGCGCCGCGCGCTAAAAGTCGCGATACAGCATTGGGTTAGCCAGCTTTTGCGCACAGCGGTGCGCTGGCTCCAGCGGCCGCCGCAAATTAAAGCGCGCCCACGCCGCTTCAGCAGGCGCGCTATATTTCAGTTTTTTCTACTACATATTTGGTTTCGTAGATAGTTCTCCTACTACATATTTGGTTTCGTAGATAGTTCTCCTACTACTACTCGTCCGACTCGGACTCTGTCCCACTGATGTCCTCCTCCGACGTCGGAGCGTAGGCGTCAAGAAACCACTCGTCGTCGGAGTTCCAGGAGGACGCATCTCCTAGGGCTTGGTTGTATTTAGCGAGCGCCTTCCGCGTTCGCTTGACCTCGCGATAGTCGGCTCGCTCCTCTCTCCTCTTCGCCCTCCTCGCCCTCCTCTAGGCGAAGAACTGTTCCTCGTTGGTGTCTTTCGGAAAGCGGTGACTCCACAGCGTCATGGCTTGCTCGTCCATCTTGGCCAGCCTGAGACGATGCTCCCGCCTCCGATGCTTGTGATGATCCTCGTCAGTGAGAAGCCGCGGGAAAGGCGCCAACTCCTGTGCGCGCTCCCGCGTCACCACGTCGGCGAAGCTCGTCCATCGTGGCGCGGTGGTGACGTGTTGGCGGCAGAGCGCGGCAGGGGGCGATGGAGAAACGGAGAGAGTGGCAAAGGACGATAGAGAGAGCGGCGGAGGCGCTGCAATTTATAGACGCACCGGACGCGGCGCGCCAAATGTAGCGCGCGAGCGGCCGCCTTTTCCCGCGCGTGCTAGTTTCGCGCCACCGCTAAAGTGCGCGTAAACGTCCCGCACGCGCTATAAAGCCAATTTACCGCGCGCGCGTCTTTTGGCGCGGCTGTTGAAGATGCTCTCACATCAAATCGCAGCAGGCAATGGCGTCCACCTCGTCTCCACTACCGGCGTCTCCGCTGCTCATGCTGCTGCCGGTGCCGCTCCTGCTCGCCATGGCGCGTCCGTGCTCCGGCGTTGATGCGATCAGCACGTACTGCGCCAAGAACGGGACCAGCGCGCAGACGCAGGACAGCATCGACCAGGTCCTCGCGGCACTCGTCCCGCGCGCCTCCGCCGCCTACTACGCCACGGCCACCGCCGGCCGCTCTTCGTCCGCGGTCTGGGGCCTCGCGCAGTGCCGTGGCGACGTCCCGCGTCAGGACTGCTCGCTCTGCCTCGCCGCGGCGGCGAAGAAGGTGGCGTCCTCCTGCCGCGGCAGCTCGGACGGTCGGGTCTTCTACGACTACTGCCTCCTCCGGTACTCCAGCTCCAACTTCCTCGGCCTCGCGGACACGGGGTACACGCTCATCCTCCTCAACACCCAGAACGCCACCGGCGTCGACCTGGCCGCGTTCGACCAGGCGCAGGGGAAGCTCGTGTCCCGGGTCGCCTCCGAGGCCGGCGACACCGCCAACAAGGGGCTGGCGACGGACACGACGCGGGTGGGAGGCGGCGGCGGCGGAGCCAAGACGACCATCTACGGGCTCGGTTGGTGCACCAGGGACATCACGGTGGCATACTGCGGGCTGTGTGTGGCGCAGGCGGTGGCGGAGCTGCCCAACTACTGCCGGTACCGGCGCGGGTGCCGCGTGATCTACAGCACCTGCATGGTGCGCTACGAGGTGTACCCCTTCTTCTTCCCACTCGGCGGCGCCGGCGCGTCGGCCGACGAGCTCGGACAGTGCGACAAGATCGTCTTGAACGTGTGATGGGTGGAGTATAGTTAGTCAACCACAGCTACGTAGCACTCTAGCTCGTTGTGCGTACCTGGTGGTGGCGAATAAATTTGTTAGTGTATGACTAGCTCGTAGCTAGCCCAGAATCCAAGCGGGGTCCAAATAATTTTCGATAATTGCAATAGAAATGCATCAGCCACGGGGCTACGCGAGTGAAAAAAAGCCTTGTGTTTGTTTGTGTACATGTTTCCCTTTTCTTTTTTGCAAAAATATCAGATCATTCACAGGAAGTATAAAGTACACCAAACATAATGAAAACTAGTAGAATGCCCGTGCGTAGCTACCGGCATTTCAATTTTGTTTTGATTTCATATAGATACATGTATTAGTGTATAAAACTCTATGAATTTTTGGCCCCTTCCAACAACATCGCCTCGACACCCTTTTAATGGATTACTTTGTCCATCTCCATCCCTCTCATACGCAAAACTAAAAATATGTTTATTTCTCTTATCAAGGAAAAGCACTCAACAAGCTAATTAATAGGGCAAGGCAACTTAAATTATTTCAAAGGCACTTATTTGCTTCAGATGACATATGTTCTTGCAAAATTATTGTTCAGTGTATTGTTCACAACAGAAAATTTAATATCCAAGCAAAATTATAAGAGACGTTTCATGAGTAAAAATTATGATCAAATTTATTTTCTTAAAAGCATACCTTCCTCTACAGATTAGTGTGCTGCTCAAGCATTTGTTATGTTTGCAAGATTGAAATTGATTTATGTTGGAACATATGCTAGCTAGCATAACCGAAAAATCAACATCATAGCTGCCAAGGAAATTATTTCTAGTTTGTAGGACATATGATGCGTTGTATTACAAAATTCAAATTTGTTAAAGGTATCATTTTCCATCATTTGCTTGAGTTTTGACTTCAGGCTTGTAACGTGCACTTAAACATTAAGAATCAGAAAAATCATAATTTATCCATCGTAACACAACGCTAAGTTTTACAAACCTATACATACACTGTGTGCATATATATAGACACACACATCCATCGGAGGCTTGCTTAACAATTTCATTAGGGGCTCGTTCACTCGTGAATCAAACGTATACGTATGACGTGCCGCTGGATCAGAGGTACGAGCTCGTTTTATGTTTGCAAGATTGAAATTGATCAACATTTTTATCTGCAAAATCATCCATATAGCTGCAACAACTGATTTGGAAACAAAGGACTAAAGCATGGTTTGGGAATCCTATATTTTACTCTCTATTATATTGTGCACGACTAACAAATGAAATACAACAAAAATCTCTTTCCCTGGTAAAGTAGTGTTCGGTTATGAAACAAATTACTCTTTTTTTCATGAACCAACCTAGGGCTCTTCTATTTCTTTATTTGCAATCGGATGCTTGAATCAAAAGTACATTAATTTTATCTCCTCTAGGTCTCTCATCCAACAAACGGAGCAGAGCGATGTTGAAGAAAGGCGGAGTCAAGGTTACCATGGCTAGCATGAAGCTTCTAAATTTTCATATCCACCTTACATCAAAACAAAGCAAGGATAGCAAACATATTGCTGTTGGTGTTTGCTTGATCCATGCTTCTCCCTAGTGGCTCCATCCTTTCTGTTGCTCCCTTGAGCCTCTCATTTCTACGAAAATTAATTAGTGAGTTAAATTTAGAACAATCAATATGTACAGGAAAAAAACTAAGAGGGGAAATTTCCGTAGCTTCAGAGAAATTTAAGAAGCAACTTTAACACATTAAAAATCCCAACTTTGTTGCCAATCTTAATTCTCTTTGATGAAACTGTATACATCTAGGTTATCATACAAAAATCTCACAGACCTCATGCCAAGCTATGCTCCACATGGAAATCAGGTAACCGCAACACTGGCCACGGTCTTCCAGCAACACGAACCCACTGAGCAGGCCTACTCCCATGCCAAACTTGCCAGCGATAGTCCAGCAGAGAAGTCCGCCCCAGGAGTTTAAGCTCACAAACAGATTTACCTGTGTGCATTAAAAACAGCACATAGAACATTATTCTGAATACAAATGATTTATACATCAACATATGATTCATTTCTGATCCAAATTATGGCATCTGAGCATGCGTAGAGCCAAAAGTAGTGCAGTGCAGTACGCTTCATGAGGCATTTAATAGTGGGTTGCCCGTGCTTTGCAACTGGAGCTTGAATATTCTAGATGATATTCTAGCGTAATTCTCCTTTTTCTGGTTAACCCGTTCATGAAATGTAAACGACCTTTTCATTTGCACAATTTCTTTTTATATTAGAAGTAATATTGCGGTGACCAGGAATTGTTAAGGAAAAAAAAGTTGTGTGCGGCAAATTCACTAAACTGAATAAAATACTTTTAGATGTGCGAATTGAAACTCACCTGACTCTGCTTCTTTCTATTATAGGTTTCAAATGCATAGCACAATAAAAAAAATGATGAAGTAACTAATGTCATGGTGATCATATGCAATAAACTGCACCCAAAATCACAAACTTCCACCAGGGGTGTGGCAGATTCCTGACACATAAATTATATATATAGGGTCGCGCTATTCGTCATCCTGGGTGAGGAATAGTTATTCTTCACCCCCCTCTATTTAACATCAATACACCGTAATTTTACGTTCCGTAAGTTTTGTCTTATTTGCGACACAAAAAGAGACCGTAAGAAATATATAATCGCCGTAAAAAATATTTTATGTTATGTAAAATTACAAACGTAAAAATATAGTCTAAAATACACATAAACTGCAAATTTTCTTGTCTTATGACCTATATTTTAATTTTCTTATGTCAAATTTTACGTAGTGAATCAATAGAAATGTAACTATTTGAATTTCAAATCGTAATTTAATTATGAAATGATAGTAAGATTACCTCGGGTGAAGAATAACTTATTCTGCACCCTGAGTGATGAATAGTAACACTATATATATATATATATATATATATATATATATATATGACTCCTCTTCTGTACTCCTGGGAGTATGTACTCTCATTCTCAATATACCTCATATACGCATTAATTATACCTCTTTATTATTCTCAATATACTTCATTAAATATTCTAAGATACCCCAATACGAGTTTTGTTGAAAAAATATCATCTGCGATGTACTTTTTGTAATATACCTTTTTCACGTACAAACACATCAGTATATACATAAACATTTAAAAATATGTAGACTCACATGAATTTTTGGGGTATCTAATAATCACTAATGAAGTATATTAAAAATAATAAAGTGGTATAAAATATTCATCTATGTGGTATATGAGAAGCGGGAGTACGTACTCCCAGGAGTACACAACCATTTTCCTACCTATATATATATATATATTATATATATATATATATATAGTGTTACTATTCATCACCCAAGGTGCAGAATAAATTATTCTTCACCCGAGGTAATCTTACAATCATTTCATAATTAAATTACGTTTGGAATTCAAATAGTTACATTTCTATTGATTCACTACGTAAAATTTGACATAAGAAAATAAAAATATAGGTCATAAGACAAGAAAATTTACAGTCTATGTGTATTTTAGACTATGTTTTTACGTTTGTAATTTTACATAACATAAAATATTTTTTACGGCGATTATATATTTTCTTACGGTCTCTTTTTGCGTCGGAAATAAGACAAAACTTACGGAACATAAAATTACGGTGCATTGATGATTAAATAGAGGGGGTGAAGAATAACTATTCCTCAACCAGGGTGACGAATAGCGCAGTGATTTTACCTCATAATAGATAATTTCGTAGGTCCCCTCAAATAGTATAAAATTCCCCATGCTAAAAAATAAAAATAAAAATGGACATGGATGTCTTTCAGAAATATCAACCAAAGAGAATAGGTTACTCGGCCACCAATTGGAATCCTTGAAAGTTCAGTTCACCAGTCTTGCAGCAAGTATGTACCCACAAAGCAATTCTTTCTCTGAGTCAGCTCCTAGTGGTTCCATGGGGGTTCTCTGTTACATTTGTATCAGGTGTAAGTGAACAATCAGAGTAGAGAACCATGGTGTGTGTATGGGAGATGGCACTATTAGGATCAGGGGAAAAGGCATCCTGAAGGCTTTTGAATTGTATATACAAAAGGCATCTAAGGCGCACGAGGCATCTGGATTTAAGCTTTATGCTCTTCTCATTAGCGATCTCTACTAATATATAATATAGTTGTGTACGGGACTACCAAGTTGATTGAAACATTGATCAGTACTTCGCAATTTGCATGGTACGTACTGGATGCATGTGCTGCCTCCACTCTACAACACGGAGGGCGCCGGCAAGTACAACGCCGCTGCGACACTTGACTCTGGCCGTCATGGATGCGCCGGCAAGACAGAGCGGCCGAACCGCGGTGTCATTGGAGGAGAGCTGGAGGTGCTCGTGGACCCATTGCTGCCTTGGTCGAGGCCGGTTTCCCTAGGATCTTCCGGCGTCCTACTCACCACCGTCATGCTCCATGGGGAGAAGAGGGAGCGATGGTGGGGCTGAGGTGAGAGAGGAGATCGCGCGGAGGAGTGGGAGGGCGAAGAATTGTTGCTCCCTCGCATCGTGCCTTTCGGAGGAAGATGCCACCGTGATTTGATCTTGAAGACGAGAGATGGAGGTAGGGATAAGAGGTGAACAGAATGATGGATTTTTAGGATTGACAAAGATTTCGGCGAAACAAATTAAGAAGACGCCTAAAAAACTTGGAGGTAGGATCTCAGTTTGCCAAAAAAAAACGGTAGTTATAAGAGATATACTGCCTCAATAGAATGGAAGATCGTTATTTAAAACAGGAATGGCACGTCCCGAAATCTGTAGTCGTGTTCTCTCATTTGCATTTCTTATTAATCCCAAATGGATATAATGTACCTAGAAGAAATTTTTGGCTGGTCTCTTTGAATGTTGTCTGCAACTTCTTTCTATGAAACCGCTCTAGAGTTTGGACCAGATTTCACCAGAAGAAAAGGCAAGTTGTCGTTCACCCATGCAGCTCAAATCAGTGACTGGTGACAATTAGTGTTGCCATGCTTTGTACTGACATTGTACAGTAATGGATTACTTCTATCTCGCCCACAATATGAACTATGAACAGCTAAAATAAAGTAAATAATATAGAGTACTTTCAAGAACATAGTAATCATAATATTTATTTATTTTCACTCTTTGCTTATGGGAGTCCATGAATAATTTAGAAATTATATGCTTTGTAAATCAGGAAAATAAAAGCACGTGATAGATTGCGACATAAAGATACAACATGCTCAATACAATTATCATGCATAGATGTATGAGATTTTTCGTACAACTTGAATGATCGCGAGGTGCATAAATAAACAAGATGTAAATTTATACTGTCCAAAAATTCTAGTAAATTACCTTTTGTACACAAGGATTGAGCACAAAGGATTCCCAGGAAAGAACAGAAAATACAAGCAATGAAAATAATGCAAATAGTACTTTTAAGAACATCTTACACAGGTAAAAACGATCTGAAGCTGTTTTTGCAGCAGAATAGAACAATAGATTAGCAAATCATGACCTCAGAGAAGTGTAAGCAAAACTAAAACTTTCAATCTCCCCAGTTGTACATGCAACCTCTACATTCCAGATAGGCAAGAACCAACATACTACGAATTTTCTTAAGACACTTGGATGGGCTTGAAGGTCACAATAGCGCTTTTGAGAGGACATATTAATAGTGTATTCAAAAGTTTTCCAAGTTATAGAATTGTGGGTGCTGAAAAAACATACCTCCAGGTTATTTGTATGACATAAACCTAATGGAGATACCAACTCAAGTCAGGGGAACCTTGTATAATATTGCAGTTAAGAAAAGTTTTCCAAGTTGCAATCTGTTAGCAACCCACAAATGTTAGAACTGAATCTCAAACACGTCTAACAAAATGTCACGTCTTGAAGAACTTAATGAGGAAGAATGGCCTGCACATACATTCCCCTGCTTATCTATTATGTACATAGCTTTGTTAGTCCATGGCAAATGGAGACATTTGGTGCTTCGGCAGATTTCCTGGTGATATGGAAGAAAAATATTAGAAACACCATCCATGAGAGCCAAATGTTGAAATATTAGCATCATAAAATATGGATAAATAGCAAAAGTGATTGAAGCAGTTTGAAAACACCAACAATACAACAATACTATTAATCACAACACTTAAGATGACATAATCGGTTCTTCTGCTTCAATAAATAAAAAATAATAATAATAAAGTGTCTGCATGTCTAGTAGTACTATATGGTAAGGAACAAAACTGTTGGCACATGGCCGGTCCACCGGTACTCGCAGGATCCGGCTTGCCTGCTCCCTCCCCATGCTCCCATCCGTGCTCCCACTTCATCCTACGACTGTCTTTTTCCCTTTTTCCTACTCGCAGAGCACTTCCGGGCGTGAACGAGATCTGTGCTCGTATAGGCTCAAGGAGCTAATCGATTAGATCCCCAAAGGCGTCCACCGGTACACGTACACAACCTAGGCTGCCCATGCCTTGATTGATTCCTACGCTGATGCACATGTACGTAGAGGAAGATTACAGCGTATGCATGGATTTCTCGCCATCTATAAGCGCACAAACAGGCACACGCACCCGACGTTCGTTGATTTGCAATAGGTGCACGACGTTTGAATGCTACGGCGGGAGGAGAGAAGCAAGATGTGATCTGGTGGCATAAGCCATCTGTGCATCTCCTTACCTCAAATCGGCCATCAAGTTTGCTCCGACGCCCACACCAATTGGTCCACTGCACTGTTGAGTAAATAGGCAATTTCTCGATTAAATTAATCCACGAGTAAATCACTAGCACGGCATTGACACAAATAAACACATACTGATATTCAGTCAAGCTAGCACATACCACGTTAATTGCAGAAAGACCTACGTATAACGCCAGCATGGCTAAAACAAAAAACAGTAAGAGCGGGATAAACGAGTTATACCCTCCAGTAGGCCATGCAGAGGCCGCGGCTTTGGTGGCGGCATCGGCGTCCTCGGCGGCCTTCTTGTCGGCTTCAGCTTTCTCGGCGGCGGCACGTTCGGCGTCGGTGGACATGGTGATGATGAAGGCGACACAGACGTAGAGGAAGTAGACGCTCGGAAGCGAGCAGTCGCGTAATCGCTACCCAAAAACCTATTCGCCCCTCACCCCGTACAGGAACCAGAAAGGCGTGGTTTCGGAGACCTGCTCTCCCGTCGACCGTGTACGCGGCGGACGGGATGGAGTCACCGGCGGCAGCAGCAGCAAGGGAACGACGGTGAACGTGCGCGTGGAGCAGATGTGATCTGTTCGTGGTGGCTAGGGTTAGGAGACACCGCACACTTATATAGGTGCAACCGCGTGGAGAGACATGGGCTCGACCCATGTCCGAGTCCGTGACAGCCCACGATCCGACGTCTCAGATCGTGGCCTAGCTGTCAGAGAACTCTCCGTTAGTGACTGGCAAAAATAAGCGCGTAGGTTTGAGCTCCACTCGGCTCAATCCCGCAACCCGCGTCGCGTCGCGACAAGGCGTGGCGTGGCGAGGCGGGCGGCGGAGGAGTGCGCGAGGGCCTCTTCTCTTCTCAAACTCCAATAGCATGTAGAAGAGAAACCCTTATAAACCACTCCAACTCTCCTTCCACTAGCGGGGTGGGACTAAACTTTCCACTACACCTAGTGCCATATAACCCACATGGGCGCTTAGAGATTTTTCAGAAATTGCTATATGGGCTTAGAGCCCATCTCAAATTTCAGCAATCCCCCATCAGATCTGGAGGGCCCATTGTGTCCTCTGTTCCAATTGCTGTTTCGATATACCAGTGTGTCAGTGAAGACCTGTTAAGGTTGAACTTCACCTAGAGCAAGTAGCTACACTCCTTCACAACTGAAAATGGACTATGTCTTGAATTGTCAGTTTGGCGTAAAGAAGTTTCACTACATGTCTTACTAGTACTAGGCTGCCGAAGGCTGACCCCTCGGGTGGAGCATATAAGTCACACTCCTGGCCAATTCATGAGCTTACTAAAGATCACCCTAATCTCATAGACTGTGACCAGCAGTCGGGCTCACATATGTGTGTTCCTCCAAAGATTGCTCTGTAGGATAGCATCTTGCTTACATAAGCTTTGGAACACATTAGGACAATAATCATCCTACCATACAGTATCGAGAGTATTGCATCTCCAACGGAGTGGGTTAGTATAGTTACTCTTCTCAGCTCATCACTGACTTGTTTTCTCAGGTCCTAATGCATGCGTATATGGTGAGAAACTTCTCACATTTTATGATGTAGAGTAGTACCTTATTTTAGATTTAGATCCTGGCTATTTGGTTTTGAAAGAGTTGTCTTGTGTACGCAGACCATATGCAGGTTCGCTGTTACTAGTACTCTGCCACTTAAATAACAACTTTAGATCATCGTTCCTTCGCAATTAATCCATACATGTCAGTCGCAAGAAATTGATTCGCTACAACATGTTAGTGGCTTCCCCCAGGAAAAAAAAACGCGATGTAGTTGTCCAAGCTCGATGTTGGGCTAGTACCAGCTAGTTGTAACTTCAATCGATGAGGGCCATGAGGCTAACTGACAGTAATTTCCCATTCTTTTGCTCGATCGGCCTATGTTAGCAATTATGTTCTATTGTATTGTACCATCTATCTGTAAGCGATCATTAGTTTTAGCAAGTGATGTTTTATTCTGGATGAAAGGAAATCGACACTGAAACATCTTGTAAGTTGTCTATGTATTGTAGGCGACATTAGTTAAGTTCTGTGACGCCACCGATTTAATCGTACACTAATCATACATACAAATGTGTACCGCCAAGATCATGGACTCACGGAAAGATATCACAACATAACTCTAGACACAAATTGAAATAATACAAGCTTTATATTACAAGACAGGGGCCTCGAGGGCTCGAATACAAAAGCTCGAAACAAACGAGTCAGCGAAAGCAATAATATCTGAGTACAGACATAAGTTAAACAAGACTGCCTTAAGAAGCCAAACACAAAAGCAACAACAATCGAAAAGGCAAGACCTCCTGCCTGGGACCTCCTAACTACTCCTGGTCGTCGGTGGTCTCCACGTAGTAATAGGCATCCTCGGGGTAGAAGTAGCCCTCGGCGGTAGGGGCATCTAACTCCTGGGATCCACCATCCTATTGCAGCAGCCGGATATAGGAGAAAAAGAGATATGAAAGCAACCGTGAGTACTCATCTAAAGTACTCGCAAGCATCAGATCAATACTAAGTATGCATCAGTATCAAAGGAATGGGTTGTATCTGTGGACTGAACTTGTGTAGCAGTAGCGCTGGTGAGCACGCGCTACTACTATGTGTTAGCTGTAGCGTCTTATTAGTAGCGCTGGTCCCCGCGCTACTGATACACCTAAAACCCACGCTGCTGCTAGCCTTTTCCCTAGTAGTGACTATAAACAATCACTACCAGTCACGAACAATCACTATCGAATTCCAATGGGACACGAGGTTTTTACCTTGTTGGCATTTCATCGAGCACTTGGGGGCCGCGTTTTTTGTTGCCGGCCGCGGCCGCCGCTCGCGTTGGAGTAGTCGCCATAGGGGCAGCCGTAGTTGTTGCACGAGGCGTTGGCCTTGGACGAGCCGGCGCCGCGGTCTTCTTCATCTCCTTCTTGGCGGCCGCCTCAGTGAGTGCCGACGCCGCCGTCGTCGGCTTTCGAAACTGTTTGCCTCCGGTAGGTGCGGCAGGAAGGTGGCCTGCCGTTGCCGGAGATGTGGTGGCCACGCCGGACACCATTGGCGCGGTTCAAGGCGGCTCTTGGACTGATGGTTCTCTGTCATCCCTAAGCTTTTTTTTTGCCACCAGGTGCGGCGCGTTGGTGGATTCCGGTGGCGATTCGCCGGCGCCGGCGGCCGGCGGGTTGAGGGGGGGGTGTTGGCTATCCATTCCGACTGGTTCGGAGGTCACCGGTGGCGGCGGCGGCGGGAGCGGGAGGTAGTGTGGCGTGGGATGGAGAGAGTCAGTTTTACTCGACCGCCCAAAGTTGGAGTAAAGTTAGAATATTTATTGGGGGAATTGGGAATCAGACTAAATTTTTTACTCCCTTAATGGTTTTAGGGAATCGGATAAGTCCGCAGTAAAGGAGTAAAGCGGAAATTTCAATCCCTATTAACCTTTTTGGGATCCGTTAGAGATGCTCTCAGGGGGCTGAATTCTAAAGAATCGAATAGAGATGCTCCTAGATCCAAAACAAACACAGAAAATAAGCGCCTACTCTGATGGGAAAGCTTGACCTTAGCGAGTTCATCAACTGAAAAGTGCGTACTTAGAGTGCCAACTATAGAGGCGACGACCTAATTTTATTGTCGCGGTGTATGACTGGTTGAATGGCTCTCTCCACATCCATCCAGAAAAGCGTTGACCACTAATGTGGTGCGTTAGTGTGTTACCACTGATGTTGATACCGACCCGGTCCTAAGAGCCAGCCATTACCAACACTAACTCGGTCCATGCATGGATTCGTCTTAATTTCACTAGTACTAAACTATGGCTTAATTGCGCGACACGTTTTGGGTTCAACACATGTCCAAGATAACTTAGTTTTGTTGGAGGTATGACCTAGCTAAGTTGTGTACAGCTGAATTTAAGATATCTAGAACAGTTCAGTTGGATGAGTCGTTTGCTTGCTGTTTGAGAGATGACCCAGGACGCTGTCTCAGACTAGAACAATTCACTCCGTCAATTTCCTAGCGATCAAGTAACATGGGTAAATCGTAAAAAAAAGGGATCAACCCAAAGGCTAACCCTCGTTGCTTTTTCTTTATATAGAAGAAACTCCGCGAGCACCCATGTCAAAGACGGGGCTTGAACTCGCGTGGGCTGGCAGCTCCTGTAAGCTCCAGTCTAAGGCCCATCCGCGTGAGAACTTTGTTTTTCTTGGCTTATTATGTGCGAAGGCCCAACTTAAGTGGCTTCGTTGGGCTTCTGGAGCGCGGACGCAAGGGCAGAGCCTATTTGGCACTTCAGGCGTCCGTTCCAGTGAATTCTGCAAACGGGCGCTTGAAGCACTCCAAGCTAGGCCGGGCCATTCCAGTTTTTTTTCCTATTTTTATAAACGACAAAAAAAATGTGCTCCCATGGAGGTTTTATTGCAAGCACTCAGCCCTAACCACCAAGCATCACCCGCTAGTGTACCGATACTTTGTTTTTTTACTAGCACATATGCCCATGCATTGCAACGAAAAAAAATTGATTCATTTACACAACTGAAAGCTTTCAACAATAAGCACAAATAGTTCAGAACAAAACTAACAGTTGAATCATAAGCAACAACCTACAGGAAACAAATTCATTGTTGACCTTATGTCTATTTCAAAGGTAAAAAGCACTATTGTTAACAGAGAGGATTTCCAATGAATCGCCCTGATGCCAAGAGAATCTCACTTCTACCAGTTATGCTATCAATTTATTAGTACTACGTCGCAGCATCACGGGGCGACGGAGTCGTAGCAGGGTGCACCAAGGAAGAGCAATGAGGACGGCTCCCGGGTGATGACCGGTCAGCTGCTGTGGCGTATCGCCCAGCTGCGTGGCGGACACTCCGAGGTTGTACTTGGGGTGAATGGACACACATAGAGCTGGGTGACCACAAGTCCACAGCCAAAAATCCTAAGAGCTAGCTAATGCAGAATCACCTACGCTCGCACGCCTGCACCCACCGGAGCAGGTCTGGCAGCTGCTGCGTGATCCGCGTCCCACTTCCTGTTGGGAAGAGCTAAGCTAAGTTCACAGCCGCATAGTTTTGTTTTCTGTTTAAATAATGTATGCATGGCAGTTGATGTGACCTGCACATGCACGTAGCTTGTGGATGAGTGTCGCATGCACGTACTCCCTCTCTCGTTGTTTTTCTTCCAGTTGGCACTTGCGATCAGTGGCGGAGCTAGCATTTGACATCAGGATGGTCCGGCCCTCCAAAGAAAATTTAACAAGAAATATGACATTTGGGCGTTCTAACTACTTACCAATATCACATAGAAATAGATTAATATCACAATATGGTATTACAAACACACTAAAATTCTCAATTAAGTCTAAGTTTTGCATAAAGAAGCATACATAGTGCATACTATACAGACCATAGTACATACCTGCAGAAGCTCGAAAAGACTATATTTGTGGCCTACGCTTTTGCATTGCCATGAAAGTATCAATTATATCATCTTCATTCACTTCGGCAAAAGCATCCCTCTCAATGTATGTGACTAGGCAATCATCTAAAAGACTATCACCCATCTTATTTCTCAACTTGCTCTTGACTATACTCATGGCAGAAAATGCTCTCTCAACATTAGCTGTTGTCACCGGTAGAATCAATACCAATTTTAGAAGCAACACTAGTAGAAAACAGGGCTATGGTCCAGGCTGGCTCAGCCCATTAGTCCTGTTTCAGTCTAGAACCGGGACCAATGTGGGCATTGGTCCCGGTTCGTGAGCCCAGGGGGCCGGCCGGGCCACGTGGGCCATTGGTCCTGGTTCGTCTGGACCTTTTGGTCCCGGTTGGGGGGACGAACCGGGCCCAATGGGCCTCGCTCCTGGCCCACCACCATTGGTCCCGGTTGGTGGCTTGAACCGGGACCAAAGGCTCCCCTTTAGTCCCGGCTCATGTCACCAACCGGGACCAATGAGGTGCCTATATATACCCCCTCGCGCAAGAGCAGAGCACAGTGCTCTGTTTTTTCTGGCCGAGGGGGAGAGGGCTTTGTGGTGCTCTAGCTCACCTCCTATGCACATGAGGTGTTCGATGGAATGCCCGAGCCACACTACTTAAGCTTTCTCCTCTCGAAGCTCGACCTCCAAACTCCATTTTCCTCGAGATTTGTCTAGATTTAGCGGTCTGTCACGCCTCGTCCCCGTCTTCACCGCCGTCGATCACCCGCGCCGATCTCATCACCGACACCACCGTGGTGAGCCTCTTGTTCTTATCTTCTTTCTGAAAGGAAAAATATTCTTACTTGTATGTTTAGATAGATACTTGTATCATTTTCTTACATTTATTATTGCATCTTATATAGTGCGATGGTTTTGGTATCCGCCCCCGTCGGCCCTTGTCCTGTCTATGATTCGGATTTGGTATGTATATTATCTTTATAACTATTGGTTCATTTATTGTTTATGAAAATTATGCCGACCAACGTGACATAGATTTTATTTATCTAGGATGTATGTGAATCAGAAATGCCAACCGACCCTATTGTCGAGAGGTTAAATTTAGTTGAAGAAGAAAACAATTTGTTGAAGGAAAAAATAAAAAAACTTGAGGAGGAGAAGATGATATTGGAGTTGCATGTTGCGGATGTCGTCGATGATCACAAGATCAAGATGGATGCAATGCGCTTGAAGATTAGAAAGATTAGAAAATATGTCATTCATACCGAGCCTTGGTATCATTATGCCGTTGGGTCAATTGTTACCTTGGTTGCGATTATGATCGCATTTGTTTTCGCATTGAAATGTTTTACATAGTTTCAATGTATGGTTTAATTAATTAGATGCTCTGGAGAGCTATATGTTATTAGATGAGAACTATGTATGCACTTTGGTTTTAATGTGATGATGAACTTCTATTAATTTGGACACTTAATTATATATAATCCACGCAGATGAACCGGCAATGGATGTACGGTGACAGACACACCCGCGAGTACATTAAGGGCGTGCATGAGTTTCTCGATGCGGCTGAGGCAAACAAGCAGAATGGTTTTATGTGTTGTCCATGCACTGAATGTGGGAATACGAGGTCTTACTCTAACCGGAAAATCCTTCACTCCCACCTGCTTTACAAGGGTTTCATGCCACACTATAATGTTTGGACGAGGCACGGAGAAATAGGGGTTATGATGGAAGACGGCGAAGAAGAAGAGTACGATGACAACTATGTGCCCCCTGAATACGGTGATGCTGCAACGGGGGGAGCTGGTGAAGATCAAGAGGAACCAGACGATGTGCCCAATGATGCTGCCACGGGTGAAGCTGCTGAAGATCAAGAGGAACCAGACGATGTGCCCGATGATGATGATCTCCGCCGGGTCATTGTCGATGCAAAGACGCAATGCATTAGTCAAAAGGAGAAGCTGAAGTTTGATCGCATGTTAGAGGATCACAAAAAAGGGTTATACCCCAATTGCGAAGATGGCAACACAAAGCTCGGTACCGTACTGGAATTGCTGCAGTGGAAGGCAGAGAATGCTGTGGCTGACAAAGGATTTGAGAAGCTACTGAAAATATTGAAGAAGAAGCTTCCAAAGGATAACGAATTGCCCGACAGTACATACGCAGCAAAGAATGTCGTATGCCCTCTAGGATTGGAGGTGGAGAAGATACATGCATGCCCTAATGACTGCATCCTCTACCGCGGTGCATACAAGGATCTGAACGCATGCCCGGTATGCGGTGCGTTGCGGTATAAGATCAGACGAGATGACCCTGGTGATGTTGACGGCGAGCCCCTCAGGAAGAGGGTTCCTGCGAAGGTGATGTGGTATGCTCCTATAATACCACGGTTGAAACGTCTGTTCAGAAACGAAGAGCATGCCAAGTTGATGCGATGGCACAGTGAGAATCGAAAGAAAGATGGGAAGTTGAGAGCACCCGCTGACGGGTCGCAGTGGAGAAAAATCGAGAGAAAGTACTGGGATGAGTTTGCAAAGGACCCAAGGAATGTATGGTTTGCTTTAAGCGCGGATGGCATTAATCCTTTCGGGGAGCAGAGCAGCAATCACAGCACCTGGCCCGTGACTCTATGTATGTATAACCTTCCTCCTTGGATGTGCATGAAGCGGAAGTTCATTATGATGCCAGTTCTCATCCAAGGCCCTAAGCAACCCGGCAACAAAATTGATGTGTACCTAAGACCATTAGTTGAAGAACTTTTACAGCTGTGGAATGGAAACGGTGTACGTACGTGGGATGAGCATAGACAGGAGGAATTTAACCTTAAGGCGTTGCTGTTCGTGACCATCAACGTTTGGCCCGCTCTCAGTAACCTTTCAGGACAGACAAACAAAGGATACCACGCATGCACGCACTGTTTAGATGACACTGAAAGTATATACCTGGACAAATGCAGGAAGAATGTGTACCTGGGCCATCGTCGATTTCTTCCGACCAACCATCAATGTCGAAAGAAAGGCAAGCATTTCAAAGGCGAGGCAGATCACCGGAAGAAGCCCGCCATGCGCACCGGTGATCACGTGCTTGCTATGGTCAATGATTTACACTACGTAATCTTTGGAATGGGTCCCGGTGGACTAGCTGTTCCGAATGACGCTGAGGGACACGCACCCATGTGGAAGAAGAAATCTATATTTTGGGACCTACCCTACTGAAAGACCTAGAGGTCCGCTCCTCAATCGACGTGATGCACGTGACGAAGAACCTTTGCGTGAACCTGCTAGGCTTCTTGGGCGTGTATGGGAAGACAAAAGATACACCTGAGGCACGGGAGGACCTGCAACGTTTGCACGAAAAAGACGGCATGCCTCCGAAGCAGTATAAAGGTCCTGCCAGCTACGCTCTTACGAAAGAAGAGAAAGAAATCTTCTTTGAATGTCTGCTCAGTATGAAGGTCACGACTGGCTTCTCGTCGAATATAAAGGGAATAATAAATATGCCAGAGAAAAAGTTTCAGAACCTAAAGTCTCATGACTGCCACGTGATTATGACGCAACTGCTTCCGGTTGCATTGAGGGGGCTTCTACCGGAAAACGTCCGATTAGCCATTGTGAAGCTATGTGCATTCCTCAATGCAATCTCTCAGAAGGTGATCGATCCAGAAATCCTCAATGCAATGAAATCTATGTGAAGCTATGTCTTGTCAGTTTCGAGCTGGTGTTCCCACCATCCTTCTTCAATATCATGACGCACGTCCTAGTTCATCTAGTCGACGAGATTGTCATCCTGGGGCCCATATTTCTACACAATATGTTCCCCTTTGAGAGGTTCATGGGAGTCCTAAAGAAATATGTCCGTAACCGCGCTAGGCCAGAAGGAAGCATCTCCATGGGCCATCAAACAGAGGATGTTATCGGGTTTTGTGTTGACTTCATTCCTGGCCTTAACAAGATAGGTCTCCCTAAATCGTGGTATGAGGGGAGACTGACTGGAAAAGGCATTCTTGGAAGAGACTCAATAATATGCAGGGAATGCTATTCTTGGTCTCAAGCACACTACACAGTTCTACAGAACTCTACCTTGGTGACCCCGTATGTCGATGAACACAAGAACAGTCTGCGCTCCAAACACCCGGAGCAGTGCGACGACTGGATTACATGTGAACACATCAGGACTTTCAGCAGTTGGTTGGAAACACGTCTCAGAGGTGACAACACTGTTTGTGATGAGTTGTACTTGTTGTCCAGGGGACCATCTTTGACTGTATTGACTTACAAAGGATACGAGATAAATGGGAATACATTTTACACGATCGCCCAAGATCAAAAGAGCACAAACCAAAACAGCGGTGTCCGCTTTGATGCAGCAACCGAGAGCGGAAAAGATACATATTATGGTTACATAGTGGACATATGGGAACTTGACTACGGACCTGATTTTAAGGTCCCTTTGTTTAAGTGCAAATGGGTCAATCTGTTAGGCGGCGGGGTACAGGTAGACCCACAGTACGGAATGACAACAGTGGATCTGAAAAATCTTGGGTACACTGACGAACCGTTCATCCTAGCCAATGATGTGGCACAGGTTATCTATGTGAAGGACATGTCTACCAAACCGAGAAAAAGAAAAGATAAGGAAGCGAATACATCATACGATGAGCCAAAACGCATCATAGTTCTTTTAGGAAAAATGGACATCCTGGGAGTGGACGGCAAGACAGACATGTCTGAAGATTATGAAAAGTTTCATGAAATTCCTCCCTTTAATGTCAAGGCTGACCCAAGCATCCTGATAAACAATGAAGATTATCCATGGTTACGGCGCAATAAGCAAATGACACAAGTGAAGAAAAAGTGAAGACTTTCTCCCGCAACTATTATGATGATACCATGCCAACTTTCAACCTTTTCAGAGTTCATTTTGAAATGCTTTCCAATTTCAGAGTCATTTAGCTCAAAGAATGAATTAATAGCAAACAGAATAAACTACAAAACTTTTATGAAAATAAAAACAATCAATTAAAATATTATGTTATGATCAACTAAAATAAAACTATAATATTCTTCAATAGCAAAAATAATATAATTTTTGTGACCTAAAATCAAACTATAAGTATTTAATTGTAAGTATAAATAAAAAATAAATAGCAAAGAAGAAAAAAAATTCTATTTTTATAGTAAAGTTATTCATAAACTAGTGATTCACACAAATTTTTAAAAATTCAAATTTAAACTATTCAAAATTTAAAACTAATGGCACTAACAGAAAGTTTACAATTTTTGTGACCTAAAAGCAAAAAGAAATCACTAAAAAACTGTAAGTATTTAGTTGTAAGTAGAAATAAAAAATAAATAGAAAAAAAATTCTATTTTTATAGTAAAGTTATTCATAAACTAGTGATTCACACAAATTTTTAAAAATTCAAATTTAAACTATTTAAAATTTAAAACTAATGGCACTAACAGAAAGTTTATAATTTTTGTGACCTAAAAGCAAAAAGAAATCACAAAAAAAATGTAAGTATTTAGTTGTAAGTAGAAATAAAAAAATAAAAAACCAAAAAATGTAGAAATAAAAAAGAAAAAACAAAAAAATGCCTCTTACTGGGCCTCCACGGCCTGAATACGACTAGAAACCCTACATGGGCCAGGATTCAGGCCCGCAGAAGGCCCAATAGGCCCACAGGCAATAGCAAGTTTAGGCCCGAAAGCCTGCATTAGAGAGGAGCTCAAATGGGGAGGCACACCAGGGCTTATAAACCAGTGTCGGCGCCCTTCAGCTAGCGATGTGGGACTAAACTTTTGGGCGCGGGGCAGCACAAGGCCATTGGTCCCGGTTGGTGGCACCAACCGGGACTAAAGGGGGCATTGGTCACAGTTGGTGCCACGAACCGTGACCAATGCCCCCCTTTAGTCCCGGTTGGTGCCACCAACCAGGACCAATGGCCTTCGCTTCCCGCCCTTTGGGCTGCCGAAAAGAGGCCTTTGGTCTCGGTTGGTGGCACCAACCGGGACTAATGCCCACCTTTGGTCCCGGTTGCTGCCACGAACCGGGACTAAAGGCTCTGCTATATAAGCCCACACTTTGGAAATTTTCGCCAACTGCTCCATTCCCCATCGCCGACGCCGCCAGGCTACTCGTCCTCCTCGTCGCCGTCGCCGCGCCCTGCCCCGTCGCCGTCGCTGCGCCCTGCCCCATCGCCGTCGCCGCGCCCTGTCGCTGTCGTCGTCGTCGCGCCCTCCTGCCCGTCGCCGGCCGCCCTGCCCCGAGCTCGCTGCCGTCCGCGCGCCCTGCCCCGAGCCCCGCCTCCTCGATCGTCCCCGTCGCCGTGTGCCGCCCCGAGCCCGTGGCCGTCCCTGTCGCCGTGTGCCGCCCCGAGCCCGCGGCCGTCCCCGTCGCCGTGTGCCACCCCGAGCCCGTCGTCCCCGAGCCCCGCGCACGCCGTCCCCAAGCGCGCCGTCCTCCTTCCCGTCGCTGTCCTCCTCTCCCCGTTGCCGCCCGCCCCCAGTGAGCTCCCCCCTTTCCCATCCCCGTCGCCGACGATGCCACCCATTGCCGCCGCTGCTCTTTGTTCATATGTGCAAAAGTTACATTTTTAGAAAATCATATATATATGTTCAGAAAAGTTCTATATGAATGTGGCTATATATATATATATGTTCAGAAAAGTTCTATATGTATGTGTGGCTATGTATGTGTATGTGGCTATGTGTACGTGTGGCTATATATGTTCAGAAAAGTTCGAACATGAGAGGGGGGATGATAGATGATGATGAGGGGGGGGGGGGAGGGGGGACGTCGGACATTCATGAGAGAGGCAGGGAAGAAGGGGAAGAAGAGGGGGTCGAGAGGGGGTCTAGGGTCGCCGAGGGGTCGAGGGTCGTCGAACATGAGAGGAGGAAGAGGATAAAAAAAGAAGAGGAATAAGAAAAGAAAAAAGAGGAGAAGAAAGAATAGAGGAGAAGATCTCCTCTATTCTTTCTTCTCCTCTTTTTTTTTCTTCTTCTTCCTCTTTTTTTTATCGGGAACGAGGGTCGTCGAGGGTCGCCGAGCGGTAGAGGAAGAAGAGGATAAAAAAGAAGAGGAAGAAAAAAAAGAGAGGGGTCGACGGTCGCCTAGGGGTCGAGGGTCGAGAGGGGGTCTAGGGTCGCCGAGAGGGGAGAGGAAGATGAGGAGAAATAAATAAGAAGAAGAAAAAAAGAAGAAAAAGAAGAGGAGAAGAAGAAAGGAATAGAGGAGAAGAAGAGAAAAATAGAATATATATTCTATTTTCTCTTTTCTCCTCTATTACTTTCTTCTTCTCCTATTTTTTTTCTTCTTTTTTTTCTTCGACACGTGGGGGGGGGGTCGAGAACGTCGGACATTCATGAGAGAGGCGAGGAAGAAGGGGAAGAAGAGGGAGAAGAAGACGAGAGGAAGAAGAGGAAGTCTTCTCCTCTATTCTTTCCTCTCTTCTTTTTTTTTCTTCTTCTTCCTCTTTATTTTATCGGGAACGAGGGTCGTCGAGAGGGTCGCCGAGCGGTAGAGGAGAAACCCTAAATAGAAAGTATCATCAGTGTGAGATACATGTACCGTCGGTGTCGGAAACTACATCCACATCCCACAAGTGGCGCGGGCTTCGACGCCCACGTCACTTGTGGGACGTGGATGTAGTGTCCGACACCGAAGGCCACATGTATCTCACACCCACGATACTTGCTAGCTATTTAGGGTTTCCTCTACCGAAAAGAAGAGGAGAAATAAATAAGAAGAAGAAAAAAGAAGAAAAAGAAGAGGAGAAGAAGAAAGGAATAGTGGAGATATTCTATTTTCTCTTCTTCTCCACTATTCCTTTCTTCTTCTCCTCTTTTTTTTCTCTTCTTCTTCTTCTTCTTCTTCTTCTTCTTAATTTTTATCGGGAACGAGGGTGTCGAGGATCGCCGAGGGGTAGAGGGTCGGGAACTAGGGTAGAGGGTCGAGGGTCGTTAAGGGGTCAAGGGTCGAGGGTTCGAGGGTTCTATAGGGTCGAGGGTTCCAGCAGGGTCGTCTAGGGGTCGAGGGTTCCAGGGTCGTCGAGGGTTCGAGGGGTCGAGGATCGCCGAGGGGTCGAGAGAGGTTTCCTAGTGTCAAAGTATTGAAGAAATCCATGCCTTCATCATTAGCCGGAAGTAACTAGGGCATGTTGGTACGAAGTTCTGCAAAGTTGTTCTGGAATGGAGTCCCGGATAGAATAATCCGCCTTTTGGTACGAATTCAGCAAAGGCCTTCCAAATAGCGATATTCGGAAGGCTCTTGCTGAACTTTGTACCAAAAAGCGAATTATCCTATCTGGGACTCCGTTCCAGAACAACTTTGAAGAGCTTCGTACCATCATGCACATGTTACTTTCGCCTAATGATGAAGACATGGTTTTGTTGAATCCTTTGACACTACGCAACCTCCCGACCCCTCGGCGATCCTCTCGAACATGAGAGGAAGAAGAGGATAAAAAAAGAAGAGGAAGAAGAAAAAAAAAGAGGAGAAGAAAGAATAGAGGAGTTCTTCTCCTCTATTCTTTCTTCTCCTCTTTTTTTTTCTTCTTCCTCTTTTTTTTATTGGGAACGAGGGTTGTCGAGGGACATAGATGTAGTGTCGCCGTTGTCGATATATACCCCCTCCCGGTAGCTTGCTATGATTAGGTAGCTAGTTGTACGTTTGGCACTAATATATCCATCTGTCATGTTTGAATAATAATTGCCATGTTGTAAATATTTGTAGAAACTATGGACATCGCCCGAGACGAAGCAAAAGAAGCGTTGTTGAGGGAGATAATCGCAGAAGGAAGTGATGCCGTCTCGTACTTTCTCAACGACACCGATGGTCTGGAAGGAGAGGGTGAACAAGCTGGCTATGGTGACCTAATGCCGGTGCAAGAAGAAGAACATGAGGACGGCTCCGGTGACCCAATGCCGGTGCAAGAAGGAGACCGTGATGACGGCTCCGGTGACCGAACCGAGTCCGGCCAGGTATATATATTAGTTAAGCCTATGCTGACTAGCTGATTGATGCATTCATTGTTTTGGTATGTACACATATTAATTAAGTCTTTGTTCTTTTTTCTAGCCCTCCGGATCGAGCACAACTTCGGTAAAGAGACGAGGCCCGAAGAAAAAGTTGAGCTCGGATGAAAAGCTTGAGATCACAGCAATCGCGCCCGACGGCCAACCTATTGAACCCCTCCGGACAAAGAGCACATTTGTTTCTCAGTGCGGGGTTCTGGTTAGGGACAAGATCCCGATAAGCATCCAGCAATGGTTTAAGCCGGCTACAGAAGACCCTGAGGTGTCTTATGTCAATGATATGCAGAAAAATGATCTTTGGACTGAGCTGAAGTCAAATTTCACCCTACCGCCAGAGGATAATCTAGAGAACCCAGTTAAAGAGAAATTAATCAAGTCTTTTGCTCTGAAGAGGATGGCAGAACTATTCAGGAGGTGGAAGAAAGAGCTGAATAAGTTTATCGAAAATAATGAGACACCAGAATTCAAGGGCAGATATGAGAAGATCAGAGATCACTGGCCCACATTTGTGGCCCACAAGACATCGGAAAAGAGTAAGAAGATGTCGGCGACAAACAAGCAAAATGCTGCGAAGAAGAAGCTTCACCATCGCACGGGGTCAGGTGGCTACCTCGTAGCCCGGCCTAAGTGGTCCAAGATTGAGAATGATCTGGTTCATAAAGGGATCGAACCAGAGACAAATAACTGGCCAGACCGTTGCCGGACTTGGTTCTTCGGGGCTGGCGGAACCTTGGACCCTGAAACAGGGAAGTGCATTTGGACGAACGATCAAATGGACATAGCAGTCAGTAAGCTTAAGCAGTATATCGAAGCAGCGCAGGAAGGAACGTTCTTTCTAGACAGAGAGAACGACGAGCTCACAATGGCCCTCGGGAATCCTGAGCACCCTGGACGGACACGAGGCACGCCAGGCTCCATTCCGTGGAAGGTTGGGTTTCCGGACGCAGGCGGTTACAAATCCCATGAGAGGAGGAAAAAAGTGCAGCAGACCCAAATGCAGGCGCTGCAAGCAAGGGTAGACGCGATAGAGGAACGAGAAGCAAATCGCAGCAAACGTACTGCCGAAGCCTCCCCCGAAGCTACCCCGCCATCTCAGCGCAGAAGCAGCGTGGCTTCCACCGAGCTGCTTCAGCCGGAGCATGCCTTGACGGCTCCTGCCAGCTATCCCGTGGATGCTATCACGGAGTCTCAAAATTGCCACCTTATGACGCAATGGATGAATTTCAAGGTCAAGGCGGCTGTTGGCTCTATTTATCCTACTGAACCCGGCGCAACTTTTGACTGCCGGCCAATTCCAGAAGGATATACTAGGGTGACGGTGGATGAGATAACAGAGGGATTTGAGGACCTCCAGCTTGACCACCCTACCGGTGAAGGGGAGACTCGGCTGGGGTCTGCTCTGAAGACTCCATGCCTATGGCGGAAGGAGCTCATCAACCTTCCGAACTGGACGCCTCCGCCTCCTCCTCCTCCTCTGGCGAGTCAGGGCACTCCGCCTCCTCCACCGCCTCCTCCTCCGGCGAGTGACGATCAGGGCCCTCGGCCGCTCCTTTTCCGGCGCGTGGCGGCACTCCGCCTCCTCCGCCTGCGCCGACGCGCCCGAGCAGCCAGCCTCCTCCTTCTCCGCCTCGTCAGCAAGGGCGGAAGAGACCTGCCGCCGCTCCAGCTGCTCCGGCGCGTCGTAGTCCTTCTCCTCCGCCTCTTAAGCAAGTAAAGAAGACAACCGCTCCGTCTGCTCGGTCGGCGTCTAGAAGTACAACCAGAGGCGGTAGGACATACAGATTCGGTCCTTCTCTGAAGACTCCAGAGAAGTTACCATACGAGAGGACCCAGGAGGAGAACGCCGAGATCGCGCGAGAAGAAGTGAGGAAATTCTTTGAAGGGGTGAAAGCAAAGAAACATCCACCTCCGTAGGAGAAGGTAGATCGGGTGAAAGTGAAGCGCACTCTGGCTGCCCTGACAAAACCACCGAAGTCTGATCCGCCGAAAGGAAACTATGACCGCATTATTGGAAAGGAATTTGCCGAAAAGGAGCGGTCGGGAAGTACTGTCAGTGATCAAAGGCTGAAAGAACGATGAGCTGGGAAACAAATTGCCCAGCTCGGCGAACAAGCGAAGCAATCGTGCCCCCCGCTCAAGGTGCCTAGCCACAACGTCGCTAATGATCCGAGGATGGTGCCTGGTTATAGCAATCTTGCAGATTACCTGCCCGACGAAGTACATTATGAACCCATGGAGATGCAGATACAAAGATACGAGTACGGGAAGCCTCTCGTCAAAGATGAAAGATCTCTATCAACGATGATGCGAAGATTGCATGATTGGTACTTGAAAATCTGCAGAGACTCTGGGGGGAGGAGTACTTTGTATTTGAAAGTTAAAAAGGAGCATGACCTCGTTGGAATTGATCTGTTGCCTGTTCCATTTGAGGAGTTCTATCAGTTTTTGAATCAATTGGCCCTCGATAAAACAACGGTCGCCTGCTACTGTCTGTAAGTAGTACTACTTCTGTCATTAAGTTTCTCTATATAGCTTAGCTCTTTCATTGCATGTATTTATAATCATCCTCACTATATTATGCAGATTGAAGATCGTCGAATTGAAGAAAAGACAAGTCGGTGATATTGGGTTCATTAACACATATCTCATAGATGCAACTCAGGTTAAATTTCATGCCGCAGATACCGAGGCCAGCATGCTACAATCGTTGAAAATAAATCAAAACAAAGATATAATACTCTTTCCTTACAACTTCAAGTGAGTGTTACTGTCTTGTTCGTATTCGGTTTTCCTTATATATTAGTCAAGGTTATAGTAATGTAATTGATGAGTTATGCATGCGTGTGCAGTTTCCACTATATTCTCCTACATGTTAAGCTTGAGCAGGGACTAGTAACCGTCTTAGACTCAAGATGAAAAGATCCCAAGGACTATGCAGACATGACTCAAATACTCGAGAAGTAAGTTAAATCGATCATTATCCACCATATCAGCAACTTTGTTCATTTCCTGATATATCAAGTAATTGTTTTCTTTGTCCGGCAGGGTTTGGAGAAAATTCACCAGAAAAGCTCCGGGACTGCCGAAGGAGCTGCAATTTAGACACCCGAAAGTAAGTACTAGCTATAGTAGCATTTTAAGCGCATCTACTAGTCATTCAAGCGCTAGTTTCATCAATACCATTTGGCATTCTTGTTTATCAGTTTGATTAACCTCTATTGCTTGTAAAGTGGTTGTGGCAGGAACAAGGGAATGATTTCTGTGGATACTATGTTTGCGAGTCCATCCGCCACACGACCTGTGAGCGGGGCTACACTGACGAACAATATGAAGTACGTAAATAACAACATTCACAATTTTATTTTATTACCATCATTTGTGTTGAGTTTCATTCATTCATATATATATATATGTATTGACCCCCTTCTTTAAATTAGATGTTTCGGAAGCGGGATGAACTCCTAGCACCAGCTCGCATGCGAGCAATTCAAGAGGAATTGGCGGCATTCTTTCTTAACCACGTGATCCCTGAAGACGGAGAATTCTATGTTGACCCTGAGTCCGTATGATTATATTTGTAAGAGATAATTATTGTATATATGTAGCCGGTAGTGTCAGATAGATATACGAGAACCTGTTGTTCGACCAATCTCCCGGAGAAAGAGAGGTGGTCGATATCACTTCTCTCTGTATGCATATATGTTCATCACGATCTTCTATTTCCTTCGTTTGCTTACTAGCTAGCCAACGTGTCTAGTCCTCTCTATACGTATGTATAGTACGTAGCGTCGACCAAGCACGGACATAAGAGAGGACACTTCTCTCTATTAATTATAGCTAGCTAACACAATATATGAAACACCTAAATTAACCCCCCAAAACCCCCAACCCCCCCCCCCTTAAAAAAAAACAAAAACCCCAGCCACAGAAATGTTGACGCGTGGATCCCTATTGGTCCCGGTTGGTGCCACCAACCGGGACCAAAGGGTCTCCTGCCTGGGCTCTGCGCACTGCCCACGTGGAGGCCCATCAGTCCCGGTTCTGGATTGAACCGGGATTAAAGGGTCGGGGCATTAGTACCGACACTTTAGTCCCGGTTCAGGAACCGGGACTAAAGGCCCTTACGAACCGGGACTATAGGCCCTTTTTCTACCAGTGCAAGTACACCAAATGATGAACTATATGTCTCCCTGTTTGAACAAGCTTAACCTAGAGATCAACAAGATTTCCAAGGCCTACACACAAGTTCTTCGGCTTGCTCTTCGGCCACATTTGACATAGCCATTGTTGGTTCTTGAGTTTGCTCTTCAATCACAACCAGCATACACACAAGTTCTCTGCCTTGCTCTTCGGCCACATTTGACAAATTCATTGCCTTCTTCTTCCCTATCTTCATAGCTTCTCTCTAGAAAAGAGAAACAATGTTTCCGGCCCTCTTCATTCTTCAAAATTCCTGCAATAAAATTTATTTTCTATCAATAAAACTAATTGAGTCAGAAATGATGTCCAAAATTATGTATGTCTTCATCAATTCATGATAGTATAGTGCAAAAAGCAAACCCTAAATCAAATATTAGGGGGTTTCAGTACCTTAAATTGATTTGCATGTTTGCTGCGGTGCTGCCACCGGACAGCCGGAGACTGCCTGCTGAGCGGCACCGACGGTCGCCAGCTTTGCAGGGAGGGCGGAGGGGGCGAAGGCAGGGACGGGCGGGCGGCAGGGCCAGGCAGCCGCGGCTCGGGTCAACGGTGCAGAACGGCAGAAGGGCAGCGCGGGGGCGCGGGGGAGACGAGAGCCAGGGGCGCCGGGCAGGAAGGGGAGGCGGCCTGGGCTCCGGCCGGGGACCGGCGAGCCAGCGAGGCCATGAGGAACGGCGGCGCCGCGGCGGTGAGGCGAGGGCATCGGTCGTCGGATTGGCATCGGGACTGGCTGGCGCGATCTAGAACGAGCCAACGAGGCCGTGGTTGTGGGCTGTGGTTGAATGCGTGCGCAGCGGAAATTATTGGGCTATTTTTTTCTGGCCCAGTTAAATATCCATAGGTATAATAGGCTGCTCCAAAATCCCAGGGTGGGCCGCGGCCCACCCTGGCCACCCTGTAGCTCCGCCCCTGCTTGCCATGTGTGATGAAGTCATGGGATGGCGGCGCTGTTACGGATCACAGCGAGCTGGCAGGCCGAGAGGTAGTTCGGCAAGCTGGCCGCAAGGTAAACTCGCTGTGATTTAGGCAGCACAAAACGTCCTTTGCCGCGCGTGTATCTCTTTCCTGAGCTCCATGCTCAATCTTGCACGAGCGTTCGGCAACAACACTCCCAGCCCCAGGTTAAGCTGTCGTCGATCGAGAGTTTCAAGGCTTGAGTGCCAGATGGCTTTCCGGTGCGGATGAGGACGTTGAGGTCGAACCGTGTTGCGGCGTTGCCGTCGCCGACGCTGACGGCGAAGAGGGACGGATCCATCAGTCTCCTTGTTGTTTGGGTAGCACTTGCTTCTTCAACGGTTGCCAATGACGTCAAACCATTGCCGCCAGTAGAACGAGCCGCCGATGCCGCTCTCATACTGTTGCCCGCTTGACCTTGTCGATGAGCCGGGAAATCTTCGTGCACGTGTTCCTAAGGACCAACATTTGGGAGCCACAATCATCGCCGTTGAGTCCTGGAATCGATCTGAAGAACATGACACCAAATCTTGCTGTTGCATACGCATGATGAGAAACCCTAACCTCGCTACTCCGAGGAGCTGACAGGAATCTACATCGGAGCTTCGTCTAATCCGTCCTGATAAACGAACTTAAGGAGTGTCGGAGCCCAGAAGACTGACTCGAATAAGAAGCGCCGCCCTTGCGAGAACTAAAACTCTACTTATCTAAGCCAAGGCACCACGAATACCCTCCCTGCCACCGGCCACCAAGCGGCACGGAGGGGAGGCAAATCGACGGCCTTGTTGGCGAAAATTGAAGGGAGGAAGGCTTTCCTTAGTCACCTCGCGAGAGGGGAAAAAAAGAAGCTAAACTTTATACTTGTTTGTGTACATGTTTGCTTGTGAAAATAAAATTCATGCAAACTACCATCTTGTAATTTTCATATTTTATTTTTTTTCTTTTGTTTTATTTGTTTTTTCACCAGTTTTCTTCAGTTTTCCTTTTTTCTCCTTTTTTCTTTCGTTTTCTTATTAAATCTTTTGGTTTTTATTTCTTTCTTTGTTATACTTTGTTTTCTTTCTTGTATTCTTTGTCTTATTGCTTTTCTTTTGTTTCTTTGTTAGTTTCTATTGGTTTTCATGTCGGTTTTCCTTCTTCTTTTTTCAACACATTTCTATAGTTTTCATACGTATTGTACATTTTTCTTATACATTAGGACCATTGTCTACACATGTTTTACATTTTTCAAATATGTGATTAAATTCGCTGCAAAAAAATAATAATATGTGATTAATTTTTTAATATATTTCTGGATATCTACATTTTTACATAAAATTTGTACATTTTTAATATATAAAACCATGTTTTTATAAATGTTTTATATTTTTAAAAAAAAATTTAACTTTTAGAAAAAGAAGCTATGAATTTTTTTTCAAATACATGTTAAGCAATCTTAAATAACACATTCAAACATTTTATATTGATAAAAACATGAAAACATGTTAGACATCTGTTAATGATAAAAAATAAGTTTTGAATGTTATAAAACATGTTAGACATTTTTCATACACATGATTAACAGTTTTTTCATACTATTTTTTGATTCGAAGTTTATACTATTTATATACATAAAAATATTTTTCTATACATTCTTAACATTTTTTAAATTCAAGATTGACATCTTTAAAAACATTTCGAAAATCTTTTCTGTAATATGTGTATTAAATTTTTTTCTGAATATAAGCAAAGTGAAAAGCAGAAGAAATAACAAAAATATGACTAAAAAACTGAAGAATAACAAAAAAAAAAGTAACATGACGTCAGCAGGCTAGCCGTGGCTACTGGGCCGGTCCAATACGCGCTGCCCTGTAGGCGAGCGGTGGACCGGTGGTATGTCTCGCTTGCGGGCCACACATAGCCGCGTCCGTGGTTGCTGCACAACTGCCGGATTACGTCATCTAAAAAAAACTGCCAGATTATGTCCCCTCAAAAGAAAAAGAAAAAAAAACTGCCGGATTACACGTACAAGGCGTTTGGTTGGGGACAGGTAACGTATTGGATGATGTAATGATAATACACTGCATTAGCTGAAGACTTTTGTGATTACATGATCTGTTTGGTTCAAGCAAGGTTTTGTTTCCCCATTACATCGCAGGACAGCTCAAGAGGCCTGAAGATGAAAAAAAAAAATTCTTCTCCCACGGGCTTCCCCAGATCCAGAATTAGAAACGAGCAAGAACCAGATACATCGAGTATGAACACAGCCGCACAAATAGAAGGAGATCTCTGTCGATTCAGAGGCGATTGGTGTGTTGATCGGAGAGCGAATCCGAGATTGACGTCGCGGATTCGATCGACTCGTCGGTGGGAATCTTTTCTGCGGTGTTAGAGTGGAGATGGACGACAAGAGGGAGGTCGCCGGGGTTGCTGCTTGCTGCGTCGCCGGCCCTGCTGCTCGGGGGTCGCGGGGGAGAGCTAGTGGCGAGGAAAGGGGAAGGCTGGGAGGAGAGAGACGGCGTGATGTGTTATCCTAATCCAGTCGGTATGGGCCGTTTTGCGATTTGTGAAGCGATGTATCCTAATCCAGTGGTGACTGAAACCAGCCCAGGTTAACCAAACATGTGTATGATGTGTATGGTATTCGCAGGACGATGTAATCGGAAGACAGCGAAAAATTTCGGGAACCAACTGCGTCGGTAGAGTTTCCTTTAAGATCGAGATACTACTGGTTGTTAGAATAGATTCGAAAACCAGAACAATACCAGTTCGATTCCAATTCTTATGTACTAACGCACGAGCGCCTATTTATATATGCAATGTACTATGCAAAGAAATACTCCTGCAAGGGAAAAGAGCACGCACCTACGCACGAACGAAAACCATCGAGTCCCTTGCACAGCGACATCGATCGACAACCTTACGCGCACGCGTAGCTCTTTGACTGCCTATCGTCGTCGCGAGCTCGTCATGGGGACCGCATCGTCGTCGCCGTCGTCGTCTTCTCCTGAGCAGTTGATCGACGGGGCCGTCAAGACTGTGGTGTGCCTCGCTGGATGCAGGGATGAGTTCAACGGCTTTGAGGCGTGCGGGGAGGTCGACGGGTCTGCGGAGACGCACGCGGCGTGCTTCGAGGCGGGGGAGGCGCTGCGCAAGTGCATGCGTGCTAACGCCGCCGCGTACGAGTCCTACGTCCGCGACGCGGATAAGATGAAGCAGCAGGGGAAATCGAGCCAAGCCTAGCCCCTATATTAGCAGCGCCATACTACCTTAGATTCGGCAAAGAAAAGCTCTATTGTGTCTTACGTTGATTAATTTGTTGCGTTTCTAGATTTAGCACGTCTTTTAGATATCTTTATATACATGGAAGAATATTTGTTTATGTGTGAGAAAGTTTTTTTTTTTGAGTTGGAGAAAGTTATCTTTTAGGGATCAACTATAGGCGAGGCGTTTGAAAATAGATCTGGTATCAGTCATTTTCTGTATGCACCATCTAATTCTCATCCAACGGTTGTAAACAAATCAATGCACTCTTTATCTTCTTCTTCCTCGTGACGCCCCCGTCCTGCCCCACCCTAACCGCCGGCCTCCATCACCCGCGACCAGCAGACGCTACCACGCACCGCCACGCTGCCCCGCCCTCCCCTCGACCTCCCCCACTGTCGTTACTGACCACTACACCGACCATCACTTTAAGCCCCGCCGTAATAAAGAACTCAAACGAGCTCCATACCCGCACCCCCACCTATAAGATAGATAATGAGGTAATGGATTCCATTATGGACAACAGCCACGGATCGACAGGACGGCGGCATCCTTCACAGACAATGGCACATATATCCTCACGACAGACGTACTCGTGGAAATCCTCCGCCGCCTCCACTACCGGAACAGGGCTCTAAGCCGACAGCCAAATGTATGCCGACGGCCACCGTCGGCCTAATCCGAGCTATGCCGACAGCTAGATCCTGGCCGTCGGCGTACAATGGCCGTCGGGCTATCCCCGTCTACGCCGACAGCAGCCGTCGGCACAACACAGCCGTCGGCTTATCCCGGACTACGCCTACAGCTGCCGTCGGCATATACTGGCCGTCGGCATAGATGCGGGCCCGCCGACAACACTCATCACGGCCGGCTAACGACGTCAAATCTATGCCGACGGCCGTGACGGGTGGCCGTCGGCATAGATACGGGTGACACGTCACCGATCCAGAGCGCACCGACCAGGACCTATGCCGACGGCAGCCGTCGGCATAGATGACACGTCATCGATCCGGGGCGCTGTCCATCTGCCCTGCCGCAGCAAAGCCGTCGGCATAGTTTTTTTTTCTTTTTTTCCATATAGTATTATTATTATTATTAAGCATACAGTATGTGTTAATAAGCATACATATAGATTGTGTTAATAAGCATACATATAGTATGTGTTAATAAGCATATAGTAAGCATACATATAGTTTTTTTCTTTTTCTTCACTGTTTTCTTTATTATTATTATTTAACTAACTTACATATAGTATGTGTTAATAAGCATACATACATTATTTTTCGGTTCTGTACAGAGCGGTGTGACCCCCCTCACGAACGGTGCCGCCGCCAGCCGGCAACTGGAATGGGGAACAGCCGCATCGGGTCTATACGAAGGGGACTTTGCTCCAAGAGTTCATATATATCGGATGACCTACCACAACTGGATGGTGTTATGCCATGTCCGAAGAGGCGGCACGCATCTCTGGGGTGTGGCCCCGTCACGGACGACGCCGCCGCCGGCACCTGGAGGAGGGGAACGGACGCGTCGGGTCTACATGGAGTGGATGTATCTGTGGGTCTGGCCCGGATGTTGCTCCCGGGTGTCTCTATGGGCGGACCTGACACAACCGGGTGGAGAGGTCCACTGGTCAAAGCCCGTCCGTGCAAAGTCAAAGGGCTAGATCTCGTGGTCAACCGCTCCAGGGTTAGGCGGGACGGGGGCCCTGGGGGGTAGCAATGCCACCGGAGCATCGTACCGCGCCTCATACATGTGGGGTGGTGTTGTGGCATGTCCGAAGAGGCCGCACGCGTCTCCGGTGCGTGGCCCCCTCATGGACGGCGCCGCCGCCGGCACCTGGAGGGGGGAAACTACCGCATCGGGTCTACACGGAGTGGATTTAGTTGTGGGTCTGGCCCGGATGTTGCTCCCGGGTGTCTCTATGGGCGGACCTGACACAACCGGGTGGAGAGGTCCACTGGTCAAAGCCCGTCCGTGCAAAGTCAAAGGGCTAGATCCCGTGGTCAAACGCTACAGGGTTAGGCGGGACGGGGGCCCTGGGGGGTAGCAATGCCACCGGAGCGTGTCCGGGGTGTGCCCCCCCTCACGGACGGTGCCGCCGCCGGCACCTGGAGGGGGGAAACGGGTGCGTCGGGTCTACATGGAGGGGATCTTGCTGTGGGTCTGGCCCGGTTGTTGCTCCAAAGTGTTCCTATGGGCTCACCTAACACAACCGGGTGGGAAGGTCCGCTGGTCAAAGCCCGTCCGTGCAAAGTCAAAGGGCTAGATCCCGTGGTCAAACGCTACAGGGTTAGGCGGGAGGGGGGCCTGGGGGTAGCAATGCCACCGAAGCATCGCACCGGGCCCTCATACATGCAGGGTGGTGTGGTGAAATGTCCGAAGAGGCGGCACGCGTCTCCGGGGCGTGGCCCCCCTCACGGACGGCGTCGCCGCCGGCACCTGGAGGGGGGAAACGGACGCGTAGGGTCTACACGGAGGGGATCTTGTTGTGGGTCTGGCCCGGATGTTGCTCCCGGGTGTCTCTATGGGCGGACCTGACACAACCGGGTGGAGAGGTCCACTGGTCAAAGCCCGTTCGTGCAAAGTCAAAGGGCTAGATCCCGTGGTCAAACGCTACAGGGTTAGCCAGGACGGGGGCCCTGGGGGGTAGCAATGCCACCGGAGCGTGTCCGGGGTGTGCTCCCCCTCACGGACGGCGCCGCCGCCGGCACCTGGAGGGGGGAAACGGGCGTGTCGTGTCTACATGGAGGGGATCTTGCTGTGGGTCTGGCCCGGTTGTTGCTCCAAAGTGTTCCTATGGGCTGACCTAACACAACCGGACGGGGAGGTCCGCTGGTCAAAGCCCGTCCGTGCAAAGTCAAAGGGCTAGATCCCGTGGTCAAACGCTACAGGGTTAGGCGGGAGGGGGGCCTGGGGGGTAGCAATGCCACCGGAGCATCGCACCGGTCCCTCATACATGCGGGGTGGTGTGGTGGCATGTCCGAAGAGGCGGCACGCGTCTCCGGGGCGTGCCCCCCCCTCACGGACGGCGATGACACGGTAGTAGACGGATCAGGCACTCGCATAGTTACCGGATCAGGTACTCGGTAACGGTACCCCTCAGTCAGTTGCTCTCCTATGTATCACCTTTCACGAGACCATATAAAATATTTATATCATAAAGAAATGTTGTCCCCCTCAATTTATTTCGAAATATATTAACACAATGTACATTTTTTGTTAGTACAATTTAGCAAATAATTATGTCATAAAGAAATGTTGCTGACCATAGAAAAAATCTGGTTCAGAAAAAAATATACGTGATATTTTAGAAAATTGTTGTACAATATAAAAAAAAGGATCATGTAATTAAAAATAATGTTTCAAATCATTAAAGAAAATGTATGGTACATTTTAAATAATGTTCATGCATGTAAAAAATATGTATACCATGTATCATTTTTAATATAATTATATACCATGTATCATTCAAAAAAAATTCAAGAACGTATATTTAAAAAAAAAGAAATATACCTATGCCTACGGCTTAGCCGTCGGCATACATGCCACGTGGCATGATTAATATATGCCGACGGCTAAGCCGTCGGCATAGGTCGCCTTATCCATACCCGGGCGCTCCCTGTCCAGTCGTTTCCCGACCCCAGCTCGCCCCCGACCCCGATCCGCCGCCGCCGCATTCGGCCCCGCCGCCTGCCGCCGCCCACTCCACCCCTGCCTCCCCCATCACCGTCTCCACCCGCCGTCGCCCCTGCCATCCCCGCCGCCGTCTCCACCTGCCGTCTCCCCGCCGTCCCCGCCGTCTCCACCCCTGCCTCCCACGTCGTCGTCTCCACCCGCCGTCGCCTCGGCCTCCCCCGACCGCGCTGCGCCGCCCCGGCCTCCCCCGACCCCAACACCGCCCCGGCCTCCCCCTGACCGCGCGCCGGCCGCGGCTCCTGCCGGCCCGCACGCCCGGCCCTCCGTCCCCGGCCGCCCCGCCTCGGCCCTCCACCATCGCCCCCTGCTCGCCGCTGCCCCGGCCGCCCCTGCCTCACCGTCCCCTGCCGCCCCTGCCTCACCGGCCGCGGCCGCCCCGGTGAGCTTTTTTTTTCATTTTTTTTGCATTTTTTTACTGCTTGTTATGTGATAGATGCATGTTGTATGGATGAATGGATGGATTAATGTATACTGCTTGTTATAGCTTTGGTCAATTTAGTGATGTTGTCAAATGTTTTCAAATTTGAAGAACAAAATTGGTATTTTTGAGATGTTGTCAAATAGCTATAGTTTCATTTTCTGATGTTGACAAAATTGGTATCTGATGAGTAGTTATTTTATCATGATGATCTTGCTAAAAAATTGAAGAACAAAATTTGACCCTTGATGAAAATTAGGATTTGAAGTATCATGATGATCTAAAATTAGGATTTGAAGTATCATGAAAATTAGGATTTGAAGTATCAAGATGTCATTAGCAATATGATTTTTTTTCATAGTTTGAAGTGTCAATGCTTTATGTGATGTGGTGCCGTCAAATTTTTTGACTCGGTAAAATTTACAGGCTTTGTGGTATTCATCTCCCTGGAGCCTTCGTCGTCTGGGTTTGGTCCGTGATCCTGCCGCTGCTCGACTACTTCCTCTACAGCGGAGGGTGAGCTACGAATCCACCTTCACCTCCTAGCCTCTTTTAACTAGATTAAATTTTCACATCAAGTCGCGTAACCTAGGTCTCCCGTCCGAAAGGGTTGCATCAATAAATATGCATTCAATTGCATATTTATCACCGCAGCTCTTTCGGATTGTCCAGCGCTTTCCACGGACAGCCCGAGGATGTGTAGATTGGGTACGTTGTTCATGCTCTACCCCGTTCCGAGACAGGATTTCGGCGGCGCCTCCCTGTTGTTCTCCGGATGCACATTCTCTCGGCATTTTGCCGAGACGTGTATTTGGAGAACAGCGGGGAGGTGCTACCGAAATTTTGTCTCGGAATGGGGTAGAGCATGGACAACGTACTCAATCTACACATTCTCGGGTGGGATTAGGACCCATCTTTACCTATTAGAGATGTAGGTGGATTAAATGTCGTTTCTCGTCAACCTTGTAAAAAATAAAATATTGATGTGAGTAATTTAAATGAATCCTTAATTTTGTTGTGTGGCTTCCAATAAAGTAGAGATGGCAGATAATCAGTGGATGTATAGTGGGTTTTTCCGTCGGAATCAAGTAACAACAGAGTGGGTCGAGAAAACTGATGTGTTTTTGAAAGAGATATTCCGTAGTCCAATGAGGATGGTGCCAGAATGCCCGTGTGCCAGATGTAAGAGGCGTATCCGCAGAGATAAGAGTGAGATGACTAAGCACCTTCGCACGCATGGATTTATGCCCAACTTTAATATGCCGATAAACTTTGCCCAGCGGGACCGTGGTAGAGAGGATGTGATACGACAATGCGTCGCTGGTTATGAGGACGATGGGGTTAGAGACATGCTAGATGATGTCTTTGCTGCACAGCCGACACCTCCGTCACATTCAGCGAATGAACCGGAGGAGCCGGAGGAAACCGCAAAGGCCTTCCTGGAAATCTTGGCCTCGTCAAAGAAACCTCTCTATGAGGGTGCCAAGCTGTCTGTGCTGGATGCCATCTCGCAACTGATGGCAGTCAAGGCTGAGTACGGCTGTAGCCGAGGTTGCTTCGAAGCATTTCTGGGAGTATGGGCTAACAGCCTGCCTGAGGGCCATGAACTACTGAAAACCATGTACGGTACGAAGAAAATCATGAAGGCGCTCTCGATGGACTATGAGAAAATACATGTTTGTCCAAAGAATTGCCTTTTGTTTAGGCATGAGTATGCGGATGACAAGTACTGTAGGAAGTACGGTTCCTCTCGGTATATTGAGGTGGTCGATAAGCATGGTCAGAAGCAGCAGCTAAAAATCCCTGTGAAGGTTCTTCGGTATCTTGATTTTATAAAAAGACTACAGCGCCTTTTCATCACCGAGGAGTCTGCCAAAATGATGAAGTGGCACAAGGAAGGGAAAAGGTACAATCCAAAAAAAATTGTACATCCATCAAGAGGTGAAGCATGGAAGTCATTCGATATAGAGTACCCGGAGGAAGCAGCCGAGGCTGGGAATGTCAGAATTGCTATAACAGGTGATGGGTTCAATCCATATGGTATGTCGTCTAATCCATACAGCTGTTGGCCCGTATTTGTTATTCCGCTGAATCTCCCTCCCGGCGCCATAATGCAACGCTAGACCATGTTCCTGTCGCTTATAATTCCGGGGCCTGAATATCCGGGGAAGAATTTGAGTGTGTTTATGCAGCCGTTGGTGGATGATTTGCACCATTCTTGGTACTTCCCGAGGTTGACATACGACCGACATCTGCAGAAAAATTTCTTGATGAAAGTTTGGCTACAATATTGCATGCATGACTTTCTCGGTTATGCCTTGTTCTGCGGATGGTGTACAAGTGGAAAGATGCCTTGCCCAGTGTGCATGCAGGCCTTGATTTTCATTTGGCTGAAGAAGGGTGGCAAGTATGTTGCATTTGACCTGCATCGACAGTTCCTCCCTCCAGACCATCCTGATAGGGAAGACAATAAGAACTTCACAAAAGGCAAAGTTGTCCATGAAGTAAACGAGATTCCAACGTTTTCTGGTGCGGATGTGCTTGCTCAGCTGAAAGCTCTTAAGCCTGCCGGTGAGGGGAAAGGCAAAGGCAAAGGCAAAGGCAAAGCCACAGGCGAAGACGAGGGCGAGGGCAAAGGAAAAAGTAAAGGGAAATTTTTTGAAGGATATGGTGAGACGCACAACTGGACTCACATTACCCCCTTCACGTAGCTTCCCTATTTTAAGGACCTCAAACTTCCATACAACATAGACGTGATGCACACCGAAAAGAATGTCGCAGAGTCCCTTTTTCACACGATCCTCAACATTCCTGATAAGACAAAGGATAATGTTAATGCTAGAGTTGATCAACAGAATATTTGCGATAGACCACGTCTACACATGCAGCCTCCCACAGGCAGTCGAAAATCTTGGTTCAAGCCAGATGCTGACTTCGTACTTAAAAAGGATCATAAGATGGAGACATTCAAGTGGCTGAAACACGTCGTGAAGTTCACTGATGGTTATGCGTCGAATATAAGTAAGGGGGTCAATCTTTCAACGGGCAGAGTGACCGGGCTCAAGAGTCACGACTATCATGTATGGATTGAGCGGATTATGCCAGTGATGGTTCGGGGCTATGTTCCCGAGCGTGTCTGGCGTGTGCTTGCGGAGTTAAGCCATTTCTTCCGCACGCTTTGTGCTAAAGAAGTATGTCCTGAGAAGATAAAAGAAATGCATAAGAAGGCGCCGGAGTTGATATGCAAGCTAGAGAAGATCACTGTCCTGTTGAAGGAGTTTTGGCCTGGCCTATTCTGCCCGCGGCCAGACAGGGACCCGCAGCAGCGGGTTTTGGCCACGAGCTGGGCCCACTACGAGGCTTGCAGAAACGCGGAGTACGGGACGACCGCTAAGGCCGTGATCACCAAATTTTGGGTAAGTTCTCTTCTGAATCACTTGTCTTCAGTTTCGTTCATAGTTTATCATTGAATCACTCAACTCATGCCTTGTTT
This sequence comes from Triticum urartu, assembly GCF_056163025.1. Lineage (NCBI taxonomy): Eukaryota > Viridiplantae > Streptophyta > Magnoliopsida > Poales > Poaceae > Triticum > Triticum urartu. The sequence continues at coordinate 27,407,139 of NC_141873.1, forward strand.
GCTTCTGGTTTTTGCATGATTGCAGCAACTCTATAGAGTTCTTGACGAGCACAAGGCCAGAGCCGACGTGGTCTTGCTTGCGGCTGCGAAGAAGAAAGCTCGTCAGTTGCAGTACGAGGTGCGCTGGGTTGCCGTCTCGCAGTACTACCACTACTACCTGCACCAAAAGATGACCAAAACTCAAGCGCAGAAGCTACGACTTACCTTGAGCAAGGAGCAGTTCATGATGGTAACTATTACTAACTTTTCATTGTTTCAAGCAGTCAACTATATGTTTCGTGCTCACATGTCATGCTTTCAAAATTTGCATAGGTTGTTCCTCGTTGGTGCTATGGAAGGCATGACGGATGGGCGAGTTTGGTGGATAGGTGGCTCGGCGCCGATGCAGAGTTTGCTGCCAAGAGCATCAAGGCCCGGGCTAACCGTGGAGACGACGGGACACACGGCCAAGGAAACAGGAACCACTGGGGCTTCAAGGCCATGAAGGTATATCTATGTGCATGACGCATTTTTGTTCTTCTTTACGTCATGTTCTTATGTATGGCTGACTTCTATTTGACGTTGTAGGAGGACAAGTTGAAGAGGCCGCTCTCAGACATGGAGTCGTGGAAGCTGGCCCGCGAGCGGAGTCATCGCAAGGAGGGAGAGAGCCAGTACTACGGCAAGACCGAGGAGCACCTGGGGTCTTACATTCATCACTATCAGGAGTTGCATCCGGATGTTCCTGTTGCTGAGATCGCCCAGTCTCAGATCGACGACACGGCGGTGGTGGCCATCCAGGGGAAGAAGAATGGCCGGTATCCATGTTTCGATGGCTTGATCACTCCTTCGATCTCGTACACACGGCTTCGGGCTAGCAACCCGAGCCAGTTAGAGAGTACGGGGCGTTCACAGACTCCCTTAGCCCGCCAGCATGCTGTAAGTACTTCCTCCTTATCTTTTTCTATCTTGCATTCTCAGTTTATTTTCAGCATTGCTCACTTAGAAACAACCTAAATTATGTAGGCATATAAGGAGTTTGTCGAGCATAGGAATCTCGAGGTGCGGGAGTACTTGAAACGAGTGAAGGCAAACGATGATTACAACCGTCAGATGATGACGGTTAGTTTTGCCCTCTTAAAACCAACCTAAATTTTTGCACTTTCATTCCTTCTAATCTTCTAGTTTGCTTGTTTAACTAACATTCAGGCTATGTTGGCGTCTTGGACTAACCGCACGGATCCACCACAAATGGGACCCCCACCACCACCTGCGGGAGAACCCCCACACGTGCCCACGTTCGATGAATGGGTGGCACTAGGCAGTGATGGTTCGGTTAGTACATTTGCCTAACTACTAGCAAACTAGTTCTCGTTCATGAAACACTATCATATCATATTTACCGTTAGAATATTTTTTGAAACATGTAGGGGACCGGTGGCTCGACTCCTGCTCCGTCGACCCCAGTCACTCCGATCTGGCAGAGTGGTGGTGGTCGCGATGACGGTTTTGGCGGAGGTGGTGCTTTTGACGGAGGTGGTGGTGGTTATGGCGGAGGTGGTGGTTTTGGCAGGGGTGCTCTTGCTTGATGATTCCGTGCATGTGGCCATCGTGCCATGCCTTTCATATTCCTACTTTTATCATGTTTCATGTCTTGCACTACTTTTATGTTCATGAACTTCCATCGGTGATGATCTTTAGATGATGTGATGAACTTGAGTATGTTTAGATGAACTTGAGTATGTTCACATGATGAATTGTCATATTTCATATTGTTCTGTTTTGAAATGCTGTCAAATCAATTGGAAAAGAGAAAACAGGGAAAATAAAAAAAACAAAAAAACTATGCCTACGGCAAAGCCGTCGGCATATATACGCCCAGGAGTTACCAGGGCTTGCCACGTGGCAAACTATGCCGATGGCTTTGCCGTAGGCATAGCCCTGCTGCCAGGAGAAACCAGGAGCTGCCACGTGGCAGGGCTATGCCTACGGCAAAGCCGTCGGCATAGATGGAATCTATGCCGACGGCTTTGCCGTAGGCATAGCCCTGCCGCCAGGAGAAGCCGGGGGGCGACACGTGGAGCAGGTATGCCGACGGCTAGGTCGTCGGCATAGATTTCCATCTATGACGACGGCCAAGCCGTCGGCATACCTGCTCCACGTGTCGTCTCCTGTATCGCGCCACGTGTCGTCTCCTGAATAGCGCTGTTGACGGCGCCGTCCGTTGCCGTCAGACGGAAAACAACGCCGACGGCTAAACTATGCCGACGGCTATCCCACGGCCGTCGGCATATGCACCTATGCCGACGGCTATACTACGCCGACGGTCTGACACATCTACGCTGACGTGATCTACGCCGACGGGGCTATGCCGACGGCGGCCGTAGGCATAGATCTATGTCGACGGCAAAGGACCTATGCCGACGGCCTTGGGCCGTAGGCATAGCCCGCGAGTCCGGTAGTGCTCCATCCAACCACCGTCGCCGGGCCCGCCTCATCTACCATCATTAGCGCCACCTCATCGACACACGCACGTTCACAAACCTCCGCAACCGCGCCAAGGCCCTCGGTATCACCATCGAGTCCATCAGAGTCATCGACGTATCCACGGGGCACCGTGGCATGGAGTGGCGCCTGTCCAACAACAGCTACAACACGCACACCACGGTGGTTGGCACCCACAAAGGCATCGCCTGCTTGCGTCCGATAGTGCCAGAAACCACTGTTTTCATAAAAGTTTCCTGAAAACACCGATTTCGAGTAATCGCATTGCCTAAAGCACTAACAGATCGATTGACCTTGTTTTGACCGCAAACTAACCATCGGCGTGTCGAGAGTCCATGCACTGGGTGCTCAAGCTCGGGCTCAATTTTTGCAGCCGATGTCTCCGTGCGTAGGGACATCAAGGACACGCTCGCGCATCGAAGACCTCCGGGAGTAGGGCCCGCTGACGACCATCCCCGAGAGCCCGTCACCCCACCGCAACGAAATCATGTTTTAGAGCACCTGCACCCAGGCCCCTTTTTTCTAGCCATCCATTTCATTGCATCAAGATCCATGTAAGCACATATCTCTTTTTTGTTTCTCTTATATAGAACATGTATTGAAGTTCAAACCTTTGCAGAACAACAAAGCTTTCTAACTAGAATTTAGGATAAAAGTTTTAGATTTTTTTCGTCCAACATAAATATACAAAATAAGTTTTGTGTGATTAAAAACAAAATCTTACTTTTAGTATTTATGTAGGACGAAAAATTCTGAAAGCTTTATCCCATTTTCTAGTTAGTTTTGCTGCTATGCAAAGTTTGAAGTTCAAGACACGCTCTATGTGAGAGAAACAAAAAAGAGAAAATTTCATGTACGAAGTTAGTTGTCTTGCATAGATATTAAAGTGACATTGAAGAGTCAGGATAATATGGCCTGGATGCAAATGCTCTAAAAATCTGCATCCCCCACCGCGATGTGCCAGTGGCATGCGTGCACCGCCCCCGACGCAGCTGCACACGCGGGACAGAGGTAGAGGCGCGGCTCCACGCCAAGTCAGAAATTCTTATTCTTCCTTTTTTTCTATTTTCTTTTCCTATGACATGTGGGCCCCACACATCTGCAATAACTGCCATCATCCCAGTCGTTTGCCCTTGCCACATGGTCCTGACTAGTGGGTCATGTCTGTCAGTTTTTCTATCAATACGTGGTCAATCGATTGGTTAGTGCTTTAGGCAACACGATTACTCAAAATCTGTGTTTTCGGTAAACTTTTATGAAAACGGTGTTCTTTTGTACCACCGGGCCTAATTTTGATGATTTTCGGCAATTTACTTCATATACTCTCTCCGTCCTTGAAGAAGTGTACTTCCAACTTTGTTGGAGGGTCAAACTATCTCAAAGTTTGACCGAGTTTGTGCAAAAATATATCAATGCATGTGATACCAAATAGGTATATGACGAAAATATATTTTATCATGAATATAATGCAACTAATTTGATGGCATAAATGTTGGTCTATTATTGTGCGACAACTCCAACTGGGGAAGCGTTTTCTTCTCGCTGAGGCGATACCCAAGGAGGATTAGGGTTTAGCCGGGCTGCCGCCGGCCGCCTTTGGGGCGGCGGCACGTGCGCCGGTTTCTCTTTCCCAGGATGGCGCCGCGGTGCTGTCGCTGGTCTCTCGTTTCTCTGCTACGAGTCTCCTAGTGCGTGCACCCTAGGTGGTCGTAAGTAGATTTGATTCTGTTGATCCATGTATACTGCATGAGGAGTATGCATGCGCGAGTCTTGCTGTTTCTCTGAGTGGAGGTTTTGATCCAGCCTATGGGTGACTGGACTTGTTGATGTTGGAAGTTGTCGGTGTTCTCTCAACCGGTGTACTCCCCAGTGTGAGACGGAGGACCGCCGATCCCGATGAATCTTCTTAGTTGGAACTGTCGAGGAGGTGGGAATACCCGGACAGTTCGAGAGTTGGCGACTATAGCACAGTCGCGTTCTCCCAATATTGTATTCTTATGTGAAACTAGGCAAAAAGAAGGAAAGATCAAGAGAATAAGAAATCGTTTAGGATTGAAAGGATTTGCTGGAGTGGATAGCTAATTAAGTGGAGGCCTTTCCCTCTACTAGCATGAATCATCTGATGTCTTGGTTCTGGAGAAGGAAGGGAGGTACATTGATGCGCTGGTGCGGACTCGGGCTGATGCAGAACAATGGCGCCTTACGTGCATGTATGGTGAACCACGACTGGAAAATAGGCACAGTATGTGGACAAAGTTGCAGAATTTGGCAACAATTAATGATCTTCCTTGGTCAGTAATCGGTGACTTTAATGAAGCCTTGTGGAGTTTTGAACATATGTCTGCAACACCGCGGTTGGATGCACAGATGATGGCGTTTCGTCATACATTGGAAGCATGCAACCTTGTGGACCTTGGCTTCTCCGGTGTTCCATTCACGTATGATAACAAATGTCATGGTGTAGCAAATGTACAGGTTCGGTTGGACAGAGCAGTAGTGACTGCGACTTGACGGCATTTGTTTGCTTTCTCGTCGGTGGTGCATGTGGTCTCGCCTTGTTCTGGCCATGTTGCGCTGCTACTCAAAGGTGAGGCGGACACGGGTCAAACAACTGTTCGAAACCGCAGATATGAGGTGTTCTGGGAGCGAGATGAGGGCCTCCCAGATGTTATAAAGATTCTTGGTCTTCTGTTGGAGCTGTGCAGAATATGGCGCAGTTGCAGAAGGCTTTGGAAAAGATATGGATGCACTCCGGTTATGGAGTAGGAAATTTGGTAACATTTCGAGGGAACTTGCAAAATCACGTACACAGCAGGATGAGTTAATGAGTATGAATGCGGATAGACATGATGCAATTGACTACTTTATTAGACCGGTAGCAAGTTTTATGCGGGAGAGGCCACTACTAGCATGTCATCCCTGACTTAGAATTCTATGCACTTATGATTGGAACTATTAACAAGCATCCGCAACTACTAACGTTCATTAAGGTAAAACCTAACCATACCATTAAGATATATTGGCCCCCCTTCAATCCCGTATGCATCAATTTCTATACTAGGTTGAAGCTTCTGTCACTCTTGTCCTCCAATACATAGTCATATCAACATACAACTAACCCTATGGTGTGATCCACGCACACGCTCATATGATGGGAACCAAAAGACAGCAACATAACCACAAGAAAATTAAACCAATCATAGCAATTCATCAACTACCGATAGGACAACGAAAATCTACTCAGACATCATAGGATGGCAATGATACGTCTCCAACGTATCTATAATTTTTGATTGCTCCATGCTATATTATCTTCTATTTTGGACATTATTGAGCTTTATTATCCACTTTTATATTATTTTTGGGACTAACCTATTAACCGGAGGCCCAGCCCAGAATTGTTGTTTTTTTGCCTATTTTAGGGTTTCGAAGAAAAGGAATACCAAACGGAGTCCAAACGGAATGAAACCTTCGAGAACGTGATTTTTGGAACGAACAAGACCCAGGAGACTTGGACCCTACTGAGGGAGTCCTGGATTAGGGGTGTCCGGATAGCCGGACTATACCTTCGGCCGGACTCTTGGACTATGAAGATACAAGATTGAAGACTTCGTCCCGTGTCCGGAAGGGACTTTCCTTGGCGTGGAAGGCAAGCTTGGCGATACGGATATGTAGATCTCCTACCATTGTAACTGACTCTGTGTAACCCTAGCCCTCTCCGGTGTCTATATAAACCGGAGGGTTTTAGTCCGTAGGAACAACAATCATACCATAGGCTAGTTTCTAGGGTTTAGCCTCCTTGATCTCATGGTAGATCTACTCTTGTACTACTCATATCATCAATATTAATCAAGCAGGATGTAGGGTTTTATCTCCATCGAGATGGCTCGAACCTGGATAAAAACATCGTGTCCCTCATCTCCTGTTACCATCCGCCTAGACGCACAGTTCGGGACCCCCTACCCGAGATCCGCCGGTTTTGACACCGACATTGGTGCTTTCATCGAGAGTTCCTCTGTGACGTCGCCATCAGGAAGGATGCCTCATCCCGTCTTTAAAGATGGCACCATTACTAAGGGAGCTTTGGCTGTCGGCCAAACTCTCAGGCTAGGTGGTTTCCTTATGACCGCCCGTTCGGCTGCTGCGCCGACGATGACCTCTCGGGTCATCGAAAGCAATGTTCACGTTAGCTCGGAATTCGCCGAGCAGCTAGATCCAATGGAGCTATCTTCCCTAAACGAGCTCTTGGATCGCTTCGCCGCCCTGGGAGTCGCTACGGATTAGGACCAGATTGGGCCTAGACCCGATCTGAGAGAGATTAACTCTCCCCAGGTCACCCATCACGTTGCCATGGTAGAGGGACAGTGCGGCGACCCTTCATCTATCTTAAGGACTAGCTATGTCCGGATTCCCGATCCCTCCAAGCCGGATACCCGCGGAGGGGAGGACATCACTCAAGACCTGAACTTAAAGTCATGCGACCGGCTAGATTCATTGGACAGCATCCAAGAATCTAAACTTTCGAGTTCGGAAACTCCTTGGCCCCTGGGTCTCAGATTGGGTGAGGTTTCGGATTTGATTACACCCACCCACCCGTACATAAGAGATCTATCCCAAATTAGGCAAGAGCCCGAAGAAACAGTACATCATTACTGGGCCAGATCAGGATAAAGGACTGCCGCGAGGAAGACGCAATTTCATTCTTCTGCAATAATTGCACGGACAAGGGAATCCTTAACGCCATAAGTCGCCGTGATATTACACGCTTCGCTGACTTGGCGTTCATAGTACGAAAGTACTGTGCAATGGAAAGCGCCTGGAAACCCGAAATAAAATTTTGGGATAATTCGGCCCTGAATACAAACCCAGTCCGAAATAAAAGGGTGCATCATTGCGAGACACCCGGGTTCAATACCAAAAAGCAAAAGCCCTCTACAGGGCACGGAACCGTACTGGAAGGATGGCTTAATGGACCCTGTAAAATTCATAGTGCAGAGGGCGCCACACCAACTCACAGCCTTAGAGCATTATGGATACTCCGGCAGGTGGCAAAAATTGGCGAAGATCTTCTAATTCCAGAAGCCACAGAAAGCCACCTTTGAGACACCAGTACGGTATTAACAGTCTTTGAGACTTTCACATTAAATAATATGCGAAAAAGAACACTCCGCAGCCTTGCCGAAGTCTACCAAGTAGCAACAATAAACCCATGGAGTGACACGGATATTACTTTTAACGCCAGTGATGAACCTAAATTCCGAACAGCCGAGCACCAGCCGCATTGGTCCTCAGTCCAATAGTGGATGACTTTCGTCTTACCAAGGTACTCATGGATGGCGGCAGCGGATTGAACCTCATTTATGAGGAAACCCTTCAAAAAATGGAAATAGACTGGAACCGCATTTAGCGAAGCAGAACAACCTTTAAAGGAATAATCCCCATTCGGGAAGCGCGCTGTACAGGAAAAATTACACTAGATGTGGTGTTCGGCATGCCGGATAATTACAGGTTCGAAGAGGTCACGTTCCAAGTGGCCCCGTTCAGTAGCGGATATCACGCTCTGCTAGGGCGGGAAGCATCTACAATCTTCCAAGCAATACCCCATTACGGGTACATGAAGCTCAAGATGCCCGGGCCTAACGGAATCATCACTCTCGCTAGTGATCCGGACATAGCACTCCGCGTCGAAAACAAGAAGCCGCACTGGCCCTCAAGGCACTATCCGAAGCCCTAGCAGCTGATTAACTGACTGCGCGCTGCGCTCCACGGTGAATAGGGACGATGTGATACTCGACAAAAGATCCAAGTCCACCTCCTTTAAACCGGCGGACGAAATAGTCAAATTCCAGGTCCATCCAACGGACCCCAATAAAACAGCTTCCATCGGGGCATAGTTACACCCTGATGTAGACGCCGTACTGCGAGAGTTCCTACGAGAGAACTGGGACATTTTTGCCTGGCACCCTTCAGACATGCCAGGAATCCCACACAGGCTGGCCGAACACAGCTTACATATCCTAAAAGGATTCAAGCCAGCCAAACAGGCTCTTCGGCGTTTTTCCGAACCTAAGAGACATGCCATGGGAGAGGAACTAGCCAAGCTATTGGAGGCCGGATTCATCAAAGATATAAAACACCCGGACTGGCTAGCAAACCTGGTGATGGTACCAAAGAAGGACAAATCCTGTCGCCTGTGCGTTGATTTTAAAGACCTTAACAAGGCTTGCCCAAAGGATCCCTTCCCTCTCCCCCGCATCGATCAAATTATCGACGCTACCACAGGACACGATTCGTTGTGTTTCCTCGACCCATACTCCGGCTACCATCAAATAAAGATGGCAGAGTCAGACCAAGCCGCAACGGCATTCATCACACCATACGGCCCATTCTGCTTCAACACAATGCCCTTCGGGCTCAAAAACGCCGGCGCAACATATCAGCGCATGATTCAGACATGTCTGGCAAACCAGATCGGCAAAACAGTGGAGGCATACGTAGATGATGTGGTCGTTAAAACAAGACATGTCGAATCTCTAGTAGACGACTTGAGGCTAACATTCGATAACCTCCGAACATACGACATCAAGCTCAACCCGGAAAAATGCGTTTTCGGCGGCGGAAAGCTCTTGGGCTTCATTGTATCCGGTAGAGGAATTGAAGCAAATCCAGCCAAGATCCGAGCTCTATCACAATTGGATATCCCGAAGGACCTCAAACAAATACAAAAATTAACCGGATGCGTGGCGGCTCTAAGCCGCTTTATCTCCCGCTTGGGAGAAAAGGCCCTACCCCTTACCGCCTCCTTCGGTGCACCGAACACTTCGAGTGGACGGATGCAGCCACGGCCGAACTCGACGAAATAAAAGCCATCTTGGCAACAAACCCAGTCCTGGCCGCGCCAAACATTGGCGAACCAATGCTATTATACATTGCAGCAACCCATCAGGTCGTAAGCGCAGTGCTCATCGTAGAACGAGAAACGGACGGACACAAATTCCCCCTTCAAAAGCCGGTCTACTATGTGTCCACTGTCCTTACTCCGTGCAAGTCACGGTACCCGCATTATCAAAAGATTGCGTACGCGGTATTTATGTCATCCCGGAAGCTGCGACACTAGTTTCAGGAGTGTTCAATAACAGTAGCCTTGAAAGTGCCACTTAACGATATTATAAACAACCGCGACGCGATGAGCCGGATTGCAAAATGGGCCATTGAGCTCCTCCCGTTCGACCTAACTTACAAGCCACGACGAGCTATCAAGTCGCAAGTTTTGGCTGACTTCGTCACAGAATGGACGGAGGCCGAACTCCCTAAAGAGTACGACACATATTCAAACTGGGTCATGCACTTCGACGACTCCAAAATGTTGGCCGGTCTAGGGGCTGGCGTCATTTTGACGTCCCCCACATGAGACACAGTTCAATACGCACTCCAGATAATGTACACATACTCCAACAATGCAGCCGAATATGAGGCCCTTTTACATGGTCTCCGGATGGCAGTATCCATGGGCATTCAACGCCTAGAGGTGCGCGGGGACTCGAACCTCACAATATCCCAAATAAATGGAGACTTTGATGCCAAGGATCAAAAAATGGCAGCTTATCGCAACGCCGTCCTAAAAATGTCAGCTCGGTTCGAAGGGCTCGAATTTCACCATATAGCCCGGGAAAATAATCAGGCGGCAGATGTCCTGGCACGTATTGGCGCAAAACGCGATGTAGTCCCCCCCAACATCTTCTTGGAAAGGCTGCTCAAGCCATCCGTAGTATGGGAAGGGGAACCCGGCAATAACAGCCCGGACCCAACCGCACTGCCCGACACCGAACACTCTGACATAATTGGAGGCTCTGCCAATGAAACAACACCTTCAGCCCACGTAATAATGGCCGTCATCGCCCCGTGGACAGAACCATTCCTCGCCTACTTTACTAGGCAGGAACTCCCCGAGGACCAAAATGAGGCATGCTGCATAGTGCGGCGATCTAAAGCCTATAAAGTCCATGAGGGAGAGCTTTATAAGGAAAGCACTACCGGAGTCCTTCAAAGGTGCATCTCTGAAGAGGAAGGGCGGAACCTCCTGGCTGAAATTCATGCTGGACTCAACGGTCATCACGCTGCAGCTCGGTCCCTTTTAAGCAAGGCCTTCCGTACAGGCTTTTATTGGCCGACGGCTCGGGCAGACGCCCAGGACTTAGTCCAACGATGCGTCGGTTGCCAGCTTTTTGCAAACCAAAGCCATATGCCACCCACCGCCCTCCAAACTATCCCCATCACTTGGCCCTTCGCGGTCTAGGGGCTTGACATGGTTGGACCCATTGAAGGCGGAACCCACAAGAAGAAATACTTACCGGTCATGGTGGATAAGTTCACCAAATGGATAGAAGCCAAGCCTATTAAGACGGCCGAATCCGGACCGGTGATAGATTTTATATCCGGGGTTGTACACCGTTACGTCGTCCCCCACAGCATCATCACTGATAACGGCATGAACTTTACGGCCGACGAGGTAAAACTCTGGTGCAAAAACATGGGCATCAAGCTCGAATATGCTTCCGTCTATCACCCACAAACTAACGGCCAGGTCGAACGTGCAAATGGTCTTATCATGAGCGGCATCAAACCCAGATTAGTGCGGTCCTGAGGGAGTCCTGGGTTAGGGGGTGTCCGGATAGCCGGACTATACCTTCGGCCGGACTCCTGGACTATGAAGATACAAGATTGAAGACTTCGTCCCGTGTCCGGAAGGGACTTTCCTTGGCGTGGAAGGCAAGATTGGCGATACGGATATGTAGATCTCCTACCATTGTAACTGACTCTGTGTAACCCTAGCCCTCTCCGGTGTCTATATAAACCGGAGGGTTTTAGTCCGTAGGAACAACAATCATACCATAGGCTAGCTTCTAGGGTTTAGCCTCCTTGATCTCGTGGTAGATCTACTCTTGTACTACCCATATCATCAATATTAATCAAGCAGGACGTAGGGTTTTACCTCCATCGAGATGGCCCGAACCTGGGTCAAAACATGGTGTCCCTCATCTCCTGTTACCATCCGCCTAGACGCACAGTTTGGGACCCCCTACCCGAGATCCGCCGGTTTTGACACCGACATTGGTGCTTTCATTGAGAGTTCCTCTGTGCCGTCGCCTTCAGGAAGGATGCCTCATCCCATCTTTAAAGACGGCACCGTTGCTAAGGGAGCTTTGGCTATCGGCCAAACTCTCAGGCTAGGTGGTTTCCTTATGACCGCCCGTTCGGCTGCTGCGCCGACGATGACCTCTCGGGTCATCGAAAGCAATGTTCACGTTAGCTCGGAATTCGCCGAGAAGCTAGATCCAATGGAGCTATCTTCCCTAAACGAGCTCTTGGATCGCTTCGCCGCCCTGGGAGTCGCTACGGATTAGGACCAGATTGGGCCTAGACCCGATCTGAGAGAGATTAACTCTCCCCAGGTCACCCATCACGTTGCCGTGGTAGAGGGACAGTGCGGCGACCCTTCATCTATCTTAAGGACTAGCTATGTCCGGATTCCCGATCCCTCCAAGCCGGATACCCACAGAGGGGAGGACATCACTCAAGACCTGAACTTAAAGTCATGCGACGGGCTAGATTCATTGGACAGCATCCAAGAATCCAAACTTTTGAGTTCGGAAACTCCTTGCCCCTGGGTCTCAGATTGGGTGAGGTTTTGGATTTGATTACACCCACCCACCCGTACATAAGAGATTTATCCCAAATTAGGCAAGAGCCCGAAGAAACAGTACATCATTACTGGGCCAGATCAGGATAAAGGACTGCCGCAAGGAAGACGCAATTTCATTCTTCTACAATAATTGCACGGACAAGGGAATCCTTAATGCCATAAGTCGCCGTGATATTACACGCTTCGCTGACTTGGCGTTCATAGTACGAAAGTACTGTGCAATGGAAAGCGCCTGGAAACCTGAAATAAAATTTTGGGATAATCCGGCCCTGAATACAAACCCAGTCCGAAATAAAAGGGTGCATCATTGCCAGACACCCAGGTTCAATACCAAAAAGCAAAAGCCCTCTACAGGGCACGGAACCGTACTGGAAGGATGGCTTAATGGACCCTGTAAAATTCACAGTGCAGAGGGCGCCACACCAACTCACAGCCTTAGAGCATTATGGATACTCCGGCAGGTGGAAAAAATTGGTGAAGATCTTCTAATTCCAGAAGCCACAGAAAGCCACCCCAGAGACACCAGTACGGTATTAACAGTCTTCGAGACTTTCACATCAAATAGTATGCGAAAAAGAACACTCCGCAGCCTTGCCGAAGTCTACCAAGTAGCAACAATAAACCCATGGAGTGACACGGCTATTACATTTAACGCCAGTGATGAACCTAAATTCCAAACAGCCGAGCACCAGCCGCATTGGTCCTCAGTCCAATAGTGGACGACTTTCGTCTTACCAAGGTACTCATGGATGGCGGCAGCGGATTGAACCTCATTTATGAGGAAACCCTTCAAAAAATGGAAATAGACTGGAACTGCATTTAGCGAAGCAGCACAACCTTTAAAGGAATAATCCCCAGTCGAGAAGCGCGCTGTACAGGAAAAAATACACTAGATGTGGCGTTCGGCATGCCGGATAATTACAGGTCCGAAGAGGTCACGTTCCAAGTGGCCCCGTTCAGTAGCGGATATCACGCTCTGCTAGGGCGGGAAGCGTCTACAATCTTCCAAGCAATACCCCATTACGGGTACATGAAGCTCAAGATGCCCGGGCCTAACGGAATCATCACTCTCGCTAGTGATCCGGACATAGCACTCCGCGTCGAAAACAATACAGCCGCACTGGCCCTCGAGGCACTATCCGAAGCCCTAGCAGCCGAGGAACTGACTGCGCGCTGCGCTCCATGGTGAATAGGGACGATGTGATACTCGACAAAAGATCCAAGTCCACCTCCTTTAAACCAGCGGACGAAATAGTCAAATTCCAGGTCCATCCAATGGACCCCAATAAAACAGCTTCCATCGGGGCATAGTTACACCCTGATGTAGACGCCGTACTGCGAGAGTTCCTATGAGAGAACTGGGACATTTTTGCCTGGCACCCTTCAGACATGCCAGGAATCCCACGCAGGCTGGCTGAACACAGCTTAAATATCCTAAAAGGATTCAAGCCAGCCAAACAGGCTCTTCGGCGTTTTTCCGAACCTAGGAGACATGCCATGGGAGAGGAACAAGCCAAGCTATTGGAGGCCGGATTCATCAAAGATATAAAACACCCGGACTGGCTAGCAAACCTGGTGATGGTACCAAAGAAGGACAAATCCTGGCGCCTGTGCGTTGATTTTAAAGACCTTAACAAGGCTTGCCCAAAGGATCCCTTCCCTCTCCCCCGCATCGATCAAATTATCGACGCTACCACAGGACACGATTCGTTGTGTTTCCTCGACCCATACTCCGGCTACCATCAAATAAAGATGGCAGAGTCAGACCAAGCCGCAATGGCATTCATCACACCATACGGCCCATTCTGCTTCAACACAATGCCCTTCGGGCTCAAAAACGCCGGCGCAACATATCAGCGCATGATTCAGACATGTCTCGCAAACCAGATCGGCAAAACAGTGGAGGCATACGTAGATGATGTGGTCGTTAAAACAAGACATGTCGAATCTCTAGGTGACGACTTGAGGCTAACATTCGATAACCTCCAAACATACGACATCAAGCTCAACCCGGAAAAATGCGTTTTCGGCGGTGGAAAGCTCTTGGGCTTCATTGTATCCGGTAGAGGAATTGAAGCAAATCCAGCCAAGATCCGAGCTCTATCACAATTGGATATCCCGAAGGACCTCAAACAAATACAAAAATTAACCGAATGCGTGGCGGCTCTAAGCCGCTTTATCTCCCTCTTGGGAGAAAAGGCCCTACCCCTTTACCGCCTCCTTCGGCGCACCGAACACTTCGAGTGGACGGATGCAGCCACGGCCGAACTCGACGAAATAAAAGCCATCTTGGCAACAAACCCAGTCCTGGCCGCGCCAAACATTGGCAAACCAATGCTATTATACATTGCAGCAACCCATCAGGTCGTAAGCGCAGTGCTCATCGTAGAACGAGAAACGGACGGACACAAATTCCCCCTTCAAAAGCCGGTCTACTATGTGTCCACTGTCCTTACTCCGTGCAAGTCACGGTACCCGCATTATCAAAAGATTGCGTACGCGGTATTTATGTCATCCCGGAAGCTGCGACACTACTTTCAGGAGTGTTAAATAACAGTAGCCTCGAAAGTGCCACTTAACGATATTATAAACAACCGCGACGCGATGAGCCGGATTGCAAAATGGGCCATTGAGCTCCTCCCGTTCGACCTAACTTACAAGCCACGACGAGCTATCAAGTCGCAAGTTTTGGCTGACTTCGTCACAGAATGGACGGAGGCCGAACTCCCTAAAGAGTACGGCACATATTCAAACTGGGTCATGCACTTCGACGACTCCAAAATGTTGGCCGGTCTAGGGGCTGGCGTCATTTTGACGTCCCCCACATGAGACACAGTTCAATACGCACTCCAGATAATGTACACATACTCCAACAATGCAGCCGAATATGAGGCCCTTTTACATGGTCTCCGGATGGCAGTATCCATGGGCATTCAACGCCTAGAGGTGCGCGGGGACTCGAACCTCGCAATATCCCAAATAAATGGAGACTTTGATGCCAAGGATCCAAAAATGGCAGCTTATCGCAACGCCGTCCTAAAAATGTCAGCTCGGTTCGAAGGGCTCGAATTTCACCATATAGCCCGGGAAAATAATCAGGCGGCAGATGTCCTGGCACGCATTGGCGCAAAACGCGATGTAGTCCCCCCCAACATCTTCTTGGAAAGGCTGCTCAAGCCATCCGTAGTATGGGAAGGGGAACCCGGCAATAACAGCCCGGACCCAACCGCACTGCCCGACACCGAACACTCTGACATAATTGGAGGATCTGCCAATGAAACAACACCTTCAGCCCACGTAATAATGGCCGTCATCGCCCCGTGGACAGAACCATTCCTCGCCTACTTTACTAGGCAGGAACTCCCCGAGGACCAAAATGAGGCACGCTGCATAGTGCGGCGATCTAAAGCCTATAAAGTCCATGAGGGAGAGCTTTATAAGGAAAGCACTACCGGAGTCCTTCAAAGGTGCATCTCCGAAGAGGAAGGGTGGAACCTCCTGGCTGAAATTCATGCTGGACTCGGCGGTCATCACGCTGCAGCTCGGTCCCTTGTAAGCAAGGCCTTCCGTACAGGCTTTTATTGGCCGACGGCTCGGGCAGACGCCCAGGACTTAGTCCAACGATGCGTCGGTTGCCAGCTTTTTGCAAACCAAAGCCATATGCCACCCACCGCCCTCCAAACTATCCCCATCACTTGGCCCTTCGCGGTCTGGGGGCTTGACATGGTTGGACCCCTTAAAGGCGGAACCCACAAGAAAAAATACTTACTGGTCATGGTGGATAAGTTCACCAAATGGATAGAAGCCAAGCCTGTTAAGACGGCCGAATCCGGACCGGTGATAGATTTTATATCCTGGGTTGTACACTGTTACGTCGTCCCCCCAAAGCATCATCACTGATAACGACACGAACTTTACGGCCGACGAGGTAAAACTCTGGTGCAAAAACATGGGCATCAAGCTCGATTATGCTTCCGTCTATCACCCACAAACTAACGGCTAGGTCGAATGTGCAAATGGTCTTATCATGAGCGGCATCAAACCCAGATTAGTGCGGTCCTGAGGGAGTCCTGGGTTAGGGGGTGTCCGGATGGCCGGACTATACCTTCGGCCGGACTCCTGGACTATAAAGATACAAGATTGAAGACTTCGTCCCGTGTCCGGAAGGGACTTTCCTTGGCGTGGAAGGCAAGCTTGGCGATACGGATATGTAGATCTCCTACCATTGTAACTGACTGTGTAACCCTAGCCCTCTCCGGTGTCTATATAAACCGGAGAGTTTTAGTCCGTAGGACGAAAAACAATCATAACATAGGCTAGCTTCTAGGGTTTAGCCTCCTTGATCTCGTGGTAGATCTACTCTTGTACTACCCATATCATCAATATTAATCAAGCAGGACGTAGGGTTTTACCTCCATCGAGAGGGCCCGAACCTGGGTAAAACATCATGTCCCCTGCCTCCTGTTACCATCCGACCTAGACGCACAGTTCGGGACCCCCTACCCGAGATCCGCCGGTTTTGACACTGACATTGGTGCTTTCATTGAGAGTTCCTCTGTGTCGTCACTTTTAGGCCCGATGGCTTCTCCGATCATCAACGGCGGTGCGATCCAGGGTGAGACTTTTCTCCCCGGACAGATCTTCGTATTCAGCGGCTTTGCACTGCGGGCCAATTCGCTTGGTCATCTGGAGCAGATCGAAAGCTACGCCCCTGGCCATCAGGTCAGATTTGGAAGTTTGAACTACACGGCCGACATCCATGGAGACTTGATCTTCGATGGATTCGAGCCACAGCCGAGCGCGCCGCACTATCACGATGGGCATGATTTAGCTCTGCCGCCGAACAGTGCCCTGGAGGCCGCACCTGTGTCCGCTCCGACCCCTAGCTCGTAGCCGATCACACCAACCGAGGATGGATGGTTAGACACTGCCTCGGGGGCTGCAATCTCTACGGCGATCGAGCCGAACACCAGCCCTATTCTCTGCGAAGCCCGTGACTCCAAGGAGCCGGACTCCTCTCCAGACTCCGAGCCCTCCGCGCCCCGACCGATCGAACCCGATTGGGCGCCGATCATGGAGTTCACCACCGCGGACATCTTTCAGCACTCGCCCTTCGGCGATATTCTGAATTCACTAAAGTCTCTCTCTTTGTCAGGAGAGCCCTGGCCGGACTATGGTCAGCAAGGTTGGGATGCGGATGATGAAGAAATTCAAAGCCCACCCACCACCCACTTCACAGCCACTGTCGATGATTTAACCTACATGCTCGACTTCGACTCCGAAGACATCGACGGTATGGACGCCGATGCAGGAGAGGATCAAGAACCAGCGCCTATAGGGCACTGGAAAGCCACCTCGTCATATGCTATATACATGGTGGACACCCCAAAAGAAGGCAATGGCGATGGAACAGCGGAGGATGACCCCTCCAAGAAGCAGCCTAAGCGCCGGCATTAGCGGCGCCGCTCTAAATCCCACCAAAACAAAAACGGTGATTCCGGCACGGGGGATAATAACACCCCGGACAGTGCCGAAGACAACCACCTCTAGCAAGATTCAGCACATGAGGATAGAGAAGCCAGAACTCATGAGAGAGCGGCAGACAGAGAGGTCGAGGACGCTAATTATATGCCTCCCTCCGAAGACGAGGCAAGCCTCGACGAAGACGAATTTGTCATGCCAGAGGATCCCGTCGAACAAGAGCATTTCAAACGCAGGCTTATGGCCACGGCGAGCAGCCTCAAGAAAAAACAGCAACAACTTAGAGCTGATCAAGATTTGCTAGCCGACAGATGGACTGAAGTCCTTGCGGCCGAAGAGTATGAACTCGAACGCCCCTCCAAGAGCTACCCAAAGTGCAGGTTGCTACCCCAATTAGAGGAGGAAGCACTTAAACCTACATCACCAACGCATGATGCGGCCGACCGGCCACCCCGTGGCCGCGACAAAGAGGCCTCTCGACCCTCCACTCAAGCCGCACCCCGGCGCCACTCAAAAACCACCAAGGCATGGGAAAATGCGCCAGACCAGCGAGATATATTGGAGGACAAGGCAAGGCAAACAAGATCGATCTACGGATCACATGGGCGCCCCACGGCACGAGACGGTACTCGTCACGCCGGATACAGTAAATCCGGCCGGGCCGAACACAGTAGACAAAGCTCGTTTGATCTGCGTCGTGATGTAGCCCAATACAGAGGCGCCGCACACCCACTATGCTTCACAGATGAAGTAATGGATCATCAAATCCCCGAGGGTTTCAAACCCGTGAACATCGAATCATACGATGGCACAACAGATCCTGCGGTATGGATCGAGGACTATCTCCTTCATATCCACATGGCCCTCGGTGATGACCTACACGCCATCAAATACCTCCCACTCAAGCTTAAAGGACCAGCCCGACATTGGCTTAACAGCTTGCCAGCAGAATCAATTGGTTGTTGGGAGGACCTGAAAGCCGCATTCCTCGACAATTTCCAGGGCACTTATGTGCGACCACCAAACGCCGATGACCTAAGTCACATAATTCAGTAGCCAGAGGAATCGGCCAGACAATTTTGGACACGGTTCCTAACCAAGAAAAATCAAATCATCGACTGTCCGGACGCAGAGGCCCTAGCAGCCTTCAAGCATAACATCCGCGATGAGTGGCTTGCACGGCACCTAGGACAGGAAAAGCCGAAATCTATGGCAGCCCTCACGACACTTATGACCCGCTTTTGCGCAGGAGAAGACAGCTGGCTAGCTCGTAGCAATAACATGACCAAGAGCCCTGGTAATTCGGATACTAACATCCGCGACGAGTGGCTTGCACGGCACCTAGGACAGGAAAAGCAGAAATCTATGGCAGCCCTCACGACACTTATGACCCGCTTTTGCGAAGGAGAAGACAGCTGGCTAGCTCGTAGCAATAACATGACCAAGAGCCCTGGTAATTCGGATACCAAGGACAGCAGTGGCAGGTTGCGTCGCAACAAGCAAAAGCACCGCATTAACGGCGACAATGCTGAGGATACGGCAGTTAATGCCGGATTCAGAGGCTCTAAACCTGGTCAGTGGAAAAAGCCATTCAAAAAATACTCTGGGCCCGTCCAGTTTGGACCGAATACTCGACCGCTCATGCCAGATACATGGCACCCCCGAAAAACCAGCCAATCACACCAACAGGGATTGCTGGGTGTTCAAGCATGCAAGCAAGTTAAATGCCGAAAGCAGAGACAAGGGGCTGCATAGCGATGACGAGGAGGAGCCCCGGCCGCCGAACAACAGTGGACAGAAAGGTTTTCCCCCACAAGTGCGGACGGTGAACATGATATACGAAACCCACGTCCCCAAGAGGGAGCGGAAGCATGCGCTAAGGGACGTATACGCGATGGAGCCAGTCGCCCCAAAGTTCAACCCATGGTCTTCCTGCCCGATCACTTTTGATCGAAGGGACCACCCCACTAGCATCCGTCATGGCGGATTCGCCGCATTGGTTCTAGACCCAATTATTGACGGATTTCACCTCACTAGAGTCCTTATGGACGGCGGCAGCAGCCTGAACCTGCTTTATCAGGATACTGTGCGGAAAATGGGCATCGATCCCTCGAGGATTAAACCCACCAGAACGACCTTTAAAGGTGTCATACCAGGTGTAGAAGCCAACTATACAGGCTCAGTTACACTTGAAGTGGTCTTCGGATCTCTGGATAATTTCCAAAGCGAGGAGTTAATCTTCAACATAGTCCCGTTCCGCAGTGGCTATCACGCACTGCTCGGGCGAACCGCATTTGCCAAGCTCAATGTGGTACCGCACTACGCATACCACAAGCTCAAGATGCCAGGCCCTCGAGGAGTAATCACGGTCAATGGAAACACTGAACGCTCTCTCCGAACGGAGGAGCATACGGCGGCTATCGTAGCGGAAGTACAAAGCAGCCTCTCAAGGCAATTCTCCAGTCCGGCCACTAAACGTCTAGACCCGTCAAGCGCGCCCGGAGTAACCTTCAACAAGACCGCCTGGCATGTTTCGAGCAAGCGTAGCAATGCGGCCCCAACCCCAGCCCTCGCGAACTTGCGAAACCAGTGTTGCGCGTACACAACTACGCTCTAGAAATACCATGGGCACAGGGGGAGGGGCACCATCACGGCACGCCCGAAACGCGGCTTAAACCGCACTAGGGGCTGCCGATTTCTTAATTTTCTCTTATTTTCAGGACTCTATTCTTCGGAAGGCTTGTCCGGCAGTACAATTGCCGCACAAACGATACAACCAGGGAAGCAGAAAGCTACGCCGCACTACGGAACTCTAAGGTGGTCTCTATAACGAGCAGTATACCTGTTTCGCATAACATTCCGCAGCTCGCCCCTGGAAAGGACATATTTGACAGTCCCGTCTTATGCTTATCGCACTATTTGTATTGTTCTGCTTTGATCGCAACTTTTTTAAATAAACAATGCATAGCTTCCGTCTATTATTGCATTACCTCTTTTTTACGAATATATAGAAGTGCGGCCGTACATCGAGTAAGTTCTCGGTACATTGTTTCTCAACTTCTACTTCCTTTGAACTGCTCTTATTCCTGGATATGTCATACAGTCGACACGTCGCCATATTCTCGTATGGAGCAGAGATCCAAAAGGATTCCGTCGAAGAGTATGACCTTCTCGCAAAGCAAGGAGGCGGCTATCCCGGTTTCATCTCTTGGTTCAAACAAACGGTAATTTTTATTAGACAATTTCATTTCATTCGCTAATTTGTGCGTAATGCAACAATCCTTTCATATTAAACTTGTAGGCTAATTCAGAGTCTATGGACGCCGAATTGAGACAAGTCGCTAATGGTTTTGACTATAAGTCCGTTCATTTGACAAGTACGACATCAACGGGTATCACTTTCGTACCTATGGCAAAGAGCTATCTATGGCCGACCGAAAGTCTACAAATTGTTGTGTATCTGCTATCGGCGAAGGAGGTACCGAGTATTATGGGAGAGTTGATGCAATTTATGAACTTCTATTCTATGGTGAAAACCCACCGAATGTCGTAGTCTTCAAATGTTATTGGTTTCAGCCGAAGGAGACTAGAAGGACTCATGAACATATAGGGCTAGTTGAAATCAACCAAAGCACCCATTTATATGTTCCTGATGTCTATATTACGGCTCAATAGGCGACCCAAGTATTCTATCTACCGTGGGCCTGCCAAACTAATCCAAATCTGAAAGGCTGGGATGTCGTTTATGAAGTGCCGCCACGTGCTAGACTTTCTCCCCCAAAGGAAGAGGATTATGAACCTCACATTAACCCAGACACATATGAAGGAAAATTCTTCCAAGAGACACGTCTTTCCAAAAAGCATTTAAAGAACTGCTATACTTCACCCCAAAACATTGAAGTAGACAGCGACAATGAATCCGACAACACCCCAGAGGAGGAACAAGAAGAGCCGGAACAAGAAGTGGTTACTGCTGCGGATGACCTATCAATGCTTAACCGATTACGTCAGGTGGCCTTGCACATGGTGATGCCAATGAACCCTATGAGCCCATAATTGATTATAGTGATGATGATGATTATGCATTTATTGATGATACTGATCGAGATTATTAGTAGTGTCAGGTATTCAATTTTTTATGTTGTACTTGATGATGATACACGTAAGTGATATACATATTATTATTCATGTCGGTACTTTTTTTATGTTGTACTAATTTCGTTTATTCTTTGTCATGGCAGGTGTTGAAAGATGGTGGGCGCTGGTCGGGAGCACGCCGAGGCCCCTTCTTCGTCGGCGCGTGGTGTGAGGTCTTCCATTCCACATGCACCTCTCCGCCGAGCATTGCTGGACAGTATGGAGACACCGCCGGGCCCTTCTTCGTCGACCGCGGTGCCCAGCAGGGGACGAGGTAAGAAGAAGAGAGGAGGTGGAGCACGTGGTCGCGGGAGAGGAGGAAGGGTGACTCTTACGGCGCCTTGCTCGCCGCCGCCCCCAGCTGTTTCACCCGAGCACGTGACTGCTAGGGTGGACTCGTCTGAGGAGGAGGCTGCACGGACTCCGGTCCACGCCGGCCCAACTCCGTCCTTGGAGTTCTAATTCGGCAAAACTTCCCGGGGTTTGTTACGTTGCCTTGTGAGGGTCGGCTTCCAGAGGTTGGATTGACTTGGGAGCACTACTTGGCTGCCCCAGCCCCACCGGGTGAGATTATCGACGGTGTCTTGTGCGAGACAAGGGTAGACGTGGTGATCAGAAAGTTCTAGGTAATTGCTGCTTTACACAATTAAAAATCTTCAACTAGCTAGTTATTAATTGTACTAATCAATATTGTCTCATTTGATTGCAGACATTCTATAGGTGTGAGGAGGGATACGAGGAGGAGGCGGCAGATGTTATCCACAAGGAGTGCAAGCGCCCACGTCAGAACTTACGGCATGAGGTTCGGGTGCAGGCTGTTCGAGACAACTACGCCGGGCGTGGTATCAAGAAGCCCAAGCAGGAGTGCCGCGATAAGTTCTTGAGTAAGGAGAAGTACATGAAGGTAATTCTTAAGGCCTTATACTTACTTCCTTCATTTAGTAATTCATAGCCGTAGCGCTCAAGTTTCTATTTGCTAACTTAGGCCCCTCCGAGATGGTGTGCGGATCGGATGGATTGTTGGGAGGTGTTGGTCAATGCATGGTGCTCAAAAGAATGGCTGGCCACCCACAAAGAGGCCAAGGACAAACGTGCCCAAATGGAAGGTGTGCCACACCACCAAGGCAGCTCCAACTTATTTCAGTACGGGCGGAACTGGGTATGTGGTTTGCTTCATGATTCATGCAATTCATTCATCATGCTAGCTTTAGCCCTTTAATTACTAATTTACTTTGTTTCTCTCTTTCAGGCATGCTACAATAAGGCGGATAAGGTGCCAGAGGTGTACGACCTGTATGCCATGGCCCACACTGGCCCTTACAAGAAAGTCAAGGCATTCTCTGCATCTGACCTTGATGATCCAATGAACTTCACCAACATCTCCGCCCACGACAAGCTCGTGCAATATAGAGATTAGGGGAAGGCGAGGAAAGGGGAGGACTTTAACCCGAGCCAGGGTCCCATTGATACAGAGCTGCTGATGATATCTGGTGGGGGGAGGTCCCATGGCTCCATAGCCATGGGAGATGGACTTATCCGTTGTCCTAGCACTCTCCCGGAGATCAAGGCGCGCCAGTCGAGCTCCGCTCCTGAGATAAGGCCTCGTGAACGGCCAATCCAACTCGCCTTCAAGGTTAGTTATATGTACTCAGCTATCTTTCTCCATTACATTATGTGCGCTTCCATCAATGATTACAAATGGTCATGTGAGTGGTGTTGCAGGCTGCTATACAGAGTGAGAGAGATAGAACGGAGAAACTTCTGGCGGAGGCGGCGGAGAGGCAGCGGGAGTTGGAGGAGAGGACGACAAAGATGTTGGAGGAGGAGAGGGCACGGAATGACATGCAGGCAAGGGCCATGTACGAGCTGCTTGTGGTAAGTTTCTTCTACAGATTACTTGATAGTCTTAACATTTGAGTGTCATTACTAACTAGTATGACTCTGTTGTGAAAACCAAATGTGCAGCTTGTGTGCGAGAAGTCCGGTCAGACCGCTCCGCCGATGCCAGTGATTGCTCCTGGGAGCACGGTGAGTTTAATTTGAATGGACATTACTTGCTAGTCTTAACATTTGAGTGTCATAATGCTAACTAGACATTGGAAATGACCTTTGGTGCATCTTAACTCTAGAAACGCATCGCACGATCCTTCTCCAGCTACCGGTGCGAGCCAGCCCGCTCCTACACCTCCGTGATCACGGTAAGTTTCTATAGTGTTTTGCTTAACAAATGCATAAAGACCTAGACTTAGCTTTATTTCCTCCAATATGCTTACCATAATGACCTAGAGTTAGCTTCGTTTCCTCCAAAATGACTTAATAAGCTTACTGTCCTCATAAACCATCCATTTTACCTAAGTTAGCTCTAAAACGATATGTACTTAGCTTACTTATGTCAAAAATTGCATAATTAGCTTAGTTAGCTCATAAACGATCCATTTTACCTAAGTTAGCTCTAAAATGACTCATTTTACCTTAGTTAGCTTACAAGTGATCCAATTTATCCAAGTTAGCTCTAAAATGACAATTTTACGTAGATTAGCTCCTAAATGACCCATTTCACCTAGGTTAGCTCCAAAATGACCCATTTCACCTAGGTCAGCTCCAAAATGACCCATTTCACCCAAGTTAGCTCAAAACCGATCCATTTTACCTTAGTTAGCTCAAAAACGTGGCATTTCACCTTAGTTAGCTCATAAACGACCCATTTCAACTAAGTTAGCTCCAAAATGATCAATTTCACCTAGGTTAGCTCCAAAATGATCAATTTCACCTAGGTTAGCTCATAAACGACCCATTTCACCTAACTTACCTCCAAAATGATCCATTTCACCTAGGATAGCTCATAAACTACCCTTTTCACCTAGGTTAGCTCATAAACGGTACATTTCACCTAAGTTAGCTAATAAATGGCATATACTTCTTCTTCTAGTCTTCTTCTTCTTCTTCTATTCTTCTTCTTCTATTTTTTTTCTTCTAGTCTAATTCTTCTTCTAGTATTCTTTTTCTAACTTTCTTATTTGTCATTTTGCAGGTTTCATTCACTTCACGGAAGCCAACTTCCTATGATGGATTGCTTGTTTTTTCCTTTGATGCACTTCTTGTATTCTGCTCGCTTGCTATGATGAAACTAGATTGCTATGATGAAACTTTGCATATTGTAATATGTGTGGATCGATGGAACTATGTGCAACCTACTATGTATGTATGGATGGATATTTATTATGTTGGATATATATGTGCTGGATATTTGTGTGATGGATATATATGTGCTGTGATATATTTGCTGTGATAATTGTTGGATATAAGAAAAAACAGAATAAAAAAGAGGCAGTGCAGGCTCATTGCCGTCTGCGGCAGATGGCAAAGACCCCTTTGCCGTCGGTGGCAAACGGCAAAGGGGGCACGTGGCGCCCACCTGTGCTTCCTGAGGGATGGGCCATTTGGCAAATTTGCCTACCGTGGCGGACGACAAAGCTAAGCTGATGGCAAAGACTTTGCCTTTGCCGTCCGTCGGGCAAACAGCAAAACACAGCGGGCGCTGACGTATTGCTGACGTCAACTGGCAGACGGCAAAGAGGCGCTCAAATTTGCCGTCCGCTGGCGGACGGCAAAGGCCGCCGTTAGCCGCCTAACGGACTAACGTGCAGTATTTTTCCGTCCCTCCTCTTTGCCGTTCGCCGCTGTAGGCAAAGGGCTCTTTGCCGTCCGCCATAAAAAGCAGACGCCAAATGACCTGTTTGCCGACCCTGTCTTTGTCGTCACTGTTTGCCGTCCACCGCTGACGGCAAAGCTCTTTGCCGTCAGCCGTCCGTGCCTTTGCCGTCCGCCGTGGCAGATGGCAAAGTACTGGATTCCTGTAATGACTTGGTCTTCATTGAACTCTATGTGTAGGATCCGTGTCCGCTTAAACCGGCGAAGATTCCTATTGACAATTTATATTCTACACAAAAAGATCATTGATGAGCAATGTACTTTTGAAATTTTTTACATGCTTAGCGTTAGTAGTTGCGCGTTTTTATAGAGAGCACTACTGTTATTGATTTTAGCAGTAGCGCATTTCTACAGAGAGCGCTACTGCTATAAACTTAGCAATAGCGCTTTTTACGGACAAGCCCTAACACTAAGGGCCCTTATCCAAACCGGCCCGCGCGCGTCCTCTCACTCTCCCCCTCACATTCTCTCATCGCCTCTATCGCCTCCGTCGCCCTCGCCGCTGCCGTCGCCGTCCTCCTCCTCCCTCTCCGCCGACGGCCCCCTCCTCCACCTCCTCCCTCCCCCCTCTCATGCTCTGTCCTCCTCCTCCCTCCTCCTCTCTCCTCCCCCCTCCTTCTCTCTCCTCCTCCTCCTCCCTCATCCTTCCCCTCCTCCTCCTCCTTCCTCCTCCTCCTGGCCTCCTCCCACCTCCTCCTCCTCCTTTCTGTAAATAGGTTTTAGTTTTTGTTAAATGTAGGTTTTTGTTTTTAGTAAATGCAGGTTTTTAGTATATTTTGTTTTTAGAAAATTTGAATAAGTAATTTGAAAAGAATAAGTAAATGTAGGTCTTTTGGATAGAATAGGAATTTTTTAGAAAATTTGAATTAGTAAATTCGAATAGAATAGGAAATTATAAGTAAATTTGAATAGAATAAGTAAATGTAGCTTATGGAGTTTCACTGAGTCCTAAGATGATGATAATAATGTTTTTGTTTATATTTTGTTTTTGCAGAAATCAAGGAGCCCCTGCATCATCCCCGCCGTCGTCCCCATCGCCGACCCCCTCCGACCTCAATCGAGGTGAGTCCAGCCACCCCATGTTGTTAGTTTTATTTAGGTATTTTAGGTGTTTAATCTTAGAATAATGTAGTATGAACCCTAGTTATGATTGAATCATGTTCAAAATGTAGGTTTTTAATTAGGTGTAGTTAATAGAATTTAGGTGTTTTAGGTGTATTTAACAGAATTCTAGGTTGATTCGTTTTGAAGTGGACATGTCATATTTTGAACATGTCACATTTGTTGTTATTTTTTACTTAAAGCAATTATTTCCACATCGACGTTGACGATGCCTATCCCGCATCCTCGTCGTCGACTCGGCGGAGGAGGCCTGCTTGATCAGAGGGGCCATGTCCGGGACTGGGCTCCGCCGGGCTGGTACTGGGAGGTGCTACCTTCCGGGGGCGCAGCTTGGTGAGGAGCCAGCCCGTCGTTGACCCGAACCTTCTTTGGTGGCGGTTGCGTGGGCCAGTGACAGTGCGGAGGCTTGAGGACCCCGCGGAGGTGGTACGTCACCGTGTCAGCGAGGAGGACGAGCACGTCCGTCGCTACATGGTTGCGTTGGAGGGTAGGTTCTCCAATACCTGGCAGGTTTTTCAGGGATCTCACTGGAGCTATGATCCTGTGATGGTTCCTTCTCTTTGGGTGTCCACCGCCCGTGCCGATACCCGTCGTTCGCTAGGGTTTTAGCTGTATTAGTGATGTTATATGTATGATAGTATTCGAGATGCATTAGTGATAATATTCGACAATGTACGGATGAAAGAGATGATTTAGTTTTGCTTATTGAATGAATGCTAATTTGAATACTAATTTATTTTACGATTTGGTTTTGGTTATTGAATGCTCCAATTGGAAAACTACTCCTACTTTGAATGCTCGAATTGGAGAGCACTATGCTTATCGGGTTTTTGTTTTTGCATAAATCAAGGAGCCCCTGCATCATCACTGCCGTCGTCCCCGTCACCGACCCCCTCCTACCTCGAGGTGAGACCTGCCAAATCTCCATGTCAATATGAGTCCTATAAGACATTTTGATTTTTTATATATATTTTGAACCATTGAAATGCAATGACAATCAAGTTTGAATGCTCATATGATGTAGATATAAACATGTATATCTTGCCCAAGTGGCCGGCCATGTTTGCAGGTTACACCTCCGAGTGGCCTATGTTTTGCCGGAGTGCCGATTAATTTCCGTTCCGGCAAATTTCAGGCGCTCGATATGTCCTTTTTTAGTAAAGGTCATGTCGGATTTTTCCGTGAATTCTGGCATGACTTGTGCTAGAATATGTAGGAAATATCGAGTGGCCTGAATTTTCTAAAAAAATAATTAAACGACATTTCGGGTTGACTTTAAGTCTGTCGAGGCTCCATCACCGACGGTCGAAAAATCAGCGAGGGAGTGTATCCACTGTATATGAGAGAGGACGAAGACTCCCAACTGTTGTCGTGGGGGTCGTTTCTCCTTCTTCTCCGGGTGCTAGACATTTGTTATGCACTAGGGGGAGGAGGAGTAACGACCATCACCGACGGTCGCAAATGTCAGTGAGGAATCAGTGAGTGAGAGTCTCCACCACATATGAGAGGACGAAAAATTCTGACTGTTGTCGTGGGGGTCGTTTCTCCTTCGTTCCCGTGTGCTAGACATTTCGGTGTAACAGGGACGAAAGGAGGAGCGACCATCACCAACGGTCGAATGTATACACCACGCGAGCTAAGAGTTTTGAAGAAATAGACTCGGCAGACCGATAGTCAACCCGTGATGAATAATAATGATCTAATTTTGTTTTTGTAGTACATATATTGAATTGTACAAGTTTAACCTTTGATTATGAACCTAGGAAATGTTGTTATTGGACGATGAAACTCTCCCGGGAGAGTGTGACTGGTGCAATGACGACCGGGGTCTGTGCGACAGGCCTCAGCTGGACGAAGGTCGACGCTTCAGCATTAAGCTCCAGGAGACCTTCGATGTTGAAACGGTATGCAACGACGACAAGTGTTTTTTTCGTAATTAAGCATGACTTCAACTATTTCAACGTGTAATTTTCATCTTTTACAATTCGAGTAGCTTATCCCGTGCCATGCAAGATGCTATGTCTTGGAGAGGATGGATTTTCAAGACCATGAAAATTTCAAAACAAAGAAAATACACCTAAGGACCCATCATAGTATGGATTTTGAAGTAAATTTGTACAATTCTGAGAGCGTAACCCATTTTGTTTGCACAAATTGGGAAGCAGTTTGCAAGATGTATGGTTTTTATGAGGGTATGCTTGTCACCATGGATCTTGGTGATCCTGACATCAACCAAGACAATATAGACATTTGAGTCCTTATTGATATGCTTTCAATTCTACTGCTATGTGAGTTTCTTAGACATGGTTATTAACTAATTTATATTGTTTATTTCAAAATAGTTGACAGCTTATTTTCATTGACAACTTAATTTCATTCTTGAAACAATGTGCGGAAGATGGTAGACAGAACCTACTACACTGATGGCTCTGAGTTAACTTATCAGGAAAAAAATCATCTGATCACATTTTGTACTAATCTTTAAAATTAGAATATCTATTATCAGACTCCTCCACATTATGGTGAATACGTGCCACTAGTGCACGTGTTGAACCACGCTAACATCCATGGAGATGCCATGGTAAGATTTTTTTTACTATTACGACATTCGTGCATCTTTTGCATAAATTCTTTTAAAACTTAACTATATTACTAACTACGAAGTTATTACTATGTTTTTTAAAAGAAAATCCCGAGGGATTGTGTGCCTCATTTGATGTATCAGAATGGTCGCCTTAATCTTTTGAACATACAGCCAACTCATCCTACGAATCACACCTGTCCATATCCGATTTCTAAAACCAGTGAAGACATGATAATCAAAGAATAGAAAAAATTGTATGGTAAGATGTAGGGAGGTTCTTGGAAGCAACATTGTGCGAAAGGCAAAAATTGGAGGCAGGATAATCTTCATTCTCCATAATGGAGAGTAAGGGGCTATCTTATTTTATGTTATTTTACCTAAGAGAAGCTAGTAGGTCCTAGCTAATACTCATGATCATGTGCTAAGAACAACTAAATAGAATTGCTTAGATGACTACGATGATGATGTGGTATCGAGTAGAAGTTGTATGATTGATGATGATGAGTATGACTTGTTATTATGATACCAATGATGAGTTATTTATTATTATGATCGACCATGCATCATCCTAAGTTGTTATATGAGCATGATGAGTTATTATATATATCAGTCGGTGAAATGAACATGGATTATATTAAAATGGAGGCAACATGTGGTGCATGTCGAAAGTACTACTCGTTTGGATTAGAGTAGTACTTTCGACATGCACCACATGTTGCCTCCACTTGAATCTACTCCACGTTCATTTCACCCACTGTTATATATAATAACTAATCATGGTCATAAAATCATATGATGAAAGCACTGTATATAAAACGACAACGAAAATAAGCTATATTTTTAAAAATATAGAAAAAGTTAGCAGCAACTCTTTAAAAAAAACACTACTGCTACTTACTACTATCAGTAGCGCTTTCCCAACGAAAGCCATACTGCTAACTAGGTATACCAGTAGCGCTCCCTTTCCAGCGCTACTGCTACTAGTTAGCTGTAGCGTCTTAGCGGTAGCGCTTGTACAAGCGCTACTGCTAGCTATAAAACAAGCGCTACTACTAGGGTTTTCTCTAGTAGTGATGGATCTAGATCATTTTCGAAAAATGATTGAGAACAAATAGAGTGGAAGTTTTCTCGTAAATAAAAAACACCAGCTTAATAACCATCCAATTGCAGATTAATTCTCTAAAAAAATATACATGATAGGATTTTCTTGGCTAGGTGTCTGCATCGTCATAGATGCAAAGTTCAACCCCTCAAAAAAAGCAAAGTTCAACCACAAAAAAATACCAGTAATAATAACAGAAAGAGAGAATAGAATAGGAGGTGTTTTGGTTGGTGCTCTCGAATCTCAATCCTCACGCAGATTCCGCACCAAATAGCACTTCCCGGCAAACTAAATGGAAATTGGAGGACATACGTTTGGAACGACACCTGCGTTAATCTGGGGATTTGTTTTCCGTTTTTTTTACAGTGGGATTTGTTTTCTCTGCAAATAGACACACAAGGGAAAATTTAGGGCAGAATACGTGCTTGGCCGCCTCCATGGACGACGGCACAGATATCCTCACCACCGACGCCCTCGTGGAAATCCTCCACCGCCTCCATCCGAACGACCGCCGCCGGGTCCGCCTCGTCTGCCGTCACTGGCGCCACCTCATCGACACGCGCACCGCCACGAGCATCCGCAGCCGCGCCAAGGCCCTCGTGGTCACTGTCGAGTCCGCCAGAGTCATCGACGTATCCACGGGGCGCCGCGGCATAGAGTGGCGCCTGTCCAACGGAACTAATAGTACACACACCACGGTGGTGGGCACCCACAACGGCATCGTCTGCCTGCGCACCGATGCAAGGTGGGGCAACACCATTAGCCTGTTCAACCCGGTCACCAGCGAGAGGCTGGCCGTCCCGCCTTTGCCACTGCCGCACGCGGGCGGCATCCGGGTCTGGGACCGCACATTCAGCTTCGCGTACGACCAGGCGAAGGGGCAGTACATGGTGGTCCACATCCCGTGCTGCTTCGACAGGGTCTTGGTGTTCATGCTCAGCGAGGCGGCATGGCGCGACGTCGTCTTCCCTGGGGCCGCCCATGGCATGAGATACAACCTTGACGCCGGCATTGTTACTGTCAACAACACCTTATACTGGGCCGGCAATGGAGAAGGGGGGAACAAGGTCATGTCGTTTGGTCTTGACGGCTTGCGGGCCGTGTCCACCATCGCACTGCCGTCGGCCACCCCACCGAACACCTGGCGCCTTACCGATGTGTTCGGCAGGCTCGGTATCACCTTCAGCCACGTCTCACAGACGATCAACAAGATAGAGGTGTGGGTTCTTGATGGCGGCTTGTCCACGGAAAGACAACCGCGTGTCAAGTGGACCCACTGGTATAGCGTGCAAGTGCACGCGCCGCGGCACCAACCACAATGGCAAGAGCGTCAGCATCTCACGCTGCCGCACTTTTCCTATGACGGTGAGCACATCCTAACGAGGGAGTGCCTCCGTGGAGAGTGTGCCTTGTACAAACATAAGCCGCTTGAGGACACGAAGTCACAGTGTGGCACGGTTAGGATCACTGAGAGGAACCCTGGGAAGGAGGTTGCCCGTATCAGGACCTGCGAGGATACCTTCAAGACATTCGCCTATGTCGACACGAGTGAACCGTTGAGTGTCTACAAGTGCTGGTGAAGACGATGGTTTAGATTGTAGAGACTACAGGGGCAAATTTTGTTTCTACCAAGCCTTGTCCATTGAACAGCGGGTCGGTATTTATCTGAGTACTTGTTTGTTCTGCTTTGGATTGTCTATTTGATAAGAAATAAATATAGTTGTTTGTGCTGCTTTGGATTAGCTTTTTATAATTGATGATTACGTCGTACTTTCTCATAGGCAGAGTATCATTGCATCTACTAGGAGAAATAATTATCAGTTTAGGAACCTTTACAACGAAAATGTAGACCAAATAAACAAGAAGAATGCTCCGATTGGTACGTGTTTGCCCTGCAAAACTGAGCCCTATGTCACTCCGGCAGGAGGCTATATTATTGAGCCCGTGGACACGCGTGCGCTCTGCCTATTCCGATGGTGTGGTCTGTGTTTATTTCAGAAAGATACAATAAAGGGAGAGAAAATCAAGTGAAATGAAAGAGAAAGAAAGAACTACTCCCTCTATCTCACAAGCTTGAAAAACGATCATATATCGTGAGACCGAGGGAGCACGTTGTTGGGATATCCTTCTCATGTGGGCTGTGAGGAGATGACCATTTAAGGCCTTTTAGGCAGCCCAAAGAGGTGCAGAAGCCCACTACCCATTTGGGTTATGACCTAGGGTCATTTTGGACTTTGCACATGAGTGGATGGGGATGCTTTACCCTCCATCCAGCAGCCACCACCTAGAGTGACGAAAATCAGTTCATCCTTCAAGAAAGAAGAAGAGAGAAAACCAAGAGAGCAAGGGAAGAAGAGGAAGATTGAAGGAAGGAGAAAAGGGAGCTCCTCCCCAAGGTTATGATGGTCCAGATCCACTACCTTGTCTCCTTCAAGCTTCGGTTCCACCATCTTTGGTGAGATTGTTCCAACCCCTAGTTCTTGAGCCCCAAATCTTGTTGTGTTCATCTAAGATTCAGAAATCTTGATGTATGAGATCCTCTAGTAGTGCTGTCTTGAGAAGAACTTGTTGTATCCCACATTTGATAATAGTGGAAGAGAATTTGGGTGGCTTCGGCCCGTGGTTTTTCCCCCTCAAGTTTGGGGGTTTTCCATGTAATATCTGGTGTCTCTTTGTTGGTGCTTGGTATTGTCCAGAAACTTACTCCTACCACAAGACACTAGGATGGGGAGTGTCTTGCCTGCTGCTTAACATTTTCTGCCTCCATATATGCTGCTGCATATGTTTCCTTCCATGCTAAGCAATGATCCTTGAGTTAGTACATGATGTGGTGCTGTGATTACTTGTTTCCGCTGCAGTTATCAGTTAACCACAAGTGCATTTGTGTGCTAATTCCCAACAGAGTGGTATCAGAGCCTTGGTTGCTTAGAAGGTTGCTAATCCCAGTTGCTTGATTGTTGCTGGAAGTGCCGCTCACAATGGCTTTGGAAGAAAGTGCTACTACAAGTGGCATGATAAAACTTGATTCTTCCAATTACTCATTATGGAAGCCCATGATGGAAGACATCCTTTATTGCAAGGATTTGTATGAGCCAATTGTGAAAGACAAGATACCCACAGGTGTCACGGAAGAAGAATGGAGAGTGTTGCACAGAAAGGCAGTAGGTATGGTTCGGTTGTACATCAACCATAATATTTTCTACCATGTTGCAAATGACACAAATGCATATGAGATGTGGCAGAAGTTGGAGTCCATGTATGAGAAGAAGACATCAATGAACAAGGCCTCAGTGATCGAAAGACTTGCAAAGCTTGAGTACCGAGATGGCACAAGTGTGATTGAGCACTTGAATGTCTTCCAATGCCACGTAAATCAACTTTCAGCCATTAAGATCAACTTTGAGGATGAGGTGCAAGCATTGTTGCTGCTGAGTTCCATGCCTGATAGTTGGAACACGCTTGTTGTGTCACTTAGCAATTCACCTCCGGATCAGAAGCTGACTTTGGAGATGGTGAAGAACAGTATGCTGAATGAAGAAGCCAGAAAAAAGGAAAAGGGTGATGCCTCTTCTTCTGATGCGTATGTGGCTGAAACCCATGGGGAGAATGAAAACCGTGGACGCAGCAATACAAGATTTCAACAAGGCAAAAGCAAATCCAGGGGGAGATCAAAGTCAAAACAGAGAAAAGATATTACTTGCTTTCATTGTGGCAATCCGGGACACATAAAGAGCGAGTGCAGGAAGTACAAAAGAGAGCTTGCAGAGGGGAAACTCACAAAGAAAACCGAGCAAAAGGCTCAGGGCAGTTCAGCCATGACTGCAACAGATGAGGACTATCTAGTCATTGAAGTTGAAGATTGCTATAGTGATGTTCGTGATGATGCCAGGAGTTGGGTTGTGGATTCAGGTGCGTCCTTCCACATCACATCACACAAGGAGTATTTCACATCTTACACTAGTGGTGTTACTGGCCAAGTGAGGATGGGAAATAGTGGTTCGTCAGCAATTGTTGGCAAGGCTGGTGCTCGATGATATGCATTGAAACAAACACAGGTTGCAGATTGGTGCTCGATGATATGAGGCATGTTCCTGACATAAGGCTGAATTTGTTGTCAGTGGGCAAGCTTGATGATATCAAACATCCTAGTAATTTTGGTGAAGGAAAATGGAAGCTCACCAAAGGCTCTTTGATTGTGGTTCGAGGAAGTAAGCAAGGTAATCTCTATGTGACTAAAACCAAGTTGTGCAATGAGGTGTTGAACATTGCTGAAAAAGACACTTCGATTGAATTGTGGCACAAGAGGCTTGGGCATATGAGTGAGAAGGCATGCATGCTCTTGCTCGCATGGAGTACCTCCCCGAGTTGAAAGGTATATCCTTGAAACCCTGTGCACATTGTTTTGCTGGCAAACAACATAGGGCTGCATTTCGTACACTCCCTCCACATCGTGCATGGCAATCATGGGGGAGATGATGACACTGAAGACAGTGGAGATGCAACTGATCAAGGCAGTACAAGTCAAAGTGACGAGCAACCATCAAGTGATGATGATGATGATGAAGTTGGTAATGATGATGCCAAAGAAAATCCACCTGATTCACCACCAGTGCAGCAGCAAAGAAGAAGTGAAAGAGGTCTCATTCCTTCTTCTAAGTATCCACCACATCAATATGTGTTGATGACAGATGCAGGTGAACCATCATGCTATGAGGAGGCAATGTCTGATGAGAACAAAGAAGAATGGTCAGAAGCCATGCAAGATGAGATGAATTCCTTGTATGAGAATAATACTTTTGAGTTGGTGAATCTGCCAAAAGGCAAGAAAGCACTCAAGAACAAGTGGGTGTACAGAGTGAAGACTGAAGAAAACACCTCACATCCAAGGTACAAGGCCATATTGGTTGTGAAAGGATTCAGTCAGAAAAAGGGCATTGATTATGGTGAGATATTCTCTCCAATGGTCAAGATGTCTTCGATCCGAGTCGTGCTTGGCATGGCTGCCACCATGGACTTGGAAATTGAACAACTTGATGTAAATACCGCATTCTTACATGGTGATCTAGAGGAGGAGATATACATGGAGCAGCCAGAGGGATTCATGGTTGCAGGCAAGGAGCACTTAGTTTGCAAATTGAAGAAGAGCTTGTATGGCTTGAAGCAAGCTCCTCGGCAGTGGTACAAGAAGTTTGAGTCTTTTATGACTGTTCTTGGTTATCATAAAGCACAACCTGATCAGTGTGTCTTTATGAAAAGGTACGCCGAGGGTGACTTCAGTATTCTCTTGTTGTATGTTGATGATATGCTGATTGTTGGAAATGGCACAAAAAGGATTGCTCTCCTAGAGAAGGCATCGAGTAAATCATTTGCCATGAAGGATTTAGGACCAGCTAAGAAAATACTTGGCATGAAGATGTCCCATGATAGATCAAAGAAGCTGCTTTGGCTCTCACAGGAAAGATACATTGAGAAGGTACTTGAAAGGTTCAATATGAAAGATGCAAATTCTGTTATCTTTCCGCTTGCAGGCCATCACAAACTGAATTCAAAACAATGTCCTACAAGCAAGGAGAAAGAAGAAATGAGGAAAATACCTTACCAATCTGCTGTGAGCAGTTTGATGTATGCCATGGTATGCACTAGGCCTGACATTGCCTATGCAGTTCGAGTTGTTAGCCGGTTCATGACAAATCCAGGAAAAGCTCACTGGGAAGCAGTGAAGTGGATTCTCAGGTATCTCAAGGGTACTTTTACATCTTGTTTACGCTTTGGAAGCGGATCCTGTATTGCAGGGCTATAGAGATGCAGATTACGCAGGTGACAAGGATCGTAGGAAGTCCACATCTGGATACCTGATGACTTATTCAGGGGAGCACTGTCATGGCAATCAATATTGCAGAAATGTGTTTCTACATCAACTACAGAAGCTGAGTACATTGTAGCAGTTGATGCTGGCAAGGAAGTTTTGTGGATGAAGAACTTCTTGCAAGATCTCGGCATAAAGCAAGAGAAGTATGTTCTGTTTTGTGATAGTCGGAGTGCTATTCATCTTGCCAAGAATTCAAGCTATCACACTCGAACCAAGCACATTGATGTGAGGTACCATTGGATTCGAGATGTTGTGAGTTCCAAGTTGCTGAAACTTGAGAAGATCCATACCGACGACAATGGTTCAGATATGATGACCAAGATATTGCCAAATGAGAAGCTACAAGTATTTTGCGTGGTAGCGGGCATGGCGATGCCCCCCTCATGAGTCGGAGGGGGAGATTTGTTGGGATATCCTCCTCATGTGGGTTGTGAGGAGATGGCCATTTAAGGCCTTTTAGGCAGCCCAAAGAGGTGCAGAAGCCCACTACCCATTAGGGTTATGACCTAGGGTCATTTTGGACTTTGCACATGAGTAGATGGGGATGCTTTACCCTCCATCCAGCAGCCACCACCTAGAGTGACGAAAATCAGTTCATCCTCCAAGAGAGAAGAAGAGAGAAAACAAAGAGAGCAAGGGAAGAAGAGGAAGATTGAAGGAAGGAGAAAAGGGAGCTTCTCCCCAAGGTTGTGATGGTCCAGATCCACTACCTTGTCTCCTTCAAGCTTCGGTTCCACCATCTCTGGTGAGATTGTTACAATCCCTAGTTCTTGAGCCCCAAATCTTGTTGTGTTCATCCAAGATTCAGAAATCTTGATGTATGAGATCCTCTAGTGCTGTCTAGAGAAGAACTTGTTGTATCCCACATTTGATAATAGTGGAAGAGGATTTGGGTGGCTTCGGCCCGTGGTTTTCCCCCCTCAAGTTTGGGGGTTTTCCACATAAAATCTAGTGTCTCTTTGTTGGTGCTTGGTGTTGTCGAGAAAGTTACTCCTACCAAAAAACACTAGGCTCGGAAGTGTCTTGCCTGCTGCTTAAAATTTTCTGCCTCCATATATGCTGTTGCATATGTTTCCTTCCGTGCTAAGCAACGATCCTTGAGTTAGTACATGATGTGGTGCTGAGATTACTTGTTTCCGCTGTAGTTATTAGTTAACCACAAGTGCATTTGTGTGCTAATTCCCAACACATGTTGATGTGAAATTTAATTAAGGGAAAAGTATATTTTTCGTCACTCAAGTCTATTGAAAATATAGAAATTATCCATCAACCTCAAAACCATCGAACCTTAGCCCCCAAACTATCAAAACCAGATAAGTTCAGTTCTCATACTGCTTTTTTGTACCTTGCTGATGAGTGATTTTTGACTCGAGCTGACAAGTGTGGGCCCCATCACACCTACCCATTTTTTTTACTTTGGTTCTGCTCTTTATCTCTTTGACATACCCGTGGACAACACCTGTGAGGCATCTTCAACCTACAAACGATCAGGCGGTTCTTGCGTGAGCGTTGTTTGCTAGAAGGCGACACCGATGCTCCGAAGCGCGACGACGACCATGCCTGCTCAGGAGGTAGCACACTGCAGCACGCACTCCACCTCCTCGACCCGCCATGCACTAGGTGTCCTTCATGCTCGGTATGTGTGTGTTGTGTTAGATAATAATGAGATAAACGAGACATGAGAGCACACGGATTTTTACGTGGAAACCCTTGCGAGAGAAACCAGGGACGCATGAAGGCGCAATCACTATGAGGAGGAGTATTACAAGCACGAGACGACAGACCGTCTGAGGTGCGACTATATGGGGTATATATGAGGGCAATACATGAGAGTCCTTGGAGGACAAGTAAACGAGTTGTACTCGTACGCGTTGGTACCAACGCAAAAGCCACACCGTATGTACTACATCTAGTCCAATACGGTAGAATTTGGATCACAATTTAATAATCTCCACCTTGAGCCAAATTCCCTCCAGTAGTCGAAGAAAGTAAATAACTCCATCCAAATCAGCATAAACATCTTCTGCGTCAAAGTCCATAGGACTAGTGAGAAATACCAACTATGCCTGAGCAAAGCTCAAACTTATTGGTAGGAACTGGCTTTGTCATCATATCAGCAGGATTATCATGAGTACTTATCTTGCATAATATCAAATCACCTTCAGCAACAACATCTCGAATATTGTGATATCTGACATCAATGTGCTTTGTTCTCTCATGATACATTGGATTCTTTGTAAGATATATGGCACTTTGATTGTCAGAAAATATGGTAGGACAAGATGAATCTCCACAAAGCTCAGTGTACAAACCTCTCAACCAGATAGCTTCTTTGCAAGCCTCAGAAATAGCCATATAATCGGTATCAATAGTGGAACAAGCCACAATAGACTGCAAAGTTTCTCTCCAACTCACAGCACAACCACCGAAAACATAACCTATGAGTGATCTTCTCTTATCCAAATCACCAGAAAAATCAGAATCAACAAAAACAACAAGTCCATCTCCAGTTTTCCCAAACTGTAAATAAGCATTAGAAGTACCACACAGGTATCTGAAAGTCCACTGAACTGCTTTCCAATGCTCTTTTCCAGGATTAGCCATGTATCTACTGACAACACTCAATGCATAAGATAAATCCGGACGAGAACAAACCATGGCATACATAAGTGAACCAACTGCACTTGAACAGGATACTCTGGACATGTACTCAATATCTGCATCTGACTTAGGACATAAAGCAGATGATAATTTGAGGTGTGCAGCTAATGGAGTAATCATCGGCTTGGCATTATGCATATTAAAATGACAAAGAACTTTATCAATATATCTTCTCTAACTTAGATATACTTTTCCAGATGGTCTATCTCTGGATATTTCCATGCCAAGTATTTTCTTTGCTGCACCCAAATCCTTCATGTCAAATTCATTACTCAATTGCTTCTTTAGTTCATCAATATCTGAGATACTCTTTGCAGCATTTAGCATATCATCAACATAAAGAAGCAAATAAATAGTTGATCCATTGACAGTTTTCAAATAAACACAACTATCATAATTAGACCTTTTGAAACCTTGAGAGAGCATAAAGGTGTCAAATCTCTTGTACCACTGTCTAGGGGATTGTTTCAATCCATAAATAGATTTCTTTAACTTACAGACAAACTTTCCTTTTTCAGGAATAACAAACCTTTAGGTTGTTCCATATAAATATCCTCTTCTAATTCTCCATGTAAGAATGCGGTTTTAACATCCAATTGTTCAACCGCAAAATCATGCATGGCAACAAAACTGAGTAAAGTGCGAATAGAGCTATGCTTCACAACAGGAGAAAAGACTTCGATATAGTCAATACCAGGAATTTGGCTATAACCTTTAGCAACCAACCTTGCTTTATATCTTGTCTCATCATTAGGAGAAACACCTTCTTTCCTCTTAAAAACCCACTTGCAACGAATAGGTTTCTTCTCTCTATGTAATCTTACTAAATCCCAAGTGCCATTCTTTTCAAGTGATTCCATCTCATCATGCATAGCGGTCATCCACTTATTACTATCACCAGAAATAATAGCCTTGGAATATGAAGAAGGCTCAGCATTACCTTCAATTTCTTCTGCAACAGATAAAGCAAAAGAAACAATATTGCACTCTTCAATTAACCTGCCAGGTTTATTAATACCTCGCCTAACTCTGTCACGTGCAAGATTCCAACTAGGTGGAAAAATAGGCTGATTTGGAGTGGGAGTGACATGATCATCATCAACGACGGGTTCATCATGTGCATCAACAATTTCATTACCAGATGTATCACTTGAATCAATAACATGCTCCACCTGAACAGTAGGCTCCTGAACAATAGGCTGATGTTCACTCTCAACGGGAATATTAGTAGACGGAACATCATGTAACATAGAAGATTCATTAAAGATAACATTTCTGCTAATAAGAACCTTCTCGGTTTTAGGATTCCACAATTTAAAACCTTTAACACTAGACTTATAACCAAGAAAGATGCACTTAACAGCCCTAGGCTCCAATTTTCCATTATCAACATAAGCATATGCAGTGCAACCAAAAACTCTCAACTGTGAATAATCAGCAGGTGAACCAGACCATACCTCAATTGGAGTTTTCTTATTAAGAGCAATAGATGGTGAGCGGTTAATGACATAACAAGTAGTGGAAGTGGCCTCAGCCCAAAAACGCCTATGCAAACCTGCATTGGACAACATGCAACGGGCTCTGGAAATAATGGTCCTGTTTATACGCTTAGCAATACCGTTTTGTTGAGGAGTATAAGGAACGGTGTAATGTCTGACAATGCTTTCAGACTTGCAATAATTCTTAAATTGCTTAGAACAGAATTCCATACCATTATCAGCGCGAAGTATTTTTACCTTCTTTTCAGTTTGCCTCTCAATCATAATCTTCCACTCCTTAAAAGCTGAGAATGTTTCATATTTATGCTTCAAGAAATAAGGCCAAACTTTTCTCGAATAATCATCAATAATAGTCAGCATGTAACTAGCACCACCTAATGACTTCTTGCGAGATGGTCCCCATAAATCAGAATGCACATAATCAAAAATACCTTCAGTTGTATGAGTCGAAGTGTTGAACTTCACCCTCTTGTGTTTGCCGAAGATACAATGCTCACAAAATTTCATTTTACCAGGTTCATATCCATCAAGAAGACCTCTCTTATTTAATTATGCCAAACCAAGTTCACTCATATGTCCAAGACGCATACGCCAAAGGTTAGCAGCATCACAATCAGAGTTCTTTTAAATAACTGGAGTAGCATTACCTGAAACGGTAGAACTTCGAAGGTAATAAAGACCGTTGGTCGAACTTAAGTCACCTTTCATCACAACAAGGTAGCCTTTGGTGACCTTCAAAACACTATCTCCACCTGAATACTTGTACCCCTTTGCATAAAGAGCACTCATAGAGATAAGATTTCTCTTCATCTTCGGAATATACCGAACATCTGTCAAAGTTCTGATTGTGCCATCAAACATCTTGATTCGAATGGAACCTATGCCTTCAATCTTGCATGGTGAATTATCAAAACACAAAACGAAACCAGCAGCAGAAGTGGAATCAAAAGTAGTAAACCAATCTCTATGCGGGAACATATGAAAAGTGCATGCAGTGTCAAGTACCCACTCATCATTGGTCGCAGCACATCCAGCAATAACGACAAGAGCATCATCGGAACTATCATCATGAGCAACATTAGCAGAATTGTCACCTTGTTTGTTACGTTTTCTCTTTTCTTTATTCTACAACTTGAAACACTCTGAGATGTCATGCCTATCTCTCTTGCAATATCTGCAGTATTTCTTGTCTCTCGATTGCGACCGGCCCCTGTGGCCGTTCTTACTTTTGCCTCTGTTTCCATTATTGGAGTTCTTCTCCTTTGTCCTGCCACGAACAGATAATCCCTCGGCTTGGGATGAACTCGAACCATCATGAGGCAGCATTAATTTCATCTTCTCCTTAGAGTTCAAAGCTTCGTAAACTTCATTAAGTGTGAGAGTATCACAACTGTATAATATGGTGTCTCTAAAATTGATATAAGAACTTGGCAATGAACAAAGTAACATTAAAGTAGTATCTTCCTCTTCATACTTAACCTCCATTGCAGCTAGATCAGATATGATCTTTTTAAATCCTGAAATATGATTCAAAACATTACCTCCCTCGGGTAACTTGTGCAGGAATAATTTTCTCTTCAGATGCATCTTGCTGGTGAGATCTTTAATCATGCAAATCCCTTCCAGCTTTAACCGTAGAGTGGCGGCAATTTTCTCACTCAAAACTTCTAGCAAATATTATTATGCAAATGGAGTTGAATTTGTGA
Source organism: Triticum urartu (assembly GCF_056163025.1). Classification (NCBI taxonomy): domain Eukaryota; kingdom Viridiplantae; phylum Streptophyta; class Magnoliopsida; order Poales; family Poaceae; genus Triticum; species Triticum urartu. Next base: position 27,449,198 of record NC_141873.1, read on the forward strand.
CAAAGCCTTACAATCAATTCTTTTCTCCTCATCAGTCCAGTCTTGAATCCGGTTCTCCCCAAAACTATCTAGTGCTTCATCTTAGTCGGACTGTGCCAACAACGCCCGCATCTTGACTTGCAATAGGGTAAACCTTGTGTCACGGTCCAGCAGCGGAATATCGTACTTCATGGATGCCATGAGTCGAACAAATCTGCGCACAAAGTAGTACAAGTCCGAGTAGAATAATTCCTGACAGAATTTAATATGCGAGCAAATAACGGGAATAAAACAGATAACACATGGTTGATCACAGATGTGGATGTAGCAACCGAATAGCAAACAAAAAACTGAACATGATTCAGCTGTGACGAGTACTAGTTGAAGTAGTACTGCCAATGATTTGCTTTGGTATTCACGTGAGGATGTGTCGGCAGGTGTAGCGGCCAATCCAAATGATTGAGTAGTATAATCGATCAGAAAACAATGCCCATGTCCCGTGCCGATCTAACCAGCGAAAGAACTTGCAGCCAAAATCAAAGCAATCGAAACGGAGGTGACTCAGCGTTTTAACGCGGCGGTGCAGCGGAGGTTTTCCTTGGCCTGGGGACTTGATCCTTGTACCGGTCGGACACGTCTTTGACTTGCAGCGGCACAGTAGCGGGAATCAATAGGCTGTCGGTCTCGGCAGATTAATGCTGCAGAGGATATCGACCTCGCCTCGGACTCGACAGATTGCAGGATGCGACGGTGCGCACAGAACGCCAACCCTAACTCTCATCGCTGATCTCGTATCTGAAATTTGGATTTGTATACCACTTGTTAGATAATAACGAGAAAATGAGACACAAGAGCACACATATTTTTACGTGAAAACCTTTGCGGGAGAAAACCACGGACGCACGAAGGCGCAATCATTATGAGGAGGAGTATTACAAGCATGAGACGACAGACCGTCTAAGGTACGACTACATGGGGTATATATGAGGGCAATTCATGGGAGTCCTTGGAGGACAAGTAAACGAGTTGTACTCGTACGCGTCGGTACCAATGCAAAAGCCCACATCGTATATACTACGTCTAGTCCAATACGGTAGAATTTGGATCACAATTTAACATGTTGATGTCGCCTACGTGCGCGATGTGTGCTTAGTGTGCTACATTGGGCTGTGGCATATGTGAGGCATCCGCATGTTTGGACGTATCTATACTTGCCTCCGCCCACAAATAGAAACATATAAAGTGGAGAGAAATTCGACGTAGCATTATGCTTAGGCATCGCCCATGTAGTCATATACTAGTGGGGAACCCGGACTCCCTTGGAACACCTTCGTTCTATCAATTCTATCGACCGTTATTCACGTCTCGCGTTACTTTACATTATTTTTGCAAGTTTATTTCACTGTTCACAACCTTCACTCAACACTATCATTCTCTTCCACTTAGTATTGGATTGCATTTAACTTGCAAGCACCTCTATTCAAACTCTACAAGAGACAACGACTAATTACTGATCGATACTCTTAGTTCAAAAAAGCTACAACTAAACCATGTGCACTTGCAAGCCATCATGCCACTACCCGCCAAGGCCCCTTAATTTTAGCCATGCCTCTACCCGCCTCCTCAACTATTCAAGAGGTGCATGGAAGCTTCTCCACACACACGCCCATCCTCCGTCCCCATTTCCTCGTCCCTGATTTTGAGAAGGCCAAGCCCTGTCGCTGCAGTGCAAGCCACTTACTAGTTAAACATCCTCGCTGGGCAAACACAGTCACATGCATCATGGGCTCGATCATTCTCCTTTGCTACCGACACATTAAATACGGCCACCCGCACCGATGCCGCTCATGCTAGGGAGTTGATGACCTACTATCGTGGCGTCCAATTTTCGGGGAAACGAAACCTATGGGATCACAGGAATCCCTACTATGGTTGCCGGGGCGCAGGGTTGCGAGAAGAGCAGGATTAGTAACTAGCACGAGGATCGTTTACCCAGGTTCGGGCCGTGAGGATGCGTAAAACCCTAGTCCTACTTTGGTGGGTGTATTTCAGAGAGTTCTTAAGCTCTCGAACTAGCTGTGGTGAGTGTGCGGTTCCAAAGAGCCGAATCCTTCTCCAGTATGCCATGGGCCTCCTTTTATAGTCGAAAGGGGCGCCACAGTGGCACACAAGAGGTGGAAAGGCGCAGAGTGCTATGAGCTTATCGCTTGTATCACAGGACAAGACGCATTTAATGCGTAGCTTAGGTGTCCTCTTGCTTTATTGGGGACAGGGGTGAGGCCCATCACATCCGTCGCCGCTCCTCCTTGCTTCGACACACGCCCTGGCTAGCGACGCATGTGGCGCCACGTAGGCAGGCAGGCAGCTGAGGTGGCGCGGTGGTGGAGCCTCTACGAAGATCTGCATGCCACCACGCAGGCGCTTGATGAGTTGGCCTGGGAGCTGCTTGTTGCCACGCAGGTGCCCGCCCAGCTGTTTGGGCTGGCAGCTGCATGTGAATGGCGGTAGAGACTTGGTTGGTGCGGGCCTGGTAGTGGCCCTGTTGGCTTCCTTGGTGAGGGCCTTGCCGGGTTCCCCGGCAGGGGTCTTGCCGCGGCGTGCTTTCGTCCCCGGCAAGGACCTTGCTGGGGGTCTGGTGGCCTTCCTCGGCAATGATCCTGCTGAGGATCGTCGCCTTCTAATCTTCATCTGATCTTGAGTGTTCCTTGTCTTCACAAAGATCTGCATGCCACCATGGAGGTGCCTTCCGAGCCCCGGCCCAACGTGACGTTGGAGACCATGGGCTCAAGGGTGGCTCGCTCTGTTAGTGTGGGGCGAGCTGCCCCGACAAGGGTCTTGCCGGGGCCGCCGAGGTTGCCCCGGAAAGGGTCTTGCCGGGGGAACCTGCTTCGTCCCTTTGCTCTTAGTGGTTGTCTTGCCGGGATCGCTGAGGCTGCCCCGGCAAGGGTCTTGGCGTTGCTCTGGTTATCTTGAGCTTCGGTCTTACCTTAGCTCACCTCCCCTGCTCTGCTTGGTGTGACCATGGGCGCGGCTCCGACTGCCCATGCACAGGTAAAGGGGTACAAAAGTGCGCCCCTCTTTTTGTACACCGACAGGAGCCCCCAGGCCTGGGCCACACATAAGCTCGACACGTTGTTGGGCCAGGCCCAAAACGGTGTGCGGGCAGGCGGTGCGGTTTTTACCACGGTAAAACTTTTCGCACGCTGCGCTTCCCATGACCCGCGCGCGGTGCGGTGTGGCATGGAGGGATGTGCGTGACGTGGGTGGCATGCGTGGGGCGGTTCCTGGACGCATGCGTCACATCGTGGTAAAGAGGCGGCTCGCGCCTTCCCCATAAAAAGAGGGAGGCGTGGAGGCGCGGCTCATTTACCACGTGGGGCCAGGTCGCGGTCTTCAAGGTGTCCACACCCCATGATCACAGGGTGGGGAGAGGTCACCTCACCCTTCCCCTCGATTCTGCATGTTCGCTACGCGTCCTCCATGCGCTTGGGGTGGCAAGCAGTGGAGGCGGGAAACCGGGCCGTCGCTGGTTGGGGCAGCTGGTCGGTCCTGATTCCCTGCGCCTCTGGTGGCTGGATTGGCCGAGCGGGGCGGCCGAGCCTCGACCCCGCCCCTTTATATGGAGGGGGAAGGTGGGATGGCATCCCACACTCTTCTGTCATTCATCTTCTCTCGCTTCTGCTTCTTCCTTTCACTTGCCACGGAGAAAGGGAATCCTGGTCCCTCGACGGTGGGGGCGAGGGTCGCCGTTCGACAGTGCGTCCCCCCTCCTGAACCTGCGGTGGTGGAGCCGGCCACGAGGGGAAGGGGGAGGGGGCGAGGCCGGGGCAGAGGTCGTAGTGCTCGGGGGAGAGGAGGACGGGGCGGCGCGCCGGCTTCACCCCCGCGAATGGTGCCTTTTCCGATGGAATGCCATGTTGGAGACTAGCCCCGCAAATTCTTCATCAGGCTGCGCCGGCCTCCGCGTCGCCTTCTTCGTCTTCCCGCCCCGTTTGCTCGGGAGATGGAGCGTGACCCACCCCAATCCCTCAGGTTGCGCAGGAGGGGCTGTGGGAATGGGGGCACGCGGGTCGACGTCGACTTCCCAGCTCCTCGGGTCATGTACCTCCGTCGTTGGTGGAAGACGTTCGCTCGCATCCACAGCCTGACGGCGGGGCTCGTCCTTTACTTCTAATTAATGGAGGACAGCTTGCTCTCCCTCAAGGTTTTCGTAGACTTCGAGACTCGCCTGAAGTGCTGCATGGAGAGCTCCTCCGACGGAGATTCTGACGATGGAAGCTCTTCCTCGAGCGAGAGTGATGAGGAGGACAGCGGGGCAGATAACGGGGATGAGTCCGACTAGGCGTCGGACGCCCCGCGCCTGGGCGGGTGCGGCAGCAGCAGCATCTGCACCTGGCCGCTCCTCCAGCAGGGTTTTGCCGGGGGTGGGGCCTGCTCCTTGAACTTCTCGGGGCCGTCTCCTTGGGCGGCTAGCGTCGGGAGGCTGCGGAAGAGGAAGAGGGTGGGCGGCAAGGCCGTCAAATCGGAGTACGCGGGCACTGACGCCTTCATCGCGTATTGCCGGTCCTGCCGCCTCGTCTTCCAGCTCCTTTCCCGGCACCGTCATCACCGGCCCACTCATAGGTGGCCACCAAGGTGTTCTCTTGGTGCTTTCTGCTGCTCGTAGCTCGCCTAGGCGCCCCTTTTGCCCTTTCGCCTCCTTGACCTGCCTCCTGGGTCTACAGCCCCCGGCAATCTTGTCTTGTCGCGGTTGGATCCTTGTGCTTGCAGCCCCCGGCAACTCTGGATTGCCGGGGTCGGGACGCCGGTCCGTTTCCTTTCTTCCAAGTAGCTTAGCAGAAGTGCTCATGTGCCCTGCGAACCAAAGGAGGACAAAAGAGAAATAGATAGACGCGCACTCGACCTCTAGGCTAGGGGTTAGTCGCCGCTAAGCACTATCAACCCTAACCAAGGAAGAGACTCGACCTAGCATGCATGCTATAACTTAGGGCGCCAGCGCTTCATTTATTTATGCTCAGGGTCTGCGCCTGGATTTGTACGAAGGGCTACATGCCTCGCCGGCAAAGCTTGTACAAAATGTGGCTTGTCGGGAGGCCCGGCATGCCGTGCCTTACGGGTAAAACTTGCGAAGATGCTCGATGTTCCAGGAGTTGCTCACTGGGACAGCATCTTCGGTCTCCAGGAGGACTGCGCCGGGCCTGGTGACTGACATTACCTGATAAGGGCCTTCCCACTTTGGCGTCAACTTGTTGGAATTCTTGGCCGACTGAACGCGCCGAAGAACAAGGTCGCCTTCCTCAAAGATTTGGGCATGAACCTTGCGGCTATGGTAGCGGCGCAAGGCTTGCTGGTAGCATGCTGCTCTCACAGCCGCCCGAAGACGATCTTCCTCAAGGAGCGTCGCGTCATCTTGGCTCAACTGCTCTTGCTCAAGCTCATCATAAGCGAGCACTCGAGGTGACCCGTATATGAGTTCCATGGCGAGAACTGCCTCCGCCCCATATACTAGGGTAAAGGGTGTCTGATCGGTGGCTCGATTTGGCGTCGTCCTGCTCGACCAAAAAACCGCCGGCAACTCATCAATCCAGCTCCTTCCACTTTTGTGCAGCTTGTCAAAGGTCTTTGTCCTGAGGCCTCGCAACACTTCAACATTTGCCCTCTCCGCTTGGCCGTTGCTCCGTGGGTGTGCCACGAAAGCAAAATAGACCTTGCTGCCGAGGTCTTGAATGTATTGCATGACGGTGTGGCTTGTGAACTGCGTGCCGTTGTCGGTGATGAGTCTGTTTGGAACACCAAAACGGCAGACCTGTCCCTTGAAGAACTTGACAGCTGGCTGAGCAGTCACCTTTCTCACTGGTTCCACCGCCGGCCACTTTGTGAACTTGTCGACTGCAACGTACAAGTACTCAAAGCCCCTGACAGCATGGGGGAAAGGGCCAAGTATGTCGATCCCCCAGACAGAGAATGGCCAGGAGAGAGGGATTGTTTGAAGGGCTTGAGCTGGTTGATGAAGCTTCTTTGAATGGAGCTGACACGCTTCACACTTGGTTACTAGTGCCGTCACTTCCTGGAGGGTGGTGGGCCAGAAGAAACCTTGCCGGAACGCCTTTCCGGCAAGGGTTCTCGACCCTATGTGGGAGCCACATATGACTCTACGTATCTCTGCCAACAGCCCCAGTCCTTCCTCCCGGGGGATGCACTTCAATTTCACACCGTTCGGCCTTCTCCTGTACAGGACGTCGTCGACAAACTGGTACAGGGCGAACCGGCGGGCTACTTTTTCCGCTTCCTCCTGCTCCTCAGGAAGCTCCCCTGTTTGGAGGAATCGGACAGTATGTTGTGCCCATGCCGGAGCCTGGGGCTCGACGACAAGGACCAAAGGCATTTCCTCAGCCATGGGCGTGGCTGTCTCCATGGCCAGGGCTTGACGCCCTCCCGGAGCCAGTTGCCCTTTGGCAGGCTCAGCGTCTGCAGCAGTACCATTGCCGGCAGCCCAGGGGGCTCGGTAGGAAAGTACTTGCCGGGACCCGACTTCCTCCGCTTGTTCTGCCTTGTTGACGGTTCGACGGATGGTTGAGTTAACTGGAGCAAAAAGGTACCTAGTTCCACTGGTAGCTTGAAAGCAGCACGCTTCGACAGGTAATCGGCAATGTCGTTCTCCATTCGGGGGACGTGCTTCGCTTGGATACCGTCAAAGCATTTCTCCAGCTTCCTCACCTCATCTACGTAAGCCTCCATCAATGGGCTCTGGTACTCCTTGTTGACCTACCTAACAACAAGTTGCGAGTCACCCCTGACGATGAGCTTCTTAACTCCGAGGTCTGCCGCGATCCTGAGACCGGCGAGCAATCCCTCGTACTCAGCAGTGTTGTTGGTGGACATCTCCCGGGGAAAGTGCATCTGGATCATGTACATGAGGTGCTCTCCGGTGGGTGCAACGAGCAGCACACCGTCACCGGCGCCTTGCAACGAGAAAGCCCCATCGAAGTACATGATCCAGTCGCGGTCTGCCGCCTTGCCGGGGAGAGTGGTCTCCTGGATTTCTTCGTCAGGCGTTGAGGTCCATTCTGCAATGAACTCCGCCAAGACTCTGCTCTGGATTGTCAAGGTACTTTCAAACTTCAAACCGAAACTTGATAATTCCAAGGCCCATTCGACAATCCTTCCGGTTGCATCTGGATTATGCAGTATCCGTTGCAACGGGAGGCGGGTGATGACAGTGATCTCGTGGGCTTGGAAGTAATGACGCAGCATCCTCGAGGCCATAAGGAGGCCGAAGAGCAATTTCTGCACACCGGAGTGCCTCGACCTAGCTCCCTGCAAGAGGGAGCTGACAAAGTAAACCAGATGCTGCATCATCTTCTTCTTCTACACCACCTCACTCGACTGCGCGGGCACTGCCTTGGTGGCATTGGAATCCGCCGGGGGCCTCGCCTCGCCGGCACCAGGCCTTGCCGGGGGAATCTTTGGCTTGCCATCCACTGGTTCTGCCGCCGTCACTGCCTCCTCGTCGACCTCTCTCTATGCCACCAGTGCGGCGCTGACCACTTGATTCGTCGCCGCTAGATACAGCAGCAACGACTCTTGTGGTTTAGGTGCAACTAGTATTGGCGTGTGACACGTCCATTTTGCATCATGCTTTTATACCGATATTTATTGCTTTATGGGCTGTTATTTCACGTTATCTCACAATACTTATGGCTATTCTCTCTTATTTTACAAGGTTTACATGAAGAGGGAGAATGCCGGCAGCTGGAATTCTGGGCTGGAAAAGGAGCAAATATTAGAAACCTATTCTGCGCAACTCCAAAAGTCCTGAAACTCCATGGAATATCTTAAAATAAATAAAGAAAAATCCTCGTCAAAGATGAAGTCCAGGGGGCCCACACCCTGCTCATGAGGGTGGGGGCGCGCCCCCCTACCTCGTGGGCCCCCTGGTGGGTCTCCGACGCTGATATTCTCCTATATGAAGTATTTCGATGAGAAAAAAATCAAGAAGAACCTTTCGGGACGAGACTCCGCCGCCACAAGGCGGAACCTTGGCGGAACCAATCTAGGGCTCCGGCAGAGCTGTTCTGCCGGGGACACTTCCCTCCGGGAGGGGGAAATCATCGCCATCATCATCACCAACGCTCCTCTCATCGGGAGAGGGCAATCTCCATCAACATCTTCATCAGCACCATCTCATCTCCAAACCCTAGTTCATCTCTTGTATCCAATTCTTGTCTCAATGTCCGGGATTGGTGCTAGTAGGTTGCTAGTAGTGTTGATTACTCCTTGTAGTTGATGCTAGTTGGTTTATTTGGTGGAAGATCATATGTTCAGATCCTATATGCATATTATTACCCCTCTGATTATTTTGATGAGATGTATGTTGTCTAGCCTCTAGTGGTGTTATGTGAACATCGACTACATAACACTTCACCATTATTTGAGCCTAGAGGAATGCATTGGGAAGTAATAAGTAGATGATGGCTTGCTAGAGTGACAGAAAGCTTAAACCCTAGTTTATGCGTTGCTTCGTAAGGGGCTGATTTGGATCCATATGTTTCATGCTATGGTTAGGTTTACCTTAATACTTTTGTTGTAGTTGCGGATGCTTGCAATAGAGGTTAATTATAAGTGGGATGCTTGTTCAAGTAAGAACAACACCCAAGCACCGGTCCACCCACATATCAAATTATCAATGTACCAAACGCGAATCATATGAACGTGATGAAAACTAGCTTGACGACATTCCCATGTGTCCTCGGGAGCGCTTTTCCTATTATAAGAGTTTGTTCCGGCTTGTCCTTTGCTACAAAAAGGATTGGGCCACCTTGCTGCACTTTATTTACTTTTGTTACTTGTTGCTCGTTACAATTTATCTTGTCAGAAAACTACCTGTTACCTCTTATTTCAGTACTTGCAGAGAATACCTTGCTGAAAACCGCTTATCATTTCCTTCTGCTCCTCGTTGGGTTCGACACTCTTAGTAATCGAAAGGACTACGATAGATCCCCTATACTTGTGGGTCATCAGCATGGAGGAAAGGTATTTCTTCAGATCCTGCAATGCTGCCTCGGCTTCTGGGGTCCACTCCACTGGGCCTGCCTTCTTCAAGATTTTGAACAAAGGAAGGGCGCGCACGGCGGACTTGGAGATGAATCGGCTCATGGCGGTGACGCAACCGGTGAGTCGACGCACATCCTTGATCCGCTTGGGCGCCTCAATCTGCTCAATAGCCTTGATTTTGTCTGGGCTTGCCTTGATCCCGTGCTATGACACAAAGAACCCGAGAAGCTTGCCGGACGGAAGGCCGAAGACACACTTCTCAGGGTTTAGCTTGAGGTTGATCTTGCGCAGGTTGGCAAATGTCTCTTCCAGATCTTGCACAAGAGTTGCCCCATCTTTGGTTTTGACCACTATATCATCCATGTATGCTTCCATATTTCTATGGAGCTGGGGTTCAAAACCAATTTGGACTGCTCTTGCAAATGTCGAGCCAGCACTCTTCAACCCGAAAGGCATCCGTAAAAAGAAATACGTACCACATGGGGTGATGAATGCCATCTTTTCTTCATCCTCTCTTGTCATGAAGATTTGGTGGTAGCCCGAGTAGGCATCGAGGAATGATAACAGATCACACCCCGCCGTGGAGTCAACTATCTGGTCGATGCGCGGCAACGGGAAGGGGTCCTTAGGACAAGCCTTATTGATATCTGTGTAATCAATACACAGCCTCCACTTCCCATTCGCCTTGCGCACCACTACAGGATTGGCCAACCACGTCGGGTGGAGCACTCCTCTCACCAAACCTGCCGCCTCCAATTTCCTAATCTCCTCTGTGATGAACTCCTGCCTCTCCAGAGCCTGCTTTCTGACCTTCTGCTTGACGGGCCGCGCATGAGGACAGACAGCTAGGTGGTGCTCAATCACCTCCCTGGGAACACCGGGGATGTCGGATGCTTGCCACGCAAACACGTCGACATTCACCCGCAGGAAGGTGACGAGCGCGCCTTCCTATTTGCTGTCGAGGGTGGAGCCTATGGTGAAGGCCTCTCCCGTGCCATCCTCCATGAAGGACACCTTCTTGGTCTGCAGCGGCTCAGCTCTGGATTTCTTGCTCTTCCCGGTAGAGCTCTCCGCACGTCCTCGACGGTAGCACAACACTCCGAGGAGGTGCGTTTGCCGGAGTGGGTGCGAGAGGTCTTGCCGGGCTTCTTCTTCCCTTCCGGGCTTTCAGCAGCAGGAGCAGGTGCCTTGACGGCAGCAGCTGCAACTGCTTCTGGGTAGAGTTGATCGGCGCAGATCAGCGCGTCCTTCTTGTCGGAGGGGACGGAGATGATGGTCAACGGCCCGGGCATCTTTAGCATGTTGTAGGCGTAGTGTGATGCTGCCATGAACTTGGCTAGTGCCGGGCGGCCGAGGATCCCGTTGTAGGGCAAGGGGATCTCGGCCACGTCGAAGATGATCCTCTCTGTTCTGTAGTTCAACTCCCCTCCAAACGTCACGGGCAGTGTGACCTTCCCCTTCGGCTGGCTCCTCCCTAGATTGACCCCTTGAAACATACCCGTTTCCTCAAGGTCTCCATCAGGAATTTGCAGTCTTTTGATCACGACAGGCGAGATCAAGTTTAGGCCGGCCCCGCCGTGAACCAACATCTTCTTCACCTTGAGGTTGCATATCGTTGGTGAGACTAACAATGGCAAACACCCAACCGCGGTTGTGCGGTCAGGGTGATCCTCGGCGTCAAAGATGAGGGGCGTGCTGGACCACTTCAGCGGCTTCTGAGCATCGAACTACGGCTCCGCTGCTGTAATCTCACGCGCCCACTGCTTGAGCTGGTGGTGAGAAGTATGCAGCGAGGCGCCACCATCGACGCACATGGCCTCCGTAGCCTTCTGGAACTCTTGCTCACCGGACTCGTCATCCTCGTCGCGATCATCGTCTTCTTGTTTCTTGTCACGGCCTCGGGCGGGCCTCTCTTGCTGGTCGTCCTTGCCGCGGCGGCCTCCTTGGCCGCCACGCTTCTTGCTGGATCCCTCGGCACCATCCTAGTCCTTCTCCTTGTCCCGCCTCTCGTACTCAGCTTTTTGCTTCTCAGCAAGCTGCTCGACTTGCCGGCAGTTCTGGAGGTCGTGGCCCTTGGTGCGGTGGATCTTGCAGTATTGCTTGCCGGAGCTTCCTGGCTTGCCGGTAGCCGCCAAGGCCCGGCAAGCGGCGCACCCGGCAATCTCCTTGCGGGGGGCGTCTTCCTTGACCTTCTTGGCAGCGCCGGTGTCGTCAGATCCTTCAACGGCAAGCACTACCTTGCCTTTACGTTTCCTGTTGCGACGCCGGCCCTTCTTCGTCGGGGTGGCGGCGTCTTCGTTGGTAGAATCGGTTTCCGCACCGGTGTCTTCGCCGAGGTACTTCCTTCCCTCTTCAGCCCGGGCGCACCTGTCGGCCAGAACGTAGAGCTCGGCCACATCTTTAACCTTGGTCATCGCCAGCTCTTCGCGCATCTTGCAGTTGCGCACGTTCCAATGGAACGCGCTGATCACAGTGGCGGGATGAACATCGGGGCTGTTGTACTGCACCCGGCTAAATCTCTGGATGTACTTGCGCAGGGTCTCCCCTTCCTTCTGGGAATGATATGCAGATCACTGGCCTGGCCATGAGCTTGGTGGCCTCCTGTGAAGGCGCCAATGAACTCATGGCACAGATCCGACCAAGAAGAAATGGAATCCGCCGGCAAGTGCATCAACCAAGACATAACATTGGGCTTCAGTGCCAGCGGGAAATAGTTGGCAAGCACCTTGTCATCGCGAGCTCCAGGAGCCTGCATCGCGATGGTGTAGATGCTGAGGAACTCGGACGGATGGGTCTTGCCAGTGTACTTCTCGCTGACGTCGGGTTTGAACGTGCGGTGGGACGGCCACTGGAACTGCCGCAGCTCATGGGTGAAGGACGGGCAGCCGACCTCGTAAGGTAGGCCGCCGGAGCCCCTCGGTGCTGGGTGGTCCATAGCGGGTCCCACCCGCTTGTCCGACTGGTGGCGCATTTTGTGCCGGCGCTCGATGGTGGTCCGAGCATCTTCGTGAGCTCGTTCCCGAAGAACCTGGCGCTGGTCGCGGAGGGTCTGCGGGTCGGACGACGCTATGGAGATGTTATCACAAGCGTCGTCATGATGGGCCGACGCCCGCGGCGGCTGGCGAGGAGGAGGAGAGTGCACCGTGGCTGCAGCTCCCCCGGTCGTCCCAACGCCAGCGTGTGGTAACTCGGTGGAGGGCCGACCCGAGGGCCCCGCCGGCCGCAGATCGTCTTTGTTGGCGATGTCGACGAGGATCCGGATGGTGCCCTCCACTCGTCGAGCTTCTCTGCAGCAGGAGGAAAGTCGAGGAGCAGCTGCGCGCACGCCAAAGCTTCTGCTGGCGTTGGCGGCGGCGACAGCTGTGTGGATCGCGGCGCGCTTCGACTTCTAACAACGTTAGAAGGAGCTCCGTTACGATCCAACGGCTGCGTGCCATTTTTGCCAGCACTTCGACGGGCATGTTGAACTCCTTCATCCCGTGGACGATGCACAGGGCTCTTCCCACGGTGGTGCCCAGGGTCACCGGCGTGGTGACACTGCTTGTCGCACACACCACAGGAAGAGCGCGCTGTGGTCGCCGGCGTGGGCGTCTTGGAGGTCGCTGCGCCGTCCGGGGGTGGCACAATGACACTCCTGGAGGGCCCGGCACCGCCTGCGGGGGGTGCAGCTCCGTCTTTGGATCTGGTGACATGCGGCCGGTCGTCTGGCACGCGAACGACGCCGCTCGCCAGGCTCTGACTGCCAGGGCGATGCTGGTGTTCGCGGACCGCGGCCCGGGTCCTGTCCACGTCCGGCCCACTGCTCGCCCGCACTGGCACGGGCCGTTTGGCTCCCAACGAGCCGATCGGCGTGCCCGTCTTCTTCTTGGGAGCCATGGTGACGAATAACTGCTAGGATCACTACAAAAAAATACACTTCCGTGATGATACGTGTTTGTCACAGTAGGTCGCATTTTTTGTCATGCATGTACATCCATGACAAATTTATGACAGAATCAAGATAGTCATACCTGTGCTGTCGTAGAAGTGTTCCATGACATTACCAAAATTATCATCACGGAAGTGTCCACTTGCATGACGATAAATCGCGCGTCACAGAAGTGCTTTCGTCAAGGGTGACCAACACGTGGCATCCACCGTAACGGAACGTCGTTAAGCTATCGGGTTGGGTTTTGGATCCGATAACCCGTTAACAGCCCCGACCAATGGGAAATTTCCACGTGTAAAATTCTTATTGGCTGGATGAAACACGTGTCAGCTCGTTAGTGGGTCAGATAGGCGCCTATGATATGTCGACACGTGCAATGGCCCACCACTGGCCCATTTAGCTTACAAAGCTGGCCCGTTTGACTTGGTCAAAAGTTAATGGGCTGGCCCATGAAAAGCCTGTTAACGGTCTCTTCGCAAATAGCCCATTTTATGGCCCGTTAGGCCCTAAAGGAAATCGGCCCAACAACGTCATGTGGGCCGTCGAATATAACAATACCCCATTTCACTTTCGGCCCATGTATGGCCCACGACGTCTTTCGGCCCATATGAGGCCTTCGTATCTTTCGGCCCTTTACAGGCCCACGGTGATTCTAGCCCATAATGAACAGTAATTTTCTTTATACCCGTTAACGGCCCGTGATTTACATGGGCCGTTACCAGCCCGTGTTAGCTTTCGGCCTATTGACGGCCCATACGTTCTTGGGCTCCTTTTTGGCCCTCGATTACTTCCGGCCCGTTACTGGCCTGTTCCCCTAATGGGCCAAATTCGGCCCATGGGAAGAGTCGGCTCGTTACTGGCCTGTTCCCCTAATGGGCCAAATTTGGCCCATGGCAAGAATCGGCCCGTTACTGGCCTGACCCTAATGGGCCAAATTCGGCCCATGGAAAGAGTCGGCCCGTTTATGGCCTGTTAACCAGTTGCGCCGTTTCTAGCCCGTCCTATATTCTGGCCCATTAACGACCCGTTATGCCTGTGACAGAATTAAGCCTTTGCTGTCCTACGGCCTGTTAAAAGCCTGTTGCCATGCTGAGCCGATACCAATTACGCCCGATTACGGCCCATGTAGACCCATTTATCCGACGGCCCAAGGCCCACCGATTACAGGCCCATTTATCGACGGCCCGTAGGAGACCGATGGATCCTACGGCCCGTATATGGCCCATGGTAGTTGCGGCCACTAGCAAACCAGGGAAAAAGAAGACAAGGAAATAAATAAGGCCGAAACTAACGCTAGGCTATTAAGGCGATTGCATAGATTACATCCACTCAGCATCAAAGATCGCCACCAGTGCAAATATAGGGAACACCCCACACTATACAAAAATGGTTAGTTGTTTTCTTCAGCCGGTGGTTGCATGTTAAGAATAAATTTTGTATCGCATGAAAAGGAAGGTTGGCATAAAACTTAACAATCTAGCAGATAAATGCACCACCAGAAGTTCAGAAGCTCAGTTCATTTAACCTGGCTGTTACGTTTTCATGTTGTATTATCCGATGGAGCACCATAACCCTCGCTTTCATTTCCCCTAGGCTCCTGAACAAAATAGCAAATGTCTGATAGTCTGGATTCAAAACCATGCATATCTTGACGACATTGAGCAATGTTTCTCCTTGTTTCACAAAGGGTCTCTGTTAGGGAATGGACTTTTGTCTGGAGCGCAGATACAACATTGCTTTGAGCTTGCATATCTTGCTCATGAGGCAGTTTGGACGATATTGCCTTAACAACCAACCCAGTATTACGCAGGAACGTGCTTTTGGCACTGTTAGTGGACAGGTACTGACCCACTGCAGCAAGAGCTGACATTGCGGTTATAGTTGCCTCGCCACCTTCAGAAGGTGGCGGTTCCACCATTTTTTCCATAGCTCGCTGAAAAGTTGAGGTTTTACATTAGTAGTACCAGAACAGAAGATATTAAGGAGGCAGCAAAACCAAACAAAATAGCTTTGGTCTATATACAGAACTTATTCTGGTGAACCCATGTAAAATATTAGTTGTATTTTATTGCAAAGTACATAATAAAACCAGGTTCCAAACATATGACCATGTACCATCGCTAATGTATTGTCTATTTTTGTATTGAGGGCTAAGGATAAAGAGACGAAGTTTATAATACGGTAAGCATAGTATGACATCATTCATATCACAAAACAACTGAGAACAGACAAACAGGCAATTGTAACGTTGTGTGGGCAAGTCCAGCACGGAACTAGATTATGGGTCAAGATCAAAGGAACATCACTCCTCTCTTTTAAACCTTGTAAGGTGCAATGATACGCTAAGACAATTGTGTATAAAATTGAAAAGAGTAATAGACATTGGCTACAAACCATGCAGTTCAAGGCACAAGTCAGAGTAAGTAGAAGTTAAAAGGCATGAGGATTAAGGACTTACAACAGTGGCTTTGACTTGTGTAGTCATGCCCTTCTTCTTGCTGGTGTGACAGTCCTTGAAGATTTCCACAACATTTGGTTCAGGTACTTTTTGGTCCTTGCGGGCTTTCCTCTGCATTTCGAACAAGTCAATATAGATCTGATAATATGGTACAACGAAAAGAGTGAAACATCAGCTAATTACAAAAGCCTCGCAGTGTGCAATATAGCTACGAGATCCTGTCGTCTGTTGGAATTTCACTTTCGTACGGTTGGCCTTGTTCTTTGAATAGTTCACCTACAAGAAGATAGATTTGTGTGGCACATGCGTAAATAGGACTTCAACATGTGATCTGATCACATATATATAATGTACCTAATACTTCGGATCGGACAAGTGTTTAACAAGGCCCCTCCAATCTTCATCCGATATATTTTCCACTGGAGATGTTTGGGAAAGTTTACTGTTAGCCTTGCCTTCAAAGTGAGTTTTCCTCAAGTTATACCGATACTGTCGCAGAGCAGACTTGAAAACATGGGTGCAAGATTGTCTGGTTGCATCATCTTGGCTATCCAACTTGAACCTTATCTGTTGAAAATTATGGGAGTCTCATTATCAGGAACCTAGAAAGTATGGGACAGAGCAAGACGATATTACTAGTTTCCATACATAACCATACTTACAGATAAATGGTCGAGGAAGGTATTGAACTGGGTTTCGTCTTTGTCATTCCTGTACTGAATCCATATTGGGAGGATACGTACATGACACCTAACGGCAACCGCTGCCTCTGATACTAACTTGGCTGACTCTTTAGCATCACGTGGCCTTTTTAAACCTGCCTCAAAACGGATCTCCATTCTTCCTCCTCTAGATTTAGTTAACCTATCGAGCATTATCCCTGATGTTTGTTTCCTATTGCGCCTAGGTGCTAGTCCAACAACGAACATAGGAAGTGTTAGTGTACATGAAATTGTGAGACTACATATAAAGAAGCCTACAACTGTAACTTGACTCCAGCAACTACCTTCTTGCTGTTGAAGCCCACAAGGTTCATCTGATATTGCCAACTCGTCTTGTGTCAAGAGTGCTTGGGAAGTAGTGTCAAGTGGCAAGGGAGCTTGGGAACGTGCTGCTAGCTTAGTTGACGCACGAGTAAGTCGTGCAGCTGGTAGTACTGTGGTAGGTGTTGCAAGAACTAGGGTTGTCTCTCCTTGTTTGGTGGCAGCTATTTGTTTCTGTTTGGCGTTCTTTGCAACTCATGTAGCATGGGATGTCGTGTTTGTAAAATTTTCCGCTGGACTTTGACCTTCTATTGCACCATCAATACCAGCAGAATCTGCAGGATTCATCCGCTTCTCATTCCCTGCCATTCTGTGTTTCTTCCTCTTTCTCTGTGCCATGTTAAGTCAAGCCGACAAGAAAAATGAATAACAATTTAGTTCTTCAGAACAAACTGATGCGTGATGCAGATGAACTGAACTTTGATTTTAGACAACCACATGATAGGAGGATGTAATATGTATGAAAAACAGGACGGAAGAGATAACCAGAACTATGATGTGTAAACTAAGAAGAAGACATTTCACCAAATTAGAAGCAATGCAATGGAAGGTAGACACCATATGAAAGATGCTACAAATATCGCTCTGCCAAGTTAACAGTGTCTCATCATAAATGGCGTTTAAAAAAGTATGAAGCAGTACAAGAAATAAATCATATGCAAGATGCAAACAACATCACACTACCATGTTATAGGTCTCTCGTCATTAGTGCCATTGCATATTCACAGCTTATGATGTGTAAACTAAGGAGAAGGCATTTCAACAAATTAGAAGCAATGAAAGCTAGACACCATATGGAAGATGCAACGAATATCACTCTACCAAGTTAAAACTGTCTCGTCATAAGTGTCATTTCAACAAATTAGTAATACAAGCTAGAAAAGAATGTGAGATGTAACCTATATCACACTCCGAAGTCAAACGTGTCTTATGATAAGTGATTGTTGTAGGTTACACAATAGTAGTAATTTGATGTAAGAACATGGTGTGATAGACAGATATTGTATGTTCTACAAACAGGAACACGTGTCTTATTCAAGTACAATGTGTAAAGTAAGCATATGGAATTCAACAAAATTAGAAGCAATACAAGCTAGACATCACACATAACATGCATCCACATATAAAGTGCCAAGTTAGAGGGAGCACCGGTGATGCTGCACTAGGGGAGACGTGCTCATCATAAACACAGCTTTGTTGAGTGTCTATGCATGTGTTGTCTTGGAAATCATCTTGGGGGTGTGGAGGAGTAGAAACTGTAGAGGCCCTCCGTTCGGAAGGAGCACCTTTATCCGCTGCCTTGCTAACTTCCTTCTGCTTTATTGATTTTGAATTGTCAAGTAAATGTAACATCCCAAATTTTCAATTTGGAATGTTATACATTAGATCATCATGCATATCGTATTTTATTCGCTTTTGGTTTTGATCCAAGAAAATTCTAAGCAACTCAAGGACCCACGGAGAGAGTTGGGGATTTCGTTATTTTCATATTTGAATTTTCTCAAATTTTGAAAATAGGATCATTTGGTTTTATTTATTTTATCATCAATTATTTCTACTACAACAATATGAGAGAGGGAATAAAATGACTTTCCCAAAATATAGAAATATTGAGGATTTAATAAACAAAATCAAATAAGATTTATTTCGGAGTTTTTCGATATTTTTATTTGAATTTAGGAAAAATACGCGTTTTGAAAAATTGCCTTTAGGGCCCAAATAAATGTTCACTTTGTCGGGATGATTTTAGAAGCCCGGGAAAATTTATTTCAGGATTTTTGGAGTCCGTTTAGTATTTCTTTTTATTTTTCTTCAGAGCGTAATTATTAAAAAAAAACGAAACTGACCTTGGGCCGTGCCCGAGCGGGACTCCGCCTGGGGGGCGCCTTTAAATACCGCCGCACCCGAGCCCCCAGCCCATAACCGCGCCCGCGCCCCAAACCCTAGCGCCGCCGCCGCCGCCGCGTGCCGCCCGAGGTTCGCCGCCGCCTGGAAATTCCTGCCGTTTTTTTTAAAAAAACCGATCGGTTTTCGTCGTTTTTATTTTCGGTTTTATTTTCGGTTTTTTATTATTATTATTTTATTTATTATTTTTCGGATTAATCCGTTCGTCGTTTTTCTTTTTCGTCGGATTTTCCGCGGTTATTTTCTGATCGCAATTTCTGATCCGATTTTCGTTTTAGTATAACTTTTCGCTCGTTTATCGGAATCAGGCGATTCAAGCGCCTGGAGTTTCGTCTGGAAACCCTCTATCCGAATAATCAACTTAAACAAGTTTTTGCTACTGTAAAATTTGACTTAGATCCAGATTACTAGAATGAAGTTGTTTTCTTTCGCCGTTTGACTTTCGTTGCTTTGTTCGATTTGATTCTTTTTGCAAACCGGAGTTCTTAAGTTGAACTTTCTGGTTAGATCTCTTTTATTTGAGTTTTACCTGTGCATTAGATGAGTACTTATTGTATACTTGTTTGTTTGTCTGCAATAGAATACCCGGAGTGCGCCACCTGTTAGTTCGAATCTCTAGGTTTCGCGGATCATCAGCAAGGCAAGTAACACTTTGATCATACCTTTTCTACTACTCAGTTTTATTGCATTAGATCAATCCTCAAACATTGCTTGATTAAGATCTAATTAAACTGTGGGATGCGAAGTAGTTGAGGTAGTACCTATTACCTGTTTCATTATCATCCTTTGGGAGTTACATCTACGTTTGCTTATTATGCCATGCTATGCTAGTAGACGTGGATTGGGTGAGTGATATCCATGACAGATGTGAGTATTGTTAATTAATGGTTTATCTAAGGTGGCAACTTAAATACACATCTGGGTGGATTGAGGTACCTGGGTATTCCAGGTTTACCTGTTTCTTTTGGACCGCCACCCAGGCTCAAAGGGATCATGAGATTATTCAAACTAGAAACTTCCGTGTGCAGCCACAAGCCATTATGGGCTCTGGCATAGTTGACTAAGTCGTGCGAACTCTTACAGTGGTAGACTAGCTGATGTAGGGGATGTAGGTTGGTACGGTCTATCACGTCGTAAGGTGCGAGCGCTTCTGAAAGACTATGTCTCGGTCATCCATTTCTCAAACATCATGTAGTGCGAGAAATCAAACGAAGGCGATCGAGTCTTGTGGGGAAAAGTGCACAAACCTCTGCAGAGTGTACAAACTAATCATGGTTAGCCGTGTCCCCGGTTATGGACGTTTTGAGTATCTAGTACTTGGATATCATGTGAATCTCATCATGTTACTTCTAAATTAATATTGTTGGATTTTAATGATGATTAATTTAATTGGGATTGAGGATGCTGTCAACTATTCTCAATGTTCAACAACCACCATGATAGTTAAATAAATTTTATTCCTTTGCAGTAGGGAAAAATTGGCTTTACGCAAAACTGTAACCATAGAGCTTTTCCCCCAGCCATATATGCATGTATTATAGGCTTATCATTCATTATTCTCTATGTGTTACTTTGCCGGCATATTCCATGTGCTGACCCGTTTTCGGGCTGCAACGTTTCATGTTGCAGACTTTTCAGACGACGAGTAAGGTGCCTTTTAGGTCGTGGTTTTATATGTTGGAAATATGCCCTAGAGGCAATAATAAATTGATTATTATTATATTTGCTTGTTCATGATGATCGTTTATTATCCATGCTAGAATTGTATTGATAGGAAACTCAGATACATGTGTGGATACATAGACAACACCATGTCCCTAGTAAGCCTCTAGTTGACTGGCTCGTTGATCAATAGATGGTTACGGTTTCCTGACCATGAACATTGGATGTCGTTGATAACGGGATCAAATCATTAGGAGAATGATGTGATGGACAAGACCCAATCCTAAGCATAGCACTAGATCGTGTAGTTCGTATGCTAAAGCTTTTCCAATGTCAAGTATCATTTCCTTAGACCATGAGATTGTGCAACTCCCGGATACCGTAGGAGTGCTTTGGGTGTGCCAAACGTCACAACGTAACTGGGTGACTATAAAGGTGCACTACGGGTATCTCTGAAAGTGTCTGTTGGGTTGGCACGAATCGAGACTGGGATTTGTCACTCCGTGTGACGGAGAGGTATCTCTGGGCCCACTCGGTAGGACATCATCATAATGTGCACAATGTGATCAAGGAGTTGATCACGGGATGATGTTTTACGGAACAAGTAAAGAGACTTGCCGGTAACGAGATTGAACAAGGTATCGGGATACCGACGATCGAATCTCGGGCAAGTATCGTATCGATAGACAAAGGGAATTGTATACGGAATTTATTAAGTCCTTGACATCGTGGTTCATCCGATGAGATCATCGTGGAACATGTGGGAGCCAACATGGGTATCCAGATCCCGCTGTTGGTTATTGATCGGAGAATGTCTCGGTCATGTCTGCATGTCTGCCGAACCCGTAGGGTCTACACACTTAAGGTTCGATGACGCTAGGGTTATAAAGGAAGCTTGTATGTGGTTACCAAATGTTGTTCAGAGTCCCGGATGAGATCCCGGATGTCACGAGGAGTTCCGGAATGGTCCGGAGGTAAAAATTTATATATGGGAAGTCCTGTTTTGGTCACCGGACAAGTTTCGGGGTCACCGGTATTGTACCGGGACCACCGGAAGGGTCCCGGGGGTCCACCGGGAGGGGCCACCTGCCCCGGGGGGCCACATGGGCTGTAGGGGTGTGCACCTTGGCCTATATGGGCCAAGGGCACCAGCCCCAAGAGGCCCATGTGCCAAGGGATAAGGAAAGGAAGAGTCCTAAAAGGGGAAGGCACCTCCGAGGTGCCTTGGGGAGGAGGGACTCCTCCTAGCCGCACCCTTCCTTGGAGGAAGGGCCACGGCTGCGCCTCCCCCCCTCTCCCTTGCCCCTATATATATGTGGGGGTGGGAGGGCAGCCATACCAATGTTCTGGTGCAGCCCTCTCCCCTCTCCCAAGTACTTCTCCTCTCCCGTGGTGCTTGGCGAAGCCCTGTAGGATTGCCATGCTCCTCCATCACCACCACACCGTTGTGCTGCTGCTGGATGGAGTCTTCCTCAACCTCTCCCTCTCTCCTTGCCGGATCAAGGCGTGGGAGACATCGTCGGGCTGTACGTGTGTTGAACGCGGAGGTGCCGTCTGTTCGGCACTTGGTCATCGGTGATTTGGATCACGACGAGTACGACTCTATCAACCCCGTTCACTTGAACGCTTCCGCTTAGCGATCTACAAGGGTATGTAGATGCACTCTCCTTCCCCTCGTTGCTGGTTTCTCCATAGATAGATCTTGGTGACATGTAGGAAAATTTTGAATTTCTGCTACGTTTCCCAACAGTGGCATCATGAGCTAGGTCTATTGCGTAGATTCTATGCACGAGTAGAACACAAAGTAGTTGTGGGCGTTGATTTTGTTCAATATGCTTACCGTTACTAGTCCAATCTTGATTCAGTGGCATTGTGGGATGAAGCGGCCCGGACCAACCTTACACGTACGCTTACGTGAGACCGGTTCCACCGACAAACGTGCACTAGTTGCATAAGGTGGCTGGCGGGTGTCTATCTCTCCCACTTTAGTCGGATCGGATTCGACGAAAAGGGTCCTTATGAAGGGTAAATAGCAATTGGCATATCACGTTGTGGTCTTTGCGTAGTTAAGAAACGTTCTTGCTAGAAACCCATAGCAGCCACGTAAAACATGCAAACAACAATTAGAGGACGTCTAACTTGTTTTTGCAGGGTATGCTATGTGATGTGATATGGCCAAAAGGATGTGATGAATGATATATGTGATGTATGAGATTGATCATGTTCTTGTAATAGGAATCACGACTTGCATGTCGATGAGTATGACAACCGGCAGGAGCCATAGGAGTTGTCTTAATTTATTTATGACCTGCGTGTCAACATAAACGTCATGTAATTACTTTACTTTATTGCTAACCGTTAGCTATAGTAGTAGAAGTAATAGTTGGCGAGGCAACTTCATGAAGACACAATGATGGAGATCATGATGATGGAAATCATGATGATGGAGATCATGGTGTCATGCCGGTGACGATGATGATCATGGAGCCCCGAAGATGGAGATCAAAAGGAGCAATATGATATTGGCCATATCATGTCACCATTTGATTGCATGTGATGTTTATCATGTTTATACATCTTATTTGCTTAGAACGACGGTAGTAAATAAGATGATCCCTCATAATAATTTCAAGAAAGTGTTCCCCCTAACTGTGCACCGTTGCGACAGTTCATTCGTTTCTAAGCACCACGTGACGATCGGGTGTGATAGATTCCAACGTTCACATACAACGGGTGTAAGACAGATTTACACATGCAAACACTTAGGTTGACTTGACGAGCCTAGCATGTGTACAGACATGGCCTCGGAACACAGAAGACCGAAAGGTCGAGCATGAGTCGTATGGTAGATACGATCAGCATGAAGATGTTCACCGATGTTGACTAGTCCGTCTCACGTGATGATCGGACACGGCCTAGTTGACTCGGATCATGTAATCACTTAGATGACTAGAGGGATGTCTATCTGAGTGGGAGTTCATAAGATGAACTAAATTATCCTGAACATAGTCAAAAGGTCTTCGCAAATTATGTCGTAGCTCGCGCTTTAGTTCTACTGTTTAGTTATGTTCCTAGAGAAAAATTAGTTGAAAGTTGATAGTAGCAATTAAGCGGACTAGGTCCGTAAACTGAGGATTGTCCTCATTGCTTCATAGAAGGCTTGTGTCCTTAATGCACCGCTCAGTGTGCTGAACCTCGAACGTCGTCTGTGGATGTTGCGAACATCTGACATACACGTTTTGATGACTACATGATAGTTCAGTGCGTAATGCTAAATGGTTTAGAATTGAGGCACCGAAGACGTTTTGAAACGTCGCGAAACATATGAGATGTTTCGAGGGCTGAGATTGGGATTTCAGGCTCGTGCCCACGTCAAGAGGTATAAGACCTCCGACGATTTTCTTAGCCTGCAAACTAAGGGAGAAAAGCTCAATTGTTGAGCTTGTGCTCAGATTGTCTGAATACAACAATCATTTGAATCAAGTGGGAGTTGATCTTCCAGATGAGATAGTGATGTTTCTCCGAAGTCATTACCACCAAGCTGCTAGAGCTTCGTGATGAACTATAATATATCAGGGACATATATGATGATCCTTGAGATATTCGCGATGTTTGACACCACAAAAGTAGAGATCAAGAAGGAGCATCAATTGTTGATGGTTGGTGAAACCACTAGTTTCAAGAAGGGCAAGGGCAAGAAGGGATACTTCATGAAACGGCAATTCAGCTGCTGCTCTAGTGAAGAGACCCAAGGTTGAACCCAAACCCGAGACTAAGTGCTTCTGTAATAAGGGGAACAGCCACTGGAGCAGAATTACCCTAGATACTTGGTAGATGAGAAGGCTGGCAAGGTCGATAGAAGTATATTGGATATACATTGTGTTAATGTGTACTTTACTAGTACTCCTAGTAGCACCAGGGTATTAGATACCGGTTCGGTTGCTAAGTGTTAGTAACTCGAAATAAAAGCTACGGAATAAATGGAGACTAGCTAAAGGTGAGCTGACGATATGTGTTGGAAGTGTTTCCAATGTTAATATGATCAAGCATCGCACGCTCCCTCTACCATCGAGATTGGTGTTTGTGTTGAGCATAGATATAATTGGATTATGTCTATCGCAATACGGTTATTCATTTAAGGAGAATAATGGTTACTCTGTTTATTTGAATAATACCTTCAATGGTCTTGCACCTGAAATGAATGGTTCATTGAATCTCGATCATAGTGATACACATGTTCATGCCAAAAGATATAAGATAGTAATGATAGTACCACCTACTTGTGGCACTGCCACTTAAGTCATATCGGTATAAAACGCATGAAGAAGCTCCATGTTGATGGATCTTTGGGCTCACTCGTTTTGAAAAGTTTGAGACATGCGAACCATGTCTATTGGTGTATATGCATGAAGAAACTCCATGCAAATGGACCGTTTGGACTCACTTGATCTTGAATCACTTGAGACATGCAAATCATACCACATGGGCAAGATGACTGAAAGCCTCGTTTTAGTAAGACGGAACAAGATAGCAACTCGTTGGAAGTAACACATTTTGATGTGTGCAGCCCAATGAGTGCTGAGGTGTATAGTGGATATCGTTATGTTCTTCACAGATGATTTGAGTAGATGTTGAGTATATTTACTTGATGAATCACGAGTCTGAATTATTGAAAGGTTCAAGTAATTTCAGGGTGAAGTTGAAGGATCGTCGTGACAAGAGGATAAAATATCTATGATATGATCATAGAGATGAATATCTGAATTACGAGTTTGGCACAGAATTAAGACATTGTGGAAATTGTTTCACAACTAATACAGCCTGGAACACCATAGTGTGATGGTGTGTCCGAACATCATAACTGCACCCTATTGGATATGATGCATAGCATGATGTCGCTTATCGAATTACCACAATATTTTAT
Source organism: Triticum urartu (assembly GCF_056163025.1). Taxonomy (NCBI): domain Eukaryota; kingdom Viridiplantae; phylum Streptophyta; class Magnoliopsida; order Poales; family Poaceae; genus Triticum; species Triticum urartu. The sequence continues at coordinate 27,474,151 of NC_141873.1, forward strand.
GGGTTAGGCATTAGAGACAACCGCATTCACTTTAAATAGGGCACCACGTAATTCCGATGAGATGACACCGTATGAACTATGGTTTAGAGAAACCTAAGCTGTCATTTCTTAAAAAGTTTGGGGCTGCAACACTTATGTGAAAAAGTTTCAGGCTAATAAGCTCGAACCCAAACCGGATAAATGCATCTTCATAGGACACCCAAAACAGTTGGGTATACCTCTTGTCTCAGATTCGAAAGCAATAAGGGATTGTTTCTAGAATCGGGTCCTTTCTCGAGGAAAAGTTTCTCTCGAAAGAATTGAGTGGGAGGATGGTGGAGACTTGATGAGGTTATGGAACCGTCACTTCAACTAGTGTATAGCAGGGCACAAGGAGTTGTTCCTATGGCACCTACACCAATTGAAGTGGAAGCTTATGATATTGATCATGAAACTTCGATCAAGTCACTACCAAACCTCGTGGGATGACAAGGATGCGTACTACTTCAGAGTGGTACGTAATCCTGTCTTGGAAGTCATGTTGCTAGACAACAATGAGCCTACGAGCTATGGAGAAGCGATGGTGGGCCCAGATTCCGATAAATGGCTCGAGGCCATAAAATCCGAGAGAGGATACATGTATGAAAACAAAGTGTAGACTTTGGCAGAACGGCTCGATGGTCGTGAGGCTGTTGAGTACAAATGGATTTTAAAAGGAAGACGGACAATGATGGTAAGTATCACCATTAAGAAAGCTCGACTTGTCGTTAAGATGTTTTCCGGCAAGTTCAAGGAGTTGACTACGATGAGACTTTCTCACCCGTAGCGATGCTAAGAGTCTGTTGGAATTATGTTAGCGATTACTGCATTATTTATGAAATCTTGCAGATAGAATGTCAAAAACATTGTTTCCTCGATGATTTTCTTGAGGAAAGGTTGTATGTGATACAACCGGAAGGTTTTGTCAATCCTGAAAGATGCTAATAAGTATGCCAAGCTCCAGCAATCCTTCTGAGGACTGGAGTAAGCATCTCGGAGTTGGAATGTATGCTTTGATGAGATGATCAAAGATTTTGGGTGTATACAAAGTTTATGAGAAACTTGTATTTCCAAAGAAGTGAGTGGGAGCACTATAGAATTTCTGATGGGTATATGTTGTTGACATATTGTTGATCAGAAATGACGTAGAATTTCTGGAAAGCATATATGATTATTGGAAAGTGTTTTTTCAATGGAAAGCCTGGATTAAGCTACTTGAACATTGAGCATCAAGATCTATAAGGATAGATCAAAACACTTAATGGTACTTTCAAATGAGCACATACCTTGACATGATCTTGAAGGTGTTCAAGATGGATCAGTCAAAGAAGGATTTCTTGCTGAGTTGTAAGGTATGAAGTTAAGACTTAAAGCTCGACCACGGCAGAATAGAGAGAAAGGACGAAGGTCGTCCCCTATGCTTAAGACATAGGCTCTACAGTATGCTATGCTGTGTACCGCACCTGAAGTGTTCCTTGCCATGAGTCAGTCAAGGGGTACAAGAGTGATCCAAGAATGGATCACAGGACAGCGGTCAAAGTTGTCCTTAGTAACTAGTGGACTAAGGAATTTTCTCGATTATGGAGGTGGTAAAAGAGTTTGTCGTAAAGGGTTACGTCGATGCAAGCTTAACACCTATCCGGATAGCTCTGAGTAGAGATAGCGGATACATATAATGGAGCAGCAATTTAGAAATAGCTCCAAGTGGAACAGTTATTTGGAATAGCTCCAAATAGAACGTGGTAGCTGCATCTAGGAGATGACATAGAGATTTGTAAAGCACACACGGATCTGAAAGGTTCAGACCCGTTGACTATAACCTCTCTCACAAGCATAACATGATCAAACCCAGAACTCATCGAGTGTTAATCACACGGTAAATGTGAACTAGATTATTGACTCTAGTAAACTCTTTGGGTGTTAGTCACATGGGGATGTGACCTTGAGTGTTAATCACATATCGATGTGAACTAGATTATTGACTCTAGTGCAAGTGGGAGACTGTTGGAAATATGCCCTAGAGGCAATAATAAATTGATTATTATTATATTTCCTTGTTCATGATGATCGTTTATTATCCATGCTAGAATTGTATTGATAGGAAACTCAGATACATGTGTGGATACATAGACAACACCATGTCCCTAGTAAGCCTCTAGTTGACTGGCTCGTTGATCAATAGATGGTTACGGTTTCCTGACCATGAACATTGGATGTCGTTGATAATGGGATCACATCATTAGGAGAATGATGTGATGGACAAGACCCAATCCTAAGCATAGCACTAGATCGTGTAGTTCGTATGCTAAAGCTTTTCCAATGTCAAGTATCATTTCCTTAGACCATGAGATTGTGCAACTCCCGGATACCGTAGGAGTGCTTTGGGTGTGCCAAACATCACAACGTAACTGGGTGAGTATAAAGGTGCACTACGGGTACCTCCGAAAGTGTCTGTTGGGTTGGCACGAATCGAGACTGGGATTTGTCACTCCGTGTGACAGAGAGGTATCTTTGGGCCCACTCGGTAGGACATCATCATAATGTGCACAATGTGATCAAGGAGTTGATCACGGGATGATGTGTTACGGAACGAGTAAAGAGACTTGCCGGTAACGAGATTGAACAAGGTATCGGGATACCGACGATCGAATCTCGGGCAAGTATCGTATCGATAGACAAAGGGAATTGTATACGGGATTGATTAAGTCCTTGACATCGTGGTTCATCCGATGAGATCATCGTGGAACATGTGGGAGCCAACATGGGTATCCAGATCCCGCTGTTGGTTATTGACCGGAGAATGTCTCGGTCATGTCTGCATGTCTCCCGAACCCGTAGGGTCTACACACTTAAGGTTCGATGACGCTAGGGTTATAAAGGAAGCTTGTATGTGGTTACCGTATGTTTTTCGGAGTCCCGGATGAGATCCCGGACATCATGAGGAGTTCTGGAATGGTCCGGAGGTAAAGATTTATATATGGGAAGTCCTGTTTTGGTCACTGGACAAGTTTCGGGGTCACCGGTATTGTACCGGGACCACCGGAAGGGTCCCGGGGGTCCACCGGGTGGGGCCACCTGCCCCGGGGGGGCCACATGGGCTGTAGGGGAGTGCACCTTGGCCTATATGGGCAAAGGGCACCAGCCCCAAGAGGCCCATGCGCCAAGGGATAAGGAAAGTAAGAGTCCTAAAAGGGGAAGGCACCTCTGAGGTGCCTTGGGGAGGAGGGACTCCTCCTAGCCGCACCCTTCCTTGGAGGAAGGGCCAAGGCTGCGCCTCCCCCATCTCCCTTGCCCCTATATATATGTGGGGGTGGGAGGGCAGCCATACCAATGTTCTGGTGCAGCCCTCTCCCCTCTCCCAAGTACTTCTCCTCTCCCGTGGTGCTTGGCGAAGCCCTGCAGGATTGCCATGCTCCTCCATCACCACCATGCCGTTGTGCTGCTGCTGGATGGAGTCTTCCTCAACCTCTCCCTCTCTCCTTGCTGGATCAAGGCGTGGGAGACATCGTCGGGCTGTACGTGTGTTGAACGCGGAGGTGCCGTCCGTTCGGCACTTGGTCATCGGTGATTTGGATCACAACGAGTACGACTCCATCAACCCCGTTCACTTGAACGCTTCCACTTAGCGATCTACAAGGGTATGTAGATGCACTCTCCTTCCCCTCGTTGCTGGTTTCTCCATAGATAGATCTTGGTGACACGTAGGAAAATTTTGAATTTCTGCTACGTTTCCCAACACTATACTCAGTGCTGCCGTTGGAGTTGATGGACTCGCTTATCTTCCAAGCCTTCCGCTGTTATCGTTATTAGATGGCCTTAAGCCATATTTGTTGTAATAAGTTCTCTTTGAGACATCGATGTAATAAGTGTGTGATTGCTACTCTGTTATAAATCCTTCGAAGTACTGTGTGGTGTCAGCATTACTGATCCAGGGATGACACCTGAGCACAGAGGTCAGACTGTTTGAGGTCTGGTCGCTACAGAGATGGTATCAGAGCACAGCTGACTGTAGGACACGACCACTAAGATAAAGCCCTAGTTCACTACTCTCCTCTCATTTCTGACTCCTCATCTTTTCTACTCTTTTAGGATGACAGAAGCGAGGATCAAGTTCACCCAGCCGGATGAAGATACACCTTTTGGACGACACTTGAAGGAAGTCACTAGGTACCTCAACATTGGAATACCAAGCTTCACCGGGACCTACAACGCCACTTTACCCGAAGAGGAGCGCTGGAAGATTCAAGCTCTAGTTCCAGGAAGGACGTTCGCGCCAGTCACGGAGCCCATAGAGTGTGTTTTCAATGCACCAACATGGAGTCTGGGAAAGAGCATGGCAGCTCATATCACCATGGGACGCATTGGAGAAGTTTACCAAGAAGACCTCAAGGATACTATTTACCAGATTTGCGGACGTCGAGATGAACAATGGGAGATAGTTAGCACCAAGAAGGATAGATCCATTGCAGCTTTCATCCAGGAGTTAAAACCAACATATTCAACGCCAGGAGAATCAGATGTGTGCAGACATGATGGAGTTGAAGAAAGCCAAGGCCAAGATTATTGAGCTAGAAGGGGAACTGAAGGCCACTCGCAAGGACTACATGGATGAGATTGTAGCTCTAGTAAGACAAAACGGCGATCTTAAAGAGAAGATTGAAGAACTCATGGGGAATTCAGCACCCAGAGGAGGAGATGAAGATTGCACCTGTCCGGATAACTACATCATCATCGACGACACCGATTCTGATCATAGTGATGATGATTTCAAAGACGAAGCTGGAGCAGATATCATGGAGTCTTCATCGGAGCAGTTTTTCTAGTAGACTACCATAACAGTAGTAGTGTTCCACCATTATATATTTTAGTCCATGCACTTTTGCGATAGTTCTAGACCGATTGTATGCTTTTGTTTGATTGAATGAAGTGATTTTGTGTGAAATTTGTCTCATGTGCATTTGGGTAGTGTTTTCTCTTTAGACCTCATTCTATTCTTAATTCTCATCCTTTCTAAAACCTCAGATGCCTCCGATACGTGACAATGGATTCGCTTTCCCACCGGAGCTCACTCAGTTGATCCAGCAGCAGAATGCATTGATGCAATTGTTAGTCCAGAACCAGAACAACAACAACAACAACAATAATAACAACCCACGGCCGCCACCACCAGTTGATCACTTGACCCGTTTCCTTAGGCTGAATCCGCCGGTGTTTTCTAGTAGCACCGAGCCGATTGTAGCAGATGATTGGCTCCGCAAGACAGGGAGGGAGTTGACCACTGCAGGATGTACAGATGAGGAAAAGGTGAAGTTAGCCGCACATCAGCTTGAAGGACCCGCAGCCACATGCTGGGAGAATTTTATAGCCACTTACCCTGTAGACACTGTCACATGGGACCAGTTTCAGCAAGCTTTCCGTACTTCCCATGTTTCAGCAAGAGCTATGGCCATGAAGAAGCACGAGTTTCGCAACTTGCGCCAAGGAGGACGGACAGTTGGCCAGTGGATGACTTTAGTAAGCTAGCACGTTATGCCCCAGATGACGTTGCTACAGATGCAGCTAAACAGGAGAAGTTTCTTGAAGGACTGAATAACGAGCTGAGTATGCAGTTGATGGTAGCAAGTTTCAACAACTACCAGGAGTTGGTAGATCGTGCTCTTATGATTGAGGGGAAGCAACAGCCGATTGAAAACCACAAGAGGAAGTATGGGCAGGGGAAGTATAACTCAGGAGCAAAGCTGAAGCCCCGTCTTACCCCTAAACTAGGAGTACATTTTCAGCATACCCATGGAGAAGGTAGCTCACACAACCATAATGGCTCCAAGAATGGTAATGGGAATGGAGGAAGCAACGACGAGAACCGCACCACCCCATCAACCCCAGCCAAGAGAGATCTGAGCCAAGTCACCTGTTTCAAGTGTTCAAAGACCGGACATTATGCCAATGAATGTCCTGAAGGCCAGAATGGCAATGGAAGCTCGGGAAAGAAGCCGAACCCTTTCAACAGGGGACAGGTGAACCACGTTGATGTGGAGGAGGTTGAAGCTCAGCCTGATGCAGTAATCGGTAAGTTTTTGGTTAAGTCATTTACTGCACTCATTCTTTTTGGTACTGGTGCATCGCATTCATACATATCAAGGGGATTTGTGGAAAAGTATAGCCTTCCCACTAGGGTTCTTAAGAAACCTATGCTAGTAAGCTCACCAGGAGCAGAGTACATGGCCAGTCAAGGATGCTTTCAAGTGCCATTAAGTATAGGAAGGCATGTTTTCCCAACGGATTTAATTATTCTGGAATCCCAAGGTTTGGATGTAATTCTTGGTATGGATTGGCTGTCGATGTATGGAGGAAACATCGATTGCGCCAGAAAGACAATTTTGGTTACAACGCCAGAAGGAAGAAGGATCAAGTATGTATCCCGGCATGCGTCAAACAGGACACAAGTAAATTCCTTATCAGGAGTTGTGCAGGAGGAAGTACCAGTGGTAAAGGATTTTCCTGACGTATTTCCAGAAGAGTTGCCAGGCATGCCACCGGATAGAGATATTGAGTTTTTGGTTGAGCTTTTGCCAGGCACAGGGCCAATATCAAAGAGACCATACAGGATGCCCGCAAAGGATTTGGTGGAGATTAAGAAACATATTAAGGAGTTACTGGATAAAGGTTACATTCGCCCAAGTTCTTCGCCTTGGGGATCACCAGTACTTCGAGTGGAGCCCTACTAGGAAAAGGCCTACTAATGGCGCACCGGTTTTGCCTACTAATGGCGCATCACCAGTGCGCCATTAGTAGCACGCCACTAGTAATTTTTACTAATGGCGCACCAGTGGTGCGCCATTAGTATCTGGTATACTAATGGCGCACATATAGGCCACGGTGCGCCATTAGTATAGGCCACTAGTGCGCCATTAGTATAGGCCACTTGTGCGCCATTAGTATTTTTGAATTTTGAAGGCGGGAAATAGTAGTGGCGCACCGTCTAACCCCCACCGTGCGCCATTGCTATTTTTGAATTTTGAATTTGGATCTGGATCATGATTTTTTTGCCCATTTTTTGCTCGTTTTTTGGCACGATATTATTTCAAATTTTGTTCCTGTTTTTGAATCTTGTACGTTCTTTTGCCGTGTTCTTTTGCCGGAGAGGAGTTCGCTGGAGAGGAGGAGGAGGAGGTCACCGGAGAGGCGCTCGCCTACATCGCTGGAGAGGAGGAGGAGGAGTTCGCCGGAGAGGAGGAGGAGGTCGCCGGAGAGGAGTTCACCGGAGCATCGGAGAGGAGGAAGGAGAATCCATGAGGGGATGGGAGGAGAGGAGGGAGGAGGAGCTCACCGGAGAGGAGGGAGGAGGAGCTCACCGCAGAGGAGGGAGGAGGAGCTCACCGGAGAGGAGGGAGGAGAAACCGTGAGGGGAGGGGAGGATAGGAGGGAGGAGGAGGTCGCCGAAGAGGAGGAGGAGGAGGTCACCGGAGAGGAGGAGGAGGAGGTCGCCGGAGAGGAGGAGGGTAGTATGGTGGAGGAGAGAAGGGAAGATGGAGTGGAGGAGAGGAGGAGATGGAGTGGAGGAGTGGTGGAGTGGAGGAGAAAAATGAAGGAGGAGAGGACCACGCCCAGCCATATATATGGCATAGTAATGGCGCACCGCGGGCAGGTGCACCATTACTAACTTTTTTTTATTTTTTTGATTTCTTTTGAATTTTGAAGGCGGGAAGATACTAATGGCGCACCATGGGCAGGTGCGCCATTAGTAAATTTTTTTATTTTTTTTATTTATTTTGAATTTTGAAGGCGGGAAGATACTAATGGCGCACCATGGGCAGGTGTGCCATTAGTAACTTTTTTTTATTTTTTGACTTATTTTGAATTTTGAAGGCGGGAAGAGAGTAATGGCACACCATGGGTAGGTGCGCCATTAGTAAGTTTGAATTTTTTTGCCTCTCCAGATCATAAAAGCCCCGTATCTTTTTTTCTGTTAGGTTTTTGAGGATTTTGAAAATGTTTAACGGGGTTCCCCCAATTAAATTCGGATGTAACCTTTCGAGTAGATGATTTTTCATATAAAAAACTTTTTCATCCGAGTTCGTATGCAAAAGTTATGCCCATTTTACAAATTCTCGAGAGATTTTGCAAATAAAGTCGAAATTCATATTTGTAAATTTTCACAACAACTAGACCACATATCACATGGGAAACTTATTTTCTTTTATTTTTTTGACATTTCCATCATTTTTGTTTATTTTTTTTTAAACTGAAAAGGCGGTCCACGGGGGGGGGGGGGGTGCATTCGGTGGAAGTGGTGGCCAAGTTACTAATGGCGCACCACTCCCACGGTGCGCCATGAATAGTTCAACTATTAATGGCGCACCACTCCCACGGTGCGCCATTAGTAGTTTTGATGAAATTTTTTTAATTTTTTTTTACTAATGGCGCACCGTGGATGTGGTGCGCCATTAGTATTTGCACACTAATGGCGCACCAACACATGGTGCGCCATTAGTATATAGTAATGGCGCACCACATGTCTGGTGCGCCATTAGTGTCAATTCCATCTATAGCCCTTTTCCTAGTAGTGGAGAAGAAGGATGGATCGTTAAGGATGGTTGTTGATTACCGTGGATTGAAGGAGGTAACAATCAAGAACAAGTACCCGCTACCAATGATCAATGATCTGTTTGATCAGTTGCAAGGAGCTAAAGTGTTTTCCAAGATCGATTTGCGATCCGGGTACCATCAGTTGAAGATTCGAGAGCAGGACATACCTAAGACATCATTCACCATGAGATATGGACTGTATGAGTATACCGTTATGTCATTTGGACTGACTAATGCACCTGCCTATTTTATGAACATGATGAACAAAGTGTTTATGGAGTTTCTGGATAAGTTCTTCGTGATGTTCATTGATGATATTCTGGTTTATTCAAAGAATGAAGAGGAACATAAAGAGCATTTGCGATTGGTACTCGAGAAGCTCAGAGAACATCAGTTATATGCCAAGTTCAGCAAATGTGAGTTTTGGTTGAAGGAAGTAGGATTCCTCGGACACGTTATATCCGGAGAAGGAATAGCGGTTGACCCCACAAAGGTTATCACTGTGACTAATTGGGAAGCACCAACAACAGTTGGAGAGATCCGGAGTTTTCTTGGACTCGCAGGATGCTACCGGAGATTTATTGAGAACTTTTCTAAGATTGCAAAGCCTATGACGGAGTTGTTGAAGAAGGATACCAAGTTCATATGGACTGAGGAGTGTGAGGCTAGTTTCCAGGAGTTGAAGAAACGTTCGGTCACCTCACCAGTGTTAATTTTGCCAGATCAGACCAAGGACTATGAGGTGTATTGCGACGCTTCACGTCAGGGACTTGGAGCAGTGCTTATGCAGGAGGGAAGAGTTGTTTCGTATGCTTCACGACAACTGAAGCCTCACGAATTGAATTGTGCCACGCATGATTTGGAGTTAGCATCCGTAGTGCATGATTTGAAAACATGGAGACATTTCCTCATTGGACATCATTGTGAGGTGTACACGGATCACAAGAGTTTAAAGTACATTTTCACGCAAAAGGAGTTAAATCTCAGACAAAGGACATGGTTGGAGCTCATCAAGGATTATGATATGAGATTGCATTACCATCTCGGACAGGCTAATGTAGTAGCTGACACATTGAGCCGTAAGAGCCATGTCAATACGCTGATAACGGGAGAAATACCAAAGGAGTTAGCCGAGGATCTTCGTGAGCTATGTTTGGAAATAGTTCCGAGAGGCTATGTAGCAGCATTGGAGATTCAGTCAACTTTGATGGGAATCAGAGAGGCTCAGAAATCTGACAAGGAGATTGCTTCTATAAAGGAGAAAATGAGCCAAGGAAAAGCTAAGGGATTTCGTGAGGATGAGCACGACACCCTATGGTTTGAAGACCGTGTTTATGTGCCCAATGACCCGGAGATCAGGAAGTTGATTCTGCAAGAGGCACATGACTCACCCTATTCGATTCACCCAGGAAATACCAAGATGTATTTGGATTTGAAGGATACTTTCTGGTGGACCGGAATGAAGAATGACATTGCGGTGTATGTAGCAGTTTGTGATGTATGTCAGAGAGTTAAGGCAGAGCATCAGAAGCCAGCAGGATTGTTGCATCCATTGCCGATACCCGAATGGAAGTGGGATAAGCTAGGAATGGATTTTATCACGGGATTACCAAGGACTCGTTCAGGCTATGACTCGATTTGGGTTGTAGTCGATCGGTTGACGAAGGTAGCTCATTTCATCCCGGTAAAGACCACTTACACCAGTGCTAAGTTGGCAACGATATACAAGACCAAGATCTTATTTCTTCATGGAGTTCCGAGGAGTATCATATCAGATAGAGGAACCCAGTTTACCTCAAAGTTCTGGAAGCAGTTGCATGAAACTTTGGGTACCAGGCTAGAATTTAGTACATCTTTTCATCCGCAGACAGATGGACAGACCGAGAGAGTCAATCAGATTTTGGAGGATATGCTGAGAGCTTGTGCGCTAGATTATGGATCTAGTTGGGACGACAATTTGCCATATGCAGAGTTCTCTTACAACAACAATTATAAAACCAGTTTGAAGATGGCCCCTTTCGAAGCTTTATACGGAAGGAGGTGCAGGACACCGTTGTCATGGGACGAAGTTGGAGACTGCCAGTTGTTTGGACCTGATTTGATTAAGGAGTCTGAACAGAAAGTGAAGTTGATTCGCGATAGGCTCAAGGTAGCCCAATCCAGACAGAAGAGCTACGCAGATTCTAAACGCAAGGAGACAGTTTATGAAGTCAGAGACAGAGTTTATCTTCGAGTATCCCCACTTCGAGGAATTAAGCGTTTTGGAGTTAAGGGGAAGTTAGCGCCACGATTTGTAGGAGCGTATGGGAGAAGTGGGCTACAAGTTGGAATTGCCCGAAGAATTGCCCGAAGGATCTAATTAAACTGTGGGATGCGAAGTAGTTGAGGTAGTACCTATTACCTGTTTCATTATCAACCTTTGGGAGTTACATCTACGTTTGCTTATTATGCCATGCTATGCTAGTAGACGTGGATTGGGTGAGTGATATCCATGACAGATGTGAGTATTGTTAATTAATGGTTTATTTAAGGTGGCAACTTAAATACACATCTCGGTGGATTGAGGTACCTGGGTATTCCTGGTTTACCTGTTTCTTTTGGACCACCACCCAGGCTCAAAGGGATCATGAGATTATTCAAACTAGAAACTTCCGTGGGCAGCCACAAGCCATTATGGGCTCTGGCATAGTTGACTAAGTCGTGCGAACTCTTACAGTGGTAGACTAGCTGATGTAGGGGATGTAGATTGGTACGATCTATCACGTCGTAAGGTGCGAGCGCTTCTGAAAGACTATGTCTCGGTCATCCGTTTCTCAAACATCATGTAGTGCGAGAAATCAAACAGAGGCGATCGAGTCTTGTGGCGAAAAGTGCACAATCCTCTGCAGAGTGTACAAACTAATCATGGTTAGCCGTGTCCCCGGTTATGGACGTTTTGAGTATCTAGTACTTGGATATCATGTGAATCTCATCATGTTACTTCTAAATTAATATTGTTGAGTTTTAATGATGATTACTTTAATTGGGATTGAGGATGCTGTCAACCATTCTCAATGTTCAACAACCACCATGATAGTTAAATAAATTTTATTCCTTTGCAGTAGGGAAAAATTGGCTTTACGCAAAACTGTAACCATAGAGCTTTTCCACCAGCCATATATGCATGTAGTATAGGCTTATCATTCATTATTCTCTATGTGTTACTTTGCCAGCATATTCCATGTGCTGACCCGTTTTCGGGCTGCAACGTTTCATGTTGCAGACTTTTCAGACGACGAGTAAGGTGCCTTTTAGGTCGTGGTTCTATACTCAGTGATGCCGTTGGAGTTGATGGACTCGCTTATCTTCCAAGCCTTCCGCTGTTATCATTATTAGATGGCCTTAAGCCATATTTATTGTAATAAGTTCTCTTTGAGACATCGATGTAATAAGTGTGTGATTGCTACTCTGTTATAAATCCTTCGAAGTACTGTGTGGTGTCAGCATTACTGATCCAGGGATGACACGTGAGCACAGAGGTCAGACTTTTTGAGGTCTGGTCGCTACAGTAAAACCGACAAGAAAAAGCAATAAAATTCTCTCTTCAGAACTCATTCATGCATGATACGACAATCACTACTTTGATGTAAGGCAAACACATGATACCAGGATGGAATATGTACGAAAAATAGGACGGCATGGCATGTTCACAACTGTTTGTGTAAACTAAGCAGAAACCATTCCAGCAAATAAGAAGAAATGCAAGCTTGACACCACATGAAAGATGCAACCAATATGACTTTGCCAAGTTAAAAGCGTCCCATCATAAATGGAATTTCAACAAATTAGAAGCAACGCATGCTATAAATCATATGAAAGATGCAACTAATATCGCACTGCATATACTAAAGGTGTCTCGTCATGTTGATTGATGCGGGATACAAAAAAACAATAGTTTTATGTAAAGACATGCTTAATAGACAGATGTACTATGTAGTAAATATAGGATGGCGTGTCACATTAATAGGTATAATGTATAAGCTAAGCAGACTAGCACATACAGTTTAACCAGATTGGAAGAAATACAATCTAGACACCATATGCAACATGCAACCACATATCACGCTGCCAAGTTAGAGCAAGCACCTACGATGCAAGTGTAGGGGAAATGTTGTAATCAACTACAGAGCTACGTTCACTATCTTTATCTAGCATTTCTGTTTCTTGAGAATCATGTCGGGAGGCTGATGTTGCATTCTTTAAGTTAGGAGTAGTCCCCTTGCCTGCTTGCCTCATCATAAGTGATTGATGACGGATACACAAGAACATTAGTTTGATGTAAGAACATGGTTAATACACAGATGTACTATTATGTACCAAAAACAGAAAGGCATGCCATATTCAAAGGTATAATGTGTAAGCTAAGCAGATGCAATTTAACCAAATTGGAAGCAATACAAGATAGACATCCGGCTGGAGTGGTGAGCATGATCATCTAGGACCTGATAGCCTGGTGGGAGGTGGGCTGCTTCGCCACCATCGTAGCTTTTTAGTTGGCTTCCAGGTGATGCCTATCTTTGTTGGGCTTGTCACTGGCTCGGCCAGTGCCCTGACTAGCTATTTGTCTTCTAGTGCTCCCGGGATGGTGGTTCATGTAAAAAATATCTTTCCTTATCTTGATAAAGACTGACTTCGGCCTTTCGAATACAAGCTAGACACCATATGCAACATGCAACCACATATGACACCGTGAAGTTAAAGCAAGCACCTGGGATGGTGGTTCACGGCGAGCGAGATCATCAACTCCAGAGCTACGTTCCCCGTCTCCATCTGTTGACACTACACCCTTTAAAGTCTTGAAACGTGTCTGGCCTAGCCACGTACCACGCTGGAGCTACTTCTCTCTTTTGCTTCGGTCAAGGCAGGGTCTGAAATACCCTTGCATAAAAACACAATAGTGAGAGTATGGGTGAAGTGTGTGCAGAAGTAGTGCACTGTAAATGTAGCAGATAGCAGGTGGCTGAAAAATAAATGACAGGAGACATATGATAGCTTTACAATATTGCATGGCAAACAAAATTAGATTCTACTCCGTATGATTTTGTAATATATGAGCATAGGAAATGCAGGTACTCCTCCAACACACCACCACATGTGGTCCTATCAAGATAATAGTCGACTAAAAATAAATAGGTCAGTCGATTTTTTTACGAACCATCCGATCTATAAGGAACGGGCAGATGGCCTTCGTCTACCTCCCGCCAGTCACTGTTGACGATCTTTCTCGAACCGCCAGCGACCATTGGCCTAGACCCCTGCCTCCGCCGCCCCGCCCTCCCATCGACCTCACACCACCGCCGTGCTTGGCAGCGCCCCCAGGCCATTCCTTTAATCCCGGCCGACCTCCAGATCAGGCGCCAGTAGCTCTAGGCCACACACGCCCCTAAGATAAACACCAAGGCGTTGCTTCCCCGGCGTAATAGGCGTACTAGTGCCTGTTACGCCGGGGAAAGCTTCCGTTAATTGGGAATCAACTGGCCAGAAATTGAAATTCAGGGGGGCGACGGACCTCTAGCTAAGGTGAAATAGTATATGAGGAGAAACCTTGTGCATCGCGAGTTACTAGGAACATCTAGTATAAAGAAGAAGCGGTCAACTAGTGTCTTCTGTGGGATGAATACCGTGCTAGTAGAGACGTAAGATTTGCACGAATAATGGAAGAGGAGTACCTTTTTCGGTTGCCGGTGTGGTCACCACCACATGTCGTGCCGATTTTCTTCTTTTTACCGGGGAAACCGATGTTCTCTCCACATGTCGCGCCGATTTTCTTCTTATTACCGGGGAAACCAATGTTCTGGAGGGTGCGGGCTTGGACGAACCCATGGCCAAATTGTTGACTGTGTTGCCGTTGTCGTATGTCGGCGGAGGGGAAGCAGATCTGAGGCGGCGAAGGATGGCGTAGCAGGAACAGCTCCGGTGCGGTGGAGGGTGGCGAAGTTGGAGCGGCAGCGGTGAGGCGTAGGACGGCGTGGTTGAACTGGCTCGGGTATGGATGGCTCGGCCTCGGCTTCAACTACTAGCCGTGGAGGGCGTTGCGGTTGAGGTTGCGGTGGACGACGACGTCGGGGTATCGGCTCCGGCGTGATGGAGGAGGGCGGCGGTTGATGGGTGGGATGGGGTGGCAGACGGAGGACGCCGGGGTTTCGCGGCTGGTGGAGAGGTAGTTTTGGCGCCCACGGAGTACGAATGGGGAATCAGACGGGTGGGGGGGAACCATGTTTTGGTCTGGGACACGCTTGTTTTTGGCTTTTTTGAACAGAAGATGGGACGCGCTTGTTTGAAATTTGGGGAAAGTACAAACTTTGCCCCCCTCTTAAATTTTGGACCGACTGCGGGTCGGGAGTAGGATGGTAATCCCAGGTGTCCCAAATAGTGGGCGGGAGCGATTTCGGCCGCGCGCATGTGTGCTTAGGCGGCCATTGTGTATGAATGTTTTTCGGATGCGGTTGCGTGGCGTCTAGATGAAGCTACAAACCTACCCCGGTTTAGACCTTTGGACGCCGGGCCGGTAGGTTTCACGGGTTGGAGTTATTAGAAATGTAATTTCCTTGTACTACCAAACATTGGTCTCACGAGGTTTCGGGCGAGTAGAGGCTATTTTGGCGCTTCGTTCGAAATTTTGAAACACAAGCATTCACGTTTAGAGTACTCTTGAACTATGAGGATTGACCTAAATAGATAACGTTATATTTCACCTTGTATGTTTGAAAACCTCATTAAATTATCCGCTTCTTTTTGAAATTTTGACACTTGAAAATCCTATAACTACGATTATTTTGGAATGGAGGAGCTAAATTTGAATCTATTTTGTACACGACTACATATGCTATTATGTACAAAATAAGAGCAAAGATTGGTTCCCCCATAATTTACGTATGGTTTACAAATGCCATGATATCAAATTCAAATAATTGAATGGACTTCATGTTGAATTCGATTTTTGTAAACCACCTTAAGTTGAATTCAAATTTATGCTAGTTCATAGGTAGCTATTTATAATGTCCATTGTGTAACTTTCATATGTATAATGTGCTTTACACACACAACATGAACTATACTCATGTTTATATTCGATTGCTCAAGTGATGCATTGTCTGTAGTTCAAAATACTAACTATGTGGATCAATTGTGTCGAATAATAACATAGACATGCTCAAATTCGATAGAATCTAGATGTCTGATGGATCAATGACCGCTCCTTACGCGAATTGCAAATATCATGATCTCATCCAAATATTTGGATACAATTTATATCTTTAATCAATGTGTAGAGCAGTCTTTTACGTGTAGTTTCACTCTCCATCGGTGGTCTCTAACACATGCTCACACACTCTCTCCCGAGGTGTCTTTCTCGCACACATGCTCTAGATATAACCCTCCCTCCCTCTCGTAACCATTTACAACAGTTTTCACTAACCTTTATCACAAGCACTCTTCCTCTCGCAAACATACACACGCACAATCCTCATCGACCCTTTCTATATACATGGACCTGCCTACGTGTCTCATGTACGCACATTATCTTTACGCATGTCTCTCATGCATTGTCTCACACCTCTCTTCCTAATCGACGAGTATGATTCTAGCAGAGCATTCTGTAGGATGCCCCTTAAAGTTAGGTTGGATGAATAGTAATATCAGAGATAAAGGGGTTACCTTAGACCGAGAACCTAGGGTTACAAATCCTAGCCGGCTTTGTCAGTGGACACAGAGTCCTTCACAATTCTGCTATCTTTGTCTTGTACGACTTGTCATCCATGGGTCTTCCTAAATGCGTCATGGGCCGACCAATGTGGCGCAGGACGGAACCGAACGAAGGGCCTCACCTCGACCCACCGGACCTCACGCGGTGACACACCCTCTGCCCCCATGTCTCATTATCTTCTGACACCCACACATACCAACACAAACACCACACACACACAGAAAATTTCTCCTGGTGCCTCTCCCCCCTTGCATATACACACTCAAGGGAATGGAATCTCTTGTCGTGACGTCATATTTGTCTCTCTCTCTCTCTAGACCACTCTCATTTCTCGTGCTATCTCTCCCACCCCCCGTCGGCCCCTCTATCTATGCCTCTCTCGAATACGTAATACACACACATACCTCACCTCTCTAGGCCCCGCCAAATGCATCAAGTACACATTCACACATGTTACATCATGCTCCCCATTGATCTAAAAAGCCCTCTCTTCACGTTTATTTCGCATACAACATTCATTTCAAGTGTGGCCAAAAAATTATTTTAGAGTTTCTACATATATACAACATTACAATGTTATATGGAGGAGTACGAACGCTAATTTGCATTGCATGGTGCCAACAATCATATTTATTCCGCACTGTGAATTTGTATATTTTTATACTATATACAAAGTTAGTCATAATAAAGAGAAACGAAGAGCATCTCTCTCTCCATCGCACACCCCCCCTGTACGCCCCTTTCACGTATGCACACAAAACTATCTGCAGGTCCTCTAAAAGTAAGCCCCCAGAAAATTCACGCATGTTTCATCTTCCTCTCGCGATATATGCAATGATGATCATTGTATTTGAAGCGAAAGCACGATACGTACATTGGACTTCAGAATCCACTCACTACGGTCACCATTTGCATACAGTCACACTACAAGAATCCTGTTAATCCGTGACAGATTTCTGGTGACGTTCCCGGGGACTGTCACAGAAATCGTCATGAATGAGCAATATCCAAATGTGCCTCAAAACTATAGCTCCTGTATGACAGACATCGAGTGTCTGTCACAGAAACCGTCATCCATCGACCGACACTTATATTCCTGCTGGTGTGTATGTGTCTTTTGTTTGGTCCACGTGCAAGCACGATGAAAAAACCAGAGGCCGAAACTGAGAGAGCGCGCGTAAGAAGGAAAATTTTAATTTGCCGGCGCGGGGAGTTGATATTTTCGAGCCAGCCCATTTAACTGCGAGTCCACATCAACCTAACAATAGTACTCTTCTCCATCTCCCGTACCAACCATCAGCCGCCGCCACTCCACCTATCCTCCTCCCGCCGCTCCATGTCGGCGCCGGCGCTGCCGGCGTTAAAACACCCCGCGCCGGGCCCCTCCCCATCTATCCCGCGCTGGATCCCTCCCCATCAAGGCCACACTATGCCCCTCCTCGTTCAGATTGCCCCCTCAAGCTACGGCAGCCCAGTCCTACCCCCGAGCTAAGGAGGCAGGGGTGGCGGCGCGATGGACTACCGGATCTGGAAGTCCCCTTGGTCCCCAGCGGTCTGGACGGATCAATCTCCATCCAGCGGCGAGCCAAGGTGAGGTACAGGAGTGACACCGCCCCAGATCCAGAGTACATGGGCGGCCCATGTGGCTGGGTCTAAGTCCATCAGCCGCGCCACCGTCGGCCCCCTCGTCATCGCGGTCGTCTTCTCTGTCCGTGGTGTGCGTTTCCTCAAGGTGTTGTTTTGAAGGTAATATCCTGATGTAGTGGATCTAGTCAAATAAAGTTAATTCAGAGATAGCTTTTAAAACTTCTGATTTAGAGGCTAAAGCGGAGGAGAAATTTCTATTTCAGCTAGCGTAGACAAACAAACAGGGTAGTATTATCTCTGTATCATATTTTTAGAGCAAGTCAGCTGAAACTATGAAAACATTAAAGACTAAACCATTAGAAATCTGTACTCAAAATTTAGCTTAATAAATTTAATCTTCAAAAAATATTAGAGGGCATGGACATTAGTGAGTGTATCCTTATTTATGCTTTTCCTAATAGTTTCCTGGTAACAAAATAATACTAATAATCTGGACACCACCAACATTTACACTTAAGGGATACATTTTCCATTGCCCACTGATTCAGCTACACGAGCTATTCATGTATAGAATGTTTCAATGTATAGCTATTCATCTACAGAAGCAAAGTTATTATTTTATAAAGGCAATGTAAAATATCCTCTAGAGAAAATTTCATTGTATAGCTATGGCGTGTTTTAGTTTTTACTGATATTTTGTCACCACGTCTAAAACTGGCTGATAGACATTTTTTGTTTTTACTGATCTGTATTGTTGTCGTACAAACAGGGAAATTAATTCTTGTTGTTGAAAGTAAGGTATTACTAACTCACAAGTTTCATGCTCTCTTTTTTCTCATTCTGTGAGATGACCATGAATACACTCAGTTTTGGAAACTGCAAACCAATCATAATAACACCGAGGACTGTTGAAAAGTAAATTAGCATGCCATTCTCTTACTACGTAGTGCTTAACTGCACACTATTCTCCAACTTGAGTCGTACCACCAACGGATGCTAGTTACACGTAATTTGGATCAGCTGGGTACTTGCGCCTATTGATTTTACATTTTCTCTGGTCCTCGTATAAGAGGTGAATTTAAATCTACAATCAAATCATCGACCGTGACTCTGCAATTGATAAAGTTTCATATGATTCATGGTGGTAGGAAGTATGCCCTGCTGAAACATATAAAGGCAGGAGTTCCAAAAATGAGGAAAATCATACCAATCAAGTGAATCATGCGACCAGCTGCATCAAGCATGAAAAATAAATGGAGATATGTACTGGATCCAATTTTGATTTGTACCCTAGTTCTGCAGGTAAATCTATGCAGCTCTGATTCATGCCACCAGCCGACAAACTAATAGAATGTGGAAATAGAGAGCATGGAACTCTGATTCATGTCCCCTTGTCATCGTGGATGTCTTCTCCACCCCTGCTGCACGTCTCCTAAAGGCAATATTCATAAAGCTGCTGCTTCTCCCAGCTTCCCGTCTCTGCCTCCCCTTCGTCGATTCTGCCTCCTTCTCTGCTGCTTCTCCCAGCCAGGTAATACTCAAAGCTTGGATGTTTATGTTGTATGCCTTTAGTCGAGCTATAATCTAATATATTTTTATGCTTCCTGGAATCACTTGAGATGGATGTGCATATTGAACTGCAATTGATATTTTCCCTATCTATGTAAATAATTTACCAATGTAAATGCTGACATCTATTAATTGACGATGTACTATGGTTAGTGCATAGGTACTGAACATGCTTATGGTATGTCTTTTGAATTTGTAATAATCTGTATATTGAAAGAGTTTCACAAGAATACTTGAAATTGGACCCAGATTTGCAGGTACTGTAGATTGCAGTTTGTTATATTGAGCATGCAAAATGTTATTCCCTCCGTCCCAAAATACTCGTCGGAGAAATGGATGTATCTAGATGTATTTTAGTTCTAAATACATTAAATCCTGTCTATTTTATTGGACGGAGGGAGTACATTGTATTGCATGAAATCATCCATTTCGATACACTAAATCATGTCATGTGCACGCACCTATAAACTTGATTTTTCTAATGGTACTTGATGAATATGAAATGATAAGTCCATTCTTTGTTTGGGACAATTAAAATGATGTATACTTTTCTATGTTTGGATGATAAATGTCAAATTTATAGGACAAAACTGTTAACTCGTAATTAGTCTGCTCGTTTTTATGTGTGTTGCCCACATTTTCATGGTACCTTAATATATTAATATTATTACTCTATTTTCATTTCGTACATGATCGTTATTACTTACTATAATTTTTTGTATGTGTTTTGGATTCTATGCAGGTTTGGCAATCGGCCCGTGTTACAAGAGATTGAAGTTTTTTCGCAAGAATTACTTGGTCCAAATAGCTACCTGGATTGGAAGCATGTATGGCCTTTCAGATTAAATCAGTTAGTAGTTCATTTTTTCACCAAAGTCATGTTACTCAAAATTTTAAAATATATGCTTATAGGGCCTTTTAGATATGTCTGATGTTTCTGTATTAAGCTTAGTTTGGTGCTTTGAAATCAGACTGGACTATTGGAAGTCTGTATTGTCATGTGAACAAATGCTAATTGTTGAATGAATATAAATTTCGTTGTCTTCTTTATATTATGATGGATCGTATATTATGCTGGATAAAAAAAGGGCTGGACTAAAAAAGAGGCTAATGGGTTGGACTAAAAAAACTGATAGCCTAATGGGCATCACTGAAAAAACAAGTTGATGGGCTAGATCAGACGAAATTAGTGGGCCCAAACACTAATTGGGCTGGTTACTATATGGGCCATGTTGACTGCCACGTCAGATTCATGTAGGTGCCACGTCAGGTGCATGTTGCTTCCACGTCACAGAGTCCCGGGCCTGGCTTGGGCCAGATGGGCCTAGGTACATATCGATGACAGACAAAAACTGTCATGGAAGGTATAGTGCCAAATTATGACGTGATATACATGACAGATTCTGAATCCGTCATCGATGCGCAGCCTTGACGGTTTTCCACTCATCTGTGACGGACTGGATATGTCACGTATTAACAGATTTCTTGTAGTGTCACGGGCTCACCGTACAACTCTATATTTGCTCATGACATGACTAGTTGACAAGTTAAAGGCTCCACGTGGCACCTCTAGTGTTGCATCACATTATCTCACTACCACGTGCCCACCTGTCGACTTGTATCTACTACTCTACATCTACACTCTTATAAAATACATAAAATACACTCTTACAAAAAACAGAGTTAGTGATGATGGTGTGCCTGCCATCCTGCAATATAGGCCGTCCGATTTATATCCGACGGATAGGAAAGAAACTATGGCAATTTTGCAAAAAGGTACCCACACACCTCTCCATATTTGCAAATAAGGTCTTCCCTCGTTCATCCTTTTCTCTCACAAGATAAACAAGTCATACAAATGCATCTTGATGTTACGTGCAATGCACGGGCATCTTGCTAGTAGGAATGAAAACAAACGACAAAAAAATATTTGGACGGTGGTTCGAAGTCATGACCGCGGGCACAGCGGACAAGGTGGCCTTGTATTGGTATGCTGAGCCGTCTGTCTTAACACACAGGAGCTGGTGTGGTGATTATACACACACGCACGCATGCACACGAACTGCATCCACGCGACACTCACACAAACACATGCACCCACGCACACACGCAACACTCACACGTACACACACAGCCACGCACGCATGCAACACTCACACGCACACACGCACACATGCATGCACACACCAGTATACCACACGTCCAACACACACTCTCACGCTCAAGTGCTCAACCTACACGTGCATGCACACACATCAGGCCCTGACAGACACATACACAACCAGGTGATTCCCGCGCACGGGTTGGAGCCTTGTCGCGCCTGCGTAAATTTCTGTTTATCTGACCTTTTGCCTATGAGAACTGACAGGTGGGACCCACAAGGAACGTGGTCAAGGAACGTGGCCACACAGACTATTTGGCCGGTCAACGGAGTGCAATCCGATGCTGAACTGTGAGCAAGTGACCGTATAATCACCGCAAAACGTATATAGTGACCGTAATTAGCTTATTCTGAAGTTCGGTGACCGTATTACACTTTTCTCTCTGTAGGCCCTCCATAACTACATCTCTACACGTTCTCGCATGCTACATCTAACAACTATGCAATACAACACTACTACTACACTCTAACACAATAAATTATATGTGTTTTTAGTTTTACTAGATATCATATTATTACTTATAATTATTCAGTTTGCATACATTAAAATTGCCTTTGAAATGTATGGCCAGTATCATCTACCGCGCGGGAAAAATCCCGCCCTTTCCTGTTTAATCGGGTTTGTATCGATGGATCGTGCGAAATAGCAAAACTATAGTACTATACAGTACAAGTGACAGTTCACTGGGCCGTCGTGTCGTCTACTCCTCCGTCGTAAGAGTGGAGCGCTCGCTTTCATAAATATTCTAGTCCCTTTCGCCGACATGTGGGACATCAAGCTACCGGGTCCACGTCCCATACCGGAATACAGTGCAGAGTAGCCGGGGTGAAGCACCCCAGTCATGGCGCTGGCGTAGTAATGAGCAATGAGGCGTCAAATCACAAAGCTGCACCTTTCCCGCAGTTAAGTTGGAGGGACGAAGCAACCATCATTTCACTCGTTGCTGAATCCGCTTCTCCCTCATCTTCTTCAACTTAACACGTGTTGCTTCTGCAGTTGTTCTGCCTCATGTGGGACGCGGATCGGCTTGGTAAAGCACTGACACGTGGGACCGCATGTTAGCAAACCGCCAAGACAACATCCTCCTAAAATAAGAAGCCTAATCCTAGACTTACAAAGGGCTACGTAGCTGTTACGTATACTTTCCATCTAATCTATATATGCCCCCCTGATTTTCAGGTGGGGTGGGCCTAATCCTCTCCTTTAATCCAATCAAATAGTCCCACATCACATCAGTTTGTAACTTTACGTAAACCATTACGTGGATGTAGCATTGCTCAAATAAGAAACCTCCCCCGCCATCCGCGCGGCAAAATCACCTCCTTTTTACTAATCTTGATTCTATAATTTTTTAGATCAATATAATTGAGATTTGTATAGATAGCACACAGGAGCAAAACCAAGTGGTACTGTTAAGGGCATCCACAATGTGTAGCCAAATGTGAAAATAGCTTTTGGCATTGTGGGAACCATTGTGGACGGTGTTGCCGAAGCCAAAAAGATGGAACCGAAGCTCCCTGATTGATTGATTGAAGGAATATAAAAATGCAACGTCTCGCCTCTTTCTCCCATGCTTTGACGCATGTAGTACAATATAGAGCACAAAGTCTACTCCCCTGTCCCTTCTATCTCTAATCACAAAGCAGTGAGGCGTCAAATCACACAAGCACGGACGAAGCAACCATCATTTCACTATTCGCTGACTCCGCTTCTCCATCGTCTTCTTCGAGAAATCATCTCACCGCACTAGTACTCCTAGTAGTACTAGTAAAGGACTTCCTGGATGCAAATAAGGCGGTTGCCTCGGCTTGTAGGCGGCACTTGCGAACGACTTACCGTGGTCTCCCTCAATGGTGTTCTCCGTCGAACGCACTTCGCCAAACCACCAAAAAAAAGACATCGTCGACGTCACCGCAATGGGGAAGGAAGTCAAATATAGTTACTACCTCCATTTTTTTGTACACAAGGCCAGTATATCAAAATTACAATTTGAAAAGGGCCACTAACACTAATCGAGGCAAAATTGATGGGGTTAGCAACCAAGGACATTAATATCCCCTGCATGCATGCAGAAGTGAGAAGGTTGGTTTGCATGGCGCTGCATTAATCAAGCGATGAGGAGTGAGATGGTTAGCTCTTTGGTCTTTGGAGAAATAAATACGCATTAATTGACATGTGAAACGATGATTTGTATCGATTAAATCCTGCGAAGGAAAAACCCCGCCTTTCTTTTTTAACACTAGTACTCCTAGTACGTACGTACTTATCCTGTTTGGGTCTAGGCCTTGCATTGCCAAACTTCGCCACACATTTTTGCCAAGCTTGCCTAAAGTTTTCAAAATGAGAAGGAGGTACACTTGCGCATGGCTGTCGCGGTCGCACCGCACCCTCACACGGTCGCTCCTGCACGCCGCGGTCGCACCGCACCCTCACACAGTCGCTCCTACACGCCGCAAACCCAACCAAGGGGAATGCACCCTCACTGACACGTGCTGTCGCATGTGAACAAACCAAACTCAGCCATCCTATCGCTGAGACATAATTTTCGTTCATAGAGTATGTTTATCCAACCGCATATTGGGGAGTACCCGTACGGCCCGTGCGGTGGTCTGTTGGGGAAGAAGAAGAGGTGAGGAAGAAGGAAAGAAGGGTTAGGAGACGTAGGATATTCATCCAACCGCCTGAAATGGTAGACTGACCCAAGTCAGGCAACTTGCATAACAAATATATGTTTTTACACAGCAAAAGATTCATAAAAACAACAACATAAAGAAAAACTATCACTGCTCGCGGAAAGAGACGGCCTCATCGTCTTTGGCTGCTGGCGTGAACCAGCCGTCGCTGCCGACGTGACTCTCCGCACCGTGGTTGTCCTCGGCCTCCAGGTACTCGTTCAAGCGGAGCGTGCGGGCGCTCTGCACGAATGAGAGCACAGCCTGGTTCAAGTCGAGGACGTCCGGTTCCGCCTACAGGAGGGCCTCGATGGCAGCGGCATCCGCGCGCTCCGCGTCGAGTCGAGCCTCCGGCGCCTGGTTCAAGTCCAGGGCGTCCTGTTCCGCCTGCAGGAGGGCGTCGATGACAGTGGCATCCGCGCGCTCTGCGTCGAGTCGAGCCTCTGCCGCCAGGTTCAAGTCCAGGACGTCCGGTTCCGCCTGCAGGAGGGCTTCGATGGCAGCGGCATCCGCGCGCTCCGCCTCAAGTTGAGCCTCCGCCGCTCGGTTTACATCCACGACATCTGGTTCCGCCTGCAGGAGAGCCTCGATGGCAGCGGCATCCGCGCGCTCCGCGTCGAGTTGAGCCTCTGCCTCCCGGTCCTCCTTTAGTATCGCCATGTTGAACAGCTGGTCCGCCTGCACCATGGGGGACTCGGACGCCAGCACGAAGTCAACGTCCATCGTCTCATACCCATCGGGAGCCTTCTGCGCCGCGACCTCCGCCATGAACATTGGATCGGCTTCCTCCTCCTCGTAGCTTGGCTCCAGAGAACTCTGAGATTGGCCCGCCACAAAGCGAGATTGGGAACGGAGGTCTGTGGTGCCGACCGTCGCCGTGATTTCTGCGCGGCGCTCCGACGTCAGCATCTTGTAGTAAGTGATCTTGCGGAGCACCATGGCTTTCCGGTGAACTAGGGGACGCTTGATGCGGGCTAGGGGATTGAAAGGTGGGGGAATGGGCTGGATATTTGGTGTGGTTTTAGGGTAGTGGCTGGCGTAGGCCGAGCAGCGAAGGTTCTGGTGTGAATAGTGGTTCCGGTGACGACCGGTCAATCGGTTTTGACTTTACATCGCTGTTGTCGCGTTCACGTTGCAGCCCGGCACGCTGGACCCTCCACGTCGCTCACCGAATGGAATGCGCTTCATCTTGTGTTTTCGCTCGCTTGTGGGACCGCAGTTGAGAGCAAACCGACGTCTCTCCCCCTCCCCCGCCCACGTCATTTATTATACCACCACTCCCTCCGTTTTATGCGGAGTAAATAAAAACATAGGGAGTATACTACGGATGAGGATCCCCTGACGTGGCCGAACCCATTGAGTAACTGACATGCGGGGCCTAGAAAGCATGGGGTCCGCCAGTAGGTGACCGAAAGGGAGGGTAAGGCAGGGATACCTACGTCAGAGGATCCACTTCCACTATACTACTTTGACCAAATGTTAGATTAATAATATATGACATGCAACTTACACAAATGTTAGAGTAATAATATATGACATGCAACTTACACAAAGCATACAGGGTCTAATGCGTTTTTCCAGGCTAACTTTGACCAAATGTTAGAGTAATAATATATGACATGCGACTTACACAAAGCATACGGTCAAATTCGTATGTGAAAGGAGTTTCCAATGATATAATTTTCACATTATACATCTCATGTACTATTAATCTTGTCAATAGTCAAATTGGAAACCATCTCGAGTACAAATCTAGGAGTAAGTACGAATCTAACAATATTGATTGTGCGTTGTTGAATGTTGATACCTTTTTGATCAAAGTAGAGATACTTTGACTACACATAAAACTTATATGTAAACTAGAAAGAATAGGAGGGAGTATATTGTACATTCAAAAACGAAACAAACATTGAATACCCTTTATATATGATTTGCGGATGCTATGATCACCGGTTCAAAATTTTGAATCTGCCTTAGGTATCACATGCCCCCACTCGTTCCCTCTCGTTTTCATCTCGGGGTCCTGAGATCTGTTGAAAGAGGACTAGGGTGTGTACATGTGAATGATACTCGGCGAAATGTTCAAATGAGGCATGCGGGAGGATGGACTCGACTAGAGGGCGACATGATTGATGGAGAAGAGGGTTGGAGAGGAATGAGAAATAAGAAAACGCCACATGATTATACTTGAATGGCTCAAATAAACAATAAGTTGTCTCGCTTGGCCTACATAGTGAAAGGCCTAATGCGCAACGCGGAGCACTGACACTCGAATATGGCCGGGAAAACAGGGAAACCGACATGTGGGGCACACCCGTCGGGACGATGTAGCGTAGACTAGTCCAATGGAGGAGCTGGCCCACAACCTCCTCGCCACCGACAACCGTTCATGTGGGTCGTTGGGGCCAACAACGGGGCGCAGCTCCAGCACCGCCTCTGGACACGGCAACCGCGGTGAGCGACACGCTCATATCGTTGCTAGACACGGTCAGTTTCAGTGTACCGAGGGTGGCGTTAGTGCTGTGGCACGACCAGCGATATGTTTGGTTTGTGCCCAAGGTTGCCCCATCAAAGCATTGGGTAGCCAAAATTTTGGTTGAGGTATTGGTTGCCCATGATTTGGCCGACATTGGCAAGAAAAATGAACTAGAGTTGGCTAGAGTTCATTGGCATGCCAAAGAAATGGCAACCATCCAAACAAAGACCAATCTTTGGGTCATGACCAAAATTTTGGTTGAGGTATTGGTTGCACATGATTTGGCCTACATTGGCAAGAAAAATGAACTAGAGTTGGCTAGAGTTCATTGGCATGCCAAAAAAATGGTAACCATCCAAACAAAGACCAATCTTTGGGTCATGACCAAAATTTTGGTAAGGTGCACTTTGGCCACAATCCAAACACATCCAACACCCAGCTCGTCGAGGATGAACGGGGCGACGCGACGCGTCCGCGGAGTGGTGTAGCGCGGCCAACTACATCCTCTAGACCTGAGACCATGCCGGGTCGTCTTGCTTTTTCAATGACATGCGTCGATCGCATGTGAGCAAAGGGCATCTCCAACGTTGCCACGCCCGCAGCTGACTACCCGGGCACACCGTACATGGAGATCACAGATGGAGGACGTCGGTCGCTGCCGTAGAATAGGTTTAGGGTCGGGTTTCTTTTATTTTTTTGTCCTATACAAGTTCGAAATGTAATGAAAATCTGCCGTGTTTGCATTAATCTCGGCCGGTGTATATGAACTTTCACAATAATATACATATTGTAGGAGTACTAGCAAGATTCCCGTGCCTTGCACGGAAGATCAAGATCTTGTGGGAGAAAAGAATGAACGAGGGAAAGCCTTATCTGCAAATGTGGAGACGAGTGCGGGTAAATTGTCATAGTTTCCTTCCTATCCGTTAGATATAGATCGGACGGCCTATATTGTAGGATGACAGGCACACCATCATCACCAACTCTGCTTTTTATTGAACCGAGACAAATCTAACATGCGAAGTATAATAAACACATAGGGTCTATACATACAAAAATTATCTTAGGCACTCCAATAGTATGTCCACTATACATTCACGCATTTCACATCTTTCTACATCTACGGGAACCTACGAAAGGGTTAATGTAAATTGCCTCTCTCTCTCTCCTCCCCTGATTTTCATGGTGTGGGCCCCTCCCCCCCAATCTACAATCAAAGCTCACACGTTTCACATTACGTTAATTACGCAACTGGGATTACGTAGGTGTAGCATTACTCGTCCAAAAAATCCCAACTAAGCCAACCTCCTAGCATATCGCGCAGGAAAAGACCGGACGCGCCGTTTTAGTCGGGATTCGCGGATTACTAGTAGTAGTATCGATGGATCGCGCGAAGAAACAAATTTTTTTAGGGGGCGAAGCACCTAGTTTAAAAGGAAAAAAGGCGGTACACTCACAGCACTCCTGTCGCGGTCGCATTGCACACCACACACGTTCGGTCCTGCACACGGCTCACGCAAACGGAACGCGCTTCGGCTTGCCTCTTCGCTGACACGTGGGACTGCACTTGGAGAAACCGACCATGCGCCAAACTCCTCCCGCGCACCGCGCGAAAATCCTCCCCCCCCCACACACTCAAAAATTTCCCCCAAATCCGATTCAACCGCCCTTCGGCCAACTAGCCAATAATATTCCCCAAACCCCCCTCCCCCTGTCCCCCTCCACTCAATTCGCTCTGCCAAAGCCGCCCTCCCCGCCGCGCCGATACATCGGCACCACGGTTCGGCGATCCTCTCGCTCCCACAATACGCTCTCGTAGACTGCCGTCCTCTAGCCGCGCCGCCACCTCTGGATACGTTCTTGTCGAGGCGCACGTCGGTCAGCGCAACCACCGCTGGCGACGTTTGTGTGGAGACGCACGGTGGTCAGCTTCTCCCACGGTACGCGCATTCTAGACTGAGGCCCCGTTCATGTCGGTGTAGCGCTGAATGTTAGCTGATAGATGCTGTTAATCTCACTGTTTGCCGAAATAGTTTACTGTCAATATGCTCTGCTTAAGAAGCTTCCTTGCCCTGTTCTGCACTCAATCTGCTTAGCTGAGATGGCATGCCAAGGCCGATTAGTTGCTAAAATATCCTGCCATATATTTATTGTGACGTAGATGGCCATGGTCTAGTAGCCAATCTTTTAGGTGAAATAGCTCTACACTATTTTATACTCGATCTTTGTTGCTGCGATGGCCTTCGATAGTTCGATGGCTGTGTGCTCGGCCTCATTGACTGCTGAAACAGCCTGCCATAATTTGGCACTCAAATTTGTTTGCTGAATTAGCTTTACATATATTTCGTTACTTAGATCTGCTCGTCCAAATATCTTGCCATAGCTTTAGACATCAACCTAGGTACTGTTTTTTCTAGACTTCATAAAAAAGCATATATGTTTTTGCTGTAATATCTAGTAGAAGAACTAATTTGTATGTCTAACAGATGGACAGGACTTGGATAACTTCTGCTCGAAGATTCTCCGCTGCATATGTCGAGGGGGTTGAAAACTTCATTAACTTTATCAGAGCTGAGTACGGTGGTCCGAAATCAGATGTCCTCTGCTCGTGTAGCAGTTGTATGAATTAAGTTACAAGACCCCAGTCAACTGTGCAAAATCATCTACTCTTGTATGGGATGTCGGTCACATATACTAGGTGGGTTCATCATGGTGAAGCTGTGAACGTCAATGTTATTGACTACGTGGAAGCAGCAGATCACCATCTTGATCTGCCTGATACTCAGGTGGAAGAGGAGGAGGAGGTGGTGGTGGCGGAGCCAGTGAGTTTGACCAACATTGAAACAATGCTACAAAATGCTCGTGCATTTCGTGAACTTTCACATGCAGAAGAAAAACGGTGGGCCCGCATGTTGGAACAATGCAACGTTGCTGTCAACCTAGGAAATAAGCTGTCAGTATTCTCAGCTATGGTCACCTTTCTTTAGGTGAAGACATCTGAGCGGATGACCAACAAATCATTCGATGCGATGTTGGCTACTTTCTGCGAATCTTTCCCAGATGCGTCTAAGCTGCCACACACCTACAGTAAAATGAAGAATTTCCTTCGTGCAGTTGGAATTGGATATGATATGATCCATGTTTGTAAGAATAATTGTGTTCTGTTCCGGAAGGATTATGCCAACTTAAGTGAATGCCCGAAATGCAAATCACCAAGATGGAAAGATGGCGATGCTGTGAAGAGGATTCCTCATAATGTTTTGAGACATTTTCCAATTACACCAAGATTTCAGAGGTTGTTTCATGATGCTGAAACAAGAGAGGATGTACTGTGGCATTCTAGGAACCAGGAGTACAGAGATCAGAATGTAATGAGCCATCCATCTCATGGTAGTGAGTGGAAAAGCTTCAATGATAAACACAAAGAGTTTGCTGCTGACCCGAGAAACATTAGACTTGGCTTAGCTTCAGATGGATTTAACCCATTTGGCCACCAGATCGCCACATATAGCATGTGGCCAGTGCTTGTTATCCCTTACAACATGCCTCCAAATGTCTGCACCAAAGAATCAAACTACATGATGTCCTTGCTCATCCCAGGTCCAAAAAGTCCTGGAAAGGATTTTTAATTGTTCATGGAGCCTCTTGTGGAGGAACTTCAACAGCTATGGAAGGGTGTTCTCACTCGAGACCTATATAGCAGCCCACCAGCTGATATCTTTCTTGCGTGCTGTTATAATTTGGTGCATCCATGATTATCCGGCTTTAGGCACTATGTCAGGGCGAACGACACATGGTTACAATGCATGTGTTCGCTGTGACAGGAATCCGCTGTCATACGCAATGCTTAGCAAGATCTGTTACATTGGACACCGCCGTTTCCTTGCCAAGGACAAGCCGCATCCAAGAAAATATGGAAGACATGTGTTCAATGCAAAGCATGAAAACCGTGATGCGCCAAAGAGGCTCACCGCCGATGAGTTGCAAGTGGAATTAGAGAAGGTCAGACATATTACACCAGGAAACCATCCTGCTAATGGTAGCGGGAAAAGGAAGCGTGGCAGGGTAGAAGAGAGATTATTGTTTACCCGTAGGTCTACTTTGTGGGACGTGGAGTATTGGAAAGATTTGGATCTGCGGCATAATCTTGATTTGATGCACATCGAGAAAAATATATGTGACAGCATTATAGCCACACTTCTTAATATTGAAGGCAAGATGAAAGATACCTTAAAATCTAGGATTGATTTGACACACCTAGGTATCAGAAAGGATTTGCAGGTGCAGGATGAAGGTAAACCACAGGATATGGCACTAGTTGTGTACGTCTTGGACAAGGTAAAAAGAAATGTATTCTGCAAGGTCCTGTCACGTGTGAGATTCCCACATGGATTTGCTTCCAACCCTGAAAGGAGAGTCAGTGCAGATGGAAACAAGGTACAAGGGTTGAAAAGTCATGATTGCCACGTCCTACTTTAAAGGGTTTTACCTGTTATCCTTAGAGCATTGGGCCGCCCTGACTTATACAGAGCAGTTGCAGAGTTGGGACAATTCTTCAGAGAACTCTGCAGTAGGAATATCAGGATAGATGCTTTGGAGCGTCTTAGAGACAAGATACCAACTATCCTATGCGACCTTGAGAAGATATATCCTCCAGCCTTCTTTGATGTGATGGTGCATTTGGCTATTCATCTACCTGATGAGGCACTACTTAGAGGTCCAGTACAGTATGGCTGGATGTACCCTATTGAAAGGCGGCTAGGCACTTTCAAGGGCTATGTTAGGAACAGAGCTAGACCCGAGGGTTCCATTGCAGAGGCCTACATTGCTACAGAAGCGTTGACATTCTGCACAAAATAAAATGAAACAGCTGATCAGCTTAGCAAAGAGGTGGGTGAAGACAATCCCGGGCTCAATGTTTTCGATTATTGTCTTCGAGTTACAGGGAAGAGTCAACAAGAGGACAAACCTAAAGATTTGGACAAAATGGTTTGGTATGTGTTGAATAACTATCTTGAGATACTACCTTATATCAAGTAAGTGCAGTACTGCAGCTTATACATCGTAATCTACTAAACTTGCAGCACATTCTTATATATTTAGATGTTTGACGCGATCACTATGTTGCGCAGCATCTACAAAGAGGAGTTACTGCCGCAAAATCCAAGAAACATTGACAAACTGGTTATGGCAGGATTTGCGAAATGGTTCAAGAACCATGTAAGCTTTTGAAGTGCACTGTCAGTTTTTTTTAATATATTGAGTACATAAGATGATCAGCTTGTATATTTTCTAACCATAGGTTAAGAAGATGCGGGAGGATGGGCATGCAGTTAATGATGCCCTTTACTCACTAGCAATGGGTCCTGATACTCGGGTAAGACATTATGAATCTTGCGTTGTTGGAGATGTGCGCTACAACACCCTTGCACGAGACGAAGGCAGGAAGACACAAAATAGTGCCATCATGAGCACGGATACGTATGACAAAGAGACAACTGAAATGAATGCTAACATAACAGACATTGTTCAGTTGCAATATATCTCCAGTTTTGAGGATCATCGGTATGTGGTTCTGTTGTGCTATCGTTGGTATAACCTGTTTTCTAGGATCGCAAAACCCAGAGCTGATGATTATTTCAAATCCATCAATGTCAAGGCGGCGTACCACACCAATGAGCCTTTTATTTTGGCAAATCAAGCAACACAGATATTTTTCTTGGAAGACATATTTGCACGTAGCGATGACTAGAGAGTATTGCATAGGTTTGAGCAGAGGAATTCGTTTAATGAAGTTGCACAACAAGATGATGCTTACACTTCTCCTGATGTACAAGATAACACAGATGTTCCTAATATCTTTGAGAACCACCACGTCAATGACGCCGGCGAAAAGATTGCCTGTCATGCTGTGGACATACAAGAGTTGATCAAGAAGAAGCTAACATTCGAGGACGTTGAGGACGAAGAAGAAGATGACACCGTGGGGAATTACGATTCAGACTGATACACATGGCGAAGATGTTAACGCTGCTGCTGCGGATGATGATTACATTGCTTTTGTCGTATTTGCCTGTCAGAAGACGTTTTTTTATCTACTATGTGAAATTGTGTTTGCTATGACAACTGAAACCTGATGAACATGTTGTTTAGTATTTTGTCGTGAGACCATCACTTGTTATGTATGCTGATTTGTGTTTGGTGATTGTATGACAACTAAAACATGATGACATTGTTGTTTAGTTGTACTCATATTTGGCGGTGAAACTTAAATTTGATGACATAGTTTGCTGTTGGACTGCAATTTGCTCGACGTCTTCGAATGAGAACAAAGCTGACCCTACAGGGCCTCTGCTATTTATTTATTTATATGAGCAAAAGGGGATACCCCCTGATTTCCGTTAATAGAAATCATTAGATGTTCACAACACTACGCCCAGCCTGCTACACAGGTTTCATTCATTACTAGTTTCAGCAAAGTGCTCATGTCGTAGCCACTGAATACATCACGAGTGCTACATACACCGCAAATAAAGAGACAATCATTGTTGTCAATTTTGCCCATTATCTTCACAAGCTCTTTCATCTCCTCATTGTTGTCAAGGCCGTTCAGCAGCTGTTGCTTGGCCATGATCAGAGGAACTGCATCTTTAACCTTCTGCTCTGCATCTTCCTCTTCTGCCGTTCCTTCAGTTACTTGTCCAACACCCCAACCTGCTGGTATTGGGATTCCTCGACTAACCAAATAATCAGCATAGTTGCATTCCCCCACATCAGCAACTTCCCAGAAATACAAATCACGCGAATCTTCCCTTTTCTGCACGAATCAAATTGGAAGATCATCAACCAAACTATTAAAAAATCATCAACTAAAAGCAGCAGAACAACATTAAACATATTATTACCCCATGATTCGGGCATTTGTAGAAGACTCGGCCAGGGTTGCGGATTGTGGTTGAGACGCGACGGATGACTCTGCGTGATTTGCAGCTGTGGCACCACACCAACGGCAGCGGGTTGCGATGAGCAATCGGCTGCGGTGCGCGTGCCAGCGGGGGTGTGATGAGACCCACAGGCGATGGTACGGGTGGCAACTTGGCACATATCTGGTTGTTGCCTGATGAAGAGCAGGTGGACGAGCAGCCAGCAGACATGGTTGCTGCGGCCAGAGCTTCTGATGCTAGGCAGAGTAAGACAGTAAGTAGAGAAGAGGAGAAGCGAACGTTGGATATGTCAGTTTCATTACTTGCAGAGTAGCATAGCACCACATATAGTCATAGTCTAGGTTTGGATTCGAACCAGCGACAGGAGCACGTCTTTGTTTTTCCTAAAACTCAGCAATGTCTCTTTACTGGTACAGTAGCTTGTTCTGTACGCCTTCCCAAGTCTTTGATTTTCTTTCCCTTTTTTTGCGAGGAAGGAAGGAGGACAAAATTGAGAGTTCCTGGGACTCGAACCCAAGACCTCTCGGTTGAATACCAAGGGTGC
Organism: Triticum urartu; assembly: GCF_056163025.1. NCBI lineage: Eukaryota > Viridiplantae > Streptophyta > Magnoliopsida > Poales > Poaceae > Triticum > Triticum urartu. Next base: position 27,508,453 of record NC_141873.1, read on the forward strand.
TAGTCACTTATGTGGCGAACGTTCCCTGTGAGGAGGATGACAGACGAACGCATTTTCCTCGCAGTTTTCTTCCTATATATAAAAAAGTATGCTACTTGGTGTCCGCTTAGTCAACAAATGATTGTGCCAACCTTGACCGTTGGATGGACATTCAACGTTTGTCGCGTTTCTTCAGTCTCTTCTTCCTCGAGCCGCCAAAGCCAAACCAGCGCCGGCGGGACCGCCTGCTCCCGCCTCCCACGGCTGGTTGTGATCTTCCCCGGCTCCTGTTCGTTCCAATCCGGGGCCTCACCATCGTCCTCCGCCTTGGTTCACTCGCCGCGGCGCCACCCTCCGGTGTTGTCAACATGGTCAACAACCGAGAGGAATAAGGAGATGACTGTACATGGTGAGGATGACAGTAGGGACCCAGCAGCGCGCGCCGTAATTTTGTTTTCTCGGGACGGAGAAGGGTATCAACTGGGTTGTGCGGGACCCGTGGCCCGACTAGTCCAGGCTTTTATTTCATATGTTTAGCAGATGACCAGCCCAGTTTGTTTTTTCCTTTATGAAAATGGCTAGCCAGCTATTTTGTTTTTTTGCAGAATAACCAACGTAGGCCTACTTGCTTTTCTACGCCCTGCTGGGCCGGAAATCTTTCAAGACGAGGAGGGATGCATTTTGCCCAGAAAATGGGCTATAAGTAATAAGAAATGGGCTATAAGTAATAATAAATGGGCTATAAAATGAAAAAAATACATCAAACAGGCAATTAGTTCCAAAATACTGTTTTCTTTTGGATTTTGATATTTTAAATTTCATTGTTTTTGTGCGGGTAAAATTTCATTGAATTTAAATTAAGGTATATTTAGATTTAAATTAATTTGAATCTGGCTAGAAATTTCGGGCTGTATGCTGTTTGGGACAGATTTGGAGGCTGACTTGTGGGTCTACTAGGTTGACGTGTACTTTGGATTTGTCAACTTAGTCCACAAACGATTCTAGTAGCAGTGACCGTTGGATGTTAATCCAACGGCCGTGCTGCTTCTTCAATATCTGACCTTCTTGCTCCAGCTGCCCAAACCAGCTCCAGTGGGACTGCCTGCTCCCGCCTCCCGTGGCCGGCTGTGCTGCCGCACAGGCCGCACCGCCCCACCCTACTTCATTGCTAGCCAGGCCATTCCTCTACTCACCCACACCTCCTGTTATTTTCCGGCGACGGCAGCCGTACCAGTAAACCCTCATACTCCCCACCGCGTGGGCAACCATTGCCGAGTCTTCCCCGGCTCCATGTTGTTCCCTTCCTAGGCCTCGCCGTCGTCCACCGCCATGTTGCTCTCGGCACGGCCTAGTCAACGTGGTCAACGAACGACATCCATCGCCCGTGGACTATACGCGCAAAATAATGATTCCTCCATCTGACAGCTGGGACCCACCGGAAGGGCCTCTGTATTTCGCGAAAAAAACATTCCCCTCGCTGACATGTCGGACCCACCAGCTATATCTTTGCACGCAATGAAGTGCCTCCTTATTACGCACAAAAAAATGAATACCCCCCTGCTAGCTGGGACCCACCATAGTGGGAGGATGACTTGTGGGCTAACTAAGTTGACGGGGACGGAGGGCTTTGTCAACTTAGTCAATATGAACCATTCTAGCTCCAATGACCGTACGATGTCCATCCAACGGCCGTAGTGCTTCTTCAACCTCTGGTCTTCTTGCTCCAGCCTCCCAAAGCAGCGCCGGTCGTGCCGCATGCTCCTACCTCCTGTGGTCGGCTGTGCTGCCGCGGAGGCCTCACCGGCCCCTACTATTCCCACTGCTGGCCAGGCCCTGCGGCGACGGCAGCCTCACACCGCAGCCAAACCAGTGAACCCTCATACGCCTCTCCGCGCGGGCTTCCGCTGCCGCGTCTTCCCTGGCTCCGCGTCATCCCCTTCCTAGGCCTCGCCGTCCACCGCCGTGGTGCTCTCGGCGCGGCCTGGTCAACGTGGTTAAGGAACGACTTCCATCGGATGTGGACTGTACGTGGAGAGGCTGACAGCTGGGCCCACGGCCGCAGCAAGGAAGTCCCTCCTTATTACACGGAAAATAATGATTCCTCCACCTGACAGCTGGGACCCACCGGACGGGCCACTGTATTTCGTGGAAAAAACGTTTCCCCCTGACTGCTGGGACCCACCAGCTTCATCTTCGCACGCAAGGAATTGCATCCAGGCAAAAAAACGATTCGCCCCCTTGATTGCTGGGACCCACCAGCTACACCTTCGCACGCAAGGAAGTGCGTCCGGGCAAAAAAAACGATTCACACCTGACTGCTAGGACCCACCGGCTACATCTTCGCACGCAGGGAAGTGCATCCGGAAAAAAAAAACGATTCGCCCCCCTGACTGCCGAGACCCGCCAGCTACATCTTCGCAGGCAAGGAAGTACCTGACAGTCGGGACCCACCTGGACGAAGCGTATGTAGCGTTGTCATTCTGGTCGCGAACGTGTACGTACATATTGGTCGATGTAGAGGCGCGCACATGTCGTAGTACACGTACGTACAGCGGCCAGGGTGCAAGAAAGAAAATACGGCCACGTATGTGTACATACAGGCCGGGTCTCGAACGCCTACTTGCGCATACGTACGGCCAGGGCTCGTGTACATGGCTGGGTCGGAACGGAGAAACAGTGTTGTCGTCGTGTTAATGGGGAGGCAACGAAATGCCTCGTGTTCATGGGGAGGCAACGGAATGCATCGTGTTCATCGGGAGGCAACGGAATGCCTAGTGTTCATCAGGAGGCAACGGAACGCGTGGAAGCCAACCGGCTGGGTTGGAACGGAATGCGTGGTCGTGTTCATCGGGAGGGCTTGGACGGAACAGGCGATGAAAGCGAGGCCTGGCGTACCGCAGAATGGAGGAAATGGACCACCTACGGTCAAAACGGGGTTCCTGTTGATCGGGAGGGGTGTGGCGTACCGCAAAACGGAGGAAACGGACCTCCTACGATCGAAACGGGGGTCCTGTTCATCGGGAGGGGTGTGGCGTACCGCAAAACGGAGGAAACGGACTTGTGTTGGAGTGCTACGGTCGAAACAGGGGTCCTGTTCATCGGGAGGGGTGTGGCGTACCGCAAAACTGGACTCCACAGGATACTGTTCATCTCCACTGTCGACCTCCTCTAGCCTCCACGGGCTATCATCGACCTCCTCCAGCCTCCACGGGCTCCTGTTCATCCAGCCTCCACCGCGCGCTACTCCACCGGCTACTGTTCAACCACCCCTCCGCCGTCTACTGTTCATCCAGCCCTCCACACCATGGGGTCCTGTTCAACCACCCCTCCACGGGCACCCACTACTAGGAAAAGGCCCACTAATGGCGCACCAGTTTTGCCTACTAATGGCGCATCACTGATGCGCCATTAGTATCACGCCACTAGTATTTGTTACTAATGGCGCACCATTGGTGCGCCATTAGTATCTAGTATACTAATGGTGCACCACCCAGTGCGCCATTAGTATAGAACACCATGCGCCATTAGTATGCCTCCCAGGGGCCATATTTAACCATGTGCTTTGGCATACTAATGGCGCACTGTTTTGTGATGCGCCATTAGTATACTTTGGCATACTAATGGCGCACCCTGTAGTGATGCACCATTAGTATGAATATTGGTTTTTTTTTACTTTTCTGATTTTTGCACAGGTTACAAAATATATTATTTGACAGAATATAGACAGTAGCACACAGCAACTGCAGATTCATCGAATACAATACAAGATTAGTCTCCGAATTCAAAAGACCGAACAATGATAAAACATTGCAAGTCTCGAGACCGCGAGTATCGAGTTTGTCTTCACATTACAAGTCGATATCGATCATCTAAACTACCATCACATAGAAGAGAGTTGTGGTCATCATGATGAGCATCATCGCAATGAAACTGGTCTTCATCCGGTTCCTCCAACGCTCCCTCCTCTCTCCCGCTAGATAGCGGGCATATCTAGATTCCGCCTCCGCCCTAGTGGTGTACCCTTTGTAACTGTTATCGCTGAAACGGTGAACCTGTCTTCGACACTCCTCCCAGTCGTCGTAGACTCCGGGAACCTTACCCTTGTACACGACATACGACGACATCTCTATGCACAAGCCAAACAACAGACAATACATACATAAGCAATATATAAGTATGCAACAAAAGGATCGGAAGAGAAAAGCAAGACATTAATAGCACGATTCATGGTCCTACTAATAAATAGCATCAATTACATCTAAGTTGAACGACTGTCCAAACCAAAGAGACATACAATTCATTAAAGTTTAATTACAACATGAGCCAATCAATGTTTCAGAACTACACATCACTACTTTCGACTCGACTCATGGACAGGAGCATGGATGAAGCCGCTGTCTGTCGTGATGGTCATGAAATCGCGGGCGTTGTCAGCCTGCATTTGTAGCATTCCGTCTATCTCAATGTTGGACGATTGATGTCTGAGGAAGAACTGCCCCGAGGTATGAAGGACATCTTGATGGATGATGTCTGCAAACTCCGACTGGATGCGAAAGAATTCTTGTCTGATGTCCGCGTCCTGGATTGCCGACAAGCCCACGGCCCAATCTTTGACATTATCTGGTAGCAGAAGGTGATGATGGTCCCTTACGATCGCCCGCATGTGATGGAGGGCGTAGTAGGCATCCTTCTGACCGCCAGGTGGCTGCTTGACGCAGCAGAACGTCATATTGTGGGCGAACACGTGCTTGCCGTACTTACGAACTGCCCTGGTGAAGGTGCCTCCAGATTTGGCATAGCCGGGGAGAAAATCATCAAGAACTTTCTTGATATTTGTGTAGTCTATCTTGGAGTCACGGTTCGGGTCGAAATACGTGGCCATGGAATATTTGGGGCTTAAGAGGATGAGTGTGCAATGTGTGTCACTGCACAGAACACGGAATGTTAGAAAAAAAAGAACGATCAAAATCTAAGAAATCATATGTTACGGGGCGGTTAAGGGATGACTTACTCGGGAAAGTAAGCCACAAGGAATTTATCCTTATCTGGGTTTGCCAGTGTGACGCCTTCGAGGTGTGAACTCTCGACTTGGCTGTCCCCAGCGCTGCTCAAGAGCTTGGCACGCATGTAGAAGGGGTCGACTATCACGATGTCCGGGGTCTTGTCTCTAATGATCCGCATCTCCATACTCAGCGAAAACAACCGAACGAAGGTGTAGTGGAGCGGATGAAGCTTAAACATAGCAAAGATGTTATCAAACCGCAGGACGATCGTACCCCCGATGTCGCCATCCACAAAGCCCTTGCCCTCTGGCACCTTGGCCACGAAAACCGGGCATACCACATCATTCTCTCTGAGACGCCGCTTCTCCAAAGAAAGAACACCGTCGTGCAGACTCCGCATAGCACCGGTTGCAGCATTGAGCATATTTGCCGGTAGCATCGCCCTACCCGCCACATGCACCCTCCTCGAGATATCGTTAGGTAAAGGTGGCCCGTCCTGAGCACGGATCGTACTCGGTGCCGGCTGGCTCGCACCGGCACCCTTTTTAGTCTTCTGTTTCCGGCTCTTCTTCTTGATCTATTGTAATGGGATCGAGATCTGCTCATAGACCGCCTTCTTGAGCGTGTTGGGGCTGATAATATTTCGCACCTCAGCTATCTGAGGCTCGGTGAAGGCGGCAGCTGGAGGCGTCTCCTGAGAACTGAACGCCAGACGACGCCTGTTGCAACTGGGTTTCTCCGACGTACCAGCTAGATCGCGGTCATCTTGGTTGGGTCCTTAAGAAGGAGGCCCGCAGAACTCGTCATCGTACCCATGTTCGTCAAAGTACTTATGACGTTGGTAAATGTACCGTTGTCGTCGTCGTCCGGATCCTGTGCCATATGCATGTCCGGATCCTGTGCCATAGGGATGTCCGGCATGTCCGGTAGCATTGCGGCGTTCTTGCCATGGCTTGGCGCCGGCACGACTGGCAGTCTTGTCTGTGGGGTGGTGTCCCCCGGCCCCAAACGAATCTGGCTCTTCGGCCAAAGCAGGGGCCAACTTACGCAGGCGTTGAGGGTCATCTCATCTTCTTCGTCGGCCCCAGCGGGTCGAATCGGAGGTAAAAGCTCATCGCAGCCTGGCAGCACCCGAACCACTTCAACCCTATACATTGTGGGTGGCATCGGATTACCGTGGAACACGGGGTTGCCCGGTTGAACGATTCTGCCCTTGGCGACATCGACCAACTCGCCGCCCACGAAGTGCAGGAGAGTGCAAGGAACGTTGGCAGCGCCCTGCGAAAACATGTAGGGCGTCAGGGATGCCCAGTCAAAGGCAAGGAGATGAAGTCATCGGTCGAGAGGCTTAGTTACCGTGATGCTGTCGAGCTCGGCTAATGTTGAGGCATTGCCAACGGCGGGCGTGCAACTGACGAAGGGGCCGCTTGCTGGCGAGGTGCCGGCCGGCGTACACCCGAGTGCATTAAGCTCCAATGCCCGTGCCGGCGCCGGAGACACGAATACCACCTCCGCCGGAGACACCAATGGCGCCGCCGGAGACACCAATGGCGCCGCCTGCGCACTGTGCGAGTTGCTGGCCGTGAAGCTGGGAACCGAGGGAGGCCCCTGTTGGCCGCCCGCAATCCACGTCGCCAGCCCATGAATCAACGTAGGCACCATGGCGTTGAGCGTCGTTCCAAGTTGTTGTTGCACTTGCTCTTGGACAAGCTTCGGAATCCGCGCCACTTGTTCCTTGAGTGCTTCAACCTCGCGTGACTGGCTTTCCGAGCTGGTCTTTTTCTGTTTTCGCCCACCAGCGGTATAGTATGACGACCATTTTGTGGACAAGCCTTTGCCAGCCACATGACCAGCTGACGTCGGCTTATTGAGCTCATCCCTGTTTTTCATTACGTTCAGCGCCCTATTCAAAGGGGTGTCGAAAGGGGAGCTCTGAGACGACCCCGCGCTACTGCTTTCTTTGTCCTGCAGAAGGAACGTGAACGATTTTGAAATATTGGGGATTAATTAGAATGCAACCATATGGAGCTAATTACGCGGGGGTGTATTTCTTACCAGAACAAGCTCAAGCTCCTTGGTCTTCGGATACGTGGTAAGCTCCTTTGTTACCGGGTCCTCCTTGTACCTGGCCCTGAGAAAGTTCCTGGTCTGCTTGTCACTGTATTTCTCGAAGCGGGGCGGTAGGCCTTGCTCGGCACGCTCCGCGTCCTTGTCCCATACAGGCTCCGCCACTCTGTAACCGCCGGGACCGAGTTGGTGGACCCCTAAGTTCAACTGCCATAGTTCTTTCCCCCACAGACTTGATTCGGAGGTTGCGGGGCTCTGGCACTTGATCTTGAACTCCTTGTAGTCATCTTCACTCATCAAAGGATATTTCGCCTTGATCTTGTCATAACTATCACCTTTATCAATCATTGCCTTCATCGTGCTTCTCCAAGTAGATAGGGCCTTGCTCATCTTCGTGAGGGCGGCATTGTTCACTTTATTCCCTGAGAGGCGTGTGTTTGCAAACTCAGCGGGGAACTTGTATCGTTTGTGCAGCTTCGTGAAGAGGAGGCTGCGCAAATTCCCTCGGTCCTTATGCCTTAGGTTCTCGGTGTTGATCGAGACGGTGCTCCGGAGAATGCACCCAAGCTGAACAGAGTACCCCTTGACTACTTGTTTGGGCGCCGTCGGTTGCCCATCGGAGTTCACTTCAGTAAATTGCTCCCTGACGGTGGCGACCGCGCTCGGGCGCCGCCATCATCAGTGGTGGCATCCTCGGCGGCGCCATCAGTGGTGTCATCCCCGACGCCACTAGTGGTTTTGTAGTCAAGATCGGTGTCTTCCGCAGCGTCCTCATAGCGGTGAGGTTCTTCCTCCAACTCCTGGGACAGCTCCCAGAATGGCTTGCCGCCCGAACCACCGGCCTCATCGTTGTGGGCCATGTTTCGCTCTAAATAGGAAAAAAGTTTGGTTAAAAAGTTGCTTATTGTCAAGGAACAAGATCATGGTCTCATCATTTAGGGTTTGTCGACACCGAGGCATCCTAAAAGCTAAGCTGTTATCATTTAGGGTTTGTCGACGCCGAGGCACCCTAAAAGCCTAAGCGTACATCATTTAGGTTCTCATCGACACTGAGGCACCCTATAGAAGCCAAGTTAAGTTTTCATCATTTAGGGTTTATTGATGCCGAGGCACCCTAGGTTGGGCCTAATCACTTGGCACTAATCACTTGGCTCTATTGCCACCTATGTTGGGTTTATCATCTAGGGTTTATCGATGCTAAGGAGAATTCTAAGTTGGGCCTCATCACTTGGCTCTATTGCCACCTATGGTTTAATGCAGCAAGAATGGCGGGGCAGTTGATCCTACTTAACTAAGTACTAAGATACCCCGGCCCATGCATTAGTCGCAAGTACCCCATATGTCCTATTTTTAGCAAAGTCATGCTAAAATTCACGGAAAATTTCAGCATGACCTTTGCTGAAAATAGGACATATGGATACCTGTATTTGCCGGAACGGAAGTTAATCGACATTCCGGCAAACTCAAGGGCCTCTCGGGGTACCTGCAAATTCATCACGACACAATGGTCGGAGACAAAACCCAGCCACAGACCATATGGTCCTCTACTTTCATATGGACAAAAATCAGCTCAACTTATGTGAGCTTCCATTCCAGATATAATATGTCTCCCAACAAAAAATCATCAATAGTTTAGCAAGTCTGTACAAACACAGAAAGAATGACAAATGTATTTTACAGATCATGGCATTGTTTTTACTATATGCACCATGGCAAATTTCTTTTCTTTTTGCAACATGGAAAATTTCTTTTGCACCGGGCCATGGGAAATATAGTCTATGCATCATGAAAATTATAGTGTATGGATCATGGCATTTTTTATTCTACATTTTTATTCTATGGATCATGCCAGGAAATTATAGTCTATGCATTTTTTTTAATCTCTGGATCATTATCCAACAAAATTGCCATCTCCCATGGCAAATATAGCCTATGCATCATGGAATTTATACTGTATGGATCATGGCATTTTTTTTGTCTATAGGATTATTGTTTGTGTGCATACATGCAGAGTATCAGCTCAGAGGTCTCTGTTTAACAGTGATAAGTCAACGACAAGGAACATCAATCTTATAATAAAATCTCTTAGAACCTCATGAGAGTATGTACACATACAGATTTTGTTTACTAGCTTGGCACATGTCAAGTCTCACTTGCAGGTGCACATTTTTTTCTTTCAAAGCACACCTCTTTGTTTCAGCTATCTATATATCTTGTTCTATGTTGCATTTTTAATTCCTGATGTTAACAAGAGTGTTTGTCAAAAGGAAAAACAAAGTTCATGGCAGTGTAGCTAGCTTCTCATGCATCCCTCTTATCATCTAGCTAGCTAACTCTTGAATCCATGGAGGTCCAAGATTTTCTTTATAATTATTAGTAAATCATCGTATGAACAGATAAATCCTGAAAAAAATTATGAGTAGAGAGAAAAAGAAAGGAAAGAACAGTAGCAGTAGTACTACTACTAGCTAGCTAGCTAGCTGGTACTGATCTAGCTTCTGCATGCATTTCTCTGAATTTTGTGTGGAGTGGACTAGACAAGCATTTAGTAATGGAGCAGCTTTTGCAAACCAGGGGGGAGCACAAGGCTTTTGCAACCGAAAGAAAAAAAGCTGATGAGCATGTGTGTGCAGTGTATGTGCATGGAAATTAGTTCCTTTCCTTAATCTTTCTAATTGTCGTAGTTCACAAACTTCACAAGTTGACATATCACATAAAGATGTTTCTATACAATAGTAGAATTGGTAAACAGAGAGAAGAAGAGAGAGTTCATATTACCAACGTCCTGTTCAGTAGCGGAGGGAGTCGAGGCAACCGGAGGAACGGCTGGAGTAGCTGAAATTTACCAGGTAAATTGTTCAAGGTTTAGACTTGAAACTAAGTTTATCATGCTACAAGAATGTAAGTATCCCTTCCACATTCATGGACATCAATTATGTCTTCAGAGAATAGCATCCATGCATCCAGTGGCAACATCTTGCATACATGATCAGGAGTACATCAAAATCTATTGATTAGTTCTTGTGCTCATCCAGTAGCAACATCTTTCATACATGATCAGTAGTCATGTACCAAATTTTTATTTAAACTGAATTAGCAAATCACCAAGAGCTCTACTAGTTTCAGACTAGATTTACAGTAAATACACTAGAGTATTTGACCAGTAGTCATGTGAACTCTTTGAATTTGTAAACACTTCCAGACTTGAGCATTGAGAGTTCACAATTGCAAAAAATGTCCCTTGTTCCTGAACTTGTATTGTACTCCATTCATTCAAGCAGAAAGAAACAAACAAGGTCTGAAGAAGAATAAATCCATGATGCTTCCAGACTTGAGCATTGAGAGTTTCAGACTAGAACTCACCTTGATGGACGCGATCGCAGACGAGGTCGTAGACGGCGGCGGAGCAGAGACAAGGTCGCAGACACGGTCGTGGTGCTCCAGTGGACGCGGCTGCATCAATCGTTTGAATTGGCATTCAATCAAACACCTCACAGGCAAGAACAGAAGGTGGAGAAAGAGAAGAGAGGGGATCGAGCAGAGAGGGAGAGGGCAAGGAGGGAGGAGCAGAGAGGGAGAGGTGGGAAATGGAGGCGGGGGTGAGTTGGATGGGGTACCTGCAGTCGTAGAAGACGGGGGCGTCATCGGGGACGACGACGTCGACGCTGTGGATCTTGCCGCCACGGGAGGCGATGCAGTCAGAGATCCGGGACGGTGAACTGCGCGCAAAGGCCAGGGGAGTCGAGTCAGTCTAGGGGGAGGGAGCTTACGGGCAGAGGAGGAGGGGGCTTACGGGCGGCGGCGAGACGGTTGCGGGTCGGCGGCGGTCGTCGTCCTTCACCCCGTGCGGTCGTCGGCGGCGGGATGGTTGGGGGCCGCGGCGGGATGGTTGGGGGCCGCAGCGGCTTGCTGTCCGGTGGGCGGCGGAGGAGCTGCAGTGGTGGGGGCGCGGGGGCGCGGGGGCGGCGGCGTCGTGGGTCGTCGGGGCAGCGGCGCGCAGGGGCTGAGAGATGTGAGATGGGATCGGTCGGGGATTGGGGCCGAGATTTTAGTCGGGGGAGGTATAGCAATGGCGCACCACCCTCTGGTGCACCATTAGTAGTTTTTTTTCTGATAGCAATGGCGCACCCTTCTCTGGTGCGCCATTAGTAACTTTTTTTTCTGTCAGCAATGGCGCACCCTCCTCTAGTGCGCAATTAGTAACACAAGAACACCACAATATGAAATCACAGCCTGGCAGCGGCTGCACATACAATTGAGGCTGTGCTATATGATAGTTGTACTGGAGGAAATCAAGCACATGCATGTGGAGCAGCTGGACCTCAAAGAGTGGTGGCAAGTACATGGAGGAGGAGAGCTATTGAAGGTGTGTATAGGATAGAAAATTTGAGAAATCTATGGATGATTACATTACATCCTGTGTTCCTCTTTTAATTATCGAAAGAACAAATTCTCCTCCTACCAGAGATAATAATTGTAATCAAATACATACCTTCGCAAAAGAAAGGACCTCGGAGATGAGCCTCCTCGTTGATATCAGAACCTCAGATGTGGAGACGCATATTGAAAAACACATGGACGGACAGGTGAGATGGTGGCGAGCTGGTCATACCTAGCCTTGCGATAATGCGACCATGAAGAATACCATGATCAGGAGTACAGCAGCCAATTGTTTGTAGGAGAACGTAGCCTGCAAGATCAAACCATCACGCTTAAGGAGGGGCTGTGGAGCAGTATGACAGATAGATGAAGATAGAAGGATGCGTTTAAGGAGGGTCCAATTCGTGCCAAGAAAAGGGCAGAGGAAGACAATTCGTGCCATAAAAGCAACAGTTAAAATGGAATATCAACAATCCATGAAACCTCTAATGCAAATCAACATAAATAGTCAATGCGTCTTAGGTGCTTGTAGAGAAGTAGATACCACATACTTCTGACATCTCCCTCTCTCTCTCAGACCTGATGATCATGTCTTGTTATTGCTGACTACACACCATTCTCTCCGGCAAACAAATTTATCACAGAATCTGCGGGCGGTGAATAGACTCTCCTCCACATTTAATTTGTAGAAAAATAAATTGCTTCCTCTGATCTGGTCTGGTGGACATTTTTCGAGTATGTACCCAAAAAATACAGAAATATATAGCTTGAGACCACAATATCAGATATCATATGCTTCTCTGTTCAGTTGTACACGGAACAGAAGTTTCAAGATTATCTTAGAAAATTGAATGCTGCAATATGGAAACGTGGATCACCAGTACATCAATGAGAAAGGAGGTATCCCAAACACAATCAGTTAAGAACCGGATGCAGAGACTATGTTTATTGCATAATCTAAGAACCGGATGCAGCAACAGTTAATCGGGCCACTACTAATAGGAGTTGAGGAGGCGAGATGTCTCCTTGGACCATTGAGAATGGAGGTGCGGTCAAGACACACGTGAATACAGCCAGTACACAGATATGCATGTTGATGCTCGAGTATGGTGTTTCCCTGCTGGACCACTCATACATATGTTTGTGGAGTCATCAGTTGAAACTGGAATGGTTCATGGGTCAGAGCGATGATTCAGATCGTCAAACTGCTTCATCTATCCTTATAAACCATTAGAAAATAGATGGACTTAACATATAGCCTTCTGCTTGTCTATTTTTTCCATGGAGTTATTACAGGCATGTAGCTAATATGTTTTACTACCTGACGTTGAAGAAGGATTGGGAGATACAAAATTAAAAGATGGAGTCTCATGTCTCCTACATCATTTAGCTATCATTATTATTCGAGGATTACGTGCCTAGATTTCTGATTGTGCATGACTCCAAAAGGATCTGTTATATTGGCAGATGGCCAGATTAGGCGAGAGAGATGAAGGGGTGAAGCACTGGAACTTTAGCGATCAGGAAATTAAGTTGTCGCTGGCGAAATTTTCTTACTTCTCTATCCAATAAAGAGGAAGATGGGGGAGAGTCGCCATAGGCGTCTAACCTCTAATGAAGACTGATCCATTAGGATCAAAGTTGGGTTCTTCTCTGTCCTTCTCCTTCCTACGTCAAGCAGTCTCTGCATCGCTTACCCATTACCACACACTTGTCCATAAGTTCGGCTGCTAGGGTTTCCAATTCCCTGGCGCTGCAGGGCACTACTCCCTCTTCACCGATGTAGATCCCCCCTGGAGGTCGTTGTTGAGGCACTCGCTGAAGCACTCGACCACCCTAGGAGAGATGGATAGGAGGGCAGGACCAAATCTTCCTTGGGGCCATGAAAGAACAGGAGGAGTGGCATGGCGGCCATGACTACACGTGAGATATCGAGGATCAGGAGTGCAGGACGTGGGGAGGCAGTGTTTTTCTTTCGTAGCATGTATTTTTTTAAGGGTTGTTCACTTGGGAGGTGGGAAAAAGGGGCAGGACTCTGAGATACATCATCCGACGGTCATAAATAACTAATTAGGAAATCTAATGGACAGTTTTGTTTAATTTCTAGGATTAACGTGGTGAATCGTATGGTGCCTCCAATTAGTAAATATAAGATCTTTTTCATTATTTCTTGTTGCATCTAATAATTTGTTTTTTTATCAAATTTGTTTTTTTCATGAGGACTAGAACAGAAGGTATCATCAAATATCATCAATTTTTTTTTGAAAATATCATCAAATATGTTTTTTTATTTTTAATTGAAAATATCATCAAATTTGTTATTTAAAGATATCATCAAATTTCTTATTTGAAAATATCATCAAATTTGTTATTTAAAAATATCTTCAAAAAGTGGGGGAGGGTGCGGGTGTCGGCGGCGGCGGTGGAGCGGGGGTGGGTGCGGTGGGTCGTCGGCGGCGGTGGAGCGGGGGAGGGTGCGGTGGGTCGTCGGCGGCGGTGGAGCGGGGGAGGGTGCGGGGGGTCGTCGGCGGCGATGGAGCGGGGTGAGGTCGCGGGGGGTGCTCGGCGGCGAGGGGGATCTGGCGAGGGGGATAGCTATCGAGAGGGAGGGGGATCGAGATCGAGTGTCCTCATGAATATTCAATATTTTTTTCATATTGAATATGAAAAAATATCATCAAATTTGAAAAAATATTCATGAATTCAAAAAGTGTCCATGAAATTTAAAAATATTCATGATATCAAACAGTGCCCGAGAAATGAAGGCTACAATTTAAATACAATCGATCTTAGCTAGCTATCTGTTCACAATCTTCTTGCCCTTCTTTTTCCCAAATGGAGTTCTTCTGTGGAACGGACGTCCTTTAGGTAGGGTGGTCCTGCTTCTTCTTGTGGTGTGTGCTGCTACTTCATCGTCGTCGTCATGTTCGATCTTCGGGTCGCCGTACTTGTCGAAGTCTTGCTCATTGGCTACTCCATCCATTTCGATGATCTTCCTTTTGCCTCTCCTCACGACAACACGACTGGGCTTTGACGGGTCGGTAATGAAGAAGCATTGGTCCACTTGTGAAGCCAGTACCCATGGCTCATTTTTCGCGGTGACGTTTGCGCCCGCGGTCTTGGATTTGGCTTCGGGTATAACCATGGTGGTGAAATACCGGTGTTCTTTTAGGACGCTCTTGGCCCATATGACACGGAACATCGGGACCTTCTCTCCAGCGTAGCTCAGCTCCCAGATCTCCTCGATCCTTCCATAGTATCTGTCCTTGTCGTTACCGGTGTAGGATTCCATCGTTACCCCGGAGTTTTGATAACCATCGCTCTTCATGTCCTTGTCCTCGGTGTAGAATGTGTAGCCGTTGATATCGTACGCCTCATAGGTCATCAAGTTGTGCTCGGCGCCCTGTGACAAGGCGAATATGAGTTGTTCTTCCGCGGAAGAATCCTCATGTAAAGGGTACGACAGAAGCTTCTACTTGAACCAACGCGTGAAACATGAGTTGTGCTCTTTGATTATATCTCCGTCCGTCCTCTGTTGGCCTCGGTCATTGTACATCTTCTCAATAAAGGTTTTGTGCTCTACCACTCAAGGATCGACCACGTCTATGTGTTGTAGCGCGACTAGGTTTGCTCTTTCAAAGTCGGTGAGTCGACCCTCGAAGTCGACATGCATTTCGTGGCGACCCTCACGGTGACCCCATCCAGCGAGCCTGCCGAGGTGCCTGCTGACGGGCAGACCAACGGGGTTCTCGATGCCTAGATAATTCATGCAGTAGGAGATGCACTCTTCGGTCAGAAAGCCCCTGGCTATACTTCCCTCTAGACGTGACATGTTGCGAACGTATTCTTTCATGACACCATTCATCCTTTCGAACGGCATCATGCTGTGGAGGAACGTCGGCCCGAGTTGGATGATATCCTCCACGATATGGACCAACAGATGCACCATAACGTCGAAGAATGCGGGCGGGAACTGCATCTCAAGCTCGCATAGTATCACCACGATCTCTTCCTGTAGCCTTCTGAGTTGCCTCACGCCAACCGACTTCCGAGAGATGACGTCGAAAAAGTTGCATAGGCCAAATAGCGTTTCACGGACGTGCGCGTCCATGATCCCATGGATTGCAACTGGAAGTATCTACGTCATCAGCACGTGACAGTCGTGAGACTTCATCCCGCTAAACTTCTGCTTCGCTGGGTCTAGGTATCTACTTATCTTCCCTGCGTAACCGTAAGGAAGTTTTACTCCTACGAGGCAGGTGAAAAACTGCTCGATCTCCTCCTGACTTAGAGTGAAGCACGCGGGAGGGTAGTCATTTCCGGTCTTCTTGGCCTTTTTTCCTTTGCGACGACTTTATGTGTCCTGCTTCGCCTCATCATCATCATCATTAGCGTGAAGCTCCTGCCTGATGCCCATTGATTTCAAGTCTGCCCTTGCTTTCGGCCCATCTTTGGTCCTCTCTGGCATGTTGAGCAGGGTACCAAGCAGACTCTCGCACACGTTCTTCGTGATATGCATGGCATCAAGGCTGTGAGGCACACGGTGGATCTTCCAGTACGGCAAGTCCCAGAAAACAGACCTCGTTTTCCATACCTTAAGCAGCGGCTCTGGCGCCTTTCGCTTCTTTCCCGGCTCCGGCACCTTTTGCTTCTTTCCCGGCAGTGGGCAATCTTTCCAATTTTTCAACAACCCGTCTATTTCCTCGCCGCTCCTCGTATGCGGGCGTCTTCGGAGTTCGGTTTCACCATCGAACAGATCCTTGCGTTTCCTCCACGGGTCATCGTCGCAAAGCCACCTTCGATGTCCCATGAACACGGTTTTCGAAGACCCGGGATCTCTATCTAGCTGGCGATACGTTGTGTCATCCATGCACCTGACGCATCCAGAAAATCCGTGGACCACCTGCCCCGCGAGATATCCGTAACCGAGATAGTCGTGCACCGTCGTGAGCAGTGTGGCTCTCATAGGGAAATATTCTTTCTCCGCGGCATCCTACGTATTGGCTGGCGTTTTTCACAGTGTGTCTAGCTCCTCTTTCAGTAGCCCCAGATACAGATTGATGTCGTTCCCTGGTTGTTTCGGCCCTTCAATTAGCATACTCATGTGAATGTACTTCCTCTTCATGCACAACCAGGGGGGAAGGTTGTACATCCACACAAACACAGGCCAGGTGCTATGTGTGCTTCTCTGGCTGCCAAACGGATTGACTCCATCAGTGCTCCCGCCCAGCAGGATGTTCCTTGGATCCTTCCCAAATTCTGGGTGTTCGAAGTTCAACGCTTGCCACTGGCTCCCATCCTTAGGGTGACTCAGCATCTTATCTTTTTTATTTATCTCCGGATCATTTGCGTCATCTTCTCGCTTCTTCTCCTCCCTATCTGCGTGCCAACGCAGGAGCTTTGCTACCTTAGGGTCCGCGAAATACCGCTGCAGACGAGGAGTGATTGGAAAGACCACACCACTTTTCGAGGAGCTTTCTTCCTCTTCTTGTATCGAGTGACGCCGCACACCGGACATACGGTAGACTCCGCGTGCTCGCCCCGATAAATGATGCAATTTTTCACGCACACATGGTATTTCACGTGCGGTAAATCCAGAGGACACACGACTTTCTTCGCCTCCTCGAAACTGGTCGGGCACTTGTTCCCCTTGGGAAGACGTTTGTGCCAGAATGACATGTTCTCGTCGAAGCATGCGTCGGTCATTTTGTGTTTTACCTTCATCTCCAAAGCCATGAGCGTTACTTTCAAGTGGGTATCCTCGGGTCTGCATCCTTCATACAATGGAGTAACCGCGTCTATCTCCAGTTGATCCAGCCTGGCTTTCTCTCGGGCGGCAGCTCTTGCGTCATCCGTCTGCTTGAGAAGCAGCTCTTGAATATGAGGGTCCTGCACCCAGCCCATCGATGGTCCATCGTCGTCTGCTCCTCCGGCATCTTCATCTTCATGATCATGCCCTTCGTCTGCTCCGGCATCTTCCTCATCATCATGTCCGGCATCTTCTACATGATGACTGTGTACAGCATCACCGTCATGATCATGTCCTGGAGATTCTTCGTCTTCTCGCCCGCCCGAGCCGCGGTGGTTGTCTTGCTGCCCTTCCTCATTTCTTGCCCGGCCCCCATGGACGACTTCATAGTCATCTTCATCACCTTGCCACCGATAGCCATCCCTGAAACAACGCAAGAGCAGGTGGTCCCGCACCTGCCCGGAATCCGGGTCCGCAATAAGGCTCTTCAGCTTGCATCTTCGACAAGGACATCTTATCTCCGTCTCGTTCTTTTGAAGCATCTCGGCCTTCGCGGAGCTCAAAAACCTATTCACGATGCCTTCGGTCATCGTGCGGACCATGGTCGCCTGCGGGGTAGAGCAAAACGATATTTTAGAACCAAGAAAAAATTTGGCATGACTTTCCCTAAAAAGAGGAACAAAAAGAATGCATAGTGCCAAAATTATCGCCGAAACGGAAATGAATCAACATTCCGGCAAAATATTGGCAACTATCGCATTTCAAATACCGGTACCTGCAAACACAAACATATATGCAACACCACAAACATACATAGATCTAGCTAGGCCACAAAAAGTGCATGTGCATGTTGTTGGAGCGAGCTAGGGAGAAAAAAAGTAGATCTACAACATGAAGATAGCTTTCCCCTTACTTACCTATCAAAAAAAGGTAATTTCACCACTTAATTTTGATGAATCTATGGTGCAAATGAGGTGAGGAGGAGGAGGCAGCCGACAAGCTTAGAGAAGGAGGTGGGGGGAATGAAGTGGGGAAAGTGAGTGTGTAGGTGTGGCTATCCAAAAATATCTAGCTGGTCCCAGGTTACTAATGGCGCACCACACAGCCATGCGCCATTAGTAACCCAACATACTAATGGCGCACCACACTGACATGCGCCATTAGTAGTTTTGCAAAAAAGTAAAAAAATAATTTTTATACTAATGGCGCACCGTGGCACAGTGCGCCATTACTAGTTTAAACTAGTAATGGCGCACTATGCAACGGTGCGCCATTAGTAGTTTTGCACAAAAGTAAAAAAAACAAAAAATACAGTAGTGGCGCACTATGTCGCTAGTGCGCCATTAATAGTTCTAACTACTAATGGCGCACTTTGCTTGGATGCGCCATTAGTATGTTTGAAAAAAATGAAAACAAACATTTTGTTACTAGTGGCGCACCTTGTGCCTGGTGCGCCATTAGTGTCTTCCACACTAATAGCGCATCTCCACATGGTGCGCCATTAGTATATAGTAGTGGCGCACCACTTCTCTGGTGCGCCATTAGTGTCAATTTTATCTTTAGCCCTTTTCCTTACTGTTCATCCAGCCCTCCACACCACGGGGTCCTGTTCAACCACCACTCCACGGGCACCCCTCCACCGTCTACTGTTCATCCAGCCCTCCACTACACCACGGGGTCCTGTTCATCCAGAGGCAACGTCACCGCTCACTGTTCATCCAAACCCCCCCGCAACGCTCACTGTTCATCCCAGAGGCAGCATCGATCGGCTTCAGTTAGCAGCAGTAGCGAAGGAATCGCTCGATTGGGTTCAGTTAACAGCCATCGATCGATCGCTCGGGTTCAGTAACGCGTAGCCTGCAGTGCAATCGCTCGGGTTCAGTTAGAGCCCAATGCCTCGCTCGGGTTCAGTTAGAGCCAACGCCTCGCACACACGGGCGTACATGTACGAGAGAAACGTGCATCGCTCGGCCCCCAACCTCCCACCGTAACCGGGAACTCCCCGAAATTTTCCTCCCCCTCGCTTCTACCACGGTTTTTTCCGTCATGGACGGCCCAAAGAATGTCATGCAGCTGCGTCTCCGGCCCTCCCAAGACGAAAAACCCATTTT
The DNA here is from genome assembly GCF_056163025.1 of Triticum urartu. NCBI lineage: Eukaryota > Viridiplantae > Streptophyta > Magnoliopsida > Poales > Poaceae > Triticum > Triticum urartu. The sequence continues at coordinate 27,527,742 of NC_141873.1, forward strand.
CTGTCATGATTTTTTGTCATAGAAGTAGGAGCCCACCACATCTATGATGATACCGGTTTTTGTCCCAATTATCGTCATAGAAGTGTCATATGTATGACAGAAAAAAAATTCGTTCAGCCCAAAATGTCATGGATGTGTCTTTTTTTTGTAGTGGATAGCTACTAGACCAGATTCTCACAATTGCGCCCCTACCTGGCGCGCCAAAGATGTCGGGGAAACGGCACCTATGGGATCACAAGAATCCCTACTACGGTTGCCGGGGCGCAGGGTTGCGAGAAGAGCAGGATTAGTAACTAGCACGAGGATCATTTACCCAGGTTCGGGCCGCGAGGATGCGTAAAACCCTAGTCCTGCTTTGGTGGTTGTATTCCAGAGAGTTCTTGAGCTCTCGAACTAGCTGTGGCAAGTGTGCGGTTCCAAAGAGCCGAATCCTTCTCAAGTATGCCATGGGCCTCCTTTTATAGTCGAAAGGGGCGCCACTGTGGCACACAGGAGGTGGAAAGGTGCATAGTGCTATGAGCTTATTGCTTGTATTATAGGACAAGACACATTTAATGCGTAGCTTAGGTGTCCTCTTGCTTTATTGCGGACGGGGGCGAGGCCCGTCCCGTCCGTCGCCGCTCGTCCTTGCTTTGACACGCGCCCTGGCTAGCGACGCATGTGGTGCCACGTAGGTAGGCAGGCAGCGGAGGTGGCGCCGTGGTGGAGCCTCTACGAAGATCTGCATGCCGCCACACAGGCGCTTGATGAGTTGGCCTGGGAGCTGCTTGTTGCCACGCAGGTACCTGCCCAACTGGTTGGGCTGGCAGCTACATCTGAATGGCGGTAGAGACTTGTTTGGTGCGGGACTGGTAGTGGCCCTGCTGGCGTCCTTGGTGAGGGCCTTTCCGGGTTTTGCCGTGGCGTGCTGTCGTCCCCGGCAAGGACCTTGATGGGGGTCTATTGGCCTTCCTCGGCAAGGATCCTGCCAAGGATCGTCGCCTTCTAATCCTCATCTGATCTTGAGTGTTCCTTCTCTTCACAAAGATCTGCATGCCACCATGGAGGTGCCTCCCGAGCCCCGGCCCAACGTGGTGTTGGAGACCCTGGGCTCAAGGGTGTCTCGCTCTGTTGGTGTGGGGCGAGCTGCCCCGGCAAGGGTCTTGCCGGGGGAACCTGCTTCGTCCCTTTGCTCTTTGTGGTTGTCTTGCGGGGGCCGCTGAGGCTGCCCCTGCAAGGGTCTTGGCGTTGCTCTGGTTATCTTGGTCTTCGGTCTTACCTTGGCTCACCTCCCCTGCTCTGCTTGGTGTGACCGTGGGCGCGGCTCCGACTGCCCGTGCACAGGTAAAGGGGTACAAAAGTAAAGTGTGCCCCTCCTTTTGTACACCGACACCGAGCCTCCACCTCCTGCAACATCTCCGACTACAACTCCAAAGTCCACATCCCCATCTTTGTTGAAGATATAGACTGTCTGCGTCAGATTGCCTTATTGCTGGAGCATTCTGATCATCAGGAGGATGTGTACAGAGTCGTCAAGTAATGCCATCGCTGCTGGACCATCCCCCTCAACAGGATGAAAGAGCAGAGCTTCTTGGAGCTTGTCGCTCGAGTATGAAGCCGTGAGACTGAGCGTGGTCGAAGGAGGGCCGCCGGTGAGGCGCAATCCTCCTTTCTCTTCAAATCCATGGGAGTTTACTTATGTGCTCCTCATGTATTATCGCTTGACCGCGACGATGCAACCCTCTTCAGCTCTGCTAGCAAGAAAACAACCCTCGTCCTGCTAGCCACCAGAAAATAACACTTGTCATGTGGCCCTCACATTAGTGACATGACGGTACTTACGGGCCATACTTCCATTTGAGACGACTTGAGGTGAGACGAGCAATGGGCCATACTCCCGTTTGAGATGGAAAGAAGTACAGTTTTAGTCTAATTATCATTGATCTTTAACTTCAAAAGTTAGGCACTAAGACTCCGTGACATGCATGTGTGATGGAATGAGTGGATACACGTAGAAAGTAGTGTTTCATCGTTTTTCTTGAGAGATGGCTAGCATCTTGCTATAACTAAGCTAATCTTCCAAAGGTAAAATATAGGACATAACATAGATCTGATAATATGCATAGATTGGATTGTATTATTGTGCCTATGATGCTATTATTTATGGTTAATATGATTTCCCACACCTTGTACATTATAATATCTCGCTTATATATATAATTTGTAGGAGTAGTTGGTGCTCATTTTATTGTACGTAGGTCCTCCTTATTTAAATATACCACATATATGGAATATATAGATAGACCCAAATGTATATATAGATAGGTATAGTTATCTGGGTAAAAAGAAAAGTACATGATGAGATGATAAAGTAATAGCTTTGCATTACTATGTACGGCATACTTGTTTCGAAATTTGTGAAGTAATCAGCCAAAGGTAATCATGAATATACTATGGTGAAGTCAAGAAAGTATGTCAACTACAGCGTAATTAAAGTCTACATGATTACACACAGAACAGTCTCGGAAACTCCTACGGATGAATTTAAATCTCTACTCCTAATGAGAGAGTTCGTATGTCGTTTCATTGGTACGCAGCCCCTATCCATCGGAGGACACCTCCCCTCATTGACCCCCTCCTACGGATTCTGTTTTCTATTTGTTGATTTCTTTCCTAACGTTCCCATATGAATCAATCGTCCATCTCCAATTTTCTACTACAAATCATAACTTTCCTTCTACTCATCGCACCCCACCGCCATTGTCCGCTCAGCTGCATGGCGGTGGAAAACCTATCCCCTTCCGGTCCTCTCATTCCTCTCTCTTGAAACATTGACGATGGGCGAAGTCATCGTTGGTGGTAGCGGTGAATCAGGTAGAGCCCCTCTCTCTCCCAAGGCCTGCCCCTCTCATCCTCTCCCTCGAGTGGCAAGACCCCATGGTGGCGGAGCCATGATGGCCCGGGCGTTGGTGCGCTAGTGTGGCTGTCGAGTGGTGGCTGGAGGACGCGCCCATCCTCTTTCGGAGCAGCAGAAGGCAACTAAGTCGGCACCGGAGCAAGAAAGCAGAGTAGATGAAGCACCGGGGTAGCCTGAGGTGGCTCGGTGCACCTCCAAGTGTCTCAACAGCTGCATCCTTGGTGGAGCTGGCATGCCCGACGTCATCAAGCCCTTCAACTTCCGAAGGTAGTTAGACCCTGAAACCCTTGCCCTCGCATCGCTCCCTCCCCGGGGTGACACGGGCGGTGGCTACGACCCCCTCGACTAGCCCCATCCCCACCTTCCTCCCCTCGCCGTCGCCGGTGAGATCCGTCGGGCGAAGCCCGCGCGGATCCGGCGGCGGCAGGCCATGCTCTTCCCGTTGGATTCAGGCGTTCGCGGGTAGGGGAGCTCGTGCCGGTGGCCTTCGGATGGCGGCCGGCGTTCATGCTTCGCGTCGGCTGCAGGGTGGAGGTGCTGCCGGGATGCGGCGGTGGCGTGCTAGTGGCTAATCGTGGTGTGGTGGCGGGGTTCGTGCAGGCCCGACCTGGGCTCGGCCGGCCTGCTGCTCTCGTGCATGATCACGGCTCATGGCGCCGCTGTGGTTGGCCGTGTTCCGCAACAGCGGTCCTCTGCCGGCCGGTTTCTCGTTGGCGTCTCCAGCTTCTGTGCTCGTGCACTGGCCACGGTGTGGAGGCACTTGATGCTGTGGTGGTTTGGCCCTAATGTTCTTCATCCGCCAAATCGTCTTTCTTCTGGACTTCAACCTCTTCAATCTGGCTGCAGACTAGTTCCGGTTTTTCCGTCAGAGATCTACACAGATTAGCGTGTGTCGCCCCAAAGTATCTAGGTCGGAAAGGTCCGGTCGAGCGCGCTCATATTATCAGCTGGCACGGCTTCAAGTGGGCGCGACGCGAAGCTTCGCTTTCTTATCGGAGTCATGGGACATGTCTAAGTCAAGATTTCCAATGCATTGCTAAAGGTGAAAAAAGTCTTGGCGGCTGCGATTGGAGGTCTTGAAGCATTGGTGAAAGGTATATTGGATGCAATGAAGACTGTGTGCTAGGTGTATCGTGACTTGCAGCAGCGGCCTTGGCAAGCGGGGGGCGGCAGCACTAGAGGACGACAATTTTGATGGTGCTCCTCGAGTACCGAGTCTCGATTCCCAGGGTGAAAACCCAAGGTCTGGCCTTTATTGGTTGTACCGGGTAATGACCTTGTTGAAGACATTGTTATTGGGTGAATTCGGACTTTCTCCAGGGTGAAAACCCAAGATCTTTGATTGGGCAATGACAATGCTTGTGCATTGTTTCCTTCTTGGTGGCGTTGCTTTGGAGAGCCTCTTTTGTAATCCTGGTGTTGTCTTCGGTGGTGGTTAGAGTGCTACTGTTGTTAGTGATTGATCAATGTGGCGGTGCTTTTTTCTTTTTTCTTTTTTGGCTGTGTATCCTTGGTGTCTTTGGACATCTTGTTGGTACAGAGGCCGGGTGTAATTGGTATCTTCGCTATATTAATATATTCCCTTTCTTGAAAAGAAGGCAGTTAGACCAAAGGATGAGTCATCGATGGATGGATTAGATATATGTCCAGCCATTCATTATCCCCGTGCTTGTTCTAGAGGATCAACTACTGTATTTGACTGACGACATATAGATATTTTTTGATGGAATTGCACATCCAGACCCCTCATGGTGTTCAGGGATGGTTTCCGCAGCTGGCAGTACCAGTACATACGTGATGCAGAGCAGTTCGGACCATAGAATTCTTCTACTCGATTCAGAACAGCATGAACGTAATGTGTCTGTCTGTACTTACAGTTTATTCATCCAAATAGATTTGCAAACAATTTGCTTTTCCATCATGGTCATTTCTTGTTGGCATTAGAAGATATCTCTGTTTCACATTATCACTTTCAATATGGATTATTCTTCAAACTGGCAAATGCCACATCATTGCTTACGATTCTGCCTGTTGTAAGAGAGTAGTATTCTTCCATCTCCAATCAGGAATAGCTGCAAACTAAGCGTGTCAGTTAGAAGAGAAGTTAGAGCTGGTGGGAGTGGTGCCAACAGTTTCCACATATATATCTTCTCATTTTTCATATTTTGTTATTCAATTCAGTTAAAACTATTAGCTTACTGGTTGCAGTATAACTATTTCTAGAATTTACATTTGATTTGCGTGCCTATTGATTTAACTTCTTGAGAGAAAAATTTAATCTATGATGTTCGAATTTTAGTGGGGACGGATCTTGATTTTTGAAAGCACTGCCTGGAAGGTAGCTCTAAATAAATCTTCTATAAAATCGAGATATTTTGTTGTTAAATTTTGTATTTTTAGAAGGAGATACCGTTCGTTGTTTTTTTATTTACAACGGTACATGTTCAGTTATGTATTCTTATATCACGTATAGAGTTTTAGATATGAAGCAAACAGTTCAAGGTATTTCGGATTTGTAGAGCTTAATCTGTGAGGTGTCATGTTTTCTAATGGCACTGTTTATTGTATAATTTAAGATATAACTCGTTATAATCATGTTAAGTCATATTTATACATTTGAAAACCAACATGTGTAGTGATCTACTCAGCGACTCTCCTAAAATTGAAATTTCTTGCTAATTATAGCTGCATGCGAGAATTGATTTTCAATCTGGTAGCTATTAGTATCATTTGGAAGGGAGATTACTTTGCTTCAAGGTACATGATGTTTTGATCTTCGTTTTTATTGCTTTCTTATATGCGACTGAATATTTTTGACATTGGCTTACATCCTTTCCTTTCATTCTCAGTGAAGAAAGGAAGCCTTGTGCCAAGTACAAACAGAACTCTCGCTGTTTCTTGAGTTCACCGTACCGAAGACGTGTCCAAGGTAATCACAATCGATTGGGGATACCCTTACGTGCAATTAGATTACAACACATTTTTTATCATGACAGTTGAAAAGCACTCAAATTTATGTGCTAAAAGTAGGTCAATGGTGTTTGCCTGAATGAGTGCCCACAATCTCCAGTACAGGTGTGATGCTAATCTGAAGGTGTTTGTTTTAGTCTAAAGGCCATCCAGATCCTTCTCCTGTTGAAAGTGTGTTAAGTCAACTAGAGGGGTGATGAATAGGCGATTTTTATGAATTCTTCACTAAGGAATTTCTGGGTGAGGAAATTCCTAAGCGAAGAACTACTTGCAGGAGGAATAAGTACTCAGATGTATACATGACATAACATAAACAAGGACATCATGATGAAATGAAAACAGACACAGAGTACAGGAAGCGTAAGCACAGGATAAAACAGGATGAAGACAAACAGACTGAAGAAATTGAGAAAGTCTTCAGTCAAAGTCTTCAAACAAATATGAACAAGCACACACCACAGTAATGAGGAAATGAAAGAGTTGAGGAAATAGAACCACTAGGCTCGGTGAAGACAGTGATTTGGTAGACCAGTTCCAACTGCTGTGACAGTTGTACGTCTGGTTAGGGCGGCTGGGTATTTAAATCCGAGGACACATGGTCCCGGACACCCAGTCCTGAACACACAGTCCAGGACACTTAGTCCTCACTGTATTCCCCTTGAGCTAAGGTCACACAGACCTCGCCCAATCACTCGTGGTAAGTCTTTAGGTGACTTCCAAACCTTCACAAACTCGGTCACTCGGCGATCCACATGGATGCTCTAGACCATGACGCCTAACCGTCTGGAAGATGCACAGTCTTCAAAGGTAACAAGCGTCGGATCCACGAAGGATCAATCTCTTCAGTGATGCTCAATCACTTTGGGTTTGTACGTGTTTGGGTTTGGGTTTTCCTCACTTGATGATTTTCGCTCAAAGTCCTCGAAGGATGGGATGCTCTCAAATGACAAGTGTCAGTTTCTCTCGGAGCAGCCAACCAGCTAGTGGTTGTAGGGGGCGGCTATTTATAGCCTAGAGAGCAGCCCGACATGATAAGACATAAATGCCCTTCAATGATATGACCGTTAGGTGGATACGATATTTTGGGACAGCTGGCTCGTAGCACAGCAATGGTCGGAAATTTGACTATCAAATTCCTCAGGGCTATCCTGTTCCTCACTTGTAGGCAATCCGCATTGGCGAATTCCTAACTCCTCAATCAGGACAAATTCCTCAGAGACCAGAAGAACTTCGACTCTGTCATTGAAGAAATTGACTAAACTGTATGAGATTTCCAATGGCTTCACTCGAAGGGACTGGTAGGTGTGGGATTTTGAGTTGAGCATCACTTGGAAATTTTTCCTTAGTATTTCCTTGACCCCCTTTAACAGTACGGTGTTTCCTATGACTCAAGAAGGAGAAAATGAAACTACGAAAACAAAAGTCTTCACGTGTCATGTTCCTCGAATGAATACCAAGTCTTCAAGGTCACACCAATTTCTTCACTTTCAAAGTCTTCAGAAATCCAAAGTCTTTAGTCGAAGAACTTCATTTTTAGGGGTCGACTTTCTCTGTAAATATCAAACTCCTCATAGACTTATGGACATGTGTACACTCACAAACGCATCAGTCCCTTAACCTATAAGTCTTCAATACACCAAAATCACTAAGGGGCACTAGATGCACTTACAATCTCCCCCTTTTTGGTGATTGATGACAATATAGGTTAAGTTTCAACAGGGATAAACATATGAAGTGTAAATACTGATGTTGAGGAATTTGATTGCAAGATATAGAATAAATCCCCGTGAAGATGTGCATAGTGAGGAATTTGCTTTTGAAGCAATGCACACTTGAAGAGTAGAATCATGGAGATCTCCCCCTATATCTTGTAATTCATACATGCATTTTACTTATACTGTGAAGACTTTGAAATGCATGATGAAATATGGTGACTGATGTAATTCAGCATGCATGCATTAACATATATGAGGAATAAGCATGCAGAAGAACACATCAAAAGTATCAGACCACCATAGGGTTTAAGTTTACAACTCGATTCAGCAAAGACTTCAAAAGAACGAGAGTTGTAACTTAGCAAAAAAAATGCCCATATAGGTAAACCTACTTGAAGACTAACTCAAATTTCTCCCCCTTTGTCATCGAATGACCAAAGGGATCAATAAATGAGGACTAACGCCCCTGAAGAATATCATGTGGATGGAGGAGCGCCAGCGTTGTTGGGGTCGGTTGTTGTAGTAGGGCCTGCCGCAGTGTCGTCCAAGTCTTCATGCTCGTCCGTGTTGCGCGATGAAGAATATGAGTTGGCCACCAAGGAGGGAACTTTGACCTTCTTTAATTTCTTCGATGGTGGTTGAGACCAGTCAAAGTCCTGCTTGAGACCCATTTGCTTCAGATCTTCTTCACCATACAGATGTGACAGAACATCTTAGGTGCGACCGAAGACTTTGTGGAGGTAGTAATGGTTTTTCTTCACTACATTGTGTGTAGCAGTCACGTTGTGAAGAATAGAACCAAACTGACGCTTAACCCATTTGTGGTTGCGATCGACCTTCTGGTGAAGACTAAGGAGAATCTCACGATCAGTCATCACCCTTGGAGTTGTGCCTTGATGATTTTGCTTTGAAGCATTTGCGGCAGAGTCATGAGTGGCAGAGTCATCATTGGTGGAGTAAGATGCAGCTTTGCGGAACTGACCATCCAATGGATGAGTGCCTTCATCAAGAACAGCAGTGGCCTTGCCATTTTCATCAGCTGAGGAAAATGTCCATTTGAGGACTTCAATGGGGGGCAAGTAGCTGAGATGATAGTGAAAATCAGCCTTGTAGTTGAGTGAAGACCTTGTTATGAGAAATCTCATAATCCAAGGAGCACAAGGCTTCAACTCAAACGGAGAGGGTGCAACATTTTCCAGGGATCCTTTGGCTTGGGCTGAGGTGTATCAGTTAATTGCATCACAACCTCAGGAATCACAATCTCAGGATCCACATGCTGAGGAATTTTAGGTTCTTCTTAAGTGGCAGCCAGGGTCTTCAATCCTTCAGCAGCAATTTCATCAGCACTAGTGGCTGGAATCTCATCATGAATAGACGAAGTGGGGTGTGGTTCTTCAGATCCCATTTGAACTTCAGTATTCACTGGGGATTGTTGTTGCAGAGGAGTGAACAAAGGAGAATTGGGGTGCTGACTTTCCCAAAAGTCATCGTTCATCACAGGCGTTGTGCACCCAATGTCCACATCCTCATCTTCATCATTCATTTCTTCAACGTCTGCGTCTTCAGCAGTGAAATGAGGCATGGGCGATGAGACAATTGGGGTTGAAGGGATGGCATCCACTTCAATTTCTTCATCCAACTGCTCTAAAGAAGCAACAGAAAGAATATCTTCATCGGATCCGCTTGGGATCACGTATTCTTCATTGAAAGGAATGAGTTCCTTTGATGGCATGCTTGAGACTGGAACAACATCAATAGGATTCTCAAAAGAGCTTGTCAATTTCTTCATCTTCTTCGGAGCTGAAGATTTTGATGAAGTTGATGCTTTCCTTTTCTTCACAGCTGCACGCTCTTCAGCCTTGGTCTTCTTCACATCTGATGCAGAAGGAAGAATTGGACTTGTATAGGTGCAGGAGGAGAAGAGGAAATTGGTTCAATTACTTCAGGCACAACCGATGAAGTTGCCCTGGAATTTTCAGTTTCTGCAGGCACAATGGTTGAAGTTTCAGCTGGCATGACTATTTCTTCAGGCGCAACACTAGTGGTTGCCCTGGCAGAGTCATCAGCAGGTGGAATGCAATCATCAGCCCCGACACTAGTAATTTCATCAACAGCCTGATTTTCATCAGCGGTGCTGGCATGTTCTTCTGTAGGCCGAGCACATGCCTTGGCCTGAGGAATTTCTTTTTGGGTTGGGGTTGCAACATTGGTAGAGAACTTCTCAGCTATCTTCACAAATCTGACCTTGGCTCCAAGCCAGTCAGCATAGTATCGATCAAATTCAGCACTCAGTTGCTGTTGGAAATATGCCCTAGAGGCAATAATAAAAGCATTATTATTATATTTCCTTGTTCATGATAATTGTCTTTATTCATGCTATAATTGTGTTATCCGGAAATCATAATACATGTGTGAATAACAGACACCAACATGTCCCTAGTAAGCCTCTAGTTGACTAGCTCGTTGATCAACAGATAGTCATGGTTTCCTGACTATGGACATTGGATGTCATTGATAACGAGATCACATCATTAGGAGAATGATGTGATGGACAAGACCCAACCCTAAACATAGCACAAGATCGTATAGTTCGTTTGCTAGAGTGTTTCCAATGTCAAGTATCTTTTCCTTAGACCATGAGATCGTGTAACTCCCGGATACCGTAGGAGTGCTTTGGGTATACCAAACGTCACAACGTAACTGGGTGACTATAAAGGTAGACTACGGGTATCTCCAAAAGTATCTGTTGGGTTGACACGGATCAAGACTGGGATTTGTCACTCTGTATGACGGAGAGGTATCACTGGGCCCACTCGGTAATGCATCATCATAATGAGCTCAAAGTGACCAAGTGTTTGGTCACGGGATCATGCATTACGGTACGAGTAAAGTGACTTGCCGGTAATGAGATTGAACGAGGTATTGGGAAACCGACGATCGAATCTCGGGCAAGTAACATACCGACTGGCAAAGGGAATTGTATACGGGGTTGTTTGAATCCTCGACATAGTGGTTCATCCGATGAGATCATCGTGGAGCATGTGGGAGCCAACATGGGTATCCAGATCCCGCTGTTGGTTATTGACCGGAGAGTCGTCTCGGTCATGTCTGCATGTCTCCCGAACCCGTAGGGTCTACACACTTAAGGTTCTGTGACGCTAGGGTTGTAAAGATATGTATATGCAATAACCCGAATGTTGTTTGGAGTCCCGGATGAGATCCCGGACGTCACGAGGAGTTTCGGAATAGTCCGGAGGTAAAGAATTATATATAGGAAGTGCTGTTTCGGCCATTGGGACAAGTCTCGGGGTCATCGGTATTGTACCGGGACCACCGGAAGGGTCCCGGGGGTCCACCGGGTGGGGCCACCCATCCCGGAGGGCCCCATGGGCCAAAGTGGGGAGGGGAACCAGCTCATAGTTGGCTGGTGCGCCCCCCTAGGCCCACCCCATGCGCCTAGGGTTGAAACCCTAGGGGTGGGGGGCGCCCCACCTTGGCTTGGGGGCCACTCCAGCCCTGGCCGCCGGCCCCCCCCTAGGAGATCCAATCTCCTAGGGCCGGCGCCCCCCCTAGGGGAGCCTATATAATGGGGGGGGGAGGGGGCAACCAACCTTGAGCCTTGGCGCCTCCCTCTCCCCTGTTACACCTCTCTTTCTCGTAGTATAGGCGAAACCCTGCTACTGTGACGCCCTGCATCCACCACCACGCCGTCGTGCTGCTGGATCTTCATCAACCTCTCCTTCCCCCTTGCTGGATCAAGAAGGAGGAGACGTGACGCTGACCGTACGTGTGTTGAACGCGGTGGTGCCGTCCGTTCGGCGCTAGGGTCTCCGGTGATTTGGATCACGTTGTGTACGACTTCCTCATCCCCGTTCTTTGAACGCTTCCGCGCGTGATCTACAAAGGTATGTAGATGCAATCCGATCACTCGTTGCTGGATGAACTCATAGATGGATCTTGGTGAAACCGTAGGAAATTTTTTGTTTTCTGCAACGTTCCCCAACAGTGGCATCATGAGCTAGGTCTATGCGTAGTTCTTCTTGCGCGAGTGGAACACAATTTGTTGTGGGCGTAGATGTTGTCAACTTTCTTGCCGCTACTAGTCTTATCTTGCTTCAACGGTATTGTGGGATGAAGCGGCCCGGACCAAGTTTACACGTACGCTTACGTGAGACAGGTTCCACCAACTGACATGCACTAGTTGCATAAGGTGGCTGGCGGGTGTCGGTCTCTCCCACTTTAGTTGGAGCGGATTCGATGAAAAGGGTCCTTATGATGGGTAAATAGAAGTTGACAAATCACGTTGTGGCTTTCACGTAGGTAAGAAAACGTTCTTGCTAGAACCCTATTTCAGCCACGTAAAACTTGCAACAACAATTAGAGGACGTCTAACTTGTTTTTGCAGCAAGTGCTTTGTGATATGATATGGCCAAAGTTGTGATGAATGATGAATGACATATATGTGATGTATGAGATGTTCATGCTATTGTAATAGGAATCACGACTTGCATGTCGATGAGTATGACAACCGGCAGGAGCCATAGGAGTTGTCTTTATTTTTTGTATGACCTGCGTGTTATTGAGAAACGCCATGTAAATTACTTTACTTTATTGCTAAACACGTTAGCCATAGTAGTAGAAGTAATAGTTGGCGAGCAACTTCATGGAGACACGATGATGGAGATCATGATGATGGAGATCATGGTGTCATGCCGGTGACAAGATGATCATGGAGCCCCAAGATGGAGATCAAAGGAGCTATGTGATATTGGCCATATCATGTCACTATTATTATTTGATTGCATGTGATGTTTATCATGTTTTGTACATCTTGTTTACTTAGAACGACGGTAGTAAATAAGATGATCCCTCATAATAATTTCAAGAAAGTGTTTCCCCTAACTGTGCACCGTTGTGATAGTTCGTTGTTTCAAAGCACCACGTGATGATCGGTTGTTTGATTCAGACGTTCACATACAACATGTGTAAGACAGATTTACACATGCAAACACTTAGGTTGACTTGACGAGCCTAGCATGTACAGACATGGCCTCGGAACACAGAAGACCGAAAGGTCGAGCATGAGTCGTATAGAAGATACGATCAACATGAAGATGTTCACCGATGTTGACCAGACCGTCTCACGTGATGACCGGACACGGCCTAGTCAACTCGGATCATGTTATACTTAGATGACTAGAAGAGGGATGTCTATCTAAGTGGGAGTTCATTGAATAATTTGATTAGATGAACTTAATTATCATGAACTTAGTCTAAAATCTTTACAATATGTCTTGTAGATCAAATGGCCAACGTTGTCCTCAACTTCAACGCGTTCCTAGAGAAAACCAAGCTGAAAGACGATGGCAGCAACTATACGGACTGGGTCCGGAACCTGAGGATCATCCTCATAGCTGCCAAGAAAGATTATGTCCTACTAGCACCGCTAGGTGATCCACCCGTCCCACAGAACCAAGACGTTATGAACTCTTAGCAGACACGTGCTGATGACTACTCCCTCGTTCAGTGCGGCATGCTTTACAGCTTAGAGCCGGGGCTCCAAAAGTGTTTTGAGAGACATGGAGCATATGAGATGTTCGAAGAGCTGAAAATTGTTTTTCAAGCTCATGCCCGGATCGAGAGATATGAAGTCTCCGACAAATTCTTCAGCTGTAAGATGGAGGAAAATAGTTCTGTCAGCGAGCACATACTCACTATGTCTGGGTTACATAACCGCTTGACTAAGCTGGGAGTTAATCTCCCGGATGACACGGTCATTGACAGAATCCTCCAGTCGCTTCCACCAAGCTACAAGAGCTTTGTGATGAACTTCAATATGCGGGGGATGGAAAAGACCATTCCTGATGTATTTGCAATGCTGAAATCAGTAGAGGTAGAAGTCAAGAAGGAACATCAAGTGTTGATGGTCAATAAAACCACTAAGTTCAAGAAGGGCAAGGGTAAAAAGAACTTCAAGAAGGACGGCAAGGAAGTTGCCGCGCCCGGCAAGCAAGCTGTCGGGAAGAAGCCAAAGAATGGACCCAAGCACGAGACTGAGTGCTTTTATTGCAAGGGAAGTGGTCACTGGAACCGGAACTGCCCCAAATACTTAGCAGACAAGAAGGCCGGCAAAACAAAAGGTATATGTGATATACATGTAATTGATGTGTGCCTTACCAGTATCCGTAGTAGCTCCTGGGTATTTGATACCGGTGCAGTTGCTCACATTTGTAACTCAAAACAGGGGCTGCGGAATATGCGGAGACTGGCGAAGGACGAGGTGACGATGCGCATCGGGAATGGTTCCAAGGTCAATGTGATCGCCGTCAGCACGCTACCACTACATTTACCTACGGGATTAGTTTTAAACCTTAATAATTGTTATTTAGTGCCAGCTTTGAGCATGAACATTGTATCGGGATCTCGTTTAATTCGAGATGGCTACTCATTTAAATCCGAGAATAATGGTTGTTCTATTTATATGAGAGATATGTTTTATGGTCATGCTCCTATGGTGAATGGTTTATTCTTAATGAATCTCGAGCGTAATGCTACACATGTTCATAGTGTGAATACCAAAAGATGTAAAGTTGATAATGATAGTCCCACATACTTGTGGCACTGCCGCCTTGGTCACATAGGTGTCAAACGCATGAAGAAGCTCCATGCAGATGGACTTTTAGAGTCTCTTGATTATGAATCATTTGACACGTGCGAACCATGCCTCATGGGAAAAATGACCAAGACTCCATTCTCAGGAACAATGGAGCGAGCAACCAACTTATTGGAAATCATACATACTGATGTATGCGGTCCAATGAGTGTTGAGGCTCGCGGTGGCTATCATTATGTTCTCACCCTCACTGATGACTTGAGTAGATATGGGTATATCTATTTAATGAAACACAAGTCTGAGACCTTTGAAAATTTCAAAGAATTTCAGAGTGAGGTTGAAAATCAACGTGACAGAAAAATCATGTTTTTGCGATCAGATCGTGGAGGAGAATACTTGAGTCATGAATTTGGCACACACTTAAGAAAATGTGGAATAGTTTCACAACTCACGCCGCCTGGAACACCTCAGCGTAACGGTGTGTCCGAACGTCGTAATCGCACTCTATTAGATATGGTGCGATCTATGATGTCTCTTACCGATTTACCACTATCTTTTTGGGGCTATGCTTTAGAGACTGCCGCATTCACTTTAAATAGGGCTCCGTCGAAATCCGTTGAGACGACACCGTATGAATTATGGTTTGGGAAGAAACCTAATCTGTCGTTTCTAAAAGTTTGGGGATGCAATGCTTATGACAAGAAACTTCAACCTGAAAAGCTCGAACCCAAGTCGGAAAAATGCGTCTTCATAAGATACCCTAAAGAAACTATTGGGTATACCTTCTACCTTAGATCCGAAGGCAAGATCTTTGTTGCCAAGAATGGATCCTTTCTAGAGAAAGAGTTTCTCTCGAAAGAAGTAAGTGGGAGGAAAGTAGAACTTGATGAAGTGTTACCTCTTGAACCGGAACATGGCGCAACTCAAGAGAAATGTTCCTGAGGTGCCTGCACCGACTAGAGAGGAAGTTAATGATGATGATCATGAAACTTCGGATCAAGTTGCTACTGAACTTCGAAGGTCCACAAGGACACGTTCCGCACCAGAGTGGTACGGCAACCCTGTCCTGGAAATCATGTTGTTAGACAACGGTGAACCTTCGAACTATGAAGAAGCGATGGCGGGCACGAATTCCGACAAATGGCTGGAAGCCATGAAATCCGAGATAGGATCCATGTATGAAAACGAAGTATGGACTTTGACTGACTTGCCCGATGATCGGCGAGCCATAGAAAATAAATGGATCTTTAAGAAGAAGACAGACGCGGATGGTAATGTGACCATCTATAAAGCTCGGCTTGTCGCTAAGGGTTATCGACAAGTTCAAGGGGTTGACTACGATGAGACTATCTCACCAGTAGCGAAGCTAAAGTCCGTCCGAATCATGTTAGCAATTGCCGCATTCTACGATTATGAAATATGGCAAATGGACGTCAAAACGACATTCCTTAATGGTTTCCTTAAGGAAGAATTGTATATGATGCAGCCGGAAGGTTTTGTCGATCCTAAGAATGCTAACAAGGTGTGCAAGCTCCAACGCTCGATTTATGGGCTGGTGCAAGCATCTCGGAGTTGAAACATTCGCTTTGATGAGATGATCAAAGCGTTTGGGTTTACGCAGACTTATGGAGAAGCCTGCGTTTACAAGAAAGTGAGTGGGAGCTCTGTAGCATTTCTCATATTATATGTAGATGACATACTTTTGATGGGAAATGATATAGAACTCTTGGACAGCATTAAGGCCTACTTGAATAAGAGTTTTTCAATGAAGGACCTTGGAGAAGCTGCTTATATATTAGGCATCAAGATATATAGAGATAGATCAAGACGCCTCATAGGTCTTTCACAAAGCACATACCTTGATAAGATATTGAAGAAGTTCAATATGCATCAGTCTAAGAAGGGGTTCTTACCTGTGTTACAAGGTGTGAAATTGAGCTCAGCTCAATGTCAGACCATGGCAGAAGATATAGAAGAGATGAGTGTCATCCCCTATGCCTCAGCCATAGGTTCTATTATGTATGTCATGCTGTGTACCAGACCTGATGTAAACCTTGCCGTAAGTTTGGTAGGAAGGTACCAAAGTAATCCCGGCAAGGAACACTGGACAGCGGTCAAGAATATCCTGAAGTACCTGAAAAGGACTAAGGAAATGTTTCTCGTTTATGGAGGTGACGAAGAGCTCATCGTAAAGGGTTACGTCGACGCTAGCTTCGACACAGATCTGGATGACTCTAAGTCACAAACCGGATACGTGTATATTTTGAATGGTGGGGCAGTAAGCTGGTACAGTTGCAAGCAGAGCGTCGTGGCAGGATCTACATGTGAAGCGGAGTACATGGCAGCCTCGGAGGCAACGCATGAAGCAATTTGGGTGAAGGAGTTCATCACCGACCTAGGAGTCATACCCAATGCGTCGGGGCCAATTAAACTCTTTTGTGACAACACTGGAGCTATTGCACTTGCCAAGGAGCCTAGGTTTCACAAGAAGACAAGGCACATCAAGCGTCGCTTCAACTCCATTCGTGAAAATGTTCAAGATGGAGACATAGATATTTGTAAAGTACATATGGACCTGAATGTAGCAGATCCGTTGACTAAACCTCTCCCTAGAGCAAAACATGATCAACACCAGAATTCCATGGGTGTTCGATTCATCACAATGTAACTAGATAATTGACTCTAGTGCAAGTGGGAGACTGTTGGAAATATGCCCTAGAGGCAATAATAAAAGCATTATTATTATATTTCCTTGTTCATGATAATTGTCTTTATCCATGCTATAATTGTGTTATCCGGAAATCGTAATACATGTGTGAATAACAGACACCAACATGTCCCTAGTAAGCCTCTAGTTGACTAGCTCGTTGATCAACAGATAGTCATGGTTTCCTGACTATGGACATTGGATGTCATTGATAACGAGATCACATCATTAGGAGAATGATGTGATGGACAAGACCCAATCCTAAACATAGCACAAGATCGTATAGTTCGTTTGCTAGAGTTTTTCCAATGTCAAGTATCTTTTCCTTAGACCATGAGATCGTGTAACTCCCGGATACCGTAGGAGTGCTTTGGGTATACCAAACGTCACAACATAACTGGGTGACTATAAAGGTAGACTACGGGTATCTCCGAAAGTGTCTGTTGGGTTGACACGGATCAAGACTGGGATTTGTCACTCCGTATGACGGAGAGGTATCACTGGGCCCACTCGGTAATGCATCATCATAATGAGCTCAAAGTGACAAAGTGTTTGGTCACGGGATCATGCATTACGGTACGAGTAAAGTGACTTGCCGGTAACGAGATTGAACGAGGTATTGGGATACCGACGCTCGAATCTCGGGCAAGTAACATACCGACTGGCAAAGGGAATTATATACGGGGTTGTTTGAATCCTCGACATCGTGGTTCATCCGATGAGATCATCGTGGAGCATGTGGGAGCCAACATGGGTATCCAGATCCCGCTGTTGGTTATTGACCGGAGAGTCGTCTCGGTCATGTCTGCATGTCTCCCGAACCCGTAGGGTCTACACACTTAAGGTTCGGTGACGCTAGGGTTGTAAAGATATGTATATGCAGTAACCCGAATGTTGTTCAGAGTCCCAGATGAGATCCCGGACGTCACGAGGAGTTTTGGAATAGTCCGGAGGTAAAGAATTATATATAGGAAGTGCTGTTTCGACCATCGGGACAAGTTTCGGGGTCATCGATATTGTACCGGGACCACCGGAAGGGTCCTGGGGGTCCACCGGGTGGGGCCACCCATCCCGGAGGGCCCCATGGGCGAAAGTGGGGAGGGGAACCAGCTCATAGTGGGCTGGTGCGCCCCCCTAGGGCCACCCCATGCGCCTAGGGTTGAAACCCTAGGGGTGGGGGGGCGCCCTACCTTGGCTTGGGGGCCGCTCCAGCCCTGGCCGCCGCCCCCCTAGGAGATCCAATCTCCTAGGGCCAGCGCCCCCCTAGGGGAGCCTATATAAAGGGGGGGAGGGAGGGGGCAACCAACCTTGAGCCTTGGCGCCTCCCTCTCCCCTGTTACACCTCTCTCTCTCGTAGTATAGGCGAAGCCTTGCTACTGTGACGCCCTGCATCCACCACCACGCCGTCGTGCTGCTGGATCTTCATCAACCTCTCCTTCCCCCTTGCTGGATCAAGAAGGAGGAGACGTCACGCTGACCGTACGTGTGTTGAACGCGGAGGTGCCGTCCGTTCGGCGCTAGGATCTCCGGTGATTTGGATCACGTTGTGTACGACTTCCTCATCCCCGTTCTTTGAACGCTTCCGCGCGTGATCTACAAAGGTATGTAGATGCAATCCGATCACTCGTTGCTGGATGAACTCATAGATGGATCTTGGTGAAACCGGTGGAATTTTTTTGTTTTCTGCAACGTTCCCCAACAGTTGCTTGATCTCTGATTGCAGAGCTACAAGTTCTTCAGGTGAAAGCTTCAAGACGTTTTGCTTCAGAAAGCACTCTTTCTTTTACTGTGCTTTCTTCACCCCCTATTCATATTTCCATTTCTCTTCATCAATGAAGGCAGTCAATACATGACTTTGACCAGGAGGGAGGTTCATCTCAGGCGGTGGTGTGTTGGGGTCCTTGTGCCAGAAGTCAATGAAGTCTAGGATCAACTTTGGATCCGGCATCAATGGCACATTGCTGCCTTTGGCTCTAGCGGCCCGGTGTTGCCTGCCTCTGATGATTTCAGCGAGTTTTCATCATCAGCTTCATCGTCTTCAGACGGTACTTGAAAGGCGATATGCTTATTGTGAGGACTTGGTCAAGAACCTCGTCCAGCAATGGCCATTGTCTCCAGTAGTGTGGGGCCTGTTGAGGAATTTGGAGGAGCTGAAGAACTAGCAGAGGCTCCTGAGGCAATGGAGATGCCTGTTGTCCTTTGGCATGAGGCTAGATGCACAAGTGCTTAGGATTTGGACGGAGGAGCTGAGGACTTTGGAGGATCTGGTGCAGCTTGAAGAACTTGGCCGTGAGGGCATAGAAGTTGAAGCACTGGGCTTGTGAGCAGGCTTCTTGGGCATAGCCTTTTTAGGCTTTCTAGCAAAGGCCTCAGCGGTGGCAGCAGCAGAATCTTCATTAAATTTCTTCACTGCTTCTTTTGCCAGTTTGGCCAGTTTAGCTTGACGCTTGGCCCATTCCTTCGGAAATTCTTCACCTCTTCTGATGCTAGAGGGATCAGCAACTTGGCCAAGTGCCAATGGATGTCTTGGGCATGGAGGGTGTACATCAAATTTCTTCATGTACTTAGGTGTAACATAACGATATTCCCTCCATTCCCATGCCCAGCTCCTCTCTATCTTCTGGATGCGCACCATGCGCTGATTTTTGGTCTCCTTGCCATGTTTAGCCTCACCAGGTGTGCAACATTCATCATAGATATCCTCAGGGATTTCAAACGCGGTGTTGACTTCCAGTTTCTTTCCTCGCTTCTGAGATCTCTTGTCATCAGCCATTTTCTTCAGCTGAGGATTTTGGACAATAGAATTATATGAAGAGGTGTGCAACTTTTCTTCGAGGAACGCTGCAAATGAGTTAAGTTGATGGGAACCTAGAGATTCAGCAGCGGACATGTGTATCTGTGAACAAAATATAGTTGTGAGGAATTTGGAGAGGTCATATGCGTTCTCAGAAGTTTTTGCAAAAAGAACAAGTTTGAGGAATTTGACCAGATGAGTCATGAGGAATTTCACTAAGCATTCTTTGTCTTAGGTTCTAGAGTTGTACAGATTAAAAATCCACACAATTGAGGAATCTTGAAGAAAAATCTTGCTTAGGGAAACAAATCAAGAACAGATGATATGTGAGGTGTTTAGTGTGTGAAGATTTGAAGAATAAACACCTTTTGAAGATTTTTTAGAAAACATTAGAATCAACAAGGGCAGTAAAAGTAACTTTTAATTACCCTTGACAAAGAACACAACGAAATGTGAGGTGTAGATTTAGAAGCTCGTTAGTTCGGATCTTCCACGCCCTAACTTGGCACACGAAGACAGCTATGGCGGCGGTGGAGTAAAGAAATCCGCAGCTCGCGCGAGCACGACGCGACGAGGTCGAAGTAGTGAAGCTCTTTCTCACCGGCAACGATGGAAGTAGCGGCAGCGCTAGGGTTTGAGATCTCGAGCGAGGGAGTGAGGTCGAGCGGAGTAAAAACAAAGTGACGAACAGAAGGGGGTATTTATAGCCGAAGTGAAAAACTGCTCGCCCGAGTATTGGACGAACGTGCCCCTGAACCTTCTCATTCGCGTGACATGTGTCACCCACGTACTGAGAGGTGGCGATCATGCGAGATCGTGGGTGAATAGGATAATATATTGTGGAATGTGGAACGGTTTGAATGGCAAAACCGAAAATTCGAATAAGATAAGTTTTAAAGTTGTGTTCACAATTTCTTCAGCTGCAAGGACACAGTGAAGATTTTGAACGAGTTTCAAATAGAACGCACATGAAGAATTTGTGAATAGACTGGGCTGAGTTTAGCATAGAGGGGGTAGGGTCCTATCACACTCACTTAGCAAAAAAAGCAACTTGAAGAAAAAGCAATAAATGAATGTTGTAGAGGACATAAAGTCATATATATATAGCCAATGAAGAACAACAGCGAAAAGAGTGAAGACATTGCAAAGTTGAAGAAAATGAACAACTAAGGAATTTCAAAAATGAGGAAAAAACTCAAATTGAAGATTTTCAACTTTTGGTGGTGGCGTGACCCACCATATAAGAATGATGATTTCACACACCGCGTACAATTGTCGTATGGTTCTGAGAATCAAATTCTTCGTTAATTTTTTCACACTTAGAGTGTTAGTCTTCATTGATTGAAGAAAAACTTTTCTTCTTGTGTTGCACATCTAAGTCATCAATTTTGCATAAGTGTTAGGATGTGTGTCCTTTTCAAAGGACATTCGAAGATTCTAGGATATTTAGCTCACACCGCAACTTGCTAAATCTCTTTTCATACAAGGGCTTTGTGAATATATCGGATAGCTGTTCTTCAGTCTTCACATGCTCAATAGAGATGTCGCCCTTAAACACATGATCACGAAGAAAATGATGACGAATCTGAATGTGCTTTGTCTTCGAGTGCTGAACTAGGTTATGAGCAATCTTGATGGTACTCTCATTGTCACAGTAGAGAGGCACATTCTTCATGTTGACGCTATAGTCCTTGAGGGTTTGCTTCATCCACAACAATTGAGCACAGCAAGAACCAGCAGCAATGTACTCAGCTTCAGCAGTGGACAGTGATACGCAGTTCTGTTTCTTCGAGGACCAACAGACCAAAGATCGTCCGAGGAAATGGCATGTGCCTGATGTTGACTTGCGGTCCACACGATCACCAGCATAGTCAGAGTCTGAATATCCAATGAGATCAAAAGCTGAGCCCTTGGGATACCATAATCCAAGTGTTGGTGTGTGAGTGAGATATCGAAGAATATGCTTGACAGCCTTATGGTGTGATTCCTTCAGTGTAGCTTGAAATCGGGCACACATGCAAACACTAAGAATAATATCTGGCCTAGATGCACATAAATACAATAAAGAACAAATCATGGAGCGGTATACCTTTTGATCGAAGTCAATACCATTTTCATCAGTGCATAGATGGCCATTTGTGGCCAAAGGGATTTTGACGCCTTCGCAATCTTGCATGCTGAATTTCCACAATACGTCCTTGAGGTATTTCTCCTGAGATATGAATATGCCATTGCGCTGTTGATGAATTTGAAGACCTAAGAAGAATTTCAATTCTCCCATCATAGACATTTGATACTCTTCACTCATCATATAACCAAATTCGTCAGTGTAACGTTGGTCAGTACAGCCAAAAAATGATGTCATCAACATATATTTGGCACACAAACAACTCACCATCATAAGATTTAGTGAAAAGAGTTGGGTCAAGTGAACCGGGTTTGAAGCCTTTCTTCATGAGGAATTCCTTCAAAGTATGATACCATGCCCAAGGGGCCTGCTTGAGGCCATAGAGGGCATTATTGAGTCTGAAGACTTTGTCAGGATGCTTTGGATCTTCAAAACCTGGGGGTTAAGCAACATATACTTCTTCCTCAAGCTTACCATTGAGGAATGCACTTTTCACATCCATTTGATATAAAGTGATATCATGATGGTTCGCATAAGCAAGTAATATGCGAATAGCCTCAAGTCTAGCAACAGGTGCAAAAGTTTCATCGAAATCAATTCCTTCAACCTGCGAGTAGCCATGAGCTACAAGTCGTGCCTTATTCCTCACCACAAGGCCGTTTTCATCTTGCTTGTTGCTGTAGATCCACTTTGTGCCAATGATATTGTGCTTGCGAGGATCTGGATGTTTGACCAGTTCCCATACGTTCTTGAGCTCGAATTGATGTAATTCCTCTTGCATAGCTTGAATCCACTCAGGCACCAGAAATGCTTCATCTGCCTTAGTGGGCTCTGTGATAGAGACGAAAGCAAAGTGCCCACAAAAGTTAGACAAATGTGAAGCTCTTGAGCGTGTGAGAGGACCTGGAATGTTGATGTCGCTGATGATTTTCTCAATCTGCACTTCATTTGCAATGTGAGGATGAGCTGGTTGTCGTTGAGGAACTTGATCAGCATTTTCTTCATGCGCATCAACATGATGTTCTTTATGTTCTGGAATGACTTCTTCAGCAGATTCTTCGGTAGGAATGACATCCTCAGTAGCCTTGAACTTGATGGATTCCTCAGGTGATTTTTCATCTAACAAAGGAGGTAGGTGCTCTCTTTGCGAGCCATTAGTTTCATCAAACCGCACATCTACAGTTTCAACAACCTTGTGGTGAACGTTGTTGAAGACTCTATAGGTGTGCGAGTCCTTTCCATAACCAAGCATAAAATCTCCAGGTGCTTTCGGTGCAAATTAGAATTGTGATGAGGATCTCTGATCCAACATTTAGCATCGAAGACTTTGAAATAACTCACATTTTGTTTCTTGTTAGTGAGGAGTTCGGATGGAGTCTTCTTGAAGAATTTGTGAAGATATACCCTGTTGCTGATGTGGCACACAGTATCAATTGCCTCAATCTAGAAATGACGAGGCATCTTGTATTCATCAAGCATAGTGCGAGCCATCTCAACAAGAGTCCTGTTCTTGCGCTCCACGATGCCATTCTGCTGAGGAGTATAAGGATCAGATAACTCATGAGTAATACCAAGTTCATCAAGATACTCATCAAGACCAAAATTCTTGAACTCAGTTCCATTGTCACTTCTGATGTGCTTGATCTTCACACCAAAGTTTGTTGAAGCCCTCGATGAAAATCGTTTGAAGACTTCCTGCACCTCATGTTTGTAAGTGACAATATGCACCCATGTGTATCGAGAGTAATCATCAAAAATAACAAAGCCATATAGAGATGCTTCATTTGTAAATGCAGAATAGTGATTAGGACCAAAGAGATCCATGTGAAGCAATTCAAATGGTCGAGTGGTAGTCATGATAGTCTTAGCTGGATGTTTGGCCTTGGTCATCTTTCTAGCTTCACAGGCTCCGCACAAGTGATCCTTGACGAATTTGACATTCTCAATGCCATTGACATGCTTCTTCTTCACGAGCGTGTGCAGATTCCTCATGCCAACAAGATCCAGTTGTCGATGCCATAGCCAGCCTTCTGAAGCTTTTGCAAGTAGACATATAGATGGTTGTGGTCCTGTAGAGAAATCAACAATATACAGATCTCCTCTCCTAAAGCCTTCGAGGACTTTGGAATTGTCAGCTTCCATGATCACAACACAACGATACTTGCCAAAGATAACAACCATATCAAGATCACAAAGCATTGAGACTGACATGAGGTTGTATCCTAAGGACTCGACAAGCATGACTTTGTCCATGTGTCGATCCTTTGAGATTGCAACCTTACCTAGACCCAATACCTTGCTTTTGCCTTTGTCAACGAAGACGATATGCTTCAGATGTGATGGAGATAAGGGGACGTCCATCAAGAGATTTTTGTCACCTGTCATGTGATTAGTACATCCACTATCGAGGACCCACTCAGTGGCTTTGGGTAGGTCATCCTGCAGATGAATTAGTGCAACTTGGGAACTCATATACTTCATTAGTGAAGAATATGACATCAATTTCATCAGATCAATTTCATCAAGCAATAAAACAAATAAAGCAGTATGAGGATGTGAGAAATAAAAGTTCATTTCTTCATGATTAGCCTGCGTCCTTTCAGGCAATTTTCAGGTCTCCAGCAAATTCTTCAGATGTTTGAGTATGTCTGGAGACCTGACTCTACATAAGAGATTAGTTCTTTGTCTTCACCACCCACATCTGAAGGGGTGGCAAAAAGTTCATCATTCTGCGAGCTCCATAAGAGAACGGTGGCATTGAAACCAGTCCACTTCGTTTCACATAAGAGGGGTTAGGGTAAGCATATGAATAAGAAGAGAAATTCTTCGAGTACTTATGAACATAATGGTTAAGAAGAATAATGCTCATATTCATAGCCCTTAAATCTTCCCTGCGAAACAGAAGGGTTAGCACGATGATGCTCATATGAGGACTTTGATCCTTTTGAGGATTTTGATCCACGTGAGGAATTTGGTCCTTATGAGGACTTGGATCCATATGAAGAATTTGGTCCGTATGAAGAATTTGATCTGGGGTTCCTATTCTTCACAGGAGGTGTCATGATGACATTCACCTGAAGATTTTCAAGGCACCTTTTGGGAACCCAGATTTTCTTCATAGGGGAATCGTTCCTGCAGTTAGTGCCAACATATATAGCAAATACTTCACCATTCTGATTTTTGAATAGTTTATAGTTGGAGTCAAATGACTATTCAGAAGAATAGTGTTTATAGTTGAATAGTTTATAGTTGGAGGTCCCTTTGCAGCAACCCATGAGGTTTTGGGATATTGCTTAGGGTGCCAGTATGTCCAATCAGCATTGAGTTTCCTCTCAAAGGCAATACCCTCTTTCCTAGGGTTCCTATTGACGATCTGCTTTTTAAGCACATCACAAAGAGCCTGATGCCCTTTGAGGCTTTTGTACATGCCTGTCATATACAATTCCTTCAACCCTGTATCATCAGTGATACTAGCAATATTCTCAGATGATGAATTAGTGATAGCACACGCAGGTGAAGAATTTGTAACATTAGAAGCACTTGAACATTCAAGTGAAGAATTAGCGAATTCATGTTTAATGCACTTCAAACATGGAGGAACGAATTCTTCCCGAGCAGCGCTGATTTGTTGAGCAAGTAATGAATCATGCTCCTTCTGAGATCTTCATAACTCACCCTTAGCTTTTCAAGATCTTGCTTTCTTTGAACAAATTCATAAGAAAGCTTCTCATGATCAGATAAGAGATTGTTATGATGACTTTGAAGGTTGTCAAACTAGACTAAAGTCTCTGAAGATTTTCAGTCAAGGTTTTAGTGCGATCCATTTCTTCAGCCGAGATATCATCACTTTTGTCTAGCATGTTTTGAACCTTTTCAAAAGCCTTTTGTTGTTTCACAGCAATCTTAGCAAGTTTAGAGTAGCTAGGCTTGAGGTTTTCATTAGATTCATCCTCACTTGATTCAGAGGAGGGATATTTGAGTACCTTGGCACCCTTTGCCATGAAGCAATAGGTGGGAGCGTAGTCATCATCGTCGTCATCAGCCTTGTTTTAGAAGCCATTTTCTTCAGTGTTGAAGATGGACTTGTTGACGAATGCGGTAGTGAGGGCTAGGCTCGCCACACCAGATTCTAACTCCTCAGATGCCTCCTCTTCCTCATGTTCCTCAGATTCAGCTTCAGAATCCATTTCCTTGCCAATGAATGCCCGAGCCTTCTTAGAGCTGCTCTTCTTGTGAGATGTAGACTTCGAGGATTTTGATGATGAAGACTTTGAAGATTTCTTCTTCTTCTTTGAGTCATCAGAACTGTAATCCTTGTATTTCTCCTTCTTTGATTCCTTTTCCCACTGAGAACAGTCTTGAATGTAGTGACCAGGTTCTTGCATTTGTGGCATAGTCTCTTCTTGTAGTCACGGGATGAGGAATCATCACTCCTTGAGGATTTTCCAAAGCGACCACGCCTTGAGAACTTCTGAAATTTCTTCACAAGAAATGCTAGCTCCTGGCTCAGTTCTTCAGGATCACCAAGGCTGCTACCAGAATCTTCACCTTCAGATTCAGAGACTGCCTTGGCCTTCAGGGCGCGTGATCTGCCATAGCTCGAACCATAGAGATCTCTCTTTTCAGCAAGCTGGAACTCATGAGTTTTTAGCCTCTCGAGGATATCAGCGAGATCAAGTGACTTGTAATCTCCACGTTCTTGTATCATCAGTGCTAGAGTGTCAAATGAGGAATCAAGCGATCTCAGGAATTTCTTCACCACCTCATGGTCAGTGATGACAATGGCTCCAAGTGCTTGAAGCTTATTTGAGATGTCAGTGAGGCGATCGAAGGTTTGCTGAACATTTTCATTGTCGAGTCTTTTGAAGCGGTTGAAGAGATTGCGAAGAACGTCAACACGAGAGTCACGCTGTGTCGAGACTCCTTCATTTACTTTGGACAGCCTATCCCAGATAAGCTTAGCAGTTTCCAAAGCACTCACTCTGCCAAACTGCCCTTTACTCAGACGGCCACATATGATGTTCTTCGCTTGAGAATCGAGTTGCTTGAATCTCTTCACATCAGCAGCATTCACAGAAGGTGTGACAGAGGGAACACCATTTTCCACAACATACCAGAGATGGTTATCAATAGCCTCAAGATGCATTCGCATCTTATTCTTTCAGTAGGGTTAGTCCGTCCCATCGAAGGTAGGACACCCAGCAGAGACCTTGATCATACCTGCGATCGACATAACTAAAACTCTAGGTGGTTAAACCAAAATCACACAGAACAAGGGAGTACCTTGCTCTGATACCAATTGAAAGTGTGTTAAGTCGACTAGAGGGCGGTGAATAGGCGATTTTTATGAATTCTTTACTGAGGAATTTCAGGGTGAGGAAATTTCTAAGCGAAGAACTACTTGAAGCGGAATAAGTACTCAGATGCATACATGACATAACATAAACATGTACATCATAATGAAATGAAAACAGACACAGAGTACATGAAGTGTAAGCACAGGATAAAACCGGATGAAGACAAATAGACTGAAGAAATTGAACTGAGGAAATTGAGATAGTCTTCAGTCAAAGTCTTCAACTAGATATGAACAAGCACACACCACAGTAATGAGGAAATGAAAGAGTTTAGGAAATAGAACCAGTAGGCTTGGTGAAGACAGTGATTTGGTAGACCAGTTCCAACTGTTGTGACAGTTGCACGTCTGGTTAGGGCGGCTGGGTATTTAAACCTTAGGACACACAGTCCTGGACACCTAGTCCTGAACACATTCAAAATTATGATACTTAGCTTTGCTTATCTTACTACAGTTGTCGACGAATGTAGTAACGACAACCCTTGTCCTTTGGGATGCACTTGTCAGAGTAGCATTGGAGGATACCAGTGTGCTTGCTGAGTAGGAAAGAAAAACCGCAAGTCAATACTTGCAGCCCAGATATTGTCTTGATACTAGGTAACACAAAGGGAGATGAGATTTTATCTATCCCTCGGCCTTCAAGTAAATTGAGATTTGCTTTTGTCTAATGTTTCAATATATTTCACTATCTTACCTCGTAATTGTCCTAGATGAGTTCTGAGATTTTACCACATAAGAAATAAGCCATACCGTGTGAGTTATTTGCCTAAACAAGTAATCATGTACATGCAATGCACGTAGATATTAGACAAGATAATAATTGCATTAGTCAATAGTATTGGGTAGATATTAACTGCACATTGATATTAGCCGGGATATAATTACTTGATTGGCACTAACACCGATATTAGGTAGTCTATTATTAGAGGACAATGGTGTAAAACATGTTTAGCACTAAACACAGAGGCAATAAAGTCAATTTGATAGACCAGGCTGAACGCTTGAGATTAGTTTCATATCCGCAACTCCCCCTTTTTGTATTGGTAGAGATGATGCAAGAACGAAATCTATGGCTTGCAGCAGAGCTAATTTCTATAAATTAACGCAATCTACCCTTTCTTTTCTTACGTGACAAAAGAACATATATATATATATATATATATATATATATTCATTTGTTTATTTTGTTGTGTTTGCAAGTGTGCATTCATTATGCCAAGTTGATAGCAAGTGTGTTTAGTTCAATATGAATAAGATCATTAACTCATAGTGTAAAGCTTGTTTAACTTGTGTTATCTATCTACAGTCCATTCTCCGCTATTGGAATTTTGTTTCTGCCAACAATTGATCTCTTCCTACATCCATCTTACTATTGGTCGTAATTAATTTATGTTCTCCAGTTGTTGAGATGGAGTATCTCTATATGACTCAATGCATGACCGTCTAACTCTCCGTATCTATATTAAATTTCAACGTGGATGCCACGGTCGAGCTTTGTGGCCCGCTCATGGCTCGGACAGTCTTGTCATATGTCTGGTTATTAAATGTAAGGCTGAAAAATTGTCTGTCCCGTACGGACTTTGAATGAGCCCCAAACAGGACCGACGAAACGAGTTGACCACCAAGTACTCGAGATTAATTTAGAGGCACAAGAGATGCAAATTTGCATCACCAAGTACCCTCTTTTACATCTATAGCAAATCTGGAGTAAAAAATTACATCTACATCATCTGTTGGAGCACTGTTTTTGGGGTCCATGATATAAAAATTAGTTATTTAGACATCGAAATAATCGATTCGAGATGCTCCAACGCACGCCTTTTATTTTATATTATCTATGCAAACCGTGGCTTCACTTTGATTCAAACATGCTACAAACCTTTAACATCGGATGTGCCGGGTGAGTATATGTTGGGGCGACGTCACCAAACTATTACTCAAATGTTTGTCTGGCCGGTCCAATAAGGACTACTTTAGATTGATCTAGGCATCAGGCTATTACGGTTGCATGCAAAGAAGACCAAAGTAGCAACATAGGACATGCACACAAGGATTCGGATCCGGAGCTCATCTGCTCCATGGCATGAAAAGTAAACTTATATAAATATTAGAATTAAAAAAATCTGAATGTTTTGGAGATGAAATATGTTTGAGTTGGTGATATCCGTGGGATAGGTTGTTGAGAATTCTAGCTAGCTATGTGCCCCTATACCAGATAGAGATATACTTGAAAAGTTTTTATGTTGGTTTACCTTCTTCCTTTAAGCAAGTTTTAGATTCTATATTTGAAAATAGTTTTCTTGAAGGGGATGCCATTGATACTTATGAGAAGATGAAAGCTATATTTGGGCGCCCCAAAGGAGAAAATGTTGAATCTACCACTCTTACGTGCTTTTATCAAAATGAAAAAATTAAGGAGATGAAGTCTAGTTTAGATAAGAATTTTCGCGACATGCTTAATCTTTCTTCTGCTATGAATGGCCATGTGCTTTCACAAAATAGAAAATTAAATGCCATTGATAGAAAATTTTCCATTTTCTTTCCAAAGTACAAGGATGACAAAACTTAGATCATTGCTTTGTGCCTAGCTAAGGGCGTAAAACTATAGCGCTTGTTGGTAGGCAACCCAATGAAAAAAATTTATTTTTGCTTTTTGCTTTTTGTTTTTGTGTGTTAGCACAATTTTGCTACTGTTATGATTGTGTTTTTTTGTGTTTTAATTAGTGTTTGTGGCAAGTGTTTGTGTTTTTTTGTGTTTTAATTAGTGCTACTGTTAGGATTTTCTTGGGTGATAGTTGTTTGATCTTGCTGAAAAAATATAAACTTTTACGCTCACGAAATTAATTTATTTTTTTACCAGAGAGCGATAAAATACCCATTACACTAGCAGTAGATCAATATACAAATTGCTCAGGTCGTCCTAATTTTTTAGAATTTTTGGAGTTACAGAAGTATTTGAAATAGTCAGATTGCTACACAGAGTTCTGTTTTGGCAGATTCTGTTTTCTTTGTGTTGTGTGCTTATTTTGATGGCTCTATGGTTTTCTTTGATGAGTTTTTGCCATAGAAAAGTTGGAATATAGTAGATATAACAAAAAAACAAAATATGAATTGGTTTGATAAAATACTTATAGTAGTGATTTATTATTCTTATACTAACGGATCTCACGAAGGTTTTGTTGACTTTTGTGTGATTGAAGTTTTCAAGTTTTGGGTTATCTTATGATGGATGAAGGAAGGATGCAAGAGCCTAAGCTTGGGGATGCCCCAGCATCCCAAGCTATTATCCAAAAATGAGCAACCAACTAGCTTGGGGATGCCCCCGAGTGGCATCCCCGCTTTCTTCCAACGATCATCGGTATTTTACTCAAAACTATATTTTTATTCGTCACATGATATGTGTTTTGCTTGGAGCGTCTTGTATGATATGAGTCTTTGCTTGTTTTATTTTTTATTTTAAGTCATTAATCCTTGCTGGACACACCTATTTGAGAGAGCCAAAATTATGTCATGACTTGTTAGAATTGCTCTGTATGCTTCACTTAATTTTTTATGAGCCATGGATTTGCTCTAGTGCTTCACTTATATCTTTTTGAGCATGGTGTGCTTTAGTATTTTTGAAGAAATGCTCTCTTGCTTCACTTAGATTTATTTGAGTGTTAGTAAATTTTTTGAAGAAATTCTCTCTTGCTTCACTTAAATTAATTTGAGAGAAAGCAAAATTTATTATGCTCACGATCTTCACTTATATTTGTTGGAGTTTGTCAAAAGCGACACATGAAAATTAGTCTCAAAGTGATAGATATCCAAGAAGGATATAATAAAAACTTTCATGAAGATCATTGGACAAAATAAACTTGATTCTTAGTAATAGTTTTGAGATATGATGATGTGATATGTGAGTTATGTTGGTGAGTAATTATGCTTTAGTAAGAGTATTTGTGTTAAGGTTTGTGATTCCCTATGTAAGTACGAAAGTCAATAGTCATGCAATGAAATTATATCCTACTTATGGTGCATTATTCTGTGTTAATTATGCTTAATGCTTGCTTATGAGATTATTTGTTTCTTAGTTGGTCGATTCCCAATCTTTTGCTAGCCTTCATTTTTTACTAAGTATGACCACTACTTGTGCATCCAAAAAATTTTAACCCAGTTTTGCCACATGAGTCCACTATATCTACCTATATGCGGTATTCTTTTGCCGTTCTAAGCAAATTTTCATGTGCCATCTCTAATTTTCAAAATAAACTTCTCTCAAAATGTTTTATCTCTAAGTTTTTTGCTTTGAGCTCTGGCACCTCTACAATTCCCTACTTCCCTCTGTGAAGGGTCTTTCTTTTACATTATGCAATTTTTATTATGAGTCTCCATCTTCTCTTATAAAAGCACCAACTAGGAGGCAATATGATCGTACTTAATTTTTGGGTGTAGCTAATATTCGAGTGTGTTTCATGAAAGGATCAATGTTTGAGCATGATGGGCTAGGGATAACTTATTTTAGCATTGATATTTTGAAAGACATGTTTGCTTGTTGATATGTTTGAGTATATAAATTATCATGTCAAAACTAGACTATTGCTTTTAACAACCACTAGTAGAAAAAGGGTCAAATGTCAAGCACATTAGTGCCGGTTTGATTTTGAGTCGACACTAATGTGTGCATTAGTCCTGGTTCCAACGGCTAGCCAACCGCTCTCATTAGTACCGGTTCATGGCAAACCTTTAGCACCGGTTCGTGCCACGAACTGGTACTAAAGTGAGTGGTGGCAGGATGTTGTCAGTCCGGGGACCCTCCAGCACCTTTAGGACCGGTTTGTGGTACGAACCGGTGCTAAAGGTCGTCCTACATAAACCCTTCGTCCACCCGAGCTCGCTCTGTTCTTCCCCTTTCCCCTCTCCTCTCTGTTCTTCCCCTCTTCCTCTCGAGCTCATCACACATTTTGCCCAAAATTTGTCAAGATTTGAAGGCCCTCATCCATTCAAATGATCACAAAGGTTAGCAACTTTGTCCTCTCATCTCTCATTGCTAGATTATCTCTTGCAATGCTTTGTATAGTGATTAATTTACGAGTTTAGTAATTTGGGAGAAAATATATGTGCTAGTATTTTATTTATATGCAATTTGAGGTCAAAAATAACACTTAGTTTGCATATGTAGGTGTGGTTTACTTAGTGCCTTCTAAATCTCCGTCGTAACCACAGTCGATCACCCGCACAGTTCCGTCGCCGGCACCACCTTGTGGTGAGCCTCTTGTTCATGAATGTTTTACATTACGAAATTGATGTTCGTGTGATTTGGATATATAGTTACTCATATAATTATCTTACCCGTACGTTGTTTGTTATACATAGTGCCATGGTTTTGATATCCGTCCCCGTTGGCCCTCGTCCTTGTTTTGATTCAGATGTGCTATATTCTCTTTCAAAACTAGTTGTTGCATTTCGTGTTTATGACAAATTATGCCCATCAAGTTGACATAGATATTTTTGTCTAGGAGGTTTGTGAACCAGAAATTCCAACCAACCCTATTTTTGAGAGGTTAAATTTAGTTGAAAGAGAAAACGAGTATTTGAAAGAAAAATTGAAATGAATTGAGGGGGAGAAGATGGAATTGGAGTCGCATGTTGCCAATGTCGTCGACGATCACAAGATCAAGATGGAGAAAATGCGCTTGAAGATTAGAAAGATTAGAAAATATTCCATTGATAGTGAGGCTTGGTATCATTATACTGTTGGATCAATTGTTACCTTAGTTGCGATCTTGATCGCATTTGTTGTTGCATTTAAATGCTTTAGTTAGAGAGTTATTAGTTTGTTGCATTTAAGTCTTGTATGAACTTGTATTAATTTGGTATTTTCGGTCTTGTGTAATGAAGATGAGCCGACAATGGATGTACGATGACCGATGCTCTCCCGAGTTCATTAATGGCGTGCAAACTTTTCTGCTTGCGGCTGAGGCAAACAAGCGGGCGGATGGTTTTATGCCTTGTCCATGTTTAGTCTATAAGAACGATCACAATTACTCTACATCAAGAACCATTCACGTTCACCTGTTTAAGTCCGGTTTCATGCCCCACTATAATGTTTGGACCAAGCACGGAGAAAGAGGGGTTATGATGGAAGACAATGAAGAAGAAGAGGACGACGACAGCTATCCTGGCCATGGGTTCCCTGAATACGATGATACAACAATGGGGGAAGAAGCTGAGCCGGCAATGCGGGAAGAAGCTGAAGAAGAGGCATCAGATGAGCCCGCTGATGATCTAGGTCGGGCCATTGCCGATGCAAGAAACTACGCAAGTGATTTGGAGAAGAAGAAGTTGCAGCGCATTTTAGAGGATCACAAGAAGTTGTTGTACCCGAATTGCGAAGCTGACAAGAAAAAAGTTGGGCACCACACTGGAATTGCTGCAATGGAAGGCAGAGAATGGTGTATCTGACAAGGGATTTGGAAAGTTGCTGGTAATGATAAAAAATATGCTTCCAAAGGACAACGAATTGCCCGAGAGTACGTACCAAGCAAAGAAGGCTGTATACCCTCTAGGGTTAGAGGTGCAGAAGATACATGCGTGCCCTAATGACTGCATCCTCTACCGTGGTGAGTACGAGGATTTGAACGCTTGCCCGGTATGCGGTGCAAGGCGCTATAAGATCAGGCGCGATGACCTTGGTGATGTCGAGGGAGAGCGCCCCAGGAAGAAGATTCCTGCCAAGGTGATGTGGTATGCTCCTATAATACCACAGTTGAAACATTTATTCCAAAACAAAGAGCATGCCAAGGCGATGCGATGGCACAGAGAAGACCGTAAGAAAGACGGAAAGTTGAGAGTACCCGCTGATGGGTCGCAGTGGAGAAAATCGAGAGAAAGTATGGGAAGGAGTTTGCAGATGACGCAAGGAACGTATTGTTTGGTCAAAGCGCAGATGGCATTAATGCTTTTGGGGAGCAGAGCAGCAACCATAGCACCTGGCCTTTGACTCTATGTTTGTATAACCTTCCTCCTTGGTTGTGCATGAAGCGGAAGTTCATTATGATGACAGTGCTCATCCAAGGCCGTAAGCAACCCGGCAACGACATTGATGTGTACCTAAGGCCATTAATTGAAGAACTCTTACAACTGTGGAATGGAACAGGTGTACGTGCGTGGGATGAGCACATGGGGGAAGAATTTGACCTAAAGGCCTTGCTGTTCGTGACCATCAATGATTGGCCTGCTCTCAGTAACCTCTCAGGACAGCCAAACAAGGGATAACGCGCATGCACGCACTGTTTGGATGATACCGACAGTATATATTTGGACAATTGTAGGAAGAATGTGTACCTGGGACATCGTCGATTTCTTCTAAGCAGGCATCCCATAAGAAAGAAAGGCAAGCATTTCAAAGGTGAGGCGGATCACCGGACGAAGCCTCGCCACCGTACTGGTGCTGATGTACATGATATGGTCAAGGATTTGAATGTAGTCTTCGGAAATGGTCCTGGCGGACAACCTATTCCGAATGACGCTGACGGACGCGCACCCATGTGGAAGAAGAAATCTATATTTTGGGACCTGCCCTATTGGAAAGACCTAGAGGTCCGTTTTGGGTCCTGTATTTCTACACAATATGTTCCCCTTTGAGAGGTTCATGGGAGTCTTAAAGAAATATGTTCGTAACCGTGCTAGGCCAGAAGGAAGCATATCAAAGGGCCATGAAAATGAGGAGGCCATTGAGTTTTGTATTGACTATATTCCTGACCTTAAGCCGATTGGTGTTCCTGAATCGCAGCATAAGGCAGACTCGATGGAAAAGGCACGCTAGGAGGGAATCAAAAAATATGTAGGGACGGAAATTCTCTCACTGAAGCACACTACACAGTTCTACAGAATTCCGCCTTGGTGTCTCCGTATATGGACGAACACAAGAATTTTCTACGCTCCAACACCCGGAGCGGTCTGATGACTGGATTACACATGAACAAACCATGAGTTTCGCCGACTGGTTGCAGACATGTACCATCCATGACGCCTCTATTGAAGATGACATGTACTCGCTATCCCAGTTACCATCTTCGAATATAATGACTTTCAAAGGGTACGAGATAAATGATAATACATTTTACACGATCGCCCAAGATAAGAAGAGCACCAACCAAAATAGTGGTGTCCACTTTGATGCAACAACCAATACGGGAAAGGAAACATATTATGGTTACATAGAGGAGATATGGGAACTTGACTATGGACGTGGTTTGAAGGTCCCTTTGTTTCGGTGCAAATGGGTCAATATGACACAAGGCGGGGTAACGCAAGACCCGCAGTATGGAATGACAACAGTGGATCTCAACAATCTTGCGTATGCAGACGAACCATTCGTCCTAGCTAATGATGTGGCACATGTTTTCTATGTGAAGGATATGTCTACCAAGCCGAAAAAAGAAAAGATAAGGAAGCGAATGCATCATACGATGAGCCAAAGCGCCACATAGTTCTTTCTGGGAGGAGAAACATCGTGGGAGTGGATGACAATACAGACATGTCAGAAGATTATAAAAAGTTTGATGAAATTGCTCCATTCACAGTGAATATTGACCTGAGCATCCAGTTAAATGATGAAGATTTTCCATGGCTACGGCGCAAAGGGACACACGTGAAGAAAAAGTTTCACACCCAAAGATCTAGGATGTGATCGGCTTCACTATCATCACTTTCTTCTGTGTTTCACACCCAGGAGGGAATCTCTGTAATAGTTAGGGTAGTTATGTGTTTTGGCATTTGAAACGCGAAGAAATTTTATGTGCAAACAAATTCTTTCATGCATTTACTGATTTTTTCAGCTAAATGACCCTGAAATTGAAAAGCATTTCAAATGAACTCAGAAAAGGTTGAAAGTTGGCATGGTATGATAATTTCACCCACATAGCATGTGCAAAAAAGTAGAGAGGGTTACCGCAAAAACTGGATGCACTTCGTGTACAAAATGGACAATCTCTTTCGAAGTATCAGGGTTTCGGACGAAAACTCATCCGTTACAAAGGCATTTCATTCTTTAAATAACCTAAGAATTACCTAATTGAATATAATGATAAAACACACTAATATTAAACATAAGAAAAAATAATCACTGAAAAATCTATTTTCAAAGTTAAGATATTCACAAACTAGTGATTCACACAAATTTCAAATAATTCGAAATGTAAACTATTCAAATTTGTAAACTACCGGCACTAATAGAAAGTTTGTAATTTTTTGTACCTTAAGCAAAAATATTCACAAAGAAACTCTAAATACAGCAAAAAACAACTCAAAAATAAATAAAACAAAAATAAATAAAGCAAAAAAATAAGAAAATTAAAAAGCCTGCCTACTGCGCCAAATGGCCTGCATATGACTAGAAACCCAACCTGTTGTTGGGCCAGGATGCAGGGCCGCAAAGGCCCAGTAGGCCCACAGGGCAGCACAGAACATTTAGGCCAAGTAGGCCTGCTTTGGAGTGGAGCTCGAGAGAGCTACCGCACTGGGGCTTATAAACCAGTGCGGATGCCCCTCGGCTAGCGAGGTGGGACTAAACATGACGCAGCGCACCTGCGCCAGCGCACCTCCTTTAGTACCGGGTGGTGGCTCAAACTGGTACTAAAGGGGGTCTTTAGTACCGGTTGGAGCCACCACCCGGTACTAAAGGGTGTGCGCTTCCCACCGCTTGGCCTGGCCAAAACAGACCTTTAGTACCGGTTGGTGGCTTCAACCGGTACTAAAGATTGTTCTATATAAGAAAACACTTTAAAAAAATCAGTTTTTCATCTCTCCCTCTGCTTCTTTCTCCTTTGCCCCGTCGCCGCCGCCCCTCGTCGCCGCCCCCGTCGCCGCCCCCGTCGCCGTCCGTCACCATCCCCGTCGCTGCGCCCCGCCCCGTCCTCCCGTCGTCCCCGCCAGGCCCGTCCCCGTCCCCATCGTCGCCGCCCCGTCCCCATCCCCGTCGTCACCGCCCGTCTCTGTCCCCGTCGCCGCCCCCGTCGCCGCGCCTCGCCGGTGAGCTCCTGCCCCGGCCGCCATGTCCACACACACACACACACATAATTATAGAAATGTTAGCAATTTTTCTGTTTTTTAGTTATAGAAATGTTAGTTATATAGAAATGTTATAAATTTTTCTGTTTTTTAGTTATAGAAATATTTATAGAAATGTTAGCAATTTTTCTGTTTTTTAGTTATAGAAATATTAGAAATGTTAGTTATATATAGAAATGTTAGAAATTTTAGAGTTAGTTTTAGCTAGATGAATTAGACTAATGTCAAATTGTTAGAATTTGCATATAGAATTTTAGTTATCACAATACAATCATTTAAAAAATGTTACTTTTTGCGGGAATATAGTATTTGTTCTCGACGATACCCGGCCCGCATCCTCGCCGTCGACCCGTTCGCCACGACGTCCGGCTGACCCATGTCCGGGACTGGGCTCCGCCGGGCTGGCAAAGGGAGGTGCTATCTGGAGGGGCGCGCCGCTTGGTGAGGAACCTGGCCTCGGGTCCCGTCGTCGACCCTGATCTCCTTTGGTGGCGTTCGCGTGGGCCACATTCGGTGCAGAGGGAGCCGGCCCCGCCGGAGGTGGTGCGTCGTCATGTCAGGGAGGAGGACGAGCACGTCCATAGCTACATGGCTGCTATGGACGTCAGGTTCTCCAATACCTGGCAGGTTCTTTGGGCAAATGACCGGAGATATGATCATGTGATGGTTCCTTGTCTTTGGGTGTCCACCGCCCGCGCCCCAGGAACCACGAGTGGCCTAGTTTCTTCTGTAGTATTCGATCTTTATCAGCTACCTAGCCAGTGATGTATTCGAGATTATATATTATTCGAGACGATGTATTCGAGATTATATATTATTCGTGACGATGCATATTATGTACTATATGATTCAGTTTTTCCTTATTGATTGCATCCATGCATTGTAATTTGAATACTAAATTGTTTTATATTTCTTCTGTATTAGTTAAATAAAAGCTATGGCGGACAATACCGACAAAGAGGGAGAAGAGGCCCTGTTCGAGATCATGCGCAGCCCTAACAGGCCAGATGATCTGAATGAAGCAAATGACGGCTCCCAATATCTGAACAATACCGGGGAGGGTGATGATAAGATATTCGATCTCGACGACCGAGCTGATGAAGTCATGAACTATGATTATGATTATGATGATGCAGACAATGATTATTATGACGAATACAATGTTGATCTTGAAATAACAAAGACTACCGGCGAGGTATATTTATATAAGCAGGCATCTAGTGATGATCACATGTTTTTTTATTTGAGGATATATTAACGAATCGATCTTTCTTCTTTCGGCCCTCCGGATCGAGCAAATCTGCTTCTACAGACAGCAGGACAAAGCGCGGCCCGGGCAAAAAGTTGAAGGAGGTTGTAAAGTACAACATTGATTCCATCAAAGCTAGTGGCGGACCCCTCACGCCTAAGAACATTGCGAACAAGTTCATTCTTCAGTGCGGAGTTCTTGTGAAGGACCAACTCCCGATCTCCATTCAAGAATGGAAAGAGCCAAGAACTAAACGCCCAGATGTTACTTGGGTCGACGAAAGAGCAACAAAAAGCTTTGGGAATCTCTGATGGAATATTTCACCCTACCAGATTATTTCACTGATGCAGATGTGCAGAAAGTCAAGGACGCTGCTCTTAAGAAGATGGCAATTGCATTCAACACCCACAAGAAAACTGTATGGGCCAACTACCTCGCTGCAGAAAGGAAGACTCCAGAATTCAAGGGAACACTGGAGAAGCAAAGAGAACACTGGCCCGCTTTCATGAAATTCAAGGAATCAGAATTATCTAAGGAACGGTCGGGAAAAAACAAGGCCAATGCCGCAAAAAAGACGCAGTTCCATAGGCTGGGTCCAGGTGGCTACGCGGTGGCAATGCCTGAGTGGGATAAGTCTGAGCAAGAGATGGAGGATGCAGGGGTCACTCCGGTTACTAGGAGCTGGCCCCCCAGGTGCAGAACTTGGTTCTATGCGCATGGGGGGCGTTGGACCTGAAGACAGGCCTGGTTTCGAGGAAGGCAAGTCTAAAAGGAGCAGAACAAAAGTTACTTGACGCAATAGAAGATGCTCGATAGGGGGTGTTCACGCCCAATAGAGAGAACGACGAGCTTACGCGCGCCCCTGGGAAATCCTGAACACCCGGGAAGAAAACGAGGCAAGGGCGTTATTCCCAGGTATGAGGGATTTTCAGAATGGAACAACGACTACAGGACCCGTGCAAGAAAGAAGATGGAGGAGGAGAAGAAGAGGAAGCAGGAGGACCAGAGGAAGCAGGACGCGGAACGCCTTCAAGGCCTAGAAGCAAGGCACGCGGACTTGGCACTCAAATTCCAGCAGCAGCAGCAGCAGATCGACTCACTTAGCCAGGAAAGGGGGTCTCAGCAGCGGTAGCAGCAAGCGGATGATCATCCAGCATTGGATAGCACCATCCCATCCATGCCGAGAAGCAGCGTTGGTTCTGACCCGGGCGACGCACTGCTGGATACATACCCTATGGATGACATCATAGAGAACACTAACTGTGAGCTACACTTAAAAATGAAGAACATATCCATGAAGGTGGCGGACGCCGTTTCTTTTACAATTACCCCCGAAGCAACCTTCCATTGCGCCCCAATTCCAGCGGGCTATGCTCGTGTCTTGGTTGATGAGGTGGTGGACCCATATTCAGGGCTACAGCTTGACATTCCTGGAGGTGAGGACGAGCACACACTGGGAGAGGCCATACATCGTATCATCCTATGGAGAAAGGATTGCATCATCTTTCGAAGTCCACCGACACCTCGTCTGCCGACTCCTCCTCGAAGTCCGCCACCGTGTCAGCAGACTCCCACTCCTCCAACTCCACGAACGCGTGAGCAGACTCCTGCTTAAAGTCCGGCACAATGTCAGGCCACTCCTCCTGTTTCAAGTCCGACACCATGTCAGGCCACACCTCCTGCTTCATGTCCGGCACAGCATCAGGCCACACCTCCTGCTTCAAGTCCGACACCGTGTCAGGCCACACCTCCTGCTTCAAGTCCGGCACAGCATCAGGACACTCCTCCTGCTCCAACTCAGCCACGTCAGCCGTCTCCGCCGCCTCAGCAATCCCAGAAGAGACACGCCGTAGCTATGGTGCGTAGCGGTACGAGTCGAGGTAGTACAGGAAGTACAGGCGGAGACAAGCGATATAAATATGGTCCAAGCAGCCTCGCTCCTCTTCCTCGGAGGCCTTACGACATGACCGAGGAGCAAAATGATGCCATAGTGCGGTCCGAAGTGGACGCCCATTTTGGACTGAAACCGGCACCGCCGCCGAGGGAGAAACTGCCTAAGGAAAAGATTGACCACTTCATTCGTATGGCTAGACCACCAGCTCCCAAGCCTGTTGACTCAGATTATGAGCGCCAAATCAGGAAGGCACATCGAGCACTACTACAGAATGAAGCGAGCTCGAGCTCGAGCCAACAAGCAGTTGTCAAAAAATGCGGGAAAACCGTTCCCCAGCTAGGAGAACAGGCGGCGCAATCGATCCCCCGCTTGTTGTGCCAACAACACATGAGAGTACGCGCTCCCAATATTATTGTGGGAAAACCGTTTACGTTCCCGAGCTGGGCGATGTGGTAATAACCGAGGAGCATATAATGCAGGCTGAAATGCTCAAGATCACTATTGGACAACTCCTCGATATCGAGCCCATGTCTCCTCTTAGAGAGGAGGAAATAAAACGAAAATATGTCTGGGCCAACCTTTGGTCGAGCCCGAGGAGGTCAAGAACCTCCCAACGAGAATGTATGAATTGCATGATTGGTACATGAAAATTACCAAGAGTTCCAATCGAGAGTCCCTCATGGTGCAAGTCGAGGAAGATCATTACTTCAATAAGAAAGCTCTGTCCGTTGAGTATTCAGAACTATTTCAGTTATTCAATCAAGATGCACTCAACAAATCTATCATCATTTGCTATTGTTTGTAAGTGATTTCTTTCTGTAATTTAAGTCTCAAGCTAGCTCTAGTGCTCATTGATTGATCACTAATTACCTGTAATTATATGTCCTCACTATATATTCTTTTGTGTGGTATTATGCAAGATGAAGATGTATGAAATGAAAAAAGCTGGACGCTATGGCATTGGGTTCATTAACCCAAATACCGTTAATGAATACACATGGAAATTGGAATGGTGTAGACAAGATGTAGAGAAAAACATGCTAGAGTTCTTGAAGCCCCTCAATAGCAATGAAGATATACTACTTCCTTAAAATTCGAGTGACACACTGTTTTGTACTACAAATTCTGTTTTTTCTTACTAGCTAGATGTTAATAAGTGTATAGGGTTTAGGGTTATAGTTGATTAGTGGTGTGCACATGCCCGCTTAATTTATACATGCAAACGTATGCGCATGCAGGTTCCACTGGATCTTGTTAGACATTAAAGTTGACGAAGGAAAAGTTGAAGTACTGGACTCACTACTTAAAAAAGAAAGTGACTACAGCATCGTGAAGGGGACAGTCAACAGGTAATTTCAATCATTACTAACTATATCTTGGCCTATTTAGTTCGTCATTTCCTGATATGAACTATTTTTAATAACCCCTTTATTAATTTTCTTTGCCGGCGGGCAGGGCTTGGGCAAAGTACATCAAGGTGACTCCAAGAAAATGGCGACAAAAGTTATTTTGGTATCGACCCAAGGTAAGTAATTAAGTAGTACTAGCTAGCTAGCTACCATCTCCTTAATTCTTGTTTCAATACCATTAATTAATTAACATGCTTGATTAATTATTATCTGATTAAATTCTGTTCTCGTAAAGGCCCTGAAGCAGGCGTCGGGGACTAAAGTGTGTGCATACTACGTTTGCGAGAACATTCGCATGATGGCGTTCGAAAGGAGCAGATCTGATAGACAGCAATGGGTACGTTTGCCAGAACACTATTCACAAATCTTACATGATTGTCGATATCTAGTCACACAACTAATACACATGCATATTGATCCCCTTCTTAACAGTTCAAAGACGTACGGGACCAGCTCCTACCAACAGAGCGCATACGAGCACTTCAAGAGGAAATAGCGAGATTTTTGCTCGTCCAGGTAATAGATCCCAAAGGAGAATACTATTACCCGCTACCGCCCCCATGAACCACTTGTCATCGTGCTCCGAAGGCACCAAGGCAACATGTAGGAGAAATTGTATATATATACATGTGTATGTGTGAATAATTAATGGTGGTTGTGAGACATTCGATTATATATGATCGGTTCTACGAGAAAATCTATTTATATATATGCATAACGTGTACAATATGTAGTATCATAAAATACCAGCAAACAAAAAAGAATTAAATGGAAAACACAAAATTAATGGAAAAAAAATTAAAACCAAACCCCCCCCCCCAAACATTTAGTACCTATTGGTGCTACCAACCGGTACTAATGGTCTACCAGCACCCGGGCCTGGCTCGTGCCACGTGGTGGCAC
This sequence comes from Triticum urartu, assembly GCF_056163025.1. Taxonomy (NCBI): domain Eukaryota; kingdom Viridiplantae; phylum Streptophyta; class Magnoliopsida; order Poales; family Poaceae; genus Triticum; species Triticum urartu. Next base: position 27,570,429 of record NC_141873.1, read on the forward strand.
TTTTGCGCCGGTTCGTGCGGAACCGTTAGTAAAGGGGGGGGCTTTAGTCTCCACTCTTTAGTGCCGGTTGCAGAACCGGCACTAAAGGCCCTTACGAACCGGCGCTAAAGCCCGGTTCTGCACTAGTGAACTAAAAGTCCAATTGTTCATGATATAAAGAAAAGAATATGATATGACATGATAGGCAGCATTCCACATCACAAATTCTGTTTTTATCACTTACCTACTCGAGGACGAGTAGGAGTTAAGCTTGGGGATGCTGATACATCTCCAACGTATCTATAATTTTTTATTGTTCCATGCTGTTATATTATCAATCTTGGATGTTTTATAATCATTTTCTAGTCATTTTATATCATTTTTTGGTACTAACCTATTGACATAGTGCCAAGTGCCAGTTCCTGTTTTTTCCGTGTTTTTACATCGCAGAAAATCAATATCAGACGGAGTCCAAATGGCACGAAACTTTACAGAGAATTTTTATAGGCCAAAAGGAACACAACGGGCCCTGGCTGCTCCTGGGGGGTGCCCCGAGGGTGGCACAACCCATTAGGGCGCGCCAGGAGCCAAGGCGCGCCCTGGTGTGTTGTGCCCACCTCGGGTGCCCCCGGACCGCCTCCCTGCTCTATAAATACCCCAAAAATCCCAGAACCCTAGGGGAGTCGACAAAATATTCATCCAGCCGCCGCAGAGTCCAGAACCACCATATCCAATCTAGACACCATCTCAGATGGGGTTCACCACCTCCATTGGTGCCTCTCTGATGATGCGTGAGTAGTTCTTTGTAGACCTTCAGGTCCGTAGTTAGTAGCTAGATGGCTTCATCTCTCTCTTGAATCTCAATACAATGGTCTCTTGGAGATCCATATGATGTAACTCTTTTGCGGTGTGTTTGTTGGAATCCGATGAACTTTGAGTTTATGATCAGATCTATCTTTTTATATCCATGAAAGTTATTTGAGTTTCTTTGATCTCTTATATGCATGATTGCTAATAGCCTCGTATATCTTCTCTGCTATTTGGGTTTTGTTTGGCCAACTTGATCTATTTATGTTGCAATGGGAAGAGGTGCTTTGTAGTGGGTTCGATCTTACGGTGCTTGATCCCAGTGACAGAAAGGGAAACAAGACGTATGTATCGTTACTACTAAGGATAAAACGATGGGGTCCATCTCTACATAGATAGATCTTGTCTACATCATGTCATCGTTCTTATTGCATTACTCCGTTTCTCCATGAACTTAATACACTAGATGCATGCTGGATAGCGATCGATGTGTGGAGTAATAGTAGTAGATGCAGGCAGGAGTAGGTCTACTAATCTTGGACGTGATGCCTATATAATGATCATTGCCTGGATATCATCATAATTATTTGAAGTTCTATCAATTTCCCAATAGTAATTTGTTTACCCACCGTTTGCTATTTTTCTCCGGAGAAGCCACTAGTGAAACCTACGGCCCTCGGTCTTCTTCCTCCTATATTTGCCTTTGCGATCTACTTTTCTATTGCATTTATTTTCAGATCTATTAAACCAAAAACACAAAAATACCTTGCTGCAATTTATCTTTATTTATTTTATTTGGCGTTTGATCTATCAATCTACTATAAATTTAACTCACGTTCGTTTGCCTATCTTGAGCCGTCGTACCCCGAAAGGGATTGACAACCCCTTTAACACGTCGGGTTGCGAGGATTTGTTATCTGTGTGCAGGTGCTATTTATGTTGTGTTGCTTGGTTCTCCTACTGGTTCAATGACCTTTGTTTCATATCTGAGGGAAATACCTACCGCCACTGTGCTTCATCATCCCTTCCTCTTTGGGGAAATACCGACGTAGTTTCAAGCGACGACATCAGGAGGGCGCGGCAGGAGGAGGGAGGAGGGCGGTGGGAGAAGGAGGAGGAGGGGCGTCGCATACCGAGGAAGGAGAAGCGAGGGCGGCGGCGATAATGCAGCGACGGGTGTTGAGGATATAACTACTAAGGGTAAACCGACCAGGAGGGGCCGGTTCACCTTTAGCAGTACTGAAACCCAAGACAACCCTGAAGATGGCGCTTTACGAATGAAGCTTAGAGGCCCAGAGCCCACGGGCGATTTAGGGCCCATGATAGTAAACCGCCATGTTTGTATAAACTTGTATTATAAGAAAGAAAGGAAGAGACCAAGGCTGCCACTTGTATAAGCCAGCCTCAGGACTCTGTAGATCGGCCGGGGTCCTCCTGAGTATATAAAGGGGTGACCCGGCGGCGGTTTGAGGAACAGACAACAACTCGAGACCCAGGCAGGCGTATTCGCTCCCTGGTCATCGAAACCCGATCAATTCCATCACAACTAGACGTAGGCTTTTACCTTCATCGAAGGGGCCGAACTAGTATAACTCCCGTGTCCCTTGTCCGGTTTAACCCCTTCAAGCTAACCCGTCCCGATGGCTCCACGACTAAGTCCTTCCAAGAGGACATCTGACGTGTTAATTCCACGACAGTTGGCGCCCACCGTGGGGCTATCGCACGATGGTTTCGAGTTCATGAAGGGCAGCTTCGAAGGACTCAAAGGGTACGCGGTTGGCCGGATGACCAAGAGTCGTCGCGGCAAGCTCTACATCGACGACAAAGGGTGGGGCCCCGAGACCGGCTCAATTGAGTACGGATACCGGGTCCCCTTTGGAGGAATCTATGCCTTCATCGGCAAAATCGGCGAACTGGGCTCTGAGCTGGACATCTGCGCCAACCTCGTCGAAACAGCTCAGCGTGCAAGCCCCGCCCGGGTTAAGCCTGCCATGAAGCGGGCGTTCGTAGGATGCATCCATGGGGCTGGATATGAACCGGTGTCTGAAGGCGAGACAGCTGTTTACTCCGACAGCGAATCATCCACCGGGGAAACAGAGTCCCTGTACCAAGTCCATGACGATGGGTTCAAAGGATATTCCAACGGCAGCAGTATTCTGGATCTCCTTGAACCGCCAAGTTGGGTTGCTGTCTACATGGCCGGAACACAGCCCACTTTGCAGTCTTCTACAGCGGCCGCGGCAGGAGGCCCGGCGTGCCGGCCGGCTCAAGTTCTCTCTGATCTAATGGATGCCTGGGAAACCTTGCTGACTGTGGTGGTTACCCCGGAGACGCAGGACCAGCACAATGCGGACATTGCGAAATTGAAAGACCAGATAGCGCAGGCTAAGGAGGACCTGGCAGTTGAAGATGCTAGGATGGCTGAGGAACAGGCCGCTCTGGATGCCCAGTCACAGCTGATACAGGCACAGAATTATCGGCTTGTGTTGGATCAGAATGCATCAAATGAGGTAATGCGGCCGAAGTACCGATCGTGTATGTCACCGGTCTTTGAAGGTTTGAACCTCTTTAATACGCCAGGGGCTGGGACGAGCAATCCAGCAGCCATAAATCGGACCGATGCGCCGAATCAGCCACGCTTGACAGAACCACCTCGATGGACGGACAACCCGCCGCCGTATGTGCCTGCACCGCCGGGTCAATTTCCGAGCCCTTTGGATAATATGATTGCTGCAGCGTCTTGTCTGGCGGCTATTCCGATAGAGGGCGATTCACTGGCGGTGATCGAGACACGACGAGCCAGGGATCTTCTTCAAACCGCCGTAGTACAGCAGCAGGCCTATTCTTATAGCTGGGATAGAATTCATTGGACCCCCCACCCGAGCAAAAGCTACAGTAGGCACATGGATGAACCAGAAGTGTCTAGCAGCGCCAGGCGCCGTAATGCGGCCCACGGTGAGATAAATGCTCAGGATGTGGTAGACAATGGCAGGGCACGAAGGGAGGCAGGCCGCCATCAAACCGCCCCGCTTCAGCCAATGGCATCGGTAGACCGAGGCACTGGGGTCGCTTTCAGTTCCTGGGGAGTGCCGTGTCTTATTCTGGCCCTCCGTAACATACGACTGCCTAAGGACTTCAAGGGTCCACGGAAGGTACCAAATTACACTGCTGATCAGCCACCTGAGGCGTGGGTCGAGAGTTATGAGATGGCAATGGAGATGCTAGAGGTGGATGAAGCGGCCTGTGCAAAATATTTCACGATGATGTTAGAGGGGACAGCCCGTACTTGGCTGAAAAACCTACCAGCCAATTCCATCGAGTCATGGGGTCAGTTGAAGGCCCAATTCATAGCCAATTTCAAAGACACCCGCAAACAGCCTATGTCCATTGTGCATCTGGATGACTGTGTTCAAGGGGAGAATGAGTCAACAACTCACTGGATGCGCCGGGTTTCAGAAATTTTGCATTCTTCAGACCGGATTAATGCTGGCCAAGCGATCTTAACGTTGGAGCGCAATTGCCGGTTTAAGTCAGTCAAGATGAAGTTGGGACGGTTCAAGCGCCATTGCAATGACATTGGAACACTTATGGCAGCCTTGGTAAAATATGCTGATTCTGATAATACCAAGGATCCCGAGTCTGATGACGAGAAACCGAAGAAGGGAGACAAGAACGGTGGTGCAAAAGGACAGCACCACAACCAAGGAGGCCATGGGAATAATGGTAAGCGCAAAGCAGATAATTCCGATTTCGTGGCTAACATAAATATGCAGCGTCGTAAAGGTAAACCGCCCCAGCGCGGTGGAGGGATGAATCTGGAGCGCTTGTTAAACCAGACCTGCCCAAAGCATGGAACCAAGGAGGCCCCTTCCACACATCTTTGGAAGGATTGTCACATAATGAGGGAGTTCAAAAACTCTGATCTCTACCAGTATGATCAGGGCCCGTCGGGCGGTTCAGGTCCCGGTTTCCACGGGGGCTGCGGTTCAAGCTCTGGATTTCAAAATAACCAAGGCCATCAGAACAACCATAGCAATAACCAGCAGAATAACCAAGGGAATTAGCAGCAGTCAGGTTACCAAAGTCACCCCAAGCAGTTGAACAGCGGACAATATCACGTGTTCACGACTAGCCTGTGCAAGCGAGATCAGAAGCTTCACAAGAGGGCAGTTAATACTGTTGAACCGGCTGTGCCACGTTACCTACGATGGTCGGAGCAGCCCATTGTGTGGAGCAGAGAGGATCACCCACCCCGGGTTGACAATCCGGGTCAACTAGCCTTGGTCGTAGCACCTCAGGTGGGAGGTTACAAGTTTACCAAGGTTTTGATGGATGGAGGAAGTAGTATCAACATCCTGTACTACGAGACGTTCCGTCGCATGGGGTTGATGGATAAGAATCTTAAACTGTCGAATACCGTTTTTCATGGCGTGGTACCAGGTAAATCGGCATACCCTGTAGGAAAGATTGCTTTGGAAGTTGTGTTTGGAGACGAGCATGATTCCAGGTCTGAAACACTGACCTTTGAGGTGGTGAAAATCCAGAGTCCATATCACGCGCTGTTTGGACGGCCAGCTTATGCGAAATTCATGGCGAGACCCTGTTATGTCTATTTATAGCTCAAAATGCCGGGTCATAATGGGACGATCACAGTACATGGAAGTCGCAAGATTGCTTTGGATTGCGAGGAAGGTGAAGCAGCCTATGCCGAATCGGTTTGTGCTACGGAGGAGGTGAAGTTTTATAAGGACAATGTTGATCCGGCAGACATGACCCCCTTAAAGAAGCCCACAACTGAACATGACCCGGCCCTGACATTCAAACCGGCAAATGAGACACTAGTAGAAAACGGGCCTTTTGTCCCGGTTCGAAAGGGCCTTTTGTTCCGGTTCTAGAACCGGGACTAAAGGGTCGTTACTAATGCCCTGACCCTTTAGTCCCGGTTCTAACCAGAACCGGGACAGATGGGCCTCCACGTGGCCTACGCGCTGAGCCCAGGCAGGAGGGCCTTTGGTCCCGGTTGGTGGCACCAACCAAGACCAATAGGCCTCCACGCGTCAGCATTTCTGTGGCTGGGGTTTTTGTTTTTTTGAAGGGTTTTGGGGGGTTAATTTAGGTATTTCATATATTGTGTTAGATAGCTAATTAATAGAGAGAAGTGTCCTCTCTTATGTCCGTGCTTGGTCGACGCTACGTACTCTATACATACGTATAGAGAGGACTAGACACGCTAGCTAGCTAGTAAGCAAACGAAGGAAACAGAAGATTGTCATGAACATATATGCATACAGAGAGAAGTGATATCGACCACCTCTCCTTCTCCGAGAGATTGGTCGAACAACAACTTCTCGTATATCTATCATCCGACACTACCGGCTACATATATACAATAATTATCTCTTACAAATATAATCTCCTAAATTATGGACGCATGGTCCACATAGTATTCTCCGTCTTCAGCGATCACGTGGTCAAGAAAGAATGCCGCCAATTCCTCTTGAATTGCTCGCATGCGATCTGGTGCTAAGAGTTCATTCCGCATCCGAAACATCTAATTTGAAGAAGGGGGTCAATACATATATATATATGAATGAATGAAACTCAACACAAATGATGGTAATAAAATAAAATTGTGAATATTGTTATTTACGCACTTCATATTGTTCGTCAGAGTACCCGCCCCGCTCACAGGTCATGTGGCGGATGGACTCGCAGACGTAGTATCCACAGAAATCATTCCTTGTTCCTGCCACAACCACTTTACAAGAAATAGAGGTCAATCAAACTGATAAGCAAGAATGCCAAATGGTATTGATGAAACTAGCGCTTGAATCACTAGGAGATGCGCGGAACATGCTACTATAGTACTTACTTTCGGGTGTCTAAATTGCAGCTCCTTCGGCAGTCCCGGAGCTTTTCTGGTGAATTTTCTCCAAATACCGGACAAAGAAAACGATTACTTGATATCAGGAAATAAACAAAGTTGCTGATATGGTGGATAATGATCGATTTAACTTACTTCTGGAGGATTTCAGTCATGTCCACATACTCCTGGGGATCTTTTCATCTAGAGTCCAAGACAGCTACTACTCCCTGCTCAAGAATAATCTCTAGGAGAATATAGTGGAAACTGCGCACACATGCATAACTCATCAATTACATTACTATAACCTGGACTAATATATAAGGGAAACCGAATATGCACAAGACAGGTAACACTCACTTGAAGTTGTAAGGAAAGAGTATTATATCTTTGTGTTCATTTGTTTTGAATGATCGTAGCAAGTTGGCCTCGGTTTCTTCGGGCCTTTTGTCAACCTCAGTTGCATCTATGAGATATGTGTTAACGAACCCAATATCACCGATTTGTCTTTTCTTCAATTCGGCGATCTTCAATCTGCATAATATAGTGAGGATAATTATAAATACATGCAATGAAAGAGCTGAGCTATATAGAGAGACTTAATGACAGAAGTAGTAGTACTTACAGACAGTAGCAGGTGACCGTTGTTTTATCGAGGGCCAATTGATTGAAAAACTGATAGAACTTCTCAAATGGAATAGGCAACAGTTCAATTCCAATGAGGTCATGCTCCAGTTTAACTCTCGCATACAAAGTACTCCTCCCCCCAGACTCTCTGCAGATTTTCAAGTACCAATCATGCAATCTTCGCGTCGTCGTTGATTGAGATTTTTCATCTTGGATGAGAGGCTTCCCGTACTCGTATTTGTGTATCTGCACCTCCATGGGATCATAATGTACTTCGTCGGGCAGGTAATCGTCAAGATTGCTATAACCGGGCACCATCCTCGGATCGACGATGTCGCTAGGCACCTTGAGCGGGGGGGGGGGGGGGGGGGGGGGACGATTGCTTCGCTTGTTCGCCGAGCTGGGCAATTTGTTTCCCAGCTGCTCGTTGTTCTTTCAGCCTCTGATCACTGACTGTACTTCCCGACCGCTCCGCTTCGGCCCATGTATTTGCAATAATGCGCTCATAGTTACCTTTCGGCGGAGACTTGGGTGGTTTTGCCAGGGCAGCCAGAGTGCGCTTCACTTTCACCGGATCTACCTTCTCCTCTGGAGGTGGATGTCTCTTTGCTTTCAACCCTTGAAACCAGTCATCCACTTCGGTTCGCGCGATCTTCGTGTTCTCCTCCGGGGTCCTCTCGTATGGTAACTTCTCTGGAGTCTTCAGAGAAGGACCGAATCTGTATGTCCTCCCGCCTCTGGCTGTACTGCTAGACACCGGCCGAACAGACGGAGCGGTTGTCTTCTTTACTTGCTTACGAGGCGGAGGAGAAGGACTACGACGCGCCGGAGCAGCTGCCGGAGCGGCGGCGGGTCTCTTCCGCCCTTGCTGACGAGGCGGAGAAGGAGGAGGCTGGATGCTCGGGCGCGCCGGCGCAGACGGAGAAGGAGGCGGAGTGCCACCACGCGCAAGAGAAGGAGCCGGCCGAGGGCCCTGATCGTCACTCGCCGGAGGAGGAGGCGGTGGAGGAGGCGGAGTGCCCTGACTCGCCGGAGGAGGAGGAGGAGGAGGCGGAGGCGTCCAGTTCGGAAGGTTGATGAGCTCCTTCCGCCATAGGCATGGAGTCTTCAGAGAAGAACCCAGCCGAGTCTCCCCTTCTCCGGTAGGGTGGTCAAGCGGGAGGTCCTCAAATCCCTCCGTTATTTCATCCACCATCACCTTAGCATATCCTTCTGGAATCGGCCGGCAGTGAAAAGTTGCGCTGGGTTCATTAGGAAAAACAGAGCCAACAGCTGCCTTGACCTTCATATTAATCTATTGCGTCATAAGGTGGCAATTTTGAGCCTCCGTGATAGCATCCATGGGATAGCTCGCAGGAGCCGTCAAGACAAGCTCCGGCTGAAGCAGCTCAGTGGAAGCCACGCTGCTTCTCCGCTAAGATGGCTGGGTAGCTTCAGGGGAAGCTTCGGCAAGTCGTTTGCTGCGATTTGCTTCTCGTTCCTCTATCGCTTGTACCCTTGCATGCAGCTCCTGCAGTTCGGTCTGCTGCACTTTCTTCCTCCTCTCGTGGGTTTTGTAACCGCCTGCGTCCGGAAACCCAGCCTTCCATGGAATGGAGCCTGGCGTGCCTCGTGTCCGTCCAGGGTGCTCAGGATTTCCGAGGGCCTTTGTGAGCTCGTCATTCTCTCTATCTGGAATGAACGTCCCTTTCTGCGCTGCATCGATATAGTACCGAAGCTTCTTCAAGGGTATGTCAAGTTGCTCGTCCGTCCAAATGCACTTGCCTGTTACAAGGTCCAAGGTTCCGCCAGCCCCGAAGAACCAAGTCCGGCAATCAGATCATTCTCAGCCTTGGCCCACTTAGGCCAGGCTACGAGGTAGCCACCTGACCCCGTGCGATGGTGAAGCTTCTTCTTCGCAGCATTTTTCTTGTTTGTTGCCGACATCTTTTGACTCTTTTCCGATGTCTTGTTGGCCACAAATGCGGGCCAGTGATCTCTGATCTTCTCATATTTGCCCTTGAATTCTGGTGTCTCTTTTTAGCGACAAACCTATTCAGATCATTCTTCCACCTCCTGAATAGGTCTGCCATCCTCTTAAGAGCAAAAGACTTGATTAATTGCTCTGTAACTGGCTTCTCCGGATCATCCTCTGGCGGTAGGATGAAATTTGACTTCAGCTTAGTCAGAAGATCATTTTTCTGCATATCATTGACGTAAGACACCTCAGGGTCTTCTGTAGCCGGCTTAAACCATTGCTGGATGCTGATTGGGATCTTGTCCCTAACCAGAACCCCGCACTAAGCAACAAATGCGTTCTTTGTTTGGATGGGTTCAATCGGTTGGCCGTCGGGCGCGATTGCTATGATCTCAAACCTTTCATCCGAGCTCAACTTTTTCTTCGGGCCTCGTCTCTTTACCTCAGTTGTGCTCGATCCGGAGGGCTAGAAAAAAGAACAAAGACTTAATTAATATGTGTACATACCAAAACAATGAATGCATCAATTATCTAGTCAGCACAGGCTTAACTAATATATATACCTGGCTGGACTCGGTTCGGTCACCGGAGCCGTCATCACGGTCTCCTTCTTGCACCGGCGTTGGGTCACCAGAGCCGTCCTCACGTTCTCCTTCTTGCACCGGCATTAGGTCACCAGAGCCAGCTTCTTCACCCTCTCCTTCCAGACCATCGGTGTCATTGAGAAACAACGAGACGGCATCACTTCCTTGTGCGATTATGTCCCTCAACAACGCTTCGTTTGCTTCGTCTCGGGCGGTGTCCATAGTTTCTACAAATATTTACAACATGGCAATTATTATTCAAACATGACAGATGGATATATTAGTGGCAAACGTAGAACTAGCTAGCTAATCATAGTAAGGAATCATATATATTAATTAGTGGCCTCGACGCTTCTTCTCTAGGGTTTGGGGTGGCCTCGACAACGCTTCAAGGGTTTGGGGTGGCCTCGAGAATGCTTCAAGGAGGGGGTAATATCGACCCCCCCCCACGTGTTGAAGCTATCGGGAGGGGGTATATCAACAACGACGACACTACATCTATGTCCCTCGACCCTATAGAACCCTCGAAGAAAGGAAGAGCTAGAGGAGAAGATCGAAGAAAAAAAGAAGAAAAAAAGAGGAGAAGAAGAAAGGAATAGTGGAGAAGAAGAGAAAATAGACTATTCGATTTTCTCTTCTTCTCCACTATTCCTTTCTTCTTCTCCTCTTCTTTTTCTTCTTTTTTCTTCTTCTTATTTATTTCTCCTTTTCTTCCTCTCCTCTTGTTCTTTCTTTCCGCTTCTTATTTTCTTCTTCCCTATCCTTCTTTTCCTTCCTTTCTTAATATCACTTAGCAAATGCACTAACCTAAAATGCAACAAACATAAAATGCAACAAACATAAAATGCACTAAATCGATCAACTAACCTAAAATCAGTGATAAAATGCACTAACCTAAAATCGATATCTACTACTACCTCCATTTCAGTTTACAAGTCCTGCACGTATACCTAGGTTGCCAATTTTATCACCCTAATATAAACTATATAACACGAAAATTATACCTTTTGAAAATAGAAACTCTGTAGTTTATGTTGGTATATTTTTTGCAATATATGACTTGTATTAGGTTGGTCGAATTGACGACCTAGGGGTACGCGCACGCCCTGTAAACTGAGAGAGAGGTAGTAACAACTTAAAATAATTAATACATATATGAAAAAAAACATCATCATATCATCAACAGAAAAAATAGTATTTTTTCTAAAAATCTATCTTTTCAGCACATACATATACTCATACATCATCATATACTCATACATATACATATAATCTGCAGGAAAAAAACATATATGTGTTTGCAAAAAAAGGGGGAAGAGGGGGGCGGTGCCGGCCCTGACCACAGTGAGGAAGAGGCGACGGCGGCGCGGGGCAGCTGGGGCGCGGCGAGGCAGAGGCGACGGCGAGGCCGAGGCGGGGCGGCGACGGCGTCGGGGCGCGACGTGGGGCGGCGACGGCGTCGGCCGGCGCGGGGTGGCGACGGCGTCGGGGCGGCGCGGGGCAGCTGGGGCGCGGCGAGGCAGAGGTGACGGCGAGGCAGAGGCGGGGCGGCGACGGTGTCGGGGCGCGACGCGGGGAGGCGACGGCGTCAATCGGGGTGGCGCGCGGCGACGGCGTCGGGGCATCGCGGGGGTGGCGACGGCGTCGGGGCGGAGCGGGACGGCGCGGGGTGGCGACGGCGTCGGGGCAGGGCGACGACGGCGACGGCGAGGCGCAGAAGGGCAGCCTAGCGGCGTCGTCGGGGCGGGATCGAAGAACTGAACGAAATTTTTCACAAGTCTTGCTTATATAGATGGCGCATTGGTCCCGGTTCGTGGCACAAACCGGGACTAATGCCCCCCTTTAGTCCCGGTTGGTGCCACCAACCGGGACCAAAGGCCTCTTTTCAGCAGCCCAAAGGGCGGGAAGCGGCGGCCTTTGGTCTCGGTTCGTGGCACCAACCGGGACTAAAGGGGGGCATTAGTCCTGGTTTGTGCCACGAACCGGGACCAAAGGCCTTGTGCTGCCCCACGCCCAAATGTTTTGTCCCACCTTGCTAGTTGAGAGGGAGCCGCACCTGTTTATAAGGTGCGGTGCGCCTTCCCTCTCGAGCTCCTCTCTAAAGCAGGCTTTTGGGCCTAACCGTGCAATCTATGCCTGTGGGTCTACTGGGCCTCCCGCGGGCCTGAATCCTGGCCCATTGTAGGGTTTCTAGTCGTATTCAGGCCGTGGGTGCCCAGTAGGTGGCACTTTATTTTGTTTATTTTGTTTTATTTTTTGCTATTTATTTTTTCATTTCTACTTAGAACTAAATACTTATAGTTTTGTAGTGATTTCTTTTTTATTTTATGTCAAAAAAATTATAAACTTTCTGTTAGTGCAATTAGTTTTAAAATTTGAATAGTTTAAATTTGAATTTTTTAAAATTTGTGTGAATCACTAGTTTATGAATAACTTTACTATAAAAATTGATTTTTGAGTCATTCTTTTTCCTGCTATTTAATATTACTGTGTTTTATCATTATACTCAATTTGGTAATTTTAGTTAGTCATAACAAATATTATAGGCATTTTTTTTTCTTTTTTGCTATTTATTTTTTCATTTCTACTTAGAACTAAATACTTATAGTTTTTTAGTGATTTCTTTTTCGATTAACTTTGTGATTAACTTTACTAAAAAAATGAACATAGATGCACCTATAGAGAAAATTCGACCTAAATTCATAGTTTTCAAATGAACTCTGAAAAAGTTGGCATAGCATACTCGTCTGTTACAAATTTGGCATGGTATCATCATCATAGTTGCGGGAGAAAGTCTTCAATTTTTCTTCGCTTGTGTCATTTGCTTATTGCGCCGTAACCATGGATAATCTTCATCGTTTATCAGGATGCTTGGGTCAGCCTTGACATTGAAGGGAGGAATTTCATGAAACCTTTCATAATCTTCAGACATGTCTATCTTGCCCTCCACTCCCAGGATGTCCCTTTTCCCTGAAAGAACTATGTGGCGCTTTGGCTCATCGTATGATGTATTCATTTCCTTATCTTTTCTTTTTCTCGGTCTGGTAGACATGTCCTTCACATAGATAACCTGTGCCACATCATTGGCTAGGACGAACGGTTCGTCAGTGTACCCAAGATTTTTCAGATCGACTGTTGTCATTCCGTACTGTGGGTCTACATGTACCCCGCCTCCTGACAGATTGACCCATTTGCACTTAAACAAAGGGACCTTAAAATCTTGTCCGTAGTCAAGTTCCCATATGTCCACTATGTAACCATAATATGTGTCCATTCCCTTCTCGGTTGTTGCATCAAAGCGGACACCGCTGTTTTGGTTGGTGCTCTTTTGATCTTGGTCAATCGTGTAAAATTTATTCCCATTTATCTCGTATCCTTTGTAAATCAATACAGTCATAGATGGTCCCCTAGACAACAAGTACAACTCATCACAAACAGTGTTGTCACCTCTGAGATGTGCTTCCAACCAACTGCTGAAAGTCCTAATGTGTTCACATGTAATCCAGTCGTCGCACTGCTCCGGGTTTTTGGAGCGCAGACTGTTCTTGTGTTCATCGACATACGGGGTCACCAAGGTAGAGTTCTGTAGAACTGTGTAGTGTGCTTGAGACCAAGAATGCACGTCCCTACATATTATTGAGTCCGCTCCTAGCGTGCCTTTTCCAGTCAGTCTCCCCTCATACCGCGATTTAGGGAGACCTATCTTCTTAAGGCCAGGAATGAATCAATACAAAACCCGATGACATCCTCTGTTTGATGGCCCATGGAGATGCTTCCTTCTGGCCTAGCGCGGTTACGGACATATTTCTTTAGGACTCCCATGAACCTCTCAAAGGGGAACATATTGTGTAGAAATACGGGCCCCAGAATGACAATCTCGTTGACTAGATGAACTAGGACATGCGTCATGATATTGAAGAAGGATGGTGGGAACACCAGCTCAAAACTGACAAGACATTGCGCCACATCACTCCTTAGCCTTGGTACGTTTTCTGGATCGATCACCTTCTGAGAGATTGCATTGAGGAATGCACATAGCTTCACAATGGCTAATCGGACGTTTTCTGATAGAAGCTCCCTCAATGCAACCGGAAGCAGTTGCGTCATAATCACGTGGCAGTCATGAGACTTTAGGTTCTGGAACTTTTTCTCTGGGATATTTATTATTCCCTTTAAATTCGACGAGAATCCAGTCGGGACCTTCATACTGAGCAGGCATTCAAAGAAGATTTCTTTCTCTTCTTTCGTAAGAGCGTAGCTGGCAGGACCTTCATACTGCTTCGGAGGCATGCTGTCTTTTTCGTGCAAACGTTGCAGGTCCTCCCGTGCCTCAGGTGTATCTTTTTCTTTCCATACACGCCCAAGAAGCCTAGCAGGTTCACGCAAAGGTTCTTCATCATGTGCATCACGTCGATTGAAGAGCGGACCTCTAGGTCTTTCCAGTAGGGTAGGTCCCAAAATATAGATTTCTTCTTCCACATGGGTGCGTGTCCCTCAGCGTCATTCGGAACAGCTAGTGCGCCGGGACCCTTTCCAAAGATTACGTGTAAATCATTGACCATAGCAAGTACGTGATCACCGGTACGCATGGCGGGCTTCTTCCGGTGATCTACCTCGCCTTTGAAATGCTTGCCTTTCTTTCGACATTGATGGTTGGTCGGAAGAAATCGACGATGGCCCAGTTACACATTCTTCCTGCATTTGTCCAGGTATATACTTTCAGTGTCATCTAAACAGTGTGTGCATGCGTGGTATCCTTTGTTTGTCTGTCCTGAAAGGTTACTGAGAGCGGGCCAATCGTTGATGGTCACGAACAGCAACGCCTTTAGGTTAAATTCCTCTTGTCTGTGCTCATCCCACGTACGTACACCGTTTCCATTCCACAGCTATAAAAGTTCTTCAACTAATGGCCTTAGGTACACATCAATGTCGTTGCCGGGTTGCTTAGGGCCTTGGATGAGAACTGGCATCATAATGAACTTCTGCTTCATGCACATCCAAGGAGGAAGGTTATACATACATAGAGTCACATGCCAGTTTATGTGATTGCTGCTCTGCTCCCCGAAAGGATTAATGCCCTCCGCGCTTAAAGCAAACCATACGTTCCTTGGGTCCTTTGCAAACTCATCCCAGTACTTTCTCAAAAAAATTCTCCACTGCGACTCGTCAGCGGGTGCTCTTAACTTCCCGTCTTTCTTATGGTCCTCACTGTGCCATTGCATTGACTTGGCATGCTTTCCGTTTCTGAACAAACGTTTTAACCGTGGTATTATAGGAGCATACCACATCACCTTCGCAGGAACCCTCTTCCTATGGGGCTTTCCGTGAACATCACCAGGGTCATCTCGTCTGATCTTATACCGCAATGCACCGCATACCGGGCATGCGTTCAGATCCTTGTATGCACCGCGGTATAGGATGCAGTCATTAGGGCATGCATGTATCTTCTCCACCTCTAATCCTAGAGGGCATACGACCTTCTTTGCTGTGTATGTACTGTCGGGAAATTCGTTATCCTTTGGAAGCTTCTTCTTCAATATTTTCAGTAGCTTCTCAAATCCTTTGTCAGGCACAGCATTCTCTGCCTTCCACTGCAGCAATTCCAGTACGGTACCGAGCTTTGTGTTGCCATCTTCGCAATTGGGGTACAACCCTTTTTTGTGATCCTCTAACATGCGATCGAACTTCAGCTTCTCCTTTTGACTTCCGCATTGCGTCCTTGCATCGACAATGACCCGGCGGAGATCATCATCATCGGGCACATCGTCTGGTTCCTCTTGATCTTGAGCAGCTTCACCCGTTGCGGCATCATTGGGCACATCGTCTGGTTCCTCTTGATCTTCACCAGCTCCCCCCGTTGCAGCATCACGGTATTCAGGGGGCACATAGTTGTCATCGTACTCTTCTTCTTCGTCGTCTTCCATCATAACCCCTATTTCTCCGTGCCTCGTCCAAACATTATAGTGTGGCATGAAACCCTTGTAAAGCAGGTGGGTGTGAAGGATTTTCCGGTTAGAGTAAGACACCGTATTCCCACATTTAGTGCATGGACAATACATAAAACCATTCTGCTTGTTTGCCTCAGCCACATCGAGAAACTCATGCACGCCCCTAATGTACTCGGAGGTGTGTCTGTCACCGTACATCCATTGCCGGTTCATCTGCGTGCATTATATATAATTAAGTGTCCGAATTAATAGAAGTTCATCATCACATTAAAACCAAAGTACATACATAGTTCCCATCTAACAACATATAGCTCTCCAGAGCATCTAATTAATTAAACCATACATTGAAACTATGTAAAACATTTTAATGCGAAAACAAACGCGATCATAATCGCAACCAAGGTAACAATTGATCCAACGGCATAATGATACCAAGCCTCGGTATGAATGGCATATTTTCTAATCTTTCTAATCTTCAAGCGCATTGCATACATCTTGATCTTGTGATCATCGATGACATCCGCAACATGCAACTCCAATATCATCTTCTCCTCCTCAATTTTTTCTATTTTTTCCTTCAAGAAATTGTTTTCTTCTTCAACTAAATTTAACCTCTCGACAATAGGGTCGGTTGGAATTTCCGGTTGACATACATCCTAGATAAATAAAATCTATGTCACGTTGGTCGGCATAATTTTCATAAACAATAAATGAACCAATAGTTATAAAGATAATATATATACCACATCCGAATCATAGACAAGATGAGGGCCGACGGGGGCGGATACCAAAACCATCGCACTATATAAGATGCAATAATAAAAGTAAGAAAATGATACAAGTATCTATCTAAACATACAAGTAAGAATATTTTTCCTTTCAGAAAGAAGATAAGAACAAGAGGCTCACCATGGTGGTGTCGGTGATGAGATCGGCGCGGGTGATCGACGGCGGTGAAGACGGGGGTGGGGCGTGACGGACCGCTAAATCTAGACAAATCTCGAGGAAAATGGAGCTTTGAGGTCGAGCTTCGAGAGGAGAAAGCTTAACTAGTGTGGCTCGGGCATTTCATCGAACACCTCATGTGCATAGGAGGTGAGCTAGAGCACCACAAACCCCTCCCCTCGCCGGCCAGAGAAAAACAGAGCGCTGGAGTGCTCTGCTCGCGGGTGAGGGTATATATAGGCACCTCATTGGTCCCAGTTCGTGGCATGAACCGCGACTAAAGTGGGGCCTTTGGTCCCGGTTCAGGCCACCAACCGGGACCAATGGTGGTGGGCCAGGGAGCCAGGCCCATTGGTCCCGGTTCGTACCACCAACCGGGACCAAAAGGTCCAGACGAACCGGGACCAATGGCCCACGTGGCCCGGCCGGACCCCTGGGCTCACGAACCGGGTCCAATGCCCCCATTGGTCCCGGTTCTAGACTGAACCGGGACTAATGGGCTGAACGGCCTGGACCATTGCCCCCTTTTCTACTAGTGAGACTAAACTTGTTGACTTTGTCCCTGGTGATTCATCCAAACAGTTTAGTATCAGTGCCAATCTGGATCCGAAATAGGAAAGCACGCTCATCGAGTACATCCGTGAGAATCGGGACATTTTTGCATGGAAGCCTTCTGACATGCCAGGTGTACCGAGAGGACTCGCTGAGCACACTCACAATATTGATCCCAAGTTTAAACCGGTCAAGCAGTTCCTTCGCCGTTTTAACGAAGAGAGATGCAAGGCCATTGCTGAAGAGGTAGCCCGGCTACTGGCAGCGGGGTTTATCGTCGAAGTATTTCATCCCGAGTGGTTGGCTAATCCGGTGCTCGTTCTTAAGAAAAATGGCACTTGGCGTATGTGTGTGGACTACACAGATTTGAACAAGGCATGCCCGGCAGATCCTTTTGCTCTCCCGCGTATTGATCAGATCATTGATGCGACGGCGAGTTGTGATCGCCTGAGTTTCCTGGATGCTTATTCCGGATATCATCAGATTAAAATGGCAGTTAAGGACCAGGAGAAGACAGCCTTCATCACCCCCTTTGGAGCCTTCTGCTATGTTTCTATGCCCTTTGGGCTCAAGAGTGCGCAAGCAACTTATCAGCGTTGTGTGCAAAATTGTCTTCACAAACAGATCGGGCGTAATGTTCATGCTTATGTGGATGATATTGTGGTAAAATCCAGGAAGCAGGAAACCTTGATAGATGATCTCAAGGAGACGTTTGACAATCTTCGGGTTTACAAAATGATGCTCAACCCGGATAAATGCGTTTTTGGTGTTCCGGCAGGCAAGCTCTTGGGCTTTCTGGTATCCAACCGAGGCATTGAGGCCAATCCGGAAAAAATCAAAGCGATCACATCCTTGGCTAAACCGGCGTGTATCAATGATGTTCAGTGTTTGGCGGGCCGGATTGCAGCCCTCAGCCGGTTTATCATTCGTTTGGGAGAGAAGGCAATTCCACTGTATCAGATGTTGAAGAAGACAGATAAATTCGTCTGGAGTGATGCCGCCAATGCAGCGTTTGAGGATTTGAAGCGGCACATGGCTGAACCGCCCCTCCTTGCTGCTCCGGTTGATAAAGAGCCTCTATTGTTGTATGTGGCTGCCAATGCCCGTGCGGTCAGTGTGGCAATTGTGGTTGAACGTAAGGAGGATGGAAAAGAATATCCGGTTCAACGGCCAGTTTATTATATCAGTGAGGTACTGATCGAATCCAAGCAAAGATATCCGCATTGGCAGAAGCTAGTGTATGGAGTTTTTATGGCAAGTAGGAAGCTCAAGCAATACTTTCAAGGCCATCCCATCATAGTGGTTAGCTCTGCTCCCTTGGGTGATATAATCCAGAATAGAGAGGCAACTGGCCGGGTTGCGAACTGGGCAATTGAGCTTGGTCCCCACGGGTTGAAATATATGCCCCGTACAGCCATCAAATCTCAAGCGCTAGTCGACTTCATCAATGATTGGACCGAGTTACAGGCACCAGAGGACAAACCGGATAATACATACTGGACTATTCACTTTGATGGGTCCAGGCAGTAGGAAGGCTCGGGGGCTGGGGTTGTCCTTACTTCCTCTCGAGGTGATAAAAATTGTTATGTTCTCCGCTTAATGTTTCCTTGTACTAACAATGCAGCAGAGTACAAGGCCTTACTCCACGGCCTCCGTGTGGCTAAGGAAATGAACTTAAGCCGGGTTCGCTGCTTTGGAGACTCTGATCTGGTGGCTCAGCAAGTTTCTGGTACTTGGGATTCGAAGGACCCACTCATGGAAGCTTATAGACGTGAGGTGGATATGGTAGCAGGTCACTTCAAGGGTTATCAGGTGGAGCATGTTGACCGGCGCAAGAATGAAGCAGCTGATGCTCTAAGCCGTCTGGGATCTCAGCGTAAACCGGTACCACCTAATACCTTTCTGGATATCTTGCATAACCCATCTGTGAAATTGCCTACAGAGGAGGATTTAGCTGTTCCTGATCCGGAGGCCCAATTGGTAGCCACTTTACATGCCACTCCGGATTGGACTGTCCCATATCTGGTGTATCTAAACCGGGGCGAGTTACCAGATGAAGAACTTTTCGCCAGGCAGATAATCCGGCGGTCCAAGTCTATGGTCGTTCACAATGGCGAGTTACACCGTTATAGCGTTTTAGGCGTATTCCAACGTTGTGTTTCTCCCGAAGAAGGACAAGAGATTTTACGTGAAATCCATGAAGGGGATTGTGGTCACCATGCCGGTTCAAAATCCTTAGTGGCTAAAGCTTTCCGACATGGGTTCTACTGGTTGACAGCTCATTCTGATGCGGAGGATCTGGTAAAGCGGTGTGATGCTTGTCAGAAATTTTCACGTCGAGCTCATGTTCCGGCTCAAGAGTTACGCATGATTCCCATCACTTGGCCGTTTGCTACTTGGGGGCTTGATATGGTTGGCCCCTTTAAGCGCTCCAAGGACAAGAAGACCCACCTGTTGGTGGCGGTTGACAAGTTCACTAAATGGGTGGAAGCGGAGCCCATCAGTAAATGTGATGCAGCTACGGCGGTCCAATTTCTTAAAAAGATTATTTTCCGTTTTGTCTTTCCACACAGTATCATCACAGATAATGGTACGAACCTTTCTAAAGGAGAGATGGAGGAATTTTGCCAACGAGAGCACATCCGGCTTGATGTAGCGTCCGTGGCTCACCCCCAGTCTAATGGTCAAGCGGAGAGGGCGAATCAAGAGATCCTGAAGGGTATCAAGCCTCGGCTTATGGTCCCCTTGAAGCGGACGCCGGGTTGTTGGGTGGAAGAATTACCATCTGTGTTATGGAGTATAAATACCACCCCAAACCGATCTACGGGTTATACACCTTTTTTCATGGTTTACGGGGCTGAGGCTGTCCTTCCAAGTGATATTCGTCATGACTCGCCCCGGGTTGCGAATTATGTTGAAATGGACAACGAGCAAGCACGCCAGGAGGCGCTGGACCTGTTAGATGAGAAACGGGACATGGCTTTGGCTCGGTCGGCGGTTTATCAACAGGACCTGCGGCGTTATCACAACCACCAGGTTAAGACAAGAACCTTTCAAGAAGGCGATCTGGTGCGCTGGCTCATTCAAGACCAGACTGATATGCACAAGCTATCCCCACCTTCGGAAGGGCCCTTTGTGATCAGCAAGAATCTGCACAACGGGTCATACTACCTCATTGACGTTCGAGAAGACTCACGTAGCTCTGAGGAAGAGACCCGGCAGCCATGAAACATAGCTCTCCTGCGGCCTTATTATACTTGAAGTCACCGGCTTTTCTTATGTACATATTTCAACAATGTATATATTATGATCAATAAAATAAACCGGCATCCTTGCTAATTAAGCAGGGTCTCCGCCATTTTTTCTTCCAATATCTGTTAACTTGGGGGCTTCAGCTAAAAAAGCGAAGTACTACCTGTTAAACCGGTTATCATGCCACCACCTAGCTTGGGAGCTTCATCCCAAGGGGCCAAAGAGAGTTTGATTGCTCAAAGAATGACTCAAACATAGGCACCCATTGAGCACAACTCATAAAGTTACTTGGGGGCTCTTTGTGTCAAATACCAAAGAGCTTGAAAGGACCCTTGTAGCCGGGTATCGACCCACGGCTTGGAAGCCTGCTGTATTCACCTAAAACCCCGGGTTAACCTGCCTTCATCAAGTAAGCCACTCCTATCCAGGTAATCCTGGCACGACCCATCGATCGTTTGACAGTTACTCTCTTTGAGACCCTGAACTTGTCAAAGTTAAAACAATGATTGGTTAGTTGGAGGCCCATCTTAAAAGGCTTTGTCAAAATGGTTTAACTCAGTGGCCTGGCAGCCCATGAAAAGCCTCGAGTTGGGCCTGGCAGCCCTTGAAAAGCCTTGACATTGGTTTTTGTTTTTTTGTTGATGCCAAGTTTTTATTCTTTCACCATATTTATGTTAAAGCTGGTGTTTCTTAACCCGGTGTGGCTTACGGATTCTTTCTGTTAAAGCATATAATTAAACTTAACTCAGCATCCTTCAAACCGGGCTGGCTTGACACTTTGTCTCCGGCAATCGTCCGGTGTTTATCACAACCCGGTTCGATATCATATATACCAGCACGGCATGGTGGAAGTTGGGTTTTAACCCTTCCTAATATCACAATTGGTAAACCAACAGCAATGTTTCGTATCACAGGTATGATTTATTATTGCTACATTCTAGCAGCCATGGCTGCTTGCCAAGTTGTGTTGGGTATTTTGACCCGTCTGACGGTAAACCGTCCAGACAGATTTTTCTTATGCAGACACAGGGATTGCATAATACATAAGGCGGTACTGAAATCATCATGACGGATCAAGGAAAAGTATATCCCAGTGCACGATGGCAAACGGATCAAAATATTTTTCTAGCCTATTACAAGGCGCTTTAAAGGCCCAAAATATGGTGTTGTTTCCCATTGAACAAAGTTTACGAAGCATCCATCAGCTTGCCGGATTAAGCTTCATTGCCACGATGATGTGAAGTTGACGGGTCATTTGGCGCCGGATCAGCCTCTTCCTGCTCACCTTGTGGTTGGAAATCCGCGGTTGTCTAGTCAATCCGGGTTAAAGCCTGAAAGACAGCTTCTTCACTGATAAGTTCCGACGGATCAACATCGGGGGCATAAGTGTGCTTACGGATTGGAGGAATAAGATTTTGCACTTCTGGCATGTCAGCATTAATCCGTTTGTTATTTGCATCATAACGAGACCGGTGAACAGTCAAGTTAGCATCTTCTGCCAGCTGACTCGCCAGAGGACGCATTTCCCTTGTCACATTTTTCAGGGCTTCGTCATCAAAGTCCGACCCGTCTTCTTGTGTGATTGGAAAGCCTTTTGCAAGGTCAACCGGATCAAGGTCAGCTATCCACGCTTTGGCTCGGGTGAGTGCCAACAAAGCGCCTGCCCTGGCAGCGGATCGCTTCACCTCTTCTATTTGTGCTGGTATCATAGATAGACTTGCCAGCGTCTCCTTGATCAGGGTTGGGGCCGGATTGTCATAGGATGCTGCGCAAATAACCCGTTGGGCACCAGCATACAGTTGTTCAATCAGAGTATATGCTTGTTTCAGTTTCATCCATGCATCCGAGCCCAGATGAGTAATGCGGCTACCTACAACGGTTTAAGGATTTCATACTATCAACCGGTGACATACAAAGGGAATATTTCATATGCCTTGGTGGGAGCACTTACCAAATACTGTAGAAGTCATAGCATTAACTTGGCGTTTTAATCCGGAAAGCTCCTCTTCCACCGGTTTAAGAGCTGACTCGGCATCTTCAGCCCGTTTCCACAATGCATCCTTCTCAGTTTCCCAATTGGCACGTTCAGTTTTGAATCCTTCTTTAAGTTGTTCCAGGGAAGTTAAAGCGGCTTTTAGTTCATCTTTGGACTTGGAAGATTCTTCCTGCTGGGATTTGATACTTTCTTGAAGATCGGCTATTTGAGTGCGTTGATGGTTTATCTCCGCCTGTCACAATCAAAGGAGCATATCAATATAATATCAAAGTCCCAAGTATACAACTAGTTATACACTTGGCACTTGGGGGCTAATGCGGATTGCTTCTTTATTACTACTGGTTCAAAGTCCCGAGGATTAATACAAGTTTCAATCCTGGCACTTGGGGGCTAATGTATATTCGCTCAAAGAACATAAACAAGGAACGGTCAACAATATGAACTTTGAAGGATCAAAAGTCCCGGTTTAACTTTGTAAGTTAAACCGGCCCTTGGGGGCTACAGGTTACAAGGTTGTGAGGATACAGGATAAGGACGAGAAGGAATACCTCATAGCGTTCTTTCATCAGGTTTACCAAATCAGCTTCAGAATCTCGGCTTGCATAAAGCCGGTTCAGGAATCCAGAATGAAGATCCTGGGCAGAAAGATTAGCATATTTTGGAAAATCAATCTCCATTTTCCCTTTGCCCGTAAAAACAAACTCATCTTTGGCCTTATGCTTTGCCAAGATGACCGGATTGCCCGGGGCGGTATAAGCAGTGCCAGTAACGACAACTTCATCATCTTTTGCTGGGTTTGAAGTGGTAGCAGGGTTTGGCGGATTAGCAGTTGAGTTCAGAGGGTCAACAACTGGACTGGCAGGTGAAGCATGTGGACTTGATGTGCCCTCGTGTGTAGCAGGGTCAGCTTCCGGCGGATCAGCATTGGCAATTGGCTCTGGCGGGACAGAATCATCCATGATATTATCAAGATTTTCATTACCAGTCTCAGGAGTCTCTGCCGGTTCAACTTCACCAGTAGAGGTACTGGTCTTAGCTTTCTTGCTCAGAAGAGCTTTGCCACTAATATTAAAACAAGGATTAGCATGATTAATGGAATTACGAAGGAGAAATGAAGGGCTGCAAGCTTACCCAGGGATGGTTTTCAATGGAGGTAGCTGAGTAGTGGATGAACCGCCGGATGAATTAGAATATACCTGGTAATTTGAATCAGATGGATTGGGAGGGCATCGAAAAAAACCCTTCAAAGGATAACGTTTTTCAGGAGAACAAGCAACCTCTGGTCGACGTTTCCGGTTTGGTGTATGAGGTAAACCGAAAGAGGTGACCTGTTGACCGCTGTTCCGGGTTGTGCGAAAACCTTCGGTTTGCTGTGTCTTCAAAGAAAGTTTTTGACCCAAATAAGCAAGAGGGTGAGAGCATTTCACTTTCCGAACTGCACGGCGAAATCTTTGAATCGGCACAAGTTCTGAGTCAAGAAGGTAAATTACCTCAGCATGATCTACACGGCTGGCCTCCGCATCTTCCTAGGAGTAATCATTATCAATAAGGTGTACGAAATAGAAGCCAAGGGAGTCAAGTTTTACCTCTTCAGCTGAGTCGCTGACATCTTCCAGCGGATCAGACGGTTCGGCAGTTTTCTTTTTGACAGTTTTCTTGATGGCTTTGCTCTTGACACGAGAAGCTTTGGCCGGCTTTTCTTGCGGTTTCTTTTTCCAGAAGGAACTGTTGGCCTGCAAAATTGCACAAAGGTTTATTGTAGCAGTGTTAAAGTGGAACAGGATCAGGAAAGTACAAGGTTAAAGTTTTACCGCAGGCGGTTTGTTAGAGGCATAAAAAGGGCGCAGACCGGTCTGAGTGCATACGGCGAGCGGCTCGTCGAGTATCTTCTTTACACTTTCAGTAACTTCGTCGTCAGACAGCTCTATTGTGTTAAACCGTTGCGGGTCATTGGCTTTGCCGGTGTATTCACACATCAATCTGGAGCGACGACTCAAAGGTAGAATGCACCATGAAACCCAACAGCGGACGAGATCAACACCAGTTAAACCATTGGCAAGGAGAGCCCGGAGTTTGACGAGTTGAGGTGCATAGGCTTGTCGATCTCTAGCAGACAATCTTGGAGGTAAATGATGGCTATTGCTGAGCCGGTGTGGACGGTAGCCCGACAAAGGATTTTCTTCGGCAGGGACAGTATTTTGACAATAGAACCAAGTTAGGTTCCAGTCTTTTGGATGACTGTGAAGCTTGGCATGAGGAAATTCCACCTCTTTCCTCTTTTGAATTGATACACCGCCATGTTCGGTATTGGGGCCGTCAGAAAATTCAGTCCGGCGGTTTAAGTGGAAGAGATCTCGAAAAAGTTCAACGGTTGGTTCTTCTTGCAGGTAAACCTCGCAAAATACTTGGAAATCGCATATGTTGGACACAGAATTTGGTCCAATGTCTTGAGGATGGAGCTGGAAGCTGGCAAGTACATCCCGGAAAATTTTTGATCCGGGGGGACTGAAGCCTCGAGATAAATGTTGCATGAACACAATCACTTCTCCATCTTGAGGCTCAGGAGGGCACTTAGGGCCAGGAACCCGCCAATGAAGGACATTTTTTGAAGCTAAAGCGCCCGTGGTGACATATCCGTTGATTTGAGTTTCTGTGATCCGTGACGGAGCCTAGTTGCAAGCAGAGAATTGCTTCGCCATCTTACAAAATTCTGTAAGGGGAAAATGGACGGTTTACGGTTCATATGTGTTTGGCAATGTTAAACCGGCAATTTGATCAAGGTATACATACAAGGTAAACCGGGCATGGATATTCAAGAACGGAAGGCGGTTTAAGAGAGGGCTAATGGCATATGACGGATTGACATTTATTGAAGGTTAAACCGCCCTAAGGAGGCAGAGCCCAATCTGAAAATCTGCTAAGTGTTGCACAAACAAGTTTCACAAGATGATGATATAATTTTGGATCTACCGTTATTCAAAAATATATTTTTTTGCGCCCTACAATGGTGATAAGGCAGAACAAGAAAGTTCAGGTAAAGATTTATACGAGGACAGTAAGATGCGATAGTATGGCAGAGTAAAACTACAGGTCTGGCCGCAAGGAGAAATTATCAGGCCCAGCCAGATTCAGTAAGATGATAAAGGGGAAGAAAAAAGGTGCTGGCGAACACTGATGAACACGGAAGGATTTCGAAGACCTAATGTAGATCTACTGAGTAAAGGAAAGGAGTTCTTACCAGAGCCACGCAGCGACAGAGTATCTCTGAGGATCTGATACGAACAGGGTGACGCAGCGGCCGGGTCGGTGCAGATTTGAAGGTCGATGATGGCGGCGGCGGCGATGCTTGAGGTCTTCGGGTCGCGAGGAGGAAGACGGTGTGGCTAGGAAAGAGGGGAAATGGAAGGAGCCCCGGTCTTATTTATAAGGGAAAAGGGATAAAACGGCAGGCGCGAAAATCTAGGAGTCTGAAGCGACAAAAGAGGATGCAGCTGTCGCCTCGATCTTCAGGAATTAATTTAAGAGAAAGGAATCTTTGTAAATCTTTTTATACAGGGATGACATCATAAGGATTTATTGAAGTGAAAGAAGATGACGTCATGGCGGTTCACCAAAATTCACAAGGGAAGGCAATATGGCGGTTTACGAAAATTGATATCAACTTTAATAATTTTTCTAAGGATTGAAGATTGACATGAACAGGTCCAAATCAATCTGGGGCCTAATGTTGAGGATATAACTACTAAGGGTAAACAGACCAGGAGGGGCCAGTTCACCTTTAGCAGTACTGAAACCCAAGACAACCCTGAAGATGGCGCTTTACGGATGAAGCTTAGAGGCCCAGAGCCCACGGGCGATTTAGGGCCCATGATAGTAAACCGCCATGTTTGTATAAACTTGTATTATAAGAAAGAAAGGAAGAGACCAAGGCTGGCACTTGTATAAGCCAGCCTCAGGACTCTGTAGACCGGCCGGGGTCCTCCTGAGTATATAAAGGGGTGACCTGGCGGCGGTTTGAGGAACAGACAACAACTCGAGACCCAGGCAGGCGTATTCGCTCCTTGGTCATCGAAACCCGATCAATTCCATCACAACTAGACGTAGGCTTTTACCTTCATCGAAGGGGCTGAACTAGTATAACTCCCGTGTCCCTTGTCCGGTTTAACCCCTTCAAGCTAACCCGTCGCGATGGCTCCACGACTAAGTCCTTCCAAGAGGACATCTGACGTGTTAATTCCACGAGAGCGGGGGAGGGCCGGATGTCGGCGGCGGCGGCGGACGACGTGCGTGGGAGAGTGAGAGTGGGAGTGGAGAGGGGGAGAGTGAGGGGTGGTTGGGGGAGAAGATAGGATGTGTTTAGCAGTAGCGCGTTTCAAGGGAACGCGGTACTACTACACTATGCCTGGCGGCAACGGTGTGGCAATATTAGTAGTAGCGCCGTTCGTCCTTGCAACGCAACAGCTCCTTATGTGGATACACACTGCTGCTAAGTACTAGGAGCGCTTCTTTTTAACCCATGCTACTCCTAAGAATCTGTGTATAACGTTTTCCCGTGATGGGGGGAGGGTCTAGCCTTCCAGACTTGCCTAGCCAAGTGCCTCAGAGGAATAGAGCTGAAAAAACCCATATAGGTGTGTCCTTTATTTTATCTTTTGCAGGAAGAACAATGAGGTTGCTGATCCTCTCGGTGACATCAGCATATATACAATCAATCAGATACGTGCGAACCAACATGTGATTGGATGTTTAGGAGAAGGTGATATTTCGACCCAGTCTTTCGGAGGTGCTTATATATAGCGGACCTATGTGTGTGTTCGTCGGGTATATATGAGTGCACACGTTTGTATTGTGTTCTACAAAAATCTTATACATGTGTAGGATCTAGGATGAAGGTACTTCTTTTTACTTTTCGTATACGTGTGTAGGAACAGAGCTTTATATTAGGAAAACTTTGGGGATATCTCTCTCCCCGTACAAAACTACATGACTCGCGCTGCAAGGAACTAATCCTTTTTACGTGGCTGGAAGGAATAAACTCTGAAACAAAAGTAGTACTGATACTAGTTAGAGTCGAACTCGTATATGTACAGCACCTAGATGCGCCGATAAATACAAGGGAAAACTACCAAGGTCGGCCGTGACATAGATAGATAGTTTCACGCCCTACCTACAGCTAGCTACTTCTTGTCGTCGTCATGGAGAGCGCAACACCATCGGCCATCTCCATGGGGAGCGAATCGCTGCGGCCGTCTCCCGACCTGTTGACGGAAACCTTGACGGTCGCCATCGACGAGGCCATCAACGGTTTCTATTTTTTGCGGGGGGCCATCAGCGGTTTCAACTGCGCCAACAACGAATGCCTTGATAAGCTAAATGCGGTGGCTGCCGCATGCACGGGCCCGGACGCCGCCGCCTGCACCAGCGCGCGGGCGGCGCTGCTCGAGTGTGTATACCAGGAATCGGCCCGCGACACCAAGGAGCAGCAGCCGCCCGGGAACTCAAGCTGATCCATTGTGATCCACGACGACGACGGCCTCATTAACTTAGCTATCTCTACCTAGGAGTACCAGTTCCGTTTCGTTGTGTCTTACTTGGAGTTTTTTTTTTTTTTTGATCTGGTACTTGTTTCCGACTAGTACTTTTTTTTCCGGGGTCTTATCTTTTCTAGTAGTACGCAGTTCGCTGTTACAGTACAATAATTGTAATCAATATCTGGTTTAAACTTATACTACTTTGTTACTTATATATTGTGCACTCCTAGAACCAAGAACATAGTACCGTTTTTTGGAGAACTTAAGATCTTTTCATCTTCGATCATGGAATATAACACACACTAGAAATAATATAAATTACATCCAGATCCCTAGACCACTTATCGACGACTACAAACACTAAAACGAGCTTAAGGCGTACCGCCATCATCGCCCCTACCTCGTCTGAGCCAGGCAAAACTTTTGTAGTAAACAGTCGGAAAGTCATCGTGCTAAGGCCCCATAGAACCAGGACAATAGAGCAACAACTGTCACCGAGGAAGAGATACATAGATCTGAAGGATCCAACCTGATGATACACTAACACACCGAATCTGAGTTAGTCGTTGGAGACACACCTCCACAAGCCCTGGGAGACACACCTCCACACGTCCTCTGCCGTTGCTAGGAGCACCACCGGGATGAGGGCTAGGGTGAGAGCACATTATTTCATCTTTAGGGAGCCGCTACCATTTTGTTTTTCTGAGCAGGACACGACCATAACGAAACTCAAAGAAATGTTGAAAAACGAAGCCCACCTATCGACATAAGAGATGAGATAGATCGGCGACACCATCGACGAGAGGCAGAAACCCTAGTTCATGTTTCCTTGGGAGAAGGATGGGACAGGGTAAACTGTGAGGCTTCTAGATAAACTACTATAGGTAGTGTAATTTCTCTTGCCTCTTCAAAAAACAAATAAACACGTTTCCCTACTTATCTGCACCAACTGCATGAGCTTGGAACTCGTCCCCTCCAACTTCGTGATTCGCCTCCTCGATGTTCGCCGCTTCTAGTTGCGAGTGAAATACCCCTCCAACACCAGCACCGACCACTCTTGTGCTCCTTTTTTTCTGCATCTTGACATTGTACCCTTTTTTCCATATCTTCTTGAAATGAAGAGTTATTATTAGCACGTACATAGTACCTCCCAAGCCGGTAGACACTTTATTTATTTTGGGAGGCTGCCGATATTTTTTTAACATAGTGTAGACGTAAGCGCTCATATATACGCACGCACACATGCACAACTTACCCTTAGAGCACCTTTGAAAGACTGAGTCGACGGAAACGTCTCCTTCCATTGATCGCACATCACTGAAAATCCTAAAATAAATACAGGATAAAACCGAGCACCAATATTTAAGTTTGTGGAACAGGGATACCACTATCCTGCTAACCATCCAAGAACAGGTTAATTCTTACCACTTTCGAATCGTATCAAATTGAAAGAAGAAGAAAAAAAGAAAGAAAGAGCGAAAAACAAAACGAGTCAAGGCTGTGCGGGTGTTGACTGCACCGAAGCGAAGGGCATGATTCCTAGCGCGCGCGGAGGGAAACCAACCATGCGCCTGGGTTCACTGTTTAAAGTCCTGATTGATTGTATCCCAATGATTGATTTGATGAGGCGAGGAAGGAAACGAGCATGCATCCATTTTGTTGACTGTACCATGCATGGAAACGACAAAAGCGACGCCGCGCAGCTTTGTTTCGCTACCGGAGCATGCATGCATGATATGATACTAGTGGTTGCGGCGCACCAGGGTGCGCCTCCTGAGCGGCAGCAGGGTGCTGCCAGGTAGGGCACGCTCCTTCCATGTTCTTATGTTTACATATGTGAGATGTCATCAACAATCTCTATTTTTAATAAAGTAGTTGGTAATTTCGCTTCCAGGTTTTTTTTCGTCCCACCACTTTCGTCCGGCTTTTTCGTAGGTTACCGTTGTAGATTTTTTCGTCGCCTCCTCCACTTCATCGGTTTATTTTCACTTCACCCTCTCACACAACGAAAAAAACTGAACGGATCAGAACTTTTCATACTGACGCAAATTATTCACCCTCTTTTTCTTGATGATTCGTTTCCATGTATAATAATAGTAAATTAGGCCAACATTCACCACTATTTATCAACGTCATCAATCGTATCCATTCCTACCAGTTTTAAGGGAATCTGCTTGCTATGTCTTTTTTAAGGGGATCCGCTCGCTAAGTCATCGTCGCACGTTATTTTCACAAGCAATTCCCCTAAAAAAGGCGTGGGTATTGGTAGTTGAACGCCCGCTAGGTTTTCCGCCTGTCCCATCCTCGCGCTGTGCCGCCGCCACCCGCCGAATTTCCAGCCGCCCGAGCCCGTTAACTTCGCCAGCCATCGGGTCGACTGCCCCCGCCCCAAACCCCCATCCCCGAGCACTAGCTATCGCCGCGTTGCCGCCCCAAGCTCCACGCCACCGGGAACGAATCAAGCGCCGTCCCGACACCGCCGTCGCCGGCCCGGCACCTCCAGCCTTGCATGGACAGCTTCAATGTGCAGTCTCCCTTGCTGCCTCACCTTCTGCAAGCGCATGCAGCGGCGGGGTTGGACACGTGCGTGCTTGCTAGCTTGCTCTCCGTGCGTACGTACTTGCTCTGCATGCGTCGCACCGGCCAATGCGCATGATGCGTGTGTGCCTGCTTTTCTGTATGTGTATGCCAGCGTGATGCGTGTGTGCGTTGCTGTGTGTGTATGATATAGATGGCCCGAGTGTGTGCATGCTGTGCTCTGCTCTCTGCTGATCTATGTGTTGGTGCTCCTGCTATATGTTCATGCCGTACAAATAAAATTTCTGTTAATCTTCTGACATGTTGAGTTGGTTCTCTCTGTCTTCTGAGGGGGTGAATGCAAAGCAGTCTATTAAGCCAGGCACTATTGCTGAGCTAAATTGACAAAAAAATATTGGTAGTCATAGTTGTAGTTTAAGTAGTAGCGAGTTGTCTGATATGTATAAAGAGCCCGTTGCAACTGAGGCCGTTGCTAAATTGACAAAAAAGTCGCCAGTGTCACTTGATATGTATGAGAATATTAAATGTATTATTAAGATGATTAATATTGAACTCTTAAACTTAATATGGCCCCGTTGCAACGCACAGGCGTTTTTCTAGTCTTATATATATACTAGCGTGTAGTGCGCGGCGACACGCTGCGCCATATAGATTGATAAACTACTTAATTTTTTGGAAAATTTCGTAATTCGCTCGAGGACTTGATTTGTAGCAAAATGGAATACGTCTACTTGATACAAGACAAATACGAAAATATCTATACTCCTATATAGTACACGAATAAGTTTGAGTATTAGCCGTTAGATATAATGCATCGGACGGTGGACAAGTAGCAAATCTGTGAGCTGCTGCAAGCTGGCCGTTGATTAGACTCCATCGGACGGCTGAAGTTGCGGGGATTCGCAGCTACACTAAATCTACAGTACCCTGTGTTCCCAGTCTACTGGACTGCTCCCCAGGACCAGCACGTACTGGCGCACACGGAGAAGGTACTAGAGGACTAGAGAACACACCGGATAGGGTGGGAAGAATAGGACTGTCAGGAGAGTTCTAGAAAGACAAGACACACCGGATAGGGTGGTATTCCATTATGGTATAGATGCAGATAGTGCAGTATAGTTATCAAAGCATAATATTATGTGATCGTGTTAGTAAGAAGCATCTAATAATCATGAGATTATAAGCCGATCTGTTGCACAAATAATTTTGACAAAATTCATAATAGTATCTTTTCTACGTGCTTTGCACGTACCATGTACTAGTAGTGGGTAGTAGCAAATAGATGCCATCAGGTTCTTTTCCATTATTACAACCGCTTTGAGTCAAGGATATTTGCAGCAACTTCTGTTGCTCATACTTGAATAAAAGAAGATCAATGCTATTGCGCGACGCAATCCTTGCCGTCCATCGATCTATCACCTGGCTTGGACTGACCGACTGAGAACCACTCTCGCTGTAGCTTCTCGAATCTCCCTGCTCATTCCCCACCTCCACCGTTTTCACATCTCCTAGCTCATTCGTTCTCGTGTTGCCTGCTCGACACCGCTCCTCGGCGTGCCTCCTCCATCTCCTCTCAGCCGGCAGCAGGAATCGAGCGCTCCTCGCCTGTGAGCACACCTCGATGAGGTGCGTGATTCCTATTCCCCTTGAGGCAGAGGGTGGGTTGGAGAACGCCTCAGCAAGGTACGTGATTCCCGTTCCCCTTAGAGGCAGGGGGTGGCTTGGAGAGGGAGAAGCCAGCGGGCGAGAGAGCTCGGAGGAGTAGGAGGAAGCGAGGTGCCAAGGCCGCCAGAGGCAGAGAAGAGGAAGCGGCGGGGTAGGGCATGGTGGTGGGCTGGTGGCGGAAGCTCCGATATGCTGACGATTGGGAAGTGGCGCCGCCCAGAGCTAGGCGCGGCAAGTCCCGATGAAGTTTCACCATTCTCGCCATTCATTTCGTGCAGGTTGGTCACGTCGATTGACTCTACCTACTCACCCAACTGCTACATGTCCTTCTGCCTAATCCCCCTTTTATCACACCATGCCAGCCATGCCCGCGGTTAGACATGGGATGTTGTGTGCTCTGCTTCGTCGATATCTTCTCTGAACCTCACAAAGATGGCCGTCAGCCCTTTCCTCCTCTGTCAAGGTAAGATACATCAACAGGGACACACAGGTGTATACATATACTCATCGCTGCTTAGGGCTTCTAGTTCAAATCTGCAGATCCAGTCTACTGCTTACTTCACATATCTATAATATACGCAGATCTAGTGTTCATTGTTGATATGTGTACTTTGCTGGAAAAGGAGAAGAGGAAAAATATACACAGAGATAAATAATCATAGCTAGAATTCACATTCACTCAGAAGGGTGAGCAGTCAGGATGAATTGTCCAGAATTCCCCAGCAAGCAGTACACTGTATAACTCCAGTGTTTCAGTACCAAGTTTAACAATATGGCAGTGATAAATCATAAAGACTAAGCAAACTGAAGCCCGAGTCGCTGTTGATATCACATAGTTTAAGTAGAATATCCCCTCCCTTCTGGCCATTTCGTAGGTTGTCTGATTTGTGAGAGCTCTGCAAAAAATAGGAGGGGGAATTTGGAATTTCAGCCAAACATGCATTAGAGACAAAACGTAGTTGCTACTCCCTCCTTTTGGGCAAGGGGTTGATGCCTTTGTAGGTTGTAACATTTCCAACAATCAATATAATGGCCTATAATTACTCAAATTTCAGATATGCGTATGAAGGGCAGTCATGTGTAACATTCTGCTTTGGCGTTTGTCCGCTGACCCTCCATTTGATAGGTTAAACCCAGTAGCGTGTCTCTTTGGGTCAACTGGCATTATTGCTACTATACTTAATGTATAACTCAATGTAAATCGAGTTAAAACTTTACTTAAAATATATTTATATGTTCAACCATTAGCATGTTGCTACAAATTATCTTGACAGTAATGCTTCGACAAAGCTCATCTACGATTTTCTCGTCTCTTTTTCTCCAAATGAAATGTAAGCATCTGTTCTCAACTTAAAAACTCAAGAAGGTTAAAATAAAAATATGTTACCACGCCAAACCTCTTTTGAATAACTTTTTTGATGAAAACTCTTTTGAATAATTTATAGGCCTTATTAAAGGATAGAAAGAAGAAAATAGCATCATTTCAGATTTGCTAGAAAGATCATACCTCACATCCATATGGTCTGAAAACATTTAAGTTCCGTATTTCTAATAGAGCCGCTCTTCCACCATAATAAAACTAATAAACATCATAATGATTCATAAGTACCCGGCAGAAGGAAGCTAAAAAGAAAGAAATAAAGAAGAAAATACCATCTAAAAAAATCATACCTTAGCTTCGTATGGTCTGAAAGCTTTTAATTTCTGTATTTCTAATAGCATCAACCTTCCCCCAAAAACTGATACCGATTGTTAGAGTTCCTCTACACCAAAGAGGGGCACTACAACATAAACAAACCATTAATAATTATGCCAACTAATAATACCTCTTTTACCAGAATTTCTAAATTCACGAAAGGAGAGTTACAAGAACCTAGAAGCAAACAGCAGCAAACATTACAGTTTCTGTTTGCCTAGGTCATGTGATAATTGTCAATCCAATATCCAGTTTTTTCATGGAATTGCAACTGTAAATCCAATATCCAGGGATCCGCAGAAAAGGAAAACAATCTAGTAATCAATGGCGATTTAACATATTTTTGCCAGCCCCAAAATTCCATATTGTTCTATTTCTGGAGGCAAATTCTGCTCCTGATCTCCTCATGAAAAGTAACCTCAACTCCGGATCACATTCAAGCTAAATCAGTCTCTACGTTGTTCTATCTATTCTAGCGAACAAAATGGAAGCAGAAACAACAAACAAGGCCAACTCACCTGCTGTTTACCTAGTGGGGTGCTGACTATAGTGTGGTCGGATGACTGCCTTAAGTTATAAACCACCTCTCTAGTTATGGAGGTCCCCCAAAATACACATGTCAACTTGAGCCATTTTCTAATGTAACCAAGCAACATAATCAAAATTAGATAATCAGAATTGGTTTAGATTGGATAACCCAAACCAATGGCCTTTCCCATCGTTTGACCTTTCTCTGAAAAGGATAATCTATGTCCTCATTATCACTGGCGTGTACTATCATACAGCAATTAGCTACAATAAATTGCAACATCCCATGACTTATAGAACAATGTAGTGGCTCCTGAATAATTAAATTCACTTTTAGTTCTAGTTCTCAGGAATTATGCATCATTGTAGTGACTTTGCTTCTGATAAGAAACAAAGAGGCATACTAAAGCTACTAAGAAATACCTACATCCACCTTGGTGGTCTATAAAGGACATGGACAAGTGACAACGGTGAACCAGTGATACAGGTTAATCAGACCACTATTGCTAGAAGTGTCACTGCGTTCAAAACAATAAGGAAATCTTAACTAAGAAGGAAGATGTATCAATTGGATAACACCAGTTCAACCTCCTTCTCAAAAAACAAAAACAAAAATAGATAACATCATCCAGTATGAGATCATCATCTAGCTAATACACACATGCATCAAGCCCACAGCCCCACGCACCACACATGCAGCAGCACATAAGCCGTGCACGCGCACAACCTAGCAGGAGCCAGGGCCGTCGGCAATCGGCATAGGGGGCGATTCTGGTAGTGACAGGACAACAGGGCTCACAGCCAAAATAGCAAGGAGAAGACAGCCATCGTGTACTCACCATCGTACAGATAACGTCGCGGATCTACAGGAAGCTTGAGCGACTCCTTGTGAGGGCTTCGGCGCTGACCAGGCCGAGGTGACATGGACGACATGGGCTAGAGACGGCGGATGCCGACGGTAGGCATAAGGTCGACGCGGCTGCTGCAACCTCGAGGCAAGGACATCGATGGGGACGGCATGCCGCTGCGACCCGAGTTCCGCCACCACTCCCTGTGACCGAGCGTGGGTGGAGGAGAGGCGTAGAGAGGGGAGGTGGGCGGGGAAGGGGTTGCGGCAGCAGGAGGCGGCGGTGGGGAGCGTTGTCTGTTTGGCGACAAAAAGAGATTGCAAGGACCATATATAGGGGAGAGGCAACCAGATCTTTTTTCCTCGAGAGACAGCCGGATCGATCTAGCATATCCGGCAAAAGCGGCAACTGCGCACCGTGGCGATCGTGGAAGGAACAAGAAGCGAACAGATGAAACCGGAAAGCCCAGTCAAAGCGGCAGAGATGACCAGAACGTGCAAAACGCTTCCCTAGTAAAAAAAAGCTCACGTACAGGAATAGCCCAGTCACACGCGTCAAATTAACAAGAGTGGTAAAAAAAATTCCAGAAAAACCAGAAAAATGGAACCCTTACGGGCCTAGTCTTCTATATATATATTGAAAGCACCATCCCAGACTCCACGTTAATCCTAATAAACTAAACAAATTGTCCGTTTAATCTTGACGTTAATTATCTAGATCCGTCGGATGAGGTACCTTAAGAGTCCTAGGTTGTAACCCCACGTGCACTTATTTTAGGAAAAAAACATCTCCCTAATCCTGCCGCCGCACGCTCGAGGAAGGTAGCATGACTTGCTGCGCCAGGAGTGGCTACCAGTTCCGGTTATTATGCATCACCGTGAGGCATACACCGCCGTTTGCTGCCGCTCCGTGTGTGACTAAGTGCGAAGGTGCCAGACTACAGATTCCTTGAAGGGGCATCGAGATCTAGAATCGAAATTTTCTCCAGCTTTTACCGTCAACATATCTGCTGAAGGTTCTAGACGTACAAGAGGATGGCAAAGATTATCTGGAATTCTGGATGCAGAAGACAAGCGGTACATACTTCCACCGTGGCTGCTGCTAGGGTCGATGCCATATTGCCGGAGAGTCATAGTGACAGCTACCCATCAACCATCATCCATCTCTATTAACAGGTACTTCCACCTTCTCAATAGATGCACACGTTTATCTCCGTTGCTGTTTATGGATGAAACATGGAATCATGTATTACATACATGCCTCATGACTATGTATTTCTATACCCATGGTCTGTACTGTTATTTTATAACTATTGCAGCGAGTTCGATCGGCAGAAAAATCACACCTCCCGGATCCTCCTCCGATTGATTCCTGCAATATCAAGGCAAGGGCGGAGAAGCGTCTGCTCCGTTGCCTTTGGCCTCTCCCATGTGTCTACTATTTATGCAAGAACTGTCTGATTGGTAAGAACACACCATCGATTGATTGTCTCATCAGCTTGCACTGACCCGTTCTGCAACTTTGGACGATGCCCCAGGCCTAGGAAGCAATACCCCAGGCCTAGGAAGCAATACCACAGGTGGCCCAGCGCTCTATACATCATGGCCATGGACGCAACTTGGAGTCCCGGACTGTTGTTCCACCACAAGATCTGCTTCCGTCAAGTTCAATAGGGTAGATAAATCAAATGTACAATAATCTTATATCCATAACGATACTTCATTAGGTGGTCATAACCAGTTTGTGCTGTGATGATACTGCCCCTGGGCATCATCGTCCACGTGCTTGGTGTGGTTGACACTCCAGGCCATTCATCCTCCCCTCAAGTGGTACAAATTTTCACTGTAGTTCCACAAGAAATTAGAGACCAGCGGATTACCTGCAGGCCTCATGCTTAAGTCCAATCTGTATGCATGTACCCACGATAGTAGCAACATCCATCACATCTTTTCTTTCTCTCCGTCATACTTGACGTATCTGATTCCTTGACTAAGGAGTTAATTTAATTGATTTAAAGTGAATCATGTACGTTGTGTACGCTCTAACTTCTGAATTTGTGTTTGAGATCAATATTTTGTAGCTCAGATTAACTTTTATTGTATATGTACACTTGCTACCTCTGCACATATGCTAAATAGTGTAGCATGTTGTACTCCAACGGAAGGGGTAAGAAAATATTTTAAGAATGTAAATCTCTCCACATATTAACCGACCTCTAGATATTTATTTGTGGTCACTCATGGCCTATTCAACACTTCATATTGAAGCTCTTTAATTAGATACCATATGACTTTAAAAAATTCTTACCACCTCTCATTAATCGTTCTTTATCGTATTTCACAGTCTGAGCAACAAAATGCATGTTGGGAGTCGAAGATGTAAGCTACGTACATTCTAGAATAGTTTGACTACATTTGATGTTCTTCTACCATTTGACTACTGGGATTTGGAAGCTACTACTATCCGGCTGGGATGTTAGTATTGTTGTTATACATGGAAGATGCCATATATGAATACCTATATGTAAAAATTAATTAAAGGTAATTTCTGTTTATGACTCGGCAAGTCTAGCTTTTCTCTGTCTGTCTATCAGTCTATCAGTCTCTCAGTCTCTCTCTTCTGAGATTTTTAGTATTTACGCACATTGGTGTAGCAAAAAAAATATAAGATACACACATATGTCCAAAAATCATGTCATCTAATATATTCAAATTATTGTTCTGCTATTTTACTTTTATTAATTTCAACGTTCCTATGAAGTCAAGTATGGTCGATTGAGATATATGGTGCTCCATCTTGATGTTGTCAACATACATACCAAGTCAAAAACTTAATACCCCACATCCCATCGAAGAGGGCAAGCACATACGAATTCCATAATAGTATGTTGGCTAAATGCAAATAACTAATTTTCAGTTTTATTGGGAGGAGTTTAAATTGGTGATTTAGTGCATCTATGAAGTTATTTTATTTATATATAGTTCGATGAATTAAGTATATATATATAAGTTGGTCAAATAAAAATTTATTTGTTTTCCCCAGGACTTGATCCACGTGAAATTCTCCATTATCAAAATTCTAGCATGGATGTAGCCAATCTATTTTCCCTTTTTTAAGGCAACTAGATTGGTTCCATCCATGCCTCATGACAAGATTTAATTATACTTCCCAAGCAAGAAACCGAATGTTGCACGTTCAATACTAATATGTCATAGGTGAATTTCTAACTTTTTCCAGTTTCAAATCCGTAAGAAATTTAGCATTGCATAAATGTTATCAATACTTCTATTTTTCATACGTTTTCCAAAATAACTAGCTCGTGCAGTGGGACGGGTTCATGGCTAGTTTCTAGCTAATTATACAACCATGTGATCTTTAGGTTTAGGTTATCGCACATATAATTTGCATATCATATGGGGTACTTCAGGCGTTGTAAATTTAGGGTGCAAGTTCGGGTTTTAGTGGCAAAAATAATGATGTCAGTTTCTATCATAATCATATATTATATAATTCTTTGCAACTCTAAGTTCATATGAATTGGTAGTAGAATTTGTGGATGAGTCAGTCTTGCAATCCAGAAGGGTTTCTTTTCAGCCCTCCGCGTGTACAACTTGCAGGTCAAAGTGAAACCAAGGAGCTATGCTTCATGAATTTATTTCTGACAGCCTCACTAGTAGAAAAGGGGGCAAAGGTTCAGGCCAGAAAAGGCATTAATCCCGATTTCGTTACATTAGTCCCGGTTCGAGCGGCGAGGGCGTCGGAAAGGCATTACTCCCGGTTCAAATGGGACCTTTAGTCCCGGTTTGAGACACGAACCGGTACTAAAAGGTGCGATGCCCATTAGTACCGGGAGTAATGCCGGGGTTGAGAACTTTAGTACCGGTTCGTGCCACGAACCGGTACTAATGGTGCAATTTTCAAATCCTACCCCCCCCCATGTATCGCCTTTTCAGTTTTGTAAAAAGCAAAAGAAAATGATAAAAACTTCAAAAGTTGAAATCCTTCGAGATGTAGTTATGTTACCACATCTACTAGTCAGGAAAATTTAAAAACTTAAATTTGGTTTGCAAAAAGTGCAGGGAAAACGTAAAACGGCTATAACTTTTTGCATACGATGTCAGAAAAAACGTATAATATATCAAAATTTTCAGCACGAAAATCCGCATCCGATTTTGACGGCCTATGGCCTGTTTGCAAATTTTTAGAATCCTCAAATTCTAAAAGGAAAAAAACTTATGCTCAAATTTCAGTTTTTTTGAATTTTTGTTAAATCTGGTCAAACTATGGTCAAACTACTTATTCAAGAAGTATTAGTGTTACTAAATAATTATTCAAGAATATTAGTGTTACTAAATAATTATTTCAGTTTCAAAATATAGAAGATGGCTGCAATTTTTTTATTCGCACTTACATCTAACATTTCTCTTTCAATGCGTATGTTTAGTAGCACTAAATTAACATGAATGGCACACTCACCATCCCTTATGTTTGAAGACTCTTTTGGTTTCAATGGCCCAACAGCTACCACCAATTAGATGGGGCACTAATAGATAAGTTTATATTCTACCTCTAAAAATCAATGTAAACCATCCAATATTTTAGTAGTAATATTTTACTTCTATAATCATAAGGGCCACCAATATGAATTTCTATATTTTGTGTGTTTAATAAACATAAAAGATAAATTTAGTATGTAGTGATTAAAACACATAACTTGCCCGTGCAGGCGCATGGGTCCATGACTAGTATTTAGTAATGGAGAAGATATTTGGACGTATTGTAGTTATTACAGTAGTGGATGATAAACTTGCTGAGACTTACACAATGACTAGTAATGAAAATTAAAGCTAATCATCTCAGAATTGAAGCGTACACGCATGGTTTTTTGCCACAATGTACAGTGAACACATGTTTCAAATAAACATCCAGTCAATACTTATATCCTGATAGGTGGTGTACAATATATGTTTTAGTTGTACTTTTCTCTGCTCTATACCTTCTCAGGTCTTAGAAGTGTAGTACTCCCTCTAATCCATAATAAGTGCCGTGATTTTAGTTCACATTTGAACAAAAACCACGACACTTACTATGGATCAGAGGGAATGGACTCCTCCTGTGTCACCCCTGCGCGGCGACCGGGGGAACCCTAG
Organism: Triticum urartu; assembly: GCF_056163025.1. NCBI lineage: Eukaryota > Viridiplantae > Streptophyta > Magnoliopsida > Poales > Poaceae > Triticum > Triticum urartu. The sequence continues at coordinate 27,610,895 of NC_141873.1, forward strand.
CGCCGCCGCATCCTCGTCCCTCCCCCGACCTCTCCTCCTCGCCGCTGCCGGCACGCGCCGCCGGGCTAAGCGCGGTCGGCGTCGGCGGCGGCGGGATCTCTTCTCCCACGGCTCGCTGGATCTGGCGCGGGCGGAACGCGGCGGTTGTTGGCAGCGCACTGGAGGCGGGAAGCGCCGGTGCGGGCTTGGGGGAGACGGCAGGGCTCACGCTCGCGATTTCCCCTGGTGTGCGTGGGAGTCTGCTCGGGGCGCGCGGCGGCGGCCCTCGGCAAGCGGTGGCGGGCGCTGGGCTCTCGGCGGCGCTCTGGCGTGTGCAGGCGGCGGTGGTCCCTGTGCGTGGTCGGCGGCTTCGTCTCTGACCCGGATGGCACGGGGGATGGCGGCGGCCCGGCGTGGCCGGCGATCTGGATGCGGTGGTGCCGGCGGCTCGCTGATCGGCCGGTGCTCCAGGGTTCTGCCTCGTGGCGCTGGTGGTGACGGCGGCATGTGCACGAGAGTTGGATCCCTTCGGACTGATCTGGGTGAAAACTTGCCTTCGGCGTCTGCCAAGGCCGGCGGTGGCGGCGCTATCTGCGTCGTTTCCTTCTTGAAGGCATCGCCGCGGAGAAGTTCAAGGCCACTCTCTGCTACCTCCGGGGGAAACCCTATATCGGATGATCGGATGACGGCGACACTCTGGTGTCGTTCCTCCCTTGGGGGCGTCATTCTTGAGGTACACACGTGATCGAGTGACCAGAGGACGGATTCTTTGGTGGAGCGGTGATTGATCCTACACACTGATGGCGACGTATCTTGACGGCGTGGCGCAGTGCAGATTTGGAGTTCGCTGTGGGAGGATGGACTCGTGCAGGAGGACGACGCTGTCGGGCGCCGTGGTGGCATCGATGGCAAAGAGATCTGGCACGGTTCATGCAATAGTACAACTCTGAAGATGGATTGGTGGTAGGTGGCTGTGGTGGCCTCATACCCGGCAGACGTCCTGGTTGAGGAGTGCGCCGGACTGGTAGGTGCTCCATACCCGGCAGGCGTCCTGGTTGGGACCTCAGGTCTTAGATGTTTAGGTTTGGCTGCGACGTCTGTTTGGTATTAGGCCCAGACTATCTGCGCCCCTTCATCAATTGGATAGGTGTAGCGACAGTTGTTGCTTAAACAGTGGCTTTAGTCTTGCTGTTGTATGTCTTTGTAAGGTCTTGTGAGAATAATTAATAAAGTAACCGTGTGCATCGCCTAGATGCAGAGGCCGGGGTCATCCTCCTTTTCTAAAAAAATGAATCAGAGGGAATACCTTTTTGAAAGGTAATTTACAATGCTTGGTATTCATGAAATCATCTTTATTTGCTCCAAGGCAGGAACCTAGCTGGTACTCTTCTACAGATTGTCTTTGATGTCGTGGAAGAGCAAAAGAAGCAGATTGTCATCAAGGTATTCAGCTGTGTAAAACCTCTCTAATTTTGTACAAGTCAACTTTAATGTTGGTCTTATACTACCCAAATAATTTTTGGAGATTACTGATGAATTCTGTGTGAAGAGATATGTGATAGAGTAAACCTTGTTGTCTAGGTATTCATCATGTTTATTTCATCGCATTAGTTCGTTCATGCATGTAGTTGAGTTAGCATTAGCTGAGTACCAAGCACGTACGTGTAGTCTGCATAAATATGTTAGCAGCAGACGTAAAGCTCCGTAGAGTCGCAGCGGCTGAGTCGTGTGGTAGATGAGCGTTGGAGCTAGAAGCGGATGCAGTTATTTGAGGCCTGCGTCAACGTGTGCCGTTGTGGGCAAGCTCCTAATGTGGTACAGACTTAGGAATGACTCAAGATTCAGAATCATGCGTGTGCGGCCGAAGCAGTTAGATGAGATAAGGATGCATGCATCGGGCGTTGGCCGAGTTGTATGGTCAGCTACCAGTGATGTGGATCAGGCCGTTAGTGGCCTGCCCACGAATAGGTGTACGTGTGGGTGCATGCAGGTAGTGGGTTAGTGGCTGTGTGTGATAGCAAAGTGAGTCGGGCTATTTAAGCCACGTAACCGGTTGCATCAAGTGTGAGAAGAAATAGAGAAAAGGCAAAGTTGTGTGTGCCAAGAGACTCTGTGCGTATCTTCTTCAACCTCCAGACTTGTGTTGTGTCTTCTTCCTCCTTGGGCTGTGCCAACAATATTGTCTTATATATGCGATAACAGTCAAGAACGATTGGACTATTATATATAGCAGTAAAGATTTAACTTGACAATTAGCAGTTCCTTAAAATTGTTTCAAATCTCAATACACTACTAGGAAAAACCCTATTGGTAACCACTTGGTAGTAGTGCGGGTACCTGCCACGCGCTGCTGCTAAATTGATAGTAGTAGCGCGGATATAAACCATGCACTGCTACTAAGTGGTACACACCATGCCTCCCGGGACGGGCCATAGTAGTAGCGCGGGGTATGAACCCGCACTACTACAATGCGGTCCCCACGGTACCCCCCAGACGGGCCATAGTAGTGATGGTATATACCCTGCCCTGCTACTAATTACAGACTTCTTTAACTTCCATGAAATCCCCATCTCCACCCCCGAATTCCTCCTCTCTCCCGTACCTCTCCCCCGCTCTTCCTAGGCTCTCCCATGTCGCTCCTGCCCATGCGCCATTCCTCCTCCATGGAACCCAAGGAGGCCGCCGCCTCGCGCCGCCGTCATCCAGGTGCTCGCCGGTCTTCCCCCGCGGTTCCATGGTACCACGCCAGAGCGCCTCACCATCGGCAACCAGCCCCGCTACTCCCTCCATCTCCTTCCTCTCTCCCTCATTTCTCTTTTTCCTCTCTCCCTCTGGTTTGACTCACCCTTCCATGGCCATGCTCGTGCGGGTCCCCGCCATGGACGACCAGGAGCTCTCTTCCTTGGCCGCGAAGACAAACCCCATACTCCCGCCTTGCGCTGCCCCGGATCCGGTCCCTCTCCAGCAGCCCACTGGATCTAGTTTGCCTCTTCCCATCCGCGCCTCTAGCAACCTCTGTCATTGCTAGATCGAAACGTCACCGCCATTGAAAGCACGCACGGGATCTAACCCCACATGTATGACGTGGCTGGGAAAACCAGCTCGTACTTCCTCCCATACCCGATCGAATAGATAAAAAAACTTTCGCTATACACAGAACTATGCACAAGGAGGGTTGATGACTTTTGAGCATAGGGAACCGACTGTTGTGGTATCTTTTCAGTTCATTTCACGTACATAATGATTCTTGCACACAAAACTTGATAGAGAAGCATGACTGGAGGGGCGTCAAGGGTCTTCAAATCAGGACCATCTTACCTTTCTTATATTAACTAATTGGATGCACCATACGAGGCGCCACGTTAATCCTCATATCTAAACAGTTATTTACCGTTGGATTAAAACATCAATAGCCGAGATGTATTCTTGCACCGTGATCTTTGCAAGAGTCCAAATGGAATCAAATATGTTTTTTTTCTCAAGAGTCCAGAAGGTATTAAACAATCTATCTCTCCCTATAGAGCGATCTTTCTCCTCTCCATGTCCCCATGTCATGCCGTCTCCTCCTTGGCCTCTTCTCTTTCCACCATGTTTCCAGCCCAAAAATTAATCAAGTGCATGTCCGGTCAAGGTTGTGTACGTGCACCTCTAATGAGATATACTTTGCTTTTACAGCCACAAAGATTAATTGAGTACGTGCTCTGATCAAGGTTATGTACGTGCATGTTCAATAGAACCAGCATGTACGCGGCATCATGCCGGATGGGCTTCCCGAGGGCCTCTGTGAGCACATCGTTCTCTCAGTCAGGAACGAACGTCCCTTGCTGCGTTGCGGCGATGTACTTTTAAAGCTTCTTGACGGGTATTTCAAGTTGCTCCTCCGTCCAAACGCACTTCCCTGTTTCAGGGTCCAAGGTTCCCCCAACCCCGAAGAACCAAGTCCTTGAATGGTCTGGCCCGTTCAATGTCTCTAGTTCGACCCCTTTATCAAGCAGGTCATTCTCAGTCTTGTCCCACAACGACCGGGCTATGAGGTAGCCACCTGACCCAAGTGATGGTGATGCTCCTTCTTTGCAGCATTTAACTTGTTTGTCGCTGACATCTTTTTACTCTTGTCTGATGTGTTGTAGGCCACAAATGCGGGCCAGTGATCTCTTATCTTGTCAAATCGGACGGTGAATTCTGGAGTCTTCCCTTTGTCAACAAAGTTTGTGTTCAACTCTTTCTTCCACCTCCTGAAAAGATCTGCCATCTTCTTAAGAGCATGATCCTTGATCAATGGCTCTTTAACTGGCTTATCCGGATCCTCCTCTACCGGTAGGGTGAAATTTGCCTTCACTGCGGTCGAAAGATCATCTTTCTATCTATCGTTAACATAAGACACTTGAGGTTCTTCGTTCTTAGGCTTATTCCATTGGTGGATGGTGATCAGGATCATGTCCCTAACAAGAACCCCGCATTGAGCAGAAAATGCTTCCTTGGTCCGGCTGGGTTCAATCGGTTGGCCATCGCCCGCGATTGCTGTGATCGTGAACCTTTCATCCAGGCGCAACCTTTTTCGATGGCCTCGTCTCTTTACCGAAGTTTGTCTCGATCTGGAGGGCTAGAAAATAAGAAATAAGAGAGTTAATATGTGTACATAACAAAACAATTAATGCATCAATTAGCTAGTCAGCACAGGCTTAATTAATATATATACTTGGCCGAACTCCGTTTTATCACCGGAGCCGTCATCACGTTCTCCTTCTTCCACCAGCATTCGGTCACCGGAGCCATCATGATCATGTCCTTCCTCCTCCATTGTTCGATCACCAGAGCCTACTTCACCCTCTCCTTCCAGACCATCGGTGTCGTTGAGATACGACAAGACATCACCTCCGCCGAGGATTACGTCCCCCAACAACTGTTCTCCTTCCAAGTCTCGATGCTCCAGTGTTTCTGCAAATATTACAATATGGCAAATAATATAAAAACATGAAAGATGGATATATTAGTGGCAAACATAGACCTAGCTAGCTAATCACAACAAGGGATCATATTGTGGCCTCGACGCTTCTACGGTTTGGGGTGGCCTCGACAACGCTTCTTGGGTTTGGAGTGGCCTCGACGACAACGCTCTTTTAACTTGGTAAATTTGGGTGGTCTCGAGAATGCTTCTAGGGTTTGGGTTGGCCTCGGTAATGCTTCTAGGGTTTGGGGTGGCCTCGACAACGCTTCTAGGGTTTGGGACCGACCTCCTCTCTCATGAATGTCCGACGTCCGGACTGTTGGTGTCAAAACTGGCGGATCTCGGGTAGGGGGTCCCGAACTGTACGTCTAGGCGGATGGTAGTAGGAGACAAGGGACACAATGTTTTACCCAGGTTCGGGCCCTCTTGATGTAGGTAAAACCCCACGTCCTGCTTGATTAATATTGATGATATGGGTAGTACAAGAGTAGATCTACCACGAGATCAAGGAGGCTAAACCCTAGAAGCTAGCCTATGGTATGATTGTTGTATATTCTATTGTCCTACGGACTAAAACCGTCCGGTTTATATAGACATCGAAGAGGGGTTGGGTTACACAAAGTCGGTTACAATGGTAAGAGATCTAAATATCCGCATCGCCAAGCTTGCCTTCCACGCCAAGGAAAGTCCCTTCCGAACACGGGACGGAGTTTTCAATCTTGTATCTTCATAGTCCAGGAGTCCGGCTGAAGGTATAGTCCGGCCATCCGGACACCCCCTAATCCAGGACTCCCTCAGTAGCCCCTGAACCAGGCTTCAATGCCGACGAGTATGGCGCGCAGATTGTCTTCGGCATTGCAAGGCGGGTTCCTCCTCCAAGTACTTCATAGAAGATTTTAAACACTAAGGATAGTGTCCTGCTCTGCAAAATAAGTTTCCACATATTGCCATAGAGAGAATAATATTTACACAAATCTAATCTGCTGATGTATTCCGTAGAGTGACATCACACTACGGCCAAGCCTTTATTCGAATCGTTTTTACTCCCCCACCTCAGCGCATTTTGCGAGGTGGTTTCCTTGGCACGTCTTGTCAAAGCAGAGATCGTGTCCCCTTTATTTACGGGATTCTCATCAATACGGACGTGGGTAACCCAATCGTGCCCGTCAGCACGTTTTCTCGATTAAAGGCGAGTTCCAAACGGTTACGGGGAGGGCTCTTGGTATTCAACCTCTTATAAAGAGACCAAGGCCTTACTCCTTTCTTTCAATCTCAAACGAGTTCGCCCATCGCCTCGAGTTCCAACACCCTAGGCTCCAGATTTCGAGCGCTTCGGACCTTTGACAATGTCCGGTTTCGACCTTCAAGGCCGATGGATGCCCTCCTACGTCACGGAGGAGGACATGCTAAAGTTGAGAGAGGCCAAGTTCTTGACCGGCGAAATTTCGCATAGGCTGCCTGCTCAAGGGCAGGATATTCCCAGTCCCCAGCCCGGCGAGAGCGTGGTGTTCATGTATCACTTCCTTCGGGGGTTAGGCTTCCCGAGATGGATCCCTTCGTGAGGGGGCTGATGTTCTATTATGGGCTGGAATTTCACGACTTAGCTCCGGAGTCCATCCTCCATATTTCCTCATTTATCATCGTGTGTGAAGCATTCTTCCGTGTTACTCCTCACTTCGGATTATGGCTCAAGACCTTTAAAGTAGAGCCGAAGATGATCGAGGGACGGCACGCAGAGTGCGGAGGCGCTGTTATAAGCAAAAATGCTGATGCTCCATGGCCCGAGGGCTCTTTTCAAGAGGAGCTCGGCTTATGGCAACGGGAGTGGTTCTATATCACCACTCCCAGGGGCACCAAGTGGGTGGCGCCGCCTGCCTTTCGCTCGGGTCCCCCACAGCAGCTAGGGTCGTGGGCCAATAAAGGCCTAGACTGGGGGGCCATCCAAGGACGTGCCTTTGTTGCAGGGACGCATCAGGGATCTCTTAGAAAGAGACCTCAGCTTGGTCAAAGTGACACAAGTCATGCTGATCCGCCGAACCCTGCCCGGCAAACGTCGTTCCCTTCATCTGTGGGAGTTTAATCTGGAGGGACCGCGAGCTCTCCAGCATTTTATGGGCGCTATGCCCGCGGAGATGTATAAACTGTTCTTCGGATCACAAGCAATGTGTCCGGATTTGACCGAGGACGCAGGCCTGAGCTGCATCCGCCCGGATACTCAAGTAAGTAGTCTTATGCCTGGACTCGCTATCCATATATTCGTCATAAACCTGCCCCTAAAAGAGCCGTCCTTTTAGACAGGAGTGGATAGCGAAAGCAAAGCTGATCAGGTGTCCGGCTCCCCTCCCCGAGACCACGCCGGATCCCGTGCTGGTCAGGATGTTGAAGATTGTGCCTGTGGAGAAAAACAAGGGAGGGGACAAGGAGACTACGGCCTCCTCGAAGGAGGTTGTTCCGAAGGGAGGAACCGATGATTCCTCTCCCCAGGGGACGAAGAGGGCCGCCTCTGACGACCCGGAGACCATGGCCTCAAAGCGGGGGAAGAAATCCTCGTCAGAGGGTCCCACGCTGGGGGGTACCTCGGCCGAATTATGCCCTCAAGGGGATCAGCCCTCCAGCGAGCCGTAAGTAGAGAAAGATTTTCTTCTTGAAAGATGAGAGAAATCCTTGCTTTATATTTGAGAAAAGTAACCGAAAATTTACCTTGTAGTTCGGACCTCAGCCCTTCTCAGCAGAGCTCGTCTTCGGGGGACCTTCTTCCGAAGATGATGGAGAGCGGAACGCCTCCCCCTGCCGTACCACCTAGCGAGGCGGGCGATCCTGAGGTATCGTCGCGGAGGGTTTCTCCGAATCCGGCAGGGGCGAAAGTTGGCCATATGGCCCCCCAAGGTTCTCCATGTCCGGCCTTCGAAAGAGTCCATAGGACGAGTCCGGCATCGTCTGGTGCGCGGTCGGAGGAGCTGAAGAATCTCCTAGGGCGAGCATCTATCTCAGCGGAGCACCGTGCATTGATGGGCACGATGATTGAAAGGATTTCGTCCGCGGAAAGCGGATTTCACGAGGCCGTCAGAAGTTTACTGACAGGTTTTGAGGTACGTGAAATAATGTACACTTTTTGACAGTTGCGCAGATGCGCCCTGTGTAGATAGTAGCCCCTGAGACTCTGTGCGTTGTCAAAAGTGACAGCGCGCAGAGGATCATAATCCCAGGTATAATATGCCTCCTTCGTACGTAGGCAGCGAAGTGTCTGGTGGCTAGCCAAACTGATGAGTTGGCCGAGCTAAAGCGGCAACTTGACATGGCTGATGCCGACATGGTGCTTGTTAACAAGCGGCTTGATGAGGTGCAAGGTATGTAATCCCTCCCGCGGCACCTGGTAAGAGGAGCTTATGCCAGTATCTTACAATGTGTGCGTTTGATGCAGATGGTGTGGCCGCCGTGGAAAGTCTTCAGGCGGAACTTGCCCGAGCCAAGGAACAAGCCAGAAAAAGTGATGCGGCTGCCGAAAGGGCCCTTGAAGAGCTGAGAGCCGAACAGGCTGCTCACTGCCGAAGCAAGAAAGAGATGGCCGTGAAGCTAAAAAGCGCTGCTGACCGTTGCAAGCTTCTTGAAAAAGAAGACCGGGCGGAGCAGACGGACTTGGAGAAGGCCGTTGCCGATGCCAAGGATACTCGCTCTGCGATGAGAGCTGCGAAGGAGGAGCTACGTCAGGCCGGAGAAATCACGGCTGGAAAGCCCTATATGCTGCGGAGGAAGTTTTGTGATCCTAAACATGCTCCGTTGGACCGACTGTGGAGTACGGCGGACACCTATCTGGATTTGGCGGCAAGTGCTGCTGATGCGACCGAACACTTTCGAGATCAGAAAGACTGCGAAGTGGAGAAACTCTTCTGGTCGCAGTTCCACAATCCAGAGCATCCACTATCAGTGGCCGATCGTCTGGCCGAATGGGCCGAGCTGAATAGGTTGTCTGGACTCGCCATGAAGTGCGTCATGAGTCATTTGTGGCCGGAGTGGTCGGAGCCGAAGAGTTATTTCAGCTTGGTGCAGCACTTCCTTGGTGCGGTGCCGCGTATCAATGCAATGAAGTGGTCAGCATGTATAGAGGGTGCACGGATGGCTCTTGCCGGTGTCAAGACATACTGGGCGGAAATGGAGACCACCGCTGTTGCATCCCGAGATTCGGACGGAAGCCGAGTACCTGCCGAGCACTATTTTCAGGAAGTTATGCAAGGCGCTCGTGTAATAGAGACACAGTGCTCGAAGGATGCTATCTTCGAATAGCATATGCGATTGTAAAACAATATTTTGATAAATTATAGGAACTTTTTATACTTGTGCCTGCAAGTATTTTAACACCTCCTGTGCGGCCATTTATATAAAATCTGAAAGATGGTGGTCGTCGGCTTTAGCCCCCATGCACATAATGCCGGGGTGTTCGCAGAAGGCGCATTTTAACACTTAATCCAACGTCTTGGTCCTATAAAGGAGGTGATAGCGCAGCGAACTTGGCAACCGGACTATAATGCTTTATCACTTTCACTTAGCCATAGGAGCTTGACAGTTAGGCTACTTAGATAGCCCCTGGTGGCGACTGCGCTCGCCCGAATTTGGGGCGCGTATGTGCCTGGCCGGGAAACGGCCCTTCGTTAATGCGGAGGAATCCTATAGATTCCGGTAAGTCATCGAGTGGTTGACCAGTCTCACGCTATATCATGATAGTCAGTTTTCAGCTTTCTCTACTGAGGTGCTCGCCTGGCCGAACCGGGGCACAATCGCAGTAGTTCTCCTGGTGCCGCCTTAGCCGATAGAGCGGAACGTAAGGCAGCCGAACACAGGAGCTGGGCAACACAACATTTTACCAAAGACATGATTCGGAGCTGATGCATATAAGGCCAAACTCGCGACGCCGAACACTCCCTAAGGTATTCGGTCTTTATGAGGGCGAGCGAGACAACGCCCTTGGTTAAAAGCCCCTAGTGTCCAGGTACGCGCAAAAATTCTGACGTGGCCACATGCCAAGACGCCAGCCTCCTCCTAGGTTATACCAGAGAAAACCAGGGGATGTATATCAACAAGAGACAGTAAAAAAGGTTTACGCAGGGTCTTAATCTGAAAAGAATCCTTGGAACGGGTCCCTGCTGCACGTCTACGCCTGTGTCTCTGTTGTGCCGTATCCTGGACGGGCGCAGCACGATGTTCATCTGTAAAAGAGAGGAACTTAGTTGAAAAGAGGTCGTGCTGAACAGAAGTTATATAAAATAGACAAAGTAGAAATTGAAATGGGTAAAATTGAGCTTGATTGTCTCTTAGTTTATAGGTGCAGAGCCCCTAAAACAGGGGTGTATGGCTATTAAGCCTTTATCAATGATAGTTTTATGCCGGACTCGTCTAGCCGTGTCCGTGGTCTTAATGACCCGTTTAGATGTTCTGGCTGGTGAAGCCATTTTATTGTGGGGCTGTTAAGGCAGCCGCACAATCTTCCGCGCGGGGGGTGCACTCAATGCTTCCCCTATAATGAAATGATGGCTCGTGGACCGGGCATCTTAAGCGTAAGAGACGCATAATGCGGTATTGCGTTAAAGCGGGCGAAAGCTTTGCGTCCCAGCAGTGCTTGATAGCGACTTGAGAATGGGATGATGTGGAAAGTTAGCTTTTCGCGGCGGAAGTTAGCGGGGAAGCCGAATATAACTTCAAGCCGGAGAAAACCCATGCAATGGGTGTTCGGACCTGGCGTTACCCCTTGAAAGGAGGTTTTGCTGTGGCGAATTCTTGTTGGGTCTATCCCCATGTGGCGGATTGTGTCCTGATATATCAGGTTTAGACCGCTGCCGCCGTCCATCAGGACATTTGTAAACTGGAGTCCGCCAATTATTGGATCGAGTACCAAGGTGGTCCAGCCCGCGTTCCTGGTACTTCTAGAGTAATCCAGATGATCGAAGATGATTGGTTTTGACAACCAGTGGCGAGACTCCTTTGAGATAGGCCGCGTGGCGCGTACCTTTATGGGTGCCGCACGTTTTGTTATGTGCAGTAAGTTTACTGTTTTTACTTCTTGTGGAAAATTCTTTTGTTTCCTGGTGCTCTGCTTTTGGGGTTCGTCCTCGTCTTCGCTTGGTGTGTCGAGCCCCTTGTGTTCGGCGTTGAGTCTGCCGGATTGTTTGAAGACCCAACAATCTCTATGGGTATGGTTAGCAGGCTTCCCGGGAGTACTGTGTATTTGACATATCCTGTCCAGGATTTTGTTTAGGTTGGATAGGTCGTCCCTGTTATCCTGGAGGGGCGGCTTTTTCTGATTCTGCCATGAGCTTTTAAATCCGGCATTGACTGCCGTGCTCTTCGGACTATTTTCCTTAGTCCGGTGACGGTCCTTGTTGCGTCGTGGTTTTCCATTTCCATCCCTAGTTTCGGATGTACTTGGGTCGCTGGTGCTACATCTTGCCAACCAGCTGTCCTCTCTTGCGCAAAAGCGGGTCATGAGGCTTGTTAGTGCGGCCATTGTTCTTGGCTTTTCTTGGCCGAGGTGTCTGCTGAGCCATTCGTCACGGACATTATGCCTAAAGGCTGCTAAGGCTTCGGCGTCCGGACAGTCGACTATCTAATTCTTTTTAGTAAGAAATCTGTTCCAGAATTGCTGAGCTGACTCTTTGGGTTGTTGAGTTATGTGACTGAGATCGTCTGCATCTGGAGGGCGGACATAGGTCCCTTGAAAATTTGCTCAGAAAGCGTCCTCGAGCTCTTCCCAACTTCCAATGGTGTTTTAAGGAAGGCTTTTAAGCCAATGCCGGGAGGGCCCTTTAAGATTGAGGGGTAAATATTTTATGGCGTGGAGATCGCCTCCTCTGGCCATATGTATGTGGAGGATATAATCCTCGATCCAGACTCCAGGGTCTGTTGTTCCATCGTAATCCTCTATGTTTACGGGTTTGAATCCCGCTGGAAATTCATAATCCAGGACCTCATCGGTGAAACATAAGGGGTGTGCGGCACCCCTGTACTTGGGTGTGCCGTGATGTTCGGATACTGGTGTTGTTGCATTGCTTGCGAGAGCTTGCTTTCTTGGCCCATAAATAGATCTAGCTGGGCCATCTTTTTGATGCGAATCCTTGAGTGGGTCGCGTGACGGCTTGAGTGCGGCGGCGCTTGCTGCTTTATGCTGGCCATGGGGTCGTCTATCCGACCGGGTGGCTTTCTTACTTTTTGACTGCGGGGGCTCTAGGGCCTCCTCGTCAAATTCAAGCAGCAGTTTTCGCTTCGGATAGCTTTTTGTGCGGCGGCTGCCGCCGAATTTGTCTGTGATGTTTAGTACTTTGCTCCATCTGATTCTGAGTGCATCTTCCGTAGTTTTTAGCTTCCGCTTCTGCTTTTTCAGGCTGCGTGCGGTTGCAATGAGCCTTTTGTGGAGGTTCTTATGCTCCGTGAGTTTATCCGGCGTAAGGTCGTCCGGAATGCCGTTTTCGCCGGGGACGGGTTGTTCGGTTTCTTTATCCGAGATGCCCTGTTCGGACGGTTGCTCTAAGGCATGCTCGTCGTCTGTCGGCTCGTCCTGCTCTATGGCTGGGTCTGGATGGCTGTTGTTTTTATCAAGGCGGGGCTTGGAGCGGCGTTTACGCCGCCGCTTTGATTGCTTTTCGAGAGATCGATCCCTCGTTGCATCCCCGTGTTCCTCGTAGTCGCTTTCTTTAGGCGTATCCACCATGTACACATCATGAGATGAGGTGGCTGTCCAATGCTCTATAGGCGTTGGTTCATGTGCGTCTCCTGCATCATCGTCCATACCGTCGATGTCTTCGGAGTCGAAATTGAGCACGTCGTTTAAATTATCGACAGTGGCTACCAAATGGGTGGTGGGTGGGCTTTGAATTTCTTCATCGTCCGTATCCCAACCTTGCTGGCCGTAATCCGGCCAGGGCTCTCCTGATAAAGAGAGAGACTTTAGAGACTTCAGAATGTCGCCGAAGGGCGAGTGCTGAAAGATATCCGCAACGGTGAACTCCATGATCGGCGCCCAATCGAATTCGATCGGCAGGGGCGCGGAGGGGTTGTAGTCCGGAGAGGAGTATGGCCCCTCAGAGTCACGGGCCTTGCAGAGTGTGGGGCTGGTGTTCGGCTCGATCGCCTTTGGGATCACAGCCCCCGAGGCGGCGTCCAACCGCTCATCCTCGATCGGCGCAGCCGGCTCCGAATTAAGGGTCGGAACCGATGCATGTGCGGCCTCCCAGGCACTGTTCGGCGGCAGAGCTAGATCATGCCCATCGAGACAGTGCGACGCGTTCGGTTGTGGCTCAAATCCGTCGAGGATCAAGTCCCCGCGGATGTTAGCCGTGTAGTTTAAACTTCCAAACCTGACCTGATGGCCAGGGGCGTAGCTTTCGATCTGCTCCAGGTGGCCAAGCGAATTGGCCCGCAGTGCGAAGCCGCCGAAGACGAAGATCTGTCCGGGGAGAAAAGTCTCACCCTGAACTGCATCGCTGTTGATGATCGTAGGAGCCATCGGGCCTAAAGGTGACGACACAGAGGAACTCTCAATGAAAGCACCAATGTCGGTGTCAAAACCGGTGGATCTCGGGTAGGGGGTCCTGAACTGTGCGTCTAGGCGGATGGTAACAGGAGACAAGGGACACAATGTTTTACCCAGGTTCGGGCCCTCTTGATGGAGGTAAAACCCTACATCCTGCTTGATTAATATTGATGATATGGGTAGTACAAGAGTAGATCTACCACGAGATCAAGGAGGCTAAACCCTAGAAGCTAGCCTATGGTATGATTGTTGTATATTCTGTTGTCCTACGGACTAAAACCCTCTGGTTTATATAGACACCTAAGAGGGTTAGGGTTACACAAAGTCGGTTACAATGGTAAGAGATCTAAATATCTGCATCGCCAAGCTTGCCTTCCACGCCAAGGAAAGTCCCTTCCGGACACGGGACGGAGTCTTCAATCTTGTATCTTCATAGTCCAGGAGTCCGGCTGAAGGTATAGTCCGGCCATCTGGACACCCCCTAATCCAGGACTCCCTCACGGACCGACAAGGGATTTAACAAAATGACGCCAGTCTGGATGTGCAGAAAATGGTCCCTATTTTTCTTGATCTCATCTACCCTTCTATATGTCATGTTGTCTAGTGTCAAAGGATTCAAGGAAACGATGGCTTCATCATTAGCCGGAAGTAACAGGCGCATGATGGTATGAAGCTCTCCAAAATTATTTTTGAACAGAGTCCTGATAGGATAATTCGCTTTTTGGTACGAAGTTCGGCAAGAGCCTTTTGAATATCGCTATTTGGATGGCCTTTGTTGAACTTTGTACCAAAATTCGAATTATCCTATGAGGACTCTGTTCCAAAATAATTTTGAAGAGCTTTATACCATCATGCGCCTGTTACTCCGGCCAATTATGAAACCATGGATTTCTTCAATACTCTCACACAAGAGAACGTGCAAATATAGAATGGTAGATGAGATCAGGAAAAATATGGATCAACTTAATTATGCACATCCAAAATGGGGGAATTCTTGATAAATCTCTAGGTTTTGGGTGTCCTTGAGAGTTGGTCGAGCGAGAGGTGGTTGATCGACGTCCCCTCTCGACCCCTCATGTCGAAGTTATCAGGGAGGGGGTATATCGACCCCCCTCATGTCAAAGTTATAGGGGAGGGGGTATATCGACAACGACATACCCGATAAAAAATAAGAAGAGGAAGAAGAATAAAAAAAGAGGAGAAGAAGAAAGGAACATAGGAGAATATCGAAGAAAAAAGAAGAAAAAAAGAGGAGAAGAAGAAGGAATAGAGGAGAAGAAGAAAAAATAGAATACTATATTCCTTCTTCTTCTTCTCCTATTTTTTCCCTTCTTTTTCGTCTTCTTATTTATTTCGCCTCTTCTTCCTCTCCTTTTCTTCAACTTCTTCTTCTCCTTCTTCCTCTTCTTATTTTCCTTTTTCCCCTCCTTCTTTCTCTTCTTCCTCCTTCTTCCTCTTTTCTTCTTTTACCTTATTTTACTTTTTCCTCTTCACTAACCTAAAATATACTAACCTAAAATGCACTAATAGTACAACAAACCTAAAATGCACTAAATCAACTAACCTAAAATGCATTAACCTAAAATCAATATCTTTTGAGCAGCCCAAAGGGCGGGAAAAGGAGACCTTTGGTCCTGGTTGGTGGCACGAACCAGGACCAAAGGGTGGTATTGGTCCCGGTTGGTGGCACGAACCGGGACCAATGGCCTTGGAGAGAGGCGTGGTGGTGGGAGTTTAGTCCCACCTCGCTAGTTGAGAGTGCCTCGCACCTGTTTATAAGCTCCGCTTCCTCTTCCCTCTTGAACTCCTCTAAACTGCAGGCCTATGGGCCTAATCTGACACTGCTATGCCTGTGGTCCTGTTGGGCCTTCTGCGGGGCTGAATCCTGGCCCAACTAGCTGGGTTTCCACTACTAGGGAAAACCCTAGTAGTAGCACGGGTTTTGAGGCTATCAGCAGCGCGGGCGGCCGCGCTACTAATAAGGCGCTACAGCTAACTGTTAGTAGTAGCGCGGTCTGTACCCGCGCTACTACTATTGACTATATCAGCAATGCTTTTCCAGAACACGCTACTATTAGTTAGCTGTAGCGCTTTCCTAGCCCCACGCTACTGCTATGTGTTTCATCATTTCGCCCTAGCTTCCTACCCAGCTTCAGTTTTAATAAACTGCAATGTCTAGATACTAGGTACTACTAGATATCAATTTCATAAAGCATTATAGGTATTAGCTAGTACTACCTCGATTCCAATTTGAACTAAAACCACGACGTGTAATTTGGAACGTAGGGAGTACTAGATAACAATTTCATATATAGTCAACATGCATCCTCAAGCAGTACAAGGTGATATCAATAACAATCATCATATGTAGTTCTAGATGATATCGACGACGATCATGATATGTAGTTCTACATGATATCGACGACGATCATCATATGTAGTTCTACATGATATCGACGACGATCATCATATGTAGTTCTAGATGATATAGCCACACACACATATGTAGTCTAGAAGATATCAAGGACGATCATCATCCTCAAGCCTTGGCAGTGGGTGTTCCTGATAGTAATTAGGATGGCCTGTCCAACACAAAGATTCTTGCCAACGAGGAATCTCTTCCACCCAACCGAGTTTAAGTGTGTGCGACCGTCTGTGTCCATGCGGTAAGTACAGGTGGTGACGGAGCCCCTTGCCCTAAGGCGTAGTCCTACTGAGCCTTCTTCATTAGGCTCGATACCACAACTCATAGATAGGTTCTTTGGAAATTTCTGAATAAGAAAAACATATCAATTAATAAATAGCCTCGCACATACTCTTGCAAATATATTTCTATTAAGTATAGATTTCTACACTATCAAAAGACACAGTACTACACATTTATACTAATTAAGCATTAATTCCACTAATAAGTATGTATGGATTATCTGCACTATTAATAGTTCCTTGGATTCTACACTAATAAGCATGTGATCAAATTACTGCAGTCAGTATAACATAGCATTTCATGCCGATCGACCATGGTACTTGTCAGGCGGGTCACGAATGGCACCCCGACAAAGTCAACACTTGGCGGAATTATGTCCCATAGGTTGCACACCTCCTCCTCGCCCAGCCTCATTCTTTGAGCTACGATGGCTTCATGAAGTGGGTTCTCATCATCTTCATTGAGTGGGTCCTCATTATCTTCATCATCTTGGTCATCTTCATCATCTTCATCATCTTCCACCAGGTTGATATAAATGACAGCCAACTTGGATCTTTCTGCTCTGAAGGAGAAGCTGATCAACTCACACCAGTAAGACGCACGCGGGCGAGGAAACAGGCCCATCCATCTCCTCCAATCTGTGACATATTGCGTCCTTTCTCGACCTCCATAGTGTACGGCCCCCCAGGAGCCTCAAATATCACGGTGTCTCCTGTCAGCTAGTTGAATTTCAACCTCACATTGCATGGGACGATCTATGTAAAAAAAGAAAAATGACACAATGCGGTAATGCCAACAATAAAAATAAAATAGTTTTTACATTTCATCTTATTTCTTACCGCCGCATGACAAAAACTCAGCTGGAAGTAGATGCCGAACAGCTTGCCAGTTGCAAGGCTGCTGGCGCACCTTGACTTGCACAGTCGACATGGTGGTGGTGGTGGTGGCGCTATTTTCCTAAAGCAATATGAGCAAAGGATTAATGATCCACTTCACAGGAAAGAAAAATAGTAGCATGTGATATTTTTGGTTCTTCCGCGAGAAGCAATGTGATGGACAATTATAATCCTAAGATCTAGTAACATATTAAATGACAACGTACCACCTACCAAAGCATTTCGGCGGCACCTATTGCCAAAAAAACTTTTCACAAATATCTACCAAATCAGGGTACCACCTACCAAGACATTTCATCTAATTTGGCCCTATTGCCTAAGATAATTGATTAGAAAAACAAGTGGCAAATTTAACTAAATTGGCACCTACATTTTTCCAAAAAGTAAGTTATTACAGAAATACAAAAACATCTAGCTATCCATGTACAGAAAAATAAACAATAAAATGGTGCATACTAAATCAACAAAATCAACAAGCCTACTAAATCAACTAGCATACTAAATCAAGTAAATCAAAATGTTCTAAATCAACTAGCCTACTAAATAAAATAAATAATATCAACTAAATCAAAATGTTGCATATGAACTAGCCTACTAAATCAAAATGTAGCAGGAAGAAATTTGTAAGCCCTCGCTGCATCTAGGTAGGGCAGCCCTCGGGGGGTCCTGTCGAGCGGTGGGGCGATGGCATGGTGACATCGGTCGGGGGTGCTGATGAGGGGGAGGTCGATTACTTTCCTACGAGAGGGGGCAACAACAATGGCGGGCGAGGGGATCGAGGGTGGTCGGCCAAAGGCAGCCGGCCAAAGCTCGTGGCCAGTGACAGAGTGGGCGGCGAGAGGGTCGAGGAGCAGCGGAGGGGCAGAGGAGAAACCCTAACCGCAGCTGCCGGCGTCCGGCGGAGGGGGACGATTGATAGATGACTGTGCGGTGGGCCGGCCGGGCCACATTTTTGTTTTACTATAGCAGTAGCGCGGGCCCAGGGAGCGCGCTACTGCTAAGACCAATATCAGTAGCGCTTTGTCCTAGAAAAACGCTACTGCTAAGTCAAAGCAATATAAAAACATCAAAAATATACATTGGTCATCATTGATCTTTTTTTGTAGAATCTAAATAGTCAACATGAATCCTCACCGTACCTGTATAGGTATAGGCGAGGATTCATATTGCAGCCACAAATCCTACACATATAGTTTAATGAAGACCAAGTGCTAGAGATAGTTTGACAAGTAACATATTTAAGGTGGTAAACACCTTGTTCGCTTAGCAGCATGGGACTAGTTGCAAGGGGGGTGATACTTAGTAGCAGCGAGTTTTGAAGAAAAACGCTACAACTAAGTACTTTAGCAGTAGCACGTCCAGAAGAAGGGCGCTACTACTATATCTAGCCTGGAGGCAACGCCGTGGCAATTATAGCAGTAGCGCTTGTTTCACCTAGAGCGCTGCTACTACTGGGCTATTAGTAGCGCAGTTTCCTGAAGCTCGCTACTAATAGTTAGCAGTAACGTTTGTTTTTAAACAACGCTGCTGCTAAGATTCTGTCTATAAGGGTTTCCCTAGTAGTGTTCTAGTCGTATTCAGGCCGTGGTGGCCTAGTAGGTGGCAACTTTTTTCTTCTATTTTCTTGTTTTATTTTTTGCTTTTTTTTCTTTTTATTGCAGTTTTAGAGTGATTCTTTTTGTTGTTAGGTCACAACAATTTGGTCAACTTCGAGATGTAGTTATGTTAAATTCATCTGGTAAAATGATAAAAAATACGGCCTGTTTGCAAATTTTTAGAATCCTCATATTGTAAAAGGAAAAAAGATGTGCTCAAATTTCAGTTTTTTGAATTTTGGTCAAACTGTGGACAAACTACTTATTCAAGAAATATTAATGTTACTAAATAATTATAAAAGAATATTAGTGTTACTAAATAATTATTTCAGTTTTTTGAATTTTTGTCAAATCTGGTCAAACTACGGTCAAACTACTTATTCTAGACATATTAGTGTTACTAAATAATTACAATTTTTTAGAATAATAGTTTCAAACTGAAACGGTGTAATGTGTGACCTAATGCTCAAGCTAAACTCCTGAGGGTTGATGGGATTGATAGCTTACATTTGTCACGAAAACAACAAGTGCAGACTTGGAAAGTAGGGGGAATAGAACTCCGAAGTTAAGCGTGCTCAGGCTGGGGTAGTGAGAGGATGGGTGACTAGCCGGGAAGTTAGACGATTTGGAATCAATGATCCATACTTGAGGAGTTAAGAGGGGGGATTAGAGACTAAATCATCAAATAATTCAAAAAATTGAAAAAAAGATCAAATTTTTTTCCAAAATTTTCAAAAGAAAAATTTAAAAAAAATCTTTAGTACCGGTCGGTGTTACCAACCGGTACTAAATTTCCCCGATACCACGGGGCGAGCTCACGCCATGTGGCGAGCCTTTAGTGGCGGTTCGTGCCGAACTGGTACTAAAGGGGGGGGGCTTTAGTCTCCACCCATTAGTGCCGGTTGCAGAACCAGCACTAAAGGCCCTTACGAACGGGTAATAAATCCGTTTTCTACTAGTGTTATTTGAACTCCAGACTTTTTGTGTGTTCAAAATGCACCATTCGCAACCACATCAGCAATTTTCAACCCTTTCTGACTTCATTTGTTATTTTTCATGCATTTATTGATTTTTTTGAGCAATATGACCCTCAAATTGAAAAGCACTTCAAATGAACTCTGAAGAGGTTGAAAGTTGGCATGATATCATCATTTCATCCTAATAGCATGTGCTAAAAAGTTGAGAGGGTTACGGCAAAGTGGATGCACTTCGTGTACAAAACTGGCAATATCTTTCGAAGTATCAGGGTTTCGAACGAAAACTCATCTGTTACAAAGGTATTTCATTTTCTGAACTTATTTGAACCGCATACACTTTGTGTGTTCAAAATGCACCATTCGAAGCCACATCATCAATTTTCAACCCTTTCTGACTTCATTTGTTATTTTTCATGCATTTATTGATTTTTTTAGCTAAATGACCCTGAAATTGAAAAGCACTACAAATGAACTCTGAAAAGGTTGAAAGTTGGCATGGTATCATCATTTCACCCACATAGCATGTGCTAAAAAGTTGACAGGGTTACGGCAAAAACTGGATGCACTTCGCGTACAAAACGGACAATCTCTTTCGAAGTATTAGTGTTTCATAAAGAAACTCGTCTGTTACAAAAGGCATTTCATTTCTTCACATGTAACTGTTGTGATATTCTAGATCAAAGGCATCATCATAATAGTTGTAGAGAGAAAGTCTTCACTTTTTCTTCGCTTGTCTCCTTTTCTTATTGCGCCGTAACCATGGATGTTCTTCATCGCTTAACAGGGTGCTTGGGTTAGCCTTGACTTTGAAGGGAAGAATTTCATGTAACTTTTCATAATCGTTAGGCATGTCTGTCTTGCCCTCCAATCCCACGATGTCTCTTTTTCCTGAAAGAACTATGTGGCTCTTTGCCTCATCGTTCGATGTATTCGCTTCCTTATCTTTTCTTTTTCTCAGTTTGGTAGAAATGTCCTTCACATAGAAAACCTGCGCCACATCTTTGGCTAGGATGAATGGTTCGTATGTGTGCCCAAGATTGTTCAGATCCACTGTTGTCATTCCGTACTGTGGGTCTACCTGCACCCCGCCTCCTGAGAGATTGACCGATTTGCACTTAAACAAAGGGACCTTAAAATCATGTCCGTAGTCAAGTTCCCATATGTCCACTATGTAACCATAATATGTGTCCTTTCTCCTGTTGGTTGCTACATCAAAGAGGACACCACTGTTTTGGTTGTTCCTCTTTTGACTTTGGGCGATCGTGTAAAATTTATTCCCATTTATCTCCACTACTAGGGAAAACCCTAGTTGTAGCATGGGTTTTGAGACTATCAGCAGCGCTACTACTATGGCGCTACAACTAACTGTTAGTAGTAGCACGGTCTGTACCCGTGATAACCCACAAGTGTAGGGGATCGCAACAGCTTTCGAGGGTAGAGTATTCAACCCAAATTTATTGATTCGACACAAGGGGAGCCAAAGAATATTCTCAAGTATTAGCAGTTGAGTTGTCAATTCAACCACACCTGGATAACTTAGTATGTGCAGCAAAGTGTTTAGTAGCAAAGTAATATGATAGTAGTGGCAGCGGTAACAAAAGAGTAAAGGAAGCAAAAGTAAATATTTTTGGTGTTTTGTAGTGATTGTAACAGTAGCAATGGGAAAGTAAATAAGCGAGAACCAGTATATGGAAAACTCGTAGGCATTGGATCGGTGATGGATAATTATGCCGGATGCGGTTCATCATGTAACAGTCATAACACAGGGTGACACAGAACTAGCTCCAATTCATCAATGTAATGTAGGCATGTATTCCGAATATAGTCATACGTGCTTATGGAAAAGAACTTGCATGACATCTTTTGTCCTACCCTCCCGTGGCAGCAAGGTCCTAATGGAAACTAAGGGATATTAAGGCCTCCTTTTAATAGAGAACCGGAATAAAGCATTAGCACATAGTGAATACATGAACTCCTCAAACTATGGTCATCACCAGGAGTGGTCCCGATTGTTGTCACTTCGGGGTTGCCGGATCATAACACATAGTAGGTGACTATAGACTTGCAAGATAGGACCAAGAACTCACATATATTCATGAAAACATAATAGGTTCAGATCTGAAATCATGGCACTCGGGCCCTAGTGACAAGCATTAAGCATAGCAAAGTCATAGCAACATCAATCTCAGAACATTATGGATACTAGGGATCAAACCCTAACAAAACTAACTCGATTACATGATAGATCTCATCCAACCCATCATGGTCTAGCAAGCCTACGATGGAATTACTCACGCACGGCGTGAGCATCATGAAATTGGTGATGGAGGATGGTTGATGATGACAACGGCGACGAATCCCCCTCTCAGGAGCCCCGAACGGACTCCAGATCAGCCCTCCCGAGAGGTTTTAGGGCTTGGCGGCGGCTCCGTATCGTAAAATGCGATGATTTCTTCTCCTTTATTTTTTTCTCCCCGAAAGTAAATATATAGAGTGGGAGTTGGTGTCGGAGGAGCTCCAGGGGGCCCACGAGGTAGGGGGGCGCGCCCCCACCCTCGTGGACAGGGTGTGGCCCCCCTGGTCTTCATCTTTGGCAAGCATTTATTATTATTTTTAACTAGATGTTCCGTGGAGTTTCAGGTCATTCCGAGAACTTTTGTTTTCTGCACATAAAACAACATCATGGCAATTCTGCTGAAAACAGCGTCAGTCCGGGTTAGTTCCATTCAAATCATGCAAGTTAGAGTCCAAAAGAAGGGCAAAAGTGTTTGGGAAAGTAGATACGACGGAGACGTATCAACTCCCCCAAGCTTAAACCTTTGCTTGTCCTCAAGTAATTCAGTTGACAAACTGAAAGTGATAAAGAAAAACTTTTACAAACTCTGTTTGCTCTTGGTAAATATGTAAAGCCAGCATTCAAGTTTTTAGCAAAGATTATGACTAACCACATTTGCAGTAATTTTCAGGTCTCATGTTTACTCATATCAATAGCATAATCAACAAGCGAGCCATAATAATAAATCTCGGATGACAACACTTTCTCAAAACAATCATAATATAATATAACAAGATGGTATCTCGCTAGCCCTTTCTGAGACCGCAAAACATAAATGCAGAGCACCTTTAAAGATCAAGGACTGACTAGACATTGTAATTCATGGTAAAAGAGATCCAATCATAGTCATACCCAATATAAATTAATAGTAATGGATGGAAATGACAGCTGCGCTCTCCAGCTAGTGCTTTTTAATAAGAGGGTGATGACTCAACATAAAAGTAAATAGATAGGCCCTTCGCAGAGGGAAGCAAATAGATAGGCCCTTCGCAGAGGGAAGCAGGGATTTGTAGAGGTGCCAGAGCTCGGTTTTGAAATAGAGATAAATAATATTTTGAGAGGCATGCTTTCATTGTCAACATAACAACTAACACATGGCGATATCTTCCATGCTAAACACATTATAGGCGGTTCCCAAACTGAATGGTAAAGTTTATACTCCCCCTCCACCAACAAGCATCAATACATGGCTTGCTCGAAACAACGAGTGCCTCCGACTAACATCAGGTCCCAAGGGGAGTTTTGTTTGCAATTAATTTTGATTTAGTTTGCATAAAGCATGGGACTAGGCATCCCGGTGACCAGCCATTTTCTCGTGAGTGAGGAGCGGAGTCCACTCCTCTTGAGAATAACCCGCCTAACATGGAGGATAAGGGCAGCCCTAGTTGATACATGAGCTATTCGAGCATACAAAACAGAATGTTTATTTGAAGGTTTAGAGTTTGTCACATACAAATTTACTTGGTACGGCAGGTAGATACCGCATATAGGAAGGTATAGTGGACTCATGTGGAATAACTTTGGGGTTTAAGGGATTGGATGCACAAGCTGTATTCTGATAATCCCCAAGTGCAAGGAATCATCGTAGCACTTTCCAAAGGTGGAAGTGATAAGTATGGAGTGTCGAACCCAGAAGGAGCTAAAGGTAAGATCAATATTCTCTCAAGACCTATCTGCCACTGATATGACTCTATGTGCACCGAACGTTTGCTTCCAACTAGAAACGAGAAATAAAACTACGTTGTGGGTATGAAGAGGATAACTTTGCAAGGTAACGGAGAGCTAAAACATAAAAGTAGGTGCTATTATCATAAAGTTAGAATATATTACTTAGTATTATAAATAGCGAGTGTGGAATAATGGTGGATCGGTGTGCGGAATTGTCCTAGGCAATTGTTAACAAGACCGGTAATCACTGATACGTCTCCGTCGTATCTACTTTTCCAAACACTTTTGCCCTTGTTTTGGACTCTAACTTGTATGATTTGAATGGAACTAACCCGGACTGATGTTGTTTTCAGAAGAATTGCCATGATGTTGTTTTATGTGTAGAAAACAAAAGTTCTCGGAATTACCTGAAACTCCACGGGATGTCTTATAAAAAATAATATAAATCCTCGCCAAAGATGAAGACTAGGGGGCCCACACCCTGTCCACGAGGGTGGGGGGCGCCCCCCCGTTAGGGCGTGCCCCCTACCTCGTGGGCCCCCTGGAGACCCTCCAACGCCAAATCCAACTCTATATATTTGCTTTCGGAGAGAACAAAATAAGAGAGAAGAAATCATCGCGTATTACGATACAGAGCCGCTGCCAAGCCCTAAAACCTCTCGGGAGGGCTGATCTGGAGTCCTTTCAGGGCTCCGGAGAGGGGGATTCGTCGCCGTCGTCATCATCAAGCATCCTCCATCACCAATTTCATGATGCTCACCGCCATGCGTGAGTAATTCCATCGTAGGCTTGCTGGACGGTGATGGGTTGGATGAGATTTATCATGTAATCGAGTTAGTTTTGTTAGGGTTTGATCCCTAGTGTCCACTATGTTCTGAGATTGATGTTGCTATGACTTTGCTATACTTAATGCTTGTCACTAGGGCCTGAGTGCCATGATTTCAGATCTGAACCTATTATATTTTCATGAATATATGTGAGTTCTTGATCCTATCTTGCAAGTCTATAGTCACCTAATATGTGTTATGATCCGGCAACCCCGAAGTGACAATAATCGGGACCACTCTCGGTGATGACCATAGTTTGAGGAGTTCATGTATTCACTATGTGCTAATGCTTTGTTCCGGTTCTCTATTAAAAGGAGGCCT
Source organism: Triticum urartu (assembly GCF_056163025.1). NCBI lineage: Eukaryota > Viridiplantae > Streptophyta > Magnoliopsida > Poales > Poaceae > Triticum > Triticum urartu. The sequence goes on from NC_141873.1 coordinate 27,635,666, forward strand.
TAATATCCCTTAGTTTCCAATAGGACCCTGCTGCCACGGGAGGGTAGGACAAAAGATGTCATGCAAGTTCTTTTCCATAAGCACGTATGACTATATACGGAATACATGCCTACATTACATTGATGAATTGGAGCTAGTTCTGTGTCACCCTATGTTATGACTGTTACATGATGAACCGCATCCGGCATAATTATCCATCACTGATCTGGTGCCTACGAGTTTTCCATATACTGGTTTACGCTTATTTACTTTCCCGCTGCTACTGTTACAACCACTACAAAATACCAAAAATATTTACTATTGCTCGCACTACTCTTTTGTTACCATTGCCACCACTATCATATTACTGTGCTACTAAACACTTTGCTGCAGATACTAAGTTTCCTTGTGTGATTGAATTGACAACTCAGCTGCTAATACTTGAGAATATTCTTTGGCTCCCCTTGGGTCAAATCAATAAATTTGGGTTGAATACTCTACCCTCGAAAGCTGTTGCGATCCCCTATACTTGTGGGTTATCAATCACTATTGCCGTTTCATATGAGGGAGAGGCATAAGCTAACATACTTTCTCTACTTGGATCATATGCACTTATGATTGGAACTCTAGCAAGCATCCGCAACTAATAAAGATCATTAAGGTAAAACCCAACCATAGCATTAAAGCATCAAGTCCTCTTTATTCCCATACGCAACGATCCCTCTTACTCGGGTTTGTGTTTTAGTCACTCACCAACCCACTATAAGCGAATAATGAACGTATTGCAACACCCTACAGCGGGAATCCATCACGCTTGTGCGACACGGAGGGCACCATAGGACAGCACCAAAGTAAAACATACAACTCATACCAATATAGATCATCAATCAACCCAAAGACAAAAGATATCTACTCAAAACATCATAGGATGGCAACACATCATTGGATCATAATATGTGGCATAAAGCACCATGTTCAAGTAGGGGATTATAGCGGTGTGCGGGAGAGTGGACCGTGTAAAAGAGATGAGGATGGTGATGGTGATGTTGATGAAGACGATCACCGCGGTGATGATTCCCCTCCTGATGGCACTCCGGCACCACCGGAAGAGAGGAGGAGAGGTTCTCCCCCTTGTGCTTCCTCCTCCATGGCCTCCACCTTATGGTCCTTGGCCTTCATGATGATGATGGCCCCTCCGGGGTACTCCTCCATGGCCACCGGTGATGATGGCCCCCTCCGACAGGGTGCCGGAGAGGGCCTAGATTGATTTCTCATGGCTACAGAGGCTTGCGGCGGCGGAACTACTGATCCAATCTCCCTTCTGGAAGTTTTAGGGTATGAGAGTATATATGGGTGCAGGGAGGACGTCGGAGGAGCTTCGGGGGCCCCACGAGGCAGGGGGCGTGCCCTAGGGGGGGGGGCGCCCCCACCCTCGTGAGCACCTCCCGTATCTCCTGACGTAGAGTCCAAGTCTATCCGGTGGCTTTCCTTCCAAAAATAACTTCTCCAGTTGATTTCATTCTGTTTCGACTCCGTTTGATATTCCTTTTCTTCGAAACACTGAAATAGGCAAAAAAATAGCAAATCTGGGCTGGGCCTCTGGTTAATATGTTAGTCCCAAAAGTAATATAAAAGTGGAAAAGCCCAAGATTGCCCGAAACCGTAGATAATATAGCATGGAGCAATCAAAAATTATAGATACGTCGGAGACGTATTAGGCATCCCCAAGCTTAATTCCTGCTCGTCCTCGAGTAGGTAAATGATAAAAAGATAATTTTTGATGCAGAATGCTAGTAAGTGCTTAAGTTTGATCAATGATAATTCCAATCACTTTTTCTAGCATCAGTACATATCATAATAATATCTCATCTCATAAAACTTTTCATGATCAAGTAACAAGCAATTCACAAGTTTAAAGTATGGGTCATAAACTTTCTTGAAAACTAGCAAACAATATTCTTAGTCAGCAAACAATTGCAATTCATCCTATTTTCAGGAAGAGTCTATGTCAGAGCTTTGATTTAGCAAACTTCACATATTGAACTATCATGTAGTCTTTCACAATTGCTAACACTCACGCAATACTTGTGGTTATGGAGTTTTAATCGGACACAGAGAAAGATAGGGGATTATTGCTTCGCCCCACAACCTTTTACCTCAAGGGTAATGTCAACAATAATAACTCATGCTCCCCTACATCCAATTAGATATATATATATATATATATCATGTTCTTTCCATCATGCTGAGCTTGCCAAAGGATAAAATTAAAAAGGAAAGGTGAAGATCACCGTGACTCTTGCATAAGGTAGAAGATAATAATAAAATATAGGCCCTTCGCAGAGGGAAGCAGAGGTTGTCATGCTCTTTTGTAAGTGCATCTAGTGCCCCTTAGTGATTTTGGTGTATTGAAGACTTATAGGTTAAGAATCTAATGTGTTTGTGAGTGTACACAGGTCTATAAGTCTATGAGGAGTTTGATATTTACAGAGAAAGTCGACCCCTAAAAATGAAGTTCTTCGACTGAAGACTTTGATATTCTGAAGAATTTCTGAAGACTTTGAAAGTGAAGAAATTGGTGTAACCTTGAAGACTTGGTATTCATTCGAGGAACATGAAGCGTGAAGACTTTTGTGTTCGTAGTTTCATTTTCTCTTTCTTGAGTCATAGGAAACACCGTACTGTTAAAGGGGGTCGAGGAAATACTAAGGAGAAAATTTCCATGTGATGCTCAACTCAAAATCCTACACCTACCAATCCCTTCAAGTGAAGCCATTGGAAATCTCATACAGTTCAGTCAATTTCTTCAGTGACAGAGACGCAGTTCTTCTGGTCACTGAGGACTTTGTTCTGACTGAGGAGTTAGGAATTCGCCAGTGCGAATTGCCTACACAATGAGGAACATGATAGCCCTGAGGAATTTGTACCTCAAATTTCTGACCGTTGCTGTGCTACGCGCCAGCTGTTCAAAAATATCTTATCCACCTAACGGTCATATCATTGAAGGGCATTTATGTCTTATCATGTCGGGCTGCTCCCTAGGCTATAAATAGCCGCCCCCTACAACCTCTAGCTGGTTGGCTGCTCCGCGAGAAACTGACACTTGTCATTTGAGAGCATCCCATCCTCCGAGGACTTTGAGCGAAAATCATCAAGTGAGGAAAATCCAAACCCAAAACCAAACACCTACAAACCCAAAGTGATTGAGCATCACTGAAGAGATTGATCCTGCATGGGTCCGACGCTTGTTACCTTTGAAGACTATGCTTCTTCCAGACGGTTAGGCATCAAGGTCTAGAGCATCCAAGAGGAATTGTGGATCGCCGAGTGACCGAGTTTGTGAAGGTTCGGAAGTCACCTGAAGATTTACCACGATTGATTGGGTGAGGACTGTGTGTCCTTAGCTCAAGGAGAATACGGTGAGGACTGTGTGTCCGGGACTGTGTGCCCTCAGGTTTAAATACCTAGCCACTCCAACCAGATGTACAACTGAGACAGCAGTTCGAACTGGTCTACCAAATCATTGTCTTCACCAAGCCAACTGGTTCTATTTCCTCAACACTTCCATTTCCTCATTACTGTGTTGTGTGTTTGTTCATATCTGTGTTTAAAGACTTTGACTGAAGACTTTCTCAATTTCCTCAGTTCAATTTCTTCAGTCTGTTTGTCTTCATCTTGTGCTATCCTGTGTTTACGCTTTCTATACTCTGTGTTTGTCTTCATTTCATCATGATGACCATGCATGTATTCTGCTATGTTTACTTCTGAGTACTTATTCCGCTGCTAGTAGTTCTTCGCTAAGGAATTTCCTCCCTAGCAAATTCCTCAGTGAAGAATTTCATAAAAATCGCCTATTCACCCCCCTCTAGTCGATATAAGGCACTTTCAATTGGTATCAGAGCAAGGTACTCCCTTGTTCTGTGTGATTTTGGTTTAACCGCCTGGAGTTTTAGTTATGTCGACCGCAGGTATGATCAAGGTCTCTGCTGGGTGTCCTACCTTTGATGGGATGGACTACCCCTACTGGAAGAATAAGATGCGAATGCATCTTGAGGCTATTGATAACCATCTCTGGTATGTTGTGGAAAATGGTGTTCCCTCTGTCTCACTCTCACTGGACGCTACCGATATGAAGAGATTCAAGCAACTCGATTCCCAAGCGAAGAATATCATATGCGGCCATCTGAGTAAAGGACAGTATGGTAGAGTGAGTGCTTTGGAAACTGGTAAGCTTATCTGGGATAGGCTGTCCAAAGTCAATGAAGGATTTTCAACTCAGCGTAACTCTCGAATTGATGTTCTTTGCGATCTCTTCAACCTCTTCAAAAGACTCGACAATGAAAATGTTCAGCAAACCTTCGATCACCTCACTGACATCTCAAATGAGCTTCAAGCACTTGGTGCCACTGACATCACCGACCATGAGGTGGTGAAGAAATTGCTGAGATCGCTTGATTCCTCGTTTGATACTCTGGCACTGATGATACAAGAGCGTGCTGATTACAAGTCACTTGACCCCGCTGATATCCTCGAGAGGCTAAACACTCATGAGTTCCAGGTTGCTGAAAAGAGAGATCCCTATGGTTCGAGCTATGGCAGACCACGTGCACTGAAGGCCAAGGCAGTATCAGAATCCAAAGATGAAGACTCTGGTAGCAGCCTTGGTGACCCTGAAGAACCGAGTCATGATGTAGCACTGCTTCTGAAGAAATTCCAGAAGTTCTCAAGACGTGGTCGTTTCGAAAAACCCTCAAGGAGCAATGATTCCTCATCCAGTGACTATAAGAAGAGGCTTTGTCACAAGTGCAAGAAACCAGGACATTACATTCAAGATTGTCCTCAGTGGGAAAAAGAATCAAAGAAGAAGAAATACAAGGATTACAGTTCTGATGATGCGAAGAAAAAAAGAAGTCATCAAAATCTTCATCGTCAAAATCCTTAAAGTCTTCATCTCACAAGAAGAGCAGCTCCAAGAAGGCTCGGGCATTCATTGGCAAGGAAATGGACTCTGAAGCTGAATCTGAGGAATAAGAGGAAGAGGAGGCTTCTGAGGACTCTGAGTCAGGTGCGTCGAGCCTAGCCCTAGCTACCGCATTCATTAGCAAGTCTATCTTCAACTCTGAAGAAAATGATCTCACCAACAAGGCTGATGAAGGCAACGATGACTACGCTCCCACCTATTGCTTCATGGCAAAGGGTGCCAAGGTACCTAGATATACCTCCTCTGAGTCTAGTGAAGATGAATCAGATGACAATCTTAAGCCTAGCTACTCTAAACTTGCTAAGATTGCTGTGAAACAACAAAAGGCTTTTGAAAAGGTTCAAAACATGCTAGATAAAAGTGATGATATGTTGGGTGAAGAAATGGATCGCACTAAAGCCTTGACTGAAAATCTTCAGAGACGTCAGACCAGGTTTGACAACCTTCAAGGTCATCATAACACTCTCTTGTCTGATCATGAGAAGCTTTCTTATGAATATCTTCAAAGAAAGCAAGATCTTGAAAAGCTAAGAGTGAGTTACGAAGATCTTCAGAAGGAGCGCGATTCATTACTTGCTCAACAAATCAGCGCTGCTCAGGAAGAATTCATTCCTCCATGTTTAAAATGCATCGAACGAGAATCTGCTAATTCTTCACCTGAATGTTCAAATGCTTCAAATGTTACAAATTCTTCACCTGCCTCTGCTATCACTAATTCCTCATCTGAGGGCATTGCTAGTATCACTGACGATGCAGGACTGAAGGAATTGTACATGACAGGCATGTACAAAATCCTCAAAGGGCATCAGACTCTTTGTGATGTGCTTAAAAAGCAGATCCTCAACAGGAACCCTAGGAAAGAGGGTATTGCCTTTGAGAGGAAACTCAATGCTGATGGTACATATTGGAAGCCTGAGTAGTACCCCAAAACCTCATGGGTTGCTGCAAAGAGACCTCCAGTTGATCCATCTAATTTATCTGGCTATACATGTGAATCTTCTCATTCTTCTGATGAGTCATTTGACTCCAACCATAAACTGTTCAAAAATCAGAATGGTGAAGTATTTGCTAGATATGTTGGCACTAACTGCAGGAACGGTTCCCCTATGAAGAATAGGAACCCCAGACCAAATTCTTCATATGGACCAAATTCTTCATATGGATCCAAGTCCTCATACGGACTAAATTCCTCACGTGGATCAAATTCCTCAAAAGGATCAAAGTCCTCATATGAACATCATCATGCTAACAACTCTGTCACGCAGGGAAGAGCCAAGGGCTATGAATATGAGCATTATTCTTCAAATCATTATGTTCATAAGTCCTCGAAGAATTTCTCTGCTTATTCATATGCTTACTCTAACCCCTCTTATGTGAAACGAAATGGTATGGCCTCTATGCCACCATTCTCATATGGAGCTCGCAGAGTGATGAACTCTTTGCCACCCCTTTAGATGTGGGTGGTGAAGAAAAGGAACTAATCTCTTATGCAGGGTCAGGTCTCCAGACGTGCTGTAACGTCTGAAGAATTTGCTGGGGACCGGACAAGTTGCCTGAAAGGACGCAGGCTAATCATGAAGAAATGAATTTTCATTTCTCACGTCCTCACACTGCTTATCTGTCTTACTGCTTGATGAAATTGATCTGATGAATTGTGATATCATATTCTTCACTGCTGAAGTATATGAGGTTCGTAAGTTTCACTAATTCATCTGCAGGATGATCAAGCCAAAGCCACTGAGTGGGTCCTTGATAGTGGATGTACAAATCACATGACTGGTGACAGAAATCTATTGATGGATGCTCCCTTATCGTCATCACATCTGAAGCATATTATCTTCGCTGACAAGAGCAAAAGTCAGGTATTGGGTCTAGGTAAGGTTGCTATCACAAAGGATCGACACATGGACAAAGTCATGCTTGTTGAGTCCTTAGGATACAACCTTATGTCTGTCTCAATGCTTTGTGATCTTGATATGGTTGTTGTCATTGGCAAGTATCGTTGTGTTGTGATTATGGAAGCTGACAAATCCAAAGTCTTCGAAGGCTTTAGGAGAGGAGACTTGTATATTGTTGATTTCTCTGTAGATTCACAACCAGCCGTGTGCCTACTTGCAAAAGCATCAGAAGGATGGCTATGGCATCGACGACTTGGTCATGCAGGCATGAGGAATTTGCACACGCTTGCGAAGAAGATGCATGTTATTGGCATTGACAATGTCAAATTCCTCAAGGATCACTTATGCGGTGCCTGTGAAGCTGGAAAGATGACCAAGGCCAAGCATCCAGCGAAGACCATCATGACCACTACTCGTCCATTCGAATTGCTTCACATGGATCTCTTCGGTCCTAATCACTATTCCTCTGTTTCAAATGAAGCATCTCAATATGGCTTTGTTATTGTTGATGATTACTCTCGTTACACATGGGTACACCTTGTTTCTTACAAACATGAAGTGCAGGAAGTCTTCAAACGATTTTCCTCGAGGGCTTCAACCAACTTTGGTGGGAAGATCAAGCACACCAGAAGTGACAATGGCACCGAGTTCAAGAATTTGGGTCTCGATGACTATCTTGATGAACTTGGTATTACTCATGAGTTATCTGCTCCTTATACTCCTCAACAGAATGGCGTCGTGGAGCGCTACAACAGGACTCTTGCTGAGATGGCTCGCACTATGCTTGACGAATACAAAACCCCTCATCGTTTCTGGGTTGATGCAATTGATACTGCGTGCCATATCATCAATAGAGTATATCTTCACAAATTCTTCAAGAAGACTGCCTATGAACTCCTCACTGAAAAGAAACCCAATGTGAGTTATTTCAAAGTCTTCGGTGCTAAATGCTGGATTAGAGATCCTCATCACAACTCTAAATTTGCACCGAAAGCACATGAAGGTTTTATGCTTGGTTACGGGAAGGACTCGCACACCTACAGAGTCTTCAACAATGTTCTTCACAAGATTGTTGAAACCGTAGATGTGCGGTTCGATGAAACTAATGGCTCGCAAAGAGAGCACCTACCTTCTGTGTTAGATGAACCAGCACTTGAGGATTCTATCAAGCACAAGGCTACTGAAGATGTCATTCCTACTGAAGAATCTGCTGAAGAATTCATTCCAGAACGTGAAGAACGTCGAGCTAATGTACCTGAAGAAAATGCTGATCAAATTCCTCAACGACAACCAGCTCATCCTCGCGTTGCAAAAGAAGTGCAAGTGGAGAAGATCATCGATGACATTAGAGCACCAGGCCCTCTCACACGCTCAAAAGCTTCACATCTATCTAACTTTTGTGGGCACTTTGCTTTTGTATCTATCATAGAGCCCACTAAGGTAGATGAAGCATTTCTGGAGCCTGAGTGGATTCATGCCATGCAAGAAGAATTACATCAGTTCAAGCTCAACATCATTTGGGAACTGGTCAATCGTCCCGATCCTCGCAAGCATAAGATCATTGGCACAAAGTGGATCTACCGCAACAAGCAAGACGAAAATGGTGTTGTGGTGAGGAATAAGGCACGACTAGTAGCTCAAGGCTACACACAGGTTGAAGGAATTGATTTCGATGAAACTTTTGCACCTGTTGCTAGATTTGAAGCTATTCGCATATTACTTGCTTATGCTAACCATCATGATATCATCTTATATCAAATGGATGTGAAAAGTGCATTCCTCAATGGTAAGCTTGAGGAAGAAGTATATGTTGCTCAACCCCCAGGTTTTGAAGATCCAAAACATCCTGACAAAGTCTTCAGACTCAATAAGGCCCTCTATGGTCTCAAGCAGGCCCCACGGGCGTGGTATGATACTTTGAAGGAATTCTTCATGAAGAAAGGCTTCACACCCGTTTCACTCGATCCCACTCTCTTTACTAAATCTTATGATGGTGAACTGTTTGTGTGCCAAATATATGTTGATGATATCATCTTTGGCTGTACTGACCAACGTTATAGTGATGAATTTGCCTATATGATGAGTGAAGAATATCAAATGTCTATGATGGGAGAGTTGAAATTCTTCTTAGGTCTTCAAATTCATATCTCAGGAGAAATACCTCAAGGATGTCCTGAAGAAATTCGGCATGCAAGATTGCAAAGGCATCAAAATTCCTATGCCCACAAATGGTCATCTATGCATTGATGAAAATGGTATTGACTTCGATCATAAGGTATACCGCTCCATGATTGGCTCTTTATTGTACTTATGTGCATCTAGGCTAGATATAATGCTTAGTGTTTGCATGTGTGCCCGATTTCAAGCTGCACTGAAGGAATCACACCATAAGGCTGTGAAGCATATTCTTCGATATCTAGCTCACACACCAACACTAGGATTATGGTATCCCAAGGGCTCGGATTTTGATCTCATTGGATACTCTGACTTTGACTATGCTGGTGATCGTGTGGACCGCAAGTCAACCTCTGGTACTTGTCATTTCCTCGAACGATCCTTGGTCTGTTGGTCTTCGAAGAAACAGAACTGCGTATCACTGTCTACTGCTGAAGCTGAGTACATTGCCGCTGGTTCTTGCTGTGCTCAACTGCCGTGGATGAAGCAAACACTCAAGGACTATGGTGTCAACATGAAGAATGTGCCTCTCCTCTATGACAATGAGAGTGCAATCAAGATTGCTCACAACCCAGTTCAGCACTCAAAGACAAAGCACATTCAGATTCGTCATCATTTTCTTCGTGATCATGTGTTGAAGGGCGACATTTCTATTGAGCATGTGAAGACTGAAGAACAGCTAGCCAATATCTTCACTAAGCCCTTGGATGAGAAGATATTTAGCAAGTTGCGGTGTGAGCTAAATATCTTAGAGTCTTCGAATGTACTTTGAAAAGGCACTCATCCTAACACTTATGCAAAATTGATGACTTAGATGTGCAACACATGAAGAAACGTTTTTCTTCAATCAATGAAGAATAACACTCTAAGTGTGAAGAAATTAATGAAGAATTGATTCTCAGAGCCCTACGACAATTGTGCCCGGTGTCTGAAATCATCATTCTTATACGGTGGGTCACGCCACCACAAAAGTTGAAAATCTTCAATTTGAGTTTTTCCTCAGTTTTGAAATTCCTCATTTGTTCAAATTCTTCAACTTTTCAAAATCTTCACTTGTTCCGTCGTTTTCTTCATTGGCTATATATATATATGAGTTTAAGTCCTCTACATCATTCACTTATGGCTATGACTTCAAGTTGGTTTTTCTGCTAAGTGAATGTTATCGGACCCATCCCCTCTATGCTATACTCAATCCAATCTATTCACAAATTCTTCATGTGCTCTCTATTTGAAACTCGTTCAAAATCTTCACCGTGTCCTTGTCAGCTGAAGAAATTGCGAACGGAACGTTAAAACTGATTTTATCCAAATTTTCGGCTTTGCCGCTCAAACCGTTCCGCATCCCACGATGCATTATTCTATTCACCCACGATCTAACACGATCTCCACTACACAGTATGTGGGTGACACATGTCGTGAGAAGGAGAGAGGTCAGGGGCACGTTCGTCCCAAATCTTCGGGCGAACAGTTTTTCACCGTGGCTATAAATACCCCTATCCCCTTCCTCACTTCTTTTATTCTGCTCGATCTCACTCCCGCTAGAGCTTCCCAAACCCTAGCACCGGCGCTACTCCATCGTCACCGGTGAGGAAGAGCTTCACTGCCTCGACCTCGTCGCCGTTGTACTCGCGCCGAACGCGGAAATCTTCACCTCCGCCGCCGCCGTAGACGTCTTCCTCCGCCGAGTTAGGGCGTGGAAGATCTACACCGATGAACTTCATTGTTTCACCTCTCTATTCGTCGTGTTCTTCATTCAGGGTAATTAAAAGTTCCTTTTACTGCCCTCTTTGATTCGAAACTTTTCTATAAAATCTTCAAAAGGTGTTTTATTTCCCAAATCCTCACACACAAAACACCTCACAAATCTTCTGTTGTTGATTCGTTTCTCTAAGCTTTATTTTCTTCAAGATTCCTCAATTGTGTGGATCTCCAATCTATACAACTCTGGAACTTAAGACAAAGCATGCTCAGTGAAATTCTTCAAGACACATCTGGTCAAATTCCTCAAACTTGTTCTTTTTGAAAAACCTTCTGAGAACGCATATGACCTCTCCAAATTCCTCGCAACTATACTCTGTTCACAGGTACTCATGTCCGTTGCTGAATCACTAGGTTCTCATCAACTTAACTCATTTGCAGCGTTCCTCGAAGAAAAACTGCATACTTCTTCAGAGAATTCGATTGTTTAAATTCCTCAGCTGAAGAATATGATAGATGGTAAGAAGCCGCAGAAAGGAGGAAAGAAACCTGAGGTCATGACTGCGTCTGAAATCCCTGAGGATATATATGCTGAGTACTGCACACCTGATAAAGCCAAGTTTGGCAAAGAGAACAAAAATCAGCGCAAGGTGCGCATTCAGAGGATAGAACGGAGATGGGCACGTGAATGGAGGGAGTACAGATACATTACTCCAAAGTACATGAAGAAATTCGCTCTCAACCCTCCATGCCCAAGACTTCCACTGGCACCTGGCCAAGTGGCCGATCCCACTAGCGTCAAACGCGATGAGGACTTTCCTGGAGAATGGGCCAGGCGTCAAGCCAAGTTGGCAAGACAAGCCAGAGAAGCAGTGAGGAAATTCAACAAAGATTCTGCTGCTGCTGCTGCCACTAAGGCCTCTGTCAAGCCGAGGAAATCAATGGCAAAGAAGCCTGCTCGTAAGCCAAGTGCTTCACCAACATTGCCCTCACGGCCAAGTTCCTCAGCTGCGCCCTCACGGCCTGGAACGTCAAAATCTTCACGACCAATTCCTCAAGCTGCTCCTGCTCTTTCAAAATCCTCAGCACCTCCTCCAAAGTCCTCAGCACCTGTGCATCTGGCCTCGTGCCAACGGACTGCAGGCATCTCAATTGCCTCTGGTGTCTCACCAAGTTCCTCGGCTGCACCAAATTCTTCATCTGGCCCCACTTTGCTGAAGACTAAGGCAACTGCTGGACGAGGTCCTCGGCTAAGTCCCAAAAAGAAACAGGCCGCCTTCCAAGAGCCACCTGAAGATGATGAGGCTGATGATGATGAACTTGCAGAAATCATCAGAGATAGGCAAGAAAGGGCCGCTAGAGTCAAAGGCACACCTGTGCCACTGCTTTTGGATCCAAGGGCGATCCTCGATTACATTGAGCTCTGGCATAAGGATCCAAATACGCCTATGCCTGATTTCAAGTTGACACCTGGTCAAAATCACATGCTGACTCACTTCTTCCAAGAGGAGAAGTGGAAATATGACCAGGCCAGACAAATCAAGGAGGCCCAGTACAAGAAGGAGAAGTTTCTGAAGACCAACGTGGTTAAAATGACGACTGATGAACTCATCAAGATTCAGTCAGAAATCAAAACCCTCAGCAACAAATTCAACTCATACTATGTTGATTGGAAAGGAGCCAAAGTCAGGTTCGTGAAACAGACTAAGAAATTCACCAATGTTGCAGCCCCATCGCAACAAGAAGTTCCTCAAGCTGAAGCTTCTATTCAGCCCACTGAAGAACATGCCAGCACCGCTGACTTTCAGGCTGCTGAAGATAATGCTAGTTCCAGGGCTGATGACTCCATTCCAGCCGCTGAAGAAATTGCCAGGGCATGCACTAGTGGTGCGCCTGAAGAAACTAAAGAAGTTAGGGCAACTGCATCAGTTGCGCCTGAGGAAATTCAACAGGATTCCTCAGCTCCACCTGCGCCTACACCTATTCCTATCCTTCCATCTGCATCAGATGTGAAGAAGACCAAGGCTGCATAGCGAGCTGTAGTGAAGAAAAGGAAAGCGTCAAGTGCTTCAGAATCTTCAGCTCCAGAGAAGATGAAGCCTATGACCAGTTCATATGAAAATCCTATCGATGCTGTTCCAATTTCTACCATGCCATCAAAGGACCTTTTTCCTTTTGATGAAGAATATGAGATCCCAAATGGATCTGATGAAGAAACTCAATCTACTGCTTCGTCAGAGCAGATTGATGAAGAAATTGAAGTGGATGCAATCCCTTCAACCCCAGTGGTATCATCACCAATGCCTCAGTTTACTGCTGAAGAGGCGGGTGTTGAAGAAATTGATGATGAAGATGTGGACATTGGAAGCACAACTCCAATGATGAATAACGACTTTTGGGGAAGTCAGCATCCCAATTCTCCACTCTTCACCCCACTGCAGCAAATTCCTCACTCCCATGCACCAATAGTTCAATTAGGCTCTGAAGAAACTCATCCCACCTCATCTGTCCGTGAAGAAATTCCAGCCACTAGTGCTGAAGAAATTGCTGCTACTGAAAATGTGACAACTCAGACTGCAACTGAGGAAGAACCAGAAATTCCTCAGACCGATGAACCTGAGATCGCGATTCCTGAGGTAGTGATGCAACTCACTGACACTCCTCTGCCCAAGCCAAAGGATCCGTTCTGAAGGAAGCAAAAGTTCAAGGCTGAAGACTTCTTTGGCGAGCATGTATTCTTCACAGATTACAACCCCTATGACTCTGCTCGCATAAGGAAGAGGCGTTTCTGGACTGCTAGTCAAGCCAACTTCTATTCCTCAGTGCTGTTCAACAAGGACACAGTCTTCGACCATGCACATATTCCTCATGTAGACATGGAGTCTCTGCCGTGCTTCACGCCAGTCCTCAGCGTTCTTCACGACGCTGGGCTGCTCAACTTCTACACTGACATCTGCGATTGGAATGAAGAACTCATTCTTCAATTCTATGCAACGTTGCACATCACAGGCGATTCTGAAGATGGGAGTTCATGGGTCCTGGACTGGATGACGGAAAACACTCATTACAAGGCACCAGCTTCTGAATTACTTCGTGCCCTTCCTCTAAGTCCTCCCCTTGAAGAAGCACGTTGTGTTTACAACGAACCTGAGCTTTCAAATCACTACATGCAAGTGCTGATGAAGCCTTTGAAGCCAGGGCAGGCCCCTCAAACCAATTTCCTCATCAAGGAATTATTGTATGTGCCGCGGACCGTCTATCGCATTCTGTCAAAGACAATGAGTCCTATCAAAGGCCATGACTCAAATGATGATGAAGTCGTTGGCATCATGAAGAATATGCTTTTCAACATCATTCATGGCGTTCCCGTCAACTTCCATGATTTTTTTATGAGGACTCTGGCTAATATTGCTATGTCACCATTTGAGCTGAAGCCTTATGCGCCATGGCTTATGAGATTCATCAGGACAAGGTCTTCACTCAACTACGAAGCTGACACTCTGAACCACTGCAGCTACTTGCCTCCAATTGAAGTCCTCAAAAGGACATTTTCCTCAGCTGAAGAAAAGGGCAAGGCAATTGCTATGATCGGTGAAGGCATTCATCCATTGGATGGTCAATTTCGTAAGGCTGCATCTTACTCCACCAATGATGGCTCTGCCACACATGACTCTGCCGCTAACAATGCCAAGCCAAATCCTCAAGCCACAGCACCCAGGGTGATGACTGATCGTGAGTTACTCCTCAGTCTTCATCAGAAGGTTGATCGCAATCACAAATGGGTCAAGCGTCAGTTTGGTTCAATTCTTCACAACATGACTTCAACACACAATGCAGTGAAGAAAAACCACTACTATCTCCATGAAACCCTCAACCGCACCTGGGTTGTTCTGTCTCAAGTTTCTAGTGCTGAAGATCTGAAGAAAATGGGTCTCAAGGAAGACTTTGACTGGTCTGCACCTCCTCCGAAGAAATACAAGAAGGTCAAGGTTCCATCTTTGGTGGCCAGCTCCTATTCTTCATCGCGTGACACTGATGACAATGAAGACTTGGACGACACTGCGACAGGCCCTACTTCAACAAACGATCCCAACAACGCTGGCGCTCCTTCATCACGTTGATTATCTTCAGGGGCGTTAGTCCTCAGTTTCGATCCTTTTGGTCATTCGATGACAAAGGGGGAGAAATCTGAGTTAGTTTTCAAGCGGGTCTATTATAAGGGCGTTTTTTAGCTAAGTTGCAACCCTCGTTCTTCCGAAACTTTTATTGGATCGAGTTGTAAAATTAAATCCGATGGTGATCTGATACTTCTGCTACGTTATTCTGCATGCTTATTCCTCGTTAATATTATTGCACGCATGCTGAAATTCGTCAGTCACCATTTTTCATCATGCATTTCAAATTCTTCATATTATATGTCAAATGCGTGTATGAATTACAAGATATAGGGGGAGATCTTCATGATTCAACTCTTCAAGTGTGCATTGCTTCAAAAGCAAATTCCTCACTATGCACATCTTCAGGGGGAGTTCTTCTATATCTTGCAATCAAATTCCTCAATATCAGTATTTACACTTCATATATTTATCCTTGTTGAAAACTTAACCTATATTGTCATCAATCACCAAAAAGGGGGAGATTGTAAGTGCATCTAGTGCCCCTTAGTGATTTTGGTGTATTGAAGACTTATAGGTTAAGAATCTAATGTGTTTGTGAGTGTACACAGGTCTATAAGTCTATGAGGAGTTTGATATTTACAAAGAAAGTCGACCCCTAAAAATGAAGTTCTTCGACTGAAGACTTTGATATTCTAAAGAATTTCTGAAGACTTTGAAAGTGAAGAAATTGGTGTAACGTTGAAGACTTGGTATTCATTCGAGGAACATGAAGCGTGAAGACTTTTGTGTTCGTAGTTTCATTTTCTCTTTCTTGAGTCATAGGAAACACCGTACTATTAAAGGGGGTCGAATAAATACTAAGGAGAAAATTTCCATGTGATGCTCAACTCAAAATCCTACACCTACCAATCCCTTCGAGTGAAGCCATTGGAAATCTCATACAGTTCAGTCAATTTCTTCAGTGACAGAGACGCAGTTCTTCTGGTCACTGAGGACTTTGTTCTGACTGAGGAGTTAGGAATTCGCCAGTGCGAATTGCCTACACAATGAGGAACATGATAGCCCTGAGGAATTTGTACCTCAAATTTCTGACCGTTGCTGTGCTACGCGCCAGCTGTTCAAAAATATCTTATCCACCTAACGGTCATATCATTGAAGGGCATTTATGTCTTATCATGTCGGGCTGCTCCCTAGGCTATAAATAGCCGCCCCATACAACCTCTAGCTGGTTGGCTGCTCCGCGAGAAACTGACACTTGTCATTTGAGAGCATCCCATCCTCCGAGGACTTTGAGCGAAAATCATCAAGTGAGGAAAATCCAAACCCAAAACCAAACACCTACAAACCCAAAGTGATTGAGCATCACTGAAGAGATTGATCCTGCATGGATCCGACGCTTGTTACCTTTGAAGACTGTGCTTCTTCCAGACGGTTAGGCGTCAAGGTCTAGAGCATCCAAGAGGAATTGTGGATCGCCGAGTGACCGAGTTTGTGAAGGTTCGGAAGTCACCTGAAGATTTACCACGATTGATTGGGTGAGGACTGTGTGTCCTTAGCTCAAGGAGAATACGGTGAGGACTGTGTGTCCGGGACTGTGTGCCCTCAGGTTTAAATACCTAGCCGCTCCAACCAGATGTACAACTGAGACAGCAGTTGGAACTGGTCTACCAAATCATTGTCTTCACCAAGCCAACTGGTTCTATTTCCTCAACACTTCCATTTCCTCATTACTGTGTTATGTGTTTGTTCATATCTGTGTTTGAAGACTTTGACTGAAGACTTTCTCAATTTCCTCAGTTCAATTTCTTCAGTCTGTTTGTCTTCATCTTGTGCTATCTTGTGTTTACGCTTTCTGTACTCTGTGTTTGTCTTCATTTCATCATGATGACCATGCATGTATTCTGCTATGTTTACTTCTGAGTACTTCTTCCGCTGCTAGTAGTTCTTCGCTAAGGAATTTCCTGACTAGCAAATTCCTCAGTGAAGAATTTCATAAAAATCGCCTATTCACCCCCCCTCTAGTCGATATAACGCACTTTCAGCTTTTATGGTTGGATGCACAAAATCTCAATGTGAAAGAACGTCACTTTATATTGCCCCTTGTGATATGAACCTTTATTATGTAGTCCGTCGCTTTTATTACTTCCACATCACAAGATCGTATAAAGCTTATTTCTCCCACACCAATCAATCATACATATTTAGAGCAATTTTTATTGCTTTGCACCGATGACAACTTACTTGAAGGATCTTACTCAATCCATAGGTAGATATGGTGGACTCTCATGGCAAAACTTGTTTAAGGATTTTTGAAGCACAAGTAGCATCTCTACTTGGTGCTGAGAATTTTGGCTAGCATGAGGGGGAAAGGCAAGCTCAACATGTTAGAGGATCCATGACAACATACTTTATCTCAGATATAAGAAAACATAACTCATTACGTTGTCTTCCCTGTCCAACATCAACTCTTTAGCATGTCATATTTTAATGAGTGCTTCTAATCATAAGAGATGTCCACGATAGTATATTTGTATGTAAAATCCCTCTCCATTCAATATTCTTTCATGAATGGTTCAAGTGACCAATTCTATTTTTGCTAACTTTCAATAAGTTTACTACCTATACTTACTATGTGTGAAGCCATTACTCCCAATGTTATAAGCATACGAAAAATATATAAACTCAGGTTTATGACATTCAATTTATTCAACCATTTACTTATAGGATATACATGAAGCACAAGAGCAAATGACAAACTACTCCAAAAGATATGAGTGAAGAACACTGAGTAGTCAAATAATTCACTAGCATAGGAGGATTTTTTTCATTCAATAATTCAGATCCAAAGATTTTAGTCAAACAGCAAGTAAAATCGAAAACACGCTCCAAGCAAAACACATATCATGTGACGAATAAAAATATAGCTCCGAGTAAAGTATACCGATAGTTTTGAAGATGAAAGAGGGGATGCCTTCCGTGGCATCCCCAAGCTTAGGCGCTTGCGTCTTCCTTGAATATTGCCTTGGGGTGCCTTGGGCATCCCCAAGCTTAGGGTCCTTCAACTCCTTATTCTCCTCATATCGATATCTCACCCAAAACATGAAAACTTCAATCACACAAAACTTAACCAAACTTCGTGAGATAGGTTAGTATGATAAAGAGCAAACCATGCACTTGGGTACTGTCAAAGACAAGGTTCATAATTATTATCACACAATGCCTAATTTACCATATCATTTCTACAATTTATATTGAATAATATAATCCATAGAAACTAGAAAACAAGCAAACTATGCAATGAAAACAGAATCTATCAGAAACAGAACAGTCTGTAATGATCTGAACAATAACCATACTTCTGCTACTCCAAAAATTATTAAATAAATTGGTGGACGTGAGGAATTTGTCTATTAATCTTCTGCAAAAAGAATCAACTCAAAATCACTCTTCTGTAAAAAATGACATCTGTTCTTGTGAGCGCAAAGTTTCTGTTTTTTACAGCAAGATCACATCAACTTTCACCTGAATCTTCCCAAAGGTCTTACTTGGCACTTTATTGAAACAAAAGCTATAAAACATGATTACTACAGTAGCTTAATAATGTAGAGACACAAAAACAGTAAGGGTAAATATTGGGTTGTCTCCCAACAAGCGCTTTTCTTTAATGCCTTTCAGCTAGGCATGATGATTTTAATGATGCTCACATAAAAGATAGGAATTGAAGCACAAAGAGAGCATCTTGAAGAATATGACTAGCACATTTAAATATAACCTACTTCCTATTCCTAGGGATTTTGTGAGCACACAATTTATAAGAACAACAATCAACTAGCATAGGAAGGCAAAACAAATATAACTTCAAAACTTTAAGCACATAGGGAGAAAACTTGATATTAATACAACTCCTACAAGCATGTATTCCTCCCTCATAATAATTTTCAGAGGCATCATGGATAGCAACTTTGTTTTCATACTCAATTGGAACCACTTCCGAAATAGTGGAATCATTACTAGCTAAAGTTGACACTCTTCCAAATCCACTTTCATAAATATCACACTAAGATTCAACATCCTCCAAAAATAGTGGGATCACTAATTCCTAAAGTTGACACTCTTCCAAACCCACTTTAAATGATAGTATTATTCATACTCCAAAATATATAAGTGAAGCTCATGGGGAATTCTACAATTAACATAGACTAACCAATATCCAAGCTCAAAATGTATAAGCGAAGCACATGAAGCATTCTATAAAACCATACTCAAAAGATTTAAGTGAAGCTCAAAGAGCAATTCTATAAAGTCATACTTAAAAGATTTAACTAAGAACATGAAGTATTCTATAAATAAATGAAGGGATATCTAATGCTAGCATGGTTCTTGGAGAAAAGATAAAACACAAAAGACACAAATCATGTGAACAAAACAAAACCCGAGGTATACCGATAATTGTTGAAGAAGAAAGATGGGATGCCCACCGGGGCATCCCCAAGCTTAGATGCTTGAGTATCCTTGTAATATTTACTTGGGGTGCCTTGAGCATCCCCAAGCTTGAACTCTTGCCTCTCTTTATTCTTCTCATATTGACAGCTCCTCGACCTTCGGACACTTCATCCACACAAAACTTTAACAAAAACTTGTGAGATCCGTTAGTGTAATGAAGCAAATCATTACCTTTAGGTACTGTAATGAACTCATTCTTTATTTGCATGGGTGTTTGTTGGGTTTCGTAGTAATTTCAAAAATTTTCCTACGCACACGCAAGATCATGTGATGCATAGCAATGAGAGGGGAGAATGCTATCTACGTACCCACGCAGACCGACTGCGGAAGCGTTAACACAACGTAGAGGAAGTAGTCGTACGTCTTCACGATCCAACCGATCAAGCACCGAAACTATGGCACCTCCGAGTTCGAGCACACGTTCAGCCCGATGACGATCCCCGGACTCCAATCCAGCAAAGTGTCGGGGAAGAGTTCCGTCAGCACGACGGCGTGGTGACGATCTTGATGTACTACAGCAGCAGGGCTTCGCCTAAACTCTGCTACAGTATTATTGAGGGCTATGGTGGCTGGGGGCACCGCACACGGCTAAGGAATAGATCACGTGGATCAACTTGTGTGTTTCTGGGGTGCCTCTGCCTAAGTATATAAAGGACTAGAGGGGGGGAGGCTGGCCGGCCAAGGGTGGCGCGCCAGGAGAGTCCTACTCCCTCTGGGAGTAGGATTCCCCCCCCCCCCCAATCCAAGTTGGAATAGGATTCGCGGAGGGGGAAAAGAGAGAGGGGGGCCGGCCACCTCTCCTTGTCCTAATAGGACTAGGGGAGGGAGGGAGGCGCGCAGCCCATCTTGGGCAGCCCCTTTCTCTTTTCCACTAAGGCCCACTAAGGCCCATATAGCTCCTGGGGGGTTCCGGTAACCTCCCGGTACTCCGGTAAAATCCCGATTTCACCCGGAACACTTCCGATATCCAAACATAGGCTTGCAATATATCAATCTTTATGTCTCGACCATTTCGAGACTCCTCGTCATGTCCATGATCACATCCGGGACTCCTAACAACCTTCGGTACATCAAAATGCATAAACTCATAATATAACTGTCATCGTAACCTTAAGCGTGCGGACCCTACGGGTTCGAGAACAATGTAGACATGACCGAGACACGTCTCTGGTCAATAACCAATAGCGGGACCTGGATGCCCATATTGGCTCCTACATATTCTACGAAGATCTTTATCGGTCAGACCGCATAACAACATACGTTGTTCCCTTTGTCATCGGTATGTTACTTGCCCGAGATTCGATCGTCGGTATTCCAATACCTAGTTCAATCTCATTACCGGCAAGTCTCTTTACTCGTTCTGTAATACATCATCCGGCAACTAACTCATTTGGTTGCAATGCTTGCAAGGCTTAAGTGATGTGCATTACCGAGAGGGCCCAGAGATACCTCTCCGACAATCGGAGTGACAAAACCTAATCTCGAAATACGCCAACCCAACATGTACCTTTGGAGACACCTGTAGTACTCCTTTATAATCACCCAGTTACGTTGTGACATTTGGTAGTACCCAAAGTGTTCCTCCGGTAAACGGGAGTTGCATAATCTCATAGTTATAGGAACATGTATAGGTCATGAAGAAAGCAATAGCAACATACTAAATGATCGGGTGCTAAGCTAATGGAATGGGTCATGTCAATCAGATCATTCTCTTAATGATGTGATCCCGTTAATCAAATAACAACTCATTGTTCATGGTTAGGAAACATAACCATCTTTGATTAACGAGCTAGTCAAGTAGAGGCATACTAGTGACACTTTGTTTGTCTATGTATTCACACATGTATTATGTTTCCTGTTAATACAATTCTAGCATGAATAACAAACATTTATCATGATTATAAGGAAATAAATAATAACTTTATTATTGCCTCTAGGGCATATTTCCTTCAGTCTCCCACTTGCACTAGAGTCAATAATCTAGTTCACATCGCCATGTGATTTAACAGCAATAGTTCACATCACCATGTGATTAACACCCGTAGTTCACATCGATATGTGATCAACACCCAAAGGGTTTACTAGAGTCAGTAATCTAGTTCACATCGCTATGTGATTAACACCCAAAGAGTACTAAGGTGTGATCATGTTTTGCTTGTGAGATAATTTTAGTCAACAGGTCTGTCACATTCAGATCTGTAAGTATTTTGCGAATTTCTACGTCAACAATGCTCTGCACGGAGCTACTCTAGCTTATTGCTCCCACTTTCAATATGTATCTAGATCGAGACTTAGAGTCATCCAGATCTGTGTCAAAACTTGTATCGACGTAACCTTTTACGACGAACCTTTTTGTTCACCTCCATAATTTAGAAATATTTCCTTATTCCACTAAGGATAAGTTTGACCGCTGTCCAGTGATCTACTCTTAGATCACTATTGTACTCCCTTGCTTAACATAGAGTAGGGTATACAATAGATCTGGTACACAGCATGGCATACTTTATAGAACCTATGGCTGAGGCATAGGAATGACTTTTATTCTCTTTCTATCTTCTGCCGTGGTCGGGCTTTGAGTCTTACTCAACTTCACACCTTGTAATACAGGCAAGAACTCTTTCTTTGACTGCTCCATTTTGAACTACTTCAAAATCTTGTCAAGGTATGTACTTATTGAAAAAACTTATCAAGCGTCTTGATCTATCTCTATAGATCTTGATGCTCAATATGTAAGCAGCTTCACCGAAGTCTTTCTTTGAAAAACTCCTTTCAAACACTCCTTTATGCTTTACAGAATAATTCTACATTATTTCCGATTAACAATATGTCATACACATATACTTATCAGAAATGCTGTAGTGCTCCCATTCACTTTCTTGTAAATACAGGCTTCACCGCAAGTCTGTATAAAACTATATGCTTTGATCAACTTATCAAAACGTATATTCCCACTCCGAGATGCTTGCACCAGTCCATAGATGGATCGCTGGAGCTTGCATATTTTGTTAGCACCTTTAGGATTGACAAAACCTTTTGGTTGTATCATATACAACTCTTCTTTAAATCCATTAAGGAATGTAGTTTTGTTTATCCATTTGCCAGATTTATAAAATTGCGGCAATTGCTAACATGATTTGGACAGACTTAAGCATCGCTACGAGTGAGAAAATTTCATCATAGTCAATACCTTGAACTTTGTCAAAAACATTTTTCGACAAGTCTAGCTTTGTAGATAGTAACACTACTATCAGCGTCCGTCTTCCTCTTGAAGATCCATTTATTTTCTATGGCTTGCCGATCATCGGGCAAAATCCATCAAAGTCCATACTTTGTTCTCATACATGGATCATATCTCAGATTTCATGGCCTCAAACCATTTCGTGGAATCTGGGCTCATCATCGCTTCCTCATAGTTCGCAAGTTCGTCATGGTCTAGTGACACGACTTCCAGAACAGGATTACCGTACCACTCTGGTGCGGATCTCACTCTGGTTTACCTACGAGATTCGGTAGTAACATGATCTGAAGTTACATGATCATCATCATTAGCTTCCTCACTAATTGGTGTAGTAGTCACAAGAACAGATTTCTGTGATGAACTACTTTCCAATAAGGTAGCAGGTAGAGTTACCTCATCAAGTTCTACTTTCCTCCCACTCACTTCTTTCGAGAGAAATTCCTTCTCTAGAAAGTTTCCGAATTTAGCAACAAAAGTCTTGCCTTCGGATCAGTGATAGAAGGTGTATCCAATAGTTTCCTTTGGATATCCTATGAAGATTTACTTCTCCGATTTGGGTTCGAGCTTATCATGTTAAAACTTTTTCACCTAAGCATCGCAGTCCCAAACTTTAAGAAACGACAGTTTAGGTTTCTTGCCAAACCATAGTTCATACGGTGTCATCTCAACG
Source organism: Triticum urartu (assembly GCF_056163025.1). Taxonomy (NCBI): domain Eukaryota; kingdom Viridiplantae; phylum Streptophyta; class Magnoliopsida; order Poales; family Poaceae; genus Triticum; species Triticum urartu. The sequence goes on from NC_141873.1 coordinate 27,658,926, forward strand.
GATTTAGATGGTGCCCTATTTAACGTGAATGCAACTGTCTCTGATACATAACCCCAAAACTATAGTGGTAGATCGGTAAGAGACATCATAGATTGCACTATATCCAATAAAGTACGGTTATGACGTTCGGACACACCATTATGCTGTGGTGTTCCATGTGGCATGAGTTTGTGAAACTATTCCACATTGTTTTAATTGAAGACCAAACTTGTAACTCAAATATTTGTCTCCGCGATCTGATCGTAGAAACTTTTATTTTCTTGTCACGATGATTTCCCACTTCACTCTGCAATTCTTTGAACTTTTCAAATGTTTCAGACTTATGTTTCATCAAGTAGATATACCCATATCTTCTCAAATCATCTGTGAAGTTCAGAAAATAATGATACTTGCCGTGAGCCTTAACACTCATCGGACCGCATACATCAGTATGTATTATTTCCAATAAGTCAGTTGCTCGCTCCGGAGAACGGAGTCTTAGTCATCTTGCCCATGAGGCATGGTTCGCAAGCATCAAGTGATTCATAATCAAGTGATTCCAAAATCCCATCAGCATGGAGTTTCTTCATGCGCTTTACACCAATATGACCTAAACGGCAGTGCTACAAATAAGTTGCACTATCGTTATTAACTTTGGATCTTTTGGTTTCAATATTATGATTATGTGTATCACTACGATCGAGATCCAACGAACTATTTTCATTGGGTGTGCAACCATATAAGGTTTTATTCATGTAAACAGAACAACAATTTATTCTCTTACTTAAATGGATAACCGTATCACAATAAACATGATCAAATCATATTCATGCTTAACGCAAACACCAAATAACACTTATTCAGGTTCAACACTAATCCCGAAAGTATAGGGAGTGTGCGATGATGATCATATCAATCTTGGAACCACTTCCAACACACATTATCACTTTACCCTTAACTAGTCTCTGTTTATTCTGCAACTCCCGTTTAGAGTTACTAATCTTAGCAACTGAACTAGTATCAAATACTGAGGGGTTGCTATAAACACTAGTAAAGTACACATCAATAACATGTATATCAACTATACTTATGTTCACTTTGCCATCCTTCTTATCTGCCAATCACTTGGGGTAGTTCCGCTTCCAGTGACCAGTCCCTTTGCAGTAGAAACACTTAGTCTTAGGCTTAGGACCAGACTTGGGCTTCTTCACTTGAGCAGCAACTTGCTTGCTGTTCTTCTTGAAGTTCCCCTTCTTCCCTCTGCCGTTTTTCTTGAAACTAGTGATCTTGTCTACCATCAACACTTCATGTTTTTCTCGATTTCTACCTTCGTCAATTTCTGCATTACGAAGAGCTTGGGAATCGTTTTCGTTATCCCTTGCATATCATAGTTCATCACAAAGTTCTACTAACTTGGTGATGGTGACTAGAGAATTCTGTCAATCACTATCTTATCTGGAAGATTAACTCCCACTTGATTCAAGCGATTGTTGTACTCAGACAATCTGGGCACATGCTCACTAGTTGAGCGATTCTCCTCCATCTTTTAGCTATAGAACTTGTTGGAGACTTTCATATTTCTCAACTAGGGTATTTGCTTGAAATATTAACTTCAACTCCTGGAACATCTCATATGCTCCATGACGTTCAAAACGTCTTTGAAGTCCCGATTCTAAGCCATTAAGCATGGTGCACTAAACTATCAAGTAGTCATCATATTGAGCTAGCCAAACGTTCATAACGTCTGCATCTGCTCCTGCAATAGGTTCGTCACCTAGCGGTGCATCAAGGACATAATTCTTCTATGCAGCAATGAGGATAAACCTCAGACCACGGATCCAATCCGCATCTTTGCTACTAACATCTTTCAACACAATTTTCTCTAGGAACATATCAAAATAGACACAGGGAAGCAACAACGCGAGCTATTGATCTACAACATGATTTGCAAAATACTACCAGGACTAAGTTCATGATAAATTTAAGTTCACTTTAATCATATTAGTTAAAGAACTCCCACTTAGATAGACATCCCTCTAATCCTCTAAGTGATTACGTGATCCAAATCAACTAAACCATAACCAATCATCACGTGAGATGGAGTAGTTTTCAATGGTGAACATCGTTATGTTGATCATATCTACTATATGATCCACGCTCGACCTTTCGGTCTCCGTGTTCCGAGGCCATATCTGTATATGCTTGGCTCGTCAAGTATAACCTGACTATTCCGCGTGTGCAACTGTTTTGCACCCGTTGTATTTGAACGTAGAACCTATCACACCCGATCATCACGTGGTGTCTCAGCACGAAGAACTTTCGCAACGGTGCATACTCAGGGAGAACACTTCTTGATAATTTAGTGAGAGATCATCTTATAATGCTACCGTCAATCAAAGCAAGATAAGATGCATAAAAGGATAAACATCACATGCAATCAATATAAGTGATATGATATGGCCATCATCATCTCGTGCTTGTGATCTCCATCTCCGAAGCACCGTCGTGATCACCATCGTCACCGGCGTGACACCTTGATCTCCATCGTAGCATCGTTGTCGTCTCGCCAAGCTTGTGCTTCCACGACTATCACTACCGCTTAGTAATAAAGTAAAGCATTACATCGCGATTTCATTGCATACAATAAAACGACAACCATAAGGCTCCTGCCAGTTGCCGATAACTCGGTTACAAAACATGATCATCTCATACAATAAAATTCAGCATCATGTGTTGACCATATCACATCACAACATGCCCTGCAAAAACAAGTTAGACGTCTTCTACTTTGTTGTTGCAAGTTTTACGTGGCTGCTACGGGCTTAAGCAAGAACCAATCTCACCTACGCATCAAAACCACAACGATAGTTTGTCAAATAGACTCCGTTTTAACCTTCGCAAGGACCGGGCGTAGCCATACTTGGTTCAGCTAAAGTTGGAGAGACAGTCGCCCGCAAGCCACCTATGTGCAAAGCACGTCGGGGGAACCGGTCTCGCGTAAGTGTACGCGTAATGTTGGTCCGGGTCGTCTCGTCCAACAATGCCGCCGAACCAAAGTATGACATGCTGGTAGGCAGTATGACTTATATCGCCCACAACTCACTTGTGTTCTACTCTTGCATATAACATCAACATAAATAACCTAGGCTTGGATGCCACTGTTGGGTTTCGTAGTAATTTCAAAAAAATTCCTACGCACACGCAAGATCATGTGATGCATAGCAACGAGAGGAAGTAGTCGTACGTCTTCACGATCCAACCGATCAAGCACCGAAACTACGGCACCTCCGAGTTCGAGCACACGTTCAGCTCGATGACCATCCCCGGAATCCGATACAGCAAAGTGTCGGGGAAGAGTTCCGTCAGCACGACGGCGTGGTGACGATCTTGATGTACTACAGCAGCAGGGCTTCGCCTAAACTCTGCTACAGTATTATCGAGGGCTATGGTGGCTGGGGGCACCGCACACGGCTAAGGAATAGATCACGTGGATCAACTTGTGTGTTTCTGGGGTGCCTCTGCCTCAGTATATAAAGGACTAGAGGGGGGAGGCTGGCCGGCCAAGGGTGGCGTGCCAGGAGAGTCCTACTCCCTCTGGGAGTAGGATTCCCCCCCCCCCCAATCCTAGTTGGAATAGGATTCACGGAGGGGGAAAAGAGAGAAGGGGGGCCGGCCACCTCTCCTTGTCCTAATAGGACTAGGGGAGGGAGGGAGGCGCGCAGCCCATCTTGGGCAGCCCCTTTCTCTTTTCCACTAAGGCCCACTAAGGCCCATATAGCTCCCGGGGGGTTCCGGTAACCTCCCGGTACTCCGGTAAAATCCCGATTTCACCCGGAACACTTCCGATATCCAAACATAGGCTTCCAATATATCAATCTTTATGTCTCGACCATTTCGAGACTCCTCGTCATGTCCGTGATCACATCCGGGACTCCGAACAACCTTTGGTACATCAAAATGCATAAACTCATAATATAACTGTCATCGTAACCTTAAGCGTGCGGACCCTACGGGCTCGAGAACAATGTAGACATGACCGAGACACGTCTCTGGTCAATAACCAATAGCGGGACCTGGATGCCCATATTGGCTCCTACATATTCTACGAAGATCTTTATCGGTCAGACCGCATAACAACATACGTTGTTCCCTTTGTCATCGGTATGTTACTTGCCCGAGATTCGATCGTCGGTATTCCAATACCTAGTTCAATCTCGTTACCGGCAAGTCTCTTTACTCGTTCTGTAATACATCATCCCGCAACTAACTCATTTGGTTGCAATGCTTGCAAGGCTTAAGTGATGTGCATTACCGAGAGGGCCCAGAGATACCTCTCCGACAATCGGAGTGACAAAACCTAATCTCGAAATACGCCAACCCAACATGTACCTTTGGAGACACCTGTAGTACTCCTTTATAATCACCCAGTTACGTTGTGACGTTTGGTAGTACCCCAAGTGTTCCTCCGGTAAACGGGAGTTGCATAATCTCATAGTTATAGGAACATGTATAAGTCATGAAGAAAGCAATAGCAACATACTAAACAATCGGGTGCTAAGCTAATGGAATGGGTCATGTCAATCAGATCATTCTCTTAATGATGTGATCCCGTTAATCAAATAACAACTCATTGTTCATGGTTAGGAAACATAACCATCTTTGATTAACGAGCTAGTCAAGTAGAGGCATACTAGTGACACTTTGTTTGTCTATGTATTCACACATGTATTATGTTTCCTGTTAATACAATTCTAGCATGAATGATTATAAGGAAATAAATAATAACTTTATTATTGCCTCTAGGCCATATTTCCTTCAGTGTTAACCCTACTGTATTCCAAGTTCTCTATGGTTCATACCTCCCAATACTAGCCATAGATTGATCGAAATAAGCAAACAACACACGCAAAACAGAATCTGTTAAAAATAGAACAATCTGTAGTAATCTGGAAGTTTGGCAAACTTCTGTAACTCCTAAAATTATAAACTAAATTTGACAATTTGAACAATTTTTACAGAATTAATGTTCATAAATAATCAGAACCATTTGACTTTCCAGTTAAAAATTTAAATTCATGCACTACAGCTAAAGTTTCTGTTTTTGTTTTGCCCCAAGCAAACAAGCAATCTAATCATCCTAAAACCAAGCCTGGCACATTATTTTTATAATACAATGAATATATACAAAGGGATAATTATTTATAGAACAACTTCCATGAAAAATTCTACATTGTTTCCATGAGCATGAACACAAGTGTTCAAGGTCGACCCTCACTTCTTCAATGCAAAACCTTCCAATCACTTCTCTTTTTGAAAAACTTTTTAGGCATGAGAGGCAAGTAATAATTTTTTGTATTTTCATTTTAATTTTTTTTCTATGTTTCACCCACAACTAAATAGAAACAAAAAGGAAAAACAAAATCTAATTAGTGAAGAAAGCAAAGAAGCACACACGAGAATATCAACCCCACGCTATTGCTGCCCGACAACGGCGCCAGAAAAGAGCTTGATAATCCCCAAGTGCAAGGAATCATCATAGCACTTTCCAAAGGTGGAAGTGATAAGTATGGTGTGTCGAACCCACAAGGAGCTAAAGGTAAGATCAATATTCTCTCAAGACCTATCTTCCACTGATACGACTCTACGTGCACCGAACGTTTGCTTCCAACTAGAAACGAGAAATAAAACTACGTTGTGGGTATGAAGAGGATAACTTTGCAAGGTAATGGAGAGCTAAAACATAAAAGTAGGTGTTGTTATCGTAAAGTTAGAATATGTTACTTAGTATTATAAATAGCGAGTGTGGAATAATGGTGGATCGGTGTGCGGAATTGTCCTAGGCAATTGTTAACAAGACCGGTAATCACTATTGCAGTTTCATATGAGGGAGAGGCATAAGCTAACATACTTTCTCTACTTGGAGCATATGCACTTATGATTGGAACTCTAGCAAGCATCCGCAACTACTAAAGATCATTAAGGTAAAACCCAACCATAGCATTAAAGCATCAAGTCCTCTTTATTCCCATACACAACGATCCCTCTTACTCGGGTTTGTGTTTGAGTCACTCACCAACCCACTATAAGCGAATCATGAACGTATTGCAACACCCTACAGCGGGAATCCCTCACGCTTGCGCGACACGGAGGGCACCATAGGACAGCACCAAACTAAAACATACAACTCATACCAATCTAGATCATCAATCAACCCAAAGACAAAAGATATCTACTCAAAACATCATAGGATGGCAACACATCATTGGATCATAATATGTGGCATAAAGCACCATGTTCAAGTAGGGGATTACAGCGGTGTGCGGGAGAGTGGACCACGTAAAAGAGATGAGGATGGTGATGATGATGGTGATGTTGATGAAGGCGATCACCGCGGCGATGATTCCCCTCCCTATGGCACTCCCGCACCACCGGAAGAGAGGAGGAGAGGTTCTCCCCCTTGTGCTTCCTCCTCCATGGCCTCCACCTTCTGGTCCTTGGCCTTCATGATGATGATGGCCCCTCCGGGGTACTCCTCCATGGCCACCGGTGATGATGGCCCCCTCCGACAGGGTGCCGGAGAGGGCCTAGATTGATTTCTCGTGGCTACAGAGGCTTGCGGCGGCGGAACTTCTGATCCAATCTCCCTTCTGGTAGTTTTAGGGTACGAGAGTATATATGGGTGCAGGGAGGACGTCGGAGGAGCTTCGGGGGCCCCACGAGGTAGGGGGCACGCCCTAGGGGGGGGGGGCGCCCCGCCCTCGTGAGCACCTCCCGTATCTCCTGACGTGGAGTCCAAGTCTATCCGGTGGCTTTCCTTCCAAAAATAACTTCTCCAATTGATTTCGTTCTGTTTCGACTCCGTTTGATATTCCTTTTCTTCGAAACACTAAAATAGGCAAAAAACAACAAATCTGGGCTGGGCCTCTGGTTAATATGTTAGTCCCAAAAGTAATATAAAAGTAGAAAATAAATCCCAAGATTGCCCGAAACCGTAGATAATATAGCATAGAGTAATCAAAAATTATAGATACGTTGGAGACGTATCATATTCCCGCTTAGTACAAGTGAAGGCTAGCAAAAGACTAGGAAGCGACCAACTAGAGAGCGACAACAGCCATGAACATGCATTAAAATTAATAAACATTGATGCAAGCATGAGTAGGATATAATCCATAATGAACATAAATATCGTGAAGGCTATGTTGATTTGTTTCAACTACATGCGCGAACATGTGCCAAGTCAAGTCACTTAAATCATTCAAAGGAGGATACCACCTCACCATACCACATCATAACCATTTTAATAGCATGTTGGCACGCAATGTAAATCATTATAACTCATAGCTAATCAAGCATGGCACAAGCAACTATGACCTCTGATTGTCATTGCAAACATGTTTATTCATAATAAGATGAATCAAGAACGATCAACTCATCACATTTACACAAACAAGAGAGGTCGAGTTCATACTAGCTTTTCCCATCTTAGTCAGTCCATCATATATCATCATAAGTGCCTTTCACTTGCACGACCGAACAATGTGAATAATAATAAGAGTGCACGTGCATTGGACTAAGCTGTAATCTGCAAGCATTCAATAAACAGGAGAAGACAAGGCAATATGGGCCCTTGGTTAAATCAACAATAATGCATATAAGAGCCATTTCAACAATTTAATCATGGTCTTCTCCTATCGACCCCAAAGAAAAGAAAATAAATAAAAACTATTTACACGGGAAAGCTCCCAACAAGCAAAATAAGAACGGGAAATATTTTTGAGTTTTTCTGTTTAATTATTACTACTACAGCAAGAAAGTAAACTAACTAGAAGCTACAACTATTTTTTTGGTTTTTCTTAAGGTTTAACAAACACACAAGAAGAAAGCAGGAAAAAGAAAATAAACTAGTATGGATATTACTGTGAAAGAGTATGAGCACCGACATCTAGCAATGAGTGTATGTGAACATAAATGTAATGCCGGTGGGAAATACATACTCCCCCAAGCTTAGGCTTTTGGCCTAAGTTGGTTCATTGCTGGTGTAGCTGGGGTCGTACTATGATGCAGTGTTTATCGCCTCCCGAGCTGCAGCGTGGCGGCGAGCTGCCTCCGCTCTCCTCTTGTACTCATCTGCCTCCTCTCGAGTAATAGTATATCTTCGTTTTGCCTGATAATCAAAGAAGACAGGAGTAGGGAGAGTAATACGGAAAACACGCCGTTTATCAAAGATTAGTCGATATAAAAGAGGTGATTCAACCCACTTGACAAACTGGTGGGAGGCCATAGAATTAAAATCTAAATAAGCAGGAGGCAACTCCATATCACCATCACGAATGTCCACCTCAAGAAAATTAGCTAAGCGGGTTGCAATAATTCCTCCAAAGAAATCTCCATTATATCTATTATGATGCATCCTACGTGCTACAATGGCTCCCGTATGATAAGATTGGTCTCCTAACACAGCACTCCTGAGAATGCTAAGGTCAGGGACACACATGTGACATGCTTCATCCTTAGCATTTATGCACCTACCTATGAAGAGAGCAAAATAATGTATAGCAGGAAAATGAATGCTCCCTATGATAGCTTGCGTTATATCTTGTAAGATCCCAAATTTTCAATTTGGAATGTTATACATTACATCATTATTGCATAACATATTTTCTTGCTTTTGGCCTGATCCTAGAAATTCTACGCAACTCAAGGACCCTCGGAGAGAGTTGGAGATTTCATAATTTTCATATTTGAGTTTTCTCAAATTTTGAAAAAATAGGATCGTTTGATTTTATTTATTTTATCTTCAATTATTTCTATTATAAAAATATGAGAGAGGGAACAAAATGACTTTCCCAAAATAAAGAAATATTGAGGATTTAATATTAAAATTAAATAAGATTTTATTTGGAGTTTCTGCTATTTTATTTGAATTTAGGAAAAATTGCATGTTTTCAAAACTGCATTTTAGGGCCAAGAAAATGTTCATTTTGTTCTAAATATTTTATTTAGACGGTGAAAATTTGTTTTTGCATTTTTAGATTTTTATTTATTTTTCTAGGATTTTTCTTAGTTTCGGCGGAATTGTTTAAAAAAAATCTCCACGCGCCCAACTGGGCCGAAGGCCCAGCCGAGCCGGCCCAGCCGCCGCCGCCTACCGCACCCGGATCGGGACCGGAGTGCCGATTGCCGCCACCGCCGAGTCTGGGAGGGCCACGCCGCCCCAGCCCCTCCCGCAAGCCACCGCCCCCCCTTTATAAACCGACACGGGGCCCGCCTGGAGCCCCACAGCCGGAGCCGCCGCCGCCGCAAGCCCCGCCGCCCCGGTTTTCTAAAGAAAACCAATTCGTTTTTTAGAAAAACCATAGTTTTTTTAGATCGGTTTATTTTATTTTGGTTTATTTATCTAGCGAGCGTTCGCTCGTTCGTTCGTTCTAATGAACGCGTTCACCGTTTAGTTACAGTTAACGAACGTCCATTCGTTAAACTGTTCGTCATTTTTCTTTTTCTCGGACTTTCCACGATTATTTCTGATCGCGATTTCCGATCTGTTTTTCATTTTAGTTTAACTTTTCGCTCGTTTATCGGAATCAGGCGATTCAAGTGCCTAGAGTTTTGTCTCGAAACCCTCTTTCCGTTTAACCAACTCAAACAAGTTTTTGCTTCTGTAAAATCTGACATAGATCCAGATTAGTAAACGAAGCTTGTTTCTTTCGCCGTTTGACTTTCGTTGCTTCGTTCGATTTGATTCTTTTTGCAAACCGGAGTTCTTAAGTTGAACTTTCTCGTTAGATCTCTTATTTGAGTTTTACCTGTGCATTAGATGAGTACTTATTGTATGCTTGTTTGTTTGCGATAGAGTACCCTGAGTGCGCCGCTTGCTACTTTGAATCGCTAGGTTTCGCGGATCATCAGCAAGGCAAGTAACACTTTGATCATACCTCTTTACTACCCAGTTTTTATTGCATTAGATTAATCCTCAAACATTGCATGATTAGGATCTAATTAAATTGTGGGTTTTGGGAAGTAGATGAGGTAGTACCTATTACTTGTTTTATTATCAAACCCTTGGGAGTTACTTCTACGTTTGCTTATTATGCCACGCTATGCTAGTAGACGTGGATTGGGTGAGTGTATCCATGACAGATGTGTGAATGTTAAATTAATGGTTTATTTAAGGTGGCAACTTTAATACACATCTGGGTGGATTGAGGCACCTGGGTATTCCAGCGACTGCCTGTTTTTCTTTATGGACCGCCACCCAGGCTCAAAGGGATCATGAGATTATTCATGCTAGAAACTTTCGTGTGCAGCCACAAGCTACTATGGGCTTTAGCATAGTTGACTAAGTTGTGCGAACTCTTACAGTGGTAGACTAGCAGATGTAGGGGAAAGTAGGTGTAATGGTCTACCCGATCGTAAGGTGCTAGCGCTTCTGAAAGACTATGTCTCGGTCATCCATTTCTCAAACACCATGTAGTGCGAGAATCCCAACGGAGGAGATCAATTCTTGTGGGGAAAAGTGCACAAACCTCTGCAGAGTGTATAAACTAATCATGGTTAGCCGTGTCCCCGGTTATGGACGTCTTGAGTATCTAGTACTTGGATTATCATGTGAATCTCATCGTGTTACTTTAATTAATTTTGTTGGGTTTTAATGATGATGCTTAATTGGGATTGAGAGGGTGTCTACACTCTCAATGTTTAACAACCACCATGATAGTTAAATAAAAATTATTCCTTTGCAGTAGGAAAAAATTGGCTTTATGCAAAAACTGTAACCATAGAGCTTTCCACCAGCCATATATGCATGTAGTATAGCTTTATTCTTTCATTACTCTCTATGTGTTACGTTGCCAGCATATTCCATGTGTTGACCCGTTTTCGGGCTGCAACGTTCATGTTGCAGACTTTTCAGACGATGAGTAAGGTGCCTTTAGGTCGTGGTTCTATACTCAGTGATGCCGTTGGAGTTGATGGACTCGCTTATCTTCCAAGCCTTCCGCTGTTATCGTTATTAGATGGCCTTAAGACATATTTATTGTAATAAGTTCTCTTTTGAGACACTTGATGAAATAAGTGTGTGATTGCTACTCTGTTATAAATCCTTCAAGTACTGTGCGTGCCAGCATTACTGATCCAGGGATGACACTGATGCACAGAGATCAGACTATTTGAGGTCTGGTCGCTACAAGATGGTATCAGACCACACGCTGACTGTAGGACCCGACCACTAAGCTAAAGCCCTATATCACTATTAACTCTTCTCATTTCTGACTCCTCATCTTTTCTACTCTTTTAGGATGGTAGAAGGAAGGAACAAGTTCACGCAACCGGACGAAGATACACCCTTTGGACGCCACCTGAAGGAAGTCACTAAGTACCTGAACATCGGAGTACCAAGCTTCATGGGACCTAAAACGCCACTTTACCTGAAGAGGAGCGCTGGATGATTCAAGTTCAAGTTCCAGGAAGGACGTTCATGCCAGTCACTGAGCCCATAGAGTTTTCCTTTGATGCACCAACCTGGAGTCTAGGAAAAGCATGGCAGCCCACATCACTATGGGACGCATTGGAGAAGTCTACCACAAGGATCTCAAGGATACTATCTATCAGATTTGTGGGCGCCGAGATAAGCAATGGGAGATGATCAGCACCAGGAAGGATAAATCAATTGCAGCTTTCATCCAGGAGTTAAACCAGCACATTCGACGTTAGGAGAACCAGATGTGCGCAGGCATGATAGATCTGAAGAAGGCCATGACCAAGATCACGGAGCTGGAAGAAGAACTCAAGTCTACACGCGATGGATATGAGGAGGAAATTGCAACACTCGTGGAGAAGAACGATGATCTGAAGAGGAAGCTAGGAGTTTTCATGGGAGATCCCGCGCCAGGAGGAACAGATGACGATTCCACTTGTCCAGAGAACTACATCATCATCGATGACACCGACTTGGACCCAGACGACATCGGTGATGACTATGTTGATGAAGCTGGAGCAGATATCATGGAGTCTTCATCAGAGCAGTTTTTCTAGTCGACCACCATAACAGTAGTAGTATTTCCCCATGTATCTAGTATAGCCGGAGCACTTTTGTATCGATAGTTCTAGGCCGATTGTATGACTTGCTTGATTTGAATGAAGTGATTTTGTGTGCATTTGCCTCATGTGCATCGGGTAGTGTTTTCTCTCTAGACCTCATTCTATTCTATATTCTCATCTTTTCTAAACCCTCAGATGCCTCCGAGACGTGACAATGGATTTACTTTCCCACCGGAGCTCACTCAGTTGATCCAGCAGCAGAATGCATTGATGCAGTTGCTAGTCCAGAATCAGAATCAGGGGAACAACAACAACAACAACCCACCACCGCCACCACCTGTTGATCACTTAACCCGTTTCCTTAGGCTAAATCCACCGGTGTTCTCCAGTAGCACCGAGTCGATTGTTGCAGATGATTGGCTCCGCAAGACAGCAAGGGAGTTGACCACGACAGGATGCACAGATGCGAAGAGGGTGCATTTTGCCACACATCAGCTTGAAGGACCCGCAACATCATGGTGGGAGAATTTCACAGCCACTTATCCTATCGACACTGTCACATGGGATCAGTTTCAGCAGGCTTTCCGTACTGCCCATGTTTCAGCAGGAGCTATGGCCATGAAGAAGCGTGAGTTTCGCAACTTGCGCCAAGGCAGACGGACAGTTGGCCAGTATGTGGTTGACTTTAGTAAGCTAGCACGTTATGCCCCAGATGACGTTGCTACGGATGCAGCTAAGCAAGAGAAGTTTCTGGAAGGACTGAATGATGAGCTGAGCATACAGTTGATGGTAGCAAGCTTCAACAACTACCAGGAGTTGGTAGATCGCGCTCTTATGATTGAAGGGAAGCAGTAGCAGATTGAAAACCGCAAGAGGAAGTATGGACAAGGGAAGTACAATTCTGGAGCTCAGCAGAAGCCATGTTTTACCTCTAAACCGGGAGGACATTTTCAGCATACCCATGGAGGAGGTAGTTCGCATAATCATAATGGCCCCAAGAATGGTAATGGGAATGGGGGAAGCAACGGCCAGAACCGTACCAACCCGTCAACCCCAGCCAAGAGAGACCTGAGCCAAGTCACTTGCTTTAAGTGTCAGAAGACCGGACATTATGCCAATGAATGCCCTGAAGCCCAGAATGGAAATATCAATGGAAGCTCTGGGAAGAAGTTGAACCCTTTCAACAGGGGACAGGTGAACCACGTTAACGTGGAGGAGGTTGAAGCCCAGCCGGATGCAGTAATCGATAAGTTTTTGGTTAAGTCTTTTACTGCAATCGTTCTTTTTGATACTGGTGCATTGCATTCATACATATCAAGGGGATTCATGGATAAGTATAACCTGCCCACCAAGGTTCTTAGAACCCCTATGTTAGTAAGCTCACCAGGAGCGGAGTATATGGCCAACCGAGGATGTTTTCAAGTGCCATTGAGTATAGGTAGGCATGTTTTCCCCGCGGATTTAATTATTCTGGAATCGCAAGGTTTGGATGTGATTCTATGTATGGATTGGCTGTCGATGTATGAAGGAAGAAGGATCAAGTATGTATCCCGACATGTGCCGAAGAGGACTCAAGTAAATTCCTTATTAGGAGTTGTGCAGGAGGAAGTACCAGTGGTGAAGGATTTCCCTGATGTATTTCCAGAGGAGTTGCCAAGCATGCCACCGGATAGACATATTGAGTTTTTGATAGGGCTTTTGCCAGGCATAGGGCCAATATCTAAGAGACCAAACAGGATGCCCGCAAAGGATTTGGAAGAGATTAAGAAGCAAATTAAAGAGTTACTGGATAAAGGTTATATTCACCCAAGTTCTTCGCCGTGGGGATCGCCAGTACTTCTAGTGGAGAAGAAGAATGGATCGTTAAGGATGGTTGTTGCTTATCGAGGATTGAATGAAGTAACGATCAAGAACAAGTACCCACTACCGATGATCAATGATCTATTTGATCGATTTCAAGGAACTAAGGTATTTTCCAAAATCGATCTTCGATGAGGATACCATCAGTTGAAGATTCGAGAGCAGGATATACCTAAGACAGCTTTTACCACAAGGTATGGGCTGTATGAGTATACCGTTATGTCATTTGGTCTAACTAACGCACTTGCCTATTTTATGAACATGATGAACAAGGTGTTTATGGAGTTTTTGGATAAGTTCATCGTAGTGTTCATTGATGATATTTTGGTCTACTCGAAGAATGAAGAGGAGCATAAGGAGCATTTGCGTTTGGTACTTGAGAAGCTCAAAGAACATCAGTTATATGCCAAGTTCAGCAAATATGAGTTTTGGTTGAAGGAAGTTGGATTCCTCGGACACGTTATATCCGGAGAAGGTATAGTAGTAGATCCCACCAAGGTTGTCACTGTGACAAATTGGGAAGCCCAACAACAGTTGGAGAGATCCGGAGTTTTCTTGGACTCGCAGGATACTACCGGAGATTCATTGAAAACTTCTCAAAGATTGCGAAGCCTATGACGGAGTTGTTGAAGAAGGATACCAAGTTCAAATGGACTGAGGAATGTGAGGCAAGTTTCCAGGAGTTGAAGAAACGTTTGGTTGCATCACCAGTGCTGATTCTGCCATATCAGAGCAAGGATTATGAGGTGTATTGCGACGCTTCACGTCGAGGACTTGGAGCAGTGCTTATGCAGGAGGGAAGAGTTGTTTCGTGTGCTTCACGACAACTAAAACCTCATGAGTTGAATTATGCCATGCATGATTTGGAGTTAGCAGCCGTAGTGCATGCATTAAAGACTTGGAGACATTTTCTCATTGGAAACCATTGTGAAGTGTGCTACCTCTTGAGCTTGCGTTGGTTTTCCCCGAAGAGGATAGGATGATGCAGCAGAGTAGCGTATGTATTTCCCTTAGTTTTTAAGAACCAAGGTATCAATCCAGTAGGAGGCCACGCTCAAGTCCCTCGTACCTGCACAAAACGATAGCTACTTGCAACCAACGCGATTAGGGGTTGTCAATCCCTTCACGGTCACTTACGAGAGTGAGATATGATAGATAGTGTTTTTGGTATTTTTTTGGTATAGAGATGCAAAGTAAAAAGTAAAAGGCAAAGTAAAAAAGCAAAGCAAGATTAAAGTGATGGAGATTGATATGATGAGAATAGACCCGGGGGCCATAGGTTTCACTAGTGGCTTCTCTCAAGAGCATAAGTATTCTACGGTGGGTAAACAAATTACTGTTGAGCAATTGACAGAATTGAGCATAGTTATGAGAATATCTAGGCATGATCATGTATATAGGCATCACGTCCGTGACAAGTAGACCGAAACGATTCTGCATCTACTACTATTACTCCACTCATCGACCGCTATCCAGCATGCATCTAGAGTATTAAGTTAAAAACAGAGTAACGCTTTAAGCAAGATGACATGATGTGGAGAGATAAATTCATGCAATATGAAATAAACCCCACCTTTTTATCCTCGATGGCAACGATACAATACGTTCCTTGCTGCCCCTTCTGTCACTGGGAAAGGACACCGCAAAATCGAACCCAAAGCTAAGCACTTCTCCCACGGAAAGAACTACCAATCTAATTGGCCAAACCAAACGGATAATTCGAAGAGACTTGCAAAGATAACCAATCATACATCAAAGAATTCAAAAAAGATTCAAATATTATTCATAGATAGACTTAAACATAAACCCACAATTCATCGGTCTCAACAAACACACCGCAAAAAGAAGAAGATTACATCGAATAGATCTCCACAAGAGAAGGGGAGAACATTGTATTGAGAACTAAAAAGAGAGAAGAAGCCATCTAGCTAATAACTATGGACCCGAAGGTCTGAGGTCAACTACTCACACTTCATCGGAGAGGCTATGATGATGTAGAAGCCCTCCGTGATGACGGCCCTCTCCGGCGGAGCTCCGAAACAGGCCCCAAGATGAGATCTTGTGGATATAGAAAGTTGCGGCGGTGGAATTAGCTTTTTGGCTCCGTATCTGTTTGTTTTGGGGTACGTGGGTATATATAGGAGGAAGAAGTACGTCGGTGGAGCTTCGGTGGGCCCACGAGGGTGGGGGCACGCCTGGGGGTGTAGGGCGCGCCCCCCTACCTCGTGCCCACCTCGAAGCTTCCTTGGCGTAGGGTCCAAGTCTCCTGGGTCATATTCGGGAAGAAAATCACGTTCCAGAAAGGATTATTCTGTTTGGACTCCGTTTGATATTCCGTTTCTTCGAAACACTGAAATAGGCAAAAAACAACAATTATGGGCTGGTCCTCCGGTTAATAGGTTAGTCCCAAAAATAATATAGAAGTGGAAAATAAAGCCCAATATAGTCCAAAACAGTAGATAATATAGCATGGAGCAATCAAAAATTATAGATACGTTGGAGACGTATCAAAGTGTACACGGATCACAAGCGTTTTAAGTACATTTTCACGCAGAAGGAGCTAAATCTCAGGCAAATGAGATGGTTGGAGCTCATCAAGGAATATGATATGAGATTGCATTATCATGCTGGAAAGGCTAACGTCGTAGCCGATGCGTTGAGCCGCAAGAGCCATGTGAACACACTAATGACGGGAGATTTACCGAAGCAGTAAGCCGAGGACCTTCGTGAGCTATGTTTGGAGATAGTTCCGAGAGGCTATGTAGCAGCATTGGAGATTCAGTCTACTTTGATGGATAGGATCGGAGGAGCTCAGAAGACTGACAAGGAAGTTGCCTCTATAAAGGAGAAGATGAGCAAAGGAAAGGTTAAAGGATTTCGTGAGGATGAGCACGATACCCTATGGTTTGAGGATCGTGTTTATGTGCCTAACGACCCGGAGATCAGGAAGTTGATTCTGCAGGAGGCCCATGATTCACCATATTCGATTCACCCAGGAAATACCAAGATGTATTTGGATTTGAAGGATACTTTCTGGTGGACCGGAATGAAGAAGGATATTGCGGAGTATGTAGCAGTTTGTGATGTTTGTCAGAGAGTAAAGGCATAGCATCAGAAGCCAGTAGGATTGTTACAGCCATTGCCAATACCCGAATGGGAGTGGGATAAGGTAGGCATGGATTTTATTACGGGATTGCCCAGAACTCGTTCAGGCTATGACTCGATTTGGGTTGTAGTTGATCGGTTGACAAAGGTAGCTCATTTCATCCCAGTGAAGTCTACTTACACCAGTGCTAAGTTGGAAAAGATATACATGACCAGGATCGTATGTCTGCATGGATTTCCAAGGAGCATTGTATCAGATAGAGGAACCCAGTTCACCTCAAAGTTCTGGAATCAGTTGCACGAAACTTTGGGTACCAGGCTAGAGTTCAGTACAGCTTTTCATCCGCAGACAGATGGACAGACCGAGAGAGTCAATCAGATTTTGTAGGATATGCTGAGAGCTTGTGCGCTAGATTATGGATCTAGTTGGGACGACAATTTACCATATGCAGAGTTCTCTTACAACAATAGTTATCAATCTAGCTTGAAGATGGCCCCTTTCAGAGCCTTGTACGGAAGGAGGTGCAGGACCCCATTGTCGTGGGATGAAGTTGGAGACCGCCAATTGTTTAGACAGGTTTTGATTAAGGAGTCTGAACAGAAGGTGAAATTGATTCGCGATAGACTCAAGGTAGCCCAGTCCAGCCAGAAGAGCTACGTAGATTCTAAAGGCAAGGAGACAGTTTACGAAGTCAGAGACCGAGTTTATCTTCGAGTATCTCCACTTCGAGGAGTTAAGCATTTTGGAGTTAAGGGAAAGTTAGCGCCACGTTTTGTAGGACCATACAAGGTTTTGGAGCGTATGGGCGAAGTAGCCTACACGTTGGAATTGCCCGAAGGATTGTTAGGAGTTCCCGATGTGTTCCACGTTTCCCAGTTGAAGAAGTGCCACGCTGAGATGGCTGATATACCGCTGAGGGATACAGTGCCGCTAGAAGCGATTCGGTTGGACAGTGATTTGACCTATGAGGAGAAACCAGTCAAGATTCTTGAGTATGCCAGCCGAGTCACCCGCAGCAACGTTATCAAGTTTTGCAAAGTTCAGTGGAGCCACCACACCGAGGATGAAGCCAGCTGGGAGCGAGAGGAAGATCTGCTGAAGGACCACCCTCACCTATTTTCTAGCCAACCCGAATCTCGAGGGCGAGATTCTTCTTAAGGGGGGTAGGTTTGTAACATCCCAAATTTTCAATTTGGAATGTTATACATTAGATCATTATTGCATAACATATTTTCTTGCTTTTGGCCTGATCCTAGAAATTCTACGCAAATCAAGGACCCTCAGAGAGAGTTGGAGATTTTATTTAATTTATCTTCAATTATTTCTATTATAAAAATATGAGAAAGGGAATAAAATGACTTTCCCAAAAAAAAGAAATACTGAGGATTTAGTAATAAAAGCGAATAAGATTTTATTTGGTGTTTTTGCTATTTTATTTGAATTTAGGAAAAATTAGATGTTTTCAAAACTACATTTTAGTACCAAGAAAATGTTCATCTTGTTCTAAGTATTTTATTTAGACGGCAAAATTTGTTTTGGCATTTTTAGATTTTTATTTATTTTTCTAAGATTTTTCTTAGTTTCGGCGGAATTGTTTAAAAAAACAATCTTCGTGCGCCCGACTGTGCCGAAGGCCCAGCCGCCGCCCCCCTTTATAAACCGACCCGGGGCCCCCCTGGAGCCCCACAGCCATCGCCGTCGCCGCCGCAAGCCCCGCCGCCCCGGTTTTCTAAAGAAAACCAATTTGGTTTTTTTAGAAAAACCCTAGTTTTTATTATTTAGCTCGGTTTATTTTATTTTTGTTTATTTATCTAGCGAGCGTTCGCTCGTTCGTTCATTCTAATGAACGCGTTCATCGTTTAGTTACAGTTAATGAACGTCCGTTCGTTAAACTGTTCGTCATTTTTCTTTTTCTGATCTGTTTTTCCGATCTGTTTTTCGATCTGACTTAGATCCAGATTAGTAAACGAAGCTTGTTTCTTTCGCCGTTTGATTTTCGTTGCTTCGTTCGAGTTGATTCTTTTTGCAAACCGGAGTTCTTAAGTTGAACTTTCTAGTTAGATCTCTTATTTGAGTTTTAACCGTGCACTAGATGAGTACTTATTGTATGCTTGTTTGTTTGCGATAGAGTACCCGGAGTGCGCTGCTTGCTACTTTGGATCGCTAGGTTTCGCGCATCATCAGCAAGGCAAGTAACACTTTGATCATACCTCTTTACTACCCAGTTTTTATTGCATTAGATCAATCCTCAAACATTGCATGACTAGGATCTAATTAAATTGTGGGTTTCGGGAAGTAGATGAGGTAGTACCTATTACTTGTTTTATTATCAAACCCTTGGGAGTTACTTCTACGTTTGCTTATTATGCCATGCTATGCTAGTAGACGTGGATTGGGTGAGTGTATCCATGACAGATGTGAGAATGTTAAATTAATGGTTTATTTAAGGTGGCAACTTTAATACACATCTGGGTGGATTGAGGCACCTGGGTATTCCAGCGATTGCCTGTTTTTCTTTATGGACCGCCACCCAGGCTCAAAGGGGTCATGAGATTATTCATGCTAGAAACTTCCGTGTGCAGCCACAAGCTACTATGGGCTCTAGCATAGTTAACTAAGTTGTGCGAACTCTTACAGTGGTAGACTAGCAGATGTAGGGGAAAGTAGGTGTAACGGTCTACCCGATCGTAAGGTTCTAGCGCTTCTGGAAGACTATGTGTCGATCATCCGTTTCTCAAACACCAAGTAGTGCGAGAATCCCAACGGAGGAGATCGAGTCTTGTGGGGAAAAGTGCACAAACCTCTGCAGAGTGTATAAACTAATCATGGTTAGCCGTGTCCCCGGTTATGGACGTCTTGAGTATCTAGTACTTGGATTATCATGTGAATCTCATCATGTTACTTTAATTAATTTTGTTGGGTTCTAATGATGATGCTTAATTGGGATTGAGAGGGTGTCTACACTCTCAATGTTTAACAGCCACCATGATAGTTAAATAAAAATTATTCCTTTGCAGTAGGGAAAATTTGGCTTTATGCAAAATCTGTAACCATAGAGCTTTCCACCAGCCATATATGCATGTAGTATAGCTTTATTCTTTCATTACTCTCTATGTGTTACGTTGCCAGCATATTCCATGTGCTGACCCATTTTCGGGCTACAACGTTCATGTTGCAGACTTTTCAGACGACGAGTAAGGTGCCTTTAGGTCGTGGTTCTATACTCAGTGATGTCGTTGGAGTTGATGGACTCACTTATCTTCTAAGCCTTCCGCTGTTATCGTTATTAGATGGCCTTAATCCATATTTATTGTAATAAGTTCTCTTTTGAGACACTCGATGTAATAAGTGTGTGATTGCTACTCTGTTATAAATCCTTCAAGTACTGTGCGTGTCAGCATTACTGATCCAGGGATGACACTGATGCACAGAGATCAAACTGTTTGAGGTCTGGTCACTACATATCTCTAGATTCCCCTACAGTTATACTAGCAAGAAAATCGCTAAATTCAGATTTACAGGGATCAATAGTACTACCCCATTGTGTGAGTTTGCAGGCAAAAGTAAAATCCTCTAAGTCCATGGTATGAGATTTGTCATAAAGATCAAACATGACTGAAGGACAATTACGCGAAGATGAAAACTCAAACCTCCTCATAAATGAACTAGTGAGATCATGATACTGCGGGCATTTGTCTGCCTCAAAGTCCACAAGATCGGCGTTACGCAAATATGAGTTAAATTCTTCTTTGATTCCCGCTCGATCCATAAAATTTTCAGACGGCCATTCATAGGGCCGCACCGGAGCGTCCCTTGGGGGATCCTCATCGGCATCACGCATTGCAAGCCTGGGGCCTTGCTTCCTTGAAGAACCACCTTGGAACATCTTCCTAAGAATATTATTTTTCTCTGAAAAATTTCTGAAATTTTTAGTAACTTCAAACAAATGTGAACCAAGCTCAACAAAATTGATAGCAACTACTCCTACAAGTGCCTAGAGCCTATATCAAGCATTAGAACTACTTGGAAACATATAAATTTGGCATGCAAGCTCAAGAACATGGTCACCTATGCAGCACAAATTTGCAAAGAATAAAGTACTAGAACAAAAACTAATTGGACCAATGGAGGAGTCACATAGCAAGGAACAACTCCCCAAGCAGTTTTGTGAGAGGTGCTTTGAGCAAGGAGATCGAAAATCACAGCAAACTGAGCTAGAACTCATGCTTGAGTCGGATATTCGTGTTTGTCTGAGGAAGAAGAAGAGCATGGGTGCAGGAATAAGTGGACGAGGGCCACTGTGGGCCCACGAGGTAGGGGGCGCGCCCAGGGGGGTAGGGCACGCCCTCCACCCTCGTGGCCAGGTGGCAGCCCCCCCCCCCCCGCAGTGTTTTCAGTACCATAAATCCTAAAATATTCCCGAAAAAATCATATTAAATTGGCATGGCATTTGGAGGACTTTTATTTTCGGGGAATTTTTATATTGCACGGATAAATCAGGGAACAAACAGAAAAAAATACTATTTTTTACTTTATTTCAACTAAATTACAGAAAGTATAAAGAGGGTACAGAAGGTTGTGCTTCTAGTTTCATCCATCTCATGCTCATCAAAAGGAATCCACTAACAAGGTTGATCAAGTCTTGTTAACAAACTCATTCCGATTAACATGGAACCGGAGAAATTTCGAATAATACTATGTTACCTCAACGAGGATATGCACATCCCCAATAATAAGAATATCATATTTCTTCTTGACAGTAGGGAGAGGAAATTCAAAACCTCCAAATATAATCGATGGAATTTTTCCAATAGAGTTGATACTATGAACTTGAGGTTGTTTCCTCAGAAAGTGTACCGTATGCTCATTACCATTAACATGAAAAGTGACATTGCCTTTGTTGCAATCAATAACAGCCCCTACAGTATTCAGAAAAGGTCTTCCAAGAATAATAGACATACTATCGTACTCGGGAATATCAAGGATAACAAAGTCCGTTAAAATAGTAACGTTTGCAACCACAACAGGCACATCCTCACAAATACCGACATGTATAGCAGTTGATTTATCAGCCATTTGCAAAGATATTTCAGTAGGTGTCAACTTATTCAAATCAAGTCTATGATATAAAGAGAGAGGCATAACACTAACACCGGCTCCAAGATCACATAAAGCAGTTTTAACATAGTTTCTTTTAATGGAGCATGGTATAGTAGGTACTCCTGGATCTCCAAGTTTCTTTGGTATTCCACCCTTAAAAGTATAATTAGCAAGCATGGTGGAAATTTCAGCTTCCGATATCTTTCTCTTATTTGTAACAATATCTTTCATATACTTAGCATAAGGATTCATTTTGAGCATATCAATTAATCGCATACGCAAAAAGATAGGTCTAATCATTTTAGCAAAGCGCTCAAAATACTCATCATCCTTTTTCTTGGATGGTTTGGGAGGAAAAGGCATGGGTTTCTGAACCCAAGGTTCTCTTTCTTTACCATGTTTCCTAGCAACAAAGTCTCTCTTATCATAACGTTGATTCTTTGATTGTGGGTTATCAAGATCAACAACAGGTTCAATTTCTACATCATTATCATTACCAGGTTGAGTATCATCATGAACATCATTATTAACATTTTCACTAGGTTCATGTTCATTACCAGATTGTGTTTCAGCATCAGACATAGATACATCATTTGGATTATCGGGTGGTTCGACAATAGGTTCACTAAAAGTTTGCAAAGTCCTATCATTTTTCTTTTTCTTCCTTTTAGAAGAACTAGGTGCATCAATATTATTTGTCTGAGAATCTTGCTCAGTTCTCTTAGGGTGGCCTTCAGGATACAAAGGTTTCTAAGTCATTCTACTAGTTCTAGTAGCCACTCTAACAAGATAATCATTTTTCTTACTATTCATTTCATCGAGCAATTCTTTTTGAGCCTTAAGTACTTGTTCTACTTGAGTGGTAACCATAGAAGCATGTTTGGTAACAAGTTTAAGTTCACCTCTAATATTAGCCATATAATCACCCAAGTGTTTAATCATATCGGAATCGTATTTCAATTGTCTGCCAAAATAAGCATTGAAATTTTCTTGTTTGAAAATAAAATTATCAAACTCATCAAAGCATTGTCTAGCAGACTTATAGTGAGGAATATCACCTTCATCAAATCTATAGAGAGAATTTACCTTTACTACCTGTGTCGGGTAATCAAGATCAGGAGGTTCTTCAATAGGTCGAGGATTACAATCATAAGTTTCTTCAACAGGCGGTAGATTAAGACCATGTATTTCTTCAATAGGAGGTAAATTCTTAACATCTTCAGCTTTAATACCTTTTTCTTTCATAGATTTCTTTGCCTCTTGCATATCTTCAGGACTGAGAAATAGAACACCTATCTTCTTCGGAGTTGGTTTAGGAATAGGCTCAGTAATTGGATTAGGAGCTGGCTCAGGAGGTGCCCAATTATTTTCATTTGTCAACATATAATTTAATAGAATTTCAGCTTCATCCGGTGTTCTTTCCCTGAAAAGAGAACCAGCCCAACTATCCAGGTAATCTCTGGAAGCATTAAGAGGATGATCATGCAAAGCATGAAGTAACTTGAGAAGCCTCCCCCAAGCTTGTGCGAGACTCTCTTCTTCAATTTGCACAAAGTTGTATATTTCCTTTAAAGCAGCGTGTTTCTTATGAGCAGGGAAATATTTAGCAGAGAAGTAATAAATCATATCCTGGGGACTACGCACACAACCAGGATCAAGAGAATTAAACCATAACTTAGCATCACCCTTTCACGAGAACGAGCATATTTTAAGGATATAAAAGTAGCGAGATCTCTCATCATTAGTGAACAGGGTGGCTATATCATTTAATTTAGTAAGATGTGCCACAACAGTTTCAAATTCATAGCCATGAAAAGGATCAGATTCAACCAAAGTAATTATATGAGGATCAACAGAAAATTCATAATCCTTATCGGCAACATAGATAGGTGATGTAGCAAAAGCAGGGTCTGGTTTCATTCTATATCTAAGAGATTCCTTGTTCCATTAAATTAATAGCCTCTTGAGTTCACGACTATCTTTGCAAGCTAAAATAGCCGCGGAAGCTTCTTTATCAAAAACATAACCCTCAGGAATAACAGGCCTATCTTCATCATCACTTTCATCATTATAATTGGATTCAATAATTTCTTTCTCTCTAGCCCTAGTAATTTGTTCATCAAGAAATTCACTAAGGGGCACAGTAGTATCAAGCATAGAAGTAGTTTCATCATAAGTATCATGCACAGCAGAAGTGGCATCATCAATAACATGTGACATATCAAAACGAATAGCAGAAGCAGGTTTAGGTGTCGCAAGCTTACTCAAAACAGAAGGTGAATCAAGTGCAGAGCTAGATGGCAGTTCCTTACCTCCCCTCGTAATTGAGGGATAAATTTTTGTTTCCTCGTCTTTCAAGTTCTTCATAGTGGCCAGCAGATATAAATCCCAAGTAACTCAAAGAATAGAGCTATGTTCCCCGGCAACGGCGCCAGAAATTAGTCTTGATAACCCACAAGTGTAGGGGATCGCAACAGCTTTCGAGGGTAGAGTATTCAACCCAAATTTATTGATTCGACACAAGGGGAACCAAAGAATATTCTCAAGTATTAGCAGTTGAGTTGTCAATTCAACCACACCTGGATAACTTAGTATCTGCAGCAAAGTGTTTAGTAGCAAAGTAATATGATAGTAGTGGTAGCGGTAACAAAAGAGTAAAGGAAGCAAAAGTAAATATTTTTGGTGTTTTGTAGTGATTGTAACAGTAGAAACGGGAAAGTAAATAAGTGAGAACTAGTATATGGAAAGCTCGTAGGCATTGGATCGGTGATGGATAATTATGCCGGATGCGGTTCATCATGTAACAGTCATAACATAGGCTGACACAGAACTAGATCCAATTCATCAATGTAATGTAGGCATGTATTCCGAATATAGTCATACGTGCTTATGGAAAACAATCTGCATGACATCTTTTGTCCTACCCTCCCATGGCAGCGGGGTCCTAATGGAAACTAAGGGATATTAAGGCCTCCTTTTAATACAGAACCGGAACAAAGCATTAGCACATAGTGAATACATGAATTCCTCAAATTATGGTCATCACCGGGAGTGGTCCCGATTATTGTCATTTCAGGGTTGGCGGATCATAACACATAGTAGGTGACTATAGACTTGCAAGATAGGATCAAGAACTCACATATATTCATGAAAACATAATAGGTTCAGATCTGAAATCATGGCACTCGGGCCCTAGTGACAAGCATTAAGCATAGCAAAGTCATAGCAACATCAATCTCAGAACATAGTGGATCCTAGGATCAAACCATAACAAAACTAACTCGATTACATGATAGATCTCATCCAACCCATCACCGTCCAGCAAGCCTACAATGGAATTACTCACGCACGGCGGTGAGCATCATGAAATTGGTGATGGAGGATGGTTGATGATGACGACGGCGATGAATCCCCCTCTCCGGAGCCCCGAACGGACTCCAGATCAGCCCTCCCGAGAGATTTTAGGGCTTGGCGGCGGCTCCGTATCGTAAAACGCGATGATTTCTTCTTCTTTATTTTTGTATCCCCGAAAGCAAATATATATAGTCGGAGTTGGCGTCGGAGGAGCTCCAGGGGGCCCACGAGGTAGGGGGGCGCGCCCTAGGGAGGGGCCACCCTCGTGGACAGAGTGTGGACCCCCTGGTATTCATCTTTGGCAAGGATTTTTTATTATTTTTAACTAGATGTTTCGTTGAGTTTCAAGTCATTCCGAGAACTTTTGTTTTCTGCACATAAAACAACATCATGGCAATTCTGCTGAAAACAGCGTCTGTCCGGGTTAGTTCCATTCAAATAATGCAAGTTAGAGTCCAAAACAAGGGCAAAATTGTTTGGAAAAGTAGATACGATGGAGACGTATCAACCCGCGCTACTAATACTGACTATAACAACAGCGCTTTTCCAGAACGCGTTACTATTAGTTAGCTGTAGCGCTTTCCTAGCCCCGCGCTACTGCTATATCTTTCATCATTTCCCCCCGCTTCCTACCACATTTTAGTTTCAATAAACTACAATTTCCACATACTAGGTACTAGATATCAATTTCATAAAGTATTATAGGTATTGGGTAGTATTCCCTTCGTTCCAAATTACCCGTCGTGGTTTTAGTTCAAATTTGATCTAAAACCACGACAGGTAATTTGGAACGGAGGGAGTACTAGATAACAATTTCATATATAGTCAACTTGCATCCTCAAGCAGTACAAGGTGATATCGACGACGATCATCATATGTAGTTCTAGATGATATTGACGACGATCATCATATGTAGTTCTAGATGATATCGACGACGATCATCATATGTAGTTCTATATGATATAGCCACACACACATATGTAGTTCTAGATGATATCGACGACGATCATCATCCGCAAGCCTGGGCGGTGGGTCTTCCTGATAGTAATTAGGATGGCCTGTCCAACACGAAGATTCTTGCCAACATGGAATCTCTTCCACCCAACCGAATTTAAGTGTGTGCGACCGTCCATGTCCATGCGGTAAGTACAGTTGGTGATGGAGCCCCTTGAGGTAAGGAATAGTCCAGCTGAGCCTTCTTCATCAGGCTCGAAGTCACAACTCACAGATAGGCTCTTTGGCAATTTCTGAATAAGAAAAACATATCAATCAATAAATAGCCTCGCACATACTTTTGCAAATATATTTCTATTAAGTAGATTTCTACACTATCAAAAGACACAGTACTACACATTTGTACTAAGCATGAATTCTACTAATAAGTATATATTGATTATCTACACTATTAATAGTTCCTTGGATTCTACACTAATAAGCATGTGATCGGACTCTACACTAAAGAATATCATCGACTAGATTCCACACAGCATATCATTGGACTCTGCACTAAGCATATCATCGGTAATTTGCATTTGTAAGTATAACGTATCATATCATGCTGATCGACCATGGTACTTGTCAGGCGGGTCATGAATGGCACCGCGACAAAGTCATCACGTGGCGGAATTATGTCCCATAGGTTGCACACCTCCCCCTCGCTCATCCTCATTCTTTGAGCTATGATGGCTTCATGAAGTGGCTCCACATCATCTTCATCGAGTGGGTCCTCATTATGTTCATCATCTTTGTCATCTTCATCATCTTCCACCAGGTTGTATAATTGAAAGCCAGCTTGGGTCTTTCTGCTCTGAAGGAGAAGCTGATCAACTCACCACCAGTAAGACGCATGCGGGCGAGGAAACGGGCCCGTCCATCTCCTCCAATCTGCGACATATTGCGTCATTTCTCGACCTCCATAGTGTACAACCCCCCAGGAGCCTCAAATCTCACAGTGTCTCCAATTAGCTTGTTGAATTTCAACCTCACATTGCATGGGACGATCTGTGTAAAAAAAGCAAAATGACACAACGCAGTGATGCCAATAGTAAAAAAAATAGTTGTTACATTGCATATAATTTCTTCCCGCCGCATGATGAAAACTCAGCTGGAAGTAGATGTCGAACAACTTGCTAGTTGCAAGGCTGCTGGCGCACCTTGACTTGCATAGTTTACATGCTGGTGGTGGTGGTGGCGCCATTTTCCTAAAGCAATATGAGCAAAGGATTAACGATCCACTTCACAGGAAAGAAAAACAGTAGCATGTGATATTTTTGGTTCTTCTTCAGTTATATTTTCATAGTGGAACCAGATCCCAAAAAATAAACAACAAGCTCTCAATTAACTTATTAACACCTTCTATAGTAGAACCAACAACTAGCAAGCAAATGCCAAATCAGCCAACAAGACTCACAGCCAACAAGTTATCAATTAGCTTACTAACACCTTCTAGAATAGCTCTAGATGCAGAGATTCTTCCGCGAGAAGCAATTTTATGGACAATTATAATCCTAACATCTAATAACATATAAGATGACAAGGTATCACCTACGAAAGCATTTCAGTGGCACCTATTGCCGAAAAAACTATTTGGCCCCTACCAAAGGTATAATCCCAAGATCTGTAATAAGTTATCTACCAAACCAAGGTACCACCTACCAAGACACATTTCATCTGATTTGATCCCTATTGCCTAAGATAACTGATTAACAAAACAAGTGGAAAATTTATTTGGGATTTACTTAGCAATTGTGAACTAAATACTTGTACCACCTACCAAAGCATTTCAACTAAATTGGCACCTACATTTTGCAAAAAATAACTTACTACAGAAAAACAAAAGCATCTAGTTATCAATATGAAATTTGTAAGCCCTTGCTGCATCTAGGTAGGGCAGCCCTCGGGGGGTCCTGACGAGGAGGGGGGATGGCATGGTGGCCTCGGTTGGGGGTGCTAACGAGGGGAAGGCCGGTGACTTTCCTATGACAGGGGGCAACGAAAGCGGTCGGCGAGGGGATCGAGGGCGGTCGGCCAAAGGTGCCCGGCCAGAGCTCGCGGGCGGCGACAAAGTGGGCGGCAAGAGGGTGGAGGAGCAGCAGAGGGGGGAGGAGCATTACCTGCGGTGGCGGTGGCAGTGGCACGCGGTGGCGGAGGAGAAATCCTAACCACAGTTGCCAGCCTCGGGCGAAGGGGGACAAGTAAGAGATGAGCATGCGGGGGGGCCGGGCCGCGTGTTTTTTTTTGCTATAGCAGTAGCGCGGGTAAAGGGAGCACGATAATGCTAAGCCCAATATCAGCAGCGCTTTATCCTGAAAAAACGCTACTGCTAAGGCTAAGCATGTAAAAACATCAAAAATATACATTGGTCATCATTGATCTTTTTGTGTAGAATCTAAATAGTCAACATGAATCCTCACCGTACCTGTATAGGCACAGGTGAAGATTCATATTGCAGCCACAAATCCTACAAATACTGTTCGATGAAGACCAAGTGCTCGAGATAGTTTGAGAAGTAACATATTTAAGGTTGTAAACACCTTGTTCAGTTAGCAGTATGGGACTAAACTTAATTAGTTGCAAGAGGGGATGATACTTAGCAGAAACGAGTTTTAAGGAAAAACGGTGCTACTAAGTACTTTAGCAGTAGCGCGTCTAGGAGAAGGGCGCTACTACTATATCTAGCCTGTAGGCAACGTCGTGGCAATTATAGTAGTAGCGCTCGGTTCACCTAGAGCTCTACTGCTATTGGGCTATTAGTACCGCGGTCTACTGAAGCTCGCTACTGCTAATTAGGAGTAGCGTTTGTTTTTAAACCTCGCTGGTGCTAAGATTTTGTGTATAAGGTTTTCCCTAGTAGTGCTCGTATCCTTTGTAAGTCAATATAGTCGAAAATGGTCCCCTGGACAACAAGTACAACTCATCAGAAACAGTGTTGTCCCCTCTGAGACGTGTTTCCAACCAACTGCTGAAAGTCCTGATGTGTTCACATGTAATCTAGTCGTCACACTGCTTCGGGTGTTTGGAGCACAGAATATTCTTGTGTTCATCGACATACGGGGTCACCAAGGTAGAGTTCTGTAGAACTATGTAGTGTGCTTGAGACCAAGAATGCCCGTCCCTACATATTATTGAGTCCCCTCCTAGCGTGCCTTTTCCAGTCAGTCTCCCCTCATACCGAGATTGAGGGAGACCAATCTTCTTAAGGCTAGGAATGAAGTCAACACAAAACCCAATGACATCCTCTTTTTCGTGCAAATGTTGCAGGTCCTCCCGTGCCTCTGGTGTATATTTTGTCTTCCATATGCGCCCAAGAAGCCTAGCAGGTTCACGCGAAGGTTCTTCGTCACGTGCATCATGTTGATTGAAGAGTGGACCTCTAGGTCTTACCAGTAGGGTAGGTCCCAAAATATAGATTTCTTCTTCCACATGAGTGCGTGTCCCTCAGTGTCATTCATAATAGATAGTCCGCCGACACCGGTATGCATGGCGGGCTTCTTCTGGTGATCTGCCTCGCCTTTGAAATGCTTGCCTTTCTTTCGACATTGATGGTTGGTCGGAAGAAAACGACGATGCCCCAGGTACACATGCTTCCTGCATTTGTCCAGGTATATACTTTCGGTGTCAGCTAAACATTGCGTGGATGAGTGGTATCCCTTGTTTGTCTGTCCTGAAAGGTTACTGAGAGCAGGTCAATCATTCATGGTTACAAACAGCAACGCATGCAGGACAAATTCCTCCTATCTGTGCTCATCCCACACACGTACACCATCTCCATTCCACAACTGTAAAAGTTCTTCAACTAATGGCCTTATGTACACATTAATGTCGTTGCCGGGTTGCTTAAGGCCTTGGATGATTACTGGCATCATAATGAGCTTCCGCTTCATGCACAACCAAGTAGGAAGGGTATAGATACATAGAGTCACAGGCCAGGTGCCGTGATTGCTGCTCTGGTCCCCAAAAGGATTAATGCCATCCACGCTTAAACCAAACCATACGTTTCATGGGTCACCTGCAACTCATCCATGTACTTTCTCTCAATTTTTCTCCACTGCGACCCGTCAGCGGGTGCTCTCAACTTCCCGTCTTTCTTATGGTCCTCTCTGTGCCATTGCATCAACTTCGCAGGCTCTTTGTTTCTGAGCAGACGTTTCAACCTTGGTATTATAGGGTCATACCACATCACCTTCGCAGGAACCCTCTTCCTGGGGGGCTCACTATCAACATCACCAGGGTCATCTCGTCTGATCTTATACCGCAATGCACCGCATACCGGGCATGCGTTCAAATCCTTGTACGCACCGCGGTAGAGGATGCAGTCATTAGGGCATGCATGTATCTTCTGCACCTCAAATCCTAGAGGGCATACGACCTTCTTTGATGCGTACGTATTGTCTGGCAATTCGTTATCCTTTGGAAGCTTCTTCTTTAATATTTTCAGTAGCTTCTCAAATCCTTTGTCAGGCACAACATTCTCTGCCTTTCACTACAGCAATTCCAGTACGGTACCGAGCTTTGTGTTTCCATCTTCGCAATTGGGATACAACCCTTTTTTGTGATCCTCTAACATGTGATCGAACTTCAGCTTCTCCTTTTCACTTTCGCACTGTCTCTTTGCATCAACAATGACCCGACAGAGATCATCATCGGGCACATCGCATGGTACCTCTTGATCTTCAGCTTCCCCCGTCGCAGCATCACCGTATTCAGGGGGCACATAGTTGTCATCATCCTATTCTTCTTCGCTGTCTTCCATCATAACCCATATTTCTCCGTGCATGGTCCAAACATTATAGTGTGGCACGAAACCCTTATAAAGCAGGTGGCTGTGAAGGATTTTCCGGCCAAAGTAAGACTTCGTATTCCCACATATAGGGCATGGACAACACATAAAACCATTTTGCTTGTTTGCCTCAGCCACTTTGAGAAAATTATGCACGCCCATAGTGTACTCGGAGGTGCGTCTGTCACCGTACATCCATTGCTGGTTCATCTGCGTGCATTATATATAATTTAGTGTGTTAAAAACCATTACAGAACATCATGAATACATAATTGACCAAATTAATAGAAGTTCATCATCACATTAAATCCAAAGTACATACATAGTTCTCATTGAACAACATACAGCTCTCCAGAGCATCTAATTAAACCATGCATTGAAACTATGTAAAACATTTCAATGCAACAACAAATGCGATCATAATCGCAACCAAGGTAACAATTGATCCAACGGCATAATGATACCAAGCATCGGTATGAATGGCATATTTTCTAATCTTTCTAATCTTCAAGCGCATAGCAACAATCTTGATCTTGTGATCATCGACGACATCCGCAACATGCAACTCCAATATCATCTTCTCCTTCTCAATTTTTTTTATTTTTTCCTTCAAGTAATTATTTTTCTTCTTCAACTAAATTTAACCTCTCGACAATAGGGTAGGTTGGAATTTCCTGTTCACATACCTCCTAGATAGAAAAATCTATGTCACGTTGGTCGGCATAATTGTCATAAACAACAAATGAACCAAATAGTTATAAAAGATAATATATACCACATCCGAGTTGTCACACCCTAGCTAGTCCGTGCATTAGAGTGTGCATCATGTTTACTCTTCATCAGAAACTTGAAATGGGGAAGGCAGAACCCCAGCACCCCTTTTGAAATCAACTAGGGTTACTAAAAATAATTTCAATGAACCTGAAATGCCCTTCTAAAATGTTCACCCTCTTTGTCTTAGGTTAGAACCTCTGGCAAAATTGGTGCACAATTTTCTAGGCCAACAGAAGGTCATTGATTTAAATCATAAATATTTGAATTTGGGCATTTAAATGCTATTAAATAATTTAAATGCTCAAATAATTCTGGAAATAAATATTTGCTGTTAGGAATAATCCTAACAAAGCCCACAATTATTTTCAGGATTTTAGTAAGTGCCTAGGTATTTTTAATAAAGCCCTAAAGCTACAGAAAAATCGAAAAAGAAAACAAAATTAAAAAAAGGGAGAAAGAAGCCCACCTGGGCCTTGCCTGGCTCGGCCCAGCCTACTGGCTCGGCCAGTCACCCCCAACCTCGCGCCAGGAGGCAGGGGCGCGTGCTCGCCGTGCGCCGGCCACGCGCCGGCCACCTCCTGCTTCTGCCGACGCTGGGAGGCGCCCAGAGACGCCACGAGACCCCCTCGTCCCCCTCCCGTCCTCTCTCACTCTCCCCCTCGTCTCCCTCATCCTCTCCCGCGATGGCCGAGCGCGCCCCTTGCCGCCGATCGCCGTAGTCGCCGCCAGAGACCTCCCCTCGCCCCTCCGACGAGCCCATCAGCTCCGCCTCGACTCCCTCGTCCTCCCCACCGAGCCACGCTTCGCCGGAAGCCCTGTAGCACTGCCTTCGCCCTCATCTTCAACCTCGGGCATCCGAGATCGCCGGCGACCGCACCTCTTCTCCAGCCCGTCCTCGAGCCCGCTGAGACCACCGCTGCACTCGCTGTGAGCTCCTCTTCCTCTTCCCCTAGTTCCCGTGCTCGTTTGGCCCCTGTAGCCGCCATTTCCACCACGGCCGAAGCTCGCCAGCGCCGTGCCTCGTCGCCGTCATGGCCAGGGCCACCGTGGCTTGAAGCCAGGCACACCACCGTGCTCAGCGTAGCACCAGTAACCCGTAGCCACCACCAGCTCTTCTTCCCGTGCACCGTAGCCTCCAAACCAACCTCGCCCGAACTCCGACGACCGCCAAGCTTGTCGCCGGCGTTGTTTCCGGCCACCCCGAGCCCAACCACCACCACCAAATGCTGCGGCTCATCCCCAGCGACGCGTAGCGCTTCTCCGCCGTCGTTTTGGTCACCTGAGGGCGTTTTCCGAAGCCCTCCGCCGTCTCGGGCCTCGCCGGCGGCTCAACACCGGCGAGTTTGACCCAGTTTGACCCTGGGTAGGCCCAGGTAGACCCCCCCTGAGTCTATGACAGGTGGGGCTGGTCTGCTAACTAATTTAGGATTAGTTTTAATTAAAATTTAATTAATCAGTCATTGACATGTGGGCCCAGGCCCCACTAACAACTAGTTAGTGTTAATCTAATCCTGCTAATTAGCTGAGAGGCTGACAGAAGGGGCCCACCAGTCAGGTTTGACCTGGGCTGGCGCCTTTGACCTGCTGATGTCACCCTGACGCATTGCTGACGTAGTAATTGATTTTCTGGATTTATTTTTATACAGGAAATTCCAGAAAATAGTTCAAACTTCAAAAATTCATAGAAATTCAACCATAGCTCCAAATGAGATAAATTATATATGAAAAATTATCAGAAAAATTCAATCTATCCATCTGTAAAGGTTTCATGCATGAAAAAACAAGTTTACCTTGCTGTTTAAGAAGAATAAGGAAATGCACTATTAAGGCCATGTTTAATGAGCTAATATTTGAATCTTTGATTCAAATGAGTTCATTCCTTTCTATTTTAGCTTGCATTAGGCCAAAACACATTAATATTGCCATGTCATAGCATGCATCATATTGTTGCATATCGTCATGTGTTGATTGTGTTCCGATGTGTTCTTCGTGGTAGGTTCTGCCTCCGAGGATATTCACGAGTATGCAATTGAAGGTCAGTATCCCACTACCACTCCATCAGGCAAGCAACCATTGATCATTCCGATAAAAACCCATATTCTCGCTTCTGCTCTTGTTTACTGCATTAAGACAACGCTATTCAAACTACTGTGTGCTACGGTAATTGAACCCTTATCCTCTGCATGACCTGTCATTGCCACAGTAACTAGATGAAACCCACTAGCATGTGTAGGAGTTGATTGAGCCATGTTTTGTGATTCCTACCTTGCTATGCCTGCTATGCTTAGAGTTGTATCAGGTCTGCTTCATCTGGGTGATGGGCTAGAGTGAAATGCTTATGCCAGTAATGTGAGGGATGTGTTGAACATGTTTTGGTAAAGGTATCGATGAGAGGCCATGTAGGAGTACATGGTGGATTGTTTCATTGAGGCCGTCCCTAAGAACTGAGATCTGTATGTGTGATTTTAAGATTCAGCTACTACCATGCATTGGGATCCTTAATTGACCCTCTCGGCTTCTTAATCACCCTAGTACTCTGTCCAGGAGTTGCAAATAGATTCTGGTGTTTGTAGGCTATGTGTTGGCGGTCGTGCATAGCGCTGACCCTTAGGGTGGGCTATGTTGCGGTAGATACACCGTGGCACGGTGTACCGAGTCACCCGTTTGGTGTCTCGGGAACCCTGTTCACATCGTTCGGGGCCGTATGTGGAAACCTCGGCCGGACACCCTGCGGATGGAACCTGGATAGGCGATAAACCTGGACTAGAGACTTAAGTGTTTAGATAGGCCGTGGCCGACACCCTCGCTGGGCTTCCGCTTGAAGGTTGCCGAGTACATGTCGTGTAAACGGCGGTATGTGGTGAAAGCGTGTATGACGAAGTACACCCCTGCAGGGTATTAAACTATTCGAATAGCCGCGTCCGAGGTAAAGGACTACTTGGTTGCCTATACAGTTCATAGACAAATTAATGGATACTATTAAAAGACTCAAGATAAGTGTGAGTACCGAGGATGGCCCTCTCGTAGGATGACGAGGGAGGATCCCCGGTGGAGTATTGTGTTGGTGAGTAGTGGACTCGTGTGCGAAAACTATTTTTACTAGAGAAGTTCCGTAGGATAGCTTAGCCAAGAGTCAAAGCTGGCTTGCTGCATCAACCCCACCACCTTCTTGAGAATAAGCATGTATAGTAGGTTCTATTGTAAGACTTGCTGAGTACCTTTGTACTCATGTTTGCTTAATTACTGTTTTCAGACGACAACACCGCCCCCTCCGATGGGTTCTATGTAGACCTTGACGTCGACGAGTGACTAGCCACCCAGGTGGTGATCCTGGCCATGGAGGGCCCTATGTAGATAGACCGGCTTCGAGAAGCCTTCTTTCTTTTTTAGAGTCTGTACTCAGACTAGTTGCTTCCGCATGTGCTTGTATGATTGTATGACTTGAGTGTCGGGCCATGTGACCCCTATCTGTATGACATGTTATGTATGGCTCTCTGGAGCCTTTAAATAAAGTACTTGAGTTGTAGAGTTTTGTTGTGATGCCATGTTGTATGTACTCATATCGGGCATATTGTGTGTATGATTGAAATGCTTGGTATGAGTGGGATCTGACAATCTAGTTGTTTATTCTTGGCAGCCTTTCTTATGGGGAAATGTAGTCTAGTGTTCCTCGAGCCATAGTTGTCCGCTACAGCCCGGTTCACCAGAGTCCTGCTAGCCCAGCACTACTGTTCAGGACACTTGACTGGCCGGCATGTGTTTCACTTCGTCCCTATGTCTGTCCCTTCGGGGAAATGTCACGCGGTGACCTCCGGAGTCCTGCCTAGCCTGCTATAGCCCGGAATCCCCGGAGTCCTGTTAGCCCAGTGCTACAGCCCGGAATCACTCGTTGATGACCGACATGCTCGATGTGATTCATGTATGCCTGTCTCCATAGGTCTGTGCCGCTTTGGGTTCACGACTAGCCATGTCGGCCCGGGTTCTCTGTCATATGGATGCTAGCGACACTATCATATACGTGAGCCAAAAGGCGCAAACGGTCCTGGGCCATGGTAAGGCGTCACCCGTGGGATACCGTGCGTGAGGCCGCAAAGTGATATGAGGTGTTACCGGCTAGGTCGATGTGACTGTAGGTTCATTGAGCCAAACTGGTCATTGTCGACAGTGTTGGCATCAGAGCTGGACTGCCTGTAGGTTCGTTGAGCCAAACTGGTCGATGTCGAGTCTAGAAATGCTTTAGTTATATGTAGGGGAATTGATTGTGGGAGGGAACGTAAGGCTCTTTTACTCCTTTACTCTATGCCTCTGATCTGAGTCATTCTCTTCTCATGTTACTAATCCGTAGTAGCTTATAGGATTATTGTTACAAGTCCCAGTTCAGTTTCTATTATTCTTAGTATGTTGCTAATTGAATCAGAACCTTGATATGATGTTGTTGAGTGGTATTGTGAACTGTTGTGGATGTCTCAAATCTTTTTCTGAGCATTTACAGCCGTTATGCTGTCCAATTTTCCCTAGAAATTCTGATGTCTTTGCCTTGTGGTTGTGCTTTCAGATGGCCAACCGTGTTCATAACCAAGTGGTTCGCCTGACCAGGTGCCTCGACGTGCCCGGTCATACTGCTATGTTAGTCCGGGTCATGATCGAGACGGGTTACCGTTGGTATCCCGAATACACCGTCGAAGAGCAATTCCGCGACTTTAATCAAAGCCAGTATTTCTGCACCGTCAGGATCTTTCCTTCTTATCCTGGATCTACCGAGCCCCTTCACTGTTCCTATGGACTCGGGGTTACCGTTGAGATGGCTGTGCAGGATGCTGCCTATTCCATGATGACCATCTTGCGAGTCCGGACTGGCCTGCTTCGGAACACCGACTTCCGTTACATGCCAGCTTCACTTCCGGGTGCGCAAGGGTATCTTCAGGCCATCTATGCTGACTCCACTCAGGAGGACTCGTTAACTCGTACCACTGCCGAGATGCTCGAAGATAAGGACCAAGAGAATTGGGCCTTGAGGCTGGAGCTTTTCAATACCCGTGCTGATCATTGGGCCACATTGACTCGGTTTGCACCTGCGGTGCAAGCTGGATGTATGGATACAAGGGATCTGTATCCTGTGAGATCAGCTCTGCCAGATATGGTGGATTGGCATGATGTGGGAGGCATCACCCCACCCCGTGGTCCCCGCAGGCCACCGTTTGTTGGTCCAAGACCTCATCCTAGCCCCTATGGTCCACAGGCTCCTCAGGACCGTCTGTTTCCGGATGATCACGTTGAACTTCCAGGCTATGGAGGTGACTTCTATGAGGACTACTACGGAGCTGTCTGAGTTAGTAGTAGTACCACTAGTATTGTAGTAGTTGTATCTCCACTGTCCTGCGTGACTTGTGGAATATGACTTTGCGTGTAATCGATTCCGGAGGTGTAGACAAATAATGTATAGGAGCTTGGAATGCCTCCGATGAGATGTAACGTCTTTCATCATAGTTGTACTGTAGCCTGGGCTTGTACTAAACTATGTATGATGGGTATGACCGTTGGTATATATATGCAGTTTTATATTACCATGACATACGGATGAACATCTCTGCATTCCGTGTTATCCATTACATTCTGCACTTCCTTGCTAAGTTTGAGCCATCCTTGTCTAAACCGTTGTCTTGTTTTCTCCTAGGATGGTCAACACCCGCAGCAACCCTGCTGCTCCGGAGCAGGGGGAAGCCAGTGCAGCTAGAGGTGAAAATCTGCCTCACCCGCCTTCTCTGGCCGAAGTAATGCTGGAGGCGGAAAGAAACAAGTGTGAGACTAACCGCCTGCTAGAGCGGATTGAGCAGAAAACTGCACGCCACCCGCGAAATGACTTGGTGTCAATCAACGACTTCATCAAGCTGTACCCACCAAAGTTCAACCATTCCGTCGAACCCCTCGACGCGGATGACTGGCTTCGCAGCATCACCCACAAGCTACGTTCTGCCAACGTAGCCGAAGCTGACAAGGTTACCTATGCCGCCTATCACCTCGAAGGCCCTGCTAGCCTTTGGTGGGAAAACTTCGAAGCTATGCGCCCGGTCGGCCAAATCACTACTTGGGCTGAATTCAGTGAGGCTTCCCGTGAGCATCACATTTCGGAAGGTCTCATGGATCGCAAGAGGGAGGAGTTCTGCAACTTCACCCAAGGAAGACTGACTATGGATGCATATAGTCGTGAATTTGGGAACCTGGCACGTTATGCCCCTGAAGAGGTATCTACTGACGCTAAGAAGCAGGCAAGGTTCCGCAAGGGACTTAGCCCTGAGCTTCGCCGCGATCTCCGTCTGCACGAGTGCACATCCTTTCAGAAGTTGGTCAATAAAGCCATCAGTGCGGAGACAGGCCAGACTGATTATGACGCTTCACGCAAGCACTCCCGTGATTTTGGCTCTTCATCCGGCTCTGGAGCTCAGAAGCGCCGGGTGTGGATCCCAAGCACGGCACTGCCACCCAGGTTCATCCCGAGGCCATCCTTTGAGGCGCCTTGTCCCAACCAGCAATTTGCACCGCCCAAGCCCTATGGTGGCCCCGCTACTAATGCTGCTCCACGCCCCAATGTGGTGACATGCTTCAAGTGTGGAGAGCCGGGTCACTATAGCCGAGAGTGTCCCCAGAACAACAACCCCAATCCAACTGGAAAGTCCGTTGGCCGTGGTAAGCCAGCGGGAAAGACTTTCTACGCCAAGCCGGCCACCACTGCACGTGGCCATGTCAATTATGTTTCAGCCGAGGAGGCTCATGAGGATCCTAACGTCGTCCTTGGTACGCTCCTTGTTAACTGCCATCCGGCATCTGTTCTTTTCGATACTGGAGCATCTCATTCATTCATATCCGAAAACTATGCTCGATTGCATAACACGACATTCTGTGACATGCCCACTTCCATGGTAATTCAAACTCCGGGTTCCAAATGGCAAACTTCTAGAGTAAGCCATGGGAACGAAATTCTTGTCGATAGCCTTGTCTTCCTTGCATCCTTAATAGCTCTCAAGTCCTCCGACATAAACATCATCTTGGGTATGGACTGGATGTCATCTCATTATGCTAAGATTGATTGTGCCACTAGAACCGTTCAACTTACTCACCCGTCGGGCAAGACAGTTAATGTCTTAACTCGAGTGGCCAAGCGCCAACTTTACTCCCTAAATGCCAACCCCGTTCCAGACCTTGAAGATGTTCCGGTAGTCTGAGACTTTCCGGATGTCTTTCCAGAAGAACTGCCAGGTGTTCCACCTGACATGGATGTCGAGTTTGTGATAGACCTTGTTCCGAGAACCGTTCCAATTTCTAGAACACCCTATAAGATGGCACCCCTAGAACTAGCTGAGCTTAAAAACCAACTCGATGAGTCCTTGAAAAAGGGTTTCATCCGTCCTAGTTCCTCTCCTTGGGCTTGCCCCGTCCTCTTGGTCAAGAAGAAGGATGGAACGGATCGAATGGTTGTGGATTACCGACCTGTCAACTTTGTCACCATCAAGAACAAATACCCGCTTCCCAGGATCAACGATCTGTATGATCAGCTCGCTGGATCCTCAGTCTTCTCCAAGATGGATTTGAGGTTGGGTTACAATCAAATCAAAATCAGAAATGGAGACATTCCCAAAACGGCCTTTGTTACTCGATATGGCCAATACGAGTACACCGTCATGTCCTTCGGTTTAACCAATGCCCAGGCTACCTTCTCTCGGTTAATGAACTCGGTCTTCATGGAGTACTTGGATAAATTCGTCATAGTATACCTCGATGACATACTCATCTACTCCAAGAATGAAGAGGAACATGCCGAACATCTAAGGCTGGTATTGATGAAACTTCGAGAGCATCGCCTTTATGCCAAATTCTCCAAGTGTGAATTTTGGTTGCCAGAAGTGACCTATCTAGGCCATGTAATCTCTGGTAAGGGTATCGCTATCAATCCCGAGCGAGTTCAAGCCGTCCTTGATTGGACTCCACCTGAAACGGTCAAGCAAGTTCGGAGTTTCCTTGGCTTAGCGAGCTATTGCCGCCGCTTCATCGAGAACTTCTCCAAGGTTGCTAAACCTCTAACTGATCTCCTCAAGAAAGATAAAAAGTTCGAGTGGACTCCACAGTGCGAGTTCAGTTTTCAGGAACTGAAAAGACGCCTGACATCTGCTCCCGTACTGGTACCACCAGATTTCTCCAAGGACTTTATTATCTATTGCAACGCCTCGCGACAAGGGCTAGGTTGCATACTCATGCAAGATCGTCAGGTAATTGCCTATGCTTCACGGCAATTACACCCACATGAGGAAAATTATCCCACACATGATCTAGAGCTTGCAGCTGTAGTCCATGCACTTAAAACATGGCGACATTACCTCCTCGGTAATCGTTGCGAGATCTTCACCGATCACCAAAGTTTGAAATATATCTTTACCCAACCAGATCTGAATCTCAGGCAAAGAAGTTGGGTCGAGTTGATCTTGGATTATGACTTAGGAATAACTTACACCCCGGGAAAAGCCAATGTCATGGCTGATGCACTAAGTCGTAAATCCTATTGTAACAACCTGATGTTACAACAAAGTCAACCACTTCTCCATGAGGAATTTCGTAAGCTTAATCTTCACATTGTTCCTCGAGGATTCCTATCCACCCGGGTGGTGATTCCTACCCTTATGGATCAAATCATAACCGCCCAACGGTATGACAAGGGCATATCCCGGATTAAGGAAAACATTGCTAGAGGAGTTGCTAAGTGTTTTTCCATGGATAAGCGGGGTGCTGTCTTCTTTGAGAACCGTCTGGTGGTTCCCACGAAACAACATCTGCGCCAGTTGATCCTTAAGGAAGCTCATGATTCCCCTCTCACCATTCATCCCGGTAGTACTAAAATGTATCAAGACCTACGCCAGAGGTTTTGGTGGACTAGGATGAAGAGAGAAATCGCTCAATACATTGCTAGCTGCGACGTCTATCGTCATGTTAAAGCAGAGCACCAACGGCCTGCTGGCACCCTTCAACCTTTGGCTATTCCTGAATGGAAATCGGATAAAATTAGTATGGATTTCATCACTGGGTTTTCCAGGACCAAGAGGGGGAATAATGCCATCTTCGTCATGATCGACCAACTTTCCAAAGTAGCCCATTTCCTACCTGTTCATGAGAGTATCACCGCTAGGCAGCTAGCAGATTTATACATCTCCCGAATAGTGTCTCTTCATGGTGTCCCATTGGAAATTAACTCAGACCGTGGGAGTCTCTTCACCTCTCGATTTTGGGAAAGTTTCCAAAATGCTATGGGAACTCGTCTCTCTTTTAGTACCGCCTTCCATCCTCAATCAAGTGGTCAAGCACAGCGAGTCAATCAAATTCTGGAAGATATGCTCCGGGCTTCTGTTATCTCGTTCGGAATGAGTTGGGAGAAATGCCTTCCATTTGCGGAGTTTGCTTATAACAATAGTTATCAAGCTAACTTGGGCAAGGCTCCTTTCGAAGTTCTCTATGGACGAAAATGTCGAACGCCTCTTAACTGGTCAGAAACCGGGGAAAGACAACTCTTTGGCCCAGATATGATTCAGGAAGCAGAAGAGCAGGTTCGCGCTATTCATGAGAATTTGAA
Organism: Triticum urartu; assembly: GCF_056163025.1. NCBI lineage: Eukaryota > Viridiplantae > Streptophyta > Magnoliopsida > Poales > Poaceae > Triticum > Triticum urartu. The sequence goes on from NC_141873.1 coordinate 27,700,530, forward strand.
AACAGCCCAATCTCGTCAAAAGAGTCAATATGATCGTAAACATAAGCCTATGACTTATGAAGTCAACGAGAAGGCTTACCTTCGGGTTACTCCGTTAAAGGGAACCCATCGTTTCGGTATCAAAGGCAAATTGGCTCCTTGTTACATTGGACCCTTTCGCATTCTTGCCAAACAAGGAGAAGTTGCCTACCAATTGGAACTACCTCCGCATCTTTCCAGAGTTCACGATGTCTTCCACGTTTCACAACTCAGGCGTTGCTTCATGGATCCAATCCGTGGAGTGGACCATGAAACGCTTGATCTACAAGATAACCTCTCTTATCGAGAATATCCCGTTCGTATCCTTGATCAAGCCGAGCGTACCACTCGACGTCGTAATATCAAGTTTCTCAAGGTTCAATGGTCACACCATTCCGAGGAAGAAGCCACTTGGGAAAGGGAGGATCGTCTTCGACTCGAGTACCCCACCTTCTTTCCAGAGGAGCCTAAATCTCGGGACGAGATTCTTTTGAGTGGGGGTGAGTTGTCACACCCTAGCTAGTCCATGCATTAGAGTGTGCATCATGTTTACTCTTCATCAGAAACTTGAAATGGGGAAGGCAGAACCCCCAGCACCCCTTTTGAAATCAACTAGGGTTTACTAAAAAATAATTTCAATGAACATGAAATGCCCTTCTAAAATGTTCACCCTCTTTGCCTTAGGTTAGAACCTCTGGCAAAATTGGTGCACAATTTTCTAGGTCAACAGAAGGTCATTGATTTAAATCATAAATATTTGAATTTGGGCATTTAAATGCAATTAAATAATTTAAATGCTCAAATAATTCTGGAAATAAATGTTTGCTGTTAGGAATAATCCTAACAGAGCCCACAATTATTTTCAGGATTTTAGTAAGTGCCTAGGTATTTTTAATAAAGCCCTAAAGCTATAGAAAAATAGAAAAAGAAAACAAAATTAAAAAAAAGGGAGAAAGAAGCCCACCTGGGCCTTACCTGGCTCGGCCCAGCCTACTGGCTCGGCCAGTCACCCCCTACCTCGCGCCAGGAGGCAGGGGCGCGTGCTCGCCGTGCTCCGGCCACCTCCTGCTTCTGCCGATGCTGGGAGGCGCCCAGAGACGCCACGAGACCCCCTCGTCCCCCTCTCGTCCTCTCTCACTCTCCCCCTCGTCTCCCTCATCCTCTCCCGCGATGGCCGAGCGCGCCCCTCGCCGCCGATCGCCGTAGTCGCCGCCAGAGACCTCCCCTCGCCCCTCCGACGAGCCCATCAACTCCGCCTCGACTCCCTCGTCGTCCCCACCGAGCCACGCTTCGCCGGAAGCCCTGCAGCCCTCGTCTTCAACCTCGGGCATCCGACATCGCCGGCGACCGCACCTCTTCTCCAGCCCGTCCCCGAGCCCGCTGAGACCACCGCTGCACTCGCTGTGAGCTCCTCTTCCTCTTCCCCTAGTTCCCGTGCTCGTTTGGCCCCTGTAGCCGCCATTTCCACCACGGCCGAAGCTCGCCGGCGCCGTGCCTCGTCGCCGTCGTGGCCAGGGCCACTGTGGCTTGAAGCCGGGCACACCACCATGCTCAGCGCAGCACCAGGAACCCGTAGCCAGCACCAGCTCTTCCTCCCGTGCACCGTAGCCTCGAAACCAACCTCGCCCGAACTCTGGCGACCGCCAAGCTCGTCGCCGGCGTCGTTTCCGGCCACCCCGTGCCCAACCACCACCACCAAATGCTGCGGCTCGTCCCCAGCTACGCGTAGCGCTTCTCCACCGTTGTTTTGGTCTCCTAAGGGCGTTTTCCGAAGCCCTCCGCCGTCTCGGGCCTCGACGGCGGCTCAACGCCGGCGAGTTTGACCCAGTTTGACCCTGGGTGGGCCCAGGTAGACCCCCCCTGAGTCTATGACAGGTGGGTCTGGTCTGCTAACTAATTTAGGATTAGTTTTAATTAAATTTTAATTAATCAGTCACTGACATGTGGGCCCAGGCCCCACTAACAGCTAATTAGTGTTAATCTAATCCTGCTAATTAGCTAAGAGGCTGACAGAAGGGGCCCACCAGTCAGGTTTGACCTGGGCTGGCGCCTTTGACCTGCTGACGTCACCCTGACGCATTGCTGAGGCAGTAATTGATTTTCTGGATTTATTTTTATAGAGGAAATTCTAGAAAATAGTTCAAACTTCAAAAATTCATAGAAATTCAACCATAGCTCCAAATGAGATAAATTATATATGAAAAATTATCAGAAAAATTCAATCCATCCATCTATAATGGTTTCATGCATGACAAAACAAGTTTACCTTGCTGTTTAAGCAGAATAAGGAAATGCACTATTAAGGCCATGTTTAATGAGCTAATATTTGAATCTTTGATTAAATGAGTTCATTCCTTTCTATTTTAGCTTGCATTAGGCCAAAACACATTCATATTGCCATGTCATAGCATGCATCATATTGTTGCATCTTGTCATGTGTTGATTGTGTTCTGATGTGTTCTTCGTGGTAGGTTCTGCCTCCGAGGATATTCATGAGTATCCAATTGAAGGGCAGTATCCCACTACCACTCCATCAGGCAAGCAACCATTGATCATTCCGATACAAACCCATGTTCTTGCTTCTGCTCTTGTTTACTGCATTAAGACAACGCGATTCAAACTGCTGTGTGCTACGGTAGTTGAACCCTCATCCTTTTCATGACCTGTCATTGCCACAGTAACTAGATGAAACCCACTAGCATGTGTAGGAGTTGATTGAGCCATGTTTTGTGATTCCTACCTTGCTATGCCTGCTATGCTTAGAGTTGTGTCAGGTCTGGTTCATCTGGGTGATGGGCTAGAGTGAAATGCTTGTGCCGGCAATGTGAGGGATGTGTTGAACATGTTTTGGTAAAGGTATCGATGAGAGGCCATGTAGGAGTACATGGTGGGTTGTTTCATTGAGGCCGTCCCTAAGAACTGAGATCTGTATGTGTGATTTTAAGATTCAGGTACTACCATGCATTGAGATCCTTAATTGACCCTCTCGGCTTCTTAATCACCCTAGTACTCTGTCCAGGAGTTGCAAATAGTTTCTGGTGTTTGTAGGTTATGTGTTGGCGGCCGTGCGTAGCGCTGACCCTAGGGGTGGGCTATGTTGCGGTAGATACACCGTGGCACGGTGTACCGAGTCACCCGTTTGGTGCCTCGGGAACCCTGTTCACATCGTTCGGGCCCGTATGTGGAAACCTCGGCCGGACTCCCTACGGATGGAACCTGGATAGGCGATAAACCTGGACTAGAGACTTAAGTGTTTAGGTAGGCCGTGGCCGACACCCTCGCCGGGCTTCCGCTTGAAGGTTGCCGAGTACATGTCGTGTAAACGGCGGTAAGTGGTGAAAGCGTGTATGACGAAGTACACCCCTGCAGGGTATAAAACTATTCGAATAGCCGCGTCCGTGGTAAAGGACTACTTGGTTGCCTATACAGTTCATAGAGAAATTAATGGATACTATTAAAAGACTCAAGATAAGTGTGAGTACCGAGGATGGCCCTCTCGTAGGATGACGAGGGAGGATCCCCGGTGGAGTATTGTGTTGGTGAGTAGTGGACTCGTGTGCGAAAACTATTTTTACTAGAGAAGTTCCGTAGGATAGCTTAGCCAAGAGTCAAAGCTGGCTTGCTGCATCAACCCCACCACCTTCTTGAGAATAAGCATGTATAGTAGGTTCTCTTGTAAGACTTGTTGAGTACCTTTGTACTCATGTTTTCTTAATTACTGTTTTCAGACGACAACACCGCCCCCTCCGATGGGTTCTATGTAGACCTTGACATCGACGAGTGACTAGCCACCCAGGTGGTGATCCTGGCCATGGAGGGCCCTATGTAGATAGACCGGCTTTGAGAAGCCTTCTTTCTTTTTTAGAGTTTGTACTCAGACTAGTTGCTTCCGCATGTGCTTGTATGATTGTATGACTTGAGTGTCGGGTCATGTGACCCCTATCTGTATGACATGTTATGTATGGCTCTCTGGAGCCTTTAAATAAAGTACTTGAGTTGTAGAGTTTTGTTGTGATGCCATGTTGTATGTACTCATATCGGGCATATTGTGTGTATGATTGAAATGCTTGGTATGAGTGGGATCCGACAATCTAGTTGTTTATTCTTGGCAGCCTTTCTTATGGGGAAACGTAGTCTAGTGTTCCTCGAGCCATAGTAGTCCGCTACAGCCCGGTTCACCGGAGTCCTGCTAGCCCAGCACTACTGTTCAGGACACTTGACTGGCCGGCATGTGTTTCACTTCGTCCCTATGTCTGTCCCTTCGGGGAAATGTCACGCGGTGACCTCCGGAGTCCTGCCTAGCCTGCTACAGCCCGGAATCCCCGGAGTCCTGTTAGCCCAGTGCTACAGCCCGGAATCACTCGTTGATGACCGAAATGCTCGATGTGATTCATGTATGCCTGTCTCCATAGGTCTGTGCCGCTATTGGTTCACGACTAGCCATGTCGGCCCGGGTTCTCTGTCATATGGATGCTAGCGACACTATCATATACGTGAGCCAAAAGGCGCAAACGGTCCCGGGCCATGGTAAGGCGTTACCCGTGGGATACCGTGCGTGAGGCCGCAAAGTGATATGAGGTGTTACCGGCCAGATCGATGTGACTTGGAATCGGGGTCCTGACACGAATCATAGACAGTACGAGGCCCGACGGAGGCGGATACCAAAACCATCGCACTATATAATAACAAACAATAATAAAAGCAAGAAAATGCGATCATAATTGCAACCAAGGTAACAATGGATATAAATCACACAAGTAAGACTTTTTTCTTTTAGAAAGACGATAAGCACAAGAGGCTCACCACGGTGGTGCCGGCGACGAGATTGGCGCAGGTGATCGACGGCAGTGAAGACGGGGACGGGACATGACGTTCAGCTAAACCTAGACAAATGTTGAGGAAAATGGAGCTTGGAGGTCGAGCTTGGAGAGGTGAAAGCTTAAGTAGTGTGGCTCGGGCATTTCATCGAACACCTCATGTGCATAGGAGGTGAGCTAGAGCACCACAAACCTCTCCCACGGTCGGCCAAAAAAATAGAGTAGTGAGCGGGCCGAGGGTATATATAGGCTTATTTTTAGTCACAGTTGGTGGCTAGAACCAAGACCAACCGCGAACCAAGACCAATGGATGTGGGCCAGGAGCGAGGCCCATTTGTCCCGGTTCGTGTCTGGAACCGGGACCAACGGGTCCAGACGAACCGGGACCAATGGCCCCGAGGCCTGGCAAGCCCCCTAGGTACACGATATAGGGTAACGCAGCAGAAAACAAAAATTTTCCAACCTACGCACCAGCCCAGGACCACTATGGAGACTGCATACATGGTTTGATCTTTTTCGTTACCGACTCGTAGCGCAGCGGGAAGTAGAGTCGATGACGATCGGCGGTGCAGATCCCCGCAGCTAGGATTTACAACCTCCCAACCGCGAGGATGTATACCCTCATCTGTTCCTCAGACAGCCCTCCGGGAGGCGGTCGAACAGCCCCCCGGACGGTGTCGTGGACAGCCCTTTGGGAGGACCTTCGAAACTCGAACGGTCACTCGGACAGCCCTTTGGGAGGACCTTCGAAACTCGGACGGTCACACGGACAGCCCTTCGGGAGGCACTCACGAACTAAGACCGAAACTACGATCTCTCTACAGAGTTGCACACATACGGTGTCATCTATCTGGCAGGGCTTCGCCGTCCAGAACTAGTTCCCACCGGAACCCAGACAGCCTTTCGGCTCTAAGAAACTATTTCGCTGGGAGGGAGAGAAGCCAGATCATTGCATGGCACTTGTATGTGAGAAGGGATGAGTGTGGAGGGCTGGCCCTCCACCTGTATTTATAGGAAATCCCAAGGGGTAGGGTAGTTTCACACAAAAACCCAAAATGCACATGAATGAAGTCCTTCCACAAGGACCTAGGAGTGAAACCAAGGAACAAGAGGGTCCCCAAGGGGGGATACCCCTTGTGGCCGGCCACACCTCCATGAGGGGCCCAAAAAATGGCTCCTATCCATCCATGTCATCCCCAAGATCTTTTGGAGCAAAGCCCCAAAAGGTGGCTTTCCAGAAAGTAACCACAAAGCTGATTTTCACAATTCACGACGACATTTTTCAGCGTCCGTTCGAACTGAAAATATTTATGTGGGCTTAGAACATTTCCAGTACCCACCAAAATGATTGTCAACGCGTCCCGAAACAATTCCGGTTTAGTGATTTTCATCCGCGAAAAGCATCTGAAGTGGTTCTAGCAGCTCCGGAGCATATCCGGTTATTATCCCGGAAAATTCCAGAAAGCTTCCAGAATGATTCTGGCACCCTCCAAGAATTATCAGGCATGTGCCGAAACCAATTTGACTTAATGGTATCCCCTGAAACAACTTTTCAGTTTCATCGAAACTCATCTGATGACCTCTCTCTGCGGAACCTTTTCCGCTGTCCGAAACTTTTCCGGTGTCCGAAACTTTTTCGGTGATTTTCTCTCAGACTCCTTGTCTAGTATTCAGCAGATAGATGACCCTTAAGCATGTGACCCTATAGTTTCGGTGAAGTATAGACATGACCCGGAACCCCTTCCGATCAATGATCAACATCGGAGCCGTGGACACCCATATTGACCCCTATACCCACACGAATAAATATTCAAGTGAACCTCCAGTTGCAGTAAGCTATTCCTGTTGCCTCGCGATATGTCACAAACACCCGAGGTGAGATTTGTTGCATCCCCGTGGACAAACCATTTATCCACCATGCAAGTTACCTCGTTACCGGTTTTGTTCTCTTTTCTCGTTTCCGTGTTCCGGCATCCCAGTGATCAAATCACAATGTGTCTGGCCAAACGATGATGGATACCGTAACACCGAGAGGGCCCAGAGATATCTCTCCATCGTCGAAGGAGCAAATCCCAATCTCGAGCTATTAAGTTACTTGACATACTTACCCATGAACCCGTAAGCCGCCGTAATAGCCATCCAGTTACGGATGACGCTTAACAAACCCCTAAGTTCGTGAATCAAGCATGAAGGAACTCGATACTCTCATGGTCTGAGGAATCATGCAAACGTTAACCATCTCTGTGTTATTAACCATTAACTTATGATGAATGTATCGCATAGCATAACATCAATCGGGTCGATTCAACACAAATGTTCTGCTAACATTGTGCCCTCAAAATTGTTGGCATAGACATGCCCATGATCAGGAAAACAGAACCATCATGCAACACTTGAGCTAGTCTTAGAAGCCAGACTAGGAATACATTTTATCGTTTATTATTGCACACGTGCATATGAGTCTTCCTCCGAGCCTCATTTTATTTGCAGACTCGGGAACCATAGCAGTTATAGCATGGAACATAAACCTAATTATGAACAGGGAGATAATCAATAACATTTATTATTGCCTCTAGGGCATATCTCCTACAGACTCCCACTTGCACTAGAGTCAATAATCTAGTTAATGCTAATGCACTTTACACCTGTGGCACATTGGTGTAAATATGCTTCGCTTGTGGTATAGCCTGATGTCCAACGGATCTCACAACTTCAGCTCCGTGTGTATCTTTGCATATCCTAGCGTTTTCACGCTTTCACAAAATTCATATTTTGTGTGGACTTGGCTTTGTATGTATGTGAATCACAGGTCGAACCTGGATTCCTCAGACTGAGTTAGAGAGCAACTACCTGCAGTAGTGTCCCATTGACAAAAGCCATCTTGGAACCATACTAAGTTTATGAATGAACTATATGATTCAACATCTTGTTTTTCGCTTCTAAAGCGTCAACATACTTAGCCCTTGTTATAGAAATCGCCACAGTATATTGTTTGGAACGATTTCAAACTACCGTACCACCATATTGTGTATCACACAAAAACCCTTAATTTAAATCGAAAATCGCATGGAGCATTGATGAAGACTGTATCAATGTAATTACTTACAACGAGCACTTTCATAATCTCTGCTTGCGAGAAAACATGTCATCAGTACTACTCTGGTACTAAATGACATCTTTCACTGTTGTCCTATGATCAGTACCTTTGACCACTTTGGTATCTATACTCACAACACCTTTGGAGTATCGGACATATCGGGTTGTTTTACATACCATGGAATACATGATTAATCCAAAACACGAAGGTGAGTGGAATATCCATCATGTATTTTACTCATCAGTGTTTTGGGACACCGAGTCTTGTAAAAACTCCTTCCATGTGACTTCGGCAAGAATCACTCCTTGTTGTTTTAAATGCTAAAAGGTTTTAGCATCTTGTCAATATGTATTCATTGCCTAGCCCCATTAGGTAAATCTATCTCCATAGATAATCATGCCTAATATTGAGGCTATTTAGCCTAAGCACTTCATCGAAAAACTATTTTCAAATGAAGTCCTAATTTGTGTCAAGGAATTTATTTCCAATTACCAATGTGTCAAGCACACAAGGTTTTTTGAAATATTATTGCGCTCCCACTTACTTTCTTGAATTACAAGCATCTTCATTACCCATTGATGAAGTCAAAACCCCTTTTGACCATTTCATCAAAACACGAAGATTCCAACTCCATTTTGCTCTCTTCTGTCCATCGCTGGAACTCTGAAGTTTGCATACCTACTAGCATCCTTTGGATCGACAAATTACTTTGGACTGTATCACATAAAAGTCCTAGGTTTCATTTCCATCAGATGGAAATCCTTTTGTTATCCATGTATCATATCTCAAGATTGAAATATGTATTAATTGCTAGTTCAACCCGAACCGACTTTAAGCATCTCTACGGTGAGACAATCTCATTGTAGTCAACTCCTTGAACTTGTTATTGCAACAAGTCGAGCTTTATGGATAAAACATTTTTATCCGTTATGAGTTTTATGTTCCATAAATATTCGATAGACTCTAAGTCTTCCGAAAGGTGTATCAAGGTTTTAATCTTGAATCACTTATATGGAAACTAACTCGGGTTGTATTGGCACTTAGCCAATTCCGGAGTCAAGGCCCATCAACGCTTCCTTGTGTATCGTAGGTATATTGTTGTCTAACAACAATATCTTGTTTGCGCACCTGAGAGGTTTGCACGAGCTTTGCCTACGTGGTTCAGCTGCAAGTTCGACCGAAGTCCATACATTTTATTGTAGAGACTTCCGTATCAGTCGCAGTAGGAAACGTTGGAATTACTTCCAAGGTTCCTTTCCTTTGTCCTGATGACGAAGATACTGTTATCTCGTCGAGTTTGCATTGTCCTCCCACTCACCCTTTTTGAAAGAACCATTCTCTTTAAAAGCATACCGTTTCGTGGCAAAACTATTTGCCTCGGTATAGTGAGGGAGGAATACCCAATTGCTTGGGATAACCTACAAAGTAGCACTTGTCTGATTTGGAATAGGTTTGTAACCTTTACACAAACCCCATATTCCAAATGTTAAGAAAAGATATAACATGGTTGGGCGTACCATACCATGGTGTCATTTCAACAGACCCGATGGAGCTCTTTTCAGTGTAAAAGCCGCAGTCTCTAAAGCATCACTCTTTTAAAAGGGATAATGGCAAATTATTTTATGTCATCTTTGATCTTACCATGTCATAAATGGTTTGATTACATCCTAACATACTTTCCACTTTGAAGTGGTGTTCCGGGAAGTGCAAGTTATGAAACCCCTTTCACAACTCATCAGACATTCGCTAAACTTGTAACTCAGATATTCCTTTCTGCAATCAAATTGTAGAAACATAATTTCATTGTTACAATAACTTCTACATCATTTTTGAAAACCTTTCGAATGATTTCAAAAGAACCAGACTTACGTCTCATCAAGCAAATATCCATATATCTACTTGAGTCATTTCTGAAGATATATATAAATCCACTACTTGCAACAACATTTATTGAACTACACACATCAAAATGTATGATCACCAATAAGTTTGTTGCTCATTCCTTATGGCATGTGAACGGTATTTCAGTCACTTCACTTTTCGGAGGAAAGTTGCAAGTGTCAAATGATTCAAAATCAAAAAGACTTCAAAATCCATCATAATGGAATTTTCCATGCGGGTTTCTCCAATGTGACCAAATGTAGTGCCACACTTGTGTGGTATTCTTTTAGTCTTGCGACATTTAGCGTCAGTGTTACGGATGTATCATATTAACATCAATATTCATAACATACATCCCATCTTGGATGGAAGCATGGCCCTTCATGTTATTCACAATACTTAACAACAATTGTTGTTTTTATGTACAACTGTTTTGCAACAAACATTGTGCAATGGGCTAGAGTGTATGAAACTCTAAAATGAATTATGAAAGTAAACCTAGAGGTATTGTATTATTATCAATATTCATAACATACATCTCATTCATAATGAAAGTATGGCGTGTAAGTCATACTAACACCCTTTGGACACTTCCTTTCTCTTTAAGTTGTTGTTTTATTCACCTTTCATTATATGACAGGCGTTCTTCTGGATCCCTTTCCCAACAGTCAAATGCATAGTGAACACTTTTACTAAGCCTTGCAAACAAACATTACTTTGTTTGTATCTGAAAATAATTTTCAGTTCCATGAATATCATATAACTATCCCAACTTTCGAAGTTTGGGTTTCATGGAAGCAAACATATTTCACTTGACCGTAACAGAATTCTAGCTTTTGGATCGAAGGACGAGAGTCACATGATCCATAGCATTAGCAGGAGGATACGGAAAGCATGCGATAGGACAAAGTCCTTCTCGGCACTCTTGAGGACAATCCTCACATTACGTTACCAACCGTAAAGTTTTAACCAGATATTTAACAGCTATTCAATTTTAATAGGGAGGGTGGAAACGCGAGCCATTATTCTATAACTATTAGGCAAATAACACTTTAGACAATGTTCACAATTAATTGCACTAAGAATTAAACAAGTTAATTCAACAGTGCGCTCCCACTCAAATCAATATCTCTCATAATTGATCGTGAGTGATTCAAGATCCGCATTTTAATTCAATGCCATTGGTGTAACACCACTGATGACGAAAATCTCAACCGGTAGGCCAACTTGCCAATCACATCTCTATGTCACTCTTGTTCATCTTTCGTTGCGTGTGTTCCGAGCTCACGACGGTCATGCCTGAACGTCAAGACAACCAAGTGATCTCGCTGCGAGGTCTCAACTCACCCGCCTCACACTTCTCTAATCATTCGTACCCGTGTGACACGGCGCACCCCGAAAAGATAGGTGCCGTGACGGTGCTACACTTGGGAGAACACTAACTACTTGATATTTTTGTGAGAGATCACCCTAATAAAAAGCAACTACGGCGCAATCAAGAAGGGTGCATCAAAGGGATAAACATCTCAGGCAATTCATAATTAGCATGATATGGTATAGCCCTTTCTGACGGAGAAGTCTTTCATTTCTTCGTCTTCGGCACTCGCGTCGGTGTTCACCTTCACGAAGATTGCCACCACCTTGTCGATGCACCAGATAATATTGCTATCTCTATAGCTAATAAAATAATGCATTACAACAAGGTTGACACGCAGGTCATTTAAAGTGCAATCATATGGCTCCAGCCATCATGCCGAATCATGACACGCAGGTCATGTTAATCAATTTACATTATATAGCCATCTCATACATAATCAAATTATTATGAGCACTGCTATACCACATCATATGCACATGCAAACCCTCCTGCAAAACCAAGTTAGACGTCTCTAATCGGTTCATGCAAAAGATTATCTTACGTGGCTTCTAAGATTTTGACTTAAGCCGCGGCTACCAACGTTTTATCATCAAGTATGATTATTCAAGTTGCTAGATTAACATCTCGGGGTGTGTGAAACACGAGATAATTAAATCTCGAGCCCCATACTAAACTTCGTCATACGCATGACCCCCGTGCAGATCATATCTGCAATGCCCTTTCATCTGTTAATTTCATCTTTCTTTTGACTACGGCAGAACCCAAAGAACTGATAGCACTTCCATGATCAATCAGGATCACGGATTGCCAGAACTTTGTCAAATTCCACCATGCTGTCTCGAGATTGAGCAAACGCAAATTCTAGGGAAGTAACAAGAACGTCGGATAACAGATTTCATCTGTCACCCGCATAAATAATTTTAAGCAATAGATCTCATCTACCACCTAATTATATTATGCAATACCCATACATCTCCATGTATTCTAGATCGAAACCTGCATCTACGCATAGCACGGCTCTTGATGCCACTGTAGGGTAACGCAGCAGAAAACAAAAATTTTCCAACCTACGCACCAGCCCAGGACCACTATTGAGACTGCATACATGGTTTGATCTTTTTCGTTACCGACTCGTAGCGCAGCGGGAAGTAGAGTCGATGACGATCGGCGGTGCAGATCTCCGCAGCTAGGATTTACAACCTCCCAACCGCGAGGATGTATACCCTCATCTGTTCCTCAGACAGCCCTTTGGGAGGACCTTCGAAACTCGAACGGTCACTCGGACAGCCCTTTGGGAGGACCTTCGAAACTCGGACGGTCACACGGACAGCCCTTCGGGAGGCACTCACGAACTAAGACCGAAACTACGATCTCTCTACAGAGTTGCACACATACGGTGTCATCTATTCGGCAGGGCTTCGCCGTCCAGAACTAGTTCCCACCGGAACCCAGACAGCCTTTCGGCTCTACGAAACTATTTTGCTGGGAGGGAGAGAGAAGCCAGATCATTGCATGGCACTTGTATGTGAGAAGGGATGAGTGTGGAGGGCTGCCCCTCCACCTCTATTTATAGGAAATCCCAAGGGGTAGGGTCCAGAGATATCTCTCCATCGTCGGAGGAGCAAATCCCAATCTCGAGCTATTAAGTTACTTGACATACTTTCCCATGAACCCGTAAGCCGCCGTAATAGCCATCCAGTTACGGATGACGTTTAACAAACCCCTAAGTTCATGAATCAAGCATGAAGGAACTCGATACTCTCATGGTCTGAGGAATCATGCAAACGTTAACCATCTCTGTGTTATTAACCATTAACTTATGACGAATGTATCTCATAGCATAACATCAATCGGGTCGATTCAACACAAATGTTCTACTAACATTGTGCCCTCAAAATTGTTGGCATAGACATGCCCATGATCAGGAAAACAGAACCATCATGCAACACTTGAGCTAGTCTTAGAGGCCAGACTAGGAATACATTTTATCGTTTATTATTCCACACGTGCATATGAGTCTTCCTCCGAGCCTCGTTTTATTTGCAGACTCGGGAACCATAGCAGTTATAGCATGGAACATAAACCTAATTATGAACAGGGAGATAATCAATAACATTTATTATTGCCTCTAGGGCATATCTCCAACAGAACCGGGACGTATGCCCCCATGAGTCCCAGTTCGTGACTGAACCGGGTCCAATGGGCTGGCCAGGCCTGGACCAAAGCCCTGCTTTTTACTAGTGATATAGGCCATGCCACAACATTCAAAATCCATGGTATGTGAGCCTTATATTTGGATGCAATTTATTGTTGGTGTTCTCTATTGTGTTGCCTTCGTAGTTGATGAATAGACCGAAAAAATAAACATCTATATGTCGTATTGGCAGAAGAACCCTTTATGGATCTCAGTTGTTCTTTTCTATTGATAATCTGAACCACTAATTTCCTATTGTTTTAATAATATTATATATTTTTATGAATGTGCCGATATTAACTCCATAAATATGATTAATGAGTATTAATTATGACATATATATAATCCATGCCCTAATGGTAAAAAAGAATGATATCTGATTCTTCTCTTTTGATACAAGTTATTGCTTGCATTAATCATGGGTCGTGACACAAATTCCGCATGCTCCCCACGGCTTTAAATTCTGACGATTGTGGCTATTTTTTGCTGAATGAGTTTGATATCTCAGTAGGAACAAAACAGATTTGTGTCCTTGTTCGCCCATCGAAGTTCTAAGGAAGATGACTACCGAAGTCGACGGTATTTCTTGAAACCGTTCATCTAGTAATGGTTATACATTTTTACTCTTGTTGTCCTTGGATCCACAGCTTGTGAAGTTCAGCACGGATACTCTGTGACATCTGTCATGACATGTATTCTTTGAAAGAAGTTAGATCCATGATGAAATGACTGGATACACTTAGAACATAGATTTTCACCATTTTGCTTGGGAGATGCCAAGGATCTTGCTAGCATCTAGGCTAATCCTCCAAAGCTAAAATATAGGAGATAACATAAATCTGATAATATTCATAGATCTTGGGACCCTCTCTTGTTTCTGATGGCCGTGCAAAGGAATTATGCCAAGTGGTTTTTCTATAGCCCGGCTAGGTGCACCCCCTGCAACACGACGTAAGAAAACATAGCAAATTAATTATTTCGAAAAAATCTGAAACTTTGTGGACATGATTATGAACAAATGTTATAAATGGGTCAAATGTTTTGCTATGTTTTCTTGCATGGGTATAGCTGGGGTGCATCGAGCTGGGCTCAGCCACTACTTTCCCTGAACATTATAGTGTGCAATTTGCATCTTCCTGGCGCATCTATAATTATATGTTCAGGCATCAGTAGTTCCATTGACCTAGAAGTTTGATCAGTTTATGCCGCATCAGCCCTTTCAGAAACACGGTGAATGGCCAAAATGGCTCAACAATTTAAATGAGCAAACATAGACACAATGAACACCTATTGTTGCATTATCTATGAAAAGTTAATTCTGAAATGATAATAAGACTAGAACTAATGTGTTTTCTTGTGCCCTATCATGATCACTTGAAAGACCTTGCCAACGGTCCTTAAGGCTCTAGCCACTATTTCTAGCTAATTATACAACCATGTGATCTTTAGGTTTAGGTCGTCGCACATATAATTTGCATATCAGATGGGGTTTTTCAGGCATTGTAAATTTAGGGTAGAAGTTCGGGTTTTAGTGGCAAAAATAATGATGTCAGTTTATATCATCATCATATATTATATAATTCTTTGCAACTCTAAGTTCATACGAATTGGTAGTAGAATTTGTGGATGAGTCAGTCTTGCAATCCAGATGGGTTTCTTTTCAGCCCTCCGTGTGTACAACTTGCAGGTCAAAGTGAAACCAAGGAGCTATGCTTCATGAATTCATTTCTGACAGCCTGTATGTAGTTATCTTAGCAGGTCTTGTGTGTATATTTCAGAACTATGGCCCAGAGGTAATATAACGGGACACTTTCACCAGTTAAAGTTTATTTTTGCAAGCTCTCTGTTGTTTTGCAAAATTAAATGTGCCTTCTTCCTTTTATTAGAAGAAAAAAAAGTTCTCCTTGCAGCCTTGTTCCTCCGTCAATCCTATCGGCGAGAGAAACAGAGCCCTAGCGCCTTCTCCTCCTCATCTAGTCCTCTTCCTCCTATCTAATCTGTAGTTTTCACGCCATGATGAATATCCACTACCCCAAAAGTGTTCCAACCAGTTTCTTTCCAATCTTCATCCATGTTGAATCTCCACTACCCCAACTCCCCAACGACGATGCAATCCATATTGGCTGAGAAGGCGTTCAATCCCCTCAACTTCAAGACCCGAGGAGACTGCAATTAAACTTGGCAGATGCAGTCCAGAAGGAGGCACATCGAACACAGTTAGAATCAGATCGGACATCCGCCATTGTTGCTAAAGCTTCAGATCAAGTGGAGGAACTATGAGCAGAGAGATGGCGCCACCCTATACAATTAGAGTTTTTCCCAGGTCACTCATATCCTTACACTGCAGGCAAGTAATCCATTATATATCCTTAAATCTGTGATGTCTTCCAGCCCTTATTATAATTACAGAAGATGCCCATCCATCAGCACTGTAGGGAACCAGGAGAAACACCAGGGTGGTCTGCATCTCCTCCAGCAGCAGCACACAATCCCTGCATCAGTGTTCGCACATGTTAGTTTGATTCCGTCCCCCTTCATACTTTGTATCTCTACATCTTTCAAGTTCTGACCCCGCATCAATCTAGCGTCTTCAGTTCATGAATTTATCCCATGATGGTTTATGCAATGGAGGAGGTGTACCCACGACTGTTTGATGTATTAGGTGCCTGCTGCCGTGGGTGATGTTGCTAAGGAAAAAACTGCAGCAGACTAGCCGCAAAGGTATTCGGCTTCTTCACACCATTCAGTTCCGTTGACCGTTACGCTTACTCCCATCAATGGGAAAGAAGGTATGTGTGCTTGGATTATCTGCTTGATACTATATTTACACATATAATTTTCCTATAATACCCTGTTCAAATCAATCATGTTTTTCTCACAACATTCAGATTTTAGTTCTTCCATTGATGTTTCGGCTTCAACAGAAAATAGTCCTATTGCACATTGTGGTCAATGAGGATTAGCTGGTACTGCTAATGTTTACTGTGTTACTCTATGATTTGTTCCATTTTCTCAACTTTTATGTAACATACTTATATCATGCTTTTAGAATAGAGCTGGTAGAGGAGAATACACCAATATTTTCTGTTCTTTCCTGCAGGAGCTTATGTATATATGTGATTGAGCGTCCAATCTATGTAGATAAGTCACTTGATGAGTTATACTAGCAACATTTTAGGATATTAGTATATTTTCAGTTATGTTCTCAGATGGGATATCCACAGTTTTTTTCCAGATCTATTTACTTCTGTATTTAGTGATGCTTCCCATTGGTCTTTGCTCTCATGAAACACCTATGGGTGAGGCAATATATTTTCCCGTGTATATATCGGCGTTCCTGTTTTAAAAAATTGGCATTGAGGGTCTATTATACATGTTTCTTCTACACCCTGCTGCGTGCTTAATTTCCTTTCTTATATATGAACAAATGACAAGACATACAAAGCACGGTTCGTCACATCTGAACGGCAGTTTTTATAACTTATACCTTTATCCATCTCACAGATCTACATGAAAATATATCCTTTTTTTCTACTCAGAAGGAAATCTATCTACGTGTAATCTATGGACTTTTTTTGTTTCAAATGGAGCACTCTATATAATTTTTATTATTTATACAAAATTGTGTATTCGGTTACATGTGCGCTTTTCTAGAGAGAGTGAAAACTGGCGTAAGGCAGGTGATATTGGTAGACCAATAAAATAGCTATGTAGTGGTACTTGGCCAGCAATGTTTATATCCCTAATTAGGCTCGATTTTCAGGCTCTACTCAGATTGTTTTTCTCATAGGCACAATTAATCGCTGAGCTAAGTTAAATAATATATGTTACAGAACAAATTGGATCTAAAATTTGTAGATCGATTGGTGATATTAGAGAAAAGGCCTAAGCCCAACTTTTAGTATAAAGTTTTCAAAGATTCTGATATTACTCGCTGGGCCAGAAGTGAACAAGTGCCATGCATGGTGAACTTTCCCTAGCTTCAAGAGATGTGCATATGATGGCAAGGTTGCATTTGGCTGGAGCAAGCTTCGCTTAAAATTATCTGAATTATTTAACTTTTTTTCTCTGCGGTTTCTATTATGAAGTTCTCTTAATTGTTTACCCATTTTTCTCTGAAATTTCAGTCCTTCTCTAGCTTATAGTGAGTATTTTTCTTTTTCAATACCCTATGATTATTCGCTTCAGTTAGCTGGATGAATATGCTTCTCTTATAGGAATTGCATGCCTTCTATGCTTATGATGTTGTTATGTTGGCTTGCGAAACATGCATAGGACTGTACCATAGGACAGCTCCAAAATTGAAAATACAGGCTGACTGACATAGAAGTTTGAGAAATTTAGAAAGGGAATTACTTTGATTTGCATACTTGGTGGCAGAAAAATGTTGTGGTCGTTTCTGCTGTTAGATATTATATAATTATCAAAGTTTGTAATTGCTTTGTAGACTTATCTAACCCAAAGATTGATACACATTTGACCCTTCTATTACATATACGGACACCATGGTGTGACCATTATGATTTGTTATTGTTGTTGAACATGTACTAATTCTCATCACCGTCTTTGCATGAAAACAATCTCATTATCATTGCCTCCAATATGGGATCCACCGCTGTAGCAATATATATATATATATATATATATATATATATATATATTGGGACTGCGGTTTTTATCACTCTGCAGTGCTAGCTGTCTTATGATGAAGAATTACGTTGGCAATACATTATGTCCGTAAAATTCGACCTTCTATCACATATAACACCATAGTGTGACCTTTAAGTTTCATTTTTTCATTTTTTTCAGTTTTTTTTAAATTTACAGCTCCTAAGGGTGTAGGGGCGCCCGGGTGCTGTCACACCTTTCTTTATATAGTTAAATAAATTAACATTCTTTTATACTTATGAGAGTAAGAAGTAATAGTACTCTTGATTTTTAACTGACTTTGGAGTGCATAAAGTCAACAAAATGTAGAAGATGGCTGCAATTTTTTTATTCGCACTTACATCTAACATTTCTCTGTCAGTGCATATGTTTAGTAGCACTAAATTAACATGAATGACACACTCACCATCCCTTATGTTTGAAGACTCTTCTGCTTTCAATGCCCCAAACGCTACCACCAATTAGATGGGGCACTAATAGATAAGTTGATATTCTACCTCTGAAAATCAATGTAAACCATCCAATATTTTAGTAGTAATATTTTACATCTATAATCATAATGGCCACCAATATGAATTTGTATATTTTGTGTGTTTAGTAAACATAAAAGATAAATTTAGTATGTAGTGATTACAACACATAACTAGCCCGTGTAGGCGCACGGGTCGATGACTAGTATTTCATAATGGAGAAGATATTTGGACGTATTGTAGTTATTACAGTAGTGGATGATAAACTTGCTGAGACTTACACAATGACTAGTACTGAAAATTAAAGCTAATCATCTCAGAATTGAAGTGTACACGTATGTTTTCTTTGCCAGAATGCACAGCGAACACATGTTTCAAATTAACATTCAGTCAATACTAATATCCTCATAGGTGGTGTACCATATGTTTTAGTTGTACTTTTCTCTACTCTATACCTTCTCAGGTCTTAGAAGTGTAGTACTCCCCCTAATCCATAATAAGCATCGGGATTTTAGTTCACATTTGAACAAAAACCATGACACTTACTATGGATCATAGGGAATACCTTTTTGAATGGTAATTTACAATGCTTGGTATTCATGAAATCATCTTTATTTGCTCCATGGCAGGAACCTAGTGATTACTCTTCTACAGATTGTCTTTAATGTCGTGGAAGAGCAAACGAAGCAGATTGTCATCAAGGTATTCAGCTGTGTAAGACCTCTCTAATTTTGTCCAAGTCAACTTTAATGTTGGTCTTATACTACCCAAATAATTTTTGCAGATTACTGATAAATTCTGTGTGAAGAGACATCCTTAAGGATTGTTTTTCTCAAGATAATTGTCGTGGTTGATTGCTTGACTAAAGCGCTTAAAGTTTCATTATTTTATTTTTTTCAGGTTTTTTTAATTTATTGCTCCTAAGGGTGTAGGGGCGCCCGGGTGCTGTCACACCTTTCTTTATATAGTTAAATAAATTAACATTCTTTTATACTTATGAGAATAAGATGTAATAGTACTCTTGATTTTTACCTAACTTTGGAGTGCATAAAGCCAACAAAATATAGAAGATGGCTGCAATTTTTTTATTCGCACTTACATCTAACATTTCTCTTTCAATGCGTATGTTTAGTAGCACTAAATTAACATCCCTTATGTTTGAAGACTCTTTTGGTTTCAATGCCCCAACAGCTACCACCAATTAGATGGGGCACTAATAGATAAGTTGATATTCTACCTCTAAAAATCAATGTAAACCATCCAATATTTTAGTAGTAATATTTTACTTCTATAATGATAAGGGCCACCAATATGAATTTCTATATTTTGTGTGTTTAATAAACATAAAATATAAATTTAGTATGTAGTGATTAAAACACATAACTAGCCCGTGCAGGCGCACGGGTCGATGACTAGTATTTAGTAATGGAGAAGATATTTGGACGTATTGTAGTTATTACAGTAGTGGATGATAAACTTGCTGAGACTTACACAATGACTAGTATTGAAAATTAAAGCTAATCATCTCAGAATTAAAGCGTACACGCATGGTTTTTGGCCATAATGTACAGTGAACACATGTTTCAAATAAACATTCAATCAATACTTATATCCTGATAGGTGCTGTACAATATGTTTTAGTTGTACTTTTCTCTGCTCTATACCTTCTCAGGTCTTTGAAGTGTAGTACTCCCTCTAATCCATAATAAGTGTCGTGATTTTAGTTCACATTTGAACGAAAACCACGACACTTACTATGGATCAGAGGGAATGGACTCCTCCTGTGTCACCCCTGCGCTGCGACCAGGGGAACCCTAGCGCCGCCGCGTCCTCGTCCCTCCCCCGACCTCTCCTCCTCGCCGCCGCCGGGACACGCCGCCGGGCAAAGTCCGGTCGGTGTCGGCGGCGGCAGGATCTCTTCTCCCCTGGCTCGCTTGATCTGGCGCGGGCGGATCGCGGCGGTTGTTGGCGGCGCACTGGAGGCGGGGCGCGCCGGTGCGGGCTTGGGGGAGACGGCAGGGCTCACGCTCGCGGTTTCCCCTGGTGTGCATGGGAGTCTACTCGGGGCGCGTGGTGGCGTCCCTCGGCTAGTGGTGGCGGGCGCTGGGCTCTCGGCGGCACTCCGGCGCGTGCAGGCGGCGGTGGTCCCTATGCGTGGTTGGTGGCTCCGTCTCTGACCCGGATGGAGCGGGGGATGGCGGCGGCCCGGCGTGGCCGGCGATCTGGATGCGGTGGTGCCGGCGGCTCGCTGATCTGCCGGTGCTCCAGGGTTCTGCCTGGTGGTGCTGGTGGTGACGGCGGCCCGTGCACGAGAGTTGGATACCTTCGAACTGATCTGGGTGAAAACTTGCCTTCAGCGTCTGCCAAGGCCGGCGGTGGCGGCGCTATCTGCGTCATTTCGTTCTTGAAGGCATCGCCATGGAGAAGTTCAAGGCCACTCTCTGCTACCTCCGGGGGAAACCCTAGATCGGATAATCGGATGACGGCGGCACTCTGGTGTCGTTCCTTCCTTGGGGGCATCATTCTTGAGGTACACACGTGATCGAGGGACCAGAGGACAGATTCTTTGGTGGAGCGGTGATTCATCCTACACACTGATGGCGACGGATCTTGACGGCGTGGCGCAGTGCAGATTCGGAGTTCGCTGTGGGAGGATGGACTTGCACAGGAGGACGACGCTGTCGGGCGTCGTGGTGGCATCGATGGCAGAGAGACCTGGCACGGTTCATGCAACAGTACAACTCTGAAGATGGATTGGTGGCAGGTGGCTGCGGTGGCCTCATACCCGGCAGGCGTCCTGGTTGAGGAGTGCGCCGGATTGGTAGGTGCCCCATACTCGGCAGGCGTCCTGGTTGGGACCTCAGGTCTTAGATGTTTAGGTTTGGCTGTGATGTCTGTTTGGTATTAGGCCCAGACTATCTGCGCCCCTTCATCAATTGGATAGGTGTAACGACAGTTGTTGCTTACACGGTGGCTTTAGTCTTGCTGTTGTATGGCTTTGTAAGGTCTTGTGAGAATAATTAATAAAGTGGCCGTATACATCGCCCAGATGCAGAGGCCGGGGTCATCCTCCTTTTCTAAAAAAATGGATGGGAGGGAATACCTTTTTGAAAGGTAATTTGCAATGCTTGGTATTCATGAAATCATCTTTATTTGCTCCAAGGCAGGAACCTAGCTAGTACTCTTCTATAGATTGTCTTTGATGTCGTGGAAGAGCAAAAGAAGCAGATTGTCATCAAGGTATTCAGCTGTGTATGACCTCTCTAACTTTGTCCAAGTCAACTTTAATGTTGGTCTTATACTACCCAAATAATTTTTGGAGATTACTGATAAATTCTGTGTGAAGAGATATGTGATAGAGTAAACCTTGTTGTCTAGGTATTCATCATGTTTATTTCATCGCATTAGTTCGTTCATGCATGTAGTTGAGTTAGCATTAGCTGAGTACCAAGCACGTACGTGTAGTCTGCATAAATGTGTTAGCAGCAGACGTAAAGCTCCGTAGAGTCGTAGCGGTTGAGTCGTGTGGTACATGAGCGTTGGAGCTAGAAGCGGATGCAGTTATTTGAGGCTCGCGTCAGAGTGTGTGGGCAAGCTCCCAATGTGCTACAGACTTAGGAATGACTCATGCTTCAGAATCATGCGTGTGCGGCCGAAGCAGTTAGATGAGATAAGGATGCATGCATCAGGCATTGGCCGAGTTGTATGGTCAGCTACCAGTGATGTGGATCAGGCCGTTAGTGGCTTGCCCACCAATAGGTGTACGTGTGGGTGCATGCAGGTAGTGGGTTAGTGGCTGTGTGTGATAGCCAAGTGAGTCGGTCTATTTAAGCCATGTAACCGGTTGCATCAAGTGTGAGAATAAATAGAGAAAAGGCAAAGTTGTGTGTGCCAAGAGTCTGTGCGTATCTTCTTCAACCTCCAGGCTTGTGTTGTGTCTTCTTCCTCCTTGGGCTGTGCCAACATTCGGTATAGAGAGCTACGGTTTGATCCTTCCTTGTGATGGCCGGCATCGAGGGAGATGATGCGTCCAAGGTGGCGGAGCTGGCCAAGGAGAAGCCGGGGGAGCCGGCGACTCCACCGAAGGCGCGACTCACCGACGGCAATTGCAGCAGCAAGGTTCGCGTCGTCGAGCTCGTTGTGCGGCAGACCTCGTCGATGGTGCAGCTCCCCCCGCTGACCCGCACGAACTACACCGAGCGGGCGCTCGTCATGCGAGTGCGGCTGCAGGCGCAAGGCCTGTGAGAGGTGGTCGAGCATAGCGCCGTCATCGACTACCGCGACGATCATGAAGCTTTGGGCATCATCCTCTAGGCTGTGCCGCCGGAGATGTTGCGCTCCTTGGCTGTGAAGGACTCGGCGAAGGAGGCTTGGGACGCCCTCAAGACCTTGAGGATGGGGTCCAAGCTAGTCCGCGAAGCCCGGGCGCAGACGCGTCGATTGGAGTTCGAGAATCTCCGGTTCAAGGATGGCGAGAGGATGGAGGAGTTCGTTGTCCGCCTCACCGGCATCGTCAACGACCTCGAGGCCCTCGGCGACGGCATCACCGAGCACAAGGCGGTGCTCAAGTTTCTTCGCTGCGTGCCGCAGCGCTACCGGCAGCTCGCCCACTTCATCCAGTCGCTACTCGACCTCAAGACCTTGACGATTGAAGAGCTCACGTGTCGTTTTTTGGCTGTGGAGGAGAGCTTCGACATGGACGAGGCAGGTAGCAGTAACAGCGGCACTCAGCTGCTCCTCACGGAGGAGGAGTGGTTTGCTCGCTCCAAGAAATGCGGCGGTGCTGGCAAGAGGAGGAGCAACTTCGACATCCGCAAGGTCCGCTGCTACAACTGCCAAGACTACGCCGCGCCCAGGAAGGAGCAGGCCCACCTCGCCGCCGCGACCGCCGACAACGAGCCGGGGCTGCTTTGAAGATTGACATGGAGGTGTTTGAATAAACCACAACAAGGTTAAGGGGGTGATTGATAGAGTAAACCTTGTTGTCTAGGTATTCATCATGTTTATTTCATCACATTAATTCGTTCATGCATGTAGTTGAGTTAGCATTAGCTGAGTACCAAGCACGTACGTGTAGTCTGCATAAATGTGTTAGCACAGACGTAAAGCTTTGTAGAGTCGCAGCGGCTGAGTCGTGTGGTAAATGAGCGTTGGAGCTAGAAGCGGATGCAGTTAGTTGAGGCCTGCGTCAGAGTGTGCCGTTGTGGGCAAGCTCCTAGTGTGCTATAGACTTAGGAATGTCTCAAGCTTCAGAATCGTGCGTGTGCGGCCGAAGCAGTTAGATGAGATAAAGATGCATGCAGCGGGCGTTGGCCGAGTTGTATGGTCAGCTACCAGCGATGTGGATCAGGCCGTTAGTGGCTTGCCCACGAATAGGTGTACGTGTGTGTGCATGCAGGTAGTGGATTAGTGGCTGTGTGTGATAGCAAAGTGAGTCGGGCTATTTAAGCCACGTAACCGGTTGCATCAAGTTTGAGAAGAAATAGAAAAAAGGCAAAGTTGTGTGTGCCAAGAGTCTCTGTGCGTATCTTCTTCAACCTCCAGACTTTTGTTGTGTCTTCTTCCTCCTTGGGCTGTGCCAACAATATGTTTGTCTTATATATGAGATGACAGTGAAGAACGATTGGACTATTATATGTAACAGTAAAGATTTAACTTGACAATTAGCAGTTTCTTAAAATTGTTTCAAATTTCAATACACTAATAGGAAAACCCCTATTGGTAACCACTTGTTAGTAGTGCGGGTACCTGCCACGCGCTGCTGCTAAGTTGATAGTAGTAGCGCGGATATAAACCATGCACTGCTACTAAGTGGTACACACCATGCCCCCCGGGACGGGCTATAGTAGTAGCGCGGGGTATGAACCCGCACAGCTACAATGTGGTCCCCACCGTACCCCCCAGACGGGCCATAGTAGTAATGTGGGGTATATACCCTACCTTGCTACTAATTCAAGACTTCTTTAACTTCCGTGAAATCCCCATCTCCACCCCCGAATCCCTCCTCTCTCCCGTACCTCTCCCCCACTCTTCCTAGGCTCTCCCATGGCGCTCCTGCCCATGCGCCATTCCTCCTCCATGGCACCCAAGGAGGCCGCCGCCTCGCGCCGCCGTCATCCAGGTGCTCGCCGGTCTTCCCCCGCGGTTCCATGGTACCACGCCAGAGCGTCTCACCATCGGCAACCAGCCCTGCTACTCCCTCCATCTCCTTCCTCTCTCCCTCGTTTCTCTTTTTCCTCTCTCCCTCTGGTTTGACTCACCCTTCCATGGCCATGCTCATGCAGGTCCCCGCCATGGACGACCAGGAGCTCTCTTCCTTGGCCGTGAAGACGAGCCCCGTACTGCCGCCTTGCTCTGCCCCGGATCCGGTCCCTCTCGAGCAGCCCACTGGGTCTGGTTTGCCTCTTCCCATCCGTGCCTCTAGCAACCTCTGTCATTGCTAGATCGAAATGTCACCGCCATTGAAAGCACGCACGGGATCTAACCCCATATGTACGACGTGGCCGGGAAAACTAGTTCGTACTTCCTCCCATACCCTATCGAATAGATAAAAAAACTTTCGCTATACACAGAACTATGTACAAGGAGGGTTGATGACTTTTGAGCATAGGGAACTGACTGTTGTGGTATCTTTTCTGTTCGTTTCACCTACATAATGATTCTTGCACACAAAACTTGATAGAGAAGCATGACTGGAGGGGCGTCAAGGGTCTTCAAATCAGGACCATCTTACCTTTCTTATATTAACTAATTGGATGCACCATACGAGGCGCCACGTTATTCCTCATATCTAAATAGTTATTTACCGTTGGATTAAAACACCAATAGCCGAGATGTATTCTTGCACCGTGATGTTTGCAAGAGTCCAAATGGAATCAAATATGTTTTTTTTTCAAAAGAGTCCAGAAGGTATTAAACAATCTATCTCTCCCTATAGAGCGATCTTTCTCCTCTCCATGTCCCCATGTCATGCCGTCTCCTCCTTGGCCTCTTCTCTTTCCACCATGTTTCC
The DNA here is from genome assembly GCF_056163025.1 of Triticum urartu. Lineage (NCBI taxonomy): Eukaryota > Viridiplantae > Streptophyta > Magnoliopsida > Poales > Poaceae > Triticum > Triticum urartu. The sequence goes on from NC_141873.1 coordinate 27,726,065, forward strand.
AGCCCAAAAATTAATCAAGTGCATGTCCGGTCAATGTTGTGTACGTGCACCTCTAATGAGATATACTTTGCTTTTACAGCCACAAAGACTAATTGAGTACTTGCTCTGATCAAGGTTATGTACGTGCATGTTCAATAGAACCAGCATGTACGTGGCATCATGTCGGATGGGCTTCCCGAGGGCCTATGTGAGCTCGTCGTTCTCTCAGTCGGGAACGAACGTCCCATGCTGCGTTGCGGTGATGTACTTCTAAAGCTTCTTGACGGGTATTTCAAGTTGCTCCTCCATCCAAACGCACTTCCCTCTTTCAGGGTCCAAGGTTCCCCCAACCCCGAAGAACCAAGTCCTTGAATGGTCTGGCCCATTCAATGTCTCTGGTTCGACCCCTTTATCAAGCAGGTCATTCTCAGCCTTGTCCCACAACGACCAGACTATGAGGTAGCCACCTGACCCAAGTGATGGTGATGCTCCTTCTTTGTAGGCCCCTTTAACTTGTTTGTCGCTGACATCTTTTTACTCTTCTCCGATGTGTTGTAGGCCACAAATGAGGGCCGGTGATCTCTTATCTTCTCAAATCGGACGGTGAATTCTGGAGTCTTCCCTAAATGAGGGCAAGACAGTTAATGTCTTAACTCGAGTGGCCAAGCGCCAACTTTACTCCCTAAATGCCAACCCCCTTCCAGACCTCGAAGATGTTCCGGTAGTCTGAGACTTTCCGGATGTCTTTCCAGAAGAACTGCCAGGTGTTCCACCTGACATGGATGTCGAGTTTGTGATAGACCTTGTTCCGAGAACCGTTCCAATTTCTAGAACACCCTATAATATGGCACCCCTAGAACTAGCTGAGCTTAAAAACCAACTCGATGAGTCCTTGAAAAAGGGTTTCATCCGTCCTAGTTCCTCTCCTTGTGCTTGCCCCGTCCTCTTCGTCAAGAAGAAGGATGGAACGGATCGAATGGTTGTGAATTACCGACCTGTCAACTTTGTCACCATCAAGAACAAAGACCCGCTTCCCAGGATCAACGATCTATATGATCAGCTCGCTGGATCCTCAGTCTTCTCCAAGATGGATTTGAGGTTGGGTTACCATCAAATCAAAATCAGAAATGGAGACATTCCCAAAACGGCCTTTGTTACTCGATACGGCCAATACGAGTACACCGTCATGTCCTTCGGTTTAACCAATGCCCCGGCTACCTTCTCTCGGTTAATGAACTCGGTCTTCATGGAGTACTTGGATAAATTCGTCGTAGTATACCTCGATGACATACTCATCTACTCCAAGAATGAAGAGGAACATGCCGAACATCTAAGGCTGGTATTGATGAAACTTCGAGAGCATCGCCTTTATGCCAAATTCTCCAAGTGTGAATTTTGGTTGCCAGAAGTGACCTATCTAGGCCATGTAATCTCTGGTAAGGGTATCTCTATCAATCCCGAGCGAGTTCAAGCCGTCCTTGATTGGACTCCACCTGAAACGGTCAAGCAAGTTCGGAGTTTCCTTGGCTTAGCGAGCTATTGCCGCCGCTTCATCGAGAACTTCTCCAAGGTTGCTAAACCTCTAACTGAACTCCTCAAGAAAGATAAAAAGTTCGAGTGGACTCCACAGTGCGAGTTCAGTTTTCAGGAACTGAAAAGACGCCTGACATCTGCTCCCGTACTGGTACCACCAGATTTCTCCAAGGACTTTATTATCTATTGCAACGCCTCGCGACAAGGGCTAGGTTGCATACTCATGCAAGATCGTCAGGTAATTGCCTATGCTTCACGGCAATTACACCCACATGAGGAAAATTATCCCACACATGATCTAGAGCTTGCAGCTGTAGTCCATGCACTTAAAACTTGGCGACATTACCTCCTCGGTAATCGTTGCGAGATCTTCACCGATCACCAAAGTTTGAAATATATCTTTACCCAACCAGATCTGAATCTCAGGCAAAGAAGTTGGGTCGAGTTGATCTTGGATTATGACATAGGAATAACTTACACCCCGGGCAAAGCCAATGTCATGGCTGATGCACTAAGTCGTAAATCCTATTGTAACAACCTGATGTTACAACAAAGTCAACCACTTTTCCATGAGGAATTTCGTAAGCTTAATCTTCACATTGTTCCTCGAGGATTCCTATCCACCCTGGTGGTGATTCCTACCCTTATGGATCAAATCATAACCGCCCAACGGTATGACAAGGGCATATCCCGGATTAAGGAAAACATTGCTAGCGGAGTTGCTAAGTGTTTTTCCATGGATAAGCGGGGTGCTGTCTTCTTTGAGAACCGTCTGGTGGTTCCCACGAAACAACATCTGCGCCAGTTGATCCTTAAGGAAGCTCATGATTCCCCTCTCACCATTCATCCCAGTAGTACTAAAATGTATCAAGACCTACGCCAGAGGTTTTGGTGGACTAGGATGAAGAGAGAAATCGCTCAATACATTGCTAGCTGCGACGTCTGTCTTCATGTTAAAGCAGAGCACCAACGGCCTGCTGGCACCCTTCAACCTTTGGCTATTCCTGAATGGAAATCGGATAAAATCAGTATGGATTTCATCACTGGGTTTTCCAGGACCAAGAGGGGGAATAATGCCATCTTCGTCGTGATCGACCGACTTTCCAAAGTAGCCCATTTCCTACCTGTTCGTGAGAGTATCACCACTAGCCAGCTAGCAGATTTATACATCTCCCGAATAGTGTCTCTTCATGGTGTCCCATTGGAAATTAACTCAGACCGTGGGAGTCTCTTCACCTCTCGATTTTGGGAAAGTTTCCAAAATGCTATGGGAACTCGTCTCTCTTTTAGTACCGCCTTCCATCCTCAATCAAGTGGTCAAGCAGAGCGAGTCAATCAAATTCTGGAAGATATGCTCCGGGCTTCTGTTATCTCGTTCGGAATGAGTTGGGAGAAATGCCTTCCATTTGCGGAGTTTGCTTATAACAATAGTTATCAATCTAACTTGGGCAAGGCTCCTTTCGAAGTTCTCTATGGACGAAAATGTCGAACGCCTCTTAACTGGTCAGAAACCGGGGAAAGACAACTCTTTGGCCCAGATATGATTCAGGAAGCAGAAGAGCAGGTTCACGCTATTCGTGAGAATTTGAAAACAGCCCAATCTTGTCAAAAGAGTCAATATGATCGTAAACATAAGCCTATGACTTATGAAGTCAACGAGAAGGCTTACCTTCGGGTTACTCCGTTAAAGGGAACCCATCGTTTCGGTATCAATGGCAAATTGGCTCCTCGTTACATTGGACCCTTTCGCATTCTTGCCAAACAAGGAGAAGTTGCCTACCAATTGGAACTACCTCCGCATCTTTCCAGAGTTCACGATGTCTTCCACGTTTCACAACTCAGGCGTTGCTTCACGGATCCAATCCGTGGAGTGGACCACGAAACGCTTGATCTACAAGATAACCTCTCTTATCGGGAATATCCCGTTCGTATCCTTGATCAAGCCGAGCGTACCACTCGACGTCGTAATATCATGTTTCTCAAGGTTCAATGGTCACACCATTCCGAGGAAGAAGCCACTTGGGAAAGGGAGGATCGTCTTCGACTCGAGTACCCCACCTTCTTTCCAGAGGATCCTAAATCTCGGGACGAGATTCTTTTGAGTGGGGGTGAGTTGTCACACCCTAGCTAGTCCATGCATTAGAGTGTGCATCATGTTTACTCTTCATCAGAAACTTGAAATGGGGAAGGCAGAACCCCCAGCACCCCTTTTGAAATCAACTAGGGTTTACTAAAAATAATTTCAATGAACCTGAAATGCCCTTCTAAAATGTTCACCCTCTTTGTCTTAGGTTAGAACCTCTGGAAAAATTGGTGCACAATTTTCTAGGTCAACAGAAGGTCATTGATTTAAATCATAAATATTTGAATTTGGGCATTTAAATGCAATTAAATAATTTAAATGCTCAAATAATTCTGGAAATAAATGTTTGCTGTTAGGAATAATCCTAACAGAGCCCACAATTATTTTCAGGATTTTAGTAAGTGCCTAGGTATTTTTAATAAAGCCCTAAAGCTATAGAAAAATAGAAAAAGAAAACAAAATTAAAAAAAAGGGAGAAAGAAGCCCACCTGGGCCTTACCTGGCTCGGCCCAGCCTACTGGCTCGGCCAGTCACCCCCTACCTCGCGCCAGGAGGCAAGGGCGCGTGCTCGCCGTGCGCTGGCCACCTCCTGCTTCTGCCGACGCTGGGAGGCGCCCAGAGACGCCACGAGACCCCCTCGTCCCCCTCTCGTCCTCTCTCACTCTCCCCCTCGTCTCCCTCATCCTCTCCCGCGATGGCCGAGCGCGCCCCTCGCCGCCGATCGCCGTAGTCGCTGCCAGAGACCTCCCCTCGCCCCTCCGACGAGCCCATCAACTCCGCCTCGACTCCCTCGTCCTCCCCACCGAGCCACACTTCGCCGGAAGCCCTGCAGCCCGCCTTTGCCCTCGTCTTCAACCTCGGGCATCCGAGATCGCCGATGACCGCACCTCTTCTCCAGCCCGTCCCCGAGCCCGCTGAGACCACCGTTGCACTCGCTGTGAGATCCTCTTCCTCTTCCCCTAGTTCCCGTGCTTGTTTGGCCCCTGTAGCCGCCATTTCCACCACGGCCGAAGCTCGCCGGCGCCGTGCCTCGTCGCTGTCGTGGCCAGGGCCACTGCGGCTTGAAGCCGGGCACACCACCGTGCTCAGCGCAGCACCAGGAACCCGTAGCCAGCACCAGCTCTTCCTCCTGTGCACCGTAGCCTCGAAACCAACCTCGCCCGAACTCCGGCGACCACCAAGCTCGTCGCCGGCGTCGTTTCCGGCCACCCCGTGCCCAACCACCACCACCAAATGCTGCGGCTCGTCCCCAGCTACGCGTAGCGCTTCTCCGCTGTTGTTTTGGTCGCCTGAGGGCGTTTTCCGAAGCCCTCCGCCGTCTCGGGCCTCGACGGCGGCTCAACACCGGCGAGTTTGACCCAGTTTGACCCTGGGTGGGCCCAGGTAGACCCCCCTGAGTCTATGACAGGTGGGTCCGGTCTGCTAACTAATTTAGGATTAGTTTTAATTAAATTTTAATTAATCAGTCACTGACATGTGGGCCCAGGCCCCACTAACAGCTAATTAGTGTTAATCTAATCCGGCTAATTAGCTAAGAGGCTGACAGAAGGGGCCCACCAGTCAGGTTTGACCTGGGCTGGCGCCTTTGACTTGCTGACGTCACCCTGACGCATTGCTGAGGCAGTAATTGATTTTCTGGATTTATTTTTATAGAGGAAATTCTAGAAAATAGTTCAAACTTCAAAAATTCATAGAAATTCAACCATAGCTCCAAATGAGATAAATTATATATGAAAAATTATCAGAAAAATTCAATCCATCCATCTATAATGGTTTCATGCATGACAAAACAAGTTTACCTTGCTGTTTAAGCAGAATAAGGAAATGCACTATTAAGGCCATGTTTAATGAGCTAATGTTTGAATCTTTGATTAAATGAGTTCATTCCTTTCTATTTTAGCTTGCATTAGGCCAAAACACGTTCATATTGCCATGTCATAGCATGCATCATATTGTTGCATATTGTCATGTGTTGATTGTGTTCCGATGTGTTCTTCGTGGTAGGTTCTGCCTCCGAGGATATTCATGAGTATCCAATTGAAGGGCAGTATCCCACTACCACTCCATCAGGCAAGCAACCATTGATCATTCCGATACAAACCCATGTTCTCGCTTCTGCTCTTGTTTACTGCATTAAGACAACGCGATTCAAACTGCTGTGTGCTACGGTAGTTGAACCCTTATCCTTTTCATGACCTGTCATTGCCACAGTAACTAGATGAAACCCACTAGCATGTGTAGGAGTTGATTGAGCCATGTTTTGTGATTCCTACCTTGCTATGCCTGCTATGCTTAGAGTTGTGTCAGGTCTGGTTCATCTGGGTGATGGGCTAGAGTGAAATGCTTATGCCGGTAATGTGAGGGATGTGTTGAACATGTTTTGGTAAAGGTATCGATGAGAGGCCATGTAGGAGTACATGGTGGGTTGTTTCATTGAGGCCGTCCCTAAGAACTGAGATATGTATGTGTGATTTTAAGATTTAGGTACTACCATGCATTGGGATCCTTAATTGACCATCTCGGCTTCTTAATCACCCTAGTACTCTGTCCAGGAGTTGCAAATAGTTTCTGGTGTTTGTAGGTTATGTGTTGGTGGCCGTGCGTAGCACTGACCCTAGGGGTGGGCTATGTTGCGGTAGATACACCGTGGCACGGTGTACCGAGTCACCCGTTTGGTGCCTCGGGAACCCTGTTCACATCGTTCGGGGCCGTATGTGGAAACCTCGGCCGGACTCCCTGCGGATGGAACCTGGATAGGCGATAAACCTGGACTAGAGACTTAAGTGTTTAGGTAGGCCGTGGCCGACACCCTCGCCGGGCTTCCGCTTGAAGGTTGCCGAGTACATGCCGTGTAAACGGCGGTAAGTGGTGAAAGCGTGTATGACGAAGTACACCCCTGCAGGGTATAAAACTATTCGAATAGCCGCGTCCGTGGTAAAGGACTACTTGGTTGCCTATACAGTTCATAGACAAATTAATGGATACTATTAAAAGACTCAAGATAAGTGTGAGTACCGAGGATGGCCCTCTCGTAGGATGACGAGGGAGGATCCCCGGTGGAGTATTGTGTTGGTGAGTAGTGGACTCGTGTGCGAAAACTATTTTTACTAGAGAAGTTCCGTAGGATAGCTTAGCCAAGAGTCAAAGCTGGCTTGCTGCATCAACCCCACCACCTTCTTGAGAATAAGCATGTATAGTAGGTTCTGTTGTAAGACTTGCTGAGTACCTTTGTACTCATGTTTGCTTAATTACTGTTTTTAGACAACAACACCGCCCCCTCCGATGGGTTCTATGTAGACCTTGACATCGACGAGTGACTAGCCACCCAGGTGGTGATCCTGGCCATGGAGGGCCCTATGTAGATAGACCGGCTTCGAGAAGCCTTCTTTCTTTTTTAGAGTCTGTACTCAGACTAGTTGCTTCCGCATGTGCTTGTATGATTGTATGACTTGAGTGTCAGGTCATGTGACCCCTATCTGTATGACATGTTATGTATGGCTCTCTGGAGCCTTTAAATAAAGTACTTGAGTTGTAGAGTTTTGTTGTGATGCCATGTTGTATGTACTCATATCGGGCATATTGTGTGTATGATTGAAATGCTTGGTATGAGTGGGATCCGACAATCTAGTTGTTTATTCTTGGCAGCCTTTCTTATGGGGAAATGTAGTCTAGTGTTCCTCGAGCCATAGTAGTCCGCTACAGCCCGGTTCACCAGAGTCCTGCTAGCCCAGCACTACTGTTTAGGACACTTGACTGGCCGGCATGTGTTTCACTTCGTCCCTATGTCTGTCCCTTCGGGGAAATGTCACGCGGTGACCTCCGGAGTCCTGCCTAGCCTGCTACAGCCCGGAATCCCCGGAGTCCTGTTAGCCCAGTGCTACAGCCCGGAATCACTCGTTGATGACCGAAATGCTCGATGTTATTCATGTATGCCTGTCTCCATAGGTCTGTGCCGCTTTGGGTTCACGACTAGCCATGTCGGCCCGGGTTCTCTGTCATATGGATGCTAGCGACACTATCATATACGTGAGCCAAAAGGCGCAAACGGTCCCGGGCCATGGTAAGGCGTCACCCATGGGATACCGTGCGTGAGGCCGCAAAGTGATATGAGGTGTTACCGGCCAGATCGATGTGACTTGGAATCGGGGTCCTGACACGAACCATAGACAGTACGAGGCCCGACGGAGGCGGATACCAAAACCATCGCACTATATAATAACAAACAATAATAAAAGCAAGAAAATGCGATCATAATTGCAACCAAGGTAACAATGGATATAAATCACACAAGTAAGACTTTTTTCTTTTAGAAAGACGATAAGCACAAGAGGCTCACCACGGTGGTGCCGGCGACGAGATTGGCGCAGGTGATCGACGGCAGTGAAGACGGGGACGGGACATGACGTTCAGCTAAACCTAGACAAATGTTGAGGAAAATGGAGCTTGGAGGTCGAGCTTGGAGAGGTGAAAGCTTAAGTAGTGTGGCTCGGGCATTTCATCGAACACCTCATGTGCATAGGAGGTGAGCTAGAGCACCACAAACCTCTCCCACGGTCGGCCAAAAAAATAGAGTAGTGAGCGGGCCGAGGGTATATATAGGCTTATTTTTAGTCACAGTTGGTGGCTAGAACCAAGACCAACCGCGAACCAAGACCAATGGATGTGGGCCAGGAGCGAGGCCCATTTGTCCCGGTTCGTGTCTGGAACCGGGACCAACGGGTCCAGACGAACCGGGACCAATGGCCCCGAGGCCTGGCAAGCCCCCTAGGTACACGATATAGGGTAACGCAGCAGAAAACAAAAATTTTCCAACCTACGCACCAGCCCAGGACCACTATGGAGACTGCATACATGGTTTGATCTTTTTCGTTACCGACTCGTAGCGCAGCGGGAAGTAGAGTCGATGACGATCGGCGGTGCAGATCCCCGCAGCTAGGATTTACAACCTCCCAACCGCGAGGATGTATACCCTCATCTGTTCCTCAGACAGCCCTCCGGGAGGCGGTCGAACAGCCCCCCGGACGGTGTCGTGGACAGCCCTTTGGGAGGACCTTCGAAACTCGAACGGTCACTCGGACAGCCCTTTGGGAGGACCTTCGAAACTCGGACGGTCACACGGACAGCCCTTCGGGAGGCACTCACGAACTAAGACCGAAACTACGATCTCTCTACAGAGTTGCACACATACGGTGTCATCTATCTGGCAGGGCTTCACCGTCCAGAACTAGTTCCCACCGGAACCCAGACAGACTTTCGGTTCTAAGAAACTATTTCGCTGGGAGGGAGAGAAGCCAGATCATTGCATGGCACTTGTATGTGAGAAGGGATGAGTGTGGAGGGCTGGCCCTCCACCTGTATTTATAGGAAATCCCAAGGGGTAGGGTAGTTTCACACAAAAACCCAAAATGCACATGAATGAAGTCCTTCCACAAGGACCTAGGAGTGAAACCAAGGAACAAGAGGGTCCCCAAGGGGGGATACCCCTTGTGGCCGGCCACACCTCCATGAGGGGCCCAAAAAATGGCTCCTATCCATCCATGTCATCCCCAAGATCTTTTGGAGCAAAGCCCCAAAAGGTGGCTTTCCAGAAAGTAACCACAAAGCTGATTTTCACAATTCACGACGACATTTTTCAGCGTCCGTTCGAACTGAAAATATTTATGTGGGCTTAGAACATTTCCAGTACCCACCAAAATGATTTTCAACGTGTCCCGAAACAATTCCGGTTTAGTGATTTTCATCCGCGAAAAGCATCTGAAGTGGTTCCAGCAGCTCCGGAGCATATCCGGTTATTATCCCGAAAAATTCGAGAAAGCTTCCAGAATGATTCTGGCACCCTCCAAGAATTATCAGGCATGTGCTGAAACCAATTTGACTTAATGGTATCCCCTGAAACAACTTTTTAGTTTCATCGAAACTCATCTGATGACCTCTCTCTGCGGAACCTTTTCCGCTGTCCGAAACTTTTCCGGTGTCCGAAACATTTTTGGTGATTTTCTCTCAGACTCCTTGTCTAGTATTCAGCAGATAGATGACCCTTAAGCGTGTGACCCTATAGGTTCGGTGAAGTATAGACATGACCCGGAACCCCTTCCGATCAATGATCAACATCGGAGCCGTGGACACCCATATTGACCCCTATACCCACACGAATAAATATTCAAGTGAACCTCCAGTTGCAGTAAGCTATTCCTGTTGCCTCGCGATATGTCACAAACACCCGAGGTGAGATTTGTTGCATCCCCGTGGACGAACCATTTGTCCACCATGCAAGTTACCTCGTTACCGGTTTTGTTCTCTTTTCTCGTTTCCGTGTTCCGGCATCCCAGTGATCAAATCACAATGTGTCTGGCCAAACGATGATGGATACCGTAACACTGAGAGGGCCCAGAGATATCTCTCCATCGTCGGAGGAGCAAATCCCAATCTTGAGCTATTAAGTTACTTGACATACTTTCCCATGAACCCGTAAGCCGCCGTAATAGCCATCCAGTTACGGATGACGCTTAACAAACCCCTAAGTTCGTGAATCAAGCATGAAGGAACTCGATACTCTCATGGTCTGAGGAATCATGCAAACGTTAACCATCTCTGTGTTATTAACCATTAACTTATGACGAATGTATCGCATAGCATAACATCAATCGGGTCGATTCAACACAAATGTTCTGCTAACATTGTGCCCTCAAAATTGTTGGCATAGACATGCCCATGATCAGGAAAACAGAACCATCATGCAACACTTGAGCTAGTCTTAGAGGCCAGACTAGGAATACATTTTATCGTTTATTATTGCACACGTGCATATGAGTCTTCCTCCGAGCCTCATTTTATTTGCAGACTCGGGAACCATAGCAGTTATAGCATGGAACATAAACCTAATTATGAACAGGGAGATAATCAATAACATGTATTATTGCCTCTAGGGCATATCTCCTACAGACTCCCACTTGCACTAGAGTCAATAATCTAGTTAATGCTAATGCACTTTACACCTGTGGCACACTGGTGTAAATATGCTTCGCTTGTGGTATAGCCTGATGTCCAACAGATCTCACGACTTCAGCTCCGTGTGTATCTTTGCATATCCTAGCGTTTTCACGCTTTCACAAAATTCATATTTTGTGTGGACTTGGCTTTGTATGTATGTGAATCACAGGTCGAACCTGGATTCCTCAGACTGAGTTAGAGAGCAACTACCTGCAGTAGTGTCCCATTGACAAAAGCCATCTTGGAACCATACTAAGTTTATGAATGAACTATATGATTCAACATCTTGTTTGTCGCTTCTAAAGCGTCAACATACTTAGCCCTTGTTATAGAAATTGCCACAGTATATTGTTTGGAACGATTTCAAACTACCGTGCCACCATATTGTGTATCACACAAATACCCTTAATTTAAATCGAAAATCGCATGGAGCATTGATGAAGACTGTATCAATGTAATTACTTACAACGAGCACTTTCATAATCTCTACTTGCGAGAAAACATGTCATCAGTACTACTCTGGTACTAAATGACATCTTTCACTGTTGTCCTATGATCAGTACCTTTGACCACTTTGGTATCTATACTCACAACACCTTTGGAGTATCGGACATATCGGGTTGTTTTACATACCATGGAATACATGATTAATCCAAAACACGAAGGTGAGTGGAATCTCCATCATGTATTTTACTCATCAGTGTTTTGGGACACCGAGTCTTGTAAAAACTCCTTCCATGTGACTTCGGCAAGAATCACTCCTTGTTGTTTTAAATGCTAAAAGGTTTTAGCATCTTGTCAATATGTATTCATTGCTTAGCCCCATTAGGTAAATCTATCCCCATAGATCATCATGCCTAATATTGAGGCTATTTAGCCTAAGCACTTCATCGAAAAACTATTTTCAAATGAAGTCCTAATTTGTGTCAAGGAATTTATTTCCAATTACCAATGTGTCAAGCACACAAGGTTTTTTGAAATATTATTGCGCTCCCACTTACTTTCTTGAATTACAAGCATCTTCATTACCCATTGATGAAGTCAAAACCCCTTTTGACCATTTCATCAAAACACGAAGATTCCAACTCCATTTTGCTCTCTTCTGTCCATCGCTGGAACTCTGAAGTTTGCATACCTACTAGCATCCTTTGGATCAACAAATTACTTTGGACTGTATCACATAAAAGTCCTAGGTTTCATTTCCATCAGATGGAAATCCTTTTGTTATCCATGTATCATCTCTCAAGATTGAAATATGTATTAATTGCTAGTTCAACCCGAACCGACTTTAAGCATCTCTACGGTGAGACAATCTCATTGTAGTCAACTCCTTGAACTTGTTATTGCAACAAGTCGAGCTTTATGGATAAAACATTTTTATCCGTTATGAGTTTTAAGTTCCATAAATATTCGATAGACTCTAAGTCTTCCGAAAGGTGTATCAAGGTTTTAATCTTGAATCACTTATATGGAAACTAACTCGGGTTGTATTGGCATTTAGCCAATTCCGGAGTCAAGGCCCATCAACGCTTCCTTGTGTATCGTAGGTATATTGTTGTCTAACAACAATATCTTGTTTGCGCACCTGAGAGGTTTGCACGAGCTTTGCCTACGTGGTTCAGCTGCAAGTTCGACCGAAGTCCATACATTTTATTGTAGAGACTTCCGTATCAGTCGCAGTAGGAAACGTTGGAATTACTTCCAAGGTTCCTTTCCTTTGACCTGATGACGAAGATACTGTTATCTCGTCGAGTTTGCATTGTCCTCCCACTCACCCTTTTTGAAAGAACCATTCTCTTTAAAAGCATACTGTTTCGTGGCAAAACTATTTGCCTCGGTATAGTGAGGGAGGAATACCCAATTGCTTGGGATAACCTACAAAGTAGCACTTGTCTGATTTGGAATAGGTTTGTAACCTTTACACAAACCCCATATTCCAAATGTTAAGAAAAGATATAACATGGTTGGGCGTACCATACCATGGTGTCATTTCAACAGACCCGATGGAGCTCTTTTCAGTGTAAAAGCCGCAGTCTCTAAAGCATCACTCTTTTAAAAGGGATAATGGCAAATTATTTTATGTCATCTTTGATCTTACCATGTCATAAATGGTTTGATTACATCCTAACAGACTTTCCACTTTGCAGTGGTGTTCTGGGAAGTGCAAGTTATGAAACCCCTTTCACAACTCATCAGACATTCGCTAAACTTGTAACTCGGATATTCCTTTCTGCAATCAAATTGTAGAAACATAATTTCCTTGTTACAATAACTTCTACTTCATTTTTGAAAACCTTTCGAATGATTTCAAAATAACCATACTTACGTCTCATCAAGCAAATATCCATATATCTACTTGAGTCATTTCTGAAGATATATAAATCCACTACTTGCAACAACATTTATTGAACTACACACATCAAAATGTATGATCACCAATAAGTTTGTTGCTCATTCCTTATGGCATGTGAACGGTATTTCAGTCACTTCACTTTTTGGAGGAAAGTTGCAAGTGTCAGATGATTCAAAATCAAAAAGACTTCAAAATCCATCATAATGGAATTTTCCATGCGGGTTTCTCCAATGTGACCAAATGTAGTGCCACACTTGTGTGGTATTCTTTCAGTCTTGCGACATTTAGCGTCAGTGTTACGGATGTATCATATTAACATCAATATTCATAACATACATCCCATCTGGATGGAAGCATGGCCCTTCATGTTATTCACAATACTTAACAACAATTGTTGTTTTTATGAACAACTGTTTTGCAACAAACATTGTGCAATGGGCTAGAGTGTATGAAACTCTAAAATGAATTATGAAAGTAAACCTAGAGGTATTGTATTATTATCAATATTCATAACATACATCTCATTCATAATGAAAGTATGGCCCTTGTGTTATTCATAACATCGAACATAAAAAGTTCTCTTATGAACAACCTTCTTGCAAGATACCTTATGCAATGGGCTAGAGTTTGTAAAACTCTAAATGAATTATGAAAATAAATACATATGGCAATACACCGATGGAAGGTATAGTAACATTTACTATGTTCCCTGTGTATACCTTAACCTCATTTCTGGCTAGTCTTTTTACGCCATAGTAGCTCTTACATTGATTCGTAACAGAATGCAATCGATTAGGTATCTTTGTGATTAACTCACAATACCCAAGAATTAGTGATTAACATGTTTAACCATAATTCCCAAGAACTATATCTTTGACCAGCCTACTATACATCAAAAACTTGTATGACATTCATACATGAGCTGGATATTCCAGTCATCTTTCTTTCTGCCTTTATACTTCTAACAGTTTAACTTTTAGTATTTCTCTTACTCGCAAAAGAAGCACCCAACTTAAGAGTGGCGTTAGCCCCGGACTTCCTAGGCGTGTAAGTCATACTAACACCCTTTGGACACTTCCTTTCTCTTTAAGTTGTTGTTTTATTCACCTTTCATTATATGACAGGCGTTCTTCTGGATCCCTTTCCCAACAGTCAAATGCATAGTGAACACTTTTACTAATACTTGCAAACAAACATTACTTTGTTTGTATCTGAAAATAATTTTCAGTTCCATGAATATCATATAACTATCCCAACTTTCGAAGTTTGGGTTTCATGGAAGCAAACATATTTCACTTGACCGTAACAGAATTCTAGCTTTTGGATCGAAGGACGAGAGTCACATGATCCATAGCATTAGCGGGAGGATACGGAAAGCATGCGATAGGACAAAGTCCTTCTCGGCACTCTTGAGGACAATCCTCACATTACGTTACCAACCGTAAAGTTTTAACCAGATATTTAACAGCTATTCAATTTTAATAGGGAGGGTGGAAACGCGAGCCATTATTCTATAACTATTAGGCAAATAACACTTTAGACAATGTTCACAATTAATTGCACTAAGAATTAAACAAGTTAATTCAACAGTGCGCTCCCACTCAAATCAATATCTCTCATAATTGATCGTGAGTGATTCAAGATCCGCATTTTAATTCAATGCCATTGGTGTAACACCACTGATGATGAAAATCTCAACCGGTAGGCCAACTTGCCAATCACATCTCTATGTCACTCTTGTTCATCTTTCGTTGCGTGTGTTCCGAGCTCACGACGGTCATGCCTGAACGTCAAGACAACCAAGTGATCTCGCTGCGAGGTCTCAACTCACCCACCTCACACTTCTCTAATCGTTCGTACCCGTGTGACACGGCGCACCCCGAAAAGATAGGTGCCGTGACGGTGCTACACTTGGGAGAACACTAACTACTTGATATTTTTGTGAGAGATCACCCTAATAAAAAGCGACTACGGCGCAATCAAGAAGGGTGCATCAAAGGGATAAACATCTCAGGCAATTCATAATTAGCATGATATGGTATAGCCCTTTCTGACGGAGAAGTCTTTCATTTCTTCGTCTTCGGCACTCGCGTCGGTGTTCACCTTCGCGAAGATTGCCACCACCTTGTCGATGCACTAGATAATATTGCTATCTCTATAGCTAATAAAATAATGCATTACAACAAGGTTGACACGCAGGTCATTTAAAGTGCAATCATATGGCTCCAGCCATCATGCCGAATCATGACACGTAGGTCATGTTAATCAATTTACATTATATAGCCATCTCATACATAATCAAATTATTATGAGCACTGCTATACCACATCATATGCACATGCAAACCCTCCTGCAAAACCAAGTTAGACGTCTCTAATCGGTTCATGCAAAAGATTATCTTACGTGGCTTCTAAGGTTTTGACATAAGCCGCGGCTACCAACGTTTTATCATCAAGTATGATTATTCAAGTTGCTAGATTAACATCTCGGGGTGTGTGAAACACGAGATAATTAAATCTCGAGCCCCATACTAAACTTCGTCATACGCATGACCCCCGTGCAGATCATATCTACAATGCCCTTTCATCTACGAATTTCATCTTTCTTTTGACTACGGCAGAACCCAAAGAACTGATAGCACTTCCATGATCAATCAGGATCATGGATTGCCAGAACTTTGTCAAATTCCACCATGCTGTCTCGAGATTGAGCAAACGCAAATTCTAGGGAAGTAAGAAGAACGTCGGATAACAGATTTCCTCTGTCACCCGCATAAATAATTTTCAGCAATAGATCTCATCTACCACCTAATTATATTATGCAATACCCATACATCTCCATGTATTCTAGATCGAAACCTGCATCTACGCATAGCACGGCTCTTGATGCCACTATAGGGTAACGCAGCAGAAAACAAAAATTTTCCAACCTACGCACCAGCCCAGGACCACTATTGAGACTGCATACATGGTTTGATCTTTTTCGTTACCGACTCGTAGCGCAGCGGGAAGTAGAGTCGATGACGATCGGCGGTGCAGATCCCCGCAGCTAGGATTTACAACCTCCCAACCGCGAGGATGTATACCCTCATCTGTTCCTCAGACAGCCCTTTGGGAGGACCTTCGAAACTCGAACGGTCACTCGGACAGCCCTTTGGGAGGACCTTTGAAACTCGGACGGTCACACGGACAGCCCTTCGGGAGGCACTCATGAACTAAGACCGAAACTAAGATCTCTCTACAGAGTTGCACACATACGGTGTCATCTATCCGGCAGGGCTTCGCCGTCCAGAACTAGTTCCCACCGGAACCCAGACAGCCTTTCGGCTCTACGAAACTATTTTGCTGGGAGGGAGAGAGAAGCCAGATCATTGCATGGCACTTGTATGTGAGAAGGGATGAGTGTGGAGGGCTGCCCCTCCACCTCTATTTATAGGAAATCCCAAGGGGTAGGGTAGTTTCACACAAAAACCCAAAATGCACATGAATGAAGTCCTTCCACAAGGACCTAGGAGTGAAACCAAGGAACAAGAGGGTCCCCAAGGGGGATACCCCATGTGGCCGGCCACACCTCCATGAGGGGCCCAAAAAATGGCTCCTATCCATCCATGTCATCCCCAAGATCTTTTGGAGCAAAGCCCCGAAAGGTGGCTTTCTATAAAGTAACCATAAAGCTGAATTTCACTATTCACGACGACATTTTTCAGCGTCCGTTCGAACTGAAAATATTTATGTGGGCTTAGAACATTTCCAGTACCCACCAAAATGATTTTTAACGTGTTCCGAAACAATTCCGGTTTAGTGATTTTCATCTGCGAAAAGCATTTGAAGTGGTTCCGGCAGCTCCGGAGCATATCCGGTTATTATCCCAGAAAATTCCAGAAAGCTTCCAGAATGATTCTGGCACCCTCCAAGAATTATCAGGCATGTGCCGAAACCAATTTGACTTAATGGTATCCCCTGAAACAACTTTTCCGGTGACCTCTCTCTGCGGAACCTTTTCCGGTGTCCGAAACATTTTTGGTGATTTTCTCTCAGACTCCTTGTCTAGTATTCAGCAGATAGATGACCCTTAAGCGTGTGACCCTATAGGTTCGGTGAAGTATAGACATGACCCGGAACCCCTTCCGATCAATGATCAACATCGGAGCCGTGGACACCTATATTGACCCCTATACCCAGACGAATAAATATTCGAGTGAACCTCCAGTTGCAGTGAGCTATTCCTGTTGCCTCGCGATATGTCACAAACACCCGAGGTAAGATTTGTTGCATCCCCGTGGACGAACCATTTGTCCACCATGCAAGTTACCTCGTTAACGGGTTTGTTCTCTTTTCTCGTTTCCGTGTTCCGGCATCCCAGTGATCAAATCACACTGTGTCTGGCCAGACGATGATGGATACCGTAACACCGAGAGGGCCCAGAGATATCTCTCCATCGTCGGAGGAGCAAATCCCAATCTCGAGCTATTAAGTTACTTGACATACTTTCCCATGAACCCGTAAGCCGCCGTAATAGCCATCCAGTTACGGATGACGTTTAACAAACCCCTAAGTTCATGAATCAAGCATGAAGGAACTCGATACTCTCATGGTCTGAGGAATCATGCAAACGTTAACCATCTCTGTGTTATTAACCATTAACTTATGACGAATGTATCTCATAGCATAACATCAATCGGGTCGATTCAACACAAATGTTCTGCTAACATTGTGCCCTCAAAATTGTTGGCATAGACATGCCCATGATCAGGAAAACAGAACCATCATGCAACACTTGAGCTAGTCTTAGAGGCCAGACTAGGAATACATTTTATCGTTTATTATTCCACACGTGCATATGAGTCTTCCTCCGAGCCTCGTTTTATTTGCAGACTCGGGAACCAGAGCAGTTATAGCATGGAACATAAACCTAATTATGAACAGGGAGATAATCAATAACATTTATTATTGCCTCTAGGGCATATCTCCTAGAGAACCGGGACGTATGCCCCCATGAGTCCCAGTTCGTGACTGAACCGGGTCCAATGGGCTGGCCAGGCCTGGACCAAAGCCCTGTTTTTTACTAGTGATATAGGCCATGCCACAACATTCAAAATCCATGGTATGTGAGCCTTATATTTGGATGCAATTTATTGTTGGTGTTCTCTATTGTGTTGCCTTCATAGTTGATGAATAGACCGAAAAAATAAACATCTATATGTCGTATTGGCAGAAGAACCCTTTATGGATCTCAGTTGTTCTTTTCTATTGATAATCTGAACCACTAATTTCCTATTGTTTTAATAATATTATATATTTTTATGAATGTGCCGATATTAACTCCATAAATATGATTAATGAGTATTAATTATGACATATATATAATCCATGCCCTAATGGTAAAAAAGAATGATATCTGATTCTTCTCTTTTGATACAAGTTATTGCTTGCATTAATCATGGGTCGTGACACAAATTCCGCATGCTCCCCACGGCTTTAAATTCTGACGATTGTGGCTATTTTTTGCTGAATGAGTTTGATATCTCAGTAGGAACAAAACAGATTTGTGTCCTTGTTCGCCCATCGAAGTTCTAAGGAAGATGACTACCGAAGTCGACGGTATTTCTTGAAACCGTTCATCTAGTAATGGTTATACATTTATACTCTTGTTGTCCTTGGATCCACAGCTTGTGAAGTTCAGCACGGATACTCAGTGACATCTGTCATGACATGTATTCTTTGAAAGAAGTTAGATCCATGATGAAATGACTGGATACACTTAGAACGTAGATTTTCACCATTTTGCTTGGGAGATGCCAAGGATCTTGCTAGCATCTAGGCTAATCCTCCAAAGCTAAAATATAGGAGATAACATAAATCTGATAATATTCATAGATCTGATTGTACTATCATGCCTATAATACTATTATTTATGGCTAATATTATTTCCCACACATAGTAATATATCCCTTCTATAATTTGGAGGGCTAGTTGGTAACTTATTGTATTGTACGTAAGTCCACCTTATTTGAATATATCACTTATATGGAATCTGTAAATTGATCCCAATGTATATAAGGATCGGCTATTGTTCTCCAGGTAAGTATAAAAGAACCTGATGAGATGGGAAAGTAATAGTTTTGCATTGCTATGTAGGGCATATATGTTTTAAAATTATTGAAGTAATCAGGCGAAGATAATGATGAATATACTATCATGATACCAGGAAAGTATGTCAACATATATTTAGAGGGCAATTAAAGTCTACATGTTAACATCTAAACCGGTCCATGAAACTCATATAGATAAATTTAAGTTATTTTTAAAGTGAAGTACCATCCGACTAATGTAGGCACAAAAATCAAAATGTACTTTGAGATGTAGAGTTCTATATGATGTTTCCTTCTATGTGGTTTCGTTTTTCACTACTACATGTTTTTCCTTAAAATATTAGTTCATTGGTACCTTTAACTCTGTATATGGGAATAAACATGTTATTTCATGATAACAGATCAACATGGACGGGGAGTTCCCGCAATACAACAATGTTGTGCACAATGATTTTGACGTATTCATGCCAACTGAACACAACCATCTATTCCAGAACAACCATGATGATGAGATGTATGGTATGCTTGGAAGCACTGCCAATGCGGGAAAGATTGATAATGCCAGCAATGTTGCTGCAGACAAAGGAAACAACGACGTAGAGACCCATGGTGAGCAGAGGATGGAGACAAGGCACGCCAATTATCACCGTCTCCGCAGAGAACAAATCCAACAACTTGAAGCGTACAATACATACTCAATCAATCTTTCTTACCTATCGAAGATGATGTGTACTAATCTATTTTCATTAATATCATACGTAGTTTCTTCCGGGAATCCCCTTATCCAGATGAGAAACTCCGGAAGACCCTCAGCAAGAGGCTTGGCATGAGTGCCCAACACGTCATGTTCTGGTTCCAAAGCCATCGCAGCTCCCAGTAAGGTACATACAATTCTTTTCCATGTTGAATTACACGAGATTTCGCCACATGGGCCAGCTATGACACGCAGTTATGCAAGCTGTGCAGAAAATTAGTTTAAGCTCCAGCGAACATAGTATCATTGTTTGTCATCTGAATTCACAATGTAATGGGCGAGGCTTTTTGGTACTCTTGCCCCACAGAGCGAGATTTAAAAAAAATCAAGTTTATAAGATTCAAAAATATCTGAAAATAAACACACAAGTATATAGTGTGTGTAAACTTTCATATTGAAGTACATTTTGATGTGAGTTGTACAAAAGAATCATGTACTTTTATACTGAATAGTACATGTTCTAGACATACATTGTTTTGTTATTTTGTATAACTCGCTCAAAAATGTATTTCGCCACAAAACTTCACACACAAGTAGTATTCATCCATAGCTTTGGGCATATTGTTTTCTTCATTTTTTTAAATCAAATAATATTATTTTGGAATTTTTAAAATTTGAGTCCATGGAGCTCGAGCTCCATTAGCAATTTCTGCTATGTACTACTATATTACCCTCATGAGCATGGTGTCATACTCTTATAATAACCACTGAAATGATGCATACATGAAATTAATAAATGCAGGGCAAGACGGTGAGGCAGGAGGCCAGCAATCTTCAGTTAGAGAAGCAGATGCTAAATTCAGAAAGACAAGCCATCATATCGGCTATGCAAAATAGCACTTGCCTCAAATGCAGAGGGACAATTGTACAAACTCAGGATACATCAGAGCGCCGGCGCTTGTTCATGGAGAATCTGAAGCTCAAGGAAGAACTTCTGCTTGCCACCAAACATCTTAAAGAGGGTCTCCACCAAAATGGCATGTGGCCCTTATTGACCCGCAAATAACTACGCCGTCTTTGGTGTTCCCCAACGTTAATTCTGTCATCTGAACCCTGTTTTTGCTTGATTCCTCAGCTTGCAAATAATGTGCCTGTTAGATAATAACGAGAAATAAACGAGACACGAAAGACACGGATTTTTACGTGGAAACCCTTGCGGGAGAAAACCACGGACGCACGAAGGTGCAATCACTATGATGGAGGAGTATTACAAGCACGAGACGACAGGCCGTCTGAGGTGCGACTACATGGGGTATATATGAGGGGCAACACATAGGAGTCCTTGTAGGACAAGTAAACGAGTTGTACTCGTACGCGTCGGTACAAACGCAAAAGGCCCACACCGTATGTACTACGTCTAGTCCAATACGGTACTAGAATTTGGATCACAATTTAACAGTGCCTTGTTGTTGTGTGTTTGTACACAACTTGGCCGCTTATTTATTTCTTTCTGTAGGCTGTCATGGTTGCTTCGTGGGATGGCACGAGATCTATCAATCATGGCAGCAATGTAGGGATTGTGGAGTGAGTGGCTTTGGGATGGCATTGCCGTGAAGCTCAGTCCAATGCCCATCTTTATCTCTTTCAGTTTGTATCCAAACGGCTCAAGTTGAGTCAAATTAATTAGAAAAGAAGAAGCATAAAACCAGCAAATTGGATGTGATGCCAGAATTTTCTGTGTCTTCAAACATATCGCCTCGTGAGTGTTTCATTTATTGAGATACCTTTGTTAGTGGTCCTTTTTGGCGACGAAATGTAGTGTGTGAGCATTGATCACGTTCTGGAGCCTTGCTGGAAGTGGATCACAGTTGACATCCACCTCACAGACACCCTGGAGCATGGAGCTGTAGAGTCATGCGTGGAGCAGGATGACGAGGACCTTTAGCGGGCAACAAGTAGTGCAATATTTCATGAAGGAGTCCTTGGGACCCTCTCTTGTTTCTGATGGCCGTGCAAAGGAATTATGCCAAGTGGTTTTTCTATAGCCCGGCTAGGTGCACCCCCTGCAACACGACGTAAGAAAACATAGCAAATTAATTATTTCGAAAAAATCTGAAACTTTGTGGACATGATTATGAACAAATGTTATAAATGGGTCAAATGTTTTGCTATGTTTTCTTGCATGGGTATAGCTGGGGTGCATCGAGCTGGGCTCAGCCACTACTTTCCCTGAACATTATAGTGTGCAATTTGCATCTTCCTGGCGCATCTATAATTATATGTTCAGGCATCAGTAGTTCCATTGACCTAGAAGTTTGATCAGTTTATGCCGCATCAGCCCTTTCAGAAACACGGCGAATGGCCAAAATGGCTCAACAATTTAAATGAGCAAACATAGACACAATGAACACCTATTGTTGCATTATCTATGAAAAGTTAATTCTGAAATGATAATAAGACTAGAACTAATGTGTTTTCTTGTGCCCTATCATGATCACTTGAAAGACCTTGCCAACGGTCCTTAAGGCTCTAGCCACTATTTCTAGCTAATTATACAACCATGTGATCTTTAGGTTTAGGTTGTCGCACATATAATTTGCATATCAGATGGGGTTTTTCAGGCATTGTAAATTTAGGGTAGAAGTTCGGGTTTTAGTGGCAAAAACAATGATGTCAGTTTATATCATCATCATATATTATATAATTCTTTGCAACTCTAAGTTCATACGAATTGGTAGTAGAATTTGTGGATGAGTCAGTCTTGCAATCCAGATGGGTTTCTTTTCAGCCCTCCGTGTGTACAACTTGCAGGTCAAAGTGAAACCAAGGAGCTATGCTTCATGAATTCATTTCTGACAGCCTGTATGTAGTTATCTTAGCAGGTCTTGTGTGTATATTTCAGAACTATGGCCCAGAGGTAATATAACGGGACACTTTCACCAGTTAAAGTTTATTTTTGCAAGCTCTCTGTTGTTTTGCAAAATTAAATGTGCCTTCTTCCTTTTATTAGAAGAAAAAAAAGTTCTCCTTGCAGCCTTGTTCCTCCGTCAATCCTATCGGCGAGAGAAACAGAGCCCTAGCGCCTTCTCCTCCTCATCTAGTCCTCTTCCTCCTATCTAATCTGTAGTTTTCACGCCATGATGAATATCCACTACCCCAAAAGTGTTCCAACCAGTTTCTTTCCAATCTTCATCCATGTTGAATCTCCACTACCCCAACTCCCCAACGACGATGCAATCCATATTGGCTGAGAAGGCGTTCAATCCCCTCAACTTCAAGACCCGAGGAGACTGCAATTAAACTTGGCAGATGCAGTCCAGAAGGAGGCACATCGAACACAGTTAGAATCAGATCGGACATCCGCCATTGTTGCTAAAGCTTCAGATCAAGTGGAGGAACTATGAGCAGAGAGATGGCGCCACCCTATACAATTAGAGTTTTTCCCAGGTCACTCATATCCTTACACTGCAGGCAAGTAATCCATTATATATCCTTAAATCTGTGATGTCTTCCAGCCCTTATTATAATTACAGAAGATGCCCATCCATCAGCACTGTAGGGAACCAGGAGAAACACCAGGGTGGTCTGCATCTCCTCCAGCAGCAGCACACAATCCCTGCATCAGTGTTCGCACATGTTAGTTTGATTCCGTCCCCCTTCATACTTTGTATCTCTACATCTTTCAAGTTCTGACCCCGCATCAATCTAGCGTCTTCAGTTCATGAATTTATCCCATGATGGTTTATGCAATGGAGGAGGTGTACCCACGACTGTTTGATGTATTAGGTGCCTGCTGCCGTGGGTGATGTTGCTAAGGAAAAAACTGCAGCAGACTAGCCGCAAAGGTATTCGGCTTCTTCACACCATTCAGTTCCGTTGACCGTTACGCTTACTCCCATCAATGGGAAAGAAGGTATGTGTGCTTGGATTATCTGCTTGATACTATATTTACACATATAATTTTCCTATAATACCCTGTTCAAATCAATCATGTTTTTCTCACAACATTCAGATTTTAGTTCTTCCATTGATGTTTCGGCTTCAACAGAAAATAGTCCTATTGCACATTGTGGTCAATGAGGATTAGCTGGTACTGCTAATGTTTACTGTGTTACTCTATGATTTGTTCCATTTTCTCAACTTTTATGTAACATACTTATATCATGCTTTTAGAATAGAGCTGGTAGAGGAGAATACACCAATATTTTCTGTTCTTTCCTGCAGGAGCTTATGTATATATGTGATTGAGCGTCCAATCTATGTAGATAAGTCACTTGATGAGTTATACTAGCAACATTTTAGGATATTAGTATATTTTCAGTTATGTTCTCAGATGGGATATCCACAGTTTTTTTCCAGATCTATTTACTTCTGTATTTAGTGATGCTTCCCATTGGTCTTTGCTCTCATGAAACACCTATGGGTGAGGCAATATATTTTCCCGTGTATATATCGGCGTTCCTGTTTTAAAAAATTGGCATTGAGGGTCTATTATACATGTTTCTTCTACACCCTGCTGCGTGCTTAATTTCCTTTCTTATATATGAACAAATGACAAGACATACAAAGCACGGTTCGTCACATCTGAACGGCAGTTTTTATAACTTATACCTTTATCCATCTCACAGATCTACATGAAAATATATCCTTTTTTTCTACTCAGAAGGAAATCTATCTACGTGTAATCTATGGACTTTTTTTGTTTCAAATGGAGCACTCTATATAATTTTTATTATTTATACAAAATTGTGTATTCGGTTACATGTGCGCTTTTCTAGAGAGAGTGAAAACTGGCGTAAGGCAGGTGATATTGGTAGACCAATAAAATAGCTATGTAGTGGTACTTGGCCAGCAATGTTTATATCCCTAATTAGGCTCGATTTTCAGGCTCTACTCAGATTGTTTTTCTCATAGGCACAATTAATCGCTGAGCTAAGTTAAATAATATATGTTACAGAACAAATTGGATCTAAAATTTGTAGATCGATTGGTGATATTAGAGAAAAGGCCTAAGCCCAACTTTTAGTATAAAGTTTTCAAAGATTCTGATATTACTCGCTGGGCCAGAAGTGAACAAGTGCCATGCATGGTGAACTTTCCCTAGCTTCAAGAGATGTGCATATGATGGCAAGGTTGCATTTGGCTGGAGCAAGCTTCGCTTAAAATTATCTGAATTATTTAACTTTTTTTCTCTGTGGTTTCTATTATGAAGTTCTCTTAATTGTTTACCCATTTTTCTCTGAAATTTCAGTCCTTCTCTAGCTTATAGTGAGTATTTTTCTTTTTCAATACCCTATGATTATTCGCTTCAGTTAGCTGGATGAATATGCTTCTCTTATAGGAATTGCATGCCTTCTATGCTTATGATGTTGTTATGTTGGCTTGCGAAACATGCATAGGACTGTACCATAGGACAGCTCCAAAATTGAAAATACAGGCTGACTGACATAGAAGTTTGAGAAATTTAGAAAGGGAATTACTTTGATTTGCATACTTGGTGGCAGAAAAATGTTGTGGTCGTTTCTGCTGTTAGATATTATATAATTATCAAAGTTTGTAATTGCTTTGTAGACTTATCTAACCCAAAGATTGATACACATTTGACCCTTCTATTACATATACGGACACCATGGTGTGACCATTATGATTTGTTATTGTTGTTGAACATGTACTAATTCTCATCACCGTCTTTGCATGAAAACAATCTCATTATCATTGCCTCCAATATGGGATCCACCGCTGTAGCAATATATATATATATATATATATATATATATATATATATATATATATATATATATATATATATATATATATATATATATATATATTGGGACTGCGGTTTTTATCACTCTGCAGTGCTAGCTGTCTTATGATGAAGAATTACGTTGGCAATACATTATGTCCGTAAAATTCGACCTTCTATCACATATAACACCATAGTGTGACCTTTAAGTTTCATTTTTTCATTTTTTTCAGTTTTTTTTAAATTTACACCTCCTAAGGGTGTAGGGGCGCCCGGGTGCTGTCACACCTTTCTTTATATAGTTAAATAAATTAACATTCTTTTATACTTATGAGAGTAAGAAGTAATAGTACTCTTGATTTTTAACTGACTTTGGAGTGCATAAAGTCAACAAAATATAGAAGATGGCTGCAATTTTTTTATTCGCACTTACATCTAACATATCTCTTTCAGTGCATATGTTTAGTAGCACTAAATTAACATGAATGACACACTCACCATCCCTTATGTTTGAAGACTCTTCTGCTTTCAATGCCCCAAACGCTACCACCAATTAGATGGGGCACTAATAGATAAGTTGATATTCTACCTCTGAAAATCAATGTAAACCATCCAATATTTTAGTAGTAATATTTTACATCTATAATCATAATGGCCACCAATATGAATTTGTATATTTTGTGTGTTTAGTAAACATAAAAGATAAATTTAGTATGTAGTGATTACAACACATAACTAGCCCGTGTAGGCGCACGGGTCGATGACTAGTATTTCATAATGGAGAAGATATTTGGACGTATTGTAGTTATTACAGTAGTGGATGATAAACTTGCTGAGACTTACACAATGACTAGTACTGAAAATTAAAGCTAATCATCTCAGAATTGAAGTGTACACGTATGTTTTTTTTTGCCAGAATGTACAGCGAACACATGTTTCAAATTAACATTCAGTCAATACTAATATCCTCATAGGTGGTGTACCATATGTTTTAGTTGTACTTTTCTCTACTCTATACCTTCTCAGGTCTTAGAAGTGTAGTACTCCCTCTAATCCATAATAAGCATCGGGATTTTAGTTCACATTTGAACAAAAACCACGACACTTACTATGGATCATAGGGAATACCTTTTTGAATGGTAATTTACAATGCTTGGTATTCATGAAATCATCTTTATTTGCTCCATGGCAGGAACCTAGCGAGTACTCTTCTACAGATTGTCTTTAATGTCGTGGAAGAGCAAACGAAGCAGATTGTCATCAAGGTATTCAGCTGTGTAAGACCTCTCTAATTTTGTCCAAGTCAACTTTAATGTTGGTCTTATACTACCCAAATAATTTTTGCAGATTACTGATAAATTCTGTGTGAAGAGACATCCTTAAGGATTGTTTTTCTCAAGATAATTGTCGTGGTTGATTGGTTGACTAAAGCGCTTAAAGTTTCATTATTTTATTTTTTTCAGGTTTTTTTAATTTATTGCTCCTAAGGGTGTAGGGGCGCCCGGGTGCTGTCACACCTTTCTTTATATAGTTAAATAAATTAACATTCTTTTATACTTATGAGAATAAGATGTAATAGTACTCTTGATTTTTACCTAACTTTGGAGTGCATAAAGCCAACAAAATATAGAAGATGGCTGCAATTTTTTTATTCGCACTTACATCTAACATTTCTCTTTCAATGCGTATGTTTAGTAGCACTAAATTAACATCCCTTATGTTTGAAGACTCTTTTGGTTTCAATGCCCCAACAGCTACCACCAATTAGATGGGGCACTAATAGATAAGTTGATATTCTACCTCTAAAAATCAATGTAAACCATCCAATATTTTAGTAGTAATATTTTACTTCTATAATGATAAGGGCCACCAATATGAATTTCTATATTTTGTGTGTTTAATAAACATAAAAGATAAATTTAGTATGTAGTGATTAAAACACATAACTAGCCCGTGCAGGCGCACGGGTCGATGACTAGTATTTAGTAATGGAGAAGATATTTGGACGTATTGTAGTTATTACAGTAGTGGATGATAAACTTGCTGAGACTTACACAATGACTAGTAATGAAAATTAAAGCTAATCATCTCAGAATTGAAGCGTACACGCATGGTTTTTGGCCATAACGTACAGTGAACACATGTTTCAAATAAACATTCAGTCAATACTTATATCCTGATAGGTGCTGTACAATATGTTTTAGTTGTACTTTTCTCTGCTCTATACCTTC
The DNA here is from genome assembly GCF_056163025.1 of Triticum urartu. NCBI lineage: Eukaryota > Viridiplantae > Streptophyta > Magnoliopsida > Poales > Poaceae > Triticum > Triticum urartu. The sequence goes on from NC_141873.1 coordinate 27,753,765, forward strand.
TCAGGTCTTTGAAGTGTAGTACTCCCTCTAATCCATAATAAGTGTCGTGATTTTAGTTCACATTTGAACGAAAACCACGACACTTACTATGGATCAGAGGGAATGGACTCCTCCTGTGTCACCCCTGCGCGGCGACCGGGGGAACCCTAGCGCCACCGCGTCCTCGTCCCTCCCCCGACCTCTCCTCCTCGCCGCCGCCGGGACACGCCGCCGGGCAAAGTCCGGTCGGTGTCGGCGGCGGCAGGATCTCTTCTCCCCTGGCTCGCTGGATCTGGCGCGGGCAGATCGCGGCGGTTGTTGGCGGCGCACTGGAGGCGGGGCGCGCCGGTGCGGGCTTGGGGGAGACGGCAGGGCTCACGCTCGCGGTATCCCCTGGTGTGCATGGGAGTCTGCTCGGGGCGCGTGGTGGCGTCCCTCGGCTAGTGGTGGCAGGCGCGGGGCTCTCGGCGGCACTCCGGCGCGTGCAGGCGGCGGTGGTCCCTATGCGTGGTTGGTGGCTCCGTCTCTGACCCGGATGGAGCGGGGGATGGCGGCGGCCCGGCGTGGCCGGCGATCTGGATGCGGTGGTTCCGGCGGCTCGCTGATCTGCCGGTGCTCCAGGGTTCTGCCTGGTGGTGCTGGTGGTGATGGCGGCCCGTGCACGAGAGTTGGATACCTTCGAACTGATCTGGGTGAAAACTTGCCTTCAGCGTCTGCCAAGGCCGGCGGTGGCGGCGCTATCTGCGTCATTTCGTTCTTGAAGGCATCGCCGTGGAGAAGTTCAAGGCCACTCTCTGCTACCTCCGGGGGAAACCCTAGATCGGATAATCGGATGACGGCGGCACTCTGGTGTCGTTCCTTCCTTGGGGGCATCATTCTTGAGGTACACACGTGATCGAGGGACCAGAGGACAGATTCTTTGGTGGAGCGGTGATTCATCCTACACACTGATGGCGACGGATCTTGACGGCGTGGCGCAATGCAGATTCGGAGTTCGCTGTGGGAGGATGGACTTGCACAGGAGGACGACGCTGTCGGGCGTCGTGGTGGCATCGATGGCAGAGAGACCTGGCACGGTTCATGCAACAGTACAACTCTGAAGATGGATTGGTGGCAGGTGGCTGCGGTGGCCTCATACCCGGCAGGCGTCCTGGTTGAGGAGTGCGCCGGATTGGTAGGTGCCCCATACTCGGCAGGCGTCCTGGTTGGGACCTCAGGTCTTAGATGTTTAGGTTTGGCTGTGATGTCTGTTTGGTATTAGGCCCAGACTATCTGCGCCCCTTCATCAATTGGATAGGTGTAACGACAGTTGTTGCTTACACGGTGGCTTTAGTCTTGCTGTTGTATGGCTTTGTAAGGTCTTGTGAGAATAATTAATAAAGTGGCCGTATACATCGCCCAGATGCAGAGGCCGGGGTCATCCTCCTATTCTAAAAAAATGGATGGGAGGGAATACCTTTTTGAAAGGTAATTTGCAATGCTTGGTATTCATGAAATCATCTTTATTTGCTCCAAGGCAGGAACCTAGCTAGTACTCTTCTATAGATTGTCTTTGATGTCGTGGAAGAGCAAAAGAAGCAGATTGTCATCAAGGTATTCAGCTGTGTATGACCTCTCTAATTTTGTCCAAGTCAACTTTAATGTTGGTCTTATACTACCCAAATAATTTTTGGAGATTACTGATAAATTCTGTGTGAAGAGATATGTGATAGAGTAAACCTTGTTGTCTAGGTATTCATCATGTTTATTTCATCGCATTAGTTCGTTCATGCATGTAGTTGAGTTAGCATTAGCTGAGTACCAAGCACGTACGTGTAGTCTGCATAAATGTGTTAGCAGCAGACGTAAAGCTCCGTAAAGTCGTAGCGGTTGAGTCGTGTGGTACATGAGCGTTGGAGCTAGAAGCGGATGCAGTTATTTGAGGCTCGCGTCAGAGTGTGTGGGCAAGCTCCCAATGTGCTACAGACTTAGGAATGACTCATGCTTCAGAATCATGCGTGTGCGGCCGAAGCAGTTAGATGAGATAAGGATGCATGCATCAGGCATTGGCCGAGTTGTATGGTCAGCTACCAGTGATGTGGATCAGGCCGTTAGTGGCTTGCCCACCAATAGGTGTACGTGTGGGTGCATGCAGGTAGTGGGTTAGTGGCTGTGTGTGATAGCCAAGTGAGTCGATCTATTTAAGCTATGTAACCGGTTGCATCAAGTGTGAGAATAAATAGAGAAAAGGCAAAGTTGTGTGTGCCAAGAGTCTGTGCGTATCTTCTTCAACCTCCAGGCTTGTGTTGTGTCTTCTTCCTCCTTGGGCTGTGCCAACATTCGGTATAGAGAGCTACGGTTTGATCCTTCCTTGTGATGGCCGGCATCGAGGGAGATGATGCGTCCAAGGTGGCGGAGCTGGCCAAGGAGAAGCCGGGGGAGCCGGCGACTCCACCGAAGGCGCGACTCACCGACGGCAATTGCAGCAGCAAGGTTCGCGTCGTCGAGCTCGTTGTGCGGCAGACCTCGTCGATGGTGCAGCTCCCCCCGCTGACCCGCACGAACTACACCGAGCGGGCGCTCGTCATGCGAGTGCGGCTGCAGGCGCAAGGCCTGTGAGAGGTGGTCGAGCATGGCGCCGTCATCGACTACCGCGACGATCATGAAGCTTTGGGCATCATCCTCTAGGCTGTGCCGCCGGAGATGTCGCGCTCCTTGGCTGTGAAGGACTCGGCGAAGGAGGCTTGGGACGCCCTCAAGACCTTGAGGATGGGGTCCAAGCTAGTCCGCGAAGCCCGGGCGCAGACGCGTCGATTGGAGTTCGAGAATCTCCGGTTCAAGGATGGCGAGAGGATGGAGGAGTTCGTTGTCCGCCTCACCGGCATCGTCAACGACCTCGAGGCCCTCGGCGACGGCATCACCGAGCACAAGGCGATGCTCAAGTTTCTTCGCTGCGTGCCGCAGCGCTACCGGCAGCTCGCCCACTTCATCCAGTCGCTACTCGACCTCAAGACCTTGACGATTGAAGAGCTCACGTGTCGTTTTTTGGCTGTGGAGGAGAGCTTCGACATGGACGAGGCAGGTAGCAGTAACAGCGGCACTCAGCTGCTCCTCACGGAGGAGTGGTTTGCTCGCTCCAAGAAACGCGGCGGTGCTGGCAAGAGGAGGAGCAAATTCGACATCCGCAAGGTCCGCTGCTACAACTGCCAAGACTACGGACATTTCTCGAGGGACTGCACCGCGCCCAGGAAGGAGCAGGCCCACCTCGCCGCCGCGACCGCCGACAACGAGCCGGGGCTGCTTTGAAGATTGACATGGAGGTGTTTGAATAAACCACAATAAGGTTAAGGGAGTGATTGATAGAGTAAACCTTGTTGTCTAGGTATTCATCATGTTTATTTCATCACATTAATTCGTTCATGCATGTAGTTGAGTTAGCATTAGCTGAGTACCAAGCACGTACGTGTAGAGTCGCAGCGGCTGAGTCGTGTGGTAAATGAGCGTTGGAGCTAGAAGCGGATGCAGTTAGTTGAGGCCTGCGTCAGAGTGTGCCGTTGTGGGCAAGCTCCTAGTGTGCTATAGACTTAGGAATGTCTCAAGCTTCAGAATCGTGCGTGTGCGGCCGAAGCAGTTAGATGAGATAAAGATGCATGCAGCGGGCGTTGGCCGAGTTGTATGGTCAGCTACCAGCGATGTGGATCAGGCCGTTAGTGGCTTGCCCACGAATAGGTGTACGTGTGTGTGCATGCAGGTAGTGGATTAGTGGCTGTGTGTGATAGCAAAGTGAGTCGGGCTATTTAAGCCACGTAACCGGTTGCATCAAGTTTGAGAAGAAATAGAAAAAAGGCAAAGTTGTGTGTGCCAAGAGTCTCTGTGCGTATCTTCTTCAATCTCCAGACTTTTGTTGTGTCTTCTTCCTCCTTGGGCTGTGCCAACAATATGTTTATATTATATATGAGATGACAGTGAAGAACGATTGGACTATTATATGTAACAGTAAAGATTTAACTTGACAATTAGCAGTTCCTTAAAATTGTTTCAAATTTCAATACACTGATAGGAAAACCCCTATTGGTAACCACTTCTTAGTAGTGCGGGTACCTGCCACGCGCTGCTGCTAAGTTGATAGTAGTAACGCGGATATAAACCATGCACTGCTACTAAGTGGTACACACCATGCCCCCCGGGAAGGGCTATAGTAGTAGCGCGGGGTATGAACCCGCACAGCTACAATGTGGTCCCCACCGTACCCCCCAGACGGGCCATAGTAGTAATGTGGGGTATATACCCTACCCTGCTACTAATTACAGACTTCTTTAACTTCCGTGAAATCCCCATCTCCACCCCCGAATCCCTCCTCTCTCCCGTACCTCTCCCCCACTCTTCCTAGGCTCTCCCATGGCGCTCCTGCCCATGCGCCATTCCTCCTCCATGGCACCCAAGGAGGCCGCCGCCTCGCGCCGCCGTCATCCAGGTGCTCGCCGGTCTTCCCCCGCGGTTCCATGGTACCACGCCAGAGCGTCTCACCATCGGCAACCAGCCCTGCTACTCCCTCCATCTCCTTCCTCTCTCCCTCGTTTCTCTTTTTCCTCTCTCCCTCTGGTTTGACTCACCGTTCCATGGCCATGCTCATGCAGGTCCCCGCCATGGATGACCAGGAGCTCTCTTCCTTGGCCGCGAAGACGAGCCCCGTACTGCCGCCTTGCTCTGCCCCGAATCCGGTCCCTCTCGAGCAGCCCACTGGGTCTGGTTTGCCTCTTCCCATCCGTGCCTCTAGCAACCTCTGTCATTGCTAGATCGAAACGTCACCGCCATTGAAAGCACGCACGGGATCTAACCCCATATGTACGACGTGGCCGGGAAAACTAGTTCCTACTTCCTCCCATACCCTATCGAATAGATAAAAAAACTTTCGCTATACACAGAACTATGTACAAGGAGGGTTGATGACTTTTGAGCATAGGGAACTGACTGTTGTGGTATCTTTTCTGTTCGTTTCACCTACATAATGATTCTTGCACACAAAACTTGATAGAGAAGCATGACTGGAGGGGCGTCAAGGGTCTTCAAATCAGGACCATCTTACCTTTCTTATATTAACTAATTGGATGCACCATACGAGGCGCCACGTTATTCCTCATATCTAAATAGTTATTTACCGTTGGATTAAAACACCAATAGCCGAGATGTATTCTTGCACCGTGATGTTTGCAAGAGTCCAAATGGAATCAAATATGTTTTTTTTTCAAAAGAGTCTAGAAGGTATTAAACAATCTATCTCTCCCTATAGAGCGATCTTTCTCCTCTCCATGTCCCCATGTCATGCCGTCTCCTCCTTGGCCTCTTCTCTTTCCACCATGTTTCCAGCCCAAAAATTAATCAAGTGCATGTCCGGTCAATGTTGTGTACGTGCACCTCTAATGAGATATACTTTGCTTTTACAGCCACAAAGACTAATTGAGTACTTGCTCTGATCAAGGTTATGTACGTGCATGTTCAATAGAACCAGCATGTACGTGGCATCATGTCGGATGGGCTTCCCGAGGGCCTATGTGAGCTCGTCGTTCTCTCAGTCGGGAACGAACGTCCCTTGCTGCGTTGCGGCGATGTACTTCTAAAGCTTCTTGACGGGTATTTCAAGTTGCTCCTCCATCCAAACGCACTTCCCTCTTTCAGGGTCCAAGGTTCCCCCAACCCCGAAGAACCAAGTCCTTGAATGGTCTGGCCCATTCAATGTCTCTGGTTCGACCCCTTTATCAAGCAGGTCATTCTCAGCCTTGTCCCACAACGACCAGACTATGAGGTAGCCACCTGACCCAAGTGATGGTGATGCTCCTTCTTTGTAGGCCCCTTTAACTTGTTTGTCATTGACATCTTTTTACTCTTCTCCGATGTGTTGTAGGCCACAAATGAGGGCCAGTGATCTCTTATCTTCTCAAATCGGACGGTGAATTCTGGAGTCTTCCCTTTGTTAACAAACTTTGTGTTCAACTCTTTCTTCCACCTCCTGAAAAGATCTGCCATCTTCTTAAGAGCATGAGCCTTGATCAATGGCTCTTTAACTGGCTTATCCGGATCCTCCTCTGGCGGTAGGGTGAAATTTGCCTTCAATGCGGTCGAAAGATCATCTTTCTGTCTATCGTTGACATAAGACACTTGAGTTTCTTCGTTCTTAGGCTTATTCCATTGGTGGATGCTGATCAGGATCATGTCCCTAACAAGAACCCCGCACTGAGCAGAAAATGCTTCCTTGGTCCGACTAGGTTCAATCGGTTGGCCATCGCCCGTGATTGCTGTGATCGTGAACCTTTCATCCTGGCGCAACCTTTTCTGATGGCCTCGTCTCGTTACCGAAGTATGGCTCGATCTGGAGGGCTAGAAAAGAAGAAAGAAGAGAGTTAATATGTGTACATACCAAAATAATTAATGCATCAATTAGCTAGTCAGCACAGGCTTAATTAATATATATACCTGGGCGAACTCCGTTCTATCGCCGGAGCCGTCATCACGGTCTCCTTCTTCCACCGGCATTTGGTCACCGGAGCCTGATACGTCTCCAATGTATCTATAATTTTTGATTGCTCCATGCTATATTATCTACTGTTTTGGACCATATTGGGCTTTATTTTCTACTTTTATATTATTTTGGGGACTAACCTATTAACTGGAGGCCCAGCCCAGAATTGCTGTTTTTTTGCTTATTTCAGTGTTTTGAAGAAACGGGATATCAAACGGAGTCCAAATAGAATAATCCTTTCTGGAACGTCATTTTCTTCCCGAATATGACCCAGGAGACTTGGACCCTATGCCAAGGAAGCTTCGAGGTGGGCACGAGGTAGGGGGGCGTGCCCTACACCCCAGGCGTGCCCCCCACCCTCGGGGGCCCACCGAAGCTCCACTGACGTACTTCTTCCTCCTATATATACCTACGTACCCCCAAACGAACAGAACGGGAGCCAAAAACCTAATTCCACCAGCGCAACTTTCTGTATCCACGAGATCCCATCTTGGGGCCTGTTCCGCAGCTCCGCCGGAGAGGGCCGTCATCACGGAGGGCTTCTACATCATCATAGCCTCTCCGATGAAGTGTGAGTAGTTTACCTAAGACCTTCGGGTCCATAGTTACACTAGTGCAGAACCGGGCAATAGCACCGGTTCGTAAGGCCCTTTAGTGCTGGTTTAGGAACCGGCACTAAAGTTTGGGCACTAAAGCCCCCCCCCCTTTAGTACCGGTTCAGCACGAACAGGTGCTAAAGGGCAACCACGTGGCACGAGCCAGCTCTAGGGGCCGGGAGCCCTTTAGTACCGGTTGGTAACACCAACCGGTACTAAAATGTTTGGGGGGTTTTTGGTTTTATGATTTCTTTTTCATTTAATTTTTTGTTTTCCATTTTAATTCTTTTTCGTTTGCTTGTATTTTACGGTACTACACATTGTACACGTTATGTATATATATATATATATAAATAGAATTTCTAGTAGAACCAATCATATATATATCATCAATGTCTCACAAACCACCATATTAATTTACAGATACACACATGTATAGCTATATACAATTTCTCCTACATATGCATGTTGGCTTCAGAGCCAGTGGCATTAGCCTAATTGGTGCCTTCGGAGCACGATGACAATTGGAAGGGTTCATGACCTGGTCGATGGGGGCGGTAGCGGGTAATAGTATTCTCCCTTCGGATTTATGACCTGGTCTTTGAGATCTGCTCCTTTCGGACGCCATCATGCGAATGTTCTCACAAACGCAGAATGCACACAGATCAGTCCCCTGCGCCTGCTTCAGGGCCTTTATTACGATAATGGAATTTAATTTGATCAGATAATAATTAATCAAGCATGATAATTAAAGAGATGGCAGCTAGCTAGCTAGCTAGTACTACTTAATTACTTACCTTGGGTCGAAACCATTTCAGCTGTCATTTCCATTCGCCTTCCGTGACGCTGATGAACCCTGCCCAAGCCCTACCCGCCGATAAAGAAAATGAATAAAGATGTTATTAAATAGTTATATCATGAAATGACGAACTAAATAGGCTGAGATATATAGTTAATAATGATTGAAATTACGTGTTGACTATCCCAAATAAGATGTTATAGTCACTATTTGCTTTGAGTAGCGAGTCCAGTATTTCAACTGTTCCGGCGTCAACTTTAATGATACACAAGATCCAGTGAAATCTGAATGCACACACGTTTGCATGTCTTAATTAAGCGGGCATATGTAAGCAAAAACATGTAGCTAGCTAGTAGGCAAAAACAGATAATTTGTAGTACAAGAAAGTGTGACTCACTGGAAGTTGTAAGGACGTAGTATATCTTCATTGTATTTGAGGCGCTACAAGAACTCTAGCATGCTGTCCTCTACCTGCTTTTCATGATGCTTGTTTATTTTCCATGTGTATTCATTAACGGTGTTTGGGTCAATGAACCCAATGCCATAGCGTCCACATTTTCTCATTTCATACATCTTCATCCTGCATAATACCACAAAAAAGAATATAGTGAGGATAATTACAGGTAATGATTGATCAAAAGGATCACTACAGCTAGCTTGAGACTTAAATTACAGAAAGAAATCACTTACAGACAATAGCAACTGACGATAGATTTGTCGAGTGTGTCTTGATTGTATAACTGAAACAGTTCAGAATACTCAACGGCCATGGCTTTCTCTTGGTAGTAATGATCCTTCTTGACATACACCATGAGGGACTCTCGATTGGATCTCTTGGTAATGTCCATGTACCATTGATGCAATTCATACATTCTCCTTGGGAGCTTCTTGACATCTTCTGGCTTGACCAAAGGTTGGCCCCGGACATATTTCCGTTTTATTTCCTCCTCTGTAATCACAGGCATGTCCTCGATCTCGAGGAGTTGTCCAACAGTGATCTTGAGTTCTTCAGCCTGCATTATATGCTCCTGGGTTATTACCACATCGCCCACCTCGGGAGCGTAAACTGTTTGGCCACAATAATATTGGGCGCGCGTACTGTCACATGTTGTTGGCGGCACAACAAGCGGGGGGATCGATTGCGCCGCCTGTTCTCCCAGCTGGGCAATGGTTTTCCCGCATTTTTTGACAGCTGCTTGTTGTTTGCTCGAGCTCGAGCTCGCCTCCTTCTGTAGACGTTATCGATGTAACTTCCTGATGTGGCGCTCATAGTCTGTGTCAACAGGCTTAAGAGCTGGTGGTTGAGCCATACGAATGAAGTGGTCAACTACTTCCATAGGCACTTTCTCCCTTGGCAGCGGTGGCGGTTTCGGTCCAAAATGGGCGTCGACTTCTGCCCGCACTATGGCATTGGTTTGCTCCTCGGTCCTGTCGTAAGCCCTCACAGGAAGAGGAGTAGTGAGGTTTGGACCATATTTATATCTCTTGCCTCCGCCTGTACTTCCTGTACTATGACCTCGACTCGTACCGCTACGCACCATGGCTGCGGGGTGTCTCTTCTGCGGTTGCTAAGGTGGCGGAGACGACTGACGGGGCTGAGTTGGACGAGGAGGAGTGGCCTGAAGCTGTGCCGGACTTGGAGGAGGAGTGGCCTGAGGTTGTGCCGGACTTGGAGGAGGAGTGGACGTCTGACGCTGTGTCGGACTTGGAGGAGGAGTAGCCTGACACTTTGCCGGACTTGGAGGAGGAGGAGTGGCCTCACGCGTTGGTGGACTTGGAGCGGGAGTCTGCTGACTCGGTGGCGGACTTCGACGAGGAGTCGGGTGACGCGGTGTCGGTGGCCTTCGAAAGATGATGCAATCCTTTCTCCATAGGATGACATGATGTATGGCCTCTCCCAATGTGTGCTCGTCGTCACCTCCAGGAATGTCAAGCTGTAGCTCCGAATATGGGTCCACCACCTCATCAACCAAGACACGAGCATAGCCCGCTGGAATCGGGTTGCAATGGAAGGTTGCCTCGGGGGAATTTGAAAAAGCAACGGCGTCCGCCACCTTCATGGATATGTTCTTCATTTTGAAGTGTAGCTCGCAGTTAGTGTTCTCCATGATGTCATCCACGGGGTATCTATCCAGCACTGCATCGCCCGGGGCGGAACCCACGCTGCTTCTCGGCATGGATGGGGCGGTGCTATCCAATGCTGGATCATCCGCTAGCTGCTGCAGATGCTGAGACCCCCTTTGATGGCTAAGTGAGTCAATCTGCTCCTGCTACCGCTGGAATTTAACTGCCAATTCCGCTTGACTTGCTTCTAGGCGTTGAAGGCGTTCATAGTCCCGCTTCCTCTGCTCCTCCTCCATCTTCCTCTTCTTCTCCTCCGCAATCTTCTTTCTCGCACGGGTTCTGTAGTCGGTGTTCCAGTCCGAAAACCCCTCATACCACGGAATAGCGCCCTTGCCTCGTGTTCTTCCCGGGTGTTCAGGATTTCCCAGGGCACGCGTAAGCTCGTCGTTCTCTCTGTTGGGCTGGAACACCCCCGATCGAGCCTCTTCTATTGCAACAAGTATCGCATCGTCGGCTCCGTTCAGACATGCCTTCGTCGAAACATTGCCTATCTTCGGGTCCAACTCCCCCCCATGCGCATAGAACCAAGTCCTGCACCTGGGGGGCCAGCTCTTAGTAACCGGAGTGACACCTGCATCCTCCATCTCTTTCTTAGACTTATCCCACTCAGGCATTGCCACCGCGTAGCCACCTGGCCCCAGCTTATGGAAGTTATCCTTTTTTTCGGCATTCTTCTTGTTTATTCTCTACCGTTCCTTAGCTAATTCTGAATCCTTGAATTTCACGAAATCGTCCCAATGAGCACTTTGATTCTCTAGTATCCCCTCGAATACTTGAGTCTTCCTTCCTCCCTTGACGTACTTCTCCCACGTCATTCTCTTGTGGTTCTTGAATGCAACCGCCATCTTCCTAAAAGCAACGTCCTTGACTTTCTGCACATCTGCTTCTGTGAAATGATCTGGTAGGGTGAAATGTTCCATGAGAGTATCCCAATGCAGTTTTTTTTATTCTCGTCGACAAAAGTAACATTTGGACGTGGCTTTGCTGGCTTTCTCCATTCTTGAAGGGAGATCGGGAGTTGGTCCTTCACAAGAACTCCGCACTGACGAACGAACTCGTCCGCAATCTTCTTAGGCGCTAATGGTTCGCCATTAGGTTTGAATGCCTCGATATTGTACTTTACGCCCTACTTCAACTTTTTGTTCGGGCCTCGTTTCATCCTTTTGCCTGAAGATTTGCTCGATCCGGATGGCTGAAAGAAGAAAGATCGATTCGTTAATATATCTTCAACTCATTTAAAACATGCGATGATCACCAGATTCCTGCTTATATAAATATATATACCTCGTCGTGGTAGTTCATGACTTCATCAATTCGGTCGTCGCGATCGAATATCATATCACCCTCTCCGGTGTTGTTTAGAAATTCGGAGGCGTCAAAATCTTCTTCATTCTGATCATCATCTGGCCCGCGTATGATATCGAACATGGTCTGTTCTCTCTCTCTCGGTATTGTCCGCCAAAGCTTTTATTTAACTATGCCAAAAGAAATATAAAACAATTTAGTATAATCTCGAATAATAGATATAATCTGGAATACATCATCTCGAATAATAGATATAATCTCGAATACATCGTCTCGAATAATAGATTTAATATCGAATACATCATCTCGAATAATATATAATATTGAATAGTACATCACTGGCTAGGCGGTGGACACCCAAAGAGAAAGAACCCTCACAGGATCATAGCTGAAGTGAGATCCCTGAAGAAACTGCCAGGTATTGGAGAACCTGCCGCCCTCTAACGCAACCATGTAGCGATGGATGTGCTCGTCCTCCTCCCTGACACGACGACGTACCACCTCCGGCGGGGCCGGCTCCCTCCGCACCGAAACTGGCCTACGCAAACGATACCAAACGAGATCAGGGTCGACGACGGGACCCGGGGCTGGGTTCCTCATCAAGCGGCGCGCCCCTCCAGGCAGCACCTCCCAGTGCCAGCCCGGCGGAGCCCAGTCCCGGACATGGGTCAGCTGGACGTCGTCTCGGACGTGTCGACGGCGAGGATGCGGGCCGGGCATCGTCGACAACAAATAATATATGCCGCAAAAGTAAATTAACATTTTTTAAATGATGGATTGTGATGATTTCATATATGCAAATTCTAAATTTTATAACTAAAAATATAAGAAACTAAAAAAACATCGATCATCGTCTAACAATTTGAAATTAATCTAATTCATCTAGCTAGCTAAAACTAACATTTCCAAAATTTCTAACATTTCTGTATAACTAACATTTCTATAACATTTGACATTATATATATTATAACTAACATTTCTATATACTATTTGACATTAATCTAATCTAATTAATTAATTCATCTAAAACTTTGTATGAAAAACAGAAAAACAGAAAAAACTAAAAGCTAAAAACAGAAAAATTGTGTGTTTGTGCGCGTGTAGTGTGTGTGTGTGCGTGCGCGCGCCCGTGTGTGTGCGCTACGGTCGGCGCCGGCGCGCGGTGTGGCTTTGATCGATTGGAGGGAGGAGAGGGGCCGGGGAGGGGCTCACAGCGCGCGGGGGCAAGGTCGAGGCGACGGCAACGGCGAGGCGAGGTCGATCCAAAGGCGACGGCAACGGCGAAGCGAGGGCATCGGCGACGGGCCGGTGCGGCGACCGGGACGGCGACGGGCCGGTGCCGCGACAGGCCGGCGACGGGGGCGCCGCGGAGTCGATGGGGACGACGCGACGAGGACGGGGGCGTCGCGGAGTCGACGGGGACGATGCGACAGGGGCGGCGACGGCGCGGGACGGGGCGGCGGTAGAGAGAAGTGGGAGATGAGAAACTGAAAATTTTCGAAGTGTTTCTTATATAGGGGACACCTTTAGTACGGGTTGGAGCCACCAACCGATACTAAAGGCCTGTTTTGGCCAGGCCAAGCGGCGGGAAGCGACCCCCTTTAGTACCGGTTGGTGGCTCCATCCGGTACTAAAGGCCCCCCCTTTAGAACCGGTTGGTGCCACGAACCGGTACTAAAGGGGGGTGCGCTGCCAGGTGAGGGACGCAAAGTTTAGTCCCACCTCGCCTAGCGAAGGGCAGCCGCACTGGTTTATAAACCCAGCCGCGGCTGCTCCTTCGAGCTCCTCTCAAATGCAGGCCTTCTGGGCCTACCTGTGCTGTGCTGCCCCGTGGGCCTACTGGGCCTTTGCGGGCCTGCATCCTGGCCCAACAACGGGTTGGGTTTCTAGTCGTATGCAGGCCGCTCTAGCCTAGTAGGCGGGCTTTTTTATTTTTTTTGCTTTATTTATTTTTGAGTTGTTTTTTTGTATTTAGAGTTTCTTTGTGAATATTTTTGCTTTAGGTACAAAAAATTACAAACTTTCTGTTAGTGCCCGTAGTTTTCAAATTTGAATAGTTTAAATTTTGAATTATTTGAAATTAGTGTGAAATTAGTAAAGGCATGAAAGAATTTTTTTGCACATAAAATTTCTTCACGTTTCAAACGCCAAAACACATAATTAACTACCCTAACTATTACAGAGATTCCCTTCTGGGTGTGAAACACAGAAGAAAGTGATGATAGCTAGTGAAGCCGATCACATCCCAGATCTTTGGGTGTGAAACTTTTTCTTCGCGTGTGTCCCTTTGCACCGTAACCATGGAAAATCTTCATCATTTAACGGGATGCTCGGGTCAATATTCACTGTGAATGGAGCAATTTCATCAAACTTTTCATAATCTTCTGACTTGTCTGTCTTGTCATCCACTCCCACGATGTTTCTCTTCCCAGAAAGAACTATGTGCCGCTTTGGCTCATCGTACGATGCATTCGCTTCCTTATCTTTTCTTTTTCTTGGCTTGGTAGACATGTCCTTCACATAGAAAACCTGTGCCACATCATTGGCTAGGACGAATGGTTCGTCTGCATACGCAAGATTCTTGAGATCCACTGTTGTCATTCCGTACTGCGGGTCTTTCGTTACCCCGCCTCGTGTCATATTGACCCATTTGCACCGAAACAAAGGGACCTTCAAACCACATCGATAGTCAAGTTCCCATATGTCATGTATATAACCATAATATGTTTCCTTTCCCGTCTTGGTTTCTGCATCAAAGCGGACACCACTATTTTGGTTGGTGCTCTTCTTATCTTGGGCGATCGTGTAAAATGTATTACCATTTATCTCGTACCCCTTGAAAGTCATTATATTCGAAGATGGTAACTGGGGCAGCAAGTACAAGTCATCTTCAATAGAGGTGTCATGCATGGTACGTGCTTGCAACCAGCTGGCGAAACTCCTGGTTTGTTCACGTGTAATCCAGTCATCAGACCGCTCCGGGTGTTTGGAGCGTAGCAAATTCTTGTGTTCATCCATATACGGAGCCACCAAGGCGGAATTCTATAGAACTGTGTAGTGTGCTTTAGTGAGAGAATGTCCGTCCATACATATTATTTGTTCCCCTCCTAGCGTGCCTTTTCCATCCAGTCTGCCCTTATGCCGCGATTTACGAACACCAATCGGCTTAAGGTCAGGAATAAAGTCAATACAAAACTCAATGACCTCCTCATTTTGACGGCCCTTGGAGATGCTTCCTTCTGGCCTAGCACGGTTATGAACATATTTCTTTAAGACTCCCATGAACCTCTCAAAGGGGAACATATTGTGTAGAAATACAGGACCCAAAACGTTAATCTCTTCGCATAGGTGAACTAGGACGTGCGTCATGATGTTGAAGAAGGATGGTGGGAACACCAACTCGAAACTGACAAGACATTGCACCAAATCATTCTGTAACCTTGGTATGATTTCTGGATCGATTACCTTCTGAGAGATTGCATTGAGAAATGCACATAGCTTCACAATGGCTAATCGAACGTTTTCCGGTAGAAGCCCCCTCAATGCAACCGGAAGCAGTTGCGTCATAATCACGTGGCAGTCATGAGACTTTAGGTTCTGGAACTTTTTCTCTGCCATGTTTATTATTCCCTTTATATTCGACGAGAAGCCAGACGGTACCTTAATACTGAGCAAGCATTCAAAGAAGATTTCCTTCTCTTCTTTGGTAAGAGCGTAGCTTGCATGACCCTGATGTATGCCGTCTTTTCCGTGCATACGTTGCTGGTCCTCCCGTGCCTCAGGTGTATCTTTTGTCTTCCCATACACGCCCAAGAAGCCAAGTAGGGTCACACAAAGATTCTTCGTCGCGTGCATCACGTCAATTGCGGAGCGGACCTCGAGGTCTTTCCAATAGGGCAGGTCCCAAAATATAGATTTCTTCTTCCACATGGGTGCGCGTCCGTCAGCGTCATTCGGAACAGGTTGTCCACCAGGACCCTTTCCAAAGACCACCTTCAAATCCTTGACCATATCATGTACATCAGCACCAGTACGGTGGCGAGGCTTCGTCCGGTGATCCGCCTCACCTTTGAAATGCTTGCCTTCGTTTCTTACGGGATGCCTGCTCGGAAGAAATCGACAATGTCCCAGGTACACATTCTTATTAGCCAAATATATACTGTCGGTATCGTCCAAACAGTGCGTGCATGCGCGGTATCCCTTGTTTGTCTGTCCTGAAAGGTTACTGAGAGCAGGCCAATCATTGATGGTCACGAACAGCAACGCCTTTAGGTCAAATTCTTCCCCCATGTGCTCATCCCACGCATGTACACCTGTTCCATTCCACAGTTGTAAGAGTTCTTGAACTAATGGCCTTAGGTACACATCAATGTCGTTGCCGGGTTGCTTAGGGCCTTGGATGAGCACTGGCATCATAATGAACTTCCGCTTCATGCACAACCAAGGAGGAAGGTTATACAAACATAGAGTCACAGGCTAGGTGCTATGGTTGCTGCTCTGCTCCCCAAAAGGATTAATGCCATCTGCGCTTAGACCAAACCATACGCTCCTTGCGTCATCTGCAAACTCCTTCCCATACTTTCTTTCGATTTTCTCCACTGCGACCCGTCAGCGGGTACTCTCAACTTTCCGTCTTTCTTACGGTCTTCTCTGTGCCATCGCATCGCCTTGGCATGCTCTTTGTTTTGGAACAAATGTTTCAACCGTGGTATTATAGGAGCATACCACATCACCTTGGCAGGAATCTGCTTCCTGTGGCGCCGGCCCTCGACATCACCAGGGTCATCGCGGCTGATCTTATAGCGCAATGCACCACATACCGGGCAAGCGTTCAAATCCTCGTACTCACCGCGGTAGAGGATGCAATCATTAGGGCATGCATGTATCTTCTGCACCTCTAACCCTAGAGGGCAGACAGCCTTCTTTGCTTCGTACGTACTCTCGGGCAATTCGTTGTCCTTTGGAAGCATATCCTTTATCATTACCAGCAACTTTCCAAATCCCTTGTCAGATACACCATTCTCTGCCTTCCATTGCAGCAATTCCAGTGTGGTGCCCAGCTTTTTCTTGTCACCTAGGCAATTCGGGTACAACAATTTTTTGTGATCCTCTAACATGCGCTGCAACTTCTTCTTCTCCAAATCACTTGCGCAGTTTCTCTTTGCATCGGCAATGGCCTGACCTAGATCATAAACGGGCTCATCTGATGCCTCTCCTTCAGCTTCTTCCCGCATTGCCAGCTCAGCTTCTTCCCGCATTACCGGCTCAGCTTCTTCCCCCATTGTTGTATCATCGTATTTAGGGAACCCATGGCCAGGATAGCTGTCGTCGTCCTCTTCTTCTTCATTGTCTTCCATCATAACCCTCTTTCTCCGTGCTTGGTCCAAACATTATAATGGGGCATGAAACCAGACTTAAACAGGTGGACGTGAATGGTTCTTGACGTAGAGTAATTGTGACCATTCTTACAGCGAGCACATGGACAAGGCATAAAACCATCCGCCCGCTTGTTTGCCTCAACCGCTAGCAGAAAAGTATGCACGCCCTCAACGAACTGGGGAGAGCATCGGTCATCGTACATCCATTGCCGGCTCATCTTCATTACACAACACCGAATAGACCAAATTAATACAAGTTCACACATAAAGTTCATACAACACTTAAATGCAACAAACAAATAACTCTCTATCTAAAGCATTTAGATGCAACAACAAATACGATCAAGATCGCAACTAAGGTAACAATGGATCCAACAGCATAATGATACCAAACCTCACTATCGATGGCATATTTTCTAATCTTTCTAATCTTCAAGCGCATTTTCTCCATCTTGATCTTGTGATCATCGACGACATCGGCAACATGCAACTCCAATTCCATCTTCTCCCCCTCAATTCTTTTCAATTTTTATTTCAAGTACTCCTTTTCTCTTTCAACTAAATTTAACCTCTCGGCAATAGGGTCGGTTGGAATTTCCGGTTCACATACCTCCTAGAAAAAATTTCTATATCAACTTGATGGGCATAATTTGTCATAAACACGAAATGCAACTAGTTTTAAAAGAGAATATACATACCACATCCGAATCATAACAAGGACGAGGGCCAACGGGGACGGATATCAAAACCATGGCACTATATGTATAACAAACAACGTACGGGTAAGATAATTATACGAGTAACTATATATCCAAATCACACAAACATCAATTTTTATATAAAATTTCATGAACAAGAGGCTCACCACAAGGTGGTGCCGGCGACGGGACGGTGCGGGCGATCGACGGTGGCTACGATGGAGATTTAGAAGGCACTAAGTAAACCACACCTACATATGCAAACTAAGTGTTATTTTTGACCTCAAATTGCATATAAATCAAATACTAGCACACACATATATATATATCCTCCCAAATTACTAAACTCACAAATTAATCACTATATAAAGCCTTGCAAGAGCTAATCTAGCAATGAGAGATGAAAGGACAAAGTTGCTAACCTTTGTGATCATTTGAATGGATGGGGGCCTTCAAATCTTTACAAATTTTGGGCAAAATGTGTGATGAGCTCGAGAGGAAGAGGGGAAGAACAGAGAGGAGAGGGGAAAGGGGAAGAACAGAGCGAGCTCGGTTGGATGAAGGGTTTATGTAGGACGACCTTTAGTACCGGTTCGTGCCAAGAACCGGTACTAAAGGGGCTGGAGGGCCCCCAGTCTGACAACATCCTGCCACCACTCTCATTAGTACCAGTTCGTGGCACGAACCGGTGCTAAAGGTTCGCCACGAACTGGTACTAATGAAAGCGGCCCGGCTAGCCGTTGGAACCGGCATTAATGTATACATTAGTGCCGGCTCAAATACAAACTGGCACTAATGTGCTTCACGTTTGACCCTTTTTCTACTAGTGTTATTAGCTAGATGGCTTCTTCTCTCTTTTTGGATCTCAATACAATGTTCTCCCCCTCTCTTGTGGAGATCTATTCGATGTAATCTTTTTCTTTTTGTGGTGTGTTTGTTGGGACCGATGAATTGTGGGTTTATGATCAAGTCTATCTATGAATAATATTTGAATCTTTTCTGAATTCTTTTATGTATGATTGGTTATCTTTGAAAGTCTCTTCGAATTATCTGTTTGGTTTGGCCAACTAGATTGGTAGTTCTTGCAATGGGAGAAGTGCTTAGCTTTGGGTTCGATCTTGCGGTGTCCTTTCCCAGTGACAGAAGTGGCAGCAAGGCACGTATTGTATCATTGCCACCGAGGATAACAAGATGGGGTTTATTTTATATTGCATGAATTTATCTCTCTACATCACACTAGTAGAAAACAGGGCTATGGTCCAGGCCGGCTTAGCCCATTAGTCCCGGTTCAGTCTAGAACTGGGACTAATGTGAGCATTGGTCCCGGTTCGTGCGGCTAAGGCATTAGTCCCGGTTCATCTGGACCTTTTGGTCCCGGTTGGTGGGATGAACCGGGACCAATGGGCCTCGCTCCTGGCCCACAACCATTGGTCCCGGTTCGTGCCACAAACCGGGACTAAAGATCAAACCTTTAGTCCCGGTTTGAGGCAGGAACCGGGACTAATGGGGATGAGACCTTTAGTCCCGGTTCGTGCCACGAACCGGTACTAAAGGTCCCATTTTCAAACTCTACCCCCCCAGTGTGGACCGCCTTTTCAGTTTTAAAAAAATAAAAGAAAATGATGGAAATGTCAAAAAAATAAAAGAAAATAAGTTTCACATGTGATATGTGGTCTAGTTGTTGGGAAAATTTACAAATATGAATTTCGACTTTATTTACAAAATCTCTCTGGAATTTGTAAAATGGGCATAACTTTTGCATACGAACTCGGGATGAAAAAGTTTTTTATATGAAAAATCATCTACTTGAAAAGTTACATCCGATGGAGACCGCCTACGGCCTGTTTGCAAATTTCTAGAATCCTCAAATTCCAAAAGAAAAAAAAGTTATGCTCAAATTTCAGTTTTTTTAAATTTCAATTTTTTTAAATACTTATTCAAGAAGTATTAGTGTTACTAAATAATTATTCAAGAATATTAGTGTTATTAAATAATTATTTCACCTTTTTTGAATTTTGGTCAAATCTGGTCAAACTATGGTCAAACTATGGTCAAACTGTGGTCAAACAATGGTCAAACTACTTATTCAAAAATATTAGTGTTACTAAAAAATTATTGTTTTTTAGAACAATAGTTTTAAACTCAAACAGTGAAATATGTGACTTCATGCTCAAGCTAAATTCCTGAGGGTTAATAGGATTGACATCTTACTATTGTCAGGAAAACAACAAGTGCAGACTTGGAAACGAGGGAGAATAGAACCCGGAAGTTAAGCGTGCTCAGGCTGGAGTAGTGAGAGGATGGGTGACCGTTCGGGAAGTGAGATGATTTGGAATGATGAGGGGTGATTAGAGATTAAATTGAGCAGTGATGAGGGGTGATTAGAGATTAAATTGAGCAGTGATGAGGGGTGATTAGAGATTAGAGGTTAAAATAATTCAGAAATTTGAAAATAAAAAAATTCACAAAAAATTTCAAAAAAAATTTCAAAAAAATATTCAAAAAAAAATTTCAAAAAAAAATCAGGAAATTTCCTTTAGTACCGGTTGGTGTTACCAACCGGGACTCCACGTGGAGGGCCTTTAGTCCCGGTTCTGGATTGAACCGGGACTAAAGGGGGGAGGTATTAGTACCGACACTTTAGTCCCGGTTCCTGAACCGGGACTAAAAGCCCTTTTTCTACCAGTGTCATGTCATCTTGCTTAAAGCGTTACTCTGTTTTTAACTTAATACTCTAGATGCATGCTCTATAGCGGTCGATGAGTGGAGTAATTGTAGTAGATGCAGAATCGTTTCGATCTACTTGTCACAGACGTGATGCCTATATACATGATCATGCCTAGATATTCTCATAACTATGCTCAATTCTGTCAATTGCTCAACAGTAATTTGTTCACCCACCGTAGAATACTTATGCTCTTGAGAGAAGCCACTAGTGAAACCTATGGCCCCCGGGTCTATTCTCATCATATCAATCTTCATCACTTTAATCTTTCATTGCTTTTTACTTTGCCTTTTACTTTTTACTTTGCATCGCTAGACCAAAAACACCAAAAATACCAAAAATATTATCTCTATCAGATCTCACTCTCATAAGTGACCGGGAAGGGATTAACAACCCCTAATCGCGTTGGTTGCGAGTAGCTATCGTTTTGTGCAGGTACGAGGGACTTGAGCGTGGCCTCCTACTGGATTGATACCTTGGTTCTCAAAAACTAAGGGAAATACTTACGCTACTCTGCTGCATCATCCTTTCCTCTTCGGGGAAATCCAACGCAAGCTCAAGAGGTAGCAAGAAGAATTTCTGGCGCCGTTGCCGGGGAGTCTACGCAAAAAGTCAACATACCAAGTACCCATCACAATCCCTATCTCTCGCATTACATTAGTTGCCATTTGCCTCTCGTTTTCCTCTCCCCCACTTCACCCTTGGCGTTTTATTCGCCCTCTCTTTATCCTTCTCCTTCTCCTTCTCCTTCTCCGTTTGCCTTTTTCTCGCTTGCCTTTTGTTTGCTCGTGTGTTGGATTGCTTGTTTGTCGCGATGGCTCAAGATACTACCAAATTGTGTGACTTCACCAATACCAACAATAATGATTTCCTTAGCTCTCCGATTGCTCCTCTTGCCAATACTGAATCTTGTGAAATCAATACTACTTTGTTGAATCTTGTTATGAAAGATGAATTCGCCGGCCTTCCTAGTGAAGATGCCGCTACTCATCTGAATAGCTTCGTTGATTTATGTGATATGCAAAAGAAAAAAGATGTTGATAATGATGTCGTTAAATTGAAGCTATTTCCTTTTTCGCTTAGAGATCGTGCTAAAGCTTGGTTTTCTTCTTTGCCTAAAAATAGTATTGATTCTTAGAACAAGTGCAAAGATGCTTTTATCTCTAAGTATTTTCCTCCCGCTAAGATCGTCTCTCTTACAAACGATATTATGAATTTTAAGCAACTTGATCATGAACATGTTGCACAAGCTTGGGAGAGAATGAAATTAATGATACGTAATTGCCCTACTCATGGTTTGAATTTGTGGATGATTATACAAAAAATTTATGCCAGATTGAATTTTGCCTCTAGAAATCTTTTAGATTCGGCCGCGGGAGGCACTTTTATGGAAATCACTTTAGGAGATGCTACTAATCTCCTAGATAATATTATGGTTAATTATTCTCAATGGCAGACTGAAAGATCTTCTAATAAAAAATTGCATGTGATAGAAGAAATCAATGTTTTGAGTGGAAAGATGGATGAACTTATGAAATTATTTGCTACTAAGAGTGTTTCTTCTGATCCTAATGATATGCCTTTGTCTACTTTGATTGAGAATAACAATGAATCTATGGATGTGAATTTTTTTGGTAGGAATAATTTTGGTAACAACACGTATAGAGGGAATTTTAATCCTAGGCCATATCCTAGTAATCCTTCTAATAATTATGGAAATTCCTACAACAACTCTTATGGAAATTATAATAAGATGCCCTCTGAATTTGAGAATAGTGTTAAAGAGTTTATGAATTCACAAAAGAATTTTAATGCTTTGCTTGAAGAGAAATGCTTAAAGTTGATGATTTGGCTAGGAACGTTGATAGAATTTCTCTTGAGTTTGATTCTTTAAAGCTTAGATCTATTCCTCCTAAGCATGAT
This sequence comes from Triticum urartu, assembly GCF_056163025.1. Classification (NCBI taxonomy): domain Eukaryota; kingdom Viridiplantae; phylum Streptophyta; class Magnoliopsida; order Poales; family Poaceae; genus Triticum; species Triticum urartu. The sequence continues at coordinate 27,775,788 of NC_141873.1, forward strand.
ATCAATGAGCCTCTCAAAGCCATGAGAATTTCCATTAATGAGTGCAAGGAAAGAACTGCTAGTATGCGTGCTTCCAAAGATGCCTTTATTACAGCGTGTTCTTTCAATTCCTATGAAAATCAAGATGAAGATCTAAAAATTCGGAGTATTTAGATCTTTATGATGAAATTGATGAAAGTGGGATTGAAAGAAATAAAAATCTAGATGTTGCTAAACCCACTATATTGGATTTCAAAGAATTTAATTATGAAAGTTGCTCTTTGATTGATTGTATTTCCTTGTTGCAATCCGTCCTAAATTCTCCACATGCTTATAGTCAAAAGAAAGCCTTCACCGAACATATTGTTGATGCCTTGATGCAATCTTATGAAGAAAAACTTGAGTCAAAAGTTTCTATCCCTAGAAAACTCTATAATGAGTGGGAACCAACTATTAAAATTAAAATTAAAGATCATGAGTTTTATGCTTTGTGTGATTTGGGTGCTACTGTCTCCACTATCCCCAAAACTTTGTGTGATTTGTTAGATTTCCGCGATCTTGATGATTTCTCTTTAAACTTACATCTCGCGGATTCTACTATTAAGAAACATATGGGAAGGATTAATGATATTCTTATTTTTGCAAATAGGAATTATGTGCCCGTAGATTTCATTGTTCTTGATATAGATTGCAATCCTTCTTGCCCTATTATTCTTGGTAGACCTTTCCTTAGAACGGTTGGTACGATTATTGATATGAAGGAAGGGAATATTAGATTCCAATTTCCATTAAAAAAGGGCATGGAACACTTTCCAAGAAAGAAAATAAAATTGCCATATGAAACTATCATGAGAGCCACTTATGGATTGCCTTCCAAAGATGGCAATACCTAGATCTATCCTCACCTTTATGCCTAGCTAGGGGCGTTAAACGATAGCGCTTGTTGGGAGGCAACCCAATTTTATTTTTAGGTTTTTGTGTATCTCTTCTATTAGGGAATAAATAACCCATCTACCTTCTGTTTGGATGTGATTTTGTGTTTTAATTAGTGTTTGTGCCAAGTTAGACCTATTGGATCTTGTTGGATGATAGTTATTTGATCTTGCTGTAATTTCCAGAAACTTTGCGTTAAGTTCCCGAATTATTAAAAATCATCAGAACGTGATAAAATACTGATTCCAATTGATGCTGATCAACAAACAAATTGTCGAGGTCTTCTAATTTTGGTATATTTTTTGGAGTTCCAGAAGTTTGCGTTAGTTACACATTACTACAGACTGTTCTGTTTTTGACAGATTCTCTTTTTCGTGTGTTGTTTGCTTATTTTGATGAATCTATGGCGAGTAAAATAGTTTATAATCCATAGAGAAGTTGGAATACAGTAGGTTTAACACCAATATAAATAAAGAATGAGTTCATTACAGTACCTTGAAGTGGTCTTTTGTTTTCTTTCTCTAACGGAGCTCACGAGATTTCTATTGAGTTTTGTGTTGTGAAGTTTTCAAGTTTTGGGTGAATTCTTTTAATGGATTATGGAACAAGGAGTGGAAAGAGCCTAAGCTTGGGGATGCCCAAGGAACCCCCAAGATAATCCAAGGACACCAAAAAGTCAAAGCTTGGGGATGCCCTGGAAGGCATCCCCTCTTTCGTCCACTTCCATCGGTAATTTACTTGGAGCTATATTTGTATTCACCAACATGATATGTGTTTTGCTTGGAGCATCTTGTATTATTTGTGTCTTTGTTTGTTAGTGTGCCACAATCATCCTTGCTGTACACACCTTTTGAGAGAGCCATACATGAATTAGAATTTGATAGAATACTCTATGTGCTTCACTTATATCTTTTGAGCTATGTAGTTTTGCTCTATGTGCTTCACTTATATCTTTTGAGCATTGTAATTTTGCTCTATGTGCTTCACTTAGATCTTTTAGAGCACGGTGGTGGATTTGTTTTAAAGAAACTATTGATCTCTCATGCTTCACTTAAATTATTTTGAGAGTCTTTATAGCATGGTAATTTGCTTAATAATAACATGCTTGGTATTCAAGATTTGTGAAACTTTCTTTTGAGTGCGTTGAATACTAAGAAAAGTAGGATACTTGATAATTGTTTTGAGATATGGAGGTAGTAATATCAAAGTCATGCTAGTAGAGTAATTGTGAATTTGAGAAGTGCTTGAGTTAAAGTTTGCAAGTCCCGTAGCATGCATGTATGGTAAACGTTATGCAACAAATTTGAAACATGAGGTGTTATTTGATTGTCCTCCTTATGAGTGGCGGTCGGGGGCGAGCGATGGTCTTTTCCTACCAATCTATCCCCCTAGGAGCATGCGCGTAATGCTTTGATTTTTGATGGCTTGTAGATTTTTGCAATAAGTATATGAGTTCTTTATGACTAATGTTGAGTCCATGGATTATACGCACTCTCACCCTTCCATCATTGCTAGCCTCTATGGTACCGGGCATTGCCCTTTCTCACATCGAGAGTTGGTGCAAACTTCGCCGGTGCATCCAAACCCCGTGATATGATACGCTCTTTCACACATAAACCTCCTTATATCTTCCTCAAAACAACCACCATGCCTACCTATTATGGCATTTCCATAGCCATTCCGAGATATATTGCCATGCAACTTTCCACCATCTAGTTTATCATGACACATTCATCATAGTCATATAGCTTAGCATGATCATGTAGTTGACATAGTATTTGTGGCAAAGCCACCGTTCATAATTCTTTCATACTTGTCACTCTTGATTCGTTGCATATCCCGGTACACAGCCGGAGGCATTCATATAGAGTCATACTTTGTTCTAGTATCAAGTTGTAATCATTGAGTTGTAAATAAATAGAGGTGTGATGATCATCATTCAATAGAGCATGGCAATGCTACTATCCTTTCTTCCACACTTTTGCTTCAAAGTAGCATCATGATATAGCGAGTCTAATATATTGTGCTTCAAAGTAGCACCATGTTATTCATATAGAGAGTCTCATATATTGTCACTTTCATATACTAGTGGGAATTTTTCATTATAGAACTTGGCTTGTATATTCCAACAATGGGCCTCCTCAAGTGCCCTAGGTCTTCATGAGCTAGCAAGTTGGATGCACACCCACTTAGTTTCTTTTGTTGAGCTTTCATATATTTATAGCTCTAGTGCATCCGTTGCATGGCAATCCCTACTCCTTGCATTAACATCAATCGATGGGCATCTCCATAGCCCATTGATTAGCCTCGTTGACGTTAGACTTTCTCCTTTTTGTCTTCTCCACATAACCCCCATCATTATATTCTATTCCACCCATAGTGCTATATCCATGGCTCACGCTCATGTATTGCGTGAAAGTTTATGAGTTTGAAATTATTAAGGTATGAAACAATTGCTTGGCTTGTCATCGGGGTAGTGCATGATGAGAGCATTCTTGTGTGACGAAAATGGAGCATGACTAAACTATATGATTTTGTAGGGATGAACTTTCTTTGGCCATGTTACTTTGAGAAAACATAATTGCTTTGTTGGTTTGCTTGAGGTATTATTTTTCTTTGTGTCAATATGAACTTTTGTCTTGAGTCTTTCTAATCTGAATATTCATACCACAATCAAGAAGTTTTTGCATTGAAATTATGCCAAGTAGCACTCCGCTTCAAAAATTCTCTTTTATCATTTACCTAGTCGAGGACAAGCAGGAATTAAGCTTGGGGATGCCTGATACGTCTCCAACGTATCTATAATTTTTGATTGCTCCATGCTATATTATCTACTGTTTTGGACCATATTGGGCTTTATTTTCCACTTTTATATTATTTTTGGGACTAACCTATTAACCGGAGGCCCAGCCCAGAATTGCTGTTTTTTTGCCTATTTCAGTGTTTTGAAGAAACGGAATATCAAACGGAGTCCAAACAGAATAATCCTTTCTGGAACGTGATTTTCTTCCCGAATATGACCCAGGAGACTTGGACCCTACGCCAAGGAAGCTTCGAGGTGGGCACGAGGTAGGGGGGCGCGCCCTACACCCCCAGGCGCGCCCCCACCCTCGTGGGCCCACCGAAGCTCCACCGACGTACTTCTTCCTCCTATATATACCTACGTACCCCCAAACAAACAAAACGGGAGCCAAAAACCTAATTCCACCGCCGCAACTTTCTGTATCCACGAGATCCCATCTTGGGGCCTGTTCCGGAGCTCTGCCGGAGAGGGCCGTCATCACGGAGGGCTTCTACATCATCATAGCCTCTCCGATGAAGTGTGAGTAGTTTACCGCAGACCTTTGGGTCCATAGTTATTAGCTAGATGGCTTCTTCTCTCTTTTTGGATCTCAATACAATGTTCTCCCCCTCTCTTGTGGAGATCTATTCGATGTAATCTTCTTCTTTTTGCGGTGTGTTTGTTGAGACCGTTGAATTGTCGGTTTATGATCAAGTCTATCTATGAATAATATTTGAATATTTTCTGAATTCTTTTATGTATGATTGGCTATCTTTGCAAGTCTCTTCGAATTATCTGTTTGGTTTGGCCAACTAGATTGGTAGTTCTTGCCATGGGAGAAGTGCTTAGCTTTGCGTTCGATCTTGCGGTGTCCTTTCCTAGTGACAGAAGGGGCAGCAAGGCACGTATTTTATCATTGCCATCGAGGATAACAAGATGGTTTTTTTTCATATTGCATGAATTTATCTCTCTACATCATGTCATCTAACTTAAAGCGTTACTCTGTTTTTAACTTAATACTCTAGATGCATGCTGGATAGCGGTCGATGAGTGGACTAATAGTAGTAGATGCAGAATCGTTTCGATCTACTTGTCACGGACGTGATGCCTATATACATAATCATGCCTAGATATTCTCATAACTATGCTCAATTCTGTCAGTTGCTCAACAGTAATTTGTTCACCCACCGTAGAATACTTATGCTCTTGAGAGAAGCCACTAGTGAAACCTATGGCCCCCGGGTCTATTCTCATCATATCAATCTCCATCACTTTAATCTTGCATTGCTTTTTACTTTGCCTTTTACTTTTTACTTTGCATCTCTATACCAAAAATACCAAAAATATTATCTCTATCAGATCTCACTCTCCTAAGTGACCGTGAAGGGATTGACAACCCCTAATCGCGTTGGTTGCGAGTAGCTATCATTTTGTGCAGGTACGAGGGACTTGTGCGTGGCCTCCTACTGGATTGATACCTTGGTTCTCAAAAACTGAGGGAAATACGTACGCTACTCTGCTGCATCATCCTTTCCTCTTCGGGGAAATCCAACGCAAGCTCAAGAGGTAGCAGAGCCATCATGATCATGTCCTTCCTCCTCCATTGTTCGATCACCGGAGCCTGCTTCACCCTCTCCTTCCAGACCATCGGTGTCGTTGAGATACGACAAGACATCACCTCCGCCGAGGATTACGTCCCCCAACAACTGTTCTGCTTCCAAGTCTCGATGCTCCAGTGTTTCTACAAATATTACAACATGGAAAATAATATAAAAACATGACAGATGGATATATTAGTGGCAAACGTAGACCTAGCTAGCTAATCACAACAAGGGATCATATTGTGGCCTCGACGCTTCTACGGTTTGGGGTGGCCTCGATAACGCTTCTAGGGTTTGGAGTGGCCTCGACGACAACGCTCTTTTAAATTGGTAAATTTGGGTGGCCTCGACATTGCTTCTAGGGTTTGGGGTGGCCTCGGCAATGCTTCTGGGGTTTTGGGTGGCCTCGACAACGCGTCTAGGGTTTGGGACGGACTTCCTCTCTCATGAATGTCCGACGTCCGGACTTACAAGGGATTTAACAAAATGACGCCATTCTGGATGTGCAGAAAGTGGTCCCTATTTTTCTTGATCTCATCTACCCTCTATATGTCATGTTGTCTAGTGTCAAAGGATTCAAGAAAACGATGGCTTCATCATTAGCCGGAAGTTACAGGCGCATGATGGTATGAAGCTCTCCAAAATTATTTTTGAACGGAGTCCTGATAGGATAATTCACTTTTTGGTATGAAGTTCGGCAAGAGCCTTTTGAATATCGCTATTTGGATGGCCTTTGCTGAACTTCGTAAAAAAATGCGAATTATCCTATCAGGACTCTGTTCCAAAATAATTTTGAAGAGCTTCATACCATCATGCGCCTGTTACTTCCGGCCAATTATGAAACCATGGATTTCTTCAATACTCTGACACAAGAGAACGTGCAAATATAGAATGGTAGATGAGATCAGGAAAAATATGGATCAACTTAATTATGCACATCCAAAATGGGGGCATTCTTGATAAATCTCTAGGTTTTGGGTGTCCTCGAGAGTTGGTCGAGCGAGATGGTGTTGATCGACGTCCCCCTCTCGACCCCTTATGTCGAAGTTATCGGGGAGGGGGTATGTCGACCCCCCCCCCCCTCATGTCAAAGTTATAGGGGAGGCAGTATATCGACAATGACATACCCGATAAAAAATAAGAAGAGGAAGAAGAAGAAAAAAAAGAGGAGAAGAAGAAAGGAACAGAGGAGAATATCGAAGAAAAAAAAGAAGAAAAAAGGGGATAAGAAGAAGGAATAGAGGAGAAGAAGAAAAAATAGAATAATATATCCTACTTCTGCTTCTCCTAGTTTTTTCCCTTCTTTTTCGTCGTCTTATTTATTTCTCCTCTTCTTCCTCTCCTTTTCTTCTCCTTCTTCTTCTCCTTCTTCCTCTTCTTATCTTCCTTTTTCCTCTCCTTCTTTTTCTTCTCCCTCCTTCTTCCTCTTTTCTTCTTTTACCTTATTTTACTTTTTCCTCTTCACTAACCTAAAATATACTAACCTAAAATGCACTAACAGTACAACAAACCTAAAATGCACTAAATCAACTAACCTAAAATGCCTTAACCTAAAATCGATATCTAATAACAGCCTAAATAAAAAAATTAATACATATATGAACAAAACAATTCATCATTCATCTCATTATGTACATCCATGCATACATATGAACAAAAAAACATCATATATATGATCATCTACGAACAAAAAAAATCATAATATGACAAAGAAACTTATATGAACAAAACAGGGGAGGAAAAGGGGGCCGGCCGCCGGACAGAACGAGGAGGGGCAGCGCGCACCTTCAAGGCAGGGCATGGGCGCGGGGCGGCGCGTCGACGGCGAGCTCGGGGCAGGGCAGGGGCGCAGGGTGGCACGGACACGGCGAGCTCGGGGCAGGGCGCAGGGGCGCGGCGGCGGTGCGAACACGACAAGCTCGGGACAGGGCAGGGGCGAGGGCGTCGATGGCGAGCACTGGCAGGGGCGCGGCAGCGGCGCGATGACGATGAGCTCGGGGCAGGGCGAGGGGCACGGCGGCATGCACGGTCAGTCTGGCGGCATCGATGAGCTCGGCGTCGTTGGGGGGGCAATTGGCGATGAAACTGTCAAATTTTCTATGTGCCGGCTTATATACCCAAACTATAGGTCCCGGTTGGTGGCACAAACCGGGACCAATGCCCACCTTTGGTCCCGGTCCGTGCCACCAACAAGGACCAAAGGTCTCTTTTCAGCAGCCCAAAGGGCGGGAAAAGGAGACCTTTGGTCCTGGTTGGTGGCACGAACCGGGACCAAAGTGTGGCATCGGTCCCGGTTGGTGCCACGAACCGGGACCAAAGGGTGACATTGGTCCCAGTTCGTGGCACCAACCGGGGCCAATGGCCTTGGACAGCGGCGTGGTGGCGGGAGTTTAGTCCCACCTCGCTAGTTGAGAGCGCCTCACACCTGTTTATATGCTCCGCTGCCTCTTCCCTCTCGAACTCCTCTAAACTGCAGGCCTATGGGAGTACTAGATAACAATTTCATATATAGTCAACATGCATCCTCAAGCAGTACAAGGTGATATCAACGACAATCATCATATGTAGTTCTAGATGATATCGACGACGATCATCATATGTAGTTCTACATGATATCGACAACGATCATCATATGTAGTTCTAGATGATATAGCCACACACACATTTGTAGTTCTAGAAGATATCGAGGACGATCATCATCCTCAAGCCCTGGGCGGTGGGTGTTCCTGATAGTAATTAGGATGGCCTGTCCAACACGAAGATTCTTGCCAACGAGGAATCTCTTCCACCCAACCGAGTTTAAGTGTGTGCGACCGTCTGTGTCCATGCGGTAAGTACAGGTGGTGACGGAGCCCTTGCCGTAAGGCGTAGTCTTACTGAGCCTTCTTCATTAGGCTCGATACCACAACTCATAGATAGGTTCTTTGGCAATTTCTGAATAAGAAAAACATATCAATTAATAAATAGCCTTGCACATACCCTTGCAAATATATTTCTATTAAGTATAGATTTCTACACTATCAAAAGACACAGTACTACACATTTGTACTAATTAAGCATTAATTCTACTAATAAGTATATATGGATTATCTACACTATTAATAGTTCCTTGGATTCTACACTAATAAGCACGTGATCAAAGTACTGCAGTCAGTATAACATACATTTCATGCCGATCGACCATGGTACTTGTCAGGCGGGTCACGAATGGCACCCCAACAAAGTCAACACGTGGCAGAATTATGTCCCATAGGTTGCACACCTCCTCCTCGCCCAGCCTCATTCCTTGAGCTACGATGGCTTCACGAAGTGGGTTCTCATCATCTTCATCGAGTGGGTCCTCATTATCTTCATCATCTTCGTCATCGTCATCATCTTCAGCATCTTCATCATCTTCCACCAGGTTGATATAAATGACAGTCAGCTTGGATCTTTCTGCTCTAAAGGAGAAGCTGATCAACTCACCACCAGTAAGACGCATGCGGGCGAGGAAACTGGCCCATCCGTCTCCTCCAATCTGCGACATATTGCGTCCTTTCTCGACCTCCATAGTGTACGACCTCCCAGGTGCCTCAAATGTCACAGTGTCTCCTGTCAGCTTGTTGAATTTCAACCTCACATTGCATGGGACGATCTGTGTAAAAAAAGCAAAATAACACAATGCAGTAATGCCAACACTAAAATAAAATAGTTGTTACATTTCATCTAATTTCTTACCGCCGCATGACAAAAACTCGGCTGGAAGTAGATGCCGAACAACTTGCCAGTTGCAAGGCTGCTGGCGCACCTTGACTTGCATAGTCGACATGGTGGTGGTGGTGGCGCCATTTTCCTAAAGCAATATGAGCAAAGGATTAACAATCCACTTCACAGGAAATAAAAACAGTAGCATGTGATATTTTTGGTTCTTCCGCGAGTAGCAATTTGATGGACAAGTATAATCCTAAGATCTAGTAACATATTAGATGACAAGGTACCACCTACCAAAGCATTTCGGTGGCACCTATTGCCGAAAAAACTTTTCACAAATATGTACCAAATCAGGGTACCACTTACCAAGACATTTCATCTAATTTGGCCCCTATTGCCTAAGATAATTGATTAAAAAACAAGTGGCAAATTTAACTAAATTGGCACCAACATTTTGCCAAAAAGAAGTTATTACAGAAAAACAAAAACATCTAGCTATCCATGTACAGAAAAATAAACAATAAAATAGTGCATACTAAATCAACAAAATCAACAAGCCTACTAAATCAACTAAATCAACTAGCCTACTAAATCAACTAGCATACTAAATCAAGTAAATCAAAATGTTCTAAATCAACTAGCCTACTAAATAAACTAAATCATATCAACTAAATCAAAATGTTGCATATGAACTAGCCTACTAAATCAAAATGTAGCAGGAAGAAATTCGTAAGCCCTCGCTGCATCTAGGTAGGGCAGCCCTCGGTTGGTGCTGTCGAGCGGAGGGGGGATGGCATGGTGACATCGGTCGGGGGTGCTGACGAGGGGAAGGCCGGTGACTTTCCTACGAGAGGGGGCAACGACAGTGGCCGGCGAGGGGATCGAGGGCGGTCAGCCAAATGCACCCGGCCAGAGCTCGCGGCCAGCGACAGAGTGGGCGGCGAGAGGGTGGAGGAGCAGCAGAGGGGCGGCGAGAGGGGGAGGAGCATTACCTGCGGCGGCGGTGGCGGAGGAGAAACCCTAACCGCAGCTGCCGGCGTCGGGCGGAGGGGGACGATTGGGAGATGACCGTGCGGGGGGCCGGCCGGGCCACGTTTTTGTTTTACTTTAGCAGTAGCGCGGGCACAGGGAGCGTGCTACTGCTAAGACCAATATCAGTAGCGCTTTGTCCTAGAAAAACGCTACTGCTAAGTCTAAGCAATATAAAAACATCAAAAATATACATTGGTCATCATTGATCTTTTTTTTAGAATCTAAATAGTCAACATGAATCCTCACCATACCTGTATATGTATAGGCAAGGATTCATATTGCAGCCACAAATCCTACACATATAGTTCAATGAAGACCAAGTGCTCAAGATAGTTTGACAAGAAACATATTTAAGGTGGTAAACACCTTGTTCGCTTAGCAGTATGGGAGTAGTTGCAAGGGGCTGATACTTAGCAGCAGCGAATTTTGAAGAAAAACGCTATTACTAAGTACTTTAGCAGTAGCGCGTCGAGAAGAAGGGCGCTAGTACTATATCTAGCCTGGAGGCAACGCCGTGGCAATTATAGCAGTAGCGCTTGTTTCACCTAGAGCGCTGCTACTACTGGGCAATTAGTAGCGCGGTTTCCTGAAGCTCGCTACTAATAATTAGTTGTAGCGTTTATTTTTAAACAACGCTACTGCTAAGATTCTGTGTATAAGGGTTTCCCTAGTACTGTTCTAGTCGTATTCAGGCCGTGGTGGCCTAGTAGGTGGCATCTTTTCTTTTGTTTTTTTTTCTTTTTTGATTTATTTTTTTGCTTTTTATTGCAGTTTTAGAGTGATTCTTTTTGTTGTTAGGTCACAAAAATTTGGTCAATTTCGAGATGTAGTTATGTTAAATTCATCTGGTCAAATGATAAAAAAATACGACATGTTTGCAAATTTTTAGAATCCTCGTATTGTAAAAGGAAAAAAAAAGATGTGCTCAAATTTCAGTTTTTTGAATTTTGGTCAAACTGTGGTCAAACTACTTATTCAAGAAATATTAATGTTACTAAATAATTGTACAAGAATATTAGTGTTACTAAGTAATTATTTCAGTTTTTTGAATTTTGGTCAAATCTGGTCAAACTACTTATTAGTGTTACTAAATATTTATAGTTTTTTAGAATAATAGTTTGAAACTGAAAGGTGAAACGTGTGAACCTAATTCTCAAGATAAACTCCTGAGGGTTAATGGGATTGACAACTTACATTTGTCAGGAAAACAACAAGTGCAGACTTGGAAAGTAGGGGGAATAGAACTCCGAAGTTAAGCGTGCTCAAGCTGGGGTAGTGAGAGGATGGGTGACCGGCTGGGAAGTTAGACGATTTGGAATCAGTGATCCATACTTGAGGAGTTAAGAGGGGTGATTAGAGACTAAATCATCAAATAATTCAAAAGATTGAAAATAAAAAAATCAATTTTTTTCCAAATTTTTCAAAAGAAAAATTCAAAAGAAAAATCTTTAGTACCGGTTGGTGTTACCAACCGGTACTAAAGGTCCCACATACCACGGCACGATCTCACGCCATGTGGCGAGCCTTTAGTGGCGGTTCGTGCCGAACTGGTACTAAAGGGGGGCCTTTAGTCTCCACCCTTTAGTGCCGGTTGCAGAACCGGCACTAAAGGCCGTTACGAACCGTTAATAAATCCGTTTTCTACTAGTGTTATTTGAACTCCAGACTTTTTGTGTGTACAAAATGCACCATTCACAGCCACATCATCAATTTTCAACCCTTTCTGACTTCATTTGTTATTTTTCATGCATTTATTGATTTTTTTGAGCTATATGACCCTCAAATTTAAAAGCACTTCAAATGAACTCTGAAGAGGTTGAAAGTTGGCATGATATCATCATTTCACCCTAATAGCATGTGCTAAAAAGTTGAGAGGGTTACGGCAAAGTGGATGCACTTCGTGTACAAAATTGGCAATCTCTTTCGAAGTATCAGGGTTTCGAACGAAAACTCATCTGATACAAAGGTATTTCATTTTCTGAACTTATTTGAACTGCATACTTTTGTGTGTTCAAAATGCACCATTCAAAGCCACATCATCAATTTTCAACACTTTCTGACTTTATTTGTTATTTTTCATGCATTTATTGATTTTTTTAGCTAAATGACCCTGAAATTGAAAAGCACTAGAAATGAACTCTGAAAAGGTTGAAAGTTGGCATGGTATCATCATTTCACGCACATAGCATGTGCTAAAAAGTTGACAGGGTTATGGCAAAAACTGGATTCACTTCACGTACAAAACGGACAATCTCTTTCGAAGTATCAGGGTTTCATACGGAAACTCATCTGTTACAAAATGCATTTCATTTCTTCACATGTAACTGCTATGATATTCCAGATCAAAGGCATCGTCAAAATAGTTGTAGAGAGAAAGTCTTCACTTTTTCTTCGCTTGTCTCGTTTGCTTATTGCGCCGTAACCATGGATGTTCTTCATTGCTTAACAGGGTGCTTTGGTCAGCCTTGACTTTGAAGGGAAGAATTTCATGAAACTTTTCATAATCGTTAGGCATGTCTGTCTTACCCTCCAATCCCACGATGTCTATTTTTCCTGAAAGAACTATGTGGCTCTTTGCCTCATCGTATGATGTATTCGCTTCCTTGTCTTTTCTTTTTCTCAGTTTGGTAGACATGTCCTTCACATAGAAAACCTGTGCCACATCATTGGCTACGACGAATGGTTCGTCTGTGTACCCGAGATTGTTCAGATCCACTGTTATCATTCCGTACTGTGGGTCTACCTGTACCCCGCCTCCTGACATATTGACCCATTTGCACTTAAACAAAGGGACCTTAAAATCATGTCCGTAGTCAAGTTTCCATATGTCTACTATGTAACTATAATATGTGTCCCTTTTCCTGTTGGTTGCTGCATCACAGAGGACACCACTTTTTTGGTTGGTCCTTTTTTATTTTGGGCGATCGTGTAAAATGTATTCTCATTTATCTCCACTACTAGGGAAAACCCTAGTAGTAGCACGGGTTTTAAGGCTACTAGCAGCACGGGCAGCTGCGCTACTACTATCGCGCTACAGCTAACTGTTAGTAGTAGCACGGTCTGTACCCGCGCTACTAATACTGACTATAACAACAGCGCTTTTCCAGAACACGCTACTATTAGTTAGCTGTAGCGCTTTCCAAGCCCCACGATACTTCTATATCTTTCATCATTTCCCCCCGCTTCCTACCACATTTCAGTTTCAATAAACTGTAATTTCTAGATACTAGGTACTACTAGATATCAATTTCATAAAGTATTACAGGTATTGGGTAGTATTCCCTTCGTTCCAAATTACCCGTCGTGGTTTTTGTTCAAATTTGAACTAAAACCGCGATGGGTAATTTGGAACGGAGGGAGTACTAGATAACAATTTCATATATAATCAACATGCATCCTCGAGCAGTACAAGGTGATATCGACGACGATCATCATATGTAGTTCTAGATGATATTGACGACGATCATCATATGTAGTTCTAGATGATATAGCCACACACACATATGTAGTTCTAGATGATATCGACGACGATCATCATCCGCAGGCCTGGGCGGTGGGTGTTCCTGATAGTAATTAGGATGGCGTGTCCAACATGAAGATTCTTGCGAACGTGGAATCTCTTCCACCCAACCGAGTTTAAGTGTGTGCGACCGTCCGTGTCCATGCGGTAAGTACACGTAGTGATGGAGCCCCTTGCGGTAAGGCATAGTCCAATTGAGCCTTCTTCATCAGGCTCGAAAGCACAACTCACAGATAGGCTCTTTGGCAATTTCTGAATAAGAAAAACATATCAATTAATAAATAGCCTCGTACATACTTTTGCAAACATATTTCTATTATATATAGATTTCTACACTATCAAAAGACACAGTACTACACATTTGTACTAAGCATGAATTCTACTAATAAGTCTATATTGATTATCGACACTATTAATAGTTCCTTGGATTCTACACTAATAAGCATGTGATCGGACTCTACACTAAAGAATATCATCGACTAGATTCCACACAGCATATCATTGGACTCTACACTAAGCATATCATCGGTAATTTGCATTTCTAAGTATAACGTACCATATCATGCCGATCGACCATGGTACTTGTCAGGCGGGTCATGAATGGCACCCCGACAAAGTCATCACGTGGCGGAATTATGTCCCATAGGTTGCGCACCTCCTCTTCGCTTAGCCTCATTCTTTGAGCTACGATGGCTTCATGAAGTGCGTCCTCATCATCTTCATCGAGCGGGTCATCATTATCTTCATCATCTTTGTCATCTTCATCATCTTCCACTAGGTTGATATAAATGAAAGCCAGCTTGGGTCTTTCTGCTCTGAAGGAGAAGCTGATCAACTCACCACCAATAAGACGCATGCGGGCGAGGAAACGGGCCCATCCATCTCCTCCAATCTGCGACATATTGCGTCCTTTCTCGACCTCCATAGTGTACGGCCCCCAGGAGCCTCAAATCTCAAAGTGTCTCCTATTAGCTTGTTGAATTTCAACCTCACATTGCATGGGACAATCTGTGTAAAAAAAGCAAAATGAAACAATGCAGTGATGCCAACAGTAAAAATAAAATAGTTGTTACATTGCATATAATTTCTTCCCGCCGCATGATGAAAACTCAGCTGGAATTAGATGCCGAACAGCTTGCCAGTTGCAAGGCTACTAGCGCACCTTGACTTGCATAGTTGACATGGTGGTGGTGGTGGTGGTGGCGCCATTTTCCTAAAGCAATATGAGCAAAGGATTAACGATCCACTTCACAGGAAAGAAAAATAGTAGCATGTGATATTTTTGGTTCTTATTCAGTTATATTTTCATAGTGGAAGCCGATCCCAAAAAGTAAACAACAAGCTCTCAATTAACTTACTAACACCTTCTATAATAGAACCAACAACTAGCAGGCAAATGCCAAATCAGCCAACAAGACTCACAGCCAACAAGTTCTCAATTAGCTTACTAACACCTTCTAGAATATCTCTAGATGAAGAGATTCTTCCGCGAGAAGAAATTTGATGGACAATTATAGTCCTAAAATCTAGTAACATATAAGATGACAAGGTATCTCCTACGAAAGCATTTCAGTGGCACCTATTGCCGAAAAAACTATTTGGCCCCTACCAAAGGTATAATACCAAGATCTATAATAAGTTATCTACCAAATCAAGGTACCACCAACCAAGACACATTTCATCTAATTTGGTCCCTATTGCCTAAGATAACTGATTACCAAAACAAGTGGGAAATTTATTTGGGATTTACTTAGCAATTGTAGACTAAATACTTGTACCACGTACCAAAGCATTTCAACTAAATTGGCACCTACATTTTGCAAAAAATAACTTATTACAGAAAAACAAAAGCATCTAGTTATCCATATGAAATTCGTAAGCCCTTGCTACATCTAGGTAGGGCATCCCTCGGGGGGTCCTGACGAGGAGGGGGGATGGCATGGTGACCTCGGTCGGGGGTGCTAACGAGGGGAAGGCCGGTGACTTTCCTATGACAGGGGGCGGCGAAAGCGGCCGGCGAGGGGATCGAGGGCGGTCGGCCAAAGGCGTCCGGCCAGAGCTCGCGGGCGGCGACAGAGTGGGCGGCGAGAGGGTGGAGGAGCAGCAAAGGGGGGAGGAGCATTACCTGCGGCGGCGGTGGCGGTGGCGCGTGGTGGCGGAGGAGAAACCCTAACCACAGCTGCCAGCCTCAGGCGGAGGGGGACGATTAAGAGATGAGCCTGCAGGGTGCCGGGCCGCGTGTTTTGTTTTGCTGTAGCAGTAGCGTGGGTACAGGGAGCGCGATACTGCTAAGCCCTATATCAGTAGCGCTTTATCCTGAAAAAATGCTACTACTAAGGCTAAGCATGTAGAAACATCAAAAATATGCATTGGTCATCATTGATCTTTTTGTGTAGAATCTAAATAGTCAACATGAATCCTCACCGTACCTGTATAGGCACAGGTGAAGATTCATATTGCAGCCACAAATCCTACACATACTATTCAATGAACACCAAGTGCTCGAGATAGTTTGAGAAGTAACATATTTAAGGTGGTAAACACCTTGTTCACTTAGCAGCATGAGACTAAACTTAATTAGTTGCAAGAGGGGATGATACTTAGCAGCAGCGACTATTAAGGAAAAACGTTGCTACTAAGTACTTTAGCAGTAGCGCGTCCAGGAGAAGGGCGCTACTACTATATCTAGCATGTAGGCAACATCGTGGCAATTATAGTAGTAGCGCTCGGTTCACCTAGAGCGCTACTGCTACTGGGCTATTAGTAGCGCGGTCTTCTGAAGCTCGCTACTGCTAATTAGCAGTAGCCTTGTGTATAAGGTTTTCCCTAGTAGTGCTCAATATAGTCGAAAATGGTCCCCTGGACAACGAGTACAACTCATCAGAAACAGTGTTGTCACCTCTGAGACGTGATTTCCAGCCAACTGCTGAAAGTCCTGCTGTGTTCACATGTAATCCAGTCGTCACACTGCTTCGGGTGTTTGGAGCACAGAATGTTCTTGTGTTCATCGAGATACGGGGTCACCAAGGTAGAGTTCTGTAGAACTATGTAGTGTGCTTGATACCAAGAATGCCCGTCCCTACATATTATTGAGTCCCCTCCTAGCGTGCCTTTTCCAGTCAGTCTCCCCTCATACTGAGATTGAGGGAGACCAATCTTCTTAAGGCTAGGAATGAAGTCAACACAAAACTCAATGACATCCTATTTTTCGTGCAAACGTTGCAGGTCCTCCCGTGCCTCTGGTGTATCTTTTGTCTTCCCATATACGCCCAAGAAGCCTAGCAGGTTCACGCAAAGGTTCTTCGTCACGTGCATCATGTTGATTGAAGAGTGGACCTCTAGGTCTTTCCAGTAGGGTAGGTCCCAAAATATAGATTTCTTCTTCCACATGGGTGCGTGTCCCTCAGTGTCATTCGGAATAGATAGTCCGCTGACACCGGTACGCATGGCGGGCTTCTTCCGGTGATCTGCCTCGCCTTTGAAATGCTTGCCTTTCTTTCGTCATTGATGGTTGGTCGGAAGAAAACGACAATGCCCCAGGTACACATGCTTCCTGCATTTGTCCAGGTATATACTTTCGATGTCAGCTAAAGAGTGCGTGGATGAGTGGTATCCCTTGTTTGTCTGTCCTGAAAGGTTACTGAGAGCAGGCCAATCATTGATGGTTACAAGCAGCAACGCATGCAGGACAAATTCCTCCTATCTGTGCTCATCCCACACACGTACACCGTTTCCATTCCACAACTGTAAAATTTCTTCAACTAATGGCCTTAGGTACACATTAATGTCATTGCGGGTTGCTTAGGGCCTTGGATGAGTACTAGCATCATAATGAACTTCCGCTTCATGCACAGCCAAGTAGGAAGGGTATAGATACATAGAGTCACAGGCCAGGTGCCGTGATTGCTGCTCTGGTCCCCAAAAGGATTAATGCCATCCACGCTTAAACCAAACCATACGTTTCTTGGGTCACCTGCAAACTCATCCCTATACTTTCTCTCAATTTTTTTCCACTGCGACTCGTCAGCAGGTGCTCTCAACTTCCAGTCTTTCTTACGGTCCTCTCTGTTCCATCGCATCAACTTCGCAGGCTGTTTGTTTCTGAGCAGACGTTTCAACCTTGGTATTATAGGATCATACCACATCACCTTCGCAGGAACCCTCTTCCTGGGGGGTCGCCATCAACATCACCAGGGTCATCTCGTCTGATCTTATACCGCAATGCACCGCATATCGGGCATGCGTTCAAATCCTCATACGCACCGCGGTAGAGGATGCAGTCATTAGGGCATGCATGTATCTTCTGCACCTCCAATCCTAGAGGGCATACGACCTTCTTTGTTGCGTACGTATTGTCCGGCAATTCGTTATCCTTTGGAAGCTTCTTCTTCAATATCTTTAGTAGCTTCTCAAATCCTTTGTCAGGCACAACATTCTCTGCCTTCCACTGCAGCAATTCCAGTATGGTACCGAGCTTTGTGTTGCCATCTTCGCAATTGGGATACAACCCTTTTTTGTGATCCTCTAACATGCGGTCGAACTTCAGCTTGTCCTTTTCACTTTCGCACTGTCTCTTTGCATCAACAATGACCCGGCGGAGATCATCATCGGGCACATCGCCTGGTACCTCTTGATCTTCAGCTTCCCCCATCGCAGCATCACCGTATTCAGGGGGCACATAGTTGTCATCATCCTGTTCTTCTTCGCTGTCTTCTATCATAACCCCTATTTCTCCGTGCTTGGTCCAAACATTATAGTGTGGCATGAAACCCTTATAAAGCAGGTGACTGTGAAGGATTTTCCGGCCAAAGTAAGACTTCGTATTCCCACATATAGGGCATGGACAACACATAAAACCATTTTGCTTGTTTGCCTTAGCCACTTCGAGAAAATTATGCACGCCCTTAATGTACTCGGAGGTGTGTCTGTCACCGTACATCCATTGCTAGTTGATCTGCGTGCATTATATATAATTAAGTGTGTCAAAAAGCATTACAGAACATCATGAATACATAAGTGACCAAATTAATAGAAGTTCATCATCACATTAAATCCAAAGTACATACATAGTTCTCAGTGAACAACATACAGCCCTCCAGAGCATCTAATTAAACCATACATTGAAACTATGTAAAACATTTCAATGCAACAACAAATGTGATCATAATCGCAACCAAGGTAACAATTGATCCAACGACATAATGATACCAAGCATCGGTATGAATGGCATATTTTCTAATCTTTCTAATCATAAGCGCATAGCATCAATCTTGATCTTGTGATCATCGACGACATCCGCAACATGCAACTCCAATATCATCTTCTCCTCCTCAAACTTTTTTATTTTTTCCTTCAAGTAATTATTTTTCTTCTTCAACTAAATTTAACCTCTCGACAATAGGGTAGGTTGGAATTTCCTGTTCACATACCTCCTAGATAATAATATCTATGTCACGTTGGTCGGCATATTTGTCATAAACAACAAACGAACCAAATAGTTATAAAAGATAATATATACCACATCCGAATCATAGACAGGACGAGGGGCGACGGAGGCGGATACCAAAACCGTCGCACTATATAATAACAAACAATAATTAAAGAAAGAAAATGCGATCATAATTGCAACCAAGGTATCAATTGATCTAAATCACACAAGTAAGAATTTTTTTTTCTTTTAGAAAGACGATAAGCACAAGAGGCTCACCACGTGGTGTCGGCAACAAGATTGGCGCGAGCGATCGACGGCGGTGAGACGGGGACGGGACATGATGTACAGCTAAACCTAGACAAATCTTGAGGAAAATGGAGCTTGGAGGTCGAGCTTGGAGAGGAGAAAGCTTAAGTAGTGTGGCTCGGGCATTTCATCGAACACCTCATGTGCATAGGAGGTGAGCTAGAGCACCACAAACCTCTCCCATGGCTGGCCAAAAAATGGAGCAGTGAGAACAGAGCAGCGAGCGGGCCGGGGGTATATATAGGCTTCTTTTTAGTCCCAGTTGGTGGCTAGAACCGGGATAGAAGGCCCCCCTTCGGTCCCAGTTCCAGCCACGAACCAGGACCACGAGCGAGGCCCATTTGTCCCGGTTCGTGTCTGGAACCGGGACCAACTGGTCCAGATGAACCGGGACCAATGGCCCCGAGGCCCGGCAAGCCCCCTAGGCGCACGAACCGGGACGTATACCCCCATGGGTCCCGGTTCGTGACTGAACAGGGACCAATGGGCTGGCCAGGCCTGGACCAAAGCCCTGTTTTTTACTAGTGATATAGGCCATGCCACAACATTCAAAATCCATGGTATGTGAGCCTTATATTTGGATGCAATTTATTGTTGGTGTTCTCCATTGTGTTGCCTTCAGAGTTGATGAATAGACCAAAAAAATAAACATCTATATGTCGTATTGGCAGAAGAACCCTTTATGGATCTCAGTTGTTCTTTTCTATTGATAATCTGAACCACTAATTTCCTATTTTTTAATAATATTATATATTTTTATGAATGTGCCAATATTAACTCCATAAATATAATTAATGATTATTAATTATGATATATGTATAATCCATGCCCTAATGGTAAAAAAGAATGATATCTGATTCTTATATTTTGATACAAGTTATTGCTTGCATTAATCATGGGTCGTGACACAAATTCCGCATGCTCCCCACGGCTTTAAATTCTGACGATTGTGGCTATTTTTTGCTGAATGAGTTTGATATCTCAGTAGGAACAAAACAGATTTGTGTCCTTGTTCGCCTATCGAAGTTCTAAGGAAGACTACTACCGAAGTCGACGGTATTTCTTGAAACCGTTCATCTAGTAATGGTTATACATTTTTACTCTTGTTGTCCTTGGATCCACAGCTTCTGAAGTTCAGCACGGATACTCTGCGACATCTATCATGACATGTATTCTTTGAAAGAAGTTAGATCCATGATGAAATGACTGGATACAGATCAGTCCCCTACGCCTGCTTCAGGGCCTTTATTATGATAATGGAATTTAATTTGATCAGATAATAATTAATCAAGCATGATAATTAAAGAGATGGCAGCTAGCTAGCTAGCTAGTACTACTTAATTACTTACCTTGGGTCGAAACCATTTCAGCTGTCGTTTCCATTCGCCTTCCGTGATGCTGATGAACCTTGCCCAAGCCCTGCCCGCCGACAAAGAAAATGAATAAAGGGGTTATTAAATAGTTCATATCATGAAATGACGAACTAAATAGGCCGAGATATATAGTTAATAATGATTGAAATTACCTGTTGACTATCCCAAACAAGATGTTATAGTCACTATTTGCTTTGAGTAGTGAGTCCAGTATTTGAACTGTTCCGGAGTCAACTTTAATGATACACAAGATCCAGTGAAATCTGCATGCACACACGTTTGCTTGTCCTAATTAAGCGGGCATATGTAAGCAAAAACATGTACCTAGCTAGTAGACAAAAACAGAGAATTTGTAGTATAAGAAAGTGTGACTCACTGGAAGTTGTAAGGAAGTAGTATATCTTCATTGTATTTGAGGCGCTTCAAGAACTCTAGCATGCTGTGCTCTACCTGCTTTTCATGATGCTTGTTTATTGTCCATGTGTATTCATTAACGGTGTTTGGGTCAATGAACCCAATGCCATAGCGTCCACCTTTTCTCATTTCATACATCTTCATCCTGCATAATACCACAGAAATGAATATAGTGAGGATAATTACAGGTAATGATTGATCAAAAGGATCACTACAGCTAGCTTGAGACTTAAATTACAGAAAGAAATCACTTACAGACAATAGCAACTGACGATAGATTTATCGAGTGCGTCTTGATTGTATAACTGAAACAGTTCAGAATACTCAACGGTCACAGGTTTCTCATGGTAGTAATGATCCTTCTTGACTTGCACCATGAGGGACTCTCGATCGGATCTCTTGGTAATGTCCATGTACCATTGATGCAATTCATACATTCTCGTTGGGAGCTTCTTGACCTCTTCTGGCTTGACCAAAGGTTGGCCTCGGGCATATTTCCGTTTTATTTCCTCCTCTTTAAGCACAGGCATGTCCTCGATCTCGAGGAGTTGTCCAACAGTGATTTTGAGAGTTTCAGCCTGCATTATATGCTCCTGGGTTATTACCACATCGCCCACCTCGGGAACGTAAACTGTTTGGCCACAATAATATTGGGCGCGCGTACTATCACGTGTTGTTGGCGGCACAACAAGCGGTGGGATCGATTGCGCCGCCTGTTCTCCCAGCTGGGCAACGGTTTTCCCGCATTTTTTGACAGCTGCTTGTTGTTTGCTCGAGCTCGAGCTCGCCTCCTTCTGTAGACGTTGTCGATGTAACTTCTTGATGTGGCGCTCATAGTCTGTGTCAACAGGCTTAGGAGCTGCTGGTTGAGCCATACGAATGAAGTGGTCAACTACTTCCACAGGCACTTTCTCCCTTGGCGGCGGTGACGGTTTCGGTCCAAAATGGGCGTCGACTTCTGCCCGCACTATGGCATTGGTTTGCTCCTCGGTCCTGTCGTAAGCCCTCACAGGAAGAGGAGTAGTGAGGTTTGGACCATATTTATATCACTTGCCTCCGCCTGTACTTCCTGTACTATGACCTCGACTCGTACCGCTACGCACCATAGCTGCAGGGTGTCTCTTCTGCGATTGCTGAGGCGGCGGAGACGGCTGACGGGGCTGAGTTGGACAAAGAGGAGTGGCCTGAAGCTGTGTCGGACATGGAGGAGGAGTCGCCTGAGGTTGTGCCGGACTTGGAGGAGGAGTGGACGTCTGACGCTGTGTCGGACTTGGAGGAGGAGTGGCCTGACACTTTGCCGGACTTGGAGGAGGAGGAGTGGCCTCACGCGTTGGTGGACTTGGAGCGGGAGTCTGCTGACTCGGTGGCGGACTTCGACGAGGAGTCGGGTGACGCGGTGTCGGTGGCCTTCGAAAGATGATGCAATCCTTTCTCCATAGGATGACATGATGTATGGCCTCTCCCAATGTGTGCTCGTCGTCACCTCCAGGAATGTCAAGCTGTAGCTCCGAATATGGGTCCACCACCTCATCAACCAAGACACGAGCATAGCCCGCTGGAATCGGGTTGCAATGGAAGGTTGCCTCGGGGGAATTTGAAAAAGCAATGGCGTCCGCCACCTTCATGGATATGTTCTTCATTTTGAAGTGTAGCTCGCAGTTAGTGTTCTCCGTGATGTCATCCACGGGGTATCTATCCAGCACTGCATCGCCCGGGGCGGAACCCACGCTGCTTCTCGGCATGGATGGGGCGGTGCTATCCAATGCTGGATCATCCGCTAGCTGCTGCAGATGCTGAGACCCCCTTTGCTGGCTAAGTGAGTCGATCTGCTCCTACTGCCGCTGGAATTTAACTGCCAATTCCGCTTGACTTGCTTCTAGGCCTTGAAGGCGTTCATAGTCCCGCTTCCTCTGCTCCTCCTCCATCTTCCTCTTCTTCTCCTCCGCAATCTTCTTTCTCGCACGGGTTCTGTAGTCGGCGTTCCAGTCCGAAAACCCCTCATACCATGGAATAGCGCCCTTGCCTCATGTTCTTCCCGGGTGTTCAGGATTTCCCAGGGCACGCGTAAGCTCGTCGTTCTCTCTGTTGGGATGGAACACCCCCGATCGAGCCTCTTCTATTGCAACAAGTATCGCATCGTCGGCTCCGTTCAGACATGCCTTCGTCGAAACATTGCCTGTCTTCGGGTCCAACTCCCCCCCATGCGCATAGAACCAAGTCTTGCACCTGGGGGGCCAGCTCTTAGTAACCGGAGTGACACCTGCATCCTCCATCTCTTTCTCAGACTTATCCCACTTAGGCATTGCCACCGCGTAGCCACCTGGCCCCAGCTTATGGAACTTATCCTTTTTTTCGGCATTCTTCTTGTTTATTCTCGACCGTTCCTTAGCTAATTCTGAATCCTTGAATTTCACGAAATCGTCCCAATGAGCACTTTGATTCTCTAGTATCCCCTCGAATACTGGAGTCTTCCTTCCTCCCTTGACGTACTTCTCCCATTCACATCTCTTGTGGTTCTTGAATGCAACCGCCATCTTCCTAAAAGCAGCGTCGTTGACTTTCTGCACATCTGCTTCTGTGAAATGATCTGGTAGGGTGAAATGTTCCATGAGAGTATCCCAAAGCAGTTTTTTTATTCTCGTCGACAAAAGTAACATTTGGACGTGGCTTTGCTGGCTTTCTCCATTCTTGAAGGGAGATCGGGAGTTGGTCCTTCACAAGAACTCCGCACTGACGAACGAATTTGTCCGCAATCTTCTTAGGCGCTAATGGTTCGCCATTAGGTTTGAATGCCTCGATATTGTACTTTACGCCCTCCTTCAACTTTTTGTTCGGGCCTCGTTTCGTCCTGTTGCCTGAAGATTTGCTCGATCCGGATGGCTGAAAGAAGAAAGATCGATTCGTTAATATATCTTCAACTCATTTAAAACATGCGATGATCACCAGATTCCTGCTTATATAAATATATATACCTCGCCAGTGTTTGTTGTTTCAGGATCGTAGTTCATGACTTCATCAATTCGGTCATCGCGATCGAATATCATATCACCCTCTCCGGTGTTGTTTAGAAATTCGGAGCCGTCATAATCTTCTTCATTCTGATCATCATCTGGCCCGCGTATTATATCGAACATGGTCTGTTCTCCCTCTCTGTTGGTATTGTCCGCCATAGCTTTTATTTAACTATGCCAAAAGAAATATAAAACAATTTAGTATTCAAATTACATCGTCTCGAATAATAGATATAATCTCGAATACATCGTCTCGAATAATTGATTTAATCTCGAATACATCGTCTCGAATAATATATAATATTGAATAGTACATCACTGGCTAGGTAGCTAATTAAAGATCGAATACTACAGAAGAATCTCGAATACATCGTCGGATCATGCGGCGCGGGCGGTGGACACCCAAAGAGAAGGAACCCTCACAGGATCATAGCTGAAGTGAGATCCCTGAAGAAACTGCCAGGTATTGGAGAACCTGCCGCCCTCTAACGCAACCATGTAGCGATGGACGTGCTCGTCCTCCTCCCTAACACGACGACGTACCACCTCCGGCGGGGCCGGCTCCCTCCGCACCAAAACTGGCCCACGCGAACGCCACCAAACGAGATCAGGGTCGACGACGGGACCCGGGGCCGGGTTCCTCATCAAGCGGCGCGCCCCTCCAGGCAGCACCTCCCAGTGCCAGCCCGGCGGAGCGCAGTCCCGGACATGGGTCAGCTGGACGTCGTCGCGGACGTGTCGACGGCGAGGATGCGGGCCGGGCATCGTCGAGAAGAAATACTAGCTATATGCCCGCAAAAAGTAACATTTTTTTAATGATTGGATTTTGATAACTATAATTTCTAACATTTCTATAACATTTCTAACAATGCTATATATAACTAACATTTCTATAACATTTCTAATATTTCTATAACTAAAAAAAAATTCTAACTTTTTTATAACTATTTCTATAACTAAAAAATAGAAAAATTTCTAACAATTCTAACTTTTTTATAACTATTTCT
Source organism: Triticum urartu (assembly GCF_056163025.1). NCBI lineage: Eukaryota > Viridiplantae > Streptophyta > Magnoliopsida > Poales > Poaceae > Triticum > Triticum urartu. The sequence continues at coordinate 27,800,867 of NC_141873.1, forward strand.
ATAACTAAAAAACAGAAAAAATTCTAACAATTGTAACTTTTTTATAACTATTTCTATAACTAAAAAGCAGAAAAAATTCTAACAATTCTAACATTTCTAACTATTCTAACAATTCTAACATTTCTAACTATTTCTAAAAAACAGAAAAATGTCTAACAATTTCTAAAAAACAGAAAAATCTATAACTAAAAATGTATGTGTGTGTGTGCGCGCTCACCGGCCGGCGAGGCGAGAGGCGACGGGGGGCGCGCGGCGACGGGGACGGCGACGGGCGCGGCGACGACGGGGCGGCGACGACGGGGACGGGGACGTACGGGCCGGGGCGGCGACGACGACGGGGACGGTGACGACGCGGCCGGGACGGGCCGACGGTGACGACGGGGACGACGGTGACGGGACGACGGGGCGGCGACGGGCTGGGGCGGTGACGAGGGATATGGAGTCGGCGGGGGCGGCAGGCGACGGTGCAGAGGAGAAGAAGCAGAGGGAGAGATGAGAAACTGACGAAATTTTGAAGTGTTTTCTTATATAGAACCCACCTTTAGTACCGGTTTGAGCCACCAACCGGTACTAAAGGTCTGTTTTAGCTAGCCCAAGCGGCGGGAAGTGATCCCCTTTAGTTCCAGTTGGTGGCTCCAACCGGTACTAAAGGCCCCCCCCCCTTTAGTACCGGTTGGTGCCACGACCCGGTACTAAAGGGTGTGCGCTGCCAGGCGAGGGGCACAAAAGTTTAGTCCCACCTCGCTAGCCGAGGGGCACTCGCACCTGCTTATAAGCCCCGCCGTCGCTGCTATCTCGAGCTCCTCTCTTAAGGAGGCCTTCTGGGCCTACCTCTTCTGTGATTCCCTGTTGGGCCTACTGGGCTAGCGGGCCTGCATCCTGGCCCAACTTGAATTTGGGTTTCTAATCGTATGCAGGCCGCTGTGGCCCAGTAGGTGGGCTTTTTTTCTTATTTTTTTGCTTTATTTATTTTTGTGAATAACTTAACTTTGAAAATAGATTTTTCAGTGATTCTTTTTTCTTATGTTTAATATTAGTGTGTTTTATCATTATATTCAATTTGGTAATGCTTAGGTTATTTAAAAAATGAAATGCCTTTGTAACGGATGAGTTTTCGTCCGAAACCCTGATACTTCGAAACAGATTGTCCATTTTGTACACGAAGTGCATCCAGTTTTTGCGGTAACCCTCTCTACTTTTTTGCACATGCTATGTGGTTGAAATTATGATACCATGCCAACTTTCAATTTCACATCCAGTTCATTTGAAATGCTTTTGAATTTCAGGGTCATTTAGCTGAAAAAGTCAGTAAATGCATGAAAGAATTTGGTTGCACATAAAATTTCTTCGCGTTTCAAATGCCAAAACACATAACTAGCTACCCTAACTATTACAGAGATTCCCTCCTGGGTGTGAAACACAGAAGAAAGTGATGATAGTTAAGCCGATCACATCCCAGATCTTTGGGTGTGAAACTTTTTCTTCGCATGTGTCCCTTTGCGTCGTACCATGGAAAATCTTCATCATTTAACGGGATGCTCGGGTCAATATTCACTGTGAATGGAGCAATTTCATCAAACTTTTCATAATCTTCTGACTTGTCTGTCTTGTCATCCACTCCCACGATGTTTCTCTTCCCAGAAAGAACTATGTGCCGCTTTGGCTCATCGTACAATGCATTCGCTTCCTTATCTTTTCTTTTTCTTGGCTTGGTAGACATGTCCTTCACATAGAAAACCTGTGCCACATCATTGGCTAGGACGAATGGTTCGTCTGCATACGCAAGATTGTTGATATCCACTGTTGTCATTCCGTACTGCGGGTCTTCCGTTACCCCGCCTCGTGTCATATTGACCCATTTGCACCGAAACAAAGGGACCTTCAAACCACGTCGATAGTCAAGTTCCCATATGTCCTGTATATAACCATAATATGTTTCCTTTCCCGTCTTGGTTTCTACATCAAAGCGGACACCACTGTTTTGGTTGCTGCTCTTCTTATCTTGGGCGATCGTGTAAAATGTATTACCATTTATCTCGTACCCTTTGAAAGTCATTATATTCGAAGATGGTAACTGGGACAGCAAGTACAGGTCATCTTCAATAGAGGTGTCATGCATGGTACGTGCTTGCAACCAGCTGGCGAAACTCCTGGTTTGTTCACGTGTAATACAGTCATCAGACCGCTCCGGGTGTTTGGAGCGTAGCAAATTCTTGTGTTCAGCCATATACGGAGCCACCAAGGCGGAATTCTGTAGAACTGTATGGTGTGCTTCAGTGAGAGAATGTCCGTCCATACATATTATTTGTTCCCCTCCTAGCGTGCCTTTTCCATTCAGTCTGCCCTTATGCCGCGATTCAGGAACACCAATCGGCTTAAGGTCAGGAATAAAGTCAATACAAAACTCAATGACCTCCTCATTTTGACGGCCCTTGGAGATGCTTCCTTCTGGCCTAGCACGGTTATGAACATATTTCTTTAAGACTCCCATGAACCTCTCAAAGGGGAACATATTGTGTAGAAATACAGGACCCAAAATGTTAATCTCTTCGCATAGGTGAACTAGGACGTGCGTCATGATGTTGAAGAAGGATGGTGGGAACACCAACTCGAAACTGACAAGACATTGCACCAAATCATTCTGTAACCTTGGTATGATTTTTGGATCGATTACCTTCTAAGAGATTGCATTGAGAAATGCACATAGCTTCACAATGGCTAATCGAACGTTTTCCGGTAGAAGCCCCCTCAATGCAACCAGAAGTAGTTGCGTCATAATCACGTGGCAGTCATGAGACTTTAGGTTCTGGAAATTTTTCTCTGCCATGTTTATTATTCCCTTTATATTCGACGAGAAGCCAGACGGTACCTTAATACTGAGCAGGCATTCAAAGAAGATTTCCTTCTCTTCTTTGGTAAGAGCGTAGCTTGCATGACCCTGATGTATGCCGTCTTTTCCGTGCATACGTTGCTGGTCCTCCCGTGCCTCAGGTGTATCTTTTGTCTTCCCATACACGCCCAAGAAGCCAAGCAGGGTCACACAAAGATTCTTCGTCACGTGCATCACGTCGATTGCGGAGCGGACCTCGAGGTCTTTCCAATAGGGCAGGTCCCAAAATATAGATTTCTTCTTCCACATGGGTGCGCGTCCGTCAGCGTCATTCGGAACAGGTTGTCCACCAGGACCCTTTCCAAATATATACTGTCGGTATCGTCCAAACAGTGCGTGCATGCGCGGTATCCCTTGTTTGTCTGTCCTGAAAGGTTACTGAGTGCTGGCCAATCATTGATGGTCACGAACAGCAACGTCTTTAGGTCAAATTCTTCCCCCATGTGCTCATCCCACGCACGTACACCTGTTCCATTCCACAGTTGTAAGAGTTCTTCAACTAATGGCCTTAGGTACACATCAATGTCGTTGCCGGGTTGCTTAGGGCCTTGGATGAGCACTGGCATCATAATGAACTTCCGCTTCATGCACAACCAAGGAGGAAGGTTATACAAACATAGAGTCACAGGCCAGTTGCTATGGTTGCTGCTCTGCTCCCCAAAAGGATTAATGCCATCTGCGCTTAGACCAAACCATACGCTCCTTGCGTCATCTGCAAACTCCTTCCCGTACTTTCTTTCGATTTTTCTCCACTGCGACCCATCAGCGGGTACTCTCAACTTTCCGTCTTTCTTACGGTCTTCTCTGTGCCATCGCATCGCCTTGGCATGCTCTTTGTTTTGGAACAAACGTTTCAACCGTGGTATTATAGGAGCATACCAGATCACCTTGGCAGGAATCTTCTTCCTGGGGCGCCGGCCCTTGACATCACCAGGGTCATCGCGACTGATCTTATAGCGCAATGCACCACATACCGGGCAAGCGTTCAAATCCTCGTACTCACCGCGGTAGAGGATGCAATCATTAGGGCATGCATGTATCTTCTGCACCTCTAACCCTAGAGGGCAGACAGCCTTCTTTGCTTCATACGTACTCTCGGGCAATTCGTTGTCCTTTGGAAGCATATCCTTTATCATTACCAGCAACTTTCCAAATCCCTTGTCAGATACACTATTCTCTGCCTTCCATTGCAGCAATTCCAGTGTGGTCACCTAAGCAATTCGGGTACAACATTTTTTTGTGATCCTCTAACATGCGCTGCAACTTCTTCTTCTCCAAATCACTTGCGCAGTTTCTCTTTGCATCGGCAATGGCCCGACCTAGATCATCAACGGGCTCATCTAATGCCTCTTCTTCAGCTTCTTCCCGCATTGCCGGCTCAGCTTCTTCCCGCATTACCGGCTCAGCTTCTTCCCCCATTGTTGTATCATCATATTCAGGGAACCCATGGCCAGGATAGCTGTCGTCGTCCTCTTCTTCTTCATTGTCTTCCATCATAACCCCTCTTTCTCCGTGCTTGGTCCAAACATTATAGCGGGGCATGAAACCGGACTCAAACAGGTGGACGTGAATGGTTATTGACGTAGAGTAATTGTGACCATTCTTACAGCCAGCACATGGACAAGGCATAAAACCATCCGCCCGCTTGTTTGCCTCAGCCGCAATCAGAAAAGTATGCACTCCCTCAACGAACTGGGGAGAGCATCGGTCATCGTACATCCATTGCCGGCTCATCTTCATTACACAACACCGAATAGACCAAATTAATACAAGTTCATACATAAAGTTCATACAACACTTAAATGCAACAAACAAATAACTCTCTAGCTAAAGCATTTAAATGCAACAACAAATGCGATCAAGATCACAACTAAGGTAACAATGGATCCAACAGCATAATGATACCAAGCCTCACTATCGATGGCATATTTTCTAATCTTTCTAATCTTCAAGCGGATTTTCTCCATCTTGATCTTGTGATCATCGACGACATCGGCAACATGCAACTCCAATTCCATCTTCTCCCCCTCAATTCTTTTCAATTTTTCTTTCAAGTACTCGTTTTCTCTTTCAACTAAATTTAACCTCTCGACAATAGGGTCGGTTGGAATTTCCGGTTCACATACCTCCTAGAAAATATTTCTATGTCAACTTGATGGGCATAATTTGTCATAAACACGAAATGCAACTAGTTTTAAAAGAGAATATATATATACCACATCCGAATCATTGCAAGAGTAAATCTAGCAATGAGAGATGAAAGGACAAAGTTGCTAACCTTTGTGATCATTTCAATGGATGGGGGCCTTCAAATATTGACAAAATTTGGGCAAAATGTGTGATGAGCTCGAGAGGAAGAGGGGAAGAACAGAGAGGAGAGGGGAAAGGGGAAGAACAGAGCGAGCTCGGGTGGATGAAGGGTTTATGTAGGACGACCTTTAGTACTGGTTCGTGCCAAGAACCGGTACTAAAGGGGATGGAGGGGCCCCAGTCTGACAACATCCTGCCACCACTCTCATTAGTACCGGTTCATGGCATGAACCGGTGCTAAAGGTTCACCACGAACCGGTACTAATGAAAGCGGCCCGGCTAGCCGTTGGAACCGGCACTAATGTATACATTAGTGCCGGCTCAAATACAAACCGGCACTAATGTGCTTCATGTTTGACCCTTTTTCTACTAGTGACATATAATTGTCCTATAATACGCTGTTCAAATCGATCAGATTTTAGTTCTTCCATTGATGTTTCGGCTTCAATAGAAAATAGTCACATTGCACATTGTGGTCAATGAGGATTAGGTTGTACTGCTAATGTTTACTGTGTTACTCTATGATCTGTTCCATTTTCTCAACTTTTATGTAACATACTTATATCATGCTTTTAGAATAGAGCTGGTAGAGGAGAATGCACCAATATTTTCTGTTCTTTCCTGCAGGAGCTTATGTATATATGTGATTGAGCATCCAACATATGTAGACAAGTCACTTGATGAGTTATACTAGGAACATTTAGGATATTATTATATTTTCAGTTATGCTCTCATATGGGATATCCACAGTTTTTTTTCCAGATCTATTTACTTCTGTATTTTGTGATGATTCCCATTGTTCTTTGCTTTCATGAAACATCTACGGGTGAGGCAATATATTTTCCCGTGTATATATCGGCGTTGCTGTTTTCAAAAACTGGCATTGAGGGTCTATTTTACATGTTTTTCTTTTTCAATACCCTATGATTATTCGCTTCAGTTAGCTGGATGAATGTGCTTCTCTTATAGGAATTGCATGCTTTCTACGCTTATGATGTTGTTATGTTGGCTTGCGAAACATGCATAGGACTGTACCTATGGACTGTACCATAGGGGACATCTCCAAAATTGAAAATACAGGCTGACTGACATGGAAGTTTGAGAAATGTAGAAAGGAAATTACTTTATTTGCATACTTGGTGGCAGCAAAATGTTGTGTTTGCTTAATCCCAAAAAGGTACCCGGGCTTATAGTTTGTAGTCGTTTCTGCTGTTAGATATTATATAATTATGAAAGTTTGTAATTGCTTTGGAGACTTATCTAACACAAAGATTGATACACATTTGACCTTCTATTACATATACGAACACCATGGTGTGACCATTATGATTTGTTGTTGTTGTTGAACATGTACTAATTCTCATCACTGCCTTTGCATGAAAACAATCTCATTATCATTGCCTCCAATATGGGATCCACCACTGTAGTAATTTATAGATGAAGTTGGGACTGCGGTTTTTATCACTCTGCAGTGCTAGGTGAATTACGTTGGCAATACATTATGTCCGTAAAATTCGACCTTCTATCACATATAACACCATAGTGTGACCTTTAAGTTTCATTTTTTAATTTTTTTCAGATTTCTTTAATTTACTGCTCCTGAGGGTGTAGGGGCGCCCGGGTGGTGTCACACCTTTCTTTATATAGTTCAATAAATTAACATTCTTTTATACTTATGATAATAAGAAGTAATAGTACTCTTGATTTTTACCTAACTTTGAAGTGCATAAAGTCAACAAAATATAGAAGATGGCTGCAATTTTTTTATTCGCACTTACATCTAACATTTCTCTTTCAATGCATGGCACACTCACCATCCCTTATGTTTGAAGACTCTTTTGGTTTCAATGCCCCAACCACTACCACCAATTAGATGGGGCACTAATAGATAAGTTGATATTCTACCTCTGAAAATCAATCTAAACCATCCAATATTTTAGTAGTAATATTTTACATCTATAATCATAATGGCCACCAATATGAATTTGTATATTTTGTGTGTTTAATAAACATAAAAGATAAATTTAGTATGTAGTGATTAAAACACAAAACTAGCCCGTGCAGGTGTATGGGTCGATGACTAATATTTAGTAATGGAGAAGATCTTTGGATGTATTGTAGTTATTACAGTAGTGGATGATAAACTTGCTGAGACTTACACAATGACTAGTACTGAAAACTAAAGCTAATCATCTCAGAATTGAAGCGTACACGCATGGTTTTTTGCCACAATGTACAGTGAACACATGTTTCAAATAAACATTCAGTCAATACTTATATCCTGATAGGTGGTGTACAATATGCTTTAGTTGTACTTTTCTCTGCTCTATACCTTCTCAGGTCTTAGAAGTGTAGTACTCCCTATAATCCATAATAAGTATTGTGATTTTAGTTCACGTTTGAACGAAAACCACGACACTTACTATGGATCAATGGGAATACCTTTTTGAATGGTAATTTACAATGCTTGGTATTCATGAAATCATGTTTATTTGCTCCATGGCAGGAACATAGCTAGTACTCTTCTATAGATTGTCTTTGATGTCATGGAAGAGCAAAAGAAGCAGATTGTCATGAAGGTATTCAGCTCTGTAAGACCTCTGTAATTTTGTCCAAGTCAACTTTAATGTCGGTCTTATACTACCCAAATAATTTTTGGAGATTACTAATAAATTCTGTGTGAAGAGACATGCTTGTCTTATATACGCGATGACAGTCAAGAACGATTGGACTATTATATGTAACAGTAAAGATTTAACCTGACAATTAGCAGTTCCATAAAATTGTCTCAAATCTCAATACACTACTAGGAAAACCCCTATTGGTAACCACTTGGTAGTAGTGCGGGTACCTGCCTCGCGCTGCTGCTAAGTTGATAGTAGTAGCGCGGATATAAACCGAGCGCTGCTACTAAGTGGTACACACCATGCCCCTCAGGACAGGCCATAGTAGTAGCGTGGGGTATGAACCCACACTGCTACAATGTGGTCCCCACCGTACCCCCCGGACGGGCCATAGTAGTAACGTGGGGTATATACACTACCCTGCTACTAATTACTGACTTCTTTATCTACCGTCAAATCCCCCATCTCCAACCCCGAATCCATCCTCTCTCCCATACCTCTCCCCCACTCTTCCTAGGCTCTCCCATGGCGCTCCTGCCGATGCGCCATTCCTCCTCCATGGCACCCAAGGAGGCCGCCACCTCGCGCCGCCGTCGTCCAGGTGCTCCCCGGTCTTCCCCGGCGCTTCCATGGTACCATGCCAGAGCATCTCACCATCGGCAACCAGCCCTGCTACTCCCTCCATCTCCTTCCTCTCTCCCTCGTTTCTCTCCCTACTCTCCCGGATTATTTTATTCAAGATAATTGATGTGGTTGATTGCTTGACGAAAGTGCTTGAAGGCATGAACTGATTAGAAGTGTATCATGTCTTTGGTGCTAAGTTCAAATTATTATTCAGAAAATATGTTTTGTAGCTGGGCACTTGCTACAACTCCATGCATGTTTTAGTACTATGAAGAATATAGAAATTAATAAATTTGCATAAGCTAACAGTTTCTATATAAGTATTTAAACTCTTGACACTTTAGTACTTCTCATTCGAGGTGATGTAATGAATAAAATGGAGTTATTTCAAATTGATGCTATGTGCAATACATTTTAATCAATTTTGTGTTACTTTTATCCCTTATAATAGGGCAGCTAGAGTGCAAATTAAGCAGATTTATTTCCTAAATCTCTACATGCGTGCACCTCCTTGGTCTTGGTGGTTTGGCTTACGAGCCCAATAAAACCGGACGGAGGGAGTATCTCTTTGTAGATGTTGGATGTTAACTTATGATATCATGGGCACTTCTACTAAGCAAACTCCACCTTCTATTACACTCTCGAAGGATTTTTCCAAAGGAAAAGGTCTCGCAGCTTGCCAAAAAAACAAAACAAGTGCCAAATGTCTGTCCGACGCACTATTGATCTGTCTGAAAGGTTTAGCATTGTTCCGATGACATAGCCCTGCACATTCTCTTGCTGGTCTGGCTGCTTCTCTTCTACAAGCCGTCGTCAGATTCATGTCCACATCTCGGTTTCCATACATTTGTGCATATCTTCCACTTCCGGCTCATAGCCACACAGAGATGAGACACGATCTCCCCTAGCACCTCCACCTCTGGACTGGAAAGGTCAAATCCATAGTTGTTTCAGCCCCAACAATTATACCAAATTCATGGTAGGAAAGTGATTCTTCGGCAAAAAGTGAGCTATGTTGTCCTCGAATTCAGGTATGGTTTTCGTACCAATTGAAACCCTACAGTCTTATATGGATGCTACTTGATAATGCATAATTTGGATTAATCGATACAACTTTGGTTAATTGGATTTTCATGTGTGGTCTAGATGCCCGTAAATAGGTTCAGATGGAACTGAAATATAGTAACACTTTAGTTTTTTGTGAATCCAGGTTTAGAAGTGAATATTTGCAAAGGACATCCACTAGTGTAGCTTACAAGGGTGCGTTCAAAATTATAGCAAACTAAATCATGTATTGAATTGATGTGTCTATGTGTGTGTGTGTGTTTAAAAGTTGAACTGACGCGTGTTTTATCATTGATAGAAAATTATAGCGAATATATACTGAAATTAGATTCAAACACCTCCAAGTGCATTTGTAAAGTAGAACAATACAATCTGAAAATGAAACAAATTCGGGGGGAGAAATCTATTTGAAATTAGACTTAAACACCTGTCAAATGTGTTTGAAAAGTAGAACAGAGCATTCCAAAAACGAAACAAGCATGGAGTGTGAAATCAATCAGATACTTATTCATTAATCATGAGCTACTGTTCTCTTCATCGGCAATGGTAGTTGCTCTGGTGTGCTGGTCATGTAGGTCCTTAATTAACATGATGACTTCCAGACTATCTACTACAACAAGTTTTGTTTGGCAATGGTTTAGGAGGTGCGATGACGGTGGCGTGCCTTCGTCTCGTTCCAGTGTGTGCTGTCTATAGACCTAGTTATATTTTTTGTTAACTTTGGTGTTCTTTGTGTAGCCTTGATAGTTCATGAATAGACCAGAAGGTATCCCCACCCAAAAAACATACTACCTATATGTTGTATTGGCTGAAAAACTCTCTATGTCCACGTGTATCATTTTGATATACAACATATTATGGATCTCGGCTGTTCTTTGCTATTGATAATCTGACCCACCCATTTTCTATTAGCTTAGTAATATAATATATTTTTACAAATATGCCAATATTCACTTCACAACTATGTTTCGTGAATATTAATTATGCCCTATATATAGGCCATGCCACAACATTCAAAATCCATGGTATGTGAGCCTTATATTTGGATGCAATTTATTGTTGGTATTCTCTATTGTGTTCCCTTCATACTTGATGAATACACCAAAAAATCCGTAAAAAAACATCTATATGTAGTATTGGCAGAAGAACCCTTTATGTCCATGCATGTCATTTAGATCAGCCAAATATTATGGATCTTAGTTGTTCTTTTCTATTGATAATCAGAACCAGTAATTTCCTATTGTTCTAATAATATAATATATTTTTTATCAATGTGCCAATATTTACTCCATAAATATGATTAATGAGTATTAATTATGATATATATATATAAGCCATGCCCTATGGTTAAAAAGAATGATATCTGATTCTTATATTTGGATACAAGTTATTGCTTGCATTAATCATGGGTCGTGACACAAATTCCGCATGCTCCCCACGCCTTTAAATTCCGATGATTGTGGCTATTCTTTGCTGAATGAGTTTGATATCTCAGTAGGAACAAAACAGATTCGCGTCCTTGTTCGCCTATCGAAGTTCTAAGGAAAACAACTACCGAAGTCAATGGTATTTCTTGAAACCGTTCATCTAGTAATGTTTATACAATTTTACTCTTTTTGTCCTCAGATCCATAGCTTCTAAAGTTCAGCACGGATACTCTGTGACATCTGTCATGACATTTATTCTTTGAAAGAAGTTAGATCCATGATGGAATGAGTCGATACACGTAGAACGTAGATTTTTACCATTTTGCTTGGGAGATGGCAAGAATATCGCTAGCATCTAGGCTAATCTTCCAAAGGTAAAATATAGGAGATAACATAAATCTGATAATATTCATAGATCTGATTGTACTATCATGCCTATAATACTATTATTTATGGCTGATATGATTTCCCACACATAGTAATATATCCCTTCTATAATTTGTTGGACTAGTTAGTAACTTATTGTATCGTACGTAAGTCCTCCTTATTTAAATATATCACTTATATGGAATATGTAAATTGATCCCAATGTATATAAGGATCGGCTATTGTTCTCCAGATAAATATAAAAGAACATGATGAGATTGGAAAGTAATAGTTTTGCATCGCTATGTAGGGCATATATGTTTTTAAATTATTGAAGTAATCGGCGGAAGATAATCATGAATACACTATAGTGATACCAGGAAAGTATGTCAACATATATTTAGAGGGCAATTAAAGTATACATGTTTACATCTAGACCGGTCTATGAAACTCATACAGATAAATTTAAATTATTTTTAAAGGGAAGTACCATCCGACTAATGTTGGCACAAAAATCTAAAGGTACTTTGAGATGTAGAGTTCTGTATGACATTTCCTTTTATGTGGTTTCATTTTTCACAGCTACATGCTTCTCCTTCAAATATTAGTTCACCTGTGCCTTTAACTCTATATATGGGAATAAACATTTTGTTTCATGATAACAGATCAACATGGACGGCGAGTTCCAGCGAGACAACAATCTTGTGCACAATGATCTTGACGTCTTCATGACAACTGAACAAAACCACCTATTCCAGAAAAACCATGATGAGGAGATATATGGTCTGCTTGGAGGCACTGCCAATGCGGGAAAGATTGATAATGCCAGCGATGTTGCTGCAGACAAAGGAAACAACGACGGAGAGACCCATAGTGAGCATAGGATGGAGACAAGGCGCGGCAATTATCACCGTCTCCGCAGAGAACAAATCCAACAACTTGAAGCGTACAATACATACTCAATCAATGTTTCTTACCTATCGAAGATGATGTGTACTAATCTATTTTCATTAATGTCATATCTAGTGTCTTCCGGGAATCCCCTTATCCAGATGAGAAACTCCGGAAGACCCTCAGCAAGAGGCTTGGCATGAGTGCCCAACAGGTCAAATTTTGGTTCCAAAACCATCGCAGCTCCAGTAAGGTACATACTATTCTTTTCCATGGTGAATTACATGAGATTTCGCCACATGGGCCAGGTTCGACACACAGTTATGCAAGCTTTGCAGAAAATTAGTATAAGCTCCAGCGAACATAGTATCATTGTTTTTCATCTGACCTCACAATGTAATGGGCAAGGCTTTTTGGTACTCTTTCCCCACAGAGCGAGATTTAAAAAGAAATAAAATTTCAAGTTTATAAGATTCAAAAATATCTGAAAATAAACACACAAGTATATAGTGTGTGTAAACTTTCATATTGAAGTACATTTTGACGTGAGTTGTACAAAAGAATCATGTACTTTTATACTGAATAGTACATGTTCTAGACATACATTGTTTTGTTATTTTGTATAACTCGCTCAAAAATGTATTTCGCCACAAAACTTCACAAACAAGTAGTATTCATCCATAGGTATGTGCATATTGTTTTCTTGATTTTTTCTAAATCAAATAATATTATTTTGGAATTTTTAAAATTTGAGTCCATGGAGCTCGAGCTCCATTAGCGATTTCTGCTATGTACTACTATACTACCCTCATGACCATGGTGTCATACTCTTATAATAACCACTGAAATGATGCATACATGAAATAAATAAATGCAGGGCAAGACGCTGAGGCAGGAGGCCAGCAATCTTCAGTTAGAGAAGCAGATGCTAAAATCAGAAAGGCAAGCCATCATATCGGCTATGCAAAATAGCACTTGCCTCAAATGCAGAGGGACAATTGTACAAACTCAGGATACATCAGAGCGCCAGCGCTTGTTCATGGAGAATCTGAAGCTCAAGGAAGAACTTCTGCTTGCCACCAAACATCTTAAAGAGGGTCTCCAGCAAAATAGCATGTGGCCCGTATTGACCTGCAAATAACTACGCCGTCTTTGGTGTTCCCCAACGTTAATTCTGTCATCTGAACCCTGTTTTTGCTTGATTCCTCAGCTTGCAAATAATGTGCCTTGTTGTTGTGTGCATGTACACAACTTGGCCGCTTATTTATTTCTTTCTGTAGGCTGTCATGGTTGCTTCGTGGGATGGCACGAGATTTATCAATCATGGCAGCAATGTAGGGGTTGTGGAGTGAGTGGCTTTGGGATGGCACTGCCGTGAAGCTCAGTCCAACGCCCATCTTTATATCTTTCAGTTTGTATCCAAACAGCTCAAGTTGAGTCAAATTAATTAGAAAAGAAGAAGCATAAAACCAGCAAATTGGATGTCATGCCAGAATTTTCTGTGTCTTCATACATATCGCCTCATAAGTGTTTCATTTATTGAGATACCTTTGTTAGTGGTCCTTTTTTGCGACGAAAAGTAGTGTGTGAGCATTGATCACGTTCTGGAGCCTTGCTGGAAGTGGATCACAGTTGACATCCACCTCACAGACACCCTGGAGCGTGCAGCTGTAGAGTCATGCGTGGAGCAGGATGACGAGGACCTTTAGCGGGCAACAAGTAGTGCAATATTTCATGAAGGAGTTCTTGGGATCCTCTCCTGTTTCTGATGGCCATGCAAAGGAATTATGCCAAGTGGTTTTCCTGAACATTGTAGTGTGCAATTTGCATCTTCCTGGCGCATCTATAATGATATGTTCAGGCATCAGTAGATGTTCAGGCATCAGTAGTTCCATGAAGGAGATGGGAGTAGGACTACATACTCCTGGAATGAGGGCGACGGGGCGGGCGACAGGGTGGACGCCCGTGCATGCGGCCGCGATGGCGCCGGCCCCCGCCGGTGATCAACAGCACGTCGGCGGGCGGTTTTGGGCGCTAGCCGATTCCGACGACGACGACGTAGACGACGATGGGGATGCATCCCCGGCAGAGTCGCCGCCCTCACCGACACCTTCGGATCTTATTTGTGAATTTTTCCATTAAGGCGCGCATAGGTCTTCACGCGGGCGAGAAGAACGAGAGGATTCGACGCGTTGTTCATCGGAGGACGGCGGCGTCGGCGCTCAGACCTTGGAATGGCCCCTTACCTAAGGTGAGTCTTCCGAATCTTACGCTATTCGATATGATTAGGCCGGAGTCGTGGATTACTGTAAAGAAGAGGAAGCATGCGAGGCGGATCGACGTTTTACAGGCACCGGCGGCGCCTGTGTTGGCCGTGCCGGCGACCGGGATCTCGGAGATGAGATCGATGCGTTTGAAACGCTTACTGGGCTGCGCTGGGCCGGCTCGGAGGGAGCTTGGTCCCTGAGGAGATGGGCCAGGGTCAGATGGGTATGAGACCCATGCTGTACCAGATCATACTCCTGCCCGTATCGCTATCGCATGCACGTACGCGGGCGATCGATCTTCTATCCTTCGAGCGCCGTCTCCTGCTGGTACTAGGGTTCATAGGCGTGGCACCCGAGGTTTCCCGGTGTGTGGTGATTGCCGGGCAAGGAGGATCCGGCCTCTCCTAGACATGGCCGGACGCGGGGCTGCGCTGCCGCCTGCCAAGAAGATGGCCTCATCCGCTCCTGCTGGACGGGGCGGGGTGGCTCCGTCGCCGGCGGCGGGTGCCGGGCGTGGAGCCCTCGCGCCGCTTGGCCAGAGGCCGCCGGCGGGCGGGGGTGTTCCGCCGGGGCAACTGCCCATGCAAACACCGGCTGGTAGGGGCGGGCTGAGGCCTCCGGCGCCGGGTGCGGTGCCTACTGCTCAGCCGGCCGCGGGTCGTGGTGGGCCTCGGCCCCAAGCGCCGGGCGTGGCCGGTGTGGCTGCTGCTGGCCGGGGTGTTGCTGCTCTTGGGGTTGCGTCGAAGCCTGCGGGCGGTCAGCCTCGGGCCGCGCCTCCACCTCACTTCGTCGTGAGGCCAGCTCAAAACCGGTCGGGACCGACACAGACGAGGCAGAATTCAATCTCTAAAGAGTCCCATGCTCCGCCCCTAGGCCAGTGGGGGGACGATGGGTATGATGCGTATGGAGATGGACAACATTGTGGTTCCTCTTCCACGGGAGGAGGTCGTGGTTATGCCTGGCAGAGTGAAGGGTCTACTGAGAAACCATTCCTCGGTCCTCCAGGTGGATTTGTAGAGGGAGCCTCAGGTCCGGACCACCGCCAGAGAGGTGGCTACCGCGGACATCGTGGTGGTCGGGGTGGTGGCCGTGGGAGGTGTCGCCGACAGCCTCCGCCTCCGGCTTTTGTTGACCATGCGGCGTCAGCAGTGGAGATCGATCATGCTCAGTCCACGGATCTCCCTACCCAGGCGATGGATGTGGTGACGGCCCTGGCCAATGTTGAGGTCCCTGCGACTAGGAATGTGGATGAGGCTACTAACAGGTCTGATGCAGAGAGGGAGGCCAAGTGGGCGCCTAAGAAGGAAAGGATGCTTTGCTACCATTGTGCTGAGTGCGTGGCGGAGCTGTGTGAGTCGTGTGGCAAGCCAGCACATGCATCGGGGGATTGCCCGTTATTGCGTGACCAGGCTCCGGCTCTGACAATGTATGGAGTATATTGTGCGGAGCTGATGTTCTTTGAGTCCCCGGCCACGAGAGAGATTCCGGAGGAGACACAAAGCTTGACCACCGGGGTTGTGAAAGCTACCCAGGGTGAGGTAACTGAGGCTCAGATTGTGCGGAGGCTTCAGGAGCTGGCACCGGGAGAACAGCAAGCAAGTTGCTGCTCAGGAGAAGAAACCCAAGTCTGGACCTAAGCCTGAAACTGAGTGCTTCTACTGCAAGCAGACTGGTCACTGGAAGTGGAACTACCCCAAGTATTTGGCGGATAAGAAGGATGGCAAGGTGAACAAAGGTATATGTGATATACATGTTATTGATGTGTACCTTACTAGAGCTCGCAGTAGCACCTAGGTATTTGATACTGGTTCTGTTGCTAATATTTGCAACTCGAAACAGGGACTACGGATTAAGCGAACACTAGCAAAGGACGAGGTGACGATGCGCGTGGGAAATGGTTCCAAAGTCGATGTGATCGCGGTCGGCACGCTACCTCTACATCTACCTTCGGGATTAGTATTAGACCTAAATAATTGTTATTTGGTGCCAGCGTTGAGCATGAACATTATATCTGGATCTTGTTTGATGCGAGACGGTTATTCATTTAAATCAGAGAATAATGGTTGTTCTATTTATATGAGTAATATCTTTTATGGTCATGCACCCTTGAAAAGTGGTCTATTTTTGATGAATCTCGATAGTAGTGATACACATATTCATAATGTTGAAACCAAAAGATGTAGAGTTGATAATGATAGTGCAACTTATTTGTGGCACTGCAGTTTATGTCATATCGGTGTAAAGCGCATGAAGAAACTCCATACTGATGGACTTTTGGAACCACTTGATTATGAATCACTTGGTACTTGCGAACCATGCCTCATGGGCAAAATGACTAAAACGCCGTTCTCCGGTACTATGGAGAGAGCAACAGATTTGTTGGAAATCACACATACAGATGTATGTGGTCCGATGAATGTTGAGGCTCGTGGAGGATATCGTTATTTTCTCACCTTCACAGATGATTTAAGCAGATATGGGTATATCTACTTAATGAAGCATAAGTCTGAAACGTTTGAAAAGTTCAAAGAATTTCAGAGTGAAGTTGAAAATCATCGTAACAAGAAAATAAAGTTTCTACGATCTGATCGTGGAGGATAATATTTGAGTTACGAGTTTGGTCTACATTTGAAACAATGCAGAATAGTTTCGCAACTCACGCCACCCGGAGCACCACAGCGTAATGGTGTGTCCGAATGTCATAATTGTACTTTACTTGATATGGTGCGATCTATGATGTCTCTTACAGATTTACCGCTATCGTTTTGGGGTTATGCTTTAGAGACGGCCGCATTCACGTTAAATAGGGCACCATCAAAATCCGTTGAGACGACACCTTATGAACTGTGGTTTGGAAAGAAACCAAAGTTGTCGTTTCTTAAAGTTTGGGGCTGTGATGCTTATGTGAATAAGCTTCAACCTGATAAGCTCGAACCCAAATCGGAGAAATGTGTCTTCATAGGATACCCAAAGGAGACTGTTGGGTACACCTTCTATCACAGATCCGAAGGCAAGACATTCGTTGCTAAGAATGGATCCTTTCTAGAGAAGGAGTTTCTCTCGAAAGAAGTGAGTGGGAGGAAAGTAGAACTTGATGAGGTAACTGTGCCTGCTCCCTTATTGGAAAGTAGTACATCACAGAAACAGGTTTCTGTGACACCTAAACCAATTAGTGCGGAAGTTAATGATGATGATCATAGAACTTCAGATCAAGTTGCTACTGAACCTCGTAGATCAAACAGAGTAAGATCCGCACCAGAGTGGTACGGTAATCCTATTCTGGAAGTCATGCTACTAGATCATGATGAACCTACGAACTATGAAGAAGCAATGGTGAGCCCAGATTCCGCAAAATGGCTTGAAGCCATGAAATCTGAGATGGGATCCATGTATGAGAACAAAGTGTGGACTTTGGTTGACTTGCCCGATGATCGGCAAGCAGTTGAGAATAAATGGATCTTCAAGAAGAAGACTGACGCTGACGGTAATGTTACTGTCTACAAAGCTCGACTTGTTGCAAAAGGTTTTCGACAAGTTCAAGGGATTGACTACGATGAGACCTTCTCACCCGTAGCGATGCTTAAGTCTGTCCGAATCATGTTAGCAATTGCCGCATTTTATGATTATGAAATTTGGCAAATGGATGTCAAAACTGCATTCCTGAATGGATTTCTCGAAGAAGAGTTGTATATGATGCAACCAGAAGGTTTTGTCGATCCAAAGGGAGCTAACAAAGTGTGCAAGCTCCAGCGATCCATTTATGGACTGGTGCAAGCCTCTCGGAGTTGGAATAAATGCTTTGATAGTGTGATCAAAGCATTTGGTTTTATACAAACTTTCGGAGAAGCCTGTATTTACAAGAAAGTGAGTGGGAGCTCTGTAGCATTTCTGATATTATATGTGGGTGACATATTACTGATTGGAAATGATATAGAATTTCTGGATAGCATAAAGGGATACTTGAATAAGAGTTTTGAATGAAAGACCTCGGTGAAGCTACTTACATATTGGGCATTAAGATCTATAGAGATAGATCAAGACGCTTAATTGGACTTTCACAAAGCACATACCTTGACAAAGTTTTGAAGAAGTTCAAAATGGATCAAGCAAAGAAAGGGTTCTTGCCTGTGTTACATGGTGTGAAGTTGAGTAAGACTCAATGCCCGACCACTGCAGAAGATAGAGAGAAAATAAAAGATGTTCCCTATGCTTCAACCATAGGCTCAATCATGTATGCAATGCTGTGTACTAGACCTGATGTGTGCCTTGCTATAAGTCTAGCAGGGAGGTACCAAAGTAATCCAGGAGTGGATCACTGGACAGCGGTCAAGAACATCCTGAAGTACCTGAAAAGGACTAAGGATATGTTTCTCGTTTATGGAGGTGACAAAGAGCTCATCGTAAATGGTTACGTTGCTGCAAGCTTTGACACTGATCCGGACGATTCTAAATCGCAAACCGGATACGTGTTTACATTAAACGGTGGAGCTGTCAGTTGGTGCAGTTCTAAACAAAGCGTCGTGGCGGGATCTACGTGTGAAGCGGAGTACATAGCTGCTTCGGAAGCAGCAAATGAAGGAGTCTGGATGAAGGAGTTCATATCCGATCTAGGTGTCATACCTAGTGCATCGGGTCCAATGAAAATCTTTTGTGACAATACTCGAGCAACTGCCTTAGTGAAGGAATCCAGATTTCACAAGAGAACCAAGCACATCAAGAGACGCTTCAATTCCATCCGGGATCTAGTCCAGGTGGGAGACATAGAAATTTGCAAGATACATACGGATCTGAATGTTGCAGACCCGTTGACTAAGCCTCTTCCACGAGCAAAACATGATCAGCACCAAGGCTCCATGGGTGTTAGAATCATTACTGTGTAATCTAGATTATTGGCTCTAGTGCAAGTGGGAGACTGAAGGAAACATTCCCTAGAGGCAATAATAAAGTTATTATTTATTTCCTTATATCATGATAAATGTTTATTATTCATGCTAGAATTGTATTAACCGGAAACATAATACATGTGTGAATACATAGACAAACAGAGTGTCACTAGTATGCCTCTACTTGACTAGCTCGTTGATCAAAGATGGTTAAGTTTCCTAGCCATAGACATGAGTTGTCATTTGATTAACGGGATCACATCATTAGGAGAATGATGTGATTGACATGACCCATTCTGTTAGCTTAGCACCCGATAGTTTAGTATGTTGCTATTGCTTTCTTCATGACTTATACATGTTCCTATGACTATGAGATTATGCAACTCCCGTTTACCGGTGGAACACTTTGTGTGCTACCAAACGTCACAACGTAATTGGGTGATTATAAAGGTGCTCTACAGGTGTCTCCGAAGGTACTTGTTGGGTTGGCGTATTTCGAGATTAGGATTTGTCACTCCGAATGTCAGAGAGGTATCTTTGGGCCCTCTCGGTAATGCACATCACCTAAGCCTTGCAAGCATTGCAACTAATGAGTTAGTTGTGGGATGATGTATTACGGAACGATTAAAGAGACTTGCCGGTAACGAGATTGAACTAGGGATTGAGATACCGACGATCGAATCTCTGGCAAGTAACATACCGATGACAAAGGGAACAACGTATGTTGTTATGCGGTCTGACCGATAAAGATCTTCGTAGAATATGTAGGAGCCAATATGAGCATCCAGGTTCCGCTATTTGTTATTGACCGGAGACGTGTCTCGGTCATTGTCTACATTGTTCTCGAACCCGTAGGGTCCGCACGCTTAAGGTTTCGATGACATTTATATTATGAGTTTATAAGTTTTGATGTACCGAAGGTTGTTCGGAGTCCCGGATGTGATCACGGACATGACGAGGAGTCTCGAAATGGTCGAGACATAAAGATCGATATATTGGACGGCTATATTCGGACACCGGAAGTGTTCCGAGTGATTTCGGAGAAAACCGGAGTGACGGAGGGTTACCGGAACCCCCCGGGGAAGTCTTGGGCCTTAGTGGGCCTGAGGGGAGAGAGAGGGCAGCAGCCCAGGAGGTGGCGCACCCCCTCCCATGGGGAGTCCGAATTGGACTAGGGGAGGGGGCGCGGCCCCTCTTTCCCTCTCCCTCTCCCTCTCTTTCCTTCCCCCCTCTCTCTTCCTAGTTGGACTAGGAAAGGGGAGTCCTACTCCTACTAGGAGGA
Source organism: Triticum urartu (assembly GCF_056163025.1). NCBI lineage: Eukaryota > Viridiplantae > Streptophyta > Magnoliopsida > Poales > Poaceae > Triticum > Triticum urartu. The sequence goes on from NC_141873.1 coordinate 27,821,496, forward strand.
GGACTCCCCCTCCTTGGCGCGCCCCAAGGGCCGGCCGGCCTCCCCCCTTGCTCCTTTATATACGGGGGCAGGGGGGCACCTCTAGACACACAAGTTGATCTTCGTGATCGTTCTCTTAGCCGTGTGCGGTGCCCCCCCTCCACGATAATCCTCGATAATATTGTAGCGGTGCTTAGGCGAAGCCCTGCGACGGTAGAACATCAAGATCGTCACCCACGCTGTCTTGGTGACGGAACTCATCCCCGACACTTTGCTGGATCAGAGTCCGGGGATCGTCGTCGAGCTGAACGTGTGCTAAAACTCGGAGGTGCCGTAGTTTCGGTGCTTGATCGGTCGGCCCGTGAAGACGTACGACTACATCAACCGCGTTGTCATAACGCTTCCGCTGTCAGTCTACGAGGGTACGTAGACAACACTCTCCCCTCTCGTTGCTATGCATCACCATGATCTTGCGTGTGCGTAGGATTTTTTTTGAAATTACTACGTTCCCCAACAGAGCATGTGTTTGCTTCTACTTCCCTCGCTTCACCTGTGGTCGACGTTCTGGAGATGATGACTGCGTCCGAGTTGGGGCTTGGGGGTGGGGGGTCGGGGCAGGTGTTCTCGGCCTCTCCCGTCCCTTTTTCGTCACCGGTGATGCCGTTCACGGAGGCGTCGGCAGGTGCTGCGAGAGGTGGTCCGACGCAGGCGGCCTCGGCTATCTCGTCCTCGGTCGTGGCGACGGTGCCTGCGCTTCCAGTGGCGCTGGGGGGGGGGAGGGTTCGGGGCAGGTGGCCCTGGCTCCTCCTTCTTCTTCGGCGGTCAGGAGGACCACGTCTCCGACGATGCCGGCACGCCACTCAGCACCGAGGGGTGGGGCGGGAGGAGGGCTCGAGCAGGCGGCCCCCACCCGCCTCTCTCCCGACTCGCCCGTGGCACAGGGCCTCGGTGTGGGTCACTTCTCCGTGCGGCATGGGAGCCCTCAGTCGCCTCCTCCAGTGACCTTGGTTGACCCTTTGCGGGATTCAGCGCGAGGCTTTACTAGGGAGGAGGTCGTTGCTTTCGGCGGGATCCCTGACCCGGTCTCGGCGGGGAGACGGATGAGTGCTCGCATTCAGGAGCTTCTGGAGGTTGATGACATGCAGCAGAGGTGCGCTATGAGGGCGGCCAAGCTACATGATGCTGAGATCTCTACTAGTATGTCCGTCAACATATCTAATTCTTTATTGCATTTTTCTAATGAGGAGATTATAAATAATGCAAACCAATTAGGAGTTTCACTAGGAGCTACTGATAGTGAAATTTCCAATTCGGTGAATGATCTTTTAGATTTGGAGGCGGAGCGGGCCTTAGAGACAATTCGTAATCTCACAGCGGTAAAACCCATGAATGATGATGAGATTGATGCGTTAGGGGTCAGAGTGCTGGATAATCTGTGAGCGGATCTAGCACCATCCAACCATGAGTCTGAGGACGATGATGTGCCTCTCGATGATGCAGTTGTTAGTACCGCTGAGCCCGGTTATGAGGACCGGGGAACAGAACCTAGTAAACCAAAGCGCAAGTGGAAACGGAAGATTTATCCCGATTCTGCAGTTCGTAGGAGTGCTAGGATTTGGACCACCAAAAAATTTCATGATGAACTGTGAAAGGAATCTTTTGGAATAGCAGAGGTCTAAAGGACTTGGCTAAAAGAAGGTTTCTGGCTGAGGCATCTTTGGAGCATCATTTAGATTTTATTGCTCTATCGGAAACTGGTCGAGCTAACTTTGCGCCCTAGTTTCTTTCCTCCCTTGTGGGTGGTGTTGATTTCGATTGGCATTGTCTCCCCCCGCGAGGAAGATCGGGTGGTATCTTGCTGGGTGTGAGATGCTATTCGCTTGAAGTCCGAAGTGTAGTGATGGGCGACTTCGCGGTTAAGTTTCAAGTCAGGTCTAAAGTAGATGGTTTCAACTGGGCTTTGGTGGCGGTTTATGGTGCCGCACAGCCCGAGCTTAAACTGGAGTTTCTGGCGGACCTTGTTCGAATCTGTGGGTCAGAGCAGCTTCCAATTTTAGATGGGGGTGATTTCAATATCATTAGGAGGAGAGAGGAGAAGAATAATGATAACTTTGACGGCAGGTGGTCGTTTATGTTCAGTACCATTATTGAAAGCTTGGATCTGAGGGAGATAGAGCTTTCTGGTAGAAAGTTTACCTGGGCTAATGCTTTGCCAAACCCGACTTACGAAAAGCTTTATCGAGTTCTCACGAGCGTGGAATGGGAATAGAAGTTCCCTCTTGTAACGGTTCAAGCACTCTCGCGGGGCATATCCGATCACACAACCTTGTTCATGGACTCTGGGGAGCTGAACCACTTGGGGAACAAAAACACCTTTTCATTCGAGATGGCCTGGTTCGGACGCGAAGGTTTCTTGGACCTGATTGCCAGGGAATGGGCTAAGGGTGCAGGAGGGAGGACTTCGGTCGAGCGTTGGCAGAATAAGATTAGGAATTTGAGAAGTTTCTTACGGGGTTGGGCTAAGCACCTTAGCGGGGTGTATAAGATTGAAAAGGAGAGGCTCCTTTCTCTTATACAGGCTCTAGACATAAAGGCCGAATCCACGATTTTGCTGCCACCTGATCTTCCAGTTAAATCTGAGGCGGAGAAGAGGTTGAAAGAACTTCTCCACAAAGAAGAATTGAAGTGGGCATTGCGGGCTAAGGTCCGCAAAGTGGTCCAAGGGGACGCGAATACTCAATTCTTTCACTTGATTGCTAATGGTAAGCATAGAAAGAAGAGGATTTTTCAACTTGAACAAGATGAGGGCACTATTTTAGGACAGGACAACCTAAAAACCTATATAACCGAGTATTATAGGCAGTTGTTTGGACCGTCGGAGGATAGCTGTGTGTCCCTCGATGAGTCAAGGACTGAGGATGTGCCTCAACTTTCGGCTGCTAATAATGATATTCTGGTTGCCCCGTTCTCAGAGAAGGAGGTGTTTGATGCTATTGCACAGATGAAAAACAATAAGGCTCCCGGACCGGATGGTTTCCCGGTTGAGTTCTACAAAAATTGCTGGCACATTATTAAGTGGGATTTGCTACCTATGTTTCATGATCTGTTCTCTGGACACCTTCAATTATTTCACTTGAACTTTGGAACTATCACACTGCTTCCTAGGAAAACGGATGCTGTGAGAATTGAGCAGTTCAGGCCGATCTGCCTTCTCAATGTTCGTTTCAAAATTTTCACCAAGGTCGGGACTAACAGGCTCACACAGATTGCGCATTCTGTGGTGCAACAATCCCAAACTGCTTTCATGCCGGACCGAAACATCCTTGAAGGGGTGGTCGTCCTTCATGAAACGCTCCATGAAATCCATTCAAAAAAAATTAGATGGCGTAATTTTAAGGTGGATTTCGAGAAAGCGTACGATAAGGTCAAATGGCCATTCCTCCAACAGGCATTGCATATGAAAGGTTTTGATGAAGCCTGGCGCCGCCAGGTTGAATCATTTACGCAAAAAGGTAGTCTGGGAATTAAACTGAATGACGATATTGGTCATTACTTCCAGACACATAAAGGCCTAAGACAAGGAGATCCGATGTCCCCTATCCTGTTTAACATTGTGGTTGATATGTTAGCAATTTTGATAGGAAGGGCTAAGGAGAATGGTCAAGTAGGTGGCTTGGTACCTCATCTTGTTGATGGAGGTGTATCCATCCTTCAGTACGCTGATGATACAATCATCTTTATGGAGCATGACTTGGCCAAGGCGAGAAATATGAAGCTGGTGTTATGCCTTTTCGAACAATTGACCAGGTTAAAGATTAATTTTCATAAGAGCGAGTTTTTCGGCTTTGGTAGAGCCAAGGACGAACAGGACGCTTATAGGCAATTGTTTGGGTGCGAGTTGTGGGAGTTACCTTTCTCTTACTTAGGTATACCGATCCACCAACGTAAGCTGACAAACAGAGAATGGAAGTGCATCGAAGACCGATTTGAGAAGAAAATGAGTTGCTGGAAGGGCAAGCTCATGTCATATGGTGGCCGATTAATTCTGATAAATTCGGTACTCACGAGTATGCATATGTTTCTCTTATCGTTCTTTGAAGTCCCAGTTGGTGTCAGGAAAAGACTGGACTTTTACCGATCGCGTTTCTTTTGGCAGGGTGATGAACTAAAAAGAAAATACCGGCTAGCTAAATGGGATATCATCTGTAGACCGAAAGACCAAGGGGGTCTTGGGATTGAGAATCTTGAAGTTAAGAACAAATGTCTTCTTAGTAAGTGGCTGTGGAAGCTGTCTTCTGAGACTAATGCCACGTGGGCGCAAATCCTTCGTAGCAAGTACTGCCAGACAAAAACTTTGTCCCAGGTAATAGTTAGGCCGACCGACTCGCCTTTCCGGAGAGGACTGATGAAAGTCAAACAGTTCGTTTTTAATAGGACAAACTTTATTATTGGCAAAGGTGCTAGTACGCGTTTCTGTGAGGATACTTGGCTTGGAGAGTCACCCTTGGCCATTCAATATCCGTCTTTATATCGTATTGTTCAACGACGTGAGGTGTTCGTTGCAACGGTTTTTCAATCTATCCCCCTTAATATTCAGTTCAGACGGTCGCTAGCGGGCAATCGTTGGGAAGCATGGCTCCGTCTAGTTAGGAGACTGATGGAGGTTCAGCTTTCTCAACAACCCGATGAATTACGCCGGAAGTTGACTAGGTCTGGAGTATTCATAGTTAAATCAATGTATATTGATGTTATTAATTCATCCTCCATTCCTACCTCCAAGCATGTTTGGGATGTTAAAGTGCCTTTGAAAATAAAAGTGTTTATGTGGTTTGTCCATAAACAAGTTATTTTAACCAAGGACAACTTGATAAAGCGTAATTGGATAGGACCTACTAGGTGTAGTTTCTGTGATCGGGATGAGACGATCAAACACCTCTTTTTTGATTGCCCGTTGGCCAAAGTTCTATGGCGGACGGTCTACATTGCTTTTATGATTACTCCGCCGAATTCTGTCAACACGTTATTTGGGACATGGCTTAATGGGATTGAGCATGACTTAGCGAGACATATTCGTGTTGGAGTTTGCGCTTTGCTGTGGACTATCTAGAATTGCAGAAATGATTTGGTTTTTAATAGAATATCACATATTCACTTTTTGCAGGTTATTTTCCGAGCCACGGCGCTGATCCGTTCGTGGTCGCTACTCACTCTGACGGAGGCCAGGGAGCATTTGGTTACTGGATCTGTCCGCTGAGAGATTGTAGCTCGGGATATCTTCAACCGGTTTGGATGGCGGTCATGTAATAGGATAGGCAATTAGTTTACCTATCTATCTTTAGCCAGCTGGTTGTGGCGTCTTTAACTTGGCTAGTTGGTGTTTCTAGCCTTTTTGGCTCTGTGTGGGCTTTCTTTTATGTTTTTTCAGTTGGAGACTTTGGAACCTTGTTGGAACCTTTTTATTTGGTTAATAAGATGGCTGTATGCATCACTCTGATGCAGAGGCCGGGGAGCCCCCCCCCCCCCCTCGAAAAAATCAGTAGTTACATTGACCTAGAAGTTTGATCAGTTTATGCCGCATCAGCCCTTTCAGAAACACGGCGAATGGCCAAAATGGCTCAACCATTTAAATGAGCAAACATAGACACAATGAACACCTATTGTTGCATCTAATATATATAAAAAGTACTTTACGGGTTCACCAGAAAAAAGAGAAATAAGCTAAAATTACCACAAAAATCAGAAACATCCGACCATTTATTTAATAGTCTTAAATTTATAGCCATTAGATAAGATTTAGGTGAAATATTGACCCACCATTGCCATTACTAATGAAAAACGTTTCATACATCATTGCCATTATTATATTAGAAAAAAAAGGAGCTAGCGTGGGACGTTAGGATTCCTTGCCATATGCATGAGAAAAAAACCTAGCCATCAAGGGATTGACGACACGCAGATGATGCTCTATCCTCATCGCCATGAGGTTCCTGGCTGGATGGGTGTACAAATACCTGAAGCTTGCTTTAATGGATTTTAGCCGCCGCCCGGAAAGATACGCATGCACAGATCACAGGAAACGATCTGACTGCCAAATCCAACCAGTTGCCGCCGTCGTCGGCGCCGCTACCACATCGGTCACGTCCATATTATCTGACGATCAAGGCATTGAGTATAAGCAGATGATGCTATCAACTTACGTCAAGCCATTGAGAGGCATGCAGATGGATGTAACAGCGGGAAAGTTGGGATGCCTTAGCACGACCATCAGCATGCCACGCCACGACCTGGCCACATCCTAGCTCCACTTCCCTCAGTTCATCCTCCCTTGTATGTTGCGGATCTAGATTTGAGAGCCATCGATCCATCGAAGGAAGAGGCCGACCGGCTGGAAGGCATACAGTAAAATCCACCGACTGGTTCCTCAGTTCATATAACAGAACCTGCCTACATCATCGGCGACTAGAACCAGGGCAGGTACTCAATCCGTTTTCTCAAACAATTCAAGCTTTTATTGCTCCTTTCATGTCATGCATGTCCCTTGATTTTTTTAGTCTGACAAAACTGTTTTGGTATTTAATTAATAGCAAACATAGAAGTTGATCTGCAGTGGTGAAATATACCTGTACACACATGCACATGCACGCATCACCCAGCTTTGATTCTATATTTTCTGTCGAAACTGTTGTGTTCTCTAATTAATTAGCCCCATAGATGGTGATATGCCATGATAGAATATACATGCATCACAAGCTTAAGCACCTGCCAAGATTTGTGCTTTAGTGTAAAAAATAGTGCCGATATTGACTCATGGTACCATGGGACATGGAGTATGCGAGCTCGAGGTCACATCACATCAGCTTGGACGAACAGTAAATTCTAGAAGAATATTTAAAAATCGGAATTTTTATAGCAAGAAATATTTATGTTTTTAGGACACGCGTGTCAATTGTCGCCATGGAATCACATGGGTGGAAGCATTGGCAAAAAAGACAAAATTGATGCTCTAGAAAGAGACAATATATTTGATATTTCCTTTCGGTATCACATGATACATGAAAGGAGAATATGAATCAGACAAGTATTTGTTCCTTCTTATTCATAGACATCTCAATTCATAGTATTATGTTCCAGGAAAAACTATTTGTAAGTCTAACTAAGAACTACTTCTACCCCATAGATATTTTGCAGTCAACATCCATAGCTTTTCTTTTTGCGGAGGCCAAAACAATATTTTATACACAACAACCATTGCTTTAATCTATACAGCGTAAGAATGTGTGCATACAAACCATTTCTATACCATTAGGTATTTTGGTGTTAAAGTTACCACATGTAACTTTTATTAGTTATGCGGCTTTGCTTGATAGTTATTCTTGGAAAATTAAAGAATATAACGTGCGAGTTATCCGATGCGTTGTTTGATCAGAAAAAGTAGTTGTATTTTTGTTTCTGCGATGACAAAAATATATACTTGGAATTTTGCTTCTGATTTAGCGGCAGTTCGAACGACCTACAGATCATTTCTTTTTAATATCGCTGCAGCACTATGAAAAAGGAGTTGTTCAGTGCTTTTAATCAAGTGACACATTAATGATCTTTCACCTACCCGTAATTTGCTTCTTACATCCTTGTTATAGACAAGAGTTAAGATGCTACTGGATCATTTGTATTTATCAAATAATTATCTAGCCCATTAATGTTCGAAAACCAGTTGCAATATCCTGGAGTTTTTCAGTCTCTGTGTGGGTGCATCTGAATGATCATCTGGCTGCTAGGTTCCCCAATACTATTTCATTCATGGACGGTTTCCAAAGGTATTCTTTAAGATAGCATATGATTCTGTGCGTAGGAAAGCACCATATATCATTCATTATCTGTTAGTATTCCATACATTCTACTGTTTCTGCTTTATATGAAAAGTAGGAAGTTTTGGGATGTTACACACACATACACACAAATATATATATATATATATATATATATATATATATAATATATCATCTTCAAGAAAAAAAATTAACATTCAATAATCATTGTTATGCAAATCCCATTTGTTACTATCACACGCAAAAAATTGGGAATTGAAGATGAAACTCACATGTTTACTTATACACCCGATGTTCCTTCGGACGACTGAAGCAGCTATATATACAAATACGGTATATATGAGTAATGAACTTCTTCCTATTGTTTGAAAGAAACATACAATCTATGCCCAAAGACGAAGGATATCCTCCATACAAAGAATATATACAAGCAAACTTTTCCTCATGCATCATGTCCTAGCGCTGAACTATGTTCTGATATGTTCGCCTATTTCTATCCAAAATCACTTAGGATCACATAATTTTATAGGAAGAGAAGAGAGATACATAGATATTATGTTTGGATAATGTAAAAGGTATAGTCGCTTGGCTGAACAAAGGGTGAATATGTGTCTCGCTAAATAATTACTTTATAAGTGTTGATCTTAATAAAATAAATAAGAGATTGGATATGAGTAGCTGGTAGAAGAATTTTTAACAGAGAAATACACATCATGCCTTGGCTAAACAAATCATGAAAATGTGATGTACTAATTAATTACATTATATATGCAGATCTTAATAAGAAAAACAAGAACAAAGTGCATCAATTTGTTTTTTTAAAGGAGAACACCTATAAATAGCATGCCAATTCTATGAATGGTGTCATTGGTGCATCACAATTCTATTCTACTTGCATTGTATGTTTGTTAAACCCGTAGAAACATTTCGATTGCCTGGATTTTGAATATCCAATAGTTCCTATGAAGCAGTGTGATGTCTTTTGATTTCTGGTAAATGTGTGGTCTTCATAATGATAGGTTTGCTGAAACACTAATGGTTGGATTTGTAATGGACTCATACCTATGTTTGACTCCCTATTCAAGATTAGGTTGAGGTGCATTTGATAACTACCAACAAGGTGTGTCTTGCCACTTGATTCTTCATGTTTACAAATATAGGTAGTTTGGTTTTTTATACTAATTGCCTATATTATTGTCAACCACCGATTGATTAAAAGAAAAAGGCTATTCAAACCTGACTTAAGTTGGATTTTTGTTTGTATGGAAAGCAAGAGGATGGGTGATACTGATACGACCACAAAGATTCACCTATGATCCAACTCAAGAAAGCTAGCAAAATTTATCTTTTGCACACTTCAAGTTTTATTTACACTTCAGTTGCAACTTTCAATTCCAGTGTTGGACTATAATTGAAATTACAATCGTCTTTTGCCACAAATGATTGGTTCCATAATTCTAAAGATGTGGCAAATTATATTAAATGCAAAATCTATGCTGAAAATAAGAATGTGTATACTATACAATACACTGTAGGAAAAAATGTTTTTTTCATCTTCTGCCTACCCACAAACATCTTTTTATTTATTAATTCATCTTGATCTACCACGAATTAAACTTCCAGAGGGGGTAAACGCCCAACATAAAAATATGCAAATTGCAAAGAGAACCAAAAACCAAGCGTGATCGCCCGTAGCTAAAAAATAAGAGATGCATACATCCAAGATACAAATATAGAAATCACAAAGAAAACCTATGACTATTCTCCGTCAGCTGATAATTAAAATTTTATCTTGAGTAAGAAATAAAAAAAAATACTTATTTATGAAGGTAAGATCCGCTGTGTTGGTACATATACATTTTATTATTCGGTCCATTGCAGGATGGTCGCAGATGAGCTGTTTCATCTCTTGCAAATGCAGTCTAACAAAAAGGAAATAGTTTAGGCCCAAGACAATAACATGTGAATCGCAACATGAATATGTGTGAGGAGGGGGTGAAAGATTATATGAACCTTTCTTAATGTCAGTTTGTTGCACAGTGAGTCAATCACACAACTTAGTCGATCTACATGTCTGGAGTTGGGTCTGTCTCATGCCGTGCAAAAAGATGAAGAAAAAAAAGCATGAACCCAATATAATAATGAGTGAATCACAAAGACAGACCTATGATAAATTAAGCTCGGTCCATGATAATTAAAGGTTTACTGGAACAAGCAATAGCACATCCATTTAGAGGGGAAGTTAGAATATCTTCGTACATGTATGAAATTGAGAATCCAATGCATTTGGAACAGAACTTATGCATCAGGGAGGGAGTGCAAGTGCTTGCATCCATTTTACAATAGACTGTGGCACAGTCATCCCCGAAACACTATCACACCATCAACAATTACAAAGAAAGTTTAGACGCATGAGAAAAATTATGTGAATTGCAAAATGATATCAATGAGTGAAGTTAATCTCTTGATACATAAAAATAGTAGTATCTCAAAAAAAAGTAATCAGTATGTTTTTAATGAATAACGTGATTGGTTTGCCAATTATATTCGAAAACATTACATGGTAAGTGGATAACATATATTTATATGTCAATGAAAAAAAAATTCTAAGACAAAATTATGTTCACGGTACTATATTTATAAATGACATCACATTTGATCCCAAATTTTATTTACACAAATAAATAATTTGTTCTCATTATCAAACTTTCTAAAGTTCTAGCCCGCGCATCGAGCGGGCCACTTTGCTACTTATCTATGAAAAGTTAATTCTGAAACGATAATAAGACTAGAACTAATGTGTTTTCTTGTGCCGTATCATGATCACTTGAAAGACCTTGGCAACGGTCCTTAAGGCTCTAGCCACTATTTCTAGCTAATTATACAACCATGTGATCTTTAGGTTTAGGTTGTCGCACATATAATTTGCATATCAGATGGGGTTTTTCAGGCATTGTAAATTTAGGGTGCAAGTTCGGGTTTTACTAGCAAAAATAATGATGTCAGTTTCTATCATAATCATATATTATATAATTCTTTGCAACTCCAAGTTCATATGAATTGGTAGTAGAATTTGTGGATGAGTCAGTCTTGCAATCCAGAAGGGTTTCTTTTCAGCCCTCCGTGTGTACAACTTGCAGGTCAAAGTGAAACCAAGGAGCTATGCTTCATGAATTCATTTCTGACAGCCTGTATGTAGTTACCTTAGCAGGTCTTGTGTGTATATTTCAGAACTATGGCCCAGAGGTAATATAACGGGACACTTTCACTAGTTAAAGTTTATTTTTGCAAGCTCTTGGTTGTTTTGCAAAATTAAATGTGCCTTCTGCCTTTTATTAGAGGAAAAAAAAGTTCTCCTTGCAGCCTTCTTCCTCCGTCAATCCTATCGGCGAGAGAAACAGAGCCCTAGCGCCTTCTCCTCCTCATCTAGTCCTCTTCCTCCTATCTAATCTGTAGTTTTCACGCCATGATGAATATCCACTACCCCAAAAGTGTTCCAACCAGTTTCTTTCCAATCTTCATCCATGTTGAATCTCCACTACCCCAACTCCCCAACGACGATGCAATCCATATTGGCTGAGAAGGCGTTCAATCCCCTCAACTTCAAGACCCGAGGAGACTGCAATTAAACTTGGCAGATGCAGTCCAGAAGGAGGCACATCGAACACAGTTAGAATCAGATCGGACATCCGCCATTGTTGCTAAAGCTTCAGATCAAGTGGAGGAACTATGAGCAGAGAGATGGCGCCACCCTATACAATTAGAGTTTTTCCCAGGTCACTCATATCCTTACACTGCAGGCAAGTAATCCATTATATATCCTTAAATCTGTGATGTCTTCCAGCCCTTATTATAATTACAGAAGATGCCCATCCATCAGCACTGTAGGGAACCAGGAGAAACACCAGGGTGGTCTGCATCTCCTCCAGCAGCAGCACACAATCCCTGCATCAGTGTTCGCACGTGTTAGTTTGATTCCGTCCCCCTTCATACTTTGTATCTCTACATCTTTCAAGTTCTGACCCCGCATCAATCTAGCGTCTTCAGTTCATGAATTTATCCCATGATGATTTATGCAATGGAGGAGGTGTACCCAAGACTGTTTGATGTATTGGGTGCCTGCGGCCGTGGTTGATGTTGCTAAGGAAAAAACTGCAGCAGACTAGCTGCGAAGGTATTCGGCATCTTCACACCATTCAGTTCCCTTGACTGTTACGCTTACTCCCATCAATGGGAAAGAAGGTATGTGTGCTTGGATTATCTGCCTGATACTATATTTAAACATATAATTATCCTATAATACCCTGTTCAAATCAATCATGTTTTGCTCACAACGTTCAGATTTTAGTTCTTCCATTGATGTTTCTGCTTCAATAGAAAATAGTCCTATTGCACATTGTGGTCAATGAGGATTAGCTGGTACTGCTAATGTTTACTGTGTTACTCTATGATTTGTTCCATTTTCTCAACTTTTATGTAACATACTTATATCATGCTTTTAGAATAGAGCTGGTAGAGGAGAATACACCAATATTTTCTGTTCTTTCCTGCAGGAGCTTATGTATATATGTGATCGAGCGTCCAATCTATGTAGATAAGTCACTTGATGAGTTATACTAGCAACATTTTAGGATATTAGTATATTTTCAGTTATGTTCTCATATGGGATATCCACAGTTTTTTTCCAGATCTATTTACTTCTGTATTTAGTGATGCTTCCCATTGGTCTTTGCTCTCATGAAACACCTATGGGTGAGGCAATATATTTTCCCGTGTATATATCGGCGTTCCTGTTTTAAAAAATTGGCATTGAGGGTCTATTATACATGTTTCTTCTACACCCTGCTGCGTGCTTAATTTCCTTTCTTATATATGAACAAATGACAAGACATACAACGCACGGTTCGTCACATCTGAACGGCAGTTTTTATAACTTATACCTTTATCCATCTCACAGATCTACATGAAAATATATCCTTTTTTTCTACTCAGAAGGAAATCTATCTACGTGTAATCTATGGACTTTTTTTGTTTCAAATGGAGCACTCTATATAATTTTTATTATTTATACAAAATTGTGTATTCGGTTACATGTGCGCTTTTCTAGAGAGAGTGAAAACTGGCGTAAGGCAGGTGATATTGGTAGACCAATAAAATAGCTATGTAGTGGTACTTGGCCAGCAATGTTTATATCCCTAATTAGGCTCGATTTTCAGGCTCTACTCAGATTGTTTTTCTCATAGGCACAATTAATCGCTGAGCTAAGTTAAATAATATATGTTACAGAACAAATTGGATCTAAAATTTGTAGATCGATTGGTGATATTAGAGAAAAGGCCTAAGCCCAACTTTTAGTATAAAGTTTTCAAAGATTCTGATATTACTCGCTGGGCCAGAAGTGAACAAGTGCCATGCATGGTGAACTTTCCCTAGCTTCAAGAGATGTGCATATGATGGCAAGGTTGCATTTGGCTGGAGCAAGCTTCTCTTCAAATTGTCTGAATTACTTAACTTTATTTCTCTGCGGTTTCTATTATGAAGTTCTCTTAATTGTTTACCCATTTTTGTCTGTAGTTTCAGTCCTTCTCTAGCTTATAGTGAGTATTTTTCATTTTCAATACCCTATGATTATTCGCTTCAGATAGCTCGATGAATATGTTTCTCTTATAGGAATTGCATGCCTTCTATGCTTATGATGTTGTTATGTTGGCTTGCGAAACATGCATAGGACTGTACCTATGGACTGTACCATAGGACAGCTCCAAAATTGAAAATACAGGCTGACTGACATGGAAGTTTGAGAAATGTAGAAAGGGAATTACTTTGATTTGCATACTTGGTGGCAGCAAAATGTTGTGTTTTCTTAATCCGAAAATGGTACCTGGGCCTATAGTCTGTGGTCGTTTCTGCTGTTAGATATTATATAATTATCAAAGTTTGTAATTGCTTTGTAGACTTATCTAACCCAAAGATTGATACACATTTGACCTTCTATTACATATACGGACACCATGGTGTGACCATTATGATTTGTTGTTGTTGTTGAACATGTACTAATTCTCATCACCGTCTTTGCATGAAAACAATCTCATTATCATTGCCTCCAATATGGGATCCACCGCTGTAGGAATCTATATATATATATGAAGTTGGGACTGCAGTTTTTATCACTCTGCAGTGCTAGGTGTCTTATGATGAAGAATTACGTTGGCAATACATTATGTCCGTAAAATTCGACCTTCTATCACATATAACACCATAGTGTGACCTTTAAGTTTCATTTTTTTTATTTTTTTCAGATTTTTTTAAATTTATAGCTCCTAAGGGTGTAGGGGCGCCCGGGTGCTGTCACACCTTTCTTTATATAGTTAAATAAATTAACATTCTTTTATACTTATGAGAATAAGAAGTAATAGTACTCTTGATTTTTACCAAACTTTGGAGTGCATAAAGTCAACAAATTATAGAAGATGGCTGCAATTTTTTATTCGCACTTACATCTAAAATTTCTCTTATGTTTGAATGACACACTCACCATCCCTTACAACAAATTAACTTTGGAGTAGCACTAAATTAACATGAATGACACACTCACCATCCCTTATGTTTGAAGACTCTTTTTCTTTCAATGCCCCAAGCGCTACCACCAATTAGATGGGGCACTAATAGATAAGTTGATATTCTACCTCTGAAAATCAATGTAAACCATCAAATATTTTAGTAGTAATAGTTTACATCTATAATCATAATGGCCACCAATATGAATTTGTATATTTTGTGTGTTTAGTAAACATAAAAGATAAAATTAGTATGTAGTGATTACAACACATAACTAGCCCGTGCAGGCGCACGGGTCGATGACTAGTATTTCGTAATGGAGAAGATATTGGACGTATTGTAGTTATTACAGTAGTGGATGATAAACTTGCTGAGACTTACACAATGACTAGTACTGAAAATTAAAGCTAATCATCTCAGAATTGAAGTCTACACGCATGGTCTTTTTGCCAGAATGTACAGCGAACACATGTTTCAAATAAACATTCAGTCAATACTAATATCCTCATAGGTGGTGTACCATATGTTTTAGTTGTACTTTTCTCAACTCTATACCTTCTCAGGTCTTAGAAGTGTAGTACTCCCTCTAATCCATTATAAGCATCGTGATTTTAGTTCACATTTGAACGAAAACCACGACACTTACTATGGATCATAGGGAATACCTTTTTGAATGGTAATTTACAATGCTTGATTTTCATGAAATCATCTTTATTTGCTCCATGGCAGGAACCTAGCGAGTATTCTTCTACAGATTGTCTTTGATCTCGTGGAAGAGCAAAAGAAGCAGATTTTCATCAAGGTATTCAGCTGTGTAAGACCTCTCTAATTTTGTCCAAGTCAACTTTAGTATTGGTCTTATACTACACAAATAATTTTTGCAGATTACTGATAAATTCTGTGTGAAGAGACATGCTTGTCTTATATACGCAATGACAGTCTAGAACGATTGAACTATTATATGTAACAGTAAACATTTAACCTGACAATTAGCAGTTCCTTAAAATTCTCTCAAATCTCAATACACTACTAGGAAAATCCCTATTGGTAACGACTTGGTAGTAGTGCGGGTACCTGCCACGCGCAGCTGCTATGTTGATAGCAGTAGCGCGGATATAAACCATGCGCTGCTACTAAGTGGTACACACCATACCCCCCGGGACATGCCATAGTAGTAGCGCGGGGTATGAACCCGCACTGCTACAATGTGGTTCCCACCGTACCCCCCGGACGGGCCATAGTAGTAACGTGGGGTATATACCCGGCCCTGCTACTAATTACAGATTTCTTTAACTGCCGCGAAATCTCCATCTCCACCCCCGAATCCCTCCTCTCTCCTGTACCTCTCCCCCACTCTTCCTAGGCTCTCCCATGGCGCTCCTGCCCATGCGCCATTCCTCCTCAATGGCACCCACGGAGGCCGCTGCCTCGCGCCGCCGTCGTCCAGGTGCTCGCCGGTCTTCCCCCGCGCTTCCATGGTACCACGCCAGAGCGTCTCACCATCGGCAACCAGCCCTGCTACTCCCTCCATCTCCTTCCTCTCTCCCTCGTTTCTCTTTTTCCTCTCTTCCTCTGGTTTGACTCACCCTTCCATGGCCATGCTCATGTATGTCCCCGCCATGGAAGACCAGGAGCTCTCTTCCTTGGCCGCGAAGATGAACCCCATACTGCCGCCTTGCTCTGCCCCGGATCCAGTCCCTCTCCAGCAGACCACTGGATATGGTCTGCGTCTTCCTGTCCGCACCTCCAGCAAACCCTTGTCATTGCTAGATTATACCGTCGCCGCCATTGAAAGCACGCACGGGATCTAACCCCACATGTACGACGTTGCCGGGAAAACCAGCTCGTACTTCCTCCCATAGCCGATCGAATAGATAAAAAAACTTTCGCTATACACAGAACTATGAACAGGGAAATGTCAGTTGTGGTATCTTTTCTGTTCGTTTCACCTACAAAATGATTCTTGCACACAAAACTTGATAGAGAAGCATGACTGGAGGGGCGTCAAGGGTCTTCAAATTAGGACCATCTTATCTTATATTAACTAATTGGATGCACCATATGAGGCGCCACGTTAATCCTCATATCTAACCAGTTATTTGCCGTTGGATTAAAACATCAATAGCCGAGATGAAATCTTGCACCGTGATCTTTGCAAGAGTTCAGATGGAATCAAATATGTTTTTTTTCTCAAGATTCCAGAAGGTATTAAACAATCTATCTCTCCCTATAGAGCGACCTCTCTCCTCTCCATGTCGCCATGTCACGCCGTCTCCTCCTTGGCCTCTTCTCTTTCCACCATGTTTCCAGCCCAAAAATTAATCAAGTGCATGTCCGGTCAAGGTTGTGTACGTGCACCTCTAATGAGATATACTTTGCTTTTACAGCCGCAAAGATTAATCGAGTAGGCTCTCTGAACCAGGTTATGTACGTGCATGTTCAATAGAGCCAGCATGTACGCGGCATCATGCTGGATGGGCTTCCACATGATCGCATAGAGAAGAAATAAAGTTAACTTGCTTCGTCGTTCTTCACGGGCCGAAGCTGGCCGACGCTTGATGACGGTTCTCATGCCATCGATCGTGCCTGTGTTAGAAGCCAGAAGAAACTGATATGTGTTACATCTACGAACAGTACATACTATCGCATCCAGTGGGCCAAAATCAATGAACCTGCTTAGGAATTAAGCTTGGTACATGTACATGTGTTCTTTACTATTGTCTCTTGATCTGATGATCTTCTGCAATTTTTGTGGCACACAGGTATGGGGATACATGCCGCAGGAGCTATGTCTTATACTCTTATTTGTGGGACATACAAACACGGCCCCAAACACGTCGAGCCGCCGGAGACAAGCAATAGTATTTTCCTTTTTGGAACCGGAGACAAGCAATTGTTCATACAGTGGCTGCTGCTACCATAGCCTTTTTTAGGAGAAACAATAGCAATAATCATATATCTTTTTGTCCAGCAATGGCATCATCAATGTCTATTGATGTGCTAGACACTCAAAACAGGTACACACTCCTAGTAGATTTATTTTATCTTTATAATTTATTACGAATGGAACATCACATATATTTATGTACGGACAGCCTGACAGCTACATCCTTAAGGATTGTTTATCTCAAGATAATTGGCGTGGTTGATTGCTTGACTAAAGCGCTTGAAGGCACGAACTGATTAGAAGTGTATCATGTCTTTGGTGCTAAGTTCAAATTATTATTCAGAAAATATTTTTTGTAGCTGGGCACTTACTACAACTCCATGCATGTTTTCTTCCAATTAAAAAGCTATCAAGAATATAGAAATTAATAAATTTGCATAAGCTAACAACTTCTATATAAGTATTTAAACTCTGAACACTTTAGTACTTCTCATTCGAGGTGATGTAATGAATAAAATGGAGTTATTTCCAATTGATGCTATGTGCAAAACATTTTAAAGAATTTTGTGTTACTTTTACCCCTTATAATAGGGCAGATAGGGCACAAATTAAGCAGATTTATTTCCTAAGTCTCTACATGCGTGCACCTCCTTGGTCTTGGTGGTTTGGGTTATTATGAAGTTCTCTTAATTATTTATGGCTGATATGATTTCCCACACATAGTAATATATCCCTTCTATAATTTGTTGGACTAGTTAGTAACTTATTGTATCGTACGTAAGTCCTCCTTTTTTAAATATATCACTTATATGGAACATGTAAATTGATCCCAATGTATATAAGGATCGGCTATTGTTCTCCAGATAAGTATAAAAGAACCTTTTTTTTGCGGGTAAGTATAAAAGAACCTGATGAGATGGGAAAGTAATAGTTTTGCATCGCTATGTAGGGCATATATGTTTTGAAATTATTGAAGTAATCAGCGGAAGATAATCATGAATATACTATCATGATACCAGGAAAGTATGTCAATATATATTTAGAGGGCAATTAAAGTCTACATGTTTACATCTAGACCGGTCTATGAAACTCATACGGATAAATTTAAATTATTTTTAAAGTGAAGTGCCATCCGACTAATGTTGGCACAAAAAACTAAATGTACTTTGAGATGTAGAGTTCTGTATGACATTTCGTTCTATGCGGTTTCACTTTTCACTGCTACATGTTTTTCCTTAAAATATTTGTTCACCGGTACCTTTAACTCTATATATGTGAATAAACATTTTGTTTCATGATAACAGATCAACATGGACGGCGAGTTCCAGCGATACAACAATGTTGTGCACAATGATCTTGACGTCTTCATGACAACTGAACACAACCACCTATTCCAGAACAACCATGATGATGAGATGTATGGTCTGCTTGGAGGCACTGCCAATGCGGGAAAGATTGATAATGCCAGCGATGTTGCTGCAGACAAAGGAAACAACGATGGAGAGACCCATAGTGAGCAAACGATGGAGACAAGGCGCGCCAATTATCACCGTCTCCGCAGAGAACAAATCCAACAACTTGAAGCGTACAATACATACTCAATCAATGTTTCTTACCTATCGAAGATGATGTGTTCTAATCTATTTTGATTAATGTCATATGTAGTGTCTTCCGGGAATCCCCTTATCCAGATGAGAAAATCCAGAAGACTCTCAGCAAGAGGCTTGGCATGAGTGCCCAACAGGTCAAGTTTTGGTTCCAAAACCATCGCAGCTCCAGTAAGGTAGATACTATTATTTTCCATGGTGAATTACATGAGATTTCGCCACATGGGCCAGCTACGACACGCAGTTATGCAAGCTTTGCAGAAAATTAGTATAAGCTCCTGCGAACATAATATCATTGTTTGTCATCTGAACTCACAATGTAATGGGCGAGGCTTTTTGGTACTCTTGCTCCACAGAGCGAGATTTAAAAAAAATCAAGTTTCTAAGATTAAAAAATATCTTAAAATAAACACACAAGTATATAGTGTGTGTAAACTTTCATATTGAAGTACATTTTGATGTGAGTTGTACAAAAAAATCATGTACTTTTATACTAAATAGTACATGTTCTAGACATACATTGTTTTGTTATTTTGTATAACTCACTTAAAAATGTATTTCGCCACAAAATTTGACACACAAGTAGTATTCATCCATAGGTATGTGCATATTGTTTTCTTGATTTTTTTCAAATCAAATAATATTATTTTGGAATTTTTAAAATTTGAGTCCATGGAGTCCTATGTACTACTAGCTATGTTACCCTCATGACCATGGTGTCATACTCTTATAATAACCACTGAAATGATGCATACATGAAATTAATAAATGCAGGGCAAGACGCTGAGGCAGGAGACCAGCAATCTTCAGTTAGAGAAGCAAATGCTAAATTCAGAAAGGCAAGCCATAATATCGGCTATGCAAAATAGCACTTGCCTCAAATGCAGAGGGACAATTGTACAAACTCAGGATACATCAGAGCGCCAGCGCTTGTTCATGGAGAATCTGAAGCTCAAGGAAGAACTTCTGCTTGCCACCGAACATCTTAAAGTGGGTCTCCACCAAAATGGCATGTGGCCCGTATTGACCCACAAATAACTACGCCGTCTTTGGTGTTCCCCAACGTTAGTTCTGTCATCTGAACCCTGTTTTGCTTGATTCCTCAACTTGCAAATAATGTGCCATGTTGTTGTGTGTATGTACACAACTTGGCCGCTTATTTATTTCTTTCTGTAGGCTTTCATGGTTGCTTCGTGGGATGGCACGAGATCTATCAATAGCGGCAGCAATGTTGGGGTTGTGGAGTGAGTGGCTTTGGAATGGCATTGCCGTGAAGCTCAGTCCAACGCCCATATTTACCTCTTTCACTTTGTATCCAAACGGCTCAAGTTGAGTCAAATTAATTAGAAAAGAAGAAGCATAAAACCAGCAATTGAATGTCATGCCAGAATTTTCTGTGTCTTCTAACATATCGCCTCGTAATTGTTTCATTTATTGAGATACCTTTGTTAGTGGTCCTTTTTTGTGACCAAAAGTAGTGTGTGAGCATTGATCACGCTCTGGAGCCTTGCTGGAAGTGGATCACAGTTGACATCCACCTCACAGACACCCTGTTGCGTGCAGCTGTAGAGTCATGCGTGGAGCAGGACGACGAGGACCTTTAGCGGGCAACAAGTAGTTCAATATTTCATGAAGGAGTCCTTGGGATCCTCTCTGGTTTCTGATGGCCATGCAAAGGAATTATGCCAAGTGGTTTTTCTATAGCCCAGCTAGGTGCACCCCCTACAACACGACGTAAGAAAACATGATTATGAACAAATGTTATAAATGCTTGCATAGTTTGGGGGTCAAATGACATTTGAGGAGCTCTGTACGGAATTTTTTTACTGAAAATGTATATGGACCGTTTGAGCAGATTTTGTGAATTTGTTACAGAGCTCCTTGGAAGTTTTTTGACCACCAAACTTTGCAAGCATCAATAACATTTGTTCATTATCATTTCCATAAATTTTAAGATTTTTCACAAAATGTTTTGCTATCTTTTCTTGCATGGGTGTAGCTGGGGTGCATCGAGCTGGGCTCAGCCACTACTTTCCCTGAACATTATAGTGTGCAATTTGCATCTTCTTGGCGCATCTATAATTATATTTTCAGACATGAGTAGTTCCATTGACCTAGAAGTTTGATCAGTTTATGTCGCATCAGCCCTTTCAGAAACAGGGCAAATGGCCAAAATGGCTCAACCATTTAAATGAGCAAACATAGACACAATGAACACCTATTGTTGCATTATCCATTAAAAGTTAATTCTGAAACGACAATAAGGTTAGAACTAATGTGTTTTCTTGTGCTCTATCATGATCACTTGAAAGACCTTGGCAACGGTCATTAAGGATCTAGCCACTATTTCTAGCTAATTATACAACCATGTGATCTTTAGGTTTAGGTTGTCGCTCATATAATTTGCATATCATATGGGGTTTTTCAGGCATTGTAAATTTAGGGTGCAAGTTCGGGTTTTAGTGGCAAAAATAATGATGTCAGTTTCTATCATCATCATATATTATATAATTATTTCCAACTCTAAATTCATACGAATTGGTAGTAGAATTTGTGGATGAGTCAGTCTTGCAATACAGAAGGGTTTCTTTTCAGCCCTCCGCGTGTACAACTTGCAGGTCAAAGTGAAACCAAGGAGCTATGCTTCATGAATTCATTTCTGACAGCCTGTATGTAGTTACCTTAGCAGGTCTCGTGTGTATATTTCAGAACTATGGCCCAGAGGTAATATAACGGGACACTTTCACCAGTTAAAGATTATTTTTGCAAGCTCTCTGTTGTTTTGCAAAATTAAATTTGCCTTCTTCCTTTTATTAGAAGAAAAAAAAGTTCTCCTTGCGGCCTTCTTCCTCCGTCAATCCTATCGGCGAGAGAAACAGAGCCCTAGCGCCTGCTCATCCTCATCTGGTCCTCTTCCTCCTATCTAATCTGTAGTTTTCATGCCATGATGAATATCCACTACCCCAAAAGTGTTCCAAACAGTTTCTTTCCAATCTTTATCCATGTTGAATCTCCACTACCCCAACTCCCCAACGACGATGCAATCCATGTTGGATGAGAAGGCGTTCAATCCCCTCAACTTCAAGACCCGAGGAGACTGAAATTAAACTTGGAAGATGCAGTACAGAAGGAGGCACATCGAACACAGTTAGAATCTTTTTTTTGAACTGGGCATTGCCCCTTTCCATTAACCGAATAACGGAAATACATATGTCCCGGAGTTCAGCTAGAAAGGAAGCGGGAAAGGGGAAAGTGATTTCAACGCATCGCCGGGAAACCCACCACAGGAACTCACCTACGAGACACCTGCTGTGGGGCGAAAACCAGATGACACCTACATATCACAACGATCAACAACACCAGTCTCAGACTTTGCAAAATACACGACCCTTTAGGTCACACCCTCATACAGGAGGTAACACAAAAGCAGGACCGTCCTCCTGGCCCTGTTGGCGAAGAGCAGAAGATAGCGGCCTCTCAAGTTGTCGTTGGATCCTCCGTCGCCGCAGGGCAGATCATCATCATGTTGCTTGTGTTGTTCCTCAGAAGACCTGCCAAGTAGGTGATGAATACACAGGCGGAGAATACAATCTCAAAAGGAGTTTTGGGTAGCTTAAATTCAAAGGTCGCCCTATTGCGGCAATTCCAAATAGCCTAGTAGATGGGAGCTAGCCCAAAAGTATAGAACCTTGCACCATCAGGAAGATAAATATAACACTAGGAATAGTATTGCCAAAGGTTGTTGGGACACAGGTCCGTGCCCAAGACCGCCCCCACCGAATGCCAGATCACCCTAGCAACAGGGTAGAGGAAGAAAAGATGTTGTGCCGTCTCACGGGACGCACAAAACAAACACTTGGCATTCCCAGGCCACTTTCGACGTTTCATAACATCTCTAGTTATAACCGCATCCTGGAACAACTGCCACATAAAGATCTTCATCTTTAGTGAGACTTTAGCTTTCCAAATCCAACGGTAATCGCATCCTGCAAGATTACTTTCAAGCGATTTATACATGGTTTTGGTAGTAAAACGGCCATTAGGTCCAGGAGCCCAGCCAACCCAACCTGGCTCCGCCGAGGAAATATAGCCTAGCACAGTCGTGAGCACCACCTTCCACATGTCATCGAGAGGGGGGTTTAGTCTCCTGCGAAACATGTCGCCAGTTTCCACACCCCCAAGCTTATCAACTGCGATCTCAGGCATAGTACAGATGCTAAACAGCTGGGGATACTGGACTCGCATGGGGGGTAGCCATTCAGTGACTCCTCCCAGACTCGAGCCACATCCCCTGACTTGACATGAATCGATCTGCCCCACATGTAATACTCTTTTACTTTCATAATATCCCTCCAGATAGGGGAATCATTGAACTTACTTTTCACCGTGGCAACTGTATCCCCTTTCAAGTATTTGGATTTAACAATATCTTGCCAAAGTCCCTTTTGAGTATCAAGTTTCCACCACCATTTAACAACGAGACTGATATTTTGTTTTTGTAGATCTTTCACAACCAGACCACCCTTGTCCTTGGAGCGGCACACTCTACTCGAATGAACCAAGTGATATCTCTTACGCCCCTCAAAACTTTGCCAGAAAAACCGACGCCTCCGCTTGTCCAGTTTTTCAATGGAAGTTTTAGCGAGAAGGAACATAGCCATATGGTAATAGACTATACTAGATAGGGAGGAGTTCAACTAAGTGAGCCTACCACCCAAGGAAGCAGCGTTACCAATCCAGGATTCGCAACACTTTCTAAATTTTTCATCAACAAAGATCCGCTCAAGGCATCTAAGAGAGGAAAAGCTCAATGGCACCCCTAAGTATCGCATAGGGAAGTGACCAATTTGGCAATTAAAGAGCTCCGCATAGTAATTAAGGATGCTATTGTCACCCCCCACACACAGAATTTCAATCTTAAGATAGTTTATTTTAAGGCCCGACATGAGTTCAAACATATAAAGAAGCAGTTTGAGATTTACTACAGCAGAAGTGTCATGCTCAAAACACAAAACCGTGTCATCTGCATATTGCAACACATCAACACCCCCCTTAATCAGATCCGGAGCTAGACCAGTAATCAGTTTTTATTTTTGGGCATTAAAGATCATATTTGACAGGCATTCAACTGCCAGGTTAAACAAGAAGGGGGAGTGGGGGTCGCCTTGACGAACCCCTTTGCGGCTCACAAAATAGGCCCCGTCTCATTATTCAACTTGATGCTCACCGTGCCATTGTTCAGGATATTTTTAATCCACCTGCACCACTTATCATTAAACCCCTCATTCTATGACATTCCAAGAGGAAGTCCCAATTGATTTTTTCATAGGCTTTTTCGAAATCAAGTTTCAGAACCGCTCCTATTTTTTTCTTAACGTGGGTATGATGTAATACCTCATGCAAAGACAGAATTCCATCCATGATGTTTCTGTTTTTAATGAAGGCATTTTGGTGAAGGCTGATCAGTTTATCTGCGTAGATAGCTACACGGTTATCCACCACTTTTGTGATTAGCTTACAGGGACAACGAAGAAGGCAAATAGGACGGAACTGTTGGATTTTCTTAGCTCCCGCCATTTTAGGAATCAGCGTAATCACCCCATAGTTCAGCCGGGCCACGTCCAATGTTCCCGCATGGAAAGCCTCAAATGTGCGCATGATATCCACCTTCACAAAGTCCCAGCAAGCTTTATAAAATTCTGCTGGAATGTTATCTGGACCAGGAGCACTATTACTCTCCATACCAAACAAGGCTATCTTGACTTCTTCCTCAAAGAAAGGACAGGTCAGGAAACCATTATCTTGATCACTCAACTTCTCATGCTCTCCGCAAGTATCAGGGGAAAGGTGGAACAGATTGCCTGGAGTGGCCCCAAACAACTCTTTATAGTATGTGGTAGCGTGATCAAGGAGGTTTTTGCTTCCTTCGATCACATTATCCCCGTCAGTAAAAGGTTGAATAGTGTTCTTTCGTTTCCTACCATTCGCAATACGATGATAGTACGCAGTGTTTTGATCACCTTTCAAAAGCCACCTCTCTCTATATTGTTGGAGTCTGAATAGTTCTTCCTTAGTAAGGATTACATTGAGCTCAGCTAGTAAAGAAGCCCTACGGCAACACATTTCCACCTCAATATCCCCATCTTCCTCTATCTTTTCGATCTCCTCCAGCTCTATATGAATTTCTTTCTTTCTTTTCCTCTCGTGACCAAAAATGTGAGACCCCCATCCTTTAAAATATTTCTTGAATCTTTTCAATTTGATATTGAGGATGTCTATGCGGTCGTTTGAGAAAATAGGTTGTTCCCAGATTTCTCTAGCTTTAGGGAGAAACAGCTCATTGGTCAACCAGCTAAGCTCAAAACGAAACTCTTTCTTCTTAGGAAGTTCCAGACTATCAGCTTTCAGAGAGAGTAGGAGAGGGTTGTGATCAGAGATGTCTCTAACAAGTTTCCGAACCGACACCAGGGGAAATAAATCTTCCCAAAAATAGCTCATAAGCACCCTATCCAGTTTCTCAAGTGTAGGGTGAGCTTGGTGATTAGACCAGGTATATTTACCCCCAGATAGATGAATTTCTCTAAGGTTAAATGCGTTGATCACAGAGTTGACCTTGTCAACATAAGGGTTATGTTTCATATTTTTGTTCTTGTCGTCTCCCCCTCTCAAGATATTAAAGTCACCACCTGTCACAAAAGGGATATTGATGTGAGAGCAGAAGGAGGCCATTTCAACTAGGAAATCCTCTTTGAATTTATCGTGGGCCGCTCTACAGTGCAGTGTTCATCACTCTGCAGTGCTAGGTGTCTTATGACAAAGAATTACGTTGGCAATACATTATGTCCGTAAAATTCGACCTTCTATCACATATAACACCATAGTGTGATCTTTTAGTTTCATTTTCTAAATTTTTTTTCAGATTTTTTTTTAATTTACTGCCCCTAAGAGTCCTGTCACACCTTTCTTTATATAGTTAAATAAATTAACATTCTTTTATACTTTCGAGAATAATAAGTAATAGTACTCTTCATTTTTACCTAACTTTGGAGTGCATAAAGTCAACCAAATATAGAAGATGGCTGCAATTTTTTTATTCGCACTTTCATCTAACATTTCTCTTTCAATGCATATGTTTAGTAGCACTAAATTAACATGAATGGCACACTCACCATCCCTTATGTTTGAAGACTCTTTTGGTTTCAATGCCCCAACCGCTACCACCAATTAGATGGGGCACTAATAGATAAGTTGATATTCTACCTCTGAAAATCAATGTAAACCATCCAATATTTTAGTAGTAATATTTTACATCTATAATCATAATGGCCACCAATATGAATTTGTATATTTTGTGTGTTTAATAAACATAAAAGATAAATTTAGTATGTAGTGATTAAAACACATAACTAGCCCGTGCAGGCGCACGGGTCGATGACTAGTACTTAGTAATGGAGAAGATATTTGGACGTATTGTAGTTATTACAGTAGTGGATGATAAACTTGCTGAGACTTACACAATGACTAGTACTGAAAATTAAAGCTAATCATCTCAGAATTGAAGCGTACACGCATGGTTTTTTGCCACGATGTACAGTGAACACATGTTTCAAATAAACATTCAGTCAATACTTATATCCTGATAGGTGGTGTACAATATGTTTTAGTTGTACTTTTCTCTGCTCTATACCTTCTCAGGTCTTAGAAGTGTAGTACTCCCTCTAATCCATAATAAGTGTCGTGATTTTAGTTCACATTTGAATGAAAACCACGACACTTACTATGGATCAGAGGGAATACCTTTTTGAAATGTAATTTACAATGCTTGGTATTCACGAAATCATGTTTACTTGATCCATGGCTAGAACCTAGCTACTACTCTTCTACAGATTGTCTTTGATGTCGTGGAAGAGCAAAAGAAGCAGATTGTCATCAAGGTATTCAGCTGTGTAAAACCTCTTTAATTTTGTCCAAGTCGACTTTAATGTTGGTCTTATAGTACCCAAATATATCTATCTATATCTATCCTATATTCAGCTGTGTAAATCAGGACCTCTCTAATTTTGTCCAAGTCGACTTTAATGTCATCAAGGTATTCAGCTGTATTCAGCTGTGTAAATCAGGACCATCTTATCCTATCTATCTATATCTATCTATCTATCTATCTATCTATCTATCTATCTATCTACCTACCTATCTATCTATCTATCTATCTATATATCTATCTATACCTATACTAATTACAGACTCTCTAATAATTTGCACATTAATTAGAAATTAGGAGCCGTTCATCTGGTGGGACCAAATTATTACGGTGTAGATCAATCTATAAATTCCAGGGACAAAAAAGATCAAGAAGGCCCAAAATCCTTTCTCGGTTGTAAAAATAGAAGTAGGAAAAAAACTAAATTATTACGGTTTAGATCAATCTATAAATTCCAGGGACAAAAAACAATCAAGAAGGCCCAAAATCCTTTCTCGGTTGTAAAAATAGAAGTAGGAAAAAAAACTAAGTCAATCTCTTTGCACGGTTCAGAATAGATGGAATCTCAATTTATCCCACGAGCCCACAATTCTCTCTTGGTAGTTTAAAAAAAGCAGGAAAAAAAATTCTAACTCAATCTCTTTTCACGTTTGAAAATAGAAGGAATCTCAATCTATCTAAAACTCCAGTACATCTTCTCGCTTTTGAAAAAGATCCACATACGACATCTTCTCCACGGCCTGTTCCTTCTTATTAGTCAAGATCAATAATCTGAAGAAATCTCTACGTATTATACTCCATGGCGTCTTCCACTTCTGAAGCAATCTTGCAGCTTGGAAATCTTCTCTCTCTTCTATCATGGAAAAACTGCACCATCTCTTTCAGGCTGAAGGCCCAACCTTGACAACGAAGCAGTGCTGGATTAATTGGGAGCTGATCCATGAAGCTACCGAGCTGTTGGATCAACTCCTCGCATCACACGACGCACACTCAGGCTCTCAGTAACCTGGGTTCAGGCGCTCCAGCCTCAGACCGGTGGGTACTGAGATGATCCCAGCTCTTCGCCTCTCCCTAGGTGAAGCTCCAATCCGATCTGTTCATAGCATGTGCTGCCATGGTTATTCAAGCCGATCATTGGAATTTCCAAACACAATACATGTGTTCCAGCACACAGCCCTGCTGTAGTGCAAACGCCGACTCACTCTCTGGTGACCAGCTTGCCTGTTCAAACATGTCCCGTGCGTACTGAGATGATCCCAGCTCTTCTCCTCTCCTTAGGTGTAGCTCTGATTCCATCTGTTCAAAGCACGCGCTGCCATGGTTATTCAAATTCAAGCCAATCGTTGGAATTCGCAAACATCAATGCCGCTGTGAAACGCCGACTCCCTATCAGGTGATGAGCTCGCTGGCCTGTGGCCTGAACATGGTGCTACAAATACAAGGTATGTGATTGATTAAACATTAGCTCTAACAGCATGCAGTGACGTGCCCTAGCAAACAATTTCTTGGTAATTTGATCTATGTGGTGCATACATGCCTGTGGTCGCCATGGTGATGGACAAGGAAGTGAAGGAAACGAGATTATCACAAGAACAAGAAGAACTAGCTCATGTCTACAAGAATCAGGGATATAAAAAAATCTTGCCAAAAAAAGATTTTGTTCATGTGGATCAGGTTTATTTTCTCACACTGTTTTTTCAGAATTTATTTCTTGATGGTTTATACCTGATTTCATTTCATTGTATGGCATGATCTGATCGAGTTGTGCCCAAGGCCATCCTAAAAGGCGTTTTATCACTGCAAATTACGTCTTATTTATTTCACTCAGGATTTTTCTCAAATTGCAATGTTTGTACACCTCATGGACATAGGGTCGGAGCACAACTATGACCATTAGTTAAGCAACATCAACATGAGCATTCTGTTGGTTGTCACCATCATCCCTGGTCAATCTTCTTCTGTTTGGTGCAAAGCCTGTGTCTGGTAGGAGCCTATCACTAGGCAGGTTAGCTAATGGTCTTCTCGCCAAAAAAGAAAATGTCTTCGACCCGTTCCACAAAATAGACGCACATTATCCAGGATAAAACACAAGGGCGCAATTACACTTTGATTTTCTGCTCTTTGGCATAATATTTCACACTCAAATTTCTCAGTCATTAGTCAACATGGATTTCTAGAACTAACCACTGTTTTTGAGACACTGGGGTATATTAAATATTTTTTTTTGAAATATAAACATATATAAGGTTATGAATCCTATGTATTCTTGGGAGAAGTTCGATGAAATGCTAATTAGTTACCGGGGGTGAAAACAGTATCATCATTTGAATATTACAAGATGTTGAGTACATAGGTGGAATAAACAACGTTTTACTTACATTTTTTAAATTTAAAACATAAATGTTCACAAATCATTTTAATGTTATGAGATTATGAAACTGATTTTAATGAAAATTTATTGTTATTTTGTGTTATCACTCGACGATTTGGAGAACTTCCAATATATTAATATTCAAATTCAGAGGATTTTACAAGCAAGTCTTATATGTGCCATCCCTTTACTACAAGAAGTCCAATATAAATTTCTATTCTTCTGTGTTTCAAGTCTTAATATTGCATTACCATGTACCATTCAAGATATATTACCATATGTGACAAAGAGCGCAGACTAGCCACAGTGCTCGGATATGGTT
Organism: Triticum urartu; assembly: GCF_056163025.1. Lineage (NCBI taxonomy): Eukaryota > Viridiplantae > Streptophyta > Magnoliopsida > Poales > Poaceae > Triticum > Triticum urartu. The sequence goes on from NC_141873.1 coordinate 27,851,027, forward strand.
TCCGGTCGGAGATCCATGGATCAAAGATGCTCTGTATGCCCATGGTCGTTCGCTTCTGAAAGCTCCCTTCCTTCTCAAAGCCCTAGCATCCATCCAATGGATGATTTTCAATGGCATAGAACATGAGCGGACTCCCACACAATCTTGATTTTATGCGACACATATTCAGGAAAATTGAAATTAAATTGCTCCACTGTCCAGAATAGGTGTTGTTTAAATATATTTTAAATAGTTAGATGTGTAAAAGGTGAAACCCTGTACGTAGAAAACTAAACAATGTATTCGGCAGCTCTACAACCTTCGGAAATGAAAACAAGCGATTGCATACGATTTGAGAAAAATTACACAGACGATTGCATCTTGATATACTGAGCTTTGAGCAATATAATGTGATGCCATATTATTATAAAAAACATTATTTTTGTGGCGTTAGATTATGATTTCATCTAGCTGATATGCATAGCTTCTTTGGTAAATCTCCATGTTTCTAAATGTATATGCTTGACAAACATCTCAATTATAGTGTTTCGTATTAGAAAACATATTTGTTCGTAATATAGATTGAATAAAAAAGATAACTAGACCATGCGAATGCACAGGTTGACGACTAGTATTAACTAATTGGATGCACCACGTTAATCCTCATATCTAAACAGGTATTTAACGTTGGATTAAAACATCAATAACCGAGATGTATTCTTGCACCGTGATGTTTGCAAGAGTCCAGATGGAATCAAATATCGTTTTTTTCTCAAGAGTCCAGAAGGTATTAAACAATCTATCTCTCCCTATAGTGCGATCTCTCTCCTCTCCATGTCCCCATGTCATGCCGTCTCCTCCTTGGCCTCTTCTCTTTCCACCATGTTTCCAGCTCAAAAATTAATCAAGTGCATGTCCGGTCAAGGTTTTGTACGTGCACCTCTAATGAGATATACTTTGCTTTTACAGCCGCAAAGATTAATCGAGTACGTGCTCTGATCAAGGTTATGTACGTGCATGTTCAATAGAGCCAGCATGTACACGGCATCATGCCGGATGGGCTTCCGCATGACCGCATATAGAAGAAATCAAGTTAACTTGCTTCGTCATTCTTCGTGGGCCGAAGCTGGCCGACGCTTCATGACGGTTCTCATGCCATCGATCGTGCCTGTGTTAGAAGCCAGAAGAAATTGATCTGTGTTACATCTACGAACAGTACATACTAGCGCATCCAGTGGGCCAAAATCGATGAACCTGCTTAGGAATTAAGCTTGGTACAGTTACATGTCTTCTTTACTGTTGTCACTTGATCTGATGATCTTCTCCAATTTTTGTGGCACACAGGTATGGGGATACATGCGGCAGGAGCCAGGTCTTATACTCATATTTGTGGGACATACAAACACGGCAACAAACTCGTCGAGCTGCCGGAGACAAGCAATAGTATATTCCTTTTTGGAACCAGAGACAAGCAATTGTTCGTACCGTGGCTGCTGCTAGCATATCATTTTTTTGGAGAAACAATAGCAATAATCATATATCTTTTTGTCCAGCAATGGCATCATCAATTTCTATTGATGTGGTAGACACTCAAAACAGGTACACACTCCTAGTAGATTTATTTTATCTTTATCGTTTATTACGAATGGAACAAGTTAAATATATTTCTGTACGGACAGCCTGATAGCTACATCCTTAAGGATTGTTTTTCTCATGATAATTGATGTGATTGATTGCTTGACTAAAGCGCTTGAAGGCATGAACTGATTAGAAGTGTATCATGTCTTTGGTGCTAAGTTCAAATTATTATTCATAAAATATGTTTTGTAGCTGGGCACCTGCTACAACTGCTTGCATGTTTTCTTCCAATTAAAAAGCTATGAAGAATATAGAAATTAATAAATTTGCATAAGATAACAGCTTCTATATAAGTATTTAAACTCTTGACACATTAGTACTTCTCATTCGAGGTGATGTAATCAATAACATGGTGTTATTTCCCATTGATGCTATGTGCAAAACATCTTAAAGAAGTTTGTGTTACTTTTATCCCTTATAATAGGGCAGCTAGAGCGCAAATTAAGCAGATTTATTTCATAAATCTCTACATGCGTGCACCTCCTTGGTCTTGGTGGTTTGGCTTACGGGCCCAATAAACCCGGACGGAGGGAGTATCTCTTTGTAACCGTTGGATGTTAAATTACGATATCATGGGCACTTCTCCTTAGCAAACTCCACCTTCTATAACACTCTCGAAGGATTTTTAAGGAAAAGGTCTCGCAGCTTGCCAAAAAATAAAACATGTCCCAAATGTCTGTCCGGCGTGCTATTGATCAGTCTGAAAGGTTTAGCATTGTTCCGATGACATAGCCCTGCACATTCTCTTGCTGGTTTGGCCGCTTCTCTTCTACAATGTCGTCGACAGATTCCTGTCCACATCTCGGCTTCCATACATTTGTGCATATCTTGCACTTCCCGCTCAGAGCACCACAAAGATGAGACACGATCTCCCCTAGCACCTCCACCTCCGGAGTGGAAAGGTCGGACCCAACAACGTATACAAAATCCATAGTGGTTTCAGCCCCAACAATAATACCAAATTCGTGGTAGGAAAGTGATTCTTTGGCAACAAGCGAGCTATGTTGTCCTCTAATTCAGGTATGGTCTTCGTACCAATTGAAACCCTACAGTCTTATATGGATGCTACTTGATAATGCATAATTCGGATTAATCGATACAAATTTGGTTGATTGGATTTTCATGTCTGGTCTAGATGCCCGCAAATAGGTTCAGATGGAACTGAAATATAGTAACACTTTAGTTTTTGTGAGCCCAGGTTTAGAAGTGAATATTTGCAAAGGACATCCACTAGTGTAGCTTACAAAGGTGCGTTCAAAATTACAGCAGACTAAATCTTGTATTGAATTGACGTGTCTGTATGTGTGTGTGTGTTTAAAACTTGAACTGACGCGTGTTTTATCATTGATAGAAAATTATAGCGAATATATACTGAAATTAGAGTCAAACACCTCCAAGTGCATTTGTAAAGTAGAACAATACAATCTGAAAATGAAACAAACTCGGGGGGAGAAATCTATTTCAAATTAGACTTAAACACCTGTCAAATGTGTTTGAAAAGTAGAACAGTGCATTCCAAAAACGAAACAAGCATGGAGTACGAAATCGATCAGATACTTATTCATTAATCATGAGCTACTGTTCTCTTCATCGGCAATGGTTGTTGCTCTGGTGTGCTGGTCATGTAGGTCCTTAATTAACATGATCACTTACAGACTATCTACTACAACAAGTTTTGTTTGGCAATGGTTTAGGAGGTGCGATGACGGTGGCGTGCCTTCGTCTCGTTCCAGTGTGTGCTGTCTATAGACCTAGTTATATGTTTTGTTACCTTTGGTGTTCTTTGTGTAGCCTTGACAGTCTATGAATAGACCGGAAGTTATCCCCACCCAAAAAACATACTACCTATATGTTGTATTGGCTGAAAAACTCTCTATGTCCACGTATATCATTTTGATATACAACATACTATGGATCTCGGCTGTTCTTTGCTATTGATAATCTGACCCACCCATTTTCTATTAGCTTAGTAATACAATATATTTTTACAAATATGCCAATATTCACTTCACAAATATGTTTGGTGAGTATTAATTATGCCCTATATATAGGCCATGCCACAACATTCAAAATCCATGGTATGTGAGCCTTATATTTGGATGCAATTTATTGTTGGTATTCTCTATTGTGTTCCCTTCATAGTTGATGAATAGACCGAAAAAAATCCGTAAAAGAAAACATCTATATGTAGTATTGGCAGAAGAAGCCTTTATGTCCATGCATGTCATTTAGATCAACCAAATATTATGGATCTCAGTTGTTCTTTTCTATTGATAATCAGAACCAGTAATTTCCTATTGTTTTAATAATATAATATATTTTTATCAATGTGCCAATATTTACTCCATAAATATGATTAATGAGTATTAATTATGATATATATATAAGCCATGCCCTCTTGTTAAAAAGAATGATATCTGATTCTTATATTTGGATACAAGTTATTGCTTGCATTAATCACGGGTCGTGTCACAAATTCCACATGCTCCCCACGCCTTTAAATTCCGACGATTGTGGCTATTCTTTGCTGAATGAGTTTGATATCTCATTAGGAACAAAACAGATTCGCGTCCTTGTTCGCCTATCGAAGTTCTAAGGAAAACGACTACCGAAGTCGACGGTATTTCTTGAAACGGTTCATCTAGTAATGTTTATACATTTTTACTCTTGTTGTCCATGGATCCATAGCTTCTAAAGTTCAGCACGGATACTCCGTGACATCTGTCATGACATGTATTCTTTGAAAGAAGTTAGATCCATGATGGAATGAGTGGATACACGTAGAACGTAGATTTTTACCATTTTGCTTGGGAGATGGCAAGAATCTTGCTAGCATCTAGGCTAATCTTCCAAAGGTAAAATATAGGAGATAACATAAATCTGATAATATTCATAGATCTGATTGTACTATCATGCCTATAATACTATTATTTATGGCTGATATGATTTCCCACACATAGTAATATATCCCTTCTATAATTTGTTGGACTAGTTAGTAACTTATTGTATCGTACGTAAGTCCTCCTTATTTAAATATATCACTTATATGGAATATGTAAATTGATCCCAATGTATATAAGGATCGGCTATTGTTTCATGATAACAGATCAACATGGACGGCGAGTTCCAGCGATACAACAATCTTGTGCACAATGATCTTGACGTCTTCATGACAACTGAACACAACCACCTATTCCCGAACAACCATGATGATGAGATGTATGGTCTGCTTGGAGGCACTGCCAATGCGGGAAAGATTGATAATGCCAGCGATGTTGTTGCAGACAAAGGAAACAACGACGGAGAGACCCATAGTGAGCATAGGATGGAGACAAGGCACGCCAATTATCACCGTCTCCGCAGAGAACAAATCCAACAACTTGAAGCGTACAATACATACTCAATCAATGTTTCTTACCTATCGAAGATGATGTGTACTAATCTATTTTCATTAATGTCATATGTAGTGTCTTCCGGGAATCCCCTTATCCAGATGAGAAACTCCGGAAGACCCTCAGCAAGAGGCTTGGCATGAGTGCCCAACAGGTCAAATTTTGGTTCCAAAACCATCGCAGCTCCATTAAGGTACATACTATTCTTTTCCATGGTGAATTACATGAGATTTCGCCACATGGGCCAGCTACGACATACGGTTATGCAAGCTTTGCAGAAAATTAGTATAAGCTCCAGCGAACATAGTATCATTGTTTGTCATCTGAACTCACAATGTAATGGGCGAGGCTTTTTGGTACTCTTGCCCACAGAGCGAGATTTAAAAAGAAATAAAAAATCAAGTTTATAAGATTCAAAAATATCTGAAAATAAACACACAAGTATGTAGTGTGTAAAATTTCATATTGAAGTACATTTTGATGTGAGTTGTACAAAAAAATCATGTACTTTTATACTGAATAGTACATGTTCTAGACATACATTGTTTTGTTATTTTGTATAACTCGCTCAAAAATGTATTTCGCCACAAAACTTCACACACAAGTAGTATTCATCCATAGGTATGTGCATATTGTTTTCTTGATTTTTTTAAATCAAATAATATTATTTTGGAATTTTTAAAATTTGAGTCCATGGAGCTCGAGCTCCATTAGTGATTTCTGCTATGTACTACTATATTACCCTCATGATCATGGTGTCATACTCTTATAATAACCACTGAAATGATGCATACATGAAATTAATAAATGCAGGGCAAGACGCGGAGGCAGGAGGCCAGCAATCTTCAGTTAGAGAAGCAGATGCTAAAATCAGAAAGGCAAGCCATCATATCGGCTATGCAAAATAGCACTTGCCTCAAATGCAGAGGGACAATTGTACAAACTCAAGATACATCAGAGCGCCAGCGCTTGTTCATGGAGAATCTGAAGCTGAAGGAAGAACTTCTGCTTGCCACCAAACATCTTAAAGAGGGTCTCCAGCAAAATGGCATGTGGCCCGTATTGACCCGCAAATAACGACGCCGTCTTTGGTGTTCCCCAACGTTAATTCTGTCATCTGAACCCTGTTTTTCCTTGATTCCTCAGCTTGCAAATAATGTGCCTTGTTGTTGTGTGCATGTACACAACTTGGCCGCTTATTTATTTCTTTCTGTAGGCTATCATGGTTGCTTCGTGGGATGGCACGAGATCTATCAATCATGGCAGCAATGTAGGGGTTGTGGAGTGAGTGGCTTTGGGATGGCATTGCCATGAAGCTCAGTCCAACGCCCATCTTTATCTCTTTCAGTTTGTATCCAAACGGCTCAAGTTGAGTCAAATTAATTAGAAAAGAAGAAGCATAAAACCAGCAAATTGGATGTCATGCCAGAATTTTCTGTGTCTTCAAACATATCGCCTCATAAGTGTTTCATTTATTGAGATACCTTTGTTAGTGGTCCTTTTTGGCGACGAAAAGTAGTGTGTGAGCATTGATCATCTTCTGGAGCCTTGCTGGAAGTGGATCACAGTTGACATCCACCTCACAGACACCCTGGAGCGTGCAGCTGTAGAGTCATGCGTGGAGCAGGATGACGAGGACCTTTAGCGGGCAACAAGTAGTGCAATATTTCATGAAGGAGTCCTTGGGATCCTCTCCTGTTTCTGATGGCCATGCAAAGGAATTATGCCAAGTGGTTTTTCTATAGCCCAACTAGGTGCACCCCCTGCAACACGACGTAAGAAAACATAGCAAATTATTTCGAAAAAATCTGAAACTTTGTGGACATGATTATGAATAAATGTTATAAAGGGGTCAAATGACATTTGAGGAGCTCTGTACGGAAAAATAAAATTACTGAAAATGTATATGGACCGTTTGAGCAGACTTTATGAATTTGTTACAGATCTCCTTGGAAGTTTTTTGACCACCAAACTTTGCAAGCATCAATAACATTTGTTCATTATCATTGCCATAAATTTTAAGATTTTTCACGAAATGTTTTGCTATGTTTTCTTGCATGGGTGTTGCTGGGATGCATCGAGCTGGGCTCAGCCACTACTTTCCCTGAACATTATAGTGTGCAATTTGCATCTTCCTGGCGCATCTATAATTATATGTTCAGGCATCAGTAGATGTTCAGGCATCAGTAGTTCCATGAAGGAGATGGGAGTAGGACTACATACTCCTGGAAAGAGGGCGACGGGGCGAGCGACAGGGCGGACGCCCATGCGCGCGGCCGCGACGGCGCCGGCCGCCGCCGGTGATCAACGGCGCGTCGGCGGGCGGTTTTGGGCGCTAGCCGATTCCGACGACGACGACGCGGACGATGATGGGGATGCATCCCCGGCGGACTCGCCGCCCTCGCCGACACCTTCGGATCTTATTTGTGAATTTTTCCATTCAGGTTATAACGAAGATGAAGTAGCAACGACGATTGATCGTGTTCTGCCATCGGACGATCCGGCGCGCATCGGTCTTCACGCGGGCGAGAAGAATGAGATGATTCGACGCGTTGTTCATTGGAGGACGGCGGAGTCGGCGCTCAGACCTTGGAAGGGCCCTTACCTAAGGTGAGTCTTCCGAATCTTACGCTATTCAATATGATTAGGCCGGAGTCATGGATTACTGTAAAGAAGAGGAAACATGTGAGGCGGATCGACGTTCGACAAGCACCGGCGGCGCCTGTGTTGGCCGTGACGGCGACCGGGATCTCGGAGATGAGATCGATGCGTTTGAAATGCTTACTGGGCTGCGCTGGGCCGGCTCGGAGGGAGCTGGGTCCGCGAGGAGATGGGCCAGGGTCAGATGGGTATGAGACCCAAGCTGTACCGGATCATACTCTTGCCCGTATGGCTATCGCATGCACGTACGCGGGCGATCGATCTTCTATCCTTCGAGCACCGTCTCCTCCTGCTAGTACTAGGGTTCATAGGCGCGGCACCCAAGCTTATCAACTGCGATCTCAGGCATAGTACAGATGCTAAACAGCTGGGGATACTAGACTCGCATGGGGGGTAGCCATTCAGTGACTCCTCCCAGACTCGAGCCACATCCCCCGAGTTGACATGAATCGATCTGCCCCACATGTAATACTCTTTTACTTTCATAATATCCCTCCAGATAGGGGAATCATTGAACTTACTTTTCACCGTGGCAACTGTATCCCCTTTCAAGTATTTGGATTTAACAATATCTTGCCAAAGTCCCTTTTGAGTATCAAGTTTCCACCACCATTTAACAACGAGACTGATATTTTGTTTTTGTAGATCTTTCACAACCAGACCACCCTTGTCCTTGGAGCGGCACACTCTACTCGAATGAACCAAGTGATATCTCTTACGCCCCTCAAAACTTTGCCAGAAAAACCGACGCCTCCGCTTGTCCAGTTTTTCAATGGATGTTTTAGCGAGAAGGAACATAGCCATATAGTAATAGACTATACTAGATAGGGAGGAGTTCAACTAAGTGAGCCTGCCACCCGAGGAAGCAGCGTTACCAATCCAGGATTCGCAACACTTTCTAAATTTTTCATCAACAAAGATCCGCTCAGGGCATCTAAGAGAGGAAAAGCTCAATGGCACCCCTAAGTATCGCATAGGGAAGTGACCAATTTGGCAATTAAAGAGCTCCGCATAGTAATTAAGGATGCTATTGTCACCCCCCACACACATAATTTTAATCTTAAGATAGTTTATTTTAAGGCCCGACATGAGTTCAAACATATAAAGAAGCAGTTTGAGATTTACTGCAGCAGAAGTGTCATGCTCAAAACACAAAACCGTGTCATCTGCATATTGCAACACAGCAACACCCCCCTTAATCAGATCCGGAGCTAGACCAGTAATCAGTTTTGATTTTTGGGCATTAAAGATCATTTTTGATAGGCATTCAACTGCCAGGTTAAACAAGAAGGGCGAGTGGGGGTCGCCTTGACGAACCCCTTTGCGGCTCACAAAATAGGGCCCCGTCTCATTATTCAACTTGATGCTCACCGTGCCATTGTTCAGGATATTTTTAATCCACCTGCACCACTTATCATTAAAACCCCTCATTCTATGACATTCCAAGAGGAAGTCCCAATTGATTTTGTCATAGGCTTTTTCGAAATCAAGTTTCAGAACCACTCCTATTTTTTTCTTAACGTGGGTATGATGTAATACCTCATGCAAAGATAGAATTCCATCCATGATGTTTCTGTTTTTAATGAAGGCATTTTGGTGAAGGCTGACCAGTTTATCCGCGTAGATAGCTACACGGTTATCCACCACTTTTGTGATTAGCTTAGAGGGACAACGAAGAAGGCAAATCGGACGGAACTGTTGGATTTTCTTAGCTCCCGCCATTTTAGGAATCAGCGTAATCACCCCATAGTTCGGCCGGGCCACGTCCAATGTTCCCGCATGGAAAGCCTCAAATGTGCGCATGATATCCACCTTCACAAAGTCCCAGCAAGCTTTATAAAATTCTGCTGGAATGTTATCTGGACCAGGAGCACTATTACTCTCCATACCAAACAAGGCTATCTTGACTTCTTCCTCAGAGAAAGGACAGGTCAGGAAACCATTATCTTGATCACTCAACTTCTCATGCTCTCAACAAGTATCAGGGGAAAGGTGGAACAGATTGCCTGGAGTGGCCCCAAACAACTCTTTATAGTATGTGGTAGCATGATCAAGGAGGTTTTTGGTTCCTTCGATCACATTATCCCCGTCAGTAAAAGGTTGAATAGTGTTCTTTCGTTTCCTACCATTCGCAATACGATGATAGTACGCAGTGTTTTGATCACCTTTCAAAAGCCACCTCTCTCTATATTGTTGGAGTCTGAATAGTTCTTCCTTAGTAAGGATTACATTGAGCTCAGCTAGTAAAGAAGCCCTACGGCAACACATTTCCACCTCAATATCCCCATCTTCCTCTATCTTTTCGATCTCCTCCAGCTCTATATGAATTTCTTTCTTTCTTTTCCTCTCGTGACCAAAAATGTGAGACCCCCATCCTTTAAAATATTTCTTGAATCTTTTCAATTTGATATTGAGGATGTCTATGGGGTCGTTTGAGAAAATAGGTTGTTCCCAGATTTCTCTAGCTTTAGGGAGAAACAGCTCATTGGTCAACCAGCTAATCTCAAAACGAAACTCTTTCTTCTTAGAATGTTCCGGACTATCAGCTTTCAGAGAGAGTAGGAGAGGGTTGTGATCAGAGATGTCTCTAACAAGTTTCCGAACCGACACCAGGGGAAATAAATCTTCCCAAAAATAGCTCATAAGCACCCTATGCAGTTTCTCAAGTGTAGGGTGAGCTTGGTGATTAGACCAGGTATATTTACCCCCAGATAGATGAATTTCTCTAAGGTTAAATGCGTTGATCACAGAGTTGAACTTGTCAACATAAGGGTTATGTTTCATATTTTTGTTCTTGTCGTCTCCCCCTCTCAAGATATTAAAGTCACCACCTGTCACAAAAGGGATATTGATGTGAGAGCAGAAGGAGGCCATTTCAACAAGGAAATCCTCTTTGAATTTATCCTGGGCCGCTCTACAGTGCAGTGCTCATCACTCTGCAGTGCTAGGTGTCTTATGACAAAGAATTACGTTGGCAATACATTATGTTCGTAAAATTCGACCTTCTATAACATATAACACCATAGTGTGATCTTTAAGTTTCATTTTCTAAATTTTGTTTTCAGAATTTTTTTAATTTACTGCTCCTAAGAGTCCTGTCACACCTTTCTTTATATAGTTAAATAAATTAACATTCTTTTATACTTTCGAGAATAATAAGTAATAGTACTCTTCATTTTTACCTATCTTTGGAGTGCATAAAGTCAACCAAATATAGAAGATGGCTGCAATTTTTTTATTCGCACTTTCATCTAACATTTCTCTTTCAATGCATATGTTTAGTAGCACTAAATTAACATGAATGGCACACTCACCATCCCTTATGTTTGAAGACTCTTTTGGTTTCAATGCCCCAACCGCTACCACCAATTAGATGGGGCACTAATAGATAAGTTGATATTCTACCTCTGAAAATCAATGTAAACCATCCAATATTTTAGTAGTAATATTTTACATCTATAATCATAATGGCCACCAATATGAATTTGTATATTTTGTGTGTTTTGTAAACATAAATTTAGTATGTAGTGATTAAAACACATAACTAGCCCGTGCAGGCGCACGGGTCGATGACTAGTATTTAGTAATGGAGAAGATATTTGGACGTATTGTAGTTATTACAGTAGTGGATGATAAATTTGCTGAGACTTACACAATGACTAGTACTGAAAATTAAAGCTAATCATCTCAGAATTGAAGCGTACACGCATGGTTTTTTGCCACGATCTACAGTGAACACATGTTTCAAATAAACATTCAGTCAATACTTATATCCTGATAGGTGGTGTACAATATGTTTTAGTTGTACTTTTCTCTGCTCTATACCTTCTCAGGTCTTAGAAGTGTAGTACTCCCTCTAATCCATAATAAGTGTCGTGATTTTAGTTCACATTTGAATGAAAACCACGACACTTACTATGGAACAGAGGGAATACCTTTTTGAAAGGTAATTTACAATGCTTGGTATTCACGAAATCATCTTTACTTGATCCATGGCTGGAACCTAGCTACTACTCTTCTACAGATTGTCTTTGATGTTGTGGAAGAACAAAAGAAGCAGATTGTCATCAAGGTATTCAGCTGTGTAAAACCTCTCTAATTTTGTCCAAGTCGACTTTAATGTTGGTCTTATAGTACCCAAATATATCTATCTATATCTATCCTATATTCAGCTGTGTAAATCAGGACCTCTCTAATTTTGTCCAAGTCGACTTTAATGTCATCAAGGTATTCAGCTGTATTCAGCTGTGTAAATCAGGACCATCTTATCCTATCTATCTATATCTATCTATCTATCTATCTATCTATCTATCTATCTATCTACCTACCTATCTATCTATCTATCTATCTATATATCTATCTATACCTATACTAATTACAGACTCTCTAATAATTTGCACATTAATTAGAAATTAGGAGCCGTTCATCTGGTGGGACCAAATTATTACGGTGTAGATCAATCTATAAATTCCAGGGACAAAAAAGATCAAGAAGGCCCAAAATCCTTTCTCGGTTGTAAAAATAGAAGTAGGAAAAAAACTAAATTATTACGGTTTAGATCAATCTATAAATTCCAGGGACAAAAAACAATCAAGAAGGCCCAAAATCCTTTCTCGGTTGTAAAAATAGAAGTAGGAAAAAAAACTAAGTCAATCTCTTTGCACGGTTCAGAATAGATGGAATCTCAATTTATCCCACGAGCCCACAATTCTCTCTTGGTAGTTTAAAAAAAGCAGGAAAAAAAATTCTAACTCAATCTCTTTTCACGTTTGAAAATAGAAGGAATCTCAATCTATCTAAAACTCCAGTACATCTTCTCGCTTTTGAAAAAGATCCACATACGACATCTTCTCCACGGCCTGTTCCTTCTTATTAGTCAAGATCAATAATCTGAAGAAATCTCTACGTATTATACTCCATGGCGTCTTCCACTTCTGAAGCAATCTTGCAGCTTGGAAATCTTCTCTCTCTTCTATCATGGAAAAACTGCACCATCTCTTTCAGGCTGAAGGCCCAACCTTGACAACGAAGCAGTGCTGGATTAATTGGGAGCTGATCCATGAAGCTACCGAGCTGTTGGATCAACTCCTCGCATCACACGACGCACACTCAGGCTCTCAGTAACCTGGGTTCAGGCGCTCCAGCCTCAGACCGGTGGGTACTGAGATGATCCCAGCTCTTCGCCTCTCCCTAGGTGAAGCTCCAATCCGATCTGTTCATAGCATGTGCTGCCATGGTTATTCAAGCCGATCATTGGAATTTCCAAACACAATACATGTGTTCCAGCACACAGCCCTGCTGTAGTGCAAACGCCGACTCACTCTCTGGTGACCAGCTTGCCTGTTCAAACATGTCCCGTGCGTACTGAGATGATCCCAGCTCTTCTCCTCTCCTTAGGTGTAGCTCTGATTCCATCTGTTCAAAGCACGCGCTGCCATGGTTATTCAAATTCAAGCCAATCGTTGGAATTCGCAAACATCAATGCCGCTGTGAAACGCCGACTCCCTATCAGGTGATGAGCTCGCTGGCCTGTGGCCTGAACATGGTGCTACAAATACAAGGTATGTGATTGATTAAACATTAGCTCTAACAGCATGCAGTGACGTGCCCTAGCAAACAATTTCTTGGTAATTTGATCTATGTGGTGCATACATGCCTGTGGTCGCCATGGTGATGGACAAGGAAGTGAAGGAAACGAGATTATCACAAGAACAAGAAGAACTAGCTCATGTCTACAAGAATCAGGGATATAAAAAAATCTTGCCAAAAAAAGATTTTGTTCATGTGGATCAGGTTTATTTTCTCACACTGTTTTTTCAGAATTTATTTCTTGATGGTTTATACCTGATTTCATTTCATTGTATGGCATGATCTGATCGAGTTGTGCCCAAGGCCATCCTAAAAGGCGTTTTATCACTGCAAATTACGTCTTATTTATTTCACTCAGGATTTTTCTCAAATTGCAATGTTTGTACACCTCATGGACATAGGGTCGGAGCACAACTATGACCATTAGTTAAGCAACATCAACATGAGCATTCTGTTGGTTGTCACCATCATCCCTGGTCAATCTTCTTCTGTTTGGTGCAAAGCCTGTGTCTGGTAGGAGCCTATCACTAGGCAGGTTAGCTAATGGTCTTCTCGCCAAAAAAGAAAATGTCTTCGACCCGTTCCACAAAATAGACGCACATTATCCAGGATAAAACACAAGGGCGCAATTACACTTTGATTTTCTGCTCTTTGGCATAATATTTCACACTCAAATTTCTCAGTCATTAGTCAACATGGATTTCTAGAACTAACCACTGTTTTTGAGACACTGGGGTATATTAAATATTTTTTTTTGAAATATAAACATATATAAGGTTATGAATCCTATGTATTCTTGGGAGAAGTTCGATGAAATGCTAATTAGTTACCGGGGGTGAAAACAGTATCATCATTTGAATATTACAAGATGTTGAGTACATAGGTGGAATAAACAACGTTTTACTTACATTTTTTAAATTTAAAACATAAATGTTCACAAATCATTTTAATGTTATGAGATTATGAAACTGATTTTAATGAAAATTTATTGTTATTTTGTGTTATCACTCGACGATTTGGAGAACTTCCAATATATTAATATTCAAATTCAGAGGATTTTACAAGCAAGTCTTATATGTGCCATCCCTTTACTACAAGAAGTCCAATATAAATTTCTATTCTTCTGTGTTTCAAGTCTTAATATTGCATTACCATGTACCATTCAAGATATATTACCATATGTGACAAAGAGCGCAGACTAGCCACAGTGCTCGGATATGGTTTCCGGTCGGAGATCCATGGATCAAAGATGCTCTGTATGCCCATGGTCGTTCGCTTCTGAAAGCTCCCTTCCTTCTCAAAGCCCTAGCATCCATCCAATGGATGATTTTCAATGGCATAGAACATGAGCGGACTCCCACACAATCTTGATTTTATGCGACACATATTCAGGAAAATTGAAATTAAATTGCTCCACTGTCCAGAATAGGTGTTGTTTAAATATATTTTAAATAGTTAGATGTGTAAAAGGTGAAACCCTGTACGTAGAAAACTAAACAATGTATTCGGCAGCTCTACAACCTTCGGAAATGAAAACAAGCGATTGCATACGATTTGAGAAAAATTACACAGACGATTGCATCTTGATATACTGAGCTTTGAGCAATATAATGTGATGCCATATTATTATAAAAAACATTATTTTTGTGGCGTTAGATTATGATTTCATCTAGCTGATATGCATAGCTTCTTTGGTAAATCTCCATGTTTCTAAATGTATATGCTTGACAAACATCTCAATTATAGTGTTTCGTATTAGAAAACATATTTGTTCGTAATATAGATTGAATAAAAAAGATAACTAGACCATGCGAATGCACAGGTTGACGACTAGTATTAACTAATTGGATGCACCACGTTAATCCTCATATCTAAACAGGTATTTAACGTTGGATTAAAACATCAATAACCGAGATGTATTCTTGCACCGTGATGTTTGCAAGAGTCCAGATGGAATCAAATATCGTTTTTTTCTCAAGAGTCCAGAAGGTATTAAACAATCTATCTCTCCCTATAGTGCGATCTCTCTCCTCTCCATGTCCCCATGTCATGCCGTCTCCTCCTTGGCCTCTTCTCTTTCCACCATGTTTCCAGCTCAAAAATTAATCAAGTGCATGTCCGGTCAAGGTTTTGTACGTGCACCTCTAATGAGATATACTTTGCTTTTACAGCCGCAAAGATTAATCGAGTACGTGCTCTGATCAAGGTTATGTACGTGCATGTTCAATAGAGCCAGCATGTACACGGCATCATGCCGGATGGGCTTCCGCATGACCGCATATAGAAGAAATCAAGTTAACTTGCTTCGTCATTCTTCGTGGGCCGAAGCTGGCCGACGCTTCATGACGGTTCTCATGCCATCGATCGTGCCTGTGTTAGAAGCCAGAAGAAATTGATCTGTGTTACATCTACGAACAGTACATACTAGCGCATCCAGTGGGCCAAAATCGATGAACCTGCTTAGGAATTAAGCTTGGTACAGTTACATGTCTTCTTTACTGTTGTCACTTGATCTGATGATCTTCTCCAATTTTTGTGGCACACAGGTATGGGGATACATGCGGCAGGAGCCAGGTCTTATACTCATATTTGTGGGACATACAAACACGGCAACAAACTCGTCGAGCTGCCGGAGACAAGCAATAGTATATTCCTTTTTGGAACCAGAGACAAGCAATTGTTCGTACCGTGGCTGCTGCTAGCATATCATTTTTTTGGAGAAACAATAGCAATAATCATATATCTTTTTGTCCAGCAATGGCATCATCAATTTCTATTGATGTGGTAGACACTCAAAACAGGTACACACTCCTAGT
Source organism: Triticum urartu (assembly GCF_056163025.1). Taxonomy (NCBI): domain Eukaryota; kingdom Viridiplantae; phylum Streptophyta; class Magnoliopsida; order Poales; family Poaceae; genus Triticum; species Triticum urartu. The sequence continues at coordinate 27,867,102 of NC_141873.1, forward strand.
AGATTTATTTTATCTTTATCGTTTATTACGAATGGAACAAGTTAAATATATTTCTGTACGGACAGCCTGATAGCTACATCCTTAAGGATTGTTTTTCTCATGATAATTGATGTGATTGATTGCTTGACTAAAGCGCTTGAAGGCATGAACTGATTAGAAGTGTATCATGTCTTTGGTGCTAAGTTCAAATTATTATTCATAAAATATGTTTTGTAGCTGGGCACCTGCTACAACTGCTTGCATGTTTTCTTCCAATTAAAAAGCTATGAAGAATATAGAAATTAATAAATTTGCATAAGATAACAGCTTCTATATAAGTATTTAAACTCTTGACACATTAGTACTTCTCATTCGAGGTGATGTAATCAATAACATGGTGTTATTTCCCATTGATGCTATGTGCAAAACATCTTAAAGAAGTTTGTGTTACTTTTATCCCTTATAATAGGGCAGCTAGAGCGCAAATTAAGCAGATTTATTTCATAAATCTCTACATGCGTGCACCTCCTTGGTCTTGGTGGTTTGGCTTACGGGCCCAATAAACCCGGACGGAGGGAGTATCTCTTTGTAACCGTTGGATGTTAAATTACGATATCATGGGCACTTCTCCTTAGCAAACTCCACCTTCTATAACACTCTCGAAGGATTTTTAAGGAAAAGGTCTCGCAGCTTGCCAAAAAATAAAACATGTCCCAAATGTCTGTCCGGCGTGCTATTGATCAGTCTGAAAGGTTTAGCATTGTTCCGATGACATAGCCCTGCACATTCTCTTGCTGGTTTGGCCGCTTCTCTTCTACAATGTCGTCGACAGATTCCTGTCCACATCTCGGCTTCCATACATTTGTGCATATCTTGCACTTCCCGCTCAGAGCACCACAAAGATGAGACACGATCTCCCCTAGCACCTCCACCTCCGGAGTGGAAAGGTCGGACCCAACAACGTATACAAAATCCATAGTGGTTTCAGCCCCAACAATAATACCAAATTCGTGGTAGGAAAGTGATTCTTTGGCAACAAGCGAGCTATGTTGTCCTCTAATTCAGGTATGGTCTTCGTACCAATTGAAACCCTACAGTCTTATATGGATGCTACTTGATAATGCATAATTCGGATTAATCGATACAAATTTGGTTGATTGGATTTTCATGTCTGGTCTAGATGCCCGCAAATAGGTTCAGATGGAACTGAAATATAGTAACACTTTAGTTTTTGTGAGCCCAGGTTTAGAAGTGAATATTTGCAAAGGACATCCACTAGTGTAGCTTACAAAGGTGCGTTCAAAATTACAGCAGACTAAATCTTGTATTGAATTGACGTGTCTGTATGTGTGTGTGTGTTTAAAACTTGAACTGACGCGTGTTTTATCATTGATAGAAAATTATAGCGAATATATACTGAAATTAGAGTCAAACACCTCCAAGTGCATTTGTAAAGTAGAACAATACAATCTGAAAATGAAACAAACTCGGGGGGAGAAATCTATTTCAAATTAGACTTAAACACCTGTCAAATGTGTTTGAAAAGTAGAACAGTGCATTCCAAAAACGAAACAAGCATGGAGTACGAAATCGATCAGATACTTATTCATTAATCATGAGCTACTGTTCTCTTCATCGGCAATGGTTGTTGCTCTGGTGTGCTGGTCATGTAGGTCCTTAATTAACATGATCACTTACAGACTATCTACTACAACAAGTTTTGTTTGGCAATGGTTTAGGAGGTGCGATGACGGTGGCGTGCCTTCGTCTCGTTCCAGTGTGTGCTGTCTATAGACCTAGTTATATGTTTTGTTACCTTTGGTGTTCTTTGTGTAGCCTTGACAGTCTATGAATAGACCGGAAGTTATCCCCACCCAAAAAACATACTACCTATATGTTGTATTGGCTGAAAAACTCTCTATGTCCACGTATATCATTTTGATATACAACATACTATGGATCTCGGCTGTTCTTTGCTATTGATAATCTGACCCACCCATTTTCTATTAGCTTAGTAATACAATATATTTTTACAAATATGCCAATATTCACTTCACAAATATGTTTGGTGAGTATTAATTATGCCCTATATATAGGCCATGCCACAACATTCAAAATCCATGGTATGTGAGCCTTATATTTGGATGCAATTTATTGTTGGTATTCTCTATTGTGTTCCCTTCATAGTTGATGAATAGACCGAAAAAAATCCGTAAAAGAAAACATCTATATGTAGTATTGGCAGAAGAAGCCTTTATGTCCATGCATGTCATTTAGATCAACCAAATATTATGGATCTCAGTTGTTCTTTTCTATTGATAATCAGAACCAGTAATTTCCTATTGTTTTAATAATATAATATATTTTTATCAATGTGCCAATATTTACTCCATAAATATGATTAATGAGTATTAATTATGATATATATATAAGCCATGCCCTCTTGTTAAAAAGAATGATATCTGATTCTTATATTTGGATACAAGTTATTGCTTGCATTAATCACGGGTCGTGTCACAAATTCCACATGCTCCCCACGCCTTTAAATTCCGACGATTGTGGCTATTCTTTGCTGAATGAGTTTGATATCTCATTAGGAACAAAACAGATTCGCGTCCTTGTTCGCCTATCGAAGTTCTAAGGAAAACGACTACCGAAGTCGACGGTATTTCTTGAAACGGTTCATCTAGTAATGTTTATACATTTTTACTCTTGTTGTCCATGGATCCATAGCTTCTAAAGTTCAGCACGGATACTCCGTGACATCTGTCATGACATGTATTCTTTGAAAGAAGTTAGATCCATGATGGAATGAGTGGATACACGTAGAACGTAGATTTTTACCATTTTGCTTGGGAGATGGCAAGAATCTTGCTAGCATCTAGGCTAATCTTCCAAAGGTAAAATATAGGAGATAACATAAATCTGATAATATTCATAGATCTGATTGTACTATCATGCCTATAATACTATTATTTATGGCTGATATGATTTCCCACACATAGTAATATATCCCTTCTATAATTTGTTGGACTAGTTAGTAACTTATTGTATCGTACGTAAGTCCTCCTTATTTAAATATATCACTTATATGGAATATGTAAATTGATCCCAATGTATATAAGGATCGGCTATTGTTTCATGATAACAGATCAACATGGACGGCGAGTTCCAGCGATACAACAATCTTGTGCACAATGATCTTGACGTCTTCATGACAACTGAACACAACCACCTATTCCCGAACAACCATGATGATGAGATGTATGGTCTGCTTGGAGGCACTGCCAATGCGGGAAAGATTGATAATGCCAGCGATGTTGTTGCAGACAAAGGAAACAACGACGGAGAGACCCATAGTGAGCATAGGATGGAGACAAGGCACGCCAATTATCACCGTCTCCGCAGAGAACAAATCCAACAACTTGAAGCGTACAATACATACTCAATCAATGTTTCTTACCTATCGAAGATGATGTGTACTAATCTATTTTCATTAATGTCATATGTAGTGTCTTCCGGGAATCCCCTTATCCAGATGAGAAACTCCGGAAGACCCTCAGCAAGAGGCTTGGCATGAGTGCCCAACAGGTCAAATTTTGGTTCCAAAACCATCGCAGCTCCATTAAGGTACATACTATTCTTTTCCATGGTGAATTACATGAGATTTCGCCACATGGGCCAGCTACGACATACGGTTATGCAAGCTTTGCAGAAAATTAGTATAAGCTCCAGCGAACATAGTATCATTGTTTGTCATCTGAACTCACAATGTAATGGGCGAGGCTTTTTGGTACTCTTGCCCACAGAGCGAGATTTAAAAAGAAATAAAAAATCAAGTTTATAAGATTCAAAAATATCTGAAAATAAACACACAAGTATGTAGTGTGTAAAATTTCATATTGAAGTACATTTTGATGTGAGTTGTACAAAAAAATCATGTACTTTTATACTGAATAGTACATGTTCTAGACATACATTGTTTTGTTATTTTGTATAACTCGCTCAAAAATGTATTTCGCCACAAAACTTCACACACAAGTAGTATTCATCCATAGGTATGTGCATATTGTTTTCTTGATTTTTTTAAATCAAATAATATTATTTTGGAATTTTTAAAATTTGAGTCCATGGAGCTCGAGCTCCATTAGTGATTTCTGCTATGTACTACTATATTACCCTCATGATCATGGTGTCATACTCTTATAATAACCACTGAAATGATGCATACATGAAATTAATAAATGCAGGGCAAGACGCGGAGGCAGGAGGCCAGCAATCTTCAGTTAGAGAAGCAGATGCTAAAATCAGAAAGGCAAGCCATCATATCGGCTATGCAAAATAGCACTTGCCTCAAATGCAGAGGGACAATTGTACAAACTCAAGATACATCAGAGCGCCAGCGCTTGTTCATGGAGAATCTGAAGCTGAAGGAAGAACTTCTGCTTGCCACCAAACATCTTAAAGAGGGTCTCCAGCAAAATGGCATGTGGCCCGTATTGACCCGCAAATAACGACGCCGTCTTTGGTGTTCCCCAACGTTAATTCTGTCATCTGAACCCTGTTTTTCCTTGATTCCTCAGCTTGCAAATAATGTGCCTTGTTGTTGTGTGCATGTACACAACTTGGCCGCTTATTTATTTCTTTCTGTAGGCTATCATGGTTGCTTCGTGGGATGGCACGAGATCTATCAATCATGGCAGCAATGTAGGGGTTGTGGAGTGAGTGGCTTTGGGATGGCATTGCCATGAAGCTCAGTCCAACGCCCATCTTTATCTCTTTCAGTTTGTATCCAAACGGCTCAAGTTGAGTCAAATTAATTAGAAAAGAAGAAGCATAAAACCAGCAAATTGGATGTCATGCCAGAATTTTCTGTGTCTTCAAACATATCGCCTCATAAGTGTTTCATTTATTGAGATACCTTTGTTAGTGGTCCTTTTTGGCGACGAAAAGTAGTGTGTGAGCATTGATCATCTTCTGGAGCCTTGCTGGAAGTGGATCACAGTTGACATCCACCTCACAGACACCCTGGAGCGTGCAGCTGTAGAGTCATGCGTGGAGCAGGATGACGAGGACCTTTAGCGGGCAACAAGTAGTGCAATATTTCATGAAGGAGTCCTTGGGATCCTCTCCTGTTTCTGATGGCCATGCAAAGGAATTATGCCAAGTGGTTTTTCTATAGCCCAACTAGGTGCACCCCCTGCAACACGACGTAAGAAAACATAGCAAATTATTTCGAAAAAATCTGAAACTTTGTGGACATGATTATGAATAAATGTTATAAAGGGGTCAAATGACATTTGAGGAGCTCTGTACGGAAAAATAAAATTACTGAAAATGTATATGGACCGTTTGAGCAGACTTTATGAATTTGTTACAGATCTCCTTGGAAGTTTTTTGACCACCAAACTTTGCAAGCATCAATAACATTTGTTCATTATCATTGCCATAAATTTTAAGATTTTTCACGAAATGTTTTGCTATGTTTTCTTGCATGGGTGTTGCTGGGATGCATCGAGCTGGGCTCAGCCACTACTTTCCCTGAACATTATAGTGTGCAATTTGCATCTTCCTGGCGCATCTATAATTATATGTTCAGGCATCAGTAGATGTTCAGGCATCAGTAGTTCCATGAAGGAGATGGGAGTAGGACTACATACTCCTGGAAAGAGGGCGACGGGGCGAGCGACAGGGCGGACGCCCATGCGCGCGGCCGCGACGGCGCCGGCCGCCGCCGGTGATCAACGGCGCGTCGGCGGGCGGTTTTGGGCGCTAGCCGATTCCGACGACGACGACGCGGACGATGATGGGGATGCATCCCCGGCGGACTCGCCGCCCTCGCCGACACCTTCGGATCTTATTTGTGAATTTTTCCATTCAGGTTATAACGAAGATGAAGTAGCAACGACGATTGATCGTGTTCTGCCATCGGACGATCCGGCGCGCATCGGTCTTCACGCGGGCGAGAAGAATGAGATGATTCGACGCGTTGTTCATTGGAGGACGGCGGAGTCGGCGCTCAGACCTTGGAAGGGCCCTTACCTAAGGTGAGTCTTCCGAATCTTACGCTATTCAATATGATTAGGCCGGAGTCATGGATTACTGTAAAGAAGAGGAAACATGTGAGGCGGATCGACGTTCGACAAGCACCGGCGGCGCCTGTGTTGGCCGTGACGGCGACCGGGATCTCGGAGATGAGATCGATGCGTTTGAAATGCTTACTGGGCTGCGCTGGGCCGGCTCGGAGGGAGCTGGGTCCGCGAGGAGATGGGCCAGGGTCAGATGGGTATGAGACCCAAGCTGTACCGGATCATACTCTTGCCCGTATGGCTATCGCATGCACGTACGCGGGCGATCGATCTTCTATCCTTCGAGCACCGTCTCCTCCTGCTAGTACTAGGGTTCATAGGCGCGGCACCCAAGCTTATCAACTGCGATCTCAGGCATAGTACAGATGCTAAACAGCTGGGGATACTAGACTCGCATGGGGGGTAGCCATTCAGTGACTCCTCCCAGACTCGAGCCACATCCCCCGAGTTGACATGAATCGATGTGCCACACATGTAATACTCTTTTACTTTCATAATATCCCTCCAGACAGGGGAATCATTGAACTTACTTTTCACCGTGGAAACTGTATCCCCTTTCAAGTATTTGGATTTAACAATATCTTGCCAAAGTCCCTTATGAGTATCAAGTTTCCACCACCATTTAACAACGAGACTGATATTTTGTTTTTGTAGATCTTTCACAACCAGACCACCCTTGTCCTTGGAGCGGCACACTCTACTCGAACGAACCAAGTGATATCTCTTACGCCCCTCAAAACTTTGCCAGAAAATCGACGCCTCTGCTTGTCCAGTTTTTCAATGGATGTTTTAGCGAGAAGGAACATAGCCATATAGTAATAGACTATACTAGATAGGGAGGAGTTCAACTAAGTGAGCCTGCCACCCGAGGAAGCAGCGTTACCAATCCAGGATTCGCAACACTTTCTAAATTTTTCATCAACAAAGATCCGCTCAGGGCATCTAAGAGAGGAAAAGCTCAATGGCACCCCTAAGTATCGCATAGGGAAGTGACCAATTTGGCAATTAAAGAGCTCCGCATAGTAATTAAGGATGCTATTGTCACCCCCCACACACATAATTTTAATCTTAAGATAGTTTATTTTAAGGCCCGACATGAGTTCAAACATATAAAGAAGCAGTTTGAGATTTACTGCAGCAGAAGTGTCATGCTCAAAACACAAAACCGTGTCATCTGCATATTGCAACACAGCAACACCCCCCTTAATCAGATCCGGAGCTAGACCAGTAATCAGTTTTGATTTTTGGGCATTAAAGATCATTTTTGATAGGCATTCAACTGCCAGGTTAAACAAGAAGGGCGAGTGGGGGTCGCCTTGACGAACCCCTTTGCGGCTCACAAAATAGGGCCCCGTCTCATTATTCAACTTGATGCTCACCGTGCCATTGTTCAGGATATTTTTAATCCACCTGCACCACTTATCATTAAAACCCCTCATTCTATGACATTCCAAGAGGAAGTCCCAATTGATTTTGTCATAGGCTTTTTCGAAATCAAGTTTCAGAACCACTCCTATTTTTTTCTTAACGTGGGTATGATGTAATACCTCATGCAAAGATAGAATTCCATCCATGATGTTTCTGTTTTTAATGAAGGCATTTTGGTGAAGGCTGACCAGTTTATCCGCGTAGATAGCTACACGGTTATCCACCACTTTTGTGATTAGCTTATAGGGACAACGAAGAAGGCAAATCGGACGGAACTGTTGGATTTTCTTAGCTCCCGCCATTTTAGGAATCAGCGTAATCACCCCATAGTTCGGCCGGGCCACGTCCAATGTTCCCGCATGGAAAGCCTCAAATGTGCGCATGATATCCACCTTCACAAAGTCCCAGCAAGCTTTATAAAATTCTGCTGGAATGTTATCTGGACCAGGAGCACTATTACTCTCCATACCAAACAAGGCTATCTTGACTTCTTCCTCAGAGAAAGGACAGGTCAGGAAACCATTATCTTGATCACTCAACTTCTCATGCTCTCAACAAGTATCAGGGGAAAGGTGGAACAGATTGCCTGGAGTGGCCCCAAACAACTCTTTATAGTATGTGGTAGCATGATCAAGGAGGTTTTTGGTTCCTTCGATCACATTATCCCCGTCAGTAAAAGGTTGAATAGTGTTCTTTCGTTTCCTACCATTCGCAATACGATGATAGTACGCAGTGTTTTGATCACCTTTCAAAAGCCACCTCTCTCTATATTGTTGGAGTCTGAATAGTTCTTCCTTAGTAAGGATTACATTGAGCTCAGCTAGTAAAGAAGCCCTACGGCAACACATTTCCACCTCAATATCCCCATCTTCCTCTATCTTTTCGATCTCCTCCAGCTCTATATGAATTTCTTTCTTTCTTTTCCTCTCGTGACCAAAAATGTGAGACCCCCATCCTTTAAAATATTTCTTGAATCTTTTCAATTTGATATTGAGGATGTCTATGTGGTCGTTTGAGAAAATAGGTTGTTCCCAGATTTCTCTAGCTTTAGGGAGAAACAGCTCATTGGTCAACCAGCTAATCTCAAAACGAAACTCTTTCTTCTTAGAATGTTCCGGACTATCAGCTTTCAGAGAGAGTAGGAGAGGGTTGTGATCAGAGATGTCTCTAACAAGTTTCCGAACCGACACCAGGGGAAATAAATCTTCCCAAAAATAGCTCATAAGCACCCTATGCAGTTTCTCAAGTGTAGGGTGAGCTTGGTGATTAGACCAGGTATATTTACCCCCAGATAGATGAATTTCTCTAAGGTTAAATGCGTTGATCACAGAGTTGAACTTGTCAACATAAGGGTTATGTTTCATATTTTTGTTCTTGTCGTCTCCCCCTCTCAAGATATTAAAGTCACCACCTGTCACAAAAGGGATATTGATGTGAGAGCAGAAGGAGGCCATTTCAACAAGGAAATCCTCTTTGAATTTATCCTGGGCCGCTCTACAGTGCAGTGCTCATCACTCTGCAGTGCTAGGTGTCTTATGACAAAGAATTACGTTGGCAATACATTATGTTCGTAAAATTCGACCTTCTATAACATATAACACCATAGTGTGATCTTTAAGTTTCATTTTCTAAATTTTGTTTTCAGAATTTTTTTAATTTACTGCTCCTAAGAGTCCTGTCACACCTTTCTTTATATAGTTAAATAAATTAACATTCTTTTATACTTTCGAGAATAATAAGTAATAGTACTCTTCATTTTTACCTATCTTTGGAGTGCATAAAGTCAACCAAATATAGAAGATGGCTGCAATTTTTTTATTCGCACTTTCATCTAACATTTCTCTTTCAATGCATATGTTTAGTAGCACTAAATTAACATGAATGGCACACTCACCATCCCTTATGTTTGAAGACTCTTTTGGTTTCAATGCCCCAACTGCTACCACCAATTAGATGGGGCACTAATAGATAAGTTGATATTCTACCTCTGAAAATCAATGTAAACCATCCAATATTTTAGTAGTAATATTTTACATCTATAATCATAATGGCCACCAATATGAATTTGTATATTTTGTGTGTTTTGTAAACATAAATTTAGTATGTAGTGATTAAAATACATAACTAGCCCGTGCAGGCGCACGGGTCGATGACTAGTATTTAGTAATGGAGAAGATATTTGGACGTATTGTAGTTATTACAGTAGTGGATGATAAATTTGCTGAGACTTACACAATGACTAGTACTGAAAATTAAAGCTAATCATCTCAGAATTGAAGCGTACACGCATGGTTTTTTGCCACGATCTACAGTGAACACATGTTTCAAATAAACATTCAGTCAATACTTATATCCTGATAGGTGGTGTACAATATGTTTTAGTTGTACTTTTCTCTGCTCTATACCTTCTCAGGTCTTAGAAGTGTAGTACTCCCTCTAATCCATAATAAGTGTCGTGATTTTAGTTCACATTTGAATGAAAACCACGACACTTACTATGGAACAGAGGGAATACCTTTTTGAAAGGTAATTTACAATGCTTGGTATTCACGAAATCATCTTTACTTGATCCATGGCTGGAACCTAGCTACTACTCTTCTACAGATTGTCTTTGATGTTGTGGAAGAACAAAAGAAGCAGATTGTCATCAAGGTATTCAGCTGTGTAAAACCTCTCTAATTTTGTCCAAGTCGACTTTAATGTTGGTCTTATAGTACCCAAATAATTTTTGGAGATTACTAATAAATTCTGTGTGAAGAGACATGCTTGTCTTATATACGCGATGACAGTAAAGAACGATTGGACTATTATATGTAATAGTAAAGATTTAACCTAACAAAGAAGTTCCTTAAAATTGTCTCAAATATCAATACACTACTAGGAAAACCCCTATTGGTAACCACTTGGTAGTAGTGCGGGTACCTGCCACGCGCTACTGCTAAGTTGATAGGAGTAGCGCGGATATAAACCATGCGCTGCTACTAACTGGTACACACCATGCCCCCCGGGACAGGCCATAGTAGTAGCGCGGGGTATGAACCCGCACTGCTACAATGTGGTCCCCACCGTACCCCCCTGGCGGGCCATAGTAGTAACGTGGGGTACATACCCTGCCCTGCTACTATTTATATACTTCTTTAGTGCCGTGAAATCCCCATCTCCACCCCCGAATCCCTCCTCCCTCACGTACCTCTCCCCCACTCTTCCTAGGCTCTCCCATGGCACTCCTTCCCATGAGCCATTCCTCCTCCATGGCACCCAAGGAAGCCGCCGCCTCGCTCCGCCATCGTCCAGGTGCTCGCCTCTCTTCCCCCGCGCTTCCATGGTACCACGCCATAGCGTCTCACCATCGGCATCCAGACCTGCAACTCCCTCCATCTCCTTCCTCTTTCCCTCGTTTCTCTTTTTCCTCCCTCTGTCGGTGTACTAGAGTAGGGGTACCCTAGTACCCCGAACTCGTGCACGGGCAGTCACAGCATCCCCGCGGCAAGGCTTGCCGGGTGACCGCCAAGACCCTCCGCGGCTACTTTGAAGACCATTCAAGAACAAAGTACCCAAGACAAGACCCCGGCGAGAGGAGCTTGCCGGGAAAGCTATCAAAAGCATCTCCAGGCCCCGGCAAGGGAAGCTTGCCGGGAAGGAAACGAGACCCCGGCAAGAGGAGCTTGCCGAGAAGGCCAACCCAGGCATACCAAGAAAACCTGCCGCGGCGCGCCACGCGTCCTGGTAAGACCCGGTGAGCGACTAGCTCCCGGACGCGACAAGACGACGACCGCGGCGAGGAGTTTGCCGCGGGAACCGCCTCTCCGAGCCCGCGCTCCAGCACAACCACCACGTGTCGCTCAGGGGGCCTCTCCCAAGCACACGTGGCAGGAGGTCGCGCAGCTAGGGGTGCGAGGTGGCGAGCAGGCGCTGACGAGATAACCATCGTGGCGAACGGTGGTGTCCCTAGCGGTCCCCCTCGGTACTGTTTAGGCGACACAGACGGGCATTTAATGCCCTTGTCCCCTGCCGTCAGGGTTAGGTACGATAGCACTGTAGCAGGTAGCTGTGCCTGCTACAGCACCTAGCTGTGCCTATCCACGGCACCTTTTCCATTTTTGCCCTTGACCCCCGTTGCTCTATGTCGGTAACCCCTTGAGTATAAAAAGAGGGCCGTCTGCAACGTAGTGGGGGGTCGGCCATTCTGAGAGCCTTCGGGAGAAGGCCATTCCCACGCCCACGCTCGGTCTCGCTAGTCGCCGGTGTGTACTCTAGCACCCCGCGCTCCCGAGCTAGAAATCAATACCAAACCACAAAGCAGGAGTAGGGTTTTACGCATCCGTGCGGCCCGAACCTGGGTAAATCGCTCACGTGCTTCGCCTCGATTTACTCTTCGCACGACCAACCGCCCGCGTGCTTCGCCTCGATCTGCTCTTCGCGCAACCTCCGCCCCCCGCCGAACCGAAAGGGACCCGGTCCGCCGGTCCCATAGGTGTCCGTGGATCAGAAACCCCGGCATCTCTGGCGCGCCAGGTAGGGGGCGTCGAAGTAGTGTGAATCAGATCCGGCGTTCTTGCGAGCTAGATCTTTTTCATCTTCATCAAACATCTGATCCGGCGTTCTCGCGAGCTAGATCTTCGCCTTATTCATCAACATGCCGCCGAAGAAGAATGTTTTGGAGGCAGCTGCTCCGTCCGCGCCGAGCCAGCCACCGCCGGAGCAAACGGCCGGTGGGGCAGGCGCCGGCGGAGGAACACGCGTCAACGAGGGAACTCGCGGTGCTGCCATGTCCCAGGGCAAGGCTGTGCTGCCCATCGGCAGCGTAGCCGGCTCCCACAACGACCGGGCGCACTCCAAGACCTCGGCGTCCGTGCATGCACCGCGCCCATCTCAGGAGGCGCGGGACCGGCAGCGTCATGGTACTCACGGTACCATGCGCTCGCTGGATCCGGATCGGGCTGGTGGATCTCGGAGCGCTCCGGACCACCACGCACGTCAACCTGCTGGCGCGAGCGACACGCGGTCGCCTGGACGGGACGCTGCTCCCTCTAACGTGGTTAGAAGTCCGAGCATGTCCCGCTCCTCGCACCATTCGCTACCGCCGCCCGCCACCACGGCCGAAGCTTTGGCGCGAGCTCAGCTGCTCCTCGACTACCCCCCAGCGCCGGACAAGATCAACTACTGGAGGGCCACTATCCAGAGTCTCATCGGCTTCGCCAACGGCGACACTCCTCGGCAGCCGAGCGCGTCGCAGCCGCAGCGAGTCAGCCGGGTACGAGCCGGTGGCGACAAGACTGGTGGGGGTGCAACCACTGTGCACTCCCCACCCCGAAGGCCGAGGTCGCCGACTCGCCGGATCCACCTCGACAGTGACTCCACCGCGTCGTCAGATCCCCGAGCTCATCGCGATCAGCGCCAAGTTCTTCAAGAACGGCAGCGGGAAGACGCTCGTACTCGCATCGAGCGCCGGAGAGAAGCGCGACGTCAATCAGACCAGCGCGCTGGGCCCTCTGTTGACATGCATGCGCCAGGGGAACCAGGCGACTGGCCGTACCCGGTAGGTTGCCCTGCGTTCACCCGTGAGCTGCGGCAAGTCCAGTGGCCCACTACGAAGAACTTCAAGCCAGATGTACCAGAGAAGTACGACGGCAAGTTGCATCCGTCGGAGTTCCTCAGCATCTACACCATCGCGGTGCAGGCTGCTGGGGGACGGGACGACAAGATCCTTGCCAACAACTTCCCGTTGGTGCTCAAGCCCAACGTCAGGTCCTGGCTCATGCACTTGCCGGACAACTCCATATCCTCCTGGGCTGACCTATGCCATCAGTTTGTTGGCGCCTTCACAGGCGGCCACAAACCTCATGGCCAAGAGAGCGATCTTCATCTGCTCGTCCAGAAGGAAGGAGAGCCCCTGCGCCAGTACATCCAGATGTTCAGCCGTGTACACCACAACATCCCAAATATCCACCCCGCCGCGGTGATCAGCGCGTTCCATCAGAACGTGCGTAACCGCAGGATGCGAGAGGAGATGGCGATGTGCAAGATTCGGGACGTCAGCGAACTATATGCCCTGGCCGACAAGTGTGCACGCGCTGAGGAAGGGAGGAAATTCCCCGGAGAAAGCACTGGAGTGGAAGGATCTGACAGTGAGGATGCTGCCCCGGCCAAGAAAAACCGGCGGCGCAACAGGAAGAAGAGGGGCAACGAGGTGCTGGTCGTTGAGCAGTCCGGCGTTGAAGGTGGCGCCAAGAAGGCTGCATTTGGTAGCTCCGGCAAGGAAGTTGCCGCGTGCACCAACTGTCAGGCCGTGGCAGTCGCCGACAAGCGGGACGGCTCCGACAAGCAATATTGCAAGATTCACCGCACCAAGGGCCACGACCTCCAAAACTGCAAGAAGGTCGAGCAGCTCGTCCAGCAACAGAAGGCTGAGTACGAGCGGCGCGACAAGGAGAGAGCCCAAGGGGGTGCCGAGAAACCTGGCCAGAAGCGCACCGGCCAGGAACGACGCCGCGCCAAGGCCAAGCAGCGGCAAGGAGACAGGCCTCCCCGCGGTCGCGACAAGGAAAAAGACGACGATGAGGATGAAGACATGGATGACGTTGAGACCAGTGAGCAGGAGTTTCAGAAAGCCACAGAGGTCTTGTGCGTTGACGGGGGTGCTTCCCTGCATACCTCGCACCGCCAACTCAAACAGTGGGTGCGGGAAGTCAATGCAGCAGAACCACCCATCGAATCGCGCAAGCTTCTGAAGTGGTCCAGCACGCCTATCATCTTTGACATTGAGGACCACCCTGACCGCACCACTGCGGTCGGGTGTCTGCCGATGTTGGTTTCGCCAACGATCCGCAACCTCAAAGTCACCAAGATGCTAGTTCACGGCGGGGCCGGCTTAAACCTGATCTCCTCCGCTGTACTCCGAAAACTCCAGATCCCTGACAGCGAGCTCGAAGAGACCGGCACATTCCAAGGAATCAATCCTGGAAGGAGCAAGCCGAAGGGGAAGGTCACGCTGCCGGTAACATTCGGCAGCGAGTTAAACTTCAGGACTGAGAGGGTCACATTCGACGTTGCCGATATCCCGTTGCCTTACAATGGGATACTTGGCCGCCCAGCACTCGCCAAGTTCATGGCGGCCTCTCACTACGCGTATAACGTGCTGAAGATGCTAGGCCCGATAAGCATCATTTCTGTCCCTGGCGACAAGAAGGATGCTCTTATCTGTGCCGACAAGATCTACCGGGAAGCAGCAGCCATGGCAGATCGCGATCCACTTGCCGCTGAAGCTCCCGGGACCAAGAAGACCAAGTCCGACAAGAGTTCTGGTGCCTACTCCGGCAAGCGCACCTCTTTGGAGTGCTGCGCTGCCGTTGAGGACGCACCATCGAGCTCCAGGAGGACCAAGCCCGGCAAGAGCTCTGATGCCCACTCCAGCAAGCGCGCCTCTTCGGAGTGCTGTGCTGCCATCGAGGACGCACCATCGAGCTCCACCGGCAAGTGCAAGAAGACGATGGCAGCTCCGCCAGAGACGAAGAGAGTATCCGCCAAGGTGGACGGCGCTGGTGGTACCTTCACCATCAGTGCCACGCTTGACCCTAAATAGGAAAGCGCGCTCGTTACTTTCCTGCGGGCGAATGTCGGCGTGTTTGCATGGCAGCCGTCTGACATCCCCGGTGTTCCCAGGAAAATGATTGAGCACCACCTTGCCGTTTGTCCCCACGCGCGGCCCGTCAAGCAGAAAGTCAGGAAGCAGGAAATGGAGCGCCAAGAATTCATTGCAGAAGAGCTCAAGAAACTGGAAGCAGCAGGCCTCGTCAGAGGAGTGCTCCATCCCACGTGGTTGGCCAATCCTGTAGTCGTGCGCAAGGCAAACGGGAAATGGAGGCTTTGTATCGATTTCACCGATGTTAACAAAGCTTGTCCCAAAGACCCGTTTCCTTTGCCGCGCATCGACCAGATTGTTGACTCCACAGCCGGATGTGATTTTCTTTCATTTCTGGACGCATACTCAGGGTATCATCAAATCTTCATGGCAGCAGAGGATGAGGAGAAGACCGCATTTATTACTCCATGTGGCATGTACTGCTTTGTACGGATGCCTTTCGGATTAAAAAATGCTGGTTCAACATTTGCAAGAGTAGTCCATATTGCTCTTGAGCCACAAATACACAGAAATGTGGAAGCCTACATGGATGATATAGTGGTCAAGAGCAAGGACAGAGCAACCCTGGTTCAAGATTTGGACGAGACCTTCGCAAATCTGCGCAAGATCAGCCTCAAGCTCAACCCAGAGAAGTGCGTGTTCGGAGTTCCCTCCGGAAAGCTTCTCGGGTTCTTCGTGTCTCAGCGGGGAATTGAAGCCAACCCCGACAAGATCAAGGCCATTGACCAAATTGAAGCACCAAAGCGCGTCAAGGATGTGCAGAAACTTGCCGGTTGCGTGGCTGCTCTCAGCAGGTTTATTTCTCGGTCTGCTGAGCGCGCCCTGCCGTTTTTCAAATTATTGAAAAAGGCAGGTCCCATGAAATGGACTCCGAAAGCGGAGGCTGCGCTGCAAGACCTGAAGAGATACCTGTCCTCCCCCCCAATACTTGTCGCGCCTAAACCACAAGAGAAGTTGCTGCTGTACATAGCGGCAACCAATCAAGTGGTTAGTGCTGCGTTGGTAGCAGAGAGGGAGGCAGATGATGAGCCAACAACCGCGGCAAGCGCATCTAGCGACAAGCAGGGGGCTTCCCTGACAAGCTCTGGTCCCGCCGAAGATGGATCTGTGCAGATGCATGAGGAGACGCGGAAGAAAATGGTGCAGTGCCCAGTTTACTTTGTCAGTTCCCTCCTGCAGGGGGCTAGGTCAAGGTACTCTGGTGTGCAGAAATTGCTTTCCGGCCTTCTCATGGCCTCGAGAAAACTGCGCCATTACTTCCAAGCACATGAGATCACAGTTGTCACTCGCTTTCCGCTCAAGAGGATACTGCAGAATCCAGAAGCGACAGGCAGGATTGTTGAGTGGGCACTGGAACTGTCAAGCTTTGGTCTCAAGTTTGACAGCACTTCAACTATCCAGAGCAGAGCATTGGCAGAATTTATAGCAGAATGGACGCCAACACCAGATGAAGAAATTCCAGAAACGAGCATCCCCGACAAGGAGGCAAGCAAAGAGTGGCTGATGTACTTTGATGGTGCCTTTTCGCTGCAAGGCGCTGGCGCTGGTGTGCTGCTTATCGCACCCACCGGAGAGCACCTCAAGTACATAGTCCAGATGCACTTTCCCAAGGAGCAAGCAACAAACAATACTGCAGAGTACGAAGGCTTGCTTGCCGGTCTCCGGATCGCGGCAGACCTTGGGATCAAGAAGCTCCTTGTCAGGGGTGACTCACAGCTTGTTGTCCGCCAAGTAAACAAGGATTATCAGAGTCCGTTGATGGAATCTTACGTCGACGAAGTGAGAAAGCTAGAAGAGCGCTTTGACGGCCTACAAATGGAGCATGTTCCGAGATCTCAGAACGCCCTTGCTGATGGCCTGTCAAAGTGCGCCACACTTAAGCTACCTGTGGAACCAGGGACCTTTGTGCTCAAGCTGACCCAACCGTCCATAACACCATCAACTGGACAAAGCAAGAAGAGGAAGTTGATTCCTGGTGATTACCTGCCGGCAGAGCTTCCCGAAGCCGCCGCCAAGAAGATCCCCAAGATCAACACCGAAGGCGCTGAGGAGCAGTCTGCTCTGGCAAGCCCTAGGGCTTGTTCCGTTGAAGCAGAAGCTCCCGGCAAGCTTGTCGCGGAATGTCACGCTCCGGCAGAGACACAGCTTCTCGCCGTAGAAGCGGATATTCCCGCAGCAATCTCCAAGATCAACGCCAAGAGCGCTAGGGAGCAAGATGCTCCGGCAAGCCCCAGGGTTTGTTCTGTTGAAGCTGAAGCTCCCGGCAAACTTGTCGGGGAACGTCAAGCTCCGGCAGAGACACAGCTTCTCGCCGTAGAAGCGGATGTTCCCGCGGCAGCAGAGTTGCCTTTAGTCCTTGTTGTCGAGCCACAGGCTCCAACGTGGGCACATCAGATTGTCCGTTTCCTTCAGACAGGAGAACTTCCCGAAGAGCAAGAAGAAGCCGAAAGAGTAGCCTGGCAGTCAAGTATGTACCAGTTCGTCGACAAGACACTGTACAGAAGAAGACTCAACGGTGTGAAATTGAGGTGTATTCCCCGGGAAGACGGACAAAAGCTGTTGGCAGAGGTACATGGAGGCATATGTGGACACCACATTGGCGCAAGAGCACTCGTCGGCAAAGCATTCCGGCAAGGTTTCTTCTGGCCAACAGCCCTCCAGGATGCAACTGCACAAGTAACCAAGTGTGAAGCGTGCCAGTTCCATTCCAAGCAGATACACCAGCCAGCTCAAGCTCTCCAGACGATCCCTTTATCCTGGCCATTTTCGGTCTGGGGGCTCGACATCCTCGGCCCCTTCCCCCGAGCTGTCGGGGGCTTTGAGTACTTGTACGTCGCAATCGACAAGTTCACAAAGTGGCCGGAAGTGGAACCAGTGAGGAAGGTGACCGCACAGTCAGCCGTCAAGTTCTTCAGGTCGATTGTTTCCCGCTTCGGGATCCCTAACCGGATAATCACCGACAACGGCACACAATTTACGAGCCACACCTTCATGCAGTATGTCCAAGATCTCGGCGCCAAGGTCTGCTTCGCTTCTGTTGCTCACCCGAAAAGCAACGGTCAAGCGGAGAGGGCGAACGCCGAGGTGCTGCGCGGGCTCAAGACCAGAACTTTCGACAGGCTGCACAAGTGCGGAAGAAACTGGATCGAGGAGATACCGGTGGTTCTTTGGTCGATCAGAACGACGCCAAATCGAGCCACTGGACAGACACCCTTTGCTCTAGTCTATGGAGCAGAGGCAGTTACCCCCACAGAACTCGTATACGGGTCACCTCGAGTGCTCGCTTACGATGAGCTTGAGCAAGAGCGGCTGCGGCAAGATGATGCGCTGCTCCTCGAGGAAGATCGTCTCCAGGCTGCTGTGCGAGCTGCTCGCTACCAGCAAGCTCTGCGCCGCTACCACAGCCGCAGAGTCAATGCCAGGAGTCTTGAGGAAGGCGACCTTGTTCTTCGGCGCGTTCAGTCGGCCAAGATTTCCAACAAGTTGACGCCGAAGTGGGAAGGCCCTTACCGGGTGAAACGAGTCACAAGGCCTGGCGCTGTCCGCCTTGAGACCGAAGATGGCATTCCTGTGAGCAACTCCTGGAACATCGAGCATCTTCGTAAGTTTTACCCGTAAGGCGCGGTTGTCGGGCCTTGCCCGGCAACCACCTTTCTGTACAAGCCTTGCCGCTGTTGCATGTAATCCTTTGTACAGAGCCAGGCGCAGACCCTGAGCACCAGTAAATGAAGTGCTGCCACACCGGGGCTATAGCATGCATGCTAGGTTGAGTCTCGTCCTTGGTTAGGGTTGATAGTGCCTAACAGCGGCTAACCCCTAACTTAGAGGTCGAGTGTCCGTCCCTTTGCTCTTCTTTCGTGCGCAGGGCTCGCATATCCTGGCCAGACCGCTCGAGGACGAAAAGGAGAAGAAGGGCGCGCCGGCACCTGAACCCCGACAAGCCAGTATTGCCAAGGGTTGCGGGTACCAAGATCCGTTCCCGGCAAGTCAAAGTTGCCGGGGGCTGCAAAATCAGATAAGTCTTTCGTCCCTCATCATGCATCCTCTTATGGACTGGGGAATGTTAAACCGCGTTTCTTCCCGAAAACTGTCGTGCTCCCCCGACTCTAGGCCCTGGAGCGCGTTCCCGGGGCCAAGTTTGGTCGTAGCCGCGACAGCCAAGGGATGAAACGAGGAGGCTGCACCCACCTCGTTCCCGCCTCCGTCAAAGGCGTGAGGAAGGTCGAGCGACGTGGGAAGGCGGCAGGGCCTGTTGCTGGGAATGTCTGTCCGAGGGATACTAAGGATTCGCTCCTTGGCGTGGGTTCGGCTCGCGAGGCAAATAACCCGGCAAACATCCCCTTTTCATTAAAAAAACTTCCCACTCAGGTACAGTCCATAGAGGATGAAAAACATGAAAGAGAGGGTTACAAGTTTTAGATGCAGCTAAGGCCCGAGGGCTTACAAATTAAAAAGATAAGGTGCCCGTAACCCCTTTCCTGTCCCTCTCTTCAGGAGGTAGGTCAAGGAGGCGAAAAGGGGAAAAGGGGTGCCTAGACGAGCCACAGGTGCCAGAAGACACCAAGAGAACATCCCGGGGGGCCGACCGAGGGCTTGACGGTGATGGCGACGCCGGAAGCGGGGCTCGAAGACGGGGCGGCAGGACGTCAGCACGCTGTCGAGGGCACCACGCCCTCGTACTCCGACCTGACGGCCTTGCCACCAGCCCTCTTCCCCTTCCGCAGCCTCCCTACGCCAGTCGCCCAAGGAGACGCCCCCGGGGAGTTCAAGGAGCCGGCGACGCGGATGATGGGGTCGCCGGTTTCGCGCGAAGCGGCGCCCGACACCTAGTCGGACCCGCCATCCCGCCGACCGTTACCCTCATCATCGCTGTCGCTCTCCTCCTCGTCACCATCACTCAAGGAGGAGCCTTCGCTATCGGAGGAGCTGTGCACGCAACACTTCGCCCGAGTGCCGAAGCACCCAAAGACCTTGACGGAGAGGAGACCGCCCTCCATCAACTTAAAATGGAGGGTGAGTCCCCCCGTCAAGCTGTGGATTCGGGCGAACGTCTTCCACCCCCGATCAAGATACATCACATTAGGGGCTGGGAATACGACGCGGACTCGCGTGCCGCTGATTCCGCAGCCCCTCATGTGCAGTCTCAGTGTCTCGGGCGGGTCCAACTCCATCGCGCTCGCAAACGGAGCTGGAAGCCGAAGGCGACGACGAGGCGCCCGGCGCAGCCTGACGAAGAACCCGCAAGGGTCGTCCCCTATATGGACCGCCGTGGGGGGAGGAGCCGCCGGCGGAGGCAAAGCTGGCGCACCGCCCCGTCCGCCTCTTCCCCGAGCGCCTCGACCTCGTCCTCGACCTCGTCCGTGACCTCGCCCCCTCCCTCTTCCCCTTATGGCTGGCTCTACCGCCACGGGCGCGGAAGAGGGAGAGGTGCGCTATCTGGCGGCGATCCTCGCCACCACTGATGAAGGGCCAGGGTTCCCTTTCTCCATGACGAATGAGAGAAAGGGAAGATGAAGCTGAAGGAAGGAGGAGATGGGAGAGTGCGGGCTTCCGTGCTCCCCTCCCGCTCTTTGTAAAGGAGCGAGGTGGGGGCTCAGCCGCCCCGCTCGGCGAATCAAGGCACGGGAAGGGCAAGGAGTAGGCCCCGACCCGCTGCCTCTACTCACGACGGCCCAGCTTCCCACTTCCACCGTCCGCGACTCCAGGCGCATGGAAGCCGCGTGGCGAGGATGCGGAACCGGGGCGACGAATGAGGCGGCCTCGCCCCACCCCCGTGATCACGGGGAGTGGGCGCCTCGGAAACCGCACTGGCCCCATTCAGTAAATGCACCACGCCTCCACACCTACCTCCGTTTAGGGAGGAGGGCGTGAACCGTTCCCTTCATCATGGCCCGACGCATGCTCGCGGGGCTTAGCCCCGCGCACGCCGCCCACGTCACCCATGGCGCCGCGTTTGACGCGTGCCATTCTGGACGTGCGCGGCGGAAGCGGAGAGATATGCGGCGTGACCTAGGCCGCGCGTGCCCGTGCACTGTTTTGGGCCTGGCCCAACAGCGCTCGGCACCGTGTCTGGCCCAGGCCCGGGGGCTCCTGTCGGTGTACTAGAGTGGGGGTACCCTAGTACCGCGAACTCGTGCACGGGCAGTCACAGCATCCCCGCAGCAAGGCTTGCCGGGTGACCGCCAAGACCCTCCGCGGCTACTTTGAAGACCATTCAAGAACAAAGTACCCAAGACAAGACCCCGGCGAGAGGAGCTTGCCGGGAAAGCTATCCAAAGCATCTCCAGGCCCCGGCAAGGGGAGCTTGCCGGGAAGGAAACGAGACCCCGGCAAGAGGAGCTTGCCGGGAAGGCCAACCCAGGCATACCAAGAAAACCTGCCGCGGTGCGCCACGCGTCCCGGCAAGACTCGGTGAGCGACTAGCTCCCGGACGCGACAAGACGATGACCGCGGCGAGGAGTTTGCCGCGGGAACCGCCTCTCCGAGCCCGCGCTCCAGCACAACCACCACGTGTCGCTCTGGGGGCCTCTCCCAAGCACACGTGGCAGGAGGTCGCGCAGCTAGGGGTGCGAGGTGGCGAGCAGGCGCTGACGAGATAACCATCGTGGCGAACGGTGGTGTCCCTAGCGGTCCCCCTCGGTACTGTTTAGGCGACACAGACGGGCATTTAATGCCCTTGTCCCCTGCCGTCAGGGTTAGGTACGATAGCACTGTAGCAGGTAGCTGTGCCTGCTACAGCACCTAGCTGTGCCTATCCACGGCACCTTTTCCATTTTTGCCCTTGACCCCCGTTGCTCTATGTCGGTAACCCCTTGAGTATAAAAGGAGGGCCGTCTGCAACGTAGTGGGGGGTCGGCCATTCTGAGAGCCTTCGGGAGAAGGCCATTCCCACGCCCACGCTCGGTCTCGCTAGTCGCCGGTGTGTACTCTAGCACCCCGCGCTCCCGAGCTAGAAATCAATACCAAACCACAAACCAGGAGTAGGGTTTTACACATCCGTGCGGCCCGAACCTGGGTAAATCGCTCGCGTGCTTCGCCTCGATTTACTCTTCGCACGACCAACCGCCCGCGTGCTTCGCCTCGATCTGCTCTTCGCGCAACCTCCGCCCCCCGCCGAACCGAAAGGGACCCGGTCCGCCGGTCCCATAGGTGTCCGTGGATCAGAAACCCTGGCACCCACCCTCTGGTTTGACTCACCCTTCGATGGCCATGCTCATGCAGGTCCGCGCCAGGGACGACCAGGAGCTCTCTTCCTTGGCCGCGATGAGGAACCCCATACTGCCGGCTTGCTCTGCCCCAGATCCGGTCCCTCTCCAGCAGCCCACTGGATCTGGTCTGCCTCTCTCCGTCCACGCCTCCAGCAACCTCTGTCATTGCTAGATCGAACCGTCGCCGCCATTGAAAGCACACACGGGATCTAACCCCACATGTACGACGTGGCTGGGAAAACCAGCTCGTACTTCCTCCCATACCCGATTGAATAGATAAAGAAACTTCCGCTATACACAGAACTATGTACAAGGAGGGTTGATGACTTTTGAGCATAGGGAAATGACAGTTGTCGTATCTTTTCTGTTCATTTCACCTACAGAATGATTCTTGCACACAAACTTGATAGAGAAGCATGACTGGAGGGGCGTCAAGGGTCTTCAAATCAGGACCATCTTATCCTATCTATCTATATCTATCTATCTATCTATCTATCTATCTATCTATCTCTCTATCTCTCTATCTATCTATATATCTATCTATACCTATACTAATTACAGACTCTCTAATAATTTGCACGTTAATTAGAAATTAGGAGCCGTTCATTTGGTGGGACCAAATTATTACGGTGTAGATCAATCTATAAATTCCAGGGACAAAAAAGATCAAGAAGGCCCAAAACCCTTTCTCGGTTGTAAAAATAGAAGTAGGAAAAAAAACTAAATTATTACGGTGTAGATCAATCTATAAATTCCAGGGACAAAAAAGATCAAGAAGGCCCAAAACCCTTTCTCGGTTGTAAAAATAGAAGTAGGAAAAAAAACTAAATTATTACGGTGTAGATCAATCTATAAATTCCAGGGACAAAAAACGATCAAGAAGGCCCAAAATCCTTTCTCGGTTGTAAAAATAGAAGTAGGAAAAAAAAACTAAGTCAATCTCTTTGCACGGTTCAGAATAGATGGACTCTCAATGTAACCCACGAGCCCACAATTCTCTCTTGGTAGTTTAAAAAAAGCAGGAAAAAAAATTCTAACTCAATCTCTTTTCACGTTTGAAAATAGAAGGAATCTCAATCTATCTAAAACTCCAGTACATCTTCTCGCTTTTGAAAAAGATCCACATATGGCATCTTCTCCACGGCCTGTTCCTTCTTATTAGTCAAGATCAATAATCTGAAGAAATCTCTACGTATTATACTCCATGGCGTCTTCCACTTCTGAAGCAATCTTGCAGCTTGGAAATCTTCTCTCTCTTCTATCATGGAAAAACTGCACCATCTCTTTCAGGCTGAAGGCCCAACCTTGACAACGAAGCCAGTGCTGGATTAATTGGGAGCTGATCCATGAAGCTACCGAGCTGTTGGATCAACTCCTCGCATCACACGACGCACACTCAGGCTCTCAGTAACCTGGGTTCATGCGCTCCAGCCTCAGACCCGTGGGTACTGAGATGATCCCAGCTCTTCGCCTCTCCCTAGGTTAAGCTCCAATCCGATCTGTTCATAGCATGTGCTGCCATGGTTATTCAAGCCGATCATTGGAATTTCCAAACACAATACATGTGTTCCAGCACACAGCCCTGCTGTAGTGCAAACGCCGACTCGCTCTTTGGTGACCAGCTTGCCTGTTCAAACATGTCCCGTGCGTCCTGAGATGATCCCAGCTCTTCTCCTCTCCTTAGGTGTAGCTCTGATTCCATCTGTTCAAAGCACGCGCTGCCATGGTTATTCAAATTCAAGCCAATCGTTGGAATTCGCAAACATCCATGCCGCTGTGAAACGCCGACTCCCTATCAGGTGATGAGCTCGCTGGCCTGTGGCCTGAACATGGTGCTACAAATACAAGGTATGTGATTGATTAAACATTAGCTCTAACAGCATGCAGTGACGTGCCCTAGCAAACAATTTCTTGGTAATTTGATCTATGTGGTGCAGACATGCCTGTGGTCGCCATGGTGATGGACAAGGAAGTGAAGGAAACGAGATTATCACGAGAACAAGAAGAACTAGCTCATGTCTACAAGAATCAGGGATATAAAAAAATCTTGCCAAAAAAAGATTTTGTTCATGTGGATCAGGTTTATTTTCTCACACTGTTTTTTCAGAATTTATTTCTTGATGGTTTATACCTGATTTCATTTCATTGTATGGCATGATCTGATCGAGTTGTGCCCAAGGCCATCCTAAAAGGCGTTTTATCACTGCAAATTAGGTCTTATTTATTTCACTCAGGATTTTTCTCAAATTGCAATGTTTGTACACCTCATGGACATAGGGTCGGAGCACAACTATGACCATTAGTTAAGCAACATCAACATGAGCATTCTGTTTGTTGTCACCATCATCCCTGGTCAATCTTCTTCTGCTTGGTGCAAAGCCTGTGTCTGGTAGGAGCCTATCACTAGGCAGGTTAGCTAATGGTCTTCTCGCCAAAAAAGAAAATGTCTTCGACCCGTTCCACAAAATAGACGCACATTATCCAGGATAAAACACAAGGGCGCAATTACACTTTGATTTTCTGCTCTTTGGCATAATATTTCACATTCAAATTTCTCAGTCATTAGTCAACATGGATTTCTAGAACTAACCATTGTTTTTGAGACACTGAGGTATATTAAATATTTTTTTGAAATATAAACATATATAAGGTTATGAATCCTATGTATTCTTGGGAGAAGTTCGACGAAATGCTAATTAGTTACCGGGGGTGAAAACAGTATCATCATTTGAATATTACAAGATGTTGAGTACATAGGTGGAATAAACAATGTTTTACTTACATTTTTTAAATTTAAAACATAAATGTTCACAAATCATTTTAATGTTATGAGATTATGAAACTGATTTTAATGAAAATTTATTGTTATTTTGTGTTATCACTCAACGATTTGGAGAACTTCCAATATATTAGTATTCAAATTCAGAGGATTTTACAAGCAAGTCTTATCTGTGCCATCCCTTTACTACAAGAAGTCCAATATAAATTTCTATTCTTCTGTGTTTCAAGTCTTAATATTGCATTACCATGTACCATTCAAGATATATAACCATATGTGACAAAGAGCGCAGACTAGCCACAGTGCTCGGATATGGTTTCCGGTCGGAGATCCATGGATCAAAGATGCTCTGTATGCCCATGGTCGTTCGCCTCTGAAAGCTCCCTTCCTTCTCAAAGCCCAAGCATCCATCCAATGCATGATTTTCAATGGCATAAAACATGAGCGGACTCCCACACAATCTTGATTTGATGCGACACATATTCAGGAAAATTGAAATTAAATTGCTCCACTGTCCAGAATAGGTGTTGTTTAAATATATTTTAAATAGTTAGATGTGTAAAAGGTCAAACCCTGTACGTAGAAAACTAAACAATGTATTCGGCAGCTCTACAACCTTCGGAGATGAAAACAAGTGATTGCATACGATTTGAGAAAAATTTCACAGACGATTGCATCTTGATATACTGAGCTTTGAGCAATATAATGTGATGCCATATTATTATAAAAAACATTATTTTTGTGGGGTTAGATTATGATTTCATCTAGCTGATATGCATAGCTTCTTTGGTAAATGTCCATGTTTCTAAACGTATATGCTTGACAAACATCTCAATTATAGTGTTTCGTATTAGAAAACATATTTGTTCGTAATATAGATTGAATAAAAAAGATAACTAGCCCATGCGAATGCACAGGTTGACGACTAGTATTAACTAATTGGATGCACTATACGAGGCGCCACGTTAATCCTCATATCTAAACAGGTATTTAACGTTGGATTAAAACATCAATAACCGACATGTATTCTTGCACCGTGATGTTTGCAAGAGTCCAGATGGAATCAAATATGGTTTTTTTCTCAAGAGTCCAGAAGGTATTAAACAATCTATCTCTCCCTATAGAGCGATCTCTCTCCTCTCCATGTCCCCATGTCATGCCGTCTCCTCCTTGGCCTATTCTGTTTTCACCATGTTTCCAGCTCAAAAATTAATCAAGTGCATGTCCGGTCAAGGTTGTGTACGTGCACCTCTAATGAGATATACTTTGCTTTTACAGCCGCAAAGATTAATCAAGTACGTTCTCTGATCAAGGTTATGTACGTGCATGTTCAATAGAGCCAGCATGTACGCGGCATCATGCCGGATGGGCTTCCGCATGACCGCATATAGAAGAAATCAAGTTAACTTGCTTCGTCGTTCTTCGTGGGCCGAAGCTGGCCGACGCTTCATGACGGTTCTCATGCCATCGATCGTGCCTGTGTTAGAAGCCAGAAGAAATTGATCTGTGTTACATCTACGAACAGTACATACTAGCGCATCCAGTGGGACAAAATCGATGAATCTGCTTAGGAATTAAGCTTGGTACAGTTACATGTCTTCTTTACTGTTGTCACTTGATCTGATGATCTTCTCCAATTTTTGTGGCACACAGGTATGGAGATACATGCGGCAGGAGCCAGGTCTTATACTCTTATTTGTGGGACATACAAACACGGCAACAAACTCGTCGAGCTGCCGGAGACAAGCAATAGTATATTCCTTTTTGGAACCGGAGACAAGCAATTGTTCGTACCGTGGCTGCTGCTAGCATATCATTTTTTTGGAGAAACAATAGCAATAATCATATATCTTTTTGTCCAGCAATGGCATCATCAATTTCTATTGATGTGGTAGACACTCAAATCAGGTACACACTCCTAGTAGATTTATTTTATCTTTATCGTTTATTACGAATGGAACAAGTTAAATAAATTTCTGTACGGACAGCCTGACAGCTACATCCTTAAGGATTGTTTTTCTCATGATAATTGATGTGGTTGATTGCTTGACTAAAGCGCTTGAAGGCATGAACTGATTAGAAGTGTATCATGTCTTTGGTGCTAAGTTCAAATTATTATTCATAAAATATGTTTTGTAGCTGGGCACTTGCTACAACTGCTTGCATGTTTTTCTTCCAATTAAAAAGCTATGAAGAATATAGCAATTAATAAATTTGCATAAGATAACAGCTTCTATATAAGTATTTAAACTCTTGACACTTTAGTACTTCTCAATCGAGGTGATGTAATCAATAACATGGTGTTATTTCCCATTGATGCTATGTGCAAAACATTTTAAAGAATTTTGTGTTACTTTTATCCCTTATAATAGGGCAGCTAGAGTGCAAATTAAGCAGATTTATTTCATAAATCTCTACATGCATGCACCTCCTTGGTCTTGGTGGTTTGGCTTACGGGCCCAATAAACCCGGACGGAGGGAGTATCTCTTTGTAACCGTTGGATGTTAAATTACGATATCATGGGCACTTCTCCTTAGCAAACTCCACCTTCTATAACACTCTCGAAGGATTTTTAAGGAAAAGGTCTCGCAGCTTGCCAAAAAATAAAACATGTCCCAAATGTCTGTCCGGCGTGCTATTGATCAGTCTGAAAGGTTTAGCATTGTTCCGATGACATAGCCCTGCACATTCTCTTGCTGGTTTGGCCGCTTCTCTTCTACAAGTCGTCAACAGATTCCTGTCCACATCTCGGCTTCCATACATTTGTGCATATCTTGCACTTCCCGCTCAGAGCACCACAAAGATGAGACACGATCTCCCCTAGCACCTCCACCTCCGGAGTGGAAAGGTCGGACCCAACAACGTATAAAAAATCCATAGTGGTTTCAGCCCCAACAATAATACCAAATTCGTGGTAGGAAAGTGATTCTTTGGCAACAAGCGAGCTATGTTGTCCTCTAATTCAGGTATGGTCTTCGTACCAATTGAAACCCTACAGTCTTATATGGATGCTACTTGATAATTCATAATTCGGATTAATCGATACAAATTTGGTTGATTGGATTTTCATGTCTGGTCTAGATGCCCGCAAATAGGTTCAGATGGAACTGAAATATAGTAACACTTTAGTTTTTGTGAGCCCAGGTTTAGATGTGAATATTTGCAAAGGACATCCACTAGTGTAGCTTACAAAGGTGCGTTCAAAATTACAGCAGACTAAATCATGTATTGAATTGACGTGTCTGTGTGTGTGTGTGTTTAAAACTTGAACTGACGCGTGTTTTATCATTGATAGAAAATTATAGCGAATATATACTGAAATTAGAGTCAAACACCTCCAAGTGCATTTGTAAAGTAGAACAATACAATCTGAAAATGAAACAAACTCGGGGGGAGAAATCTATTTCAAATTAGACTTAAACACCTGTCAAATGTGTTTGAAAAGTAGAACAGTGCATTCCAAAAACGAAACAAGCATGGAGTATGAAATCGATCAGATACTTATTCATTAATCATGAGCTACTGTTCTCTTCATCGGCAATGGTTGTTGCTCTGGTGTGCTGGTCATGTAGGTCCTTAATTAACATGATCACTTACAGACTATCTACTACAACAAGTTTTGTTAGGCAATGGTTTAGGAGGTGCGATGACGGTGGTGTGCCTTCGTCTCGTTCCAGTGTGTGCTGTCTATAGACCTAGTTATATTTTTTGTTACCTTTGGTGTTCTTTGTGTAGCCTTGACAGTCTATGAATAGACCGGAAGTTATCCCCACCCTAAAAACATACTACCTATATGTTGTATTGGCTGAAAAACTCTATGTCCACGTATATCATTTTGATATACAACATACTATGGATCTCGGCTGTTCTTTGCTATTGATAATCTGACCCACCCATTTTCTATTAGCTTAGTAATACAATATATTTTTACAAATATGCCAATATTCACTTCACAAATATGTTTGGTGAGTATTAATTATGCCCTATATATAGGCCATGCCACAACATTCAAAATCCATGGTATGTCAGCCTTATATTTGGATGGAATTTATTGTTGGTATTCGCTATTGTGTTCCCTTCATAGTTGATGAATAGACCGAAAAAAATCCGTAAAAAAAACATCTATATGTAGTATTGGCAGAAGAAGCCTTTATGTCCATGCATGTCATTTAGATCAACCAAATATTACGGATCTCAGTTGTTATTTTCTATTGATAATCAGAACCAGTAATTTCCTATTGTTTTAATAATATAATATATTTTTATCAATGTGCCAATATTTACTCCATAAATATGATTAATGAGTATTAATTATGATATATATATAAGCCGTGCCCTATTGTTAAAAAGAATGATATCTGATTCTTATATTTGGATACAAGTTATTGCTTGCATTAATCACGGGTCGTGACACAAATTCCACATGCTCCCCATGCCTTTAAATTCCGACGATTGTGGCTATTCTTTGCTGAATGAGTTTGATATCTCATTAGGAACAAAACAGATTCGCGTCCTTGTTCGCCTATCGAAGTTCTAAGGAAAACGACTACCGAAGTCGACGGTATTTCTTGAAACGGTTCATCTAGTAATGTTTATACATTTTTACTCTTGTTGTCCATGGATCCATAGCTTCTAAAGTTCAGCACGGATACTCCGTGACATCTGTCATGACATGTATTCTTTGAAACAAGTTAGATCCATGATGGAATGAGTGGATACACGTGGAACGTAGATTTTTACCATTTTGCTTGGGAGATGGCAAGAATCTTGCTAGCATCTAGGCTAATCTTCCAAAGGTAAAATATAGGAGATAACATAAATCTGATAATATTCATAGATCTGATTGTACTATCATGCCTATAATACTATTATTTATGGCTGATATGATTTCCCACACATAGTAATATATCCCTTCTATAATTTGTTGGACTAGTTAGTAACTTATTGTATCGTACGTAAGTCCTCCTTATTTAAATATATCACTTATATGGAATATGTAAATTGATCCCAATGTATATAAGGATCGGCTATTGTTTCATGATAACAGATCAACATGGACGGCGAGTTCCAGCGATACAACAATCTTGTGCACAATGATCTTGACGTCTTCATGACAACTGAACACAACCACCTATTCCCGAACAACCATGATGATGAGATGTATGGTCTGCTTGGAGGCACTGCCAATGCGGGAAAGATTGATAATGCCAGCGATGTTGTTGCAGACAAAGGAAACAACGACGGAGAGACCCATAGTGAGCATAGGATGGAGACAAGGCACGCCAATTATCACCGTCTCCGCAGAGAACAAATCCAACAACTTGAAGCGTACAATACATACTCAATCAATGTTTCTTACCTATCGAAGATGATGTGTACTAGGCTGATTTCCTGAGATGTTGAAATGTCGTGCCTCTGTGTGCTATGTTGTCGAGGTAATAAACTGCACACCTCCAAGATTTATCTATTATCTAATTTTCTCCTGGCAGAAAACAACAGAATCTTGCATTTCTTGAAGCTCTAAACAAATGCAGCCTAAGCTTCCATCATTTTCCTGTGTAGATCAAATGTGTTTGCTCAAGCTTTAGACTCTAAGTACCACAGAAGAAAAATACTAATAACTTGATAAGTTACTACTTGCTAGGCATGCCTTGTAACCATGAAGTTATGGTTAGTCTTGTGGTGAGTGCAGCCCGTTGTACACTTTGCTCAAGAGTTTTCAGTCAGAAATTTGTAAACACAATCCTTCGATCACTACATTGTTAGGCCTCTTTCATTGTAGTTACTCATCATGACATGATATTGTCTTCTGCCGTGCCCTCAATCCTTTTCTCTCTACCTTACAGTACTTTCATGTGCAGTACACATGACAACTTGAAGAAATACATCCACCAAGATGATGATACCCTCCCAGTCAAGCTTGGAGACGGAACCGAGGGTTATGCCAGTGGCTTCATGCTTGGAACCGACAAGTGGGCCAGCATCATGATGAACTGGTCATGGTTTCACAACCACACAAACATCCAGGAAGGTGTCATATGTGCCTTCCACTTCAAGCGCAAGGCAAGGTGTCATGTCTCTGTCACTGTGCATCGTCTCTAGGTGCACCACCGTCAACTACAGCTATCGCCTATACATATGATCCATGTATCGACTCTGCCTCTCTTTGGAGGTCGTACCGTCTTTTGGAGGATGTTAGACTTTAATATCAACCGATTGTCGTGCTCTGTGATCATTCCTCCACCTTCTAAGGTTGTCACCTATTAGTGAATACTATGTTTCTGTAGTTTTATTTCGTGTATTATATTTTTTAAAGTTGGTACTCATTTGCACTGCATACGCACGTTGACAAATGCAACAACAAGATTAGTGCGCACAGTGACGCAAAGGAGGCCCGCCCAGGGCAGGCCCCAGCTACTAGTTGAGTATCTACAGTTCCACAATTGCTCGGAAACTCGCTCGGTTCTACAGCGGTGGGCCAATCCAGAGCCCATGGCAGCCGACAAATATCCATCAAGATATCCCACCCCACCCCATTAGCTAGGTTTCCACTCTCCAGTCTCCACTCCGTGGCGGCGCCGGCTCTCCTTCCCCTGCCGGCTCACGGATCTCGTTGACGCTGCATCGGCCTCTCCCTCGCCGCTGCTTCGGTGCGCCGGCATTACTCCATGATTCGGCTGGACATTGCGCCGGGGGTGAGTTTTGTGCCGCTCAAGTTTTTCTTTATTTGTTCTAATCTGCTCAAGTTTTGTGCTTTGATCTGTTTTGCTGATGTTTTGCTTGATTCGATTTGCTGATGCTTTGCTCGACCCGTGCTACAGCTGTTTGAGTAGTGGTGCCCCAATCTTCTCCGGAAAGATTGAGCCATGACGTGAGCCAACCTGACTGTGAGGCAGCATCAATATCACCATCCTAGGTACCTGGACGGGCGACGCGGGCGATGCCTAAGGCGATCGCCGCGATCTAGACGCCGGCGTCTGTCGCTCCTGGTGCTAGGCATGTCGGGGGTTCGTTCTGCGCTCTCGCCGGCCCTGACGAAGAAGACGACGACGACAGGGACTGCTCCAGCGTCTCGTCGGAGGGGTATTCGGCGACGACATCGAATGTGATCTGTGAGGCGTTCAATCCTGAGTATTTGGAGGAGGAAGTGGCTACGATTGTGGAGGGTGTCGTGCCGATTGACGATCCGGCGCGGCAAGGTCTGCATCCGGAGGACAACGTGGAGGTGGTTCGCCGGATTGTTCATCGGAGGATGGCGGCTTCCGCGATCCGGCCATGGAAAGGCCCCATACCTAAGGTACGTCTTCCGAACTTGACTATTTTCGATCTGATTCGGCCAGATTCTTGGACTATGGTTACTAGAAGAAAGTTTCCTCGCCGGGCACGGGCTCAATCGGCGCCGGAGGTGATCGCGGCAGCGCCGCCAACGGTCACGGTGTCCCAGATCAGAGCGGCTCGACAGGAGCGTTTGAATTCGCTCCTGGGCGCGAGGGGAGGAGTTCTGTTGATGGGCTGCTGTGTGTGTCTGGGCCGGGGTCTGCTGGGTATGTGGCCCAGAAAGAACCGGTTATTGAGCACGTCGAGAGGGTCGAGGCATGCAGTGCGTCCCGATCATCGCTACCGCCCCCATCGCAGCGCCATAGGGTTCTTCATCCGACGCCGACGCGGCTGTTTCGTTCTGCGGGGGACGGCCAGGCTCGGCGCATTCCGCCTCTCGGGGCCATGGCAGGGCGCGGCAAGCCGCCGGTTCCCGCAAAGGCCTCATCTAGCGGGGGGGGGGGGGGGGGGGGGGAGGTCGCGGCGGTGGTGCGCCGCCGCCGGGTGTTGGAAGTGGCCGGGCCGCTCCGCCCCTGCCCGTGCATGGCGCCGGTCGAGGGGGGGGGGGTGCCGCCCTTGTCGGCGGGTCGGGGAACCGGTGCTCCTGGTGGTGCGACCATGGCGACAGCAGGTCGCGGCCTTGGCGTACAGCCCGGGGTTCGGCCGCCGGCGCCTGGCTCGGCAGCTATGGCCGTGGGGCGTGGCGCGGCTCCGCCGAGGCCTCCGAATCCTACGGCGGTGGGGCGTGGAGCTGCTCCACCGAGGCCGCCGATGCATAATGGCCCTCGGCCGGTTGGCCAAGTCAATGGCCCACGGACGGTTGCCCAGGCCACTAATGTCGGCGTGCAGTCTCATGCCGCGCCGCCGCCTCACTATGTGGCAAGGCCGACGCAAAAGCGCTCGGGACCTACGCAGACGAGACAGGACAAGGTGGCTGGAGAGTCTACTGATCCGCCCCGAGGACAGTGGGGGGACGATGGCTATGATGCTTATGGGGATGGTCAGCACCGTGAATCGTCATCTACGGGTGGCCGCCGTGTTTATGCTTGGCAGAGTGATGGTTCCGCTGAGAGGCCGTTCCTTGGCCCTCCGGGCGGTTTAGTCGAGGGTGCTTCTGGGCCGGATTACCGGCAGAGAGGTGGCTACCGTGGTCACGGTGGTGGTCGTGGGGGTGGTCGTGGTCAATTCCGCAGACAGCCTCCGCCGCCGGCCGTTGTGGACCATCAGGCTACCAAGGTGGCGGTCGATCCCGCTCAGGCGACCGCACTGCCTTGCCAGGCTATGGAGGTAGTGACGGGTTTAGCCAACGCGGATGTTGCTATGACTGGTGCTTCAGCTGACACAGGCATCAGGACTGAGTCTGAGAGGGCGTCCAAATGGGCGCGTAAGAAGGAGAAGATGCTATGCTATCGATGTGGTGAGAAGGGACACTTCATTGGTGAGTGCGTGGCTGAGTTGTGTGATACGTGTGGTAAGCCAGCGCATGCCACGGGGGATTGCCTGCTTCTTCGTGATCAGGCTCCGGCTCTTACAATGTATGGAGTATATTGTGCTGAGCTGATGTTCTTTGAGTCCCCGGCTGCGAGAGAGATTCCTGTTGAGACGTAGAGCCTGACTACTAGAATTGTGAAAGCTACCCAGGGAGCGGTTTCTGAGGCTCAGATAGTGCAGAGGCTTCAGGAACTGGCTCCTGGTGATTTTCAGTGGGAGGTTGTCCACATCGAGGAGAGTGTGTTCAGGGTTGACTTCCCATCGGTAGAGGACTTGCGGCGGTTGCTGAGCTTTGGGTTGTGCAAGGTCCCTGGCACTAATTGCATTCTAGAGTTTCACGAGTGGAAGAAAGTGGAGCCTAAGGGAAAGCCCCTCACTCAGGCGTGGCTGCGGTTCTCTGGGGCACCCTCTGAGTCTCTGACGGATGCTCGAGTTGTGGCTAGCCTGGGTATCATGGTTGGCAAAACTGAGAAAGTGGATATGGCACTCACTCGCGCCCATGGGGTGGCCCGACTGCTAGTGAGTGTGCTAGACATCGAGTTTGTCCCGGATGTGGTTAACTGGACTTATAGGGGAGATGTGTTTCCTCTTGAGATTGAGTTTGAGGATTCAGAGTTGTTTGCTGAGGCGGTTAATGGGGCTGATGTGGATATGCACGAGGGTGACGACAATGCGGGTACTAGGGAGGATCCGACTGATGAGGCCGGACAAGAGAGGTCCAACAGATCGGGACCAGTTGCTCAGTTGCCCGAGACTGGGCCCGGGGTAGAGCCGGCCCCATCTCCGTCGGTGCCGAAGAGTACTTTGCGGTTTGGATCCTTTGAGCCTGCGTCTGCCCCTCCTAGGCTTTGGAGCGACCGGGTGGATTCTGATGATGATTTCGAGTGCTCGCTCCCGGTGCTGGATTTTGAGACTGTTGATCGTCCCGTGGTAGGTGACTGTGTGACGGTACACTCGGCGACGACCTTGGAGGGGGGAGGGGACGTGGAGCCTCAGGTGGTTCCGCTCCTCCCAGTGCCCCCTGCGGTCACGTGCATACAGATGTTGGCCGCTTCGGTGGTTTTGCCTAGGGGGGGGGAGTTCGGGGCAGGTGGCCGCGACTTCTTCTCCCCCTATCCTGACGCCGGCGACGCTGGCCGCACCGTCGATGGTCGGCCGTGGGGGAGACCGTTTGGGGCAGGTGGCCCCGGCTCCTTCCCCTTCAGCACCGGCTAGTGAGGCCATATCTATGGTGGTGCTGGGTGGGAGTCTGGGGCAGGTGGCCCTGGTCCTTCCTTCTCCTTCAGCAGTCGGGACGGCGACGCCCTCAGGCTTGAGGGTTGGGGCAGGGGGGTGTTCGGGCAGGCGGCGCCGACGCCTCCCTCCCCCGGCTTTCCGTCCGTACGCCTTGGGAGCCCTCCGCCACCACCTCCTCCGAGTGGCACTACTCGAGAGGAGATGATTGCCTTTGGTGGGATCCCCGACCCGGTCTCTGCGGGGCGACGGATGAGTTCTCGTCTCCAGGACCACCCGGAGGTTGATGACATGCAGCAGAGGTGCGCTATGAGGGCGGCCAAGCTTCGTGACATTGAGGTCACCACCGGTATGTCCATCAACTTGTCCAATTCTATTTTGCATTTTTCTAAGGATGAGATTATAAATAATGCAAACCAATTAGGAGTTTCTCTAGGGAGTACTAATAGTGAAATCTCCAACTCGGTTAATGATCTCCTTGATTTGGAAGCGGAACGCGCTTTAGAAACTATTCGAAACCTAGCAGCTGTAAGACCTATGAATGATGCTGAGATTGATGCGTTGGGGGTGAGTGTGCTCGATAATTTTTGTGCGGACCTTGCACCATCCACTACTGAATCCGAGGAGGAGGAGGTTATCCTAGAGGATGTAGTGAATAAACCACCAGAGCCCGGTTATGTGGACCGGATGGAGGACCATAGTAAACCCAAACGTAAGTGGAAGCGGAAGTTGTATCCCGCGTCCGCGGTTCGTAGGAGTGCTAGGATTCGGACGGCCAAAAAATTTCATGATGACATATGAAAGGAATCTTTTGGAATAGCAGAGGACTGAAGGACTTGGCTAAAAGAAGGTTTCTCGCTGAGGCGACTCTGGAGCATCGGTTAGATTTCATTTCTCTCTCAGTAACTAGTAGGGATAAATTTGCGCCTCAGTTTCTTAACAAGCTATCGTGGGGTGTCGATTTCGATTGGCATCGCCTTCCCCTGCGAGGAAGATCCGGTGGGATCCTGCTAGGAGTGAGATGCGATTCACTGGAAGTCCAAAGTGTAGTGATGGGTGACTTCACGGTTAAATTTCGGGTTAGGTCTAAAGCTGATGGGTTTAACTGGGCTCTAGTGGCAGTTTATGGTGCCGCACAACCCGAGTTTAAAACGGAGTTTTTGGCGGACTTGGTTCGAATTTGCGGTTCCGAGCAGCTTCCAATTCTGGTTGGGGGTGATTTCAACATCATTAGGAGGAGAGAGGAAAAGAATAACAATAATTTTGATGGTAGATGGTCGTTTATGTTTAATACCATCTTTGAAAGCTTGGATCTGAGAGAGATAGATCTTTCTGGTCAAAAATTTACCTGGGCCAACGCTTTGCCAAATCCGACATATGAGAAGTTGGATCGAGTCCTTGCGAGCGTCGAGTGGGAACAGAAGTTCCCTCTTGTAACGGTTCAGGCTCTCTCGCGCGATATATCGGACCACACACCATTATTCGTGGACTCAAGTGAGCCAAACACGTGGGAAACAAAAATACCTTTTCGTTCGAACTTGCTTGGTTTGAACGAGAAGGAATCTTCGATCTAATAGCCAGGGAATGGGCTAAAGATAGAGGAGGCAAGACTTCTGTCGAGCGGTGGCAGAATTGAAGGAAATAGCCCTAGAGGCAATAATAAAGTTATTATTTATTTCCTTATAATCATGATAAATGTTTATTATTCATGCTAGAATTGTATTAACCGGAAACATAATACATGTGTGAATACATAGACAAACAAAGTGTCACTAGTATGCCTCTACTTGACTAGCTCGTTAATCAAAGATGGTTATGTTTCCTAACCATGAACAATGAGTTGTTATTTGATTAACGGGATCACATCATTAAGAGAATGATCTGATTGACATGACCCATTCCATTAGCTTAGCACCCGATCGTTTAGTATGTTGCTATTGCTTTCTTCATGACTTATACATGTTCCTATAACTATGAGATTATGCAACCCCCGTTTACCGGAGGAACACTTTGGGTGCTACCAAACGTTACAACGTAACTGGGTGATTATAAAGGAGTACTACAGGTGTCTCCAAAGGTACATGTTGGGTTGGCGTATTTCGAGATTAGGTTTTGTCACTCCGATTGTCGGAGAGGTATCTCTGGGCCCTCTCGGTAATGCACATCACACAAGCCTTGCAAGCATTGAAACCAAATGAGTTAGTTGCGGGATGATGTATTACAGAACGAGTAAAGAGACTTTCCGGTAACGAGATTGCACTAGGTATTGGAATACCGACGATCGAATCTCGGGCAAGTAACATACCGATGACAAAGGGAACAACGTATGTTGTTATGCGGTCTGACCGATAAAGATCTTCGTAGAATATGTAGGAGCCAATATGGGCATCCAGGTCCCGCTATTGGTTATTGACCAGAGACGTGTCTCGGTCATGTCTACATTGTTCTCGAACCCGTAGGGTCCGCACGCTTAAGGTTACGATGACAGTTATATTATGAGTTTATGCATTTTGATGTACCGAAGGTTGTTCGGAGTCCCGGATGTGATCACGGACATGACGAGGAGTCTCGAAATGGTCGAGACATAAAGATTGATATATTGGAAGCCTATGTTTGGATATCGGCAGTGTTCCGGGTGAAATCGGGATTTTACCGGAGTACCGGGAGGTTACCGGAACCCCACGGGAGCTATATGGGCCTTAGTGGGCCTTAGTGGAAAAGAGAAAGGGGCTGCCCAAGATGGGCTGCGCGCCTCCCTCCCTCCCCTAGTCCTATTAGGACAAGGAGAGGTGGCCGGCCCCCCTCTCTCTTTCCCCCCTCCGCGAATCCTATTCCAACTAGGATTGGGGGGGGGGAATCCTACTCCCAGAGGGAGTAGGACTCTCCTGGCGCGCCACACCTTGGCCGGCCAGCTCTCCCCCCTCTAGTCCTTTATATACTGAGGCAGAGGCACCCTAGAACACAGAAGTTGATCCACGTGATCTATTCCTTAGCTGGGTGCGGTGCCCGCAGCCACCATAGTCCTCGATAATACTGTAGCGGAGTTTAGGCGAAGCCCTGCTGCTGTAGTACATCAAGATCGTCACCACGCCGTCGTGCTGACGGAACTCTTCCCCGACACTTTGCTAGATCGGAGTCCGGGGATCGTCATCGAGCTGAACGTGTGCTCGAACTCGGAGGTGCCGTAGCTTCGGTGCTTGATCGGTTGGATCGTGAAGACGTACGACTACTTCCTCTACGTTGTGTCAACGCTTCCGCAGTCGGTCTGCGTGGGTACGTAGACAGCACTCTCCCCTCTCGTTGCTATGCATCACATGATCTAGCGTGTGCGTAGGAAATTTTTTGAAATTACTACGAAACCCAACAGTGGCATCCGAGCCTAGGTTATTTATGTTGATGTTATATGCACGAGTAGAACACAAGTGAGTTGTGAGCGATATAAGTCATACTGCCTACCAGCATGTCATACTTTGGTTCGGCGGCATTGTTTGACGAGACGACCCGGACGAACATTACGCGTACGCTTACGCGAGACCGGTTCCCCCGACATGCTTTGCACATAGGTGGCTTGCGGGCGACTGTCTCTCCAACTTTAGTTGAACCAAGTATGGCTACGCCCGGTCCTTGCGAAGGTTGAAACGGAGTCTATTTGACAAACTATCGTTGTGGTTTTGATGCGTAGGTGAGATTGGTTCTTGCTTAAGCCCGTAGCAGCCACGTAAAACTTGCAACAACAAAATAGAAGACGTCTAACTTGTTTTTGCAGGGCATGTTGTGATGTGATATGGTCAAGACATGATGCTGAATTTTATTGTATGAGATGATCATGTTTTGTAACCGAGTTATCGGCAACTGGCAGGAGCCTTATGGTTGTCGTTTTATTGTATGCAATAAAATCGCGATGTAATGCTTTACTTTATTACTAAGCGGTAGTGATAGTCGTGGAAGCACAAGCTTGGCGAGACGACAACGATGCTACGATGGAGATCAAGGTGTCACGCCGGTGACGATGGTGATCACGACGGTGCTTCGGAGATGGAGATCACAAGCACGAGATGATGATGGCCATATCATATCACTTATATTGATTGCATGTGATGTTTATCCTTTTATGCATCTTATCTTGCTTTAATTGACGGTAGCATTATAAGATGATCTCTCACTAAATTATCAAGAAGTGTTCACCCTTAGTATGCACCGTTGCGAAAGTTCTTCGGGCTGAGACACCACGTGATGATCGGGTGTGATAGGTTCTACGTTCAAATACAATGTGTGCAAAACAGTTGCACACGCGGAATACTCAGGTTATACTTGACGAGCCAAGCATATACAGATATGGCCTCGGAACACGGAGACCGAAAGGTCGAGCGTGAATCATATAGTAGATATGATCAACATAACGATGTTCACCATTGAAAACTACTCCATCTCACGTGATGATCGGTTATGGTTTAGTTGATTTGGATCACGTAATCACTTAGAGGATTAGAGGGATGTCTATCTAAGTGGGAGTTCTTTAACTAATATGATTAAATTGAACTTAAATTTATCATGAACTTAGTCCTGGTAGTATTTTGCAAATCATGTTGTAGATCAATAGCTCGCGTTGTTGCTTCCCTGTGTCTATTTTGATATGTTCCTAGAGAAAATTGTGTTGAAAGATGTTAGTAGCAAAGATGCGGATTGGATCCGTGGTCTGAGGTTTATCCTCATTGCTGCACAGAAGAATTATGTCCCTGATGCACCGCTAGGTGACGGACCTATTGCAGGAGCAGATGCAGACGTTATGAACGTTTGGCTAGCTCAATATGATGACTACTTAATAGTTTAGTGCACCATGCTTAATGGCTTAGAATCGGGACTTCAAAGACGTTTTGAACGTCATGGAGCATATGAGATGTTCCAGGAGTTGAAGTTAATATTTCAAGCAAATACCCGAGTTGAGAAATATGAAAGTCTCCAACAAGTTCTATAGCTAAAAGATGGAGGGGAATCGCTCAACTAGTGAGCATGTGCCCAGATTGTCTGAGTACAACAATCGCTTGAATCAAGTGGGAGTTAATCTTCCAGATAATATAGTGATTGACATAATTCTCTAGTCACCATCACCAAGTTAGTAGAACTTTGTGATGAACTATGATATGCAAGGGATAACGGAAACGATTCCCAAGCTCTTCGTAATGCGGAAATTGACGATGGTAGAAATCGAGAAAAACATCAAGTGTTGATGGTAGACAAGATCACTAGTTTCAAGAAAAGGGCAGAGGGAAGAAGGGGAACTTCAAGAAGAACAGCAAGCAAGTTGCTGCTCAAGTGAAGAAGCCCAAGTCTGGTCCTAAGCCTGAGACTAAGTGTTTCTACTGCAAAGGGACTAGTCACTGGAAGCGGAACTACCCCAAGTGATTGGCAGATAAGAAGGATGGCAAAGTGAACATAAGTATAGTTGATATACATGTTATTGATGTGTACTTTACTAGTGTTTATAGCAACCCCTCAGTATTTGATACTAGTTCAGTTGCTAAGATTAGTAACTCGAAACGGGAGTTGCAGAATAAACAGAGACTAGTTAAGGGTGAAGTGACGATGTGTGTTGGAAGTGGTTCCGAGATTGATATGATCATCATCGCACACTCCCTATACTTTCGGGTTAGTGTTGAACCTGAATAAGTGTTATTTGGTGTTTCCATTGAGCATGAATATGATTTGATCATGTTTATTGTAATACGGTTATTCATTTAAGTAAGAGAATAAATTGTTTTTCTGTTTACATGAATAAAACCTTATATGGTTACACACCCAATGAAAATAGTTTGTTGGATCTCAATCGTAGTGATACACATAATCATAATATTGAAACCAAAAGATGCAAAGTTAATAATGATAGTGCAACTTATTTGTAGCACTGCCGTTTAGGTCATATTGGTGTAAAGCGCATGAAGAAACTCCATACTGATGGGATTTTGGAATCACTTGATTATGAATCACTTGATGCTTGCGAACCATGCCTAATGGGCAAGATGACTAAGACTCCGTTCTCCGGAGCGAGCAACTGACTTATTGGAAATAATACATACTGATGTATGCGGTCCGATGAGTGTTAAGGCTCACGGCAAGTATCGTTATTTTCTGAACTTCACAGATGATTTGAGCAGATATGGATATATCTACTTGATGAAACATAAGTCTGAAACATTTGAAAAGTTCAAAGAATTTCAGAGTGAAGTGGAAAGACATCGTGACAAGAAAATAAAGTTTCTACGATCTGATCGCGGAGACAAATATTTGAGTTACGAGTTTGGTCTTCAATTAAAACAATGTGAAATAGTTTCACTACTCACGCCACCTGGAACACAATAGTGTAATGGTGTGTCCGAACGTCATAACCGTACTTTATTAGATATAGTGCGATCTATGATGTCTCTTACCGATCTACCATTATCGTTTTGGGGTTATGCATTAGAGACAGCTCCATTCACGTTAAATAGGGCACCATCTAAGTCCGTTGAGACGACACAATCTGAACTGTGGTTTGGCAAGAAACCAAAGTTGTCGTTTCTTAAAGTTTGGGACTGCGATGCTTATGTGAGAAAGCTTCAACCTGATAAGCTCAAACCCAAATCGGAGAAATGTGTCTTCATAGGATATCGAAAGGAAACTATTGGATACACCTTCTATCACAGATCCGAAGGAAAGACTTTTGTTGCTAAATTCGGAAACTTTCTAGAGAAGGAGTTTCTCTCGAAAGAAGTGAGTGGGAGGAAAGTAGAACTTGACGAGGTAACTGTACCTGCTCCCTTACTGGAAAGTAGTACATCACAGAAAACTGTTCAGGTGACACCTACACCAGTTAGTGAGGAAGCTAATGATAATGATCATGAAACTTCAGATCAAGATACTACTGAACCTCGTAGATCAACCAGAGTGAGATCCGTGCCAGAGTGGTACGGTAATCCTGTTCTGGAAGTCATGCTACTAGATCATGATGAACCTACGAACTATGAAGAAGCGATGGTGAGCCCAGATTCCGCAAAATGGCTTGAAGCCATGAAATCTGAGGTGGGATCCATGTATGAGAACAAAGTGTGGACTTTGGTTGACTTGCCTGATGATCGGCAAGCAATTGAGAATAAATGGATCTTCAAGAAGAAGACTGACGCTGACGGTAATATTACTGTCTATAAAGCTCGACTTGTCGCGAAAGGTTTTCGGCAAGTTCAAGGGATTGACTACGATGAGACCTTCTCACCCGTAGCGATGCTTAAGTCTGTCCGAATCATGTTAGCAATTGCCGCATTTTATGATTATGAAATTTGGCAAATGGATGTCAAAACTGCATTCCTGAATGGATTTCTGGAAGAAGAGTTGTATATGATGCAACCAGAAGGTTTTTTCGATCCAAAGGGAGCTAACAAAGTATGCAAGCTCCAGCGATCCATTTATGGACTGGTGCAAGCCTCTCGGAGTTGGAATAAACGCTTTGATAGTGTGATCAAAGCATTTGGTTTTATACAGACTTTCGGAGAAGCCTGTATTTACCAGAAAGTGAGTGGGAGCTCTGTAGCATTTCTGATATTATATGTGGATGACATATTACTAATTGGAAATGATATAGAATTTCTGGATAGCATAAAGGGATACTTGAATAAGAGTTTCTCAATGAAAGACCTCGGTAAAGCTACTTACATATTAGGCATAAAGATCTATAGAGATAGATCAAGACGCTTAATTGGACTTTCACAAAGCACATACCTTGACAAGATTTTGAAGAAGTTCAAAATGGATCAAGCAAAGAAAGGATTCTTGCTTGTGTTACAAGGTGTGAAGTTGAGTAAGACTCAAAGCCCAACCACGCCAGAAGATAGAAATAGAATGAAAGTCATTCCCTATGCCTCAGCCATGGGTTCTATAAAGTATGCCATGCTGTGTACCAGATCTATTGTATACCCTACACTGTGTTAAGCAAGGGAGTACAATAGTGATCTAAAAGTAGATCACTGGACAGTGGTCAAAATTATCCTTAGTGGAATAAGGAAATATTTCTCAATTATGGAGGTGACAAAAAGGATCATCG
Organism: Triticum urartu; assembly: GCF_056163025.1. NCBI lineage: Eukaryota > Viridiplantae > Streptophyta > Magnoliopsida > Poales > Poaceae > Triticum > Triticum urartu. The sequence continues at coordinate 27,910,340 of NC_141873.1, forward strand.
TAAAAAGTTACGTCGATGCAAGTTTTGACACAGATCTGGATGACTCTAAATCTCGATCTAGATACATATTGAAAGTGGGAGCAATAAGCTAGAGTAGCTCCGTGCAGAGCATTATTGACATAGAAATTCGCAAAATACTTACAGATCTGAATGTGACAGACCCGTTGACTAAAATTATCTCACAAGCAAAACATGATCACACCTTAGTACTCTTTGGGTGTTAATCACATAGCGATGTGAACTAGATTACTGACTCTAGCAAACCCTTTGGGTGTTGATCACATATCGATGTGAACTATGGGTGTTAATCATATGGTGATGTGAACTATTGCTGTTAAATCACATGGCGATGTGAACTCGATTATGGACTCTAGTGCAAGTGGGAGACTGAAGGAAATATGCCCTAGAGGCAATAATAAAGTTATTATTTATTTCCTTATAATCATGATAAATGTTTATTATTCATGCTAGAATTGTATTAACCGGAAACATAATACATGTGTGAATACATAGACAAACAAAGTGTCACTAGTATGCCTCTACTTGACTAGCTCGTTAATCAAAGATGGTTATGTTTCCTAACCATGAACAATGAGTTGTTATTTGATTAACGGGATCACATCATTAAGAGAATGATCTGATTGACATGACCCATTCCATTAGCTTAGCACCCGATCGTTTAGTATGTTGCTATTGCTTTCTTCATGACTTATAGATGTTCCTATAACTATGAGATTATGCAACTCCCGTTTACCGGAGGAACACTTTGGGTACTACCAAACGTCACAACATAACTGGGTGATTATAAAGGAGTACTACAGGTGTCTCCAAAGGTACATGTTGGGTTGGCGTATTTCGAGATTAGGTTTTGTCACTCCGATTGTCGGAGAGGTATCTCTGGGCCCTCTCGGTAATGCACATCACACAAGCCTTGCAAGCATTGCAACCAAATGAGTTAGTTGCGGGATGATGTATTACAGAACGAGTAAAGAGACTTGCCGGTAACGAGATTGAACTAGGTATTGGAATACCGACGATCGAATCTCGGGCAAGTAACATACCGATGACAAAGGGAACAACGTATGTTGTTATGCGGTCTGACCGATAAAGATCTTCGTAGAATATGTAGGAGCCAATATGGGCATCCAGGTCCTGCTATTGGTTATTGACCAGAGACGTGTCTCAGTCATGTCTACATTGTTCTCGAACCCGTAGGGTCCGCACGCTTAAGGTTACGATGACAGTTATATTATGAGTTTATGCATTTTGATGTACCGAAGGGTGTTCAGAGTCCCGGATGTGATCACGGACATGATGAGGAGTCTCGAAATGGTCGAGACATAAAGATTGATATATTGGAAGCCTATGTTTGGATATCGGAAGTGTTCCGGGTGAAATCGGGATTTTTTCGGAGTACCGGGAGGTTACCGAAACCCCCCGGGAGCTATATGGGCCTTAGTGGCCCTTAGTGGAAAAGAGAAAGGGGCTGCCCAAGATGGGCTGTGCGCCTCCCTCCCTCCCCTAGTTCTATTAGGACAAGGAGAGGTGGCCGGCCCCCCTCTCTCTTTTCCCCCTCCGCGAATCCTATTCCAACTAGGATTGGGGGGGGGGAATCCTACTCCCAGAGGGAGTAGGACTCTCCTGGCGCACCACACCTTGGCCGGCCAGCCTCCCCCCCTCTAGTCCTCTATATACTGAGGCAGAGGCACCCTAGAACACAGAAGTTGATCCACGTGATCTATTCCTTAGCCGTGTGCGGTGCCCCCAGCCACCATAGTCCTCAATAATACTGTAGCGGAGTTTAGGCGAAGCCCTGCTGCTGTAGTACATCAAGATCGTCACCATGCCATCGTGCTGACGGAACTCTTCCCCGACACTTTGCTGGATCGGAGTCCGGGGATCGTCATCGAGCTGAACGTGTGCTCGAACTCGGAGGTGCCGTAGTTTCGGTGCTTGATCGGTTGGATCGTGAAGATGTACGACTACTTCCTCTACGTTGTGTCAACGCTTCCGCAGTCGGTCTGCGTGGGTACGTAGACAGCACTCTCCCCTCTGGTTGCTATGCATCACATGATCTTGCGTGTGCGTAGGAAAATTTTGAAATTACTACGAAACCCAACAAGAATAAGATTAGACATTTGAGAAGTTTCCTACGGGGATGGGCCAAACACCTTAGTGGGATTTATAAGATTGAAACGGACAAGTTCCTTTCTCTGATTTAGTCCCTCGATATTAAAGCCGAATCCACAATCTTGCAACCTACAGAGCTCCAGTTTAAGTTGGATGCGGAGATGAAGTTGAAAGAACTTCTCCGCGAAGAAGAGTTGAAGTGGGCGTTGAGAGCTAAAGTTCGTAGAGTGGTCAAGGGGGATGCGAACACTCAATTCTTTCATTTGATTGCTAATGGCAAACACAGAAAGAAGAGAATTTTCCAGCTTGAGCAAGATGAAGGAACAATTGTAGGGCAGGACAACCTGAAACTTTACATCACCGAGTATTATAAGCAGTTATTTGGACCTCCAGAGGATAGTTGTGTGTCCCTCGATGAGTCCAGGACTAAGGATGTGCCTCAACTAACTGCTAATGATAATGATATTCTGGTTGCCCCTTTCTCGGAGAAGGAGGTTTTTGATGCCATAATGAAGATGAAAAACAATAAGGCTCCCGGGCCGGATGGATTTCCGGCAGAGTTTAACATAAGATGTTGGCATATTGTTAAGGGGGATTTACTTCCAATGTTCCACGATCTTTTCTTTGGACGGCTTCAGTTATTTCACTTAAATTTTGGAACAATAACACTGCTTCCTAAGAAGACAGATGCTCTGAGAATCGAGCAGTTTAGGCCGATCTGCCTTCTCAATGTTAGTTTCAAAAATTTTACTAAGGTTGGGACGAATCGGCTCACACAGATTGCGCATTCTGTGGTGCAACATTCCCAAACTGCTTTCATGCCGGATAGAAACATCCTGGAAGGGGTGGTGGTCCTGCATGAAACGCTCCATGAAATCCAGTCGAAAAAATTGTATGGAGTTATTTTTAAGGTGGATTTCGAGAAAGTGTAGGATAAAGTAAAGTGGCCATTCCTACAACAGGTGTTGCGTATGAAAGGTTTCGATGAAGTCTGGCGATGCCAGGTTGAATCCTATACGCAAAAATGGAGTGTTGGAATTAAAGTTAATGACGAGATCGGTCATTACTTCAAGACACACAAGGGTCTAAGACAAGGGGATCCGATGTCCCCTATTTTGTTCAACATTGTAGTGGATATGTTGGCAATTTTGATAGGAAGGGCTAAGGAGGCTGGTCAAGTGGGAGGCCTGGTACCTCATCTCGTTGATGGAGGGGTGTCCATCCTCCAGTACGCCGATGATACAATCATATTTATGGAGCACGGCTTGGTAAAAGCGAGAAATATGAAGCTGGTGTTATGCTTATTTGAACAATTGACTGGGTTAAAGATTAACTTTCATAAAAGCGAATTGTTCTGCTTTGGTAGAGCCAATGATGAACAAGAGGCCTACAAGCAATTGTTTGGGTGTGATTTGGGGGCTTTGCCTTTCACATACTTAGGAATTCCAATCCACCATCGTAAGCTGACAAACAGAGAATGGAAGTGTATCGAGGACCGATTTGAAAAGAAACTGAGTTGCTGGAAGGGCAAGCTCATGTCATACGGAGGCCGCTTAATTCTGATTAATTCGGTTCTCACGAGTATGCCTATGTTTCTTTTGTCGTTTTTCGAAGTCCCTGTTGGTGTTAGGAAAAGACTGGACTTTTATCGATCCCGATTCTTTTGGCAGGGTGATGAGCTAAAAAGAAAATACCGTTTAGCCAAATGGGATAGCATCTGTAGACCGAAAGACCAAGGGGGTCTTGGGATTGAGAATCTTGAAGTCAAGAACAGATGTCTTCTCAGCAAGTGGTTGTGGAAGTTATCTAGCGGAACTGACGCCACTTGGGCACAAATCCTTCGGAATAAGTATCTTCAAACCAAAACTTTGTCTCAGGTCATAGTAAGACCGACTGATTCACCCTTTTGGAAAGGGCTTATGAAAGTAAAGCTTTCCTTGTTTAACAGGACAAAGTTTATTGTTGGTGACGGAGCCAGTACGAGATTCTGGGAGGATACTTGGCTCGGAGAGATACCCCTAGCCATCCAATACCCGTCGTTGTATCGTATTGTTCAACGACGTGAGGTTTTTGTTGCAACGGTATTTCAATCAATCCCCCTTAATGTTCAGTTCATACGGGTGTTAGTGGGCAATCGTTGGGAAGAATGGCTACATCTAGTAAGGAGACTGATGGATGTTCAACTTTCCCAACAACCCGATAAATTACGCTGGAAGCTCACTAGGTTGGGAGAATTTACAGTTAAATCAATGTATGTTGATGTGATCAATTCAAGCTCGATTCCTAGTTCCAAACATGTGTGGGATGTCAAAGTTCCTTTGAAAATTAAAGTGTTTATGTGGTTTCTACACAATCAAGTTATTTTAACCAAGGACAACTTGACAAAGTGTAGTTGGACAGGACCTACGGTGTAGTTTCTGTGATCGGGATGAAACGATTAAATACCTTTTTCTTGATTGCCCACTAGCTAAAGTTTTATGGAGGACAGTCCATATTGCTTTTAATATTTCTCCACCGAGTTCAGTCAACACGTTATTTGGAACGTGGCTTAACAGGGTAGAGCCCGGGTTAGCGCGACATATTCGTGTAGGAGTCTGCGCCTTGGTGTGGGCGCTCTGGAATTGCAGGAATGATTTGGTTTTTAACAGGACAACACGCATTCATTTTTTGCAGGTTATCTTCAGAGCTAGGACGCTGATCCGTTCCTTGTCGCTACTCACTCCGACGGAGGCCAGGGAGCGTTTGGTTACTGGATCTATCCACTGGGAGACGGTAGCTCGGGATATCTTCAACCGGTTTGGATGGCGGTCATGTAATAGGATAGGCAATTAGTTTTCCTATCTCTTTTTAGCCAGCCGGTTGTGTGTGAGCCTTTTGGCTAGTTGGTGTTTTTAGCCTTTTTGGTTCTGTGTGAGCCTTTTTTTCTCTTTTCACTTTTGGAGACTTTGAGACCTTGTTGGAACTTATTTGTTTGGTTAATAAGATGGCCGTATGCATCATGCTGATGCAGAGGAAGGCAGGGGGCCGATGGCGCCTGTGGTGAGCGCCGCACTGGGCACGTTGGGTCCCCTGCTGGGGAAGCTCGCGGATTTGCTCGCTAATGAGTGCGGCCGCCTCAAAGGGGTCCGCCGTGAGATCCGCTCTCTCAAGGCTGAGCTTGCCGGTATGCATGCTGCGTTACTGAAGTTTCAAAAGCTATCTTGAAAAAGTGCGGAGGCCTACCATTGGCAATTATCAGTATTTCTGGTTTACTAGCAAATAGACCACGTGTCAAAGAAGAGTGGGAGAAGGTAAGAAGATCAATTGGTTCTGACTTGAACAATAGCCAAAGTCTAGAAGGAATGAAGAACATACTGTCCTTGAGCTACAATGATCTTCCAGCAAACCTCAAGACCGTATTGTTGCACTTAAGTAATTTTCCTGAAGATTATGAGATTGAGAGAGAAAGGTTGGTGAGCCAATGGATAGCAGAAGGCTTCATTGCTGAAGAGCGTGGGAGGACTTGTCAAGAGGTTGCAGACAGTTATTTTTACGAGCTTATCAATAAAAGCCTGATCCAACCGGTGTACATTCATTATGATGGGAAGGTTCATACCTGTCGAGTTCATGACATGATGCTCGAGCTCATCATTTCAAAATCTATTGAAGAAAATTTCATCACTGTGGTGAACGGCAGCCAAACTGTTTGGGAAAACTCTCAATGTTCTATTCGACGATTATCGATCCAGGACATTGACCAGGAGCTTGCATCTGAATTGGCAAAGAAAGATCTAAGCCATGTTCGATCTCTTATAATAACAGCATCAGGATGCATCAAACACTTGCCCAGTCTTGCTAAGTTTGAAAGTTTACGTGTACTAGATTTTGAAGGTTGTACAGGCCTGAAGGACTATGACATGGATGGTATTGATGGAAACCCTGTTCCAGCTAAAGTACCTGAGCTTTAGCAAAACAGGCATATCGGAGCTACCATCTGGAATTGTGATGCTACTTGATCTAGAGACGCTAGATTTAAGGGGTACAACAATCAAAGACTTGCCGGCTAGAATTGTTCAGCTCACTAAACTACAACATCTACTCCCTGGCAATCATCGTTGGAAGATACCAATCGGGATTGGGAATATGACAAACTTAAGGGAGATCTCAGGCTTTGATATTACCACGAGTTCAGTAGGTGCAGTGAAGGGGCTAGGGAGCCTGATCAATTTGAAGGTACTCCATGTATGTTTCAGGGAGAAAGGTGAAGAATCTCATGAGTACAAGAGTCATGCAGAGATGTTTCATTCCTCACTATGCAAGCTTGGCAGCTACAAACTCCAGTCCGTGTGTATAGATGGTGGCAATTCATCTCCATTTGAGTTATTAGATTCCTGCTCTCGTCTTCCATCTTGCCTCCAAAGATTTGAGATGGGCACCACCGAGTACTCTTTATCAAAACTGCCAAAGTGGATTACTCCAGCACTCACCAGTCTTGCATACCTGAACATTAATTTAGGTGTAATAACAGCGGAGGCTCTTGGCATACTTGGAGAGCTGCCTGCATTACTTTCTCTGAAACTTTATACCAACACGGTCCATAAACACAGGCTTGTTTTGCAAGCCAGAGGATTCCGATGTTTGAAGGAGTTCCTTTATCAACCTTTTCGTAAAGGTGTGGGGACCCTTGTATTTGAGAAAGGGGCATTGCCAAAGCTGGAGAAGCTTAAGTTGTGGATCTCTGCATCAATGGCAAAGGCCTATGGGTTCTAGTTAGGTCTTGAGCACCTCCCATATCTGAAAGATGTGCGAGTTTTTGTTCAGAACCGGGATGCCACATCTCCTGAAGTTGAGGCCGCAAAAGTTGCCATAAGGGAGGAAGCAAATCTCCATCCCAACCATCCCAGGTTAACTCTCCATTAAGAAATGAAAAAGTGACACGAGGTATTGTTAGTTTTACAATTACGGAATTCATAAAGTTCATGCTGTCTGCAATCAGAAGCATATCGTCAAGAAGCGTTCCGACGGGCTGATATTTTCTCTCTGTAGGGAAACTGTTCTCCGTGAATATAACTGCAGGTGGCTCGGCTGCAATGGTTTCCTGAACGGCTGAACCTGCTACTCTCGTTGCCTGAAGCTCAAATAAAAGTGGCCTACAGTTGCCTTTTGATTTATGATATCCGTCCTTGCTTTGCGTACTACTGTACTTGATTCGGGCAGCGGTGCATCTGGTACTGCTGTCGTAGCTGCCAGTTAATTTTTTCTCTGTGGGTGTCAGCCTAATGCTTGCTTGTTGATGTTGATGTAACCCCCGTGAAAAGAGTGTGGCCACAGATGTGATTTGGGTGAACGAATTCACCTCGATTCCACTCGCTCCCTCCCTCTACTCCTGATATATAGGCTGTCTGTCGGCCAGATTGGATTTGTATATTAGTCTCCTCTATCTATTCTTTCAGTTCAGTCTCCCCTATCTCATCACACTTGATAATATCTTCCTTGTGGGTCATACCCATGCTTGTGATATCATGTGGTTTTTTACCTAGTCAAATGTTTTTTTCTTTGAAATGGTCACCGGGAGGGAAAGACTCCCCACCTGAATATATTTCAAAGTGGCCTTAATGCCATAAGAATGATCCAGTTTATGAGGAAAACCGGGTCGAAAACCATACAAGAAGATCAAGGACAACCCACGAAAGGCACAAACAGATGAGGGGAGTCGTCGAAGAATCACAATACCAAGACTTGGCAAGCGGCCTAACGCACCGCACCAGCGAGTGTACCGAACACCACGGCGCAACAGTGGACCATCCACAATCAACGAGTGACAAGCACGTACCTTGACTGGGAGCTCCGCCATGAAAATTCGGGAACGATTAGGAGGTTGGACAGGCATCTTGCAGCATCAATGAGCAAAGATGAACCAAGACAACAACAAGAGCACGAAACTGGCAGCACCACAACGGCAGCCATGGGAGGTCCCACCACCAACCCCCATCACCAAACTCAACCTAGTCAAACGTAAAAGCACAGATCAGTCTAGCTGAGCAGTAAATCAGCTAGCTGCACTTGCTATGGCCATGCAGTGTACTACTACATGTGGTTTTGTGAGGATGGAGCAGTGAGCTCTAAAGGCACATGCCAGTGCCCAGCTGAGTTACGAATTTGTGTGGAGCTTTGTCTTCATGTACGCCAGGATACTACTACTCTACTTGATTGTAACTTAAATATCCATCAATGTTTTAAATAGTGGGCTATGGGAAATAGGGCCCGACCTCCAAATCAGCTATAGCGGGCTATAGCATACTATAGCGGGCTATTTGTGAAGGCGACCATTTAGCGGCACCCCGCTGAAAAGGCTATAGCTCGGCTATTTAAAACTATGATATCCACACCAAAGTTGGTTTGCTCGTGAGTTCAGTCAATTAACTACCTAGTGATATGCAAACGATTCCATGGATTCAACCAGCAGCCAGAGTTCTACATGCTGAAATTCAGTTATGTTTCAGTTAGTTAAAAAATGGGAACTTGTAGCGTAAACTATGTGAAACATATAAGGAAGCGTTGAACCCTTTGCTCGGGCCGCATTGTATTATATAGAAGGTATGCCGTGGCTTACAAGGAAGGGATCGATCGAGAGAGAAAGATAGATCCATGGCGGAGCTCCTATCTCTTTACAGAGAGGAATAACAGAAGAAGAGATAAGAGAAAGATTACAAGTTTAAACTACTCCTATCTCTTTACAACTTATTCTAACATTCCCCCTCAATCTGAACCGAATAAACTTTACCAAGGTTAAGATTGTTCTTGAACTCATTCAACCTTTCTGTAGTAAGAGGTTTTGTGAAGCCATTAGCAAGTTGATCACTGGTTGGTATAAAACGAATATCAAGTAGCTTTCGAGCTACTCTTTCTTTGACAAAGTGAAAATCAACTTCAATATGTTTGGTTCGTGCATGGAAAACATGATTAGCTGAGAGATAGGTTGCACCAATATTATCACACCATAATCTCACAGCTTGTGGAGCCTTGATCCCAAGCTCATATAGCAAAGTCTGTATCCACATTACCTCAGCTGTAGCATTAGCCAGAGCTTTATACTCAGCCTTTGTACTTGATCTAGAGACAGTTGCCTGTTTTCTTGCACTCCATGACACAAGATTTGTTCCCAGAAATACAGCAAAACCACCTGTGGACCTTCTGTCATCAGCATACCCTGCCTAGTCTGCATCAGAGTATGCAGTAACAAGCATAGACAATGACTTGGTAATCTGAAGTCCAAGACCTTCTGAATACTTAAGATACCTCAAAATCCTTTTTACTGCAGTCCAATGAGTTGTTCTAGGTGCATGTAAGTATTGGCATACCTTATTAATAGAATAAGAAATATCAGGATGAGTAAGAGTCAAATATTGTAGAGCACCAACAACACTCCTGTACTTTGTTACATCTTCTGGTCCAAGCACCTCTCCACTTTCAATTGTATGTTTTTCTGAAGTTGAAATTGGTGTACTCACAGGTTTACAATTTTCCAATCCTACTCTCCTGATTATGTTAGTGGTGTACTTTTCTTGTGTAAGAAGTATACCATTCTTTATATGATTAACTTCTATGCCAAGAAAATAATGAAGATCACCCAAGTCCTGGAGAGCAAACTCCAACTTCAGATCTTTAAGCAAACAAGTGGTAGCATGTGCACTGGAACTAGCCACAATTATATCATCAACATAGACAAGAACAAAAATAGTGATATTATCTCTATGATAAAAGAACAATGAGGTATCTGCTTTAGATGATGTAAACCCAAGTTGTTGTAGTTGCATGTTCAATCTTGAGTAGCAAGCTCTTGGGGCTTGTTTCAAACCATACAAAGCTTTATCCAACTTACAGACATAGTGTGGTGCACTTTGGTCCTCATATCCTGGTGGTTCCCGCATGAACACTTCTTCCTCAAGAACACCATGAAGGAACGCGTTCTGAACATCTAGCTGTCGTAAGCTCCATCCTCTAGAAACAACAATAGACAATACAAGTCAAACAGTAGCAGACTTAACAACAAGACTAAATGTATCTCCATAATCAATACCAAACCTCTGTTTGAAACCTTTAGCAACTAGTCTAGCCTTGTATCTGTCTATGCTTCCATCAGATTTTCTCTTTATCTTGTATACCCATTTACAATCAATGATATTGCGACCCTGCCTTGGTGGTACTAGATGCCATGTTTTATTTTTCATGAGTGCATCATATTCATGATCCATAGCTTCTTTCCAATCTTTGTGTGCAAGAGCATCATGCAAATTTGTTGGTTCACCAATACTACTGAGAAAAGGACGTTTAACTTTGTCATACCTGACCGTACCGTCAGTGTACTCTTTTGCTTTGATAATACCTGACTGTGACCGAGTATGTCGCCAAGGAGCCGCTGGTGCTGTAGGTGCAGAAGATCCCGATGCAGAAGATGTTGTAGGATCCTGCACAGAAAATCCCGGCTCCGGAGCCAAGAAGGATTCGCGCACAGAATCTGCAGAGGGGCCCGGCTCGTGATCCGAGGATGATCCTGACCCCGCAGACCCCGCAGGCGCCCCGCTGTCGGCGGCTGGCTCGATCCACGAGCTCCCGGCTCGTGAGGCGCCACGTGGAGACGCGGTTTCTCCCACGCGTGGGGTGGCGGGGTCCACCAGGTGGAGGCTGTCGGCCATAGCCGCGTCAAGACGAGATGGGCCCGCGCTGGCGTTCGTCTGATTGGCTGCATGCCGATCTACATCGGATCGTGCGACAACAGGAGCAGCGCTGACGCGTGGATCAGCGCCGGATCGCGCGCCGCTGCTGCCAGGTGAATCAGCTCCATTTTCTGCACCATCTTTGTCCTGTTCTGCACACATAAAATGACGCCCCAATCTTGCACAAACATCATCAGAACCACTGTTTTCAACAGAATTTTGCACATAGTCAGTTTTATTTAATTCACCCCCATGATCTGGAAGTAGTGCTATCTCAGCACGAAGAAGGGCTCCGGCGTTTGGATAAATTTTAGCAAACGGAAAGAGTGTTTCATCAAAAACGACATCTCAAGAAATATAAATCCATCCAGTTGCAACTTCTTGACATTTGTACCCTTTATGAAGATTGCTATAGCCAATAAAGACACATTGAGTTGAAAGAAGCTCAAATTTATGACGATTGTAAGGATGGAGATTGGGATAGCAAGCAAACCCAAATTTTTTGAGATAATTGTAATCGGGTTTTTGATGATATAACCGGTCCAATGGAGTGATGTTGCCAATAACTTTACTAGGGAGATGATTTATAAGATAGGTGGCGGTAAAGAATGCTTCATCCCAGTACTTGAGAGGCATAGACGCAATGCTAGGAGGGATAGACCAACTTCAACAATGTGGCGATGTTTACGCTCAGCGGAGCCGTTTTGTTGGTGAGCATGAGGACAAGACACATGATGTTCAATGCCTATGCTACGGAAGAAAGAGTTGAGCTTTTCATACTCCCCTCCCCAGTCACTTTGGACTGTCAAGATTTTTTGTCAAAGTGTCGTTCAACAAGTTTTTGAAACTCTTGAAACAAAGAGAAAACTTCTGATTTGTGCTTGAGCAAATAAATCCAGGTAAACTTGCTAAAGTCATCAATGAAACTAACATAATATTTTTTTCTGCCAAAGGAGTCTCTTGCATGACCCCGTACATCACTGAAAATAAGTTCTAAAGGAGCATGAGATACACTATTCGATTTGGGATAAGGGAGTTGGTGACTCTTGGCACATTGACAAGCTTCACAAACAGACTCACTAATGGGACTATGTGACAATGAGAGATTGCCTTTATTGACTACTTGTTTAACAATGATCGAAGATGGATGTCCTAATCTTTGATGCCACCTTGCCAAAGAGGCTTGATGGCGGAGAAGACTTGACTATGCTTGCGACTAAGTGCTCCAGATGTGATGGGGTAGAGACCTCCAATGCATCTACCGTGATGCAGGAGTTCCCTCATTGCCCGATCCTTTATAAAAAAGTAACGAGGGTGAGTTTCAAAGAAGATGTTATTATCATTGGATAAACGAGACATGGATGCAAGGTTTTTGTCGGCTTGAGGAACATGAAGTACATCTTTTAACACTAGATCACGTTTAAGTGTAGGGGAATTAATAAAAGCTTGACCAATGTAATGGATATCCATACCTCCACCGCTTGCGGTGTGAATCTGATCATTGCCATGGTACTGTTCACGGAGGGCGAGCTGTTCTAGTTCACTTGTGACAAGGTCCGTTGCACCAGAGTCAACGTACCAGACTCCTTCTCCTCCTTGTTCACGCATGGCGGCAGCAACATGACGAGAATCAGACACAAAATTCTCAGCATACCTGTGCCAACAGTCCATGACTTCATGGCCCGCCTTCTTGCAGAGCTGACACTGAGGACGAGCACGGGAGGAAGATGGACGGTGGCTGTTGTTGGAGTTGAAGCCGCCACCCCCTTCCCTTTTGTTGTTCTAGCCGCTGCTGCCGCCGGTGGTGTTGTAGCCGCTGCTATTGTTGTAGCCGCTATTGTTGTTGTTGGTGCAGTCGTTGCTGCCACGCCCGCGCCCACCACTGCGTTGCTCCTGGTGACTGCGCCCATGGCCACGGCTATGAGACGCAGCGTTGGCGGAAGATTGACGAATGTGGGTGCCGTGAAGGAGGCTGAGGCGAGCGTCGAAGCTCAAGAGCTGGTTGTACAGCTCCTGAACAGTGATCGGTTCCACCCGGTCAGCAAGGGCGGAGACGCCAGGATTGTAGTCCATGTCCAGGACGGCGAGGATCTTCGACACAATCTCGGGATCGGAGAGCGCGGCGGTGGTGCAGGCTACTTCATCGGCAAGGATTTTAATTTTTCCAAGATATTCGGCCATGGTCATGTTAACTTTCTGAAGATTCGTGAGCTCGATGCGGGTGTTGATTGCTTGAGCTTGGCTTTGGGCAGCAAACATGGCATGGATCGCATGCCACATTTCGGCCGGCACCGGGAGCATCGCGACCTGTGCCAGAATCTCGCGGGTTAAGGATCCCATCAAGAATCCTTGGAGCTGCTGCTGCTGTGCATACCAGCGGGATCGGGCAAAGTTGACAACCTGTTCTTCCTTGCCGTCCTTGGTGATGGTGAGCGTGGCCGGCGGTGGTGGGCTCTGCACGTCGAGGTGGTGCTCCATCTGTGCGCCCTTGATCTGGGGCGGTGTCACGCCCAAGATGCGATACTATCCTAAAGAGACTCGAAGGTCCCACCAAGGATAGAAACGCATATTGATACGCTTTTGCAAGGTGGATATCATTACATCAACATTACATAATAGATGGGGATACATACAAGGCATACAAATGCCGCAAGGATACATCAATACATCATACACAAGATCAACATCCGCCTACGGATGAAACATAAACAGAAACTCAAACAATATCCACCCTGCTAGCCCAGGCTGCCAACCTGGAACCTATCCCCTGATCAACGAAGAAGAAGAAGAAGAACTCCAACACAAGTAAACATCGCTCTCGCGTCAAGATCATCGCAAAACCTGTACCTACAACTGGTGTTGTAGTAATCTGTGAGCCACGAGGACTCAGCAATCCCATCACAATGGGTATCAAGACTAGCAAAGCTTAATGGGTAAGGAAGGGGTAAAGTAGTGAGGTTGCAGCAGCGACTAAGCATGTATGGTGGCTAACTTATGAAACAAGAGCGAGGAGAGGAGCTTAGCAAGCGGTCTTCAACTAGTAACGATCAAGAAGTGATCCTGAACTCCTACTTACGTCAAACATAACCCAAAAACCGTGTTCTCCTCTCGAACATCCCCGAAAAGAGACAATCACGATTACGCGCACGGTTGGTGTATTTTAGAAGAGTTTACTTCAAGTTTACTATAACCGGATATTAACAAATTCCCATCTGCCACATAACCGCGGGCACGGCTTTCGAAAGTTCAAACCCTGTAGGGGTGTCCCAACTTAGCCCATTATAAGCTCTCACGATCAACGAAGGATATTCCTTCTCCCGGGAAGACCCGATCAGTCTCGGAATCCCGGTTACAAGACATTTCGACAATGGTAAAACAAGACCAGCAAAGCCGCCCGAATGTGCCGACAAATCCAGATAGGAGCTGCACATATCTCGTTCTCAGGGCACACCGGATGAGCGAGACGTCGGGTTGGCATATACCCTGGTTGCCCAGGGGGCGCCGGACATCGCTCGGTTTGGACCAGCACTCAGAGGAACATTGACCCGGGGGGGTTAAAATAAAGATGACCCTTGGGAGCGCGACTCCCAAGAGAAAAAAGGCTTAGGTGAGGCAAATGTAAAACCAAGGTTGGGCCTTGCTGGAGGTGTTTTATTCAAAGCGAACTGTCAAGGGGTTCCCATAACACCCAACCGCGTTAGGGTCGCAAAATACGGGAACATAATACCGATGTGACGGAAACTAGGGCGGCAAGAGTGGAACAAAACACCAGGCATAAGGCCGAACCTTCCACCCTTTACCATGTATATAGATGCATTAATAATATAAGAGATATTGTGATATCCCAACATAAACATAATCCAACATGGAGCAATCTTCATCTTCACCTGCAACTAGCAACACTATAAGAGGGGTTGAGCAAAATCGGTAACATAGCCAAACAACGGTTTGCTAGGAAGGGTGACAAAGGTTAGAGGCTATCATGGCAATTTGGGAGGCTTGATAAGCAAGTGGTAGGTATCGCAGCATAGCTAAAGCATCGAGGCAACTAGCATAGCAATGATAGTAATGAGATCCAAGGTGACGGTCATCTTGCCTAAAATCCCGCTAGGAAGAAGAACGAATCCATGAAGAAGATGAAGCCACGTAGACGAACCAAGCGTAGACGAACGAATCCTCATGATCGCAACGAAACGGGAACTATCGAGAAGAAGCACAACCGGAAAGAAGCAAACAACTTGGTAAACACACAACACATAACAAGACATGATGCTCAACCAAGTATGATACATGACAAGGCTACATGAAGCTACTCATGGCAAGAGATGATGCATACAGGAGCAACACATCAAGGCAAGTTTAAATGAGGCCAGAAACAACATATAGCAATTCCGGTAAGTCCTCATATGCAACTTTCGAAATTGGTCCAGATCTGAATAAACCTTAAGTTCAAGTTGTTAAACAACAAGTTAAGATGCACCACGAAGATCTACACGAAGTTCTGGTCAAGTTACATATAAAGTTCATTAAATTCGGAGCTACGACATTAATATGAGCAAATCAAGTTAAACATGGCATTGATGCAAAATGCATTCAAGCATCAAGCAAACACATTCAAAACATGGATCCAACAAGGTAATATGAAACTACATGCAAAAATAAGTAAGTTCCATGTAGAGCACACTCAAAACGGAGCAACGGTTCAACACATAAGTAAGTTAAAGGACAAGCTGTCCAAAACAGCAACTAGACATCTTGCAAACATCAAAATAACATGCTACGGCACCTTAACATGAAAACAAAAGACATGGACATGAAGTACAGATGAAGCGTTACAAAACATGAACAATGAGCTATCTCTACACACCACTAGAACATGCTCAAAAGGACATGGCAAGATTGCAAATAATAACAGATCCACAGACTTAGCAGAATTTCAGGACATGGCAGAAATAACATTAGGTTACAATGTTTAGAGCTATCAAACCACATGTTACAGCAAGCTATCATGGCAAACTTGAGCATTCCATGCTAGTAATAAAAGCAATTAACAAAACTCCCTTACTGAACTAATTCCAAAGATCAACGGAAAATATGGTGGCACCCATGCAAACATGGCAAGTGATATGACAGATTCAGACTTGGTGAAAATAACGGCACATGGTAGGAACAACGATAAGTAGGCATGTTGGTGAGCTTGTATAACTCACTACATAGCATTAAAAAACATGACAAGGAAACCAACAGTAGGAAGACATGCTCATGAAGCTAAGAATGGCAATAGCAAGTTCATAGGGTGCATGGATCACTAGCAAAACACATGGCAAAACTAAACTTAATGTTAACAGGCTGACAGCAACATTATTTAGCAATTTGAGAGCAAGATTACGACAAGCTACAGCAGGCTATAAATGCAAAACAAGGCACGGATGGATTCAGATTAATATGTATAACAAAACACCCTTAGTGAACATCTCTAGAATATGCATAGAACTCATGGTATCAATAGGTTTACATAGCATCACAATATATCAGTTTCAGACTTGGCAGAAATGACTAAGTCATAGAAATCAGCAACATCACGGAGGCTAATTTGCAAGCTTGTAACCAACAATACATAGATATCATGAAGAGTGGATTGCAGCAAATCAAAGATGGCATGTTGTAGCTCATAACACCTGTAGACTTCATGCTCAAAAGAAAATCACACAAAAAGATGTAAAAAAGACAAATGAGCAAGTTCTGTTAAACTACAGCAGACAACATTATATAGCACTTTTGCAACGATTATTAGGACAATAAGATGAACTCAAACAAGCATGACACAAGGGAACAAAATGTAGAGCATCTCATGATGAACATTTTGACATATTATATGCATGAATCGGAGTTACGAGCATGGAGATATTGCATGGCAAAGAGGTGGATAAAATGTCAGAAAACAGGGACTTTGTGGAATTTTACCCTCGCGAAAAGTCAACGCGGGACGGGACGGTGCGGGACGAGCAGATCCGGGGCGGGGGAGGCGTGTTTGGTTCGCGGATGGGTGGATCTGGTCCACTTTTCCAGATCCGGGCGCCGGCGATCTCCGGCGAGAGCGGCGCCCACCGGCGAGGCGGCGGGGCGAGCGGCGCGGTGCTTGGGGGGCGGCGAAGCGGGAGGCGGGCGGCGCGTATGGAGGCGGCGGCTGGGCGGCGCGGGGAGGAGCCGGGCGGCGAGGCGGCGCGGGGCGGGGAGGCATGGGCGGCGCGCGGTGGCCAGCGACGGAGCGGGCGGCGCTCGGTGGCCGGCGGCGGGGTCGAGCGCAGAGGCGCGGGCGGCGCGCGGGCTCGCGCGGGCCTGACTCGGGCCCCGCAGGCCGCGGCGGCGGGGCTGACTGGAAGGCCACGTGGCGGCGCGGGGTTGGAGGAGAGCGGCGGCGGGGTGACGTGGTGCTCCACGATTGACAGGGGCGACATGGCGGAGGGCGGTGGACGCGTCCGGCGCGTCGGGCGGACATGTCCGGCGGCGCGAGGAGGAAGAGGACTAGGGTTAGACCGCAAATTTGGAGGGGAGGCACCTATTTATAGGTAGAGGGAGCTAGGAGAGTCCAAATGAGGAGTGGTTTTCGCCCACACGATCGTGATAGAATGACCGAGAGCATGGAGGGGGTTTGGATGGGTTATTGGGCCACTTTGGAGGGGTGTTGGGCTGCACACAAAAGAGGCCTTTGCGGCTACCCGGTTAACCGTTGGAGTATCAAACGGACTCCAAATGGCACGAAACTTGATAGGCGGTCTACCGGTGGTGTACCTAGGCCGCTTGGCAAATCTCGGTCCATTCCGAGAATGTTTAACACCCGCTCACGAAAAGAGACAAGAGGGGGACGCCGGATGACATAGGAGTGTCGGATTGCAAAACAGACAACAGGGAAAATGCTCGGATGCATGAGACGAACGCGTATGCGATGCAATGCACATGATGACATGGAAAATTGCGACACGCAAGCATATGACATGGCAACGGTGGCGAATAACTGGAAGACACCTGGCGCATCGAACTCGGGGCGTTACATCAGTACGATGACCTTCCAGAGAAGGAAGTTACCCCTCGTCAGCTTCTCTTGCGGTGGCAATCCGAGGAGGGAGGTGTTGGTGGATGTGGAGGAGGAGGAGGAGGAAAAAGTGGAGGATGAGGTGGTGGTGAGCGCACCCATGGTGCTGGCCGTCATGGCGGCGGAGGTGGTGGACATGTCGCTCGGTCACGGGGTAGCTAGATGCGATCTATTCCTTATCTATCGAGGAAGAGGCTCTGTTACCATGTGAAACGTATAAGGTGTTGGGAATCGTAGCAGAAATTAAAAAAATTCTACGCATCACCAAGATAAATCTATGGAGTATTCTAGCAATGAGGGGAATAGGAGTGCATCTACATACCCTTGTAGATCGCGAGCGGAAGCGTTCAAGTGAACGGGGATGATGGAGTCGTACTCGCCGTGATCCAAATCAATGATGACCAAGTGCCGAACGGACAGCACCTCCGCGTTCAACACATGTACAGTTGGGAAGACGTCTCCTCCTTCTTGATCCATCAAGGGGGAAGGAGAGGTTGATGAAGATCCAGCAGCACGACGGCGTGGTGGTGGATGCAGCAGGATCCCGGTAGTGCTTCGCCAAGCGCAAACGGGGAGGAGAGGTGTTACGGAGGGAGAGGGAGGCGCCAAGAGCCAGGGTGCGGCTGCCCCCCCTCCCCACCTCTTTATATAGGGGCCTTGGGGGGGGCGCCGGCCCTAGGAGATGCAATCTCCAAGGAGGGGCGGAGGCCAAGGGGTGGCTTCCCCCATGGCCTAGTGGGGGGCGCCCCCACCCCTAGGGTTTCCCAACCCTAGGCGCAGGGGGGGCCAAGGGGGGGCGCACCAGCCCACCAGGGGTTGGTTCCCCTCCCACCTCAGCCCATGGGGCCCTCCGGGATAGGTGGCCCCACCCGGTAGACCCCCAGGACCCTTCCGGTGGTCCCGCTACAATACCGGTAACCCCCGAAACCTTCCCGATGGCTGAAACTGGACTTCCTATATATAAATCTTTACTCCGATCCATTACGGAACTCCTCGTGACGTCCGGGATCTCATCCGTGACTCCGAACAACTTTCGGGTTACTGCATACTAATATCTCTACAACCCTAGCGTCACCGAACCTTAAGTGTGTAGACCCTACGTGTTCAGGAGACAAGCAGACATGACCGAGACGCCTCTCCGGTCAATAACGAACAACGGGATCTGGATACCCATGTTGGATCCCACATGCTCCTCGATGATCTCATCGGATGATCCACGATGTCGAGGACTCAATCAATCCCATATTCAATTCCCTTTGTCAGTCGGTACGTTACTTGCCCGAGACTCGATCATCGGTATCCCAATACCTTGTTCAATCTCGTTACCGGCAAGTCACTTTACTCGTGCCGTAATGCATGATCCCGTGACCAAACCCTTTGTCACATTGAGCTCATTATGATGATGCATTACCGAGTGGGCCCAAAGATACCTCTCCATCATACGGAGTGACAAATCCCAGTCTCGATTCGTGCCAACCCAACAAACTCTTTTGAAGATACCCGTAGTGTACCTTTATAGCCACCCAGTTACGTTGTGACGTTTGGTACACCCAAAGCAGTCCTACGGTATCCGGGAGTTGCACAACCTCATGGTCTAAGGAAATGATACTTGACATTGGAAAAGCTCTAGCAAACGAACTACACGGTCTTTGTGCTATGCTTAGGTTTGGGTCTTGTCCATCACATCATTCTCCTAATGATGTGATCCCATGTCCATAGTCAGAAAACCATGACTATCTGTTGATCAACGAGCTAGTCAACTAGAGGCTCACTAGGGACACGTTGTGGTCTATGTATTCACACATGTATTACGATTTCCGGATAACACAATTATAGCATGAATAATAGACAATTATCATGAACAAAGAAATATAATAATAACCATTTTATTATTGCCTCTAGGGCATATTTCCAACAGTCTCCCACTTGCACTAGAGTCACTAATCTAGTTACATTGTGATGAATCGAACGCCCATGGAATTCTGGTGTTGAATGTTTTGCTCTAGGGAGAGGTTTAGTTAACGGATCTGCTATATTCAGGTCCGTATGTACTTTACAAATTTCTATGTCTCCATTTTGAACACTTTCACGAATGGAGTTGAAGCGACGCTTGATATGCCTGGTCTTCCTGTGAAACCTGGGCTCCTTGGCAAGGGCAATAGCTCTAGTGTTGTCACAGAAGGGAGTCATCGGCCCCGAAGCATTGGGTATGACTCCTAGGTCGGTAATGAACTCCTTCACCCAGATTGCTTCTTGTGTTGCCTCCGAGGCTTCCATGTACATTGCTTCACATGTAGATCCCGCCACGACGCTTTGCTTGCAACTGCACCAGCTTACTGCCCCACCATTCAAAATATACACGTATCCGGTTTGTGACTTAGAGTCATCCAGATCTGTGTCGAAGCTAGCATTGACGTAACCCTTTACGACGAGCTCTTCGCCACCTCCATAAAGGAGAAACATATCCTTGGTCCTTTTCAGGTACTTCAGGATGTTTTTGACCGCTGTCCAGTGTTCCTTGCCGGGATTACTTTGGTACCTACCTACCAAACTTACGGCAAGGTTTACATCAGGTCTGGTACACAGCATGGCATACATAATAGACCCTATGGCTGAGGCATAGGGGATGACACTCATCTCTTCTATATCTTCTGCCGTGGTCGGGCATTGAGCCGTGCTCAATCGCACACCTTGCAATACAGGCAAGAACCCCTTCTTGGACTGATCCATATTGAACTTCTTCAATATCTTGTCAAGGTACGTACTTTGTGAAAGACCGATGAGGCCTCTCGATCTATCTCTATAGATCTTGATGCCTAATATGTAGGCAGCTTCTCCAAGGTCCTTCATTGAAAAACAATTGTTCAAGTAGGCCTTTATGCTTTCCAAGAATTCTATATCATTTCCCATCAACAGTATGTCATCCACATATAATATGATAAATGCTACAGAGCTCACACTCACTTTCTTGTAAACGCAGGCTTCTCCATAAGTCTGCATAAACCCAAACGCTTTGATCATCTCATCAAAGCGAATGTTCCAACTCCAAGATGCTTGCACCAGCCCATAGATTGAGCGCTGGAGCTTGCACACCTTGTTAGCATTCTTAGGATCGACAAAACCTTCCGGCTGCATCATATACAATTCTTCCTTAAGAAAGACGTTAAGGAATGCCGTTCTGACGTCCATTTGCCATATCTCATAATCATAGAATGCGGCAATTGCTAACATGATTCGGACGGACTTCAGTTCGCTACGGGTGAGAAAGTCCATACTTCGTTTTCATACATGGATTCTATCTTGGATTTCATGGTTCTAGCCATTTGTCGGAATCTGGGCCCGCCATCGCTTCTTCATAGTTCGAAGGTTCACCGTTGTCTAACAACATGATTTCCAAGACAGGGTTGCCGTACCACTCTGGTGTGGAACGTGTCCTTGTGGACCTACGAAGTTCAGTAGGAGCTTGATCTGAAGTATCTTGATCATCATCATTCACCTCCTCTCTAATCGGTGAAGACACCACAGGAACATTTTCCTGAGCTGCGCTACTCTCCGCTTCAAGAGGAAGTACTTTATCAAGCTCTACTTTCCTCCCACTTACTTCTTTCAAGAGAAACTCTTTCTCTAGAAAGGATCCATTCTTGGCAACAAAGATCTTGCCTTCGGATCTAAGGTAGAAGGTATACCCAATGGTTTCCTTAGGGTATCCTATGAAGACGCATTTTTCCGACTTGGGTTCGAGCTTTTCAGGTTGAAGTTTCTTGACATAAGCATCGCATCCCCAAACTTTTAGAAACGACAGCTTAGGTTTCTTCCCAAACCATAATTCGTACGGTGTCGTCTCAACGGATTTCGACGGAGCCCTATTTAAAGTGAATGCGGCAGTCTCTAAAGCATAGCCCCAAAATGAGAGCACTAGATCGGTAAGAGACATCATAGATCGCACCATATGCAATAGAGTGCGATTACGACGTTCGGATACACCGTTACGCTGAGGTGTTCCAGGCGGCGTGAGTTGTGAAATGATTCCACATTTCCTTAAGTGTGTGCCAAATTCGTGACTTAAATATTCTCCCCCACGATCTGATCGTAAGAACTTTATTTTTCTGTCACGTTGATTCTCAACGTCACTCTGAAATTCCTTGAACTTTTCAAAGGTCTCAGACTTGTGTTTCATTAAGTAGACATAACCATATCTACTCAAGTCATCAGTGAGAGTGAGAACATAACGATAGCCACCACGAGCCTCAACACTCATTGGACCGCACACATCAGTATGTATAATTTCCAATAAGTTGGTTGCTCGCTCCATTGTTCCGGAGAACGGAGTCTTGGTCATTTTACCCATGAGGCATGGTTCGCACGTGTCAAATAATTCGTAATCAAGAGACTCTAAAAGTCCATCTGCATGGAGCTTCTTCATGCGTTTGACACCTATGTGACCAAGGCGGCAGTGTGATGTCTACTACACAACCTTTTTCTTGTAGACGTTGTTGGGCCTCCAAGTGCAGAGGTTTGTAGGACAGTAGCAAATTTTCCTCAAGTTGATGACCTAAGGTTTATCAATCCGTGGGAGGCGTAGGATGAAGATGGTCTCTCTCCAGCAACCCTGCAACCAAATAACAAAGAGTCTCTTGTGTCCCCAACACACCCAATACAATGTTAAATTGTATAGGTGCACTAGTTCGGCGAAGAGATGGTGATACAAGTGCAATATGGATGGTAGATAAAGGTTTTTGTAAACTGAAAATATAAAAACAGCAAGGTAACAAGTTGTAAAAGTGAACGTAAACGGTATTGCAATGATAGGAAACAAGGCCTAGGGTTCATAATTTCACTAGGGCAAGTTCTCTCAACAATAATAACATAATTGGATCACATAACTATCCCTCAACATGCAACAAAGAGTCACTCCAAATCCACTAATAGCGGAGAACAAACGTAGAGATTATGGTAGGGTACGAAACCACCTCAAAGTTATTGTTTCAAATCAATCCGTTGGGCTATTCCTATAAGTGTCACAAACAACCCTAGAGTTTTTACTAGAATAACACCTTAAGATACAAATGAACCAAAACTCTAATGTCACCTAGATACTCCATTGTCACCTCAACTATCCGTGGCCATGATTATACGATATGCATCACACAATCTCAGATTCATCCAACCAACATAAAAGTTCTACAAAGAGTGCCCCAAAGTTTCTACCGGAGAATCACGACGAAAACGTGTGCCAACCCCTATGCATAGGTTCCCAATGTCACGAAACCCGCAAGTTGATCACCAAGACATACATCAAGTGTTCTCAAATCTTTAAAGACTCAATCCGATAACATAACTTCAAAGGGGAATCTCAGTCCATTACAAGAGAGAAGAGGGGGAGAAGAAACATAAGATCCAACTATAATAGCAAAGCTCGCGATACATCAAGATCGTATCACCTCAAGAACACGAGAGAGAGAGAGAGATCAAACACATAGCTACTGGTACATACCCTCAGCCCCGAGGGTGAACTACTCCCTCCTCGTCATGGAGAGCGCCGGGATGATGAAGATGGCCACCGGAGATGTATCCCCCCCTCCGGCAGGGTACCGAAAAGGGGTCCCGATTGGTTTTTCATGGTTCTGGAGGCTTGCGGCGGCGGAACTCCCGATCTATCTTCTGTTCTGGAAGTTTTAGGGTACGACGGTATATATGGGTGAAAGGAGAACGTCTGTGGAGCTACGGGGGCCCCATGAGGCAGGGGGGCGCGCCCAGCGGGGGGGGCGCCCTCCACCCTCGTGACCGCCTCGTGGCTCTTCTGACGTGGGGTCCAAGTCCATCAGGTGGGTTTCCTTCCAAAAATAACTTCTCCAGTTGATTTCCCGTTTTGACTCCGTTTGATATTCCTTTTCCTCGAAATACTGAAATAGGCATAAAACAGCAAATCTAGGGTGGGCCTCCGGTTAATAGGTTAGTCCCAAAAATAATATAAAAGTGGATAATAAAGCCCAATATTGCCTAAAACAGTAGATAAAGTAGCATGGAGCAATCAAAAATTATAGATACGTTGGAGACGTATCAAGCATCCCCAAGCTTTATTCCTGCTCGTCCTCGAGTAGGTAAATGATAAAAAAGATAATTTTTGATGCGGAGTGATACTTTGGCATAATTTCAATGTAATTATTCTTACTTGTGATATGAATATTTGGATCCGAAAGATTTAAGAAAAAAGTTCATAGTGACACAAAAATAATAATACTTTAAGCATGCTAACTAAGCAATTATGTCATCTCAAAATAGCATGGCCAAAGAAAGTTCATCCCTACAAAATCATATGGTTAGGCTATGCTTCATTTTCGTCACACAAAGATGTTCCCAACTTCTATACCCCCGATGACAAGCCAAGCAATTGTTTCATACTTTTTAACGCGCTTCAGCTTTTTCAACCCTCAAGCAATACATGAGCGCAAGCCATGGATATAACACTATAGGTGGAATAGAATATAATGATGGAGGTTATGTGGAGAAGACAAAAAAGGAGAAGGTCTCACATCGACGCGGCTAATCAACGGGCTATGGAGATGCCCATCAATTGATGTCAATGCGAGGAGTAGGGATTGCCATGCAACGAATGCACTAGAGCTATAAGTATATGAAAGCTCTACAAAAGAAAACTAGTGGGTGTGCATCCAACTTGCTTGCTCATGAAGACCTAGGGCATTTGAGGAAGCCCATCGTAGGAATATACAAGCCAAGTTCTATAATGAAAAATTCCCACTAGTATATGAAAGTGACAAAATGAGAGACTCTCTATCATGAAGATCTTAGTGCTACTTTGAAGCACAATATATGAGACTCACTACATGAAGAACAAGGTGCTACTTTGAAGCACAAGTGTGGTAAAAGGATAGTAGCATTGTCCCTTCTCTCTTTTTCTCTCATTTTTTTGGTCCTTTCTTTTTTTTGGTCTTTCTCTTTTTTTATTTTTTTTTTATTTTTTTTCCGTCCGGAGTCTCATCCCGACTTATGGGGGAATCATAGTCTCCATCATCCTTTCCTCACTTGGGACAATGCTCTAATACAGCCCATTTTGGAATTTTAATGGAATTTACAGCAGCCCATTTACAGTTTGTTAAAAGTACAGCCAATTTTCTAGCTAGGACAATGATTAATAATTTCAACCAACCGTTGAAGACTGAATTCAATAAAATTTCCCACATTTTGATGGGCTCCGGAATATTTTTATCCTGAAATTTCTAGTCAGATTAAATATAAATTTGTATTACGTAAAAATCTAACGAAACATTGCACGCGCAACAATGAAAATTTAAGATTTTCAAAATCCATAAATAATATTTTATAAACTAATTTCGTGTTTGGTGCATTTTTTTATAGTTACTGCCCAGTTTTTATAATTACATCCCATTTATTATTTTTTAAAGCCCATTTTCCTGTTAAGCCTAATGCATCCCTCCTAGGAAAGATTTGCAGCCCAGCGGGGCGGAGAATAATAAGTTGACCTTGCCTGGGTATTCCTCAAAAAGACGTATAGCTAGTCTAGCCATTTTCATCTTGAAAAATTTAGTATTTGGGCTGGATATCTGGCCTGGGCTAGACGAGCCACAGCCCGCCCAGTTAATACCATGCTCTCCTCTGAACAACAACGAAATCATCGCTAAGAAAAACTCTACAGTGCTCACGCCTCAAAAACACAAATACTGCTCGAGCTACTTGGTCCCAGCTGTCGGCCGCACCTTGTGCAATTCTCTCGTTTATATTGACTACATAGGTTGACAATGGTGTCGGACTGTGATGTCAGGAAACCAGGAGAAAGCAAAAAAAATTTAGTTGTACATAATAAGGAGGCACTAGCGTACGTACGGCTATGGCCCTAGTGGGTCCCTAGTGTCATCTAGTCAAAATAAAGTCATCTCCTGAATACTCATGTTCGTTGACGATGTTAACAATGCTCGGCGCCACGGCAAGCGCAACAGGTCGAAGGACAACGGAGAGGGCCTTACGGGCCCTACGGATGGTCTGATACAGCGCCCGCTACTCATTCAGGAAGCCAGGATCATCGGACACCTATGAGCACCTTCGAGAAACTTAGACGACATGAAACGGTAAGGCCGCGCTTGGGAGCCTGGTTTATTTCAAACCTGTATTAACATACAAGTGTAATTTACTCGTCATCGAAAACAACGCGTAAAATACAGGCGTAATGAAACCGAGGACCTGAGGTCTGTAAGTAAAACCGGCGGGTTACGCGTGTAATTTGAGAGACCAGTGTATATTTTACGAGCACTGCTATATGGACGACATTACTAGACGATACATGCACGACGTGCGTATCATGCCATCCATGGGCAAGGCTGAAACAGCAGCTAACGACTAGATTAGCAATCGTCCGAGTGTCATTCAGCGTTTTTATCGTGTGTCAAGTACTTCCGATATTTTACTAGTCGAAATCGACCAACCAAGCGCCTTCGCCCGAGACCATCTGCTTTAATTTACAAGCGTCAGTTTTACAAGCGGTTTTGGTTGGAAAACGACGATCCAATCACGGCCTAATATCATGAGTTGGTCGGAAGATCATACGGTTTCACGTCTAACCTACCCGACTTGTCGTATAAGCTATGAATGAAACATCAGACGATGAACTTCTTAAGCACGAAAACAACAGAAGAGGATGATCTTCTTAACAAGCAAATCACTGGAATTAGATGGACATGCAAAACAATACGAAGCATTATTCTCAGGAGGCACGGTGAACAGCTTGCGATGCCGCATGCCACAGCATTCCAAGCTCAAAACACAAGGCCTGGCATTACATAGACAATATTCAGAACAAACTCTTAACACAGGAATATCTCAGCAGAGTAACTATTTACTTCTAAACTGAACACAGGAATAGGAAAAAACACTCGACGCTGCTCACAGCAAGGGCATCCCACTTACAAATATCAAAAGCATGTCTTCTGGCTAACATCAATGAGCAAATTTTGACAAGGTTTTCCAGTTCCAATATATTAAACTAACGTCTTCTTGCTAACATCAATGATTCAACTTTGACAAGCTTTTCCCATTCAAAATATGTAATGCCTATGATCGTGGAGTCCTGTCGCTTCTTGTACTTGTTTGGGCACTTCTTGCCCAGGGCACTCCACGTGTTGTTAAATTGCCAATGGTCTCTGCAGACTAGTCATGTCACCGGTGTCTAATATTTATAGCACCGGCTGTAGGAATGGAGGGATTCCGTGCCAAACTAAGAAAAGGTGAAATTGGCACCTCTTTTGGCGTACATAGTGGAAGGCCTAATACTCTGTAAAGCTTCGCGGTCATTCCTTCTATAATGTAGCGCAAACAATGACTGCTTCTTTCTGCAAAGTGGAACGACCAACTGGACCCAGTAATGCAGCAGTTTTCCTTGGACACATTGGCTCCTTTTGTGCAGTTGAACTAAAATCAATGTCGGAATAAAACCAAGCTTTAATTTTGATATCCCTGTCAGCAACAAAAGGTATAAGGGAAACAATTACTGAGAAATAATGATTGATGACTTGTACTCCCAGAAGAAAAACATCTACTGATCTACCTTATCTTAATGGGAAACAAAGCAGGAGAGTAGCAATTCTCAATCAGTGTGATTCATTCATATTAACTGAGACATTATCTTAACAATGCCTTGTTTCAAGATGTATAAAGAACGAAAAAGCAGATAAGTATCATTCCTAAAACAATGCGACTGATTTATTTTAACAGAGACATTATCTTAACAATACCTTGGTTAAACATGTAGAAAGAACTACAAAGCAGGATAGTACAATTTGTAAAACACTGTAAGTCGGTAACTGATATATAATAACAGAGACATTATCTGAACAATACATTTCTTAAACATGTACTCCGGCCGATCCCTAACAGAAATGGTACTCCTGCCGATCCCTAACAAGTGTTTGCAGTTTTGAACTAAGATTCGGTAGTTAATTCTGAGGAAGGTCGGTACTGACCATTCAAGACCAAGATTTGAAACAACTCGTGAGGAAGATCTCAGAGAGATCTCAACACATGTATGGAAATCCGGTCTCATTTTGTGCAATTCCACCAAAATTAAGCGAAGGAAAATGTCGCAATAGCAACAAGTTGAATAGATATCCCTGTTTAAACAGAGGAAAAAAAGGAATCAATTACTGGCTAATAAAGGAGGATGAAACATGCGGCCACAAAAATGGTAATCCCGCCAATCCCTAACAAGTGTTGCAGTTTTGAAATAAGATTCAGTAGTTAATTCTGAGAGTGGCATCAATTACTGGCTTATAAAGGGGGTGATGCTGAATTTGTTGTAACAAAGCAACAAGCATCATGTCTGGGTTGGTCCCATTTTTGTTCACTACTTAACGGGAAAAGACAGAAATACAATAGCTTCAATTCATCATTTATTTAAAATAGTACCAATACAAGTAGCACAACATCTCAAATCACACTGCACGATCATGTGGATGAAGGCAAGTACCAACCTGTCAGGACGCACACAAGATCACCTACGAATCTGCCAACACAAATAGGAAATCCAATCTCGTTTTGTGTAGTTGCACTGAAATCAAGAAAGTGTTTCCTGTAGCGAAGCAAAATGTCGCAATAGCAACAAGTTGAATCAATATCCCTGTATAAACAGAGGCAAAAAAGGAATCAATTACTGGCTAATAAAGGAGGATGAAACATGCGGCCACAAAAATGGTAATCCCGCCAATCCCTAACAAGTGTTGCAGTTTTGCAATAAGATTCAGTAGTTAATTCTGAGAGTGGCATCAATTACTGGCTTATAAAGGGGGTGATGCTGAATTTGTTGTAACAAAGCAACAAGCATCATGTCTGGGTTGGTCCCATTTTTGTTCACTACTTAATGGGAAAAGACAGCAATACAATAGCTTCAATTCATCATTTATTTAAAATGGTTGCATTGATTCATATTAACAGAGACATTCTCTTGAAACAACATTCGTTAAAAAATGTAATTTACTTTTAACAGTGGCATTGCTTCAATTTTACGGCGGCATTCTTAGATTAACAATAGCAAAATAGCTTCATGGGACATGCCAGCACCATGTGCGTCCACACGTATAAATGGGTGATGCAGAGTATGTAGCCAAGCAGCATATATGCGCTGGTCCCATATTTGTTCTCTTTGAACCTTCTTCCTATGTGAGTGTAGCAAATCTAGTCGTGCACAAACTACCCGACCCCCCAGTTTCTTTCCCTTTTCAACAAAGAGATCGGTTCCTTACAGATGTGTTTACTGGGTTACCCCCTTTTTCCCTTTTCGACCTACAAAGCGGCTGGATAGCTAGTCTATACTACTTTCCGCCCCTCCTTTCCTCATTGAACCACGTCCTAGATTCTTGCTCCAGCCGACCGCACCCTTCTTTCCTCTTTGAAACAAGACATAGATTCGACTACAGATCGAAAGAGATCCACATGCAGCTAGAGCAACGACGGTTTCAAAGAAACTTATACCTTAGGGTCGTCGGGATGTGGCAAGGCGTGCGGAGGGAGGCCGGATCTACCCACACTACGTACAACAGCGAGGAAGAAGGGGTCGGTGGCCCTCCTGCACAGGCGCTGGGTGAAAGAGAACAGCGCAGCCGGCAGTGGATTGCCTCCCTCACCGAAGGCGATAGAGTGAACGCTGCACCTCCTCCCCTTCCCGGTGCGACGAGATACGGACGCCTCCTTCACCAACTGTGAGGGGGAGAGAGAGACAAGAGGCCAACGCAGTCTTGTTTAGATCTGGTGAAGAGAGGGTGAGAGACTGTGAATATAGCAAACCTTAGCAAATGAACACTGAGCCTCCAGCGTGTAACATATATGTAGTGCGGCGAGCGTGTGGAGAGTGCAAACCCTAGCGAAGAAGCACTGAGGCTCCCGCTTATATATATACTACTGTAGTACGGACTGAGCTCCGGTGCCTTCTCTTCACCTGCTTTTGGCTGTATGATAGGTGAGCCAGCCACATATTGGGCCCACCTTTCGTAAATCCAAAGGCAGGTGCACTAAGTCAATGAAGCTGCGTCCATATAGTACTCTCGTGTATACGAATAAAATATAGTGGAGTGGTTTTCTTATTCTCTCCATAACAATCGTTTTAAATTGTGTAAGTACGAAATGAAACTCTTTATTTAATGCACAGTGAAGAAAACTAGTACTACTTCCGATGAACTAACGATCCACGCCCACGCGTCCTGGTTGCACTTCCTGCCCTTCACGTGTGGTACACTACCCTCCCTTAAGTGAACAACCACACATGTGCCAAATTATCGGAAACGTGTGAGAGTGTGTACAAATAAAGAAATTTAATTTCAATTATCGGAAAGGTTTGAGAGTATTATAAAGTTTGACTTCAGTCAAATCTAATATGCAGAGTAAATAAAAATGGAGGGATTCTACGTCCATCCGGGTTTTTAGTCCACACCATTTTTTTTAAATCAAAGTTAATAGCTGGACAAATAAAATTACAGGGAAGCTGGAGACAAAGTTGTGAGAAGGCTTAGAGATCAATACAAAACTTATGCTCTTAGTACCAACGTCGATCCTTCTTCGAGGAAACATTTGGTTCATAGCCAATTGTGTGATAAAATTGCACCAACGTGAAAGACGACTGCGTCTCCAACGCAACCAAGGTGAACTGACGAAGGATATCATCTTTGTGCGTAACAAGAAAAGAGCACTGATGGAAGACAGCTTGTTTTTCGTCAAAAATCGATCAGCTTCACCAGCCGACGCAACCATGAGGTGCAACCATGAGCATCGATAGGTCATCATGGTGATGCATCATCCATTTGGCATCAAGTTTGGGTGAGGCACCTAAGAAGTTCGACAAATCCTCACTGTGGTCTGTTTCTTCTCAGTAATCAAGCTCGAGGAAGGAAGAACCACATGGCAGAGGACAGTGAGGCGGAACAACAATGGCCATCCAATTTTGTGCAGTTCCACTAAAATTGAGGAAGACATGCCCGGGTATGGAGACACGCATCGCTGTTTCCAAAAATATAAAAAAGGGTTAGCAACGACATCTCAATTGTCAATAAGAATTAATGAAAAGTACACCAACAAACAGAAGCATCATAATTATCTTGATGAGAACTAAACCAGGATACCCGAGAAAAAAAGCATTTCTTCATTTAACCAGTGATAGTACTACCACCATATGGATAATGACCGCACAACCACCATGTACTTTTTGTCAAAACAACATGTATACCTCCACCGAGGCATAAATCAGGACAACTTTTTGAGTGGCATTTCCTCTATATAGTAGTACTAGTATGTGATGTTGGACCAGCCGACGAACCCTAGCTACTATGCATGGGGAGCTGGGGAGTAGTCGCATAGAAGAAAACCCGCACGCAGCGACCTGGGGAGCTGGAGCAGTACAAGAAGTTATACCTCAGGTGGGCGAGATGTCGTTTAGGCGGGCGGGCGGGATCTGCCCACACGACGGCAGTGAACAAGGGCACGGAGGATCTTTGTCCGTGCCAGCGCCGGCTCTGAGAGGACGGTGCGCATCGGCTTCCTCCATCGCCGACGACGACAACGTCAACGCTGCACCTCCTCACCTCCCGCAGTGGACGGGATTAAGCCGGATCTGTGACCACCGGTGAGGAGAGAGATAGAGTGGACACTGTCATCTTGTTTTGATATGGAGAGGGTGAGAGAGCGAGACGCGAGAAACTCTATCAAACAAGAGGCTATAATGGAGTAAAACAATCTGTCCATAGCAGTGGTTTTAAATAGAATACGCGCGTTCCCGGAAAAAAGAAACGAAAACTGGCGGACAATTTTTTAAGGGTCTGTCTAGGGCACATCTAGATGTGACATAGTTATGTCACATAAAAGTTGATGTCCACTCTGTTTGTGGTCTTTTCCTTGTTTTTTTGTTTCTTGTTGCTACATTATATACTTGTGGGAGCTTAGATGTGATATCCTTAAATAACATCAAGATGTGAATTAGACAAACTGATTTTCTAACGTACCAAGAAAGAAAACTCGATCAAAAACACGCCCCCGCTTCTAGGTCGCGAGAGTCGTCGTGCACACACACATAGACATAGACATGCATATCCGTGTTTACGTAAAATTCCATTTCCATCTCCATCTCCAATCATATTTGTCCAACTGGCACATTATTTACGTTGTTAATTATATACGCAGCAATATTAACGTACATCATCTCTTGTTTGCGCACGTCCGGACCGCTGCCACGGCCGGTCCTGACCAACCCGAACCCTCTCTTCATCACCCGCGCGTGCTTCCCGCCTAAAACGGTCAGTGCCGCATTCATGCCCGGCCAGAGCGGACGCGACCTCTCACTGGCGCCGGCATTGAAGCGTCGTGCCGGCCGAGAGAGCGTCGCCCGCGCCGCTTCCGGGTGCACGCGGCTGCTCCGCGTTCAAAGGTCGCAATAGCCGGCTACAACATGCATGTAAAAAGTTCTTGGGAGTCCGTGCTATAGCTAGCTGTCCTCCCCCAACTCATCAATCTCTTCGAGTAGTGCTAGTACTCCATGGCGCGATCCATCGACAAGCAGGCGGGAAAGTTATGGTATACAACCCGGTTTGCGGTGAGTGGCATGCCGAGCGACCGTGTGGGGTCGAGCCGTGGAGGAGGGTGAGGCACGAACACGACAGACGTGAATTAAACGTTGGTTTTGCTCGATGGCGCGATCCAACGAAAACAAACGTTGGTTTCTCTCCGTTTCCATTTTTTCTACGGAAAACGGAAACTTTTCCACTCCATTATCATTCCTATTCCAAGGTTGCCCCGTTACAACATTCCATCAAATAGAAAGAAAAACTAACACGCATGCTGATGCATCTCAATGATTCACAGATCATAGCCAATATTTACTTCACAACTAAAGAGAAAAGTTGTGAGAGCGTGTACGATATAAACACTACTAATGTGGTCACTACGACTTAAACCCTAAACCCTAAACATGATTTAATTTCCTGGCCAGGTAGAACCTGTCGAAGGAAAGACGGATGGCACCCTCGGATCATACGATGCTTTTGTGCAGTTCCACTAAAATCGACCTGAGCATCCCTGATGGCAAAGATATTGAAGAAGTGTGATTAGAACAATAGTACTTGCACTAGTTCATGAGACATAAACTCATCACAAGTAGAAGCCGGTAGAAGTAGTGAAGATGGAGCTACGGCAGTGGAGCAAGCCGGCTCCAAAAGGAAGATGGACTACCTGGGACGTCGGGCTGTAGCTAGAAGGGTGGTTGGGACGCGGCATCGGCCCATACTGCGGTGACCCCCGATTGGGACACACCGACTGTGGGTTTTCTCCCTCGCCGATGTCCACCGCGTCTACACAGAACATTGTTCCCTTCCCCCAGCTGCGGGATCAGGCCCGTCGTTCTATGCTTGTGAAGAGAGCAACCTAAGCAAGCAGGCTTGTAGCTTAGGCTCCTGCTAGTGTATATATAGTGGTTTTCTTTTTCTCTCCATATCAACCATTTTATATTGTGTACGTGTCATTGAAGAGTGAAATGATGGTTGCTTATTCCGACTAACTTACTGTGTGATTTGACCGCTCCTTAGTGGCCCCTACACGTACTCCCCCTACGTGTATGCAACAGTCACACGTACACATGGACGCAAAAACGCGCGTGACGCCCTAGTGCATGCATGTCCGAGCACACGACGGAACACACACGGTCACGCTCAAGTGCTCAACCTACACGTGCATGCACACACATACTCAGTCAGGGTGACTAGTGATCGTATGAACACCGGAAAATATATATATTGAGCGCAATGAGCGTATTATGAAGTCCACTGACCGTATTTTTACAAATATACAGTGACAGACAGTGTATTTATCTCGTTTGAAATTAAGCCATGTTAACCGGAGAGGAGGCAGCATGGACTAGCATTACTTTGCTGTGTCCCGTCAACTTGCCGAACGAGGAGAAGGTTGCAGGATGGGAGAAGCTTGCGCGCGGTGGCTCACAGGACAAGGAGAAACTTTTGACTAATGCAAGCTCTCCCTCGCTCAGGCGGTGGACGTGCAACAGTTAATTCGGTGTCAGATTGCCAGAAGCATACTACACTATACTACTAGTGCTATTATTGCCCGACTTCCCGAACAGCCAAGAGCAAAGTTTACTAGTACTACTACTATAGTTCATAAAGGTACGTACTATACTAGTACTACTAGGAACCGGATGGAGGAGCGTCTGCACTCTTATTATAATTTTAAAATGTGATAAAGCAATATTCAACACATTTGGTTCTCTTTGAGGGTTCTCGCATGTGATAATGGAAGTTGATTGCCTGGAACACTCGCCACAATTCTCGCTTAATTCTGGCTCATATCCTGTTACAAATAGTAGCCCTCAGTAATATTTCCTCTTTTTTTGTTATTCAGCATGTAAACAGGTCAGCAAACCTTGCGGCGCATCTTCGTGCGAACCGTCCTTGCTGCACTTTGAATGTGGCCGAGAGCTGGCTTGATGAAACACCTTGCTTCCTACTTCTTTTTTGGATTCCTAGTGACCAGTGTCTTGGCTGATCGTCCTAAGAATGCCTATATATGAATAAAGCTCTCCCATTTACCCACAAAAAAGATTAAGCCATATTAACCGGAAAGGAGGGAGTATGGACTAGCACTACTTTCTGGTGTGTCCCGTCAACTCGCAGAACGAGGAGAAGCTTGCAGGACAAGGTGAAGCTCGCTTACTCCTTTTGACTAATGCAACCTACCCTCGGTGGACATGCATCAGTCCATTCGGTGTCAGATTGTCAGAGGCATACACTGTAGTACCCAACATGTGGAGTACCATCATTGTTCAACTTCACGAACGCGTACTCTACTTGGTTTTGCACCTTCATACTACTCCACCCTCCGTCACAGTTTACAGGGCGCACTTCATTATGATGCATTTCTCTCAATGCATTTCCACCACCAGAGAGACTTTAGACGCGTTTGGTATAATGCTCAATTAATTAGGGCGTGGTAACCGCAATCAAGTCCACAATTTTCTCTCCATGTACTGTACTACTACGGAGTGCATGCATGTGTGTACCCGGGGTGGAAGCACTGCATGCATGTGTGTACGCATTATTCCCTCTAGTAATAGACGCCGTGCTATAACTACCAATGCTATTTTTCAGGCCGATCGCTAGTCGCCTTGGTCCCACAAATTTTTTTCTTTTTTCTGAAGCGCGCTGTATAAACAGTGAGGGATGGAGTAGTATGAGCGGATTCAAAGAAGAGCGTATTGATGGTTGCTTCTTCAGAGCAACTTAGAGTGGGAAAGGTGGGGCTTATGATTTGACTGCTCATTACTCACTATTAATGTGGCGCAACGACCGGGCTGAGTCTCTGATGCGGTTGTGCACTACCCCCTCGGTTTTTAAATATACTCCGGAGTATTTGTCTTTCTAAAATTTGTTGAAATCTCTGTTAAGACGAATAGTATATTTAGGAACGGAGGGAGTACACATATGAAGCAAAATGAGTGAATCTACACTCTAAAATATGCCCGTTTGAAATTTGTAAAAAGACAAATATTTAGGAACGAAGGAGTATAATTTTGTGCATGGCACATGGACCCGGATGATGAAGAGGCTTCTGGTAGTGCTATCAAGCTTCCATCATTTGTTTACATAATTGACGTACTATACAAATAATTTTCCAGTGACATGAAATTGTACAATGGTGTGAGCTTTCAGCTTTTGTTTCGCGTGTCTTGCCATCGATGCTCTTTCGGAAACAATAAAAAACTAACTTCCTTGCTAATGCATGTCAATTATTAGCAGATCAGAGCTAATAATTACATCACAACTGAAGACAAAGTTGTGAGAAGGTGTTAAATTAAAATTGATCCATGCTTTCATTGGCAGCAACGTCCCCCCAGCTCTGTCTATGTCAACAAGGCATGTTGGGAAAAAAAGTAGCTGTCTGGAGCATGCAACATTCCGATCATTTTGTGCAGTTCCACTAAAATAGAGCTGAGCGTCCCTGTTCCAAAGATATCAAGTGTGATTACAAAAATAGAGGACTGCTAATGAAATAATAAACACACAAATAGAAGCCGGTCACCTTTGCAGTCTCTCTAAAGACTAACTAGTTGGAGAAGATTAGGCTCGAAGTTGGATGAGGAGGATAGAGCAAAACCAATCTCCCTTTGTGCAGTCGCACTGAAATGTAGAGACGTTGCCCGTGTGACATTTTAGTACAACTGCACAAAACACTCTTAAGAAAAAAGTGATTTGTGTAGTTCACCAAAAGGTCGCAATAGCAACGAGGTGAAATGGATAGCCTTGTTTGCAAAAGAGAGGTAGAAAGGAAACAATTACTGGCCAATAACAGTTGATGACACATGCGATGACAAAAAAGAAGCATATTCCTTATCCTAAGGGAAGATAACAACACGTTTGTGTCTGTCTAAAACGGTGTGAGGACGAGAATGCAATATGGAAAGTACGCCGGACGAGCTACGTTTTGGGCAAAGAACTATGGAAGATCCACATGCAGTGACGTGGGAAAACGGGCAGTGGAGCAAGGCCGGAGGGGATACCTGGAGGTCGTCAGGATGTAACTAGGTGAGCGGCGGCGGGCGGAATCTGCGAGCAGGTGGCGTAGGCCCTGCCGCGCCGGAGCATGGTCAGAGAGAACGGCGTGTACCGTAGATCGGGACGTGCTACCTCGGCGCCGTCGAACGGAGAAACGATGCACTTCCTCCCTTTCCCCCGGTGTACGGGATGCGGCCGAATCAGTGACCAACGGTGAGAGAGAGAGAGAGGCCACCGCACTCCCTTTCCCCCGCCGACAGGATGCAGCCGGATCAGTGACCAACAGTGTGAGAGAGAGAGGCCACCGCACTCCCTTTCCCCCGGCGGACGGGATGCGGCCGGATCAGTGACCAACAGTGAGAGAGAGAGGCCACCGGGGCCGTGTGAGATACTCTAAAGAGCGGACTACCTTTTCCTCCATAAAAATCGTTTTATATTCTATGTACATGCCATTGAGCGCTATAACTTTATTTAAAAATAACGCGGCAACGCGTCAAGTCGAACTTTGTTTCGTGCACGCGTGGTACATGACCTCCCTAGGTAAACAACCGCTACAGGCATTCAAATTAGCACGTGGGCTGCCATTTTGTAAAGAAATGAGCTCCATCGTGTACCTGCGCAGGTGTGGCTGGACACGAAGTGTGAGTACGTGCACGGGGCACCTATTCTCTTCTTATATACGTACAACACCTACGTGGGGTTGTGTGAGAGAGATACAAACCTAGAGAGATATAGTGTGTGGGTTCTTGAGAGTTTTTTTTGTGGGGGGGGGTCAATCAAAAAATTTAACATATGCAATGTGTGTGAAATAGAGTCCTGGATATAACATATATATAGAGGGGGCGATCCACGAGAAGAGAGTGGAGGTATCATCGGCTTGAGGTGTCCATAGAATCGAAGAGAGGGATGATATGTGTGTGTGTGTGCGCGCACGATCGATAAAGAGTGCCATCGAATTTGTGTGTGCCCACGTCAAAGATATAGAGTGACTGGCCTACTGGAACGTGAGATGGGACATGTGCAGTTTATCTCTGTGGCATGGATACTTACCTGCAGCTCTCGACTATCGGTGTGTGGTGGGGGAAGAGGGAGGCCCAATTAACTATAGAGGTACAATGGCTGGTATATGTGTGGAGGAGGAGAGAGGCCTACCTCATGTATTAAGGAGATCGATCTGCCTCATGTATTAAGGGAGATCGATTGGCATCCATGCATATGTGCAGGAGATGAATAAGGTTGGGAGAGAGACAGAGCTAGAGTGTTGGAGGGGGTGGTAGTGGAGTTGCTTCTAACAAATGGTGGGATAGGCTTGCTAGACAAACAGAGGGCACGCCTGCAATATCAATAAGATAGGAAATGGCTGCTTGTTGTCTGTGCACGTGCGTGTGAGAGACGGGTCAGGAGGCATGCACGAATGATGAGGGGGACGATGCGGCTGTGGTAAGCAGACGTAACTACATAGGAAGATCAATCGCCCTTTGTAAGAGAAAGGAGAGACATAACTTGTGAGGTACGTCGATCGATGGGGGGGGGGTAGTTAAAGTCGATCTAGGTATATGTTGGGAGATCGATCGGTATACATGCATGTGTGTGTTAGAAGCAAATGAGGCACGAGGAGAAGGATAGAGAGAGAGGGATGCATGTAGGAGGTGGTACGAGAGGCATACTATATCGAGGGGGAGGAGTGTGCGAGTACGGGAACGATGAAAAGAGTGGTGGGAGTGAGGCATGGACGGTGACAAGAGAAGAGGGGAAGCTTGTGTTTGTGCTAGGCACACCTGGCTAGAGAGGCATATCGATCGATGTGTGCCGTAAAGAAGGAGCTGGGGGGCCTACACACACTGTGGGTGAACGACCTAAAGTGAAACGACGAATTTGCGTGATGGAGCTAGAGAATGCTGAGGGTGGGTGAGAGGGATGCGAGCGTGTGCATGCACAAGAGAAAGTTAGCGCTAGCTACAAAGATAAGAGGGTTGTGTGTGTGTAAAAGACGAATAGAGATCATATATACTTCATTATAAAAAGCGAATTTGGATATTTGAAGAATTTATCATAGTGTTTCAAACCGACGGATGTGTGAATATATATAACGGTGATACACATGGTGTGGTTATGAACATGGTATACAACATTTAATATATTTTATCTCTACTCTTATAAAAAACGGAGTTGTTGATGATGGTGTGCCTGCCATCCTGCATTATAGGCCGTCTGATTTATATCTGGCGGATAGCAACGAAACTATGATGGTTGAAGTTGGCAACAATCATGATTGTAGATTCTTATTGAAATAGAGAAATGAATTCAAATTTAGTTCGAATTGCAGCGGTAGTATAGACATTTGGAATGCACTAAAATGTTGGTATGAGTAGGTTACATGCATTATACAGCAAGCGAAAAAATTTAATCGGACATAACATGGATTCATACTCCCTCCTTCCATCTACATAGGGCGTAATGAGATTTTTAAGACCGCATTTGACTATTGACAAGATTAATAGTACATGACATGCACAATGTGAAAATTATATCATTCAAAGAACCTTTCATAGACGAAATTAATGGTGTGCTTTGTGTAAGTTGCATGTCATATATCATTGCTCTAATATTTGGTCAAAGTTAGCATCGAAAAACGCATTAGGCCCTATATAGATGGAAGGAGGGAGTAGCTTTGAATAGCATTTGTATAGTAAAACGGGGCAAGACTCTCTCTTTGTGTGGTGTGAATAGTTTTATTTTTTTCGTTTTCTTTTTGGTTGAGGGAAGTGCGAATTGATTTGGTACGTACAAGTACAATATTACGACACGTTAGGCTTGTGCCTAAAATACAACCCGCGTCTTGTTATATCCCGAAAATTCAGATATCATGCTCCCAAAACTGGCGCCTTCACAACCCGCACCTTGCTATCCCGAAATTACAACGCGCGCGAAAACTCCCTCCACCTGCCAAATCCCGACACGCGAAATCCCCCTTCTAACCCTGAGCCGAAAGCGTCGCTAGTTATAATCGGCGGGGGGTACTTTTGTAACACACCCTACATTTTGGACAAGCGCGTCCCTAAGTCATGCTTCACCCCCCTCCCATCACCTCCTTTTCGCCATTCGAAATCCCAGGCCGCCATAACCTCTCCGCTCCAGCCGCGAAACCCCACCCTCCTCCGTCCGCCACGTCACCGCTGCCCAGCCGGAGCCTCTTTCCCGGCGACGTCGTCCACCGCAACAGCTCGACGTCCCTCGTCCACCACCCCGGATGAGGATCTGTCGTCCATCTCGCCGTCCCGCCGGTTCAGCCGCCCTGTCCTCCACCTCCAAGGAGCTGCTCCGACGATCGCCTCGTCTATCGCGGCTGCTCCATCCCCACAGCGCCGCCTTAACCCGCTCCACCGGAACCGCAGCATCCTCACCGACTCCTCGGATGAAGCCGAGGCCTACTCGGCACCACCAAAGAGGTTGTACGCTCATCACATCGCACCTTCCCCTTAACTCGACCTCCCTGCGCCGATGGTGCTCCATCCCGCACCCCCATGGAGCGGCTACCTTGAAGCCGGCACCGCGGGTGACATCTCCACGGCGGCTCTCCCCCAGTGCGAGGCCCCTTCGGCGGCGGCGTCCATACCAGCCGGATCTGCTGCTGCTGCTCCGGCTCTCGCTCGATCGCTCGCTCGCCCAGCTGCTGCTGCTGCTCTCCCCCTCGCTCGTGCTGCTGCTCTGCTCCGATTAAGCCACACTTTAGTCGACTGAATCGACTTTTGGGTCAGTCAATTTTCAGGGGTTGGGGGGGGGCTCGCCGGAGTTAAGGAAGAACAACCCGCAGCAGGGACAGGGGCTCGCCGGAGAGGTACCCCACTATCTATCTTAGGGTTCAGGGTGGGGGCGGGGGGCCTAGAGGGATGGCCGGGACGGCGGTGGCGAGTTGTTTCGGGGCGGCGAGGCGGCGCTGGGGCCGGCGGCGAGGCCGGTGGTGGCTGGCAGCTCAGGGGGGTGCAGGTTGAAGATGAACTACAGGCCCTCCCTAAACTACATGTCAAGTGCCTCTCTGCTACCATTGCGTTCAGTTTCAACAATAGCATTCAGATTCCACAGTAAATTTCAGTTTTGACAGTTAAGTTCAGAGTCAACAGTTTTTACCTCATCTGTTGTAGTCAGGTGGTTTTTGGTGATGTTAATTTTACATCCATTTTACATCATCTATTGGAAATGCTATTAGAATCCCACTTGAGATTGACAATGTCTATCTTGTGCTGCTTCAGCCTTGACGTCTTACGGCTCACTGGAGCTGCTCCAACGACAGAACAATCCATCACAACAAAGCAGTGCCCTGGACGCCATCTACAGATTCCTTAGATCTTCCTCCACACCTCCGACAGCCATCTCTGCCTCAACTGCTTCAGCGACAAACCCAATGATGCTGAGGTCGACACGGCTACGGCAAAGAGGTTATACACTTGTTGCATCACTTATTACTATACATTCACGTCGATCCATTAGGGTTATTTTGGTTCAACGGAAAAACATCGATCCACTGGTTGTTACCATCACTCTAAATTTCTGCATGCTCTCCTTACATAATATCACCGTATTTTTTTCATATGCATGTCAGATATTGTACACAGTCATGCTGAACATGTAGAGCAAAAGAGAAGAGTTTTCGCGGCAATACAATGTCATGCAGACATCGCTCCATGGTGGGTTCAATGGCAAACCCTCCCCACCCCTCTCCAGATGGTAATCCAAAGGAAGATATCTGTTCTGAGGCAGATTCGGACGCCGCTGACCACTCCTATTTACCCCCCAAGGTGTTTGCTCTACCTTGGCATGATGATGTTAGTCATATATGTCATATCATGCATATGTTGCCTTGCAGTGCCTACTTTTGACATCATATATGTCATCTGCTTAGTTTAGACATGTTCTGTAATGCCACCTATTTAGTTTCTATATCATATATGGGAATTATGCAGTCTCATGTCTTTTAGCCAGCCATAATATATGTGAAATGTGCAATGCCATCCTGTTTAACCAGGCATCATATATTTGAATGATATCTTGCCCATCCTTTTCTTCATTACATTTCCATTTGTCGACAATGTTTGTACATTAAACTAATCTTGCTATGAATCAGCCATTTGGGTGGGAGATGGAAAAATCTGGAGTGAAAACAAGGCCTTCAGAGCAGACAGTGCTACCTGTCGAAGCAGATCTCTTGTTGGGTCCCGATAGCTCCTCAGAGATGGATTCAGAGACAGATGACCAGTCCTATTCCCCCACTGAGGTGTATGCTCTAACTTGGCATGGTTATATTGCTCATATCATGCATACGGTGTCTTGCATTGCATAGTTTAGACATCATATACACAATTTTCAACACCATGTTCTTAGTTCAGACATAATATCGAATGCCCTTTGTTTAGCATATAAATCATATATGTGAATTAAATGATGCGATCCTGATTACTTAGATAACATGTAGGTGAATTATGTCATGTGATCCTGTTTAGTTATTAATCATATGTTTGAATTATGTTATGCTATGCTATCCAGTTTAGATAGACATCATATATAGTGCCCAGAGTTCTCAAATCCTTAAAGATTTCTTCCACTTCGGGCGAGGAATCAGCCTTGTCCAATTTAGGCATATATAGCGCCCCAAGTTCGGCCTTCCGAATACCAGGGGCTTTGCCAAAATTTAAAATTGTAGACTTCTATGGCTTAGTGAGAGTGATAAAGATGTATAGTCCGATTGCCTTGTTCGCTGCGCTAAACACCTCCTTAAAGGACCAAACTTTTT
The DNA here is from genome assembly GCF_056163025.1 of Triticum urartu. Lineage (NCBI taxonomy): Eukaryota > Viridiplantae > Streptophyta > Magnoliopsida > Poales > Poaceae > Triticum > Triticum urartu. The sequence goes on from NC_141873.1 coordinate 27,952,613, forward strand.
TTGGATAAAGAGTGTTTAAGATTTATCCCGAACACCTCAGTACCAGTTACATGGGGGTCGAAGCCGACGACTGACCAACTCTCAGATTTTATAAATGGCTGCACAGAAGGTAATATTTTAAATCGACAAGCGTTATATAGTGCACATGAACTCGTTCTCATATTATAGGATCACATGAGTACATTCATTCAAATATTACATCGTTAGCACATTCCTCCGCCACAAGGCGGGCACCCTTCAGGACACTGTCATAATACTTTTCGGGGTGGCGATGCTCCGTGCGCTCCGGTGGCCCCTCCTTCACCAGCTTTTTGGCATCCATCTTCTCCTAGTGCACTTTCGTATGGGCAAAGGCCCTGCGTGCACCTTCAATGTAGACGGACCGCTTTATGACTTCAAGCTGTGGGCAGGCATTCACAAGCCGCTTTACCAGGCCAAAGTAGCTGCTGGGCAGGGGCTCGCCAGGCCACATCCGGACTATGAGACCCTTTATGGCCAGTTCGGCCGCCTTGTGAAGCTCGGCCAGTTGCTTCAGCTCGTCTCTCAAGGGCATCTGATGTTCGGTCCCAACATACTGGGACCAGAACAACTTTTCCGTCAAGCTCCCTTCCTCGGCCCAATACGCTGCGCGACAGATCTGCGAACGCTCCTGGAGAGCTCCGAATTCGGGTAAGTAAAAGGAAAGTCTCCTTCACATGCTTGCTTTGCATAATGAATGCCTTACCTGCCGCTATCTTCTTGACCGCCTGAATCTCCTAGAGGGCCTTTTGGGCTTCGGCCTTCACATTTTGTGCATTCTCGAGGGCCTTCGCAAGCTCGGATACCTGCGTCTTAGAGTCACGCTCCAAGGACTCGTATTTCTTGACGAAATCCTGAAGCTCTTGCTGGACCTCGCCGACTCGGGCCTCTTGCTTCTCGCGCTCGAGGTGCTCCTTGGCCGCTCTCTCTTCGGCCTCGGACAACGCCTTCTTCAGGGCCGCCACTTCAGTCGTGGCCCCTATAAAAATTCATGATGATCCTATGATCTAAAAACCACTTTTTATTTATCAATATACAGACAGGGTATCACTTACCTTTGTTCTCTTTGAGCTGCCTCTTGGCAAGGCCGAGCTCTTCCTCGTACCGCTCAAGGTCCCGCTTCAGTCCGGAGACCTCCGCAGTATGAGCGGCCAGCAGCGAAGCCTGTGTATTCACATAGACATATTCTGATTAGACTCCTGTGATTGTTATTTGATCCTCTGTTCGGCCTTTCTTTCCGAACACCAAACAGAGCATCAGGGGCTACTATCTATGCTGTGATATTTTCTCATAATTTGATTACTAACCTCAAAGCCTATTAGGAGGCTGGCACAGGCTTCGGTCAATGCGCTTTTCGTGGACCAAATTTTCTTCGCCAATGGAAGCTCCTCGAAGCACTTCCAGCAAGTTGTCCGACGCCTCTGGATGGACAGAGGCCATCAGCACAGACGGCTCGCCCCCCTTAGCAAGGGGTCGCCTGTCAGAATCCGGAACCACTGGAGGTTCCGGCGGAGTATCCGGCCGGAGGCCAAACTTGCCGTGGCCCCCGTCATCAGAGCCCATGGGAGTCTTACCCCCCACGCGCCCGGCGTCTGGGATGTCGCCTTGGGGCGCCTCCAGAATTATCTCCCCCTGGGCCGGTATCCTCTGAGACAGCACCTCGGTGTCGTCCGTGGGCCGAGGGGAGGTGGCCGTCGGGAGCGAATCACTGTTCATCGCCGACGGGCCCAAAGACCCATCCGAGGAGGATACGTCGATGTGGGCTTTGGACGGACTGCACATTCGTGTTTGACATGACATAAAAAGCAATAAAACAAAACATACCAGAACTATTATTGTATCCGGATACTTACGACTTCGTCAGGGGCTTGTCCCTGGGAAACCACTCCTCGTCGCTGTAAGCGGCTGTTGTGGAGTGGTCTGGAGGGAGGGTGAGGGAGTCCTGGATTAGGGGGTGTCCGAATGGCCGGACTATATCTTCAGCCAGACTCCTGGACTATGAAGATACAAGATTGAAGACTTTGTCCCGTGTCAGGAGGGGACTTTCGTTGGCGTGGAAGGCAAGCTTGGCGATGCGGATATTTAGATCTCCTACCATTGTAACCGACTTTGTGTAACCCTAACCCTCTCCGGTGTCTATATAAACCGGGGGGTTTTAGTCCGTAGGACAATATACAACAATCATACCATAGGCTAGCTTCTAGGGTTTAGGCTGCTTGATCTCGTGGTAGATCTACTCTTGTACTACCCATATCATCAATATTAATCAAGCATGACGTAGGGTTTTACCTCCATCGAGAGGGCCCGAACCTGGGTAAAACATCGTGTCCCTTGTCTCCTGTTACCAGCCGCCTAGACGCACAGTTCGGGACCCCCTACCTGAGATCCGCCGGTTTTGACACCGACATTGGTGCTTTCATTGAGAGTTCTTCTGTGTCGTCGCTTTTAGGCCCGATGGCTCCTACGATCATCAACAGCAATGCAGTCCTGGGCGATACTTTTCTCCCCGGACAAATCTTCGTCTTCGGCGGCTTCGCACTGCGGGCCAATTCGCTTGGCCATCTGGAGCATATCGTAAGCTATGCCCCTGGCCATCAGGTCAGATTTGGAAGCTTGAACTATACGACTAATATCCATGGAGATTTGATCTTCGACGGATTCGAGCCACAGCCGGGCGCGCCGCACTGTCACGATGAGGATGATCTAGCTCTGCCGCGGAACAGTGCCCTGGAGGCCGCACCCGCGTTAGCTCCGACCCTTAATTCGGAGCCAGCTGCGCTGATCGAGGATGGGTGGCTGGACACCGCCTCGGGGGCTGCAATCTCTACGGCGATTGAGCCAAACACCAGCTTTGTCCTCTGCGAAGCCCGCGACTCCAAAGCGCTGGACTCCACCCTGGACTCCGAGCCCTCCGCGCCCCTGCCGATCGAATCCGATTGGGCGCCGATCATGGAGTTCACCGCCGCGGAAATCTTTCAGCACTCGCCCTTTGGCGATATTCTAAAGTCACTAAAGTCTCTGTCTTTATCAGGAGAGCCCTGGCCAGACTACGGTCAGCAAGGTTGGGATACGGACGATGAAGAAATTCAAAACGCACCCACCACCCACTTCGTAGCTTCTATCGATTATTTAAATGAAGTACTCAAACTTCGACTCCGAAGTCATCGACGGTATGGACGACGATGTAGGAGACGAACATGAACCAACGCCTATAGGGCACTGGACAGCCACCTCATCTCATGATGTGTACATGGTGGACACACCTAAAGGAAGCGACGACGAGGAACAGAGGGAGGCAACGAGGGATCGTTCCCTCGAAAAGCAATCAAAGCGGCGACGTAAGCGCCGCTCCAAACCCCACCTCGACGAAGACAGCACCCATACAGAGCCAGCCATAGAGCCAGACAAGCCGGCGGACTACGACCATGCCTTCGAGCAACCGTCCGAATAGGGCAACTTGGATAAACAAACCAAACAACTCGTCCCCGGCGAAAACGGCATTCCGGACGACCTTACGCCGGATTAGCGCACGCAGCAGAAGAACCTCCACAAAAGGCTCGTTGCAACCGCACGTAGCCTGAAAAAGCAGAAGCGGAAGCTAAAAACTGCGGAAGATGCACTCAGAATCAGATGGAGCATAGTACTCAACACCACAGACAAATACGGCGGCAGTCGCCACACTAAAATCTATCCAAAGCGAAAGCTACTGCCTGAATTTGACGAAGAGGCCTTAGAGCCCCCGCATTCAAAAAGTAAGAAAGCCACACTGTCGGATAGACGACCCCATGGCCAGCATAAAGTGGCAAGCGGCGCCGCACACAAGCCGACACACGATCCACTCAAGGATTCGCATAAAAAAGATGGCCCAACCAGATCTATTTATGGGCCAAGAAAGCAAGCTCTCTTAAGCAATGCAACAAAACCAGTATCCGAACATCACGGCACACCCAAATACAGGGGTGCCACACACCCCCTATGTTTCACCGATGAGGTCCTAGATTATGAATTTCCAGCGGGATTCAAACCCGTAAACATAGAGGCGTACGACAGAACAACAGACCCTGGAGTCTGGATCGAGGATTATATCCTCCACATACATATGGCCAGAGGAGATGACCTCCACACCATAAAATACTTACCCCTCAAGCTTAAAGGGCCAGCCCGGCATTGGCTCAAAAGCCTTCCTGAAAACACAATTGGAAGCTGGGAAGAGCTCGAGGACGCTTTCTGAGCAAATTTTCAAGGGACCTATGTCCGCCCTCCGGATGCAGACGATCGCAGTGACATAACTCAACAGCCCGGAGAGTCAGCTTGGCAATTCTGAAATGGATTTCTTACTAAAAAGAATCAGATAGTCGACTGTCCGGACACCGAAGCCTTAGCAGCTTTTAAGCATAGCGTCCGAGACGAATGGCTCGCCAGACACCTCGGCCAAGAAATTCCGAGGACAATGGCCGCATTAACAAGCCTCATGACCCGCTTTTGCGCAGGAGAGGACAACTAGTTGGCAAGATGTAGCACCAGCGACCCAAGTACATCCGAAACTAGGGATGGAAACGGAAAACCGCGACGCAACAAGGACCATCGCCAGACTAAGGAAAACAGTCCGAAGAGCACAGCAGTTAATGCCGGATTCAAAAGCTCGCGGAAGAATCAGAAAAAGCCGCCCCTCAAAGATCATAGGGACGAGCTGTCCAACTTAAACAAAATCTTGGACAAGATATGTCAGCTACACAGTACTCCTGGAAAGCCTGCCAACCATACCCACAGAGATTGCTGGGTTTTTAAACAATCCGGCAGACTCAATGCCGAACACAAGGGGCTCGACACACCAAGCGAAGATGATGACGAACCCCAAAAGCAGAGCACCAGGAAACAAAAGAATTTTCCACAAGAAGTAAAAACAGTAAACTTACTTCACATAACAAAACGTGCAGTGCCCATAAAGGTACGCGCCATATGGCCTATCCCAAAGGAGTCTCGCCACTGGTTGTCAAAACCTATCATCTTCGATCATCTGGATTACTCTAGAAGCATAAGGAACGCAGGCTGGACTGCCTTGGTACTCGATCCAATAATTGGCGGAGTCCAGTTTACAAATGTTCTGATGGACGGCGACAACGGTCTAAACCTGATATATCAGGACACAATCCGCCACATGGGGATAGACCCAACAAGAATTCCCCACAGCAAAACCTCCTTTCAAGGGGTAACGCCTGGTCCGGATACCCATTGCATGGGTTTTCTCCGGCTTGAAGTTATATTCGGCTCCCCCGATAACTTTCGCCGTGAAAAGCTAACTTTCCACATCGTCCCATTCTCAAGTCGCTATCAAGCACTGCTGGGACGCGAAGCTTTCGCCCGCTTCAACGCAATACCGCATTACGCATCTCTTACGCTTAAGATGCCCGGTCCACAAGGCATCATCTCATTAGAGGGGAAGCATTGAGTGCGCCCCCTGCGCGAAAGACTGTGCGGCTGCCTTAACAGCCCCACAATAAAACGGCTTCATCAGCCAAAACATCTAAGCAGGTCATTAAGACCACGGACACGGATAGACGAGTCCGGCATAAAAATATCATTGATAAAAGCTTAATAGCTGTATACCCCTGTACTAGGGGCTCTTCGCATATCAAATAAGAGACAATCAAGCTCAATTTTACCCACTTCAATTTTTGTTTATTTAGTATAACTTCTATTCGGCAAGACCTTTTTTCAACTAAGTTCCTCTCTTTTACAGATGAACATCGTGCTGCGCCCGTCCAGGATACGGCACAACGGAGACACAGGCGCAGACGTGCAGCAGGGACCTGTTCCAAGGATTCTTTTCAGATTAAGACCCTGCGTAAACCTTTTTTACTGTCTCTTGTTGATACACATCCTCCGGTTCTTCGGTATAATCAAGGAGGAGACTGGCGTCTTGGCATGTGGCCACGTCAGGAATTTTGCGCATACCTGGACATTAGGGGCTTATAACTAAGGGCGTGGTCCCGCCCGTACTCATAAAGACCGAATACCTTAGGGAGTGTTCGGCGTTGCGAGTTTGGCCTTATATGCATCAGCTCCGAATCATGTCTTTGGTCAAATGTTGGGTTGCCCGGCTCCTGTGTTTTGCTGCCTTACGTTCCGCTCTATCAGCTAAGGTGGCACCAGGAGAACTACTGCGATTGTGCGCCGGATCGGCCAGGCGAGCACCTCAGTAGAGAAAGCCGAAAACTGACTGTCATGATATAGCGTGAGACTGGTCAGCCACTCGATGACTTAACGGGATCTATAGGATTCCTCCGCATTAACGAACAGCCGTTTCCCGGCCAGGCACATACGGGCCCCGAATTCGGGCGAGCGCAGTCGCCACCAGGGGCTATCTAAGTAGCCTCACTATCAAGCTCCTATGGCTAAGTGAAAGTGATAAAGCATTATAGTCCGATTGCCTAGTTTTCTGCGCTATCACCTCCTTTGTAGGACCAAGACGTTGGATCAAGTGTGAAAATGCGCCGTCTGCGAACACCCCCGTATTATTTGCGTGGGGGCTGAAGTCGACGACTGCCATCTTTCAGATTTTATATATTTTAAAACGGCCGCACAGGAGGTGTTACAATACTTGAAGGCACAAGTATAAAAAGTTCCTACAATTTATCAAAAATATCTTTTTACAATCGCGTATGCTATTCGAACATAGCATCCTTCGAGCGCTGTGTCTCTATTACATGAGCGCCTTGCAGAACTTCCTAAAAATAGTGCTCGGCAGGTACTCGGCTTCTGTCCGAATCTCGGGATGCAACAACGGTGGTCTCCATCTCCGCCCAGTATGTCTTGACACGGGCAAGAGCCATCCATGCGCCCTCTATGCATGCTGACCTCTTCATTGCATTGATATGCGGCACCGCACCAAGGAATTGCTGCACCAAGCTGAAATAACTCTTCGGCTCCGATTTCTCCGGCCATAGATGACTCATGACGCACTTCATGGCGAGTCCGGACAACCTATTCAGCTCGGCCCATTCGGCCAGACGATCGGCCACAGATAGTGGACGCTCTAGATTGTGGAACTGCGACCAGAAGAGTTTCTCCACTTCGCGATCTTCTTAACCTCGAAAGTGTTCGGTCGCATTAGCAGCACTTGCCGCCAAATCCAGATAGGTGTCCGCCGTACTCCACAACCAGTCTAACGGAGCATGCTTAGGATCACAAAACTTTCTCCGCAGCATGAATGGCTTTCCAGCCGTGATTTCTCCGGCCTGACGCAGCTCCTCCTTCGCAGCTCTCATCGCAGAGCGAGCATCCTTGGCATCGGCAACGGCCTTCTCTAAATCCGTATGTCCCGCCCGGTTTTCTTTTTCAAGAAGCTTGCAACGATCAGCCGAGCTTTTAAGCTTCACGGCCATCTCGGCCATCTCTTTCTTGCTACGGCAGTGAGCAGCCTGTTCGGCTTTCAGCTCTTCAATTGCCTTTCTGGCAGCCGCATCCCTTTTCCTGGCTTGCTCCTTGGCCAGGGCAAGTTCCGCCCGAAGATCCTCCATGGCAGCAGCACCATCTGCGTCAAGCACAAACATTGTAAGATACTGGCTTAAAGCTCCTCTTACCAGGTGCCGCCCGAGGAATCACATACCTTGTGCCTCGTCAAGCCGCTTGTTGACAAGCGCGATGTCGGCATCTGCCACGTCAAGTTGCCGCTTTAGCTCGGCAAACTCATCAGTCCGGCTAGCCACCGGACACTTCGCCGCCTACGTATGAAGGAGGCATATTAGACCTGGGATTATGATCCTCTGCGCGCCGTCACTTTTGACAACGCATAGAGTCTCAGGGGCTACTATCTACACAGGGCGCATCTTATTTGTGCGCAACTATCAAAAAGTGTACACTATTTCACGTACCTTAAAACCTGTCAATAAACTCCTGACGGCCTCGTGCAACCCGCTCTCCGCGGATGAAATCCTCTCAATCACCGTACCCATCAAGGCACGGTGCTCCTCTAAGATAGATGCTCGCCCTAGCAGATCCTTTAGCTCCTCCGACCGCACACCGGACGGTGCCCGACTCGTCCTATGGCCTTCTTAGAAGGCCGGACACGGAGAACCTTGGGGGGCCATATGGCTACCTTCCGCCCCTACCGGATTCGGAGAAACCCTCCGCGACGATACCTCAGGGTCGCCCGCCTCGCTAGGCGGCACGGCAGGGGGAGGCGTTCCGCTCTCCATCATCTCCGGAAGAAGATCCCCCGAAGACGAGCTCTCCTGAGAAGGGCTGAGGTCCGAGCTACAAGGAAAAATCTCGGTTAATCTTCTCAGATATAAAGCAAGGATTTCTCTCATCTCTCAAAAAGAAAATCTTCCTCTACTTACGGCTCGCTGGAGGGCTGATCCCCTTGAGGGAATAATTCGGCCGAGGTACCCCTCGGCGTAGGACCCTCTGACGAGGAGTTTTCCCCCCGCTTTGAGGCCATGGTCACCGGGTCTTCAGAGGCAGTCCTCTTCTTCCCCTGAGGAGAGGAATTTTCGGTTCCTCCCTTCCGAACAGACTCCTTTGAGGAGGCCGTAGTTTCCTTGTCCCCTCCCTTGCTTTCCTCCAAAGGCACAATCTTCAACATCCTGACTAGCACGGGATCCGGCCTGGTCTCGGGAATGGGAGCCGGACAGCTGATCAGCTTTGCTTTCGCTATCCACTCCTGTTTAAAAGGACAGCTATTTTAGGGGCAAGTTTATGACAAATATACGGATAAGCGAGTCCGGGCACAAGGCTACTTACTTGAGTATCCGGGCGATTGCAGCTCAGACCTGCGTGCTCGGTCAAATCCGGACACATTGCTTGTGACCCGAAGAACAGTTTATACATCTCCGTGGGTGTTGCGCCCATAAAATGCTGGAGAGCTCGCGGTCCCTCCGAATTAAACTCCCACAGGCGAAGGGAGCGACGTTTGCCGGGCAGGGTTCGGCGGATCAGCATGACTTGCATCACTTTGACCAGGCTGAGGTCTCCTTCTAAGAGATCCCTGATGCGGCCCTGCAACAAAGGCACGTCCTTGGATGGCCCCCGGTCTAGGCCTTTATCAACCCACGACCCTAGCTGCTTTGGGGGACCCGAGCGAAAGGCAGGCGGCGCCACCCACTTGGTGCCCCTGGGAGCGGTGATATAGAACCACTCTCGTTGCCATAAGCCGACCTCCTCTTGAAAAGGGCCCTCGGAACATGGAGCATCGGCATTCTTGCTTATAATAGCGCCTCCGCACTCTGCGTGCCGTCCCTCGATCATCTTCGGCTCTACTTTAAAGGTCTTGAGCCATAGTCCAAAGTGAGGAGTAACACGGAGGAATGCTTCACACGCGACGATGAATGAGGAAACATGGAGGACGGACGTAGGGCTTAGCTTTTAGGGTTTAGGGTTTAGGGTTTAGGGTTTTAGGGTTTAGGGTTAGGGTTTAGGGTTTAGGGTTTAGGGCTTAGGGTTTAGGGTTTAGGGTTTAGGGTTTAGGGTTTAGGGTTTTACCCATATCATCAATATTAATCAAGCAGGACGTAGATTTTTACCTCCATCGAGAGGGCCCGAACCTGGGTAAAACATCGTGTCCGTTGTCTCCTGTTACCATCTGCCTAGACGCACAGTTCGGGACCCCCTACCCGAGATCCGCCGGTTTTGACACCGACAGAGGGTCCTTCCCTTCTTGGACCCTGCGGCCTCCTCAGATGGGGTGGCCTTCCTTTTCTTGTCCCCCCCCGGTTGGGGGGAAGAACTTCCTCTTCCTCCTCCTCGTTTTCATGGGAGGAGTGCGCCTCGGTGTTTTCGGACGATGAGTCCGATATAACCTTGCGCCGGAGACCTTTCCTGGTCCCCGCAGACTTCTTCTTGGCCTTCTTCTCGGGCGCCTCATAGGGCACCGAAACCAGTATCTCCGTTAAGAGAGCCTTTGCTGGATCTTCGGGCAGTGGGGCCGGACAATCGATCCGCTCCGCTGTCGCTACCCATTCCTGTTAAAATGGCGTGGAGGTTCAGATCCCTCATACGATTATACTGGGGAAAGGAACATCTTGTGAGATATAAAGAGCTTACCGGATTGGCAGGGCGCTTTGCGCTGAGTCCGTGATCCTCGGTAAGTGGAGGAGGTACCTCGGCGGCCTTGTGCGTCGTGTCGAAAAGCTCTCGCAGCGTCTGGTGCTTGGCCAGGTCAAACTCCCACATATTGAATGTACATCTTTGACACAGAAGGATCCGACGAAAAAGCATGACCTGGACCACGTTGACAAGCTTGATTTTCTTGCTTATCATATTTTTGACACAGCTCTGGAGTCCGGTCAGCTCCACCGATGAACCCCAGGATAGGCCCTTCTCTTTCCAGGAGGTGAGCCGCATGGGGACGCCGGATCGAAATTCGGGGGCCGCCACCCAGTTGGTGTTGCGCGGCTAGGTGATGTAGAACCACCCTGATTGCCACCCCTTCGCGGTCTCCACATAGGAGCCTTCGAGCCAGGTGACGTTGGGCATTCTGCCGAGATGTTGAGGATGAAATTGGGGGCCAGATCATGGAAGTCCAGCCCGTAGTAGAACATGAGCCCGCGGACAAATGGGTGGAGAGGAAATCCCAGTCCGTGGACGAAGTCATGAAGGAATACAACCCTCTCATGGGTTCTGGAGTAGGGACGACCTGCCCCTCGTCTGGGAGCCGGTGCACGATGTCTGCGGCCAGGTATCCGGCTTCGCGGAGCTTCGTAATGTCCTCCTCCATAACGGAGGAGACCATCCACTTGCCTCCCGCTCCGGACATGTTTGGAATGGCTTTGCGGAGAAGATGAGAACTTGGGCGCTGGAGCTCGAGTGCGTGAGAATGGATGGGCAGGGGAAGGAGAACGCGTGGGAGAAAAGAGGAATCCTTGTCCCTTTATAAAGGCGGTAGAAACTGTGTGCCTCCCCACTTTCCCCGTAAAATCGCTTATTCGCCAAACGCCGCAATTGATGGCACGGTTGGGTTACCCATATCCATATTGATGAGAATCCCGCGATATGGGGACACAATCTCTGCTTTGACAAGACGTGCCGAGAAAACCACCTCTCAACATGTGCAGCAGCTGGCTGAGGAAAATGGTTCGAATAAACACCGGGTCGTGGCGTGATGTCACGTTATAAAAAGTTGTCAACAGATTGGATTTGTGGAATATTGCACTCTCTATGGTGGTATGTGGAATTTGTTTTGCAGAGCCGGACGCGATCCTTGTGTTCAAAATCTTCTATGGAGTATTCAGAGAAGGAACCCGCCTTGCAATGCCGAAGACAATCTGCGCGCCGGACTCATCGTTATTGAAGCCTGCTTTAGGGTTTACTGAGGGAGTCCGGGATTAAGGGGTCCTCGGACAGACGGACTATATACTCTGGCCGGACCGTTGGACTATGAAGATACAAGATTGAAGACCTCGTCCCGTGTCCGGGTGGGACTCTCATTTGCGTGGAAGGCAAGCTTGGCGATTAGGATATGTAGATCTCCTTCTCTGTAACCGACTCTGTGTAAACCTAGCCCCGTCCAGTGTCTATATAAACTAGAGGGTTTAGTCCATAGGACAACAACAATCATAATCATAGGCTAGCTTCTAGGGTTAGCCTCTACGGTCTCGTGGTAGATCAACTCTTGTAATACTCCTATCATCAAGATCAATCAAGCAGGAAGTAGGGTATTACCTCCATCGAGAGGGCCCGAACCTGGGTAAACATTGTGTCCCCCACCTCCTATTACGATTAGCCTTAGACGCACAGTTCGGGACCCCATACCCGAGATCCGCCGGTTTTGACACCAACAACGACACCTTATGAACTGTGGTTTGGCAAGAAACCCAAGTTGTCGTTTCGTAAAGTTTGGGGCTGCGATGCTTATGTGAAAAAGCCTCAACCTGATAAGCTCGAACCTGAATCGGAGAAATGTGTCTTCATAGGATACCCAAAGGAGACTGTTGGGTACACCTTCTATCACAGATCGGAAGGCAAGACAATCATTGCTAGGAATGGATCCTTTCTAGAGGAGTTTCTCTCGAAAGAAGTGAGTGGGAGGAAAGTAGAACTTGATGAGGTAACTATACCTACTCCCTTATTGGAAAGTAGTTCATCACAGAAATCAGTTACTGTGATCCCTACACCAACTAGTGAGGAAGCTAATGATAATGATCATGAAACTTCAGATCAAGTTACTACCGAACCTCGTAGGTCAACTAGAGTAAGATCCGCACCAGAGTGGAATAGTAAGTCTGTTCTGGATGTCATGTTACTTGACCATGACGAACCTACGAACTATTAGGAAGCGATGATGAGCCCTGATTCCGCGAAATGGCTTGAGGCCATGAAATCTGAGATGGGATCCTGCTACCTCTTGAGCACAGCGTTGGTTTTCCCTTGAAGAGGAAAGGGTGATGCAACAAAGTAGCGTAAGTATTTCCCTCAGTTTTTGAGAACCAAGGTATCAATCCAGTAGGAGGCCACGCTCAAGTCCCACGCACCTACACAACCAAATAAGAACCTTGCAACTAACGCGATAAAGGGGTTGTCAATCCCTTCACGGCCACTTGCAAAAGTGAGATCTGATAGAGATGATAAGATAATATTTTTGGTATTTTTATGATAAAGACAAAAAGTAAAGAAAGCCAAATAAAGTAGATCGGAAACTTATATGATGGAAAATAGACCCGGGGCCATAGGTTTCACTAGTGGCTTCTCTCAAGATAGCATAAGTATTACGGTGGGTGAACAAATTACTGTCGAGCAATTGATAGAATTGAGCATAGTTATGAGAATATCTAGCATCACGTCCGCGACAAGTAGACCGACTCCTGCCTGCATCTACTACTATTACTGCACACATCGACCGCTATCCAGCATGCATCTAGATTATTAAGTTCATAAGAACAGAGTAACGCTTTAAGCAAGATGACATGATGTAGAGTGATAAACTCAAGCAATATGATATAAACCCCATCTTTTTATCCTCGATGGCAACAATACAATACGTGTCGTTTCCCCTACTGTCACTGGGATCGAGCAACGCAAGATTGAACCCAAAGCTAAGCACTTCTCCAATTGCAAGAAAGATCAATCTAGTAGGCCAAACTAAACTGATAATTCGAAGAGACTTGCAAAGATAACCAATCGTACATAAAAGAATTCAGAGGAGATTCAAATATTGTTCATAGATAATCTTGATCATAAACCAACAATTCATCGGATCTTGACAAACACACCGCAAAAGAAGATTACATCGAATAGATCTCCAAGAGAATCGAGGAGAACTTTTTATTGAGATACAAAGAGAGAGAAAAAGCCATCTAGCTAATAACTATGGACCAGAAGGTTTGAGGTAAACTACTTACACATCATCGGAGAGGCTATGGTGTTGATGTATAAGACCTCCATGATCAATGCCCCCTCTAGTGGAGCGTCGGAAAAGGCCCCAAGATGGGATCTCACGGGTACAGAAGGTTGCGGCTGGAAATAGGGTTTCGTGGTGCTCTTGGATGTTTTCGGGGTACGTAGGTATATATAGGAGGAAGAAGTAGGTCGGTGGAGCTACGAGGGGCCCATGAGTGTGGAGGGCGCGCGCAGGGGGGCAGGCGTGCCTCCCTGCCTCATGGCCTCCTCATTGATTGCTTCACGTCCACTCCAAGTCATCTGGATCACGTTTGTTCCAAAAATCACGTTCCCGAAGGTTTCATTCCGTTTGGACTCCGTTTGATATTCCTTTTCTGCGAAACACTGAAATAGGAAAAAACAGCAATTTGGGCTGGGCCTCCGGTTAATAGGTTAGTCCCAAAAATAATATAAAAGTCTATGATAAAGCCCATTAAACATCCAAATCAGATAATATAATAGCATGGAACAATAAAAAAATTGTAGATACGTTGGAGACGTATCAAGCATCCCCAAGCTTAATTCCTGCTCGTCCTCGAGTAGGTAAATGATAAAAACAGAATTTTTGATGTGGAATGCTACCTAGCATATTTCTCCATGTAACTTTCTTTATTGTGGCATGAATGTTCCGATCCGAAAGATTGAAGATAAAAGTTAATATTGACATAAAAATAATAATACTTCAAGCATACTAACTAAGCAATTATATCTTCTCAAAATAACATGGCCAAAGTAAGTTTATCCCTACAAAATCATATAGTTTGTCTATGTCCCATCTTCGTCACACAAAATATTCAAATCATGCACAACCTCGGTTTCAGCCAAGCAATTGTTTCATACTTAAGAATTTTCAATCTTTTTCAACTTTCACGCAATACATGTCAGGACCCCGATTCCAAGTCACATAGATCTAGCCGGTAACACCTCATATCACTTTGCGGCCTCACGCACAGTATTCCCACAGGTGTCGCCTTACCATGGCCTGGGACCGTTTGCGCCTTTTGGCTCACGTATATGATAGTGTCACTAGCATCCATATGACAGAGAACCCGGGCCGACATGACTAGTCGTGAGCCCAAAGTGGCACTAACTTACGGGAACAGGCATACATGAATCAACATCGAGCATGTCGGTCAGCAGCGTGCGAATCCGGGCTGTAGCACTGGGCTAACAGGACTCCGGTGAACCGGGCTGTAGCAGGCTACGCAGGACTCTGGATGTCACCAAGTGACATTTCCCCGAAGGGACAGACACAGGAACGAAGTGAATCACATGTCGGCCAGTCAAGTGTTCCAGAGCAGTAGTGCTGCACTAGTAGAAAAGGGGGCTTTGGTTCAGGCCGGGTCAGCCCATTAGTCCCGGTTCAATCCAGAACCGGGACCCATGGGGGTATTGGTCCCGGTTCGTGAGCCCAGGGGGCCGGCCGGGCCACGTGGGCCATTTGTCCCGGTTCGTCTGGATATTTTGGTCCCGGTTGGTGGGATGAACCGGGACCAATGGGCCTGGCTCCTGGCCCACCACCATTGGTCCCGGTTGGTGGCTTGAACCAGGACAACGGGCTGCCCTTTAGTCCTGGTTCATACCACGAACCGGGACCAATGAGGTGCCTATATATACCCCTCGCCCGCGAGCAGAGCACTCCAGTGCTCTGTTTTTCTCTGGCCGGCGAGGGGGGGGGGGCTTTGTGGTGCTCTAGCACACCTCCTTTGCACATGAGGTGTTCGATGAAGTGCTCGAGCCACACTAGTTAAGCTTTCTCCTCTCAAAGCACGACCTCAAAGCTCCATTTGCCTCGAGATTTGTCTAGGTTTAGCGGCCCGTCATGTCCCATTCCTGTCTTCACCGCCGTCGATCGCCCGTGCCGATCTCGTCGCCGGAACCACCATGGTGAGCCTCTTGTTCTTATCTTCTTTCTGAAAGAAAAAAAATTCTTGCTTTAGATAGATACTTGTCTAGTTTTCTTACTATTTTGTTGCTTGTTATTATATAGTGTGATGGTTTTGGTATCCGCCCCCGTTGGCCCTCGTCCTGTCTATGATTCGGATGTGGTATATATTATCTTTATAACTATTGGTTCATTTATTGTTTTTGAAAATTATGCCAACCAACGTGACATAGATTTTATTTATCTAGGAGGTATGTGAACCAGAAATTCCAACCGACCATATTGTCGAGAGGTTAAATTTAGTTGAAGAAGAAAACAATTTCTTGAAGGAAAAAATAAAAAAATTGAGGAGGAGAAGATGATATTGGAGTTGCATGTTGCGGATGTCGTCGATGATCACAAGATCAAGATGGATGCAATGCGCTTGAAGCTTAGAAAGATTAGAAAACATGCCATTCATACCGAGGCTTGGTATCATTATGCCGTTGAATCAATTGTTACCTTGGTTGCGACTATGATCGCATTTCTTTTCGCATTGAAATGTTTTACAAAGTTTCAATGTATGGTTTAATTAATTAGATGCTCTGGAGAGCTATATGTTATTAGATGAGAACTATGTATGTACTTTGGTTTTAATGTGATGATGAACTTCTATTAATTTGGTCACTTAACTATCTATTCATGATGTTCTGTAATGGTTTTTTACACACTTAATTATATATAATTTACGCAGATGAACCAGCAATGGATGTACGGTGACAGACACACCTCCGAGTACATTAAGGGCATGCATGAATTTCTCGAAGTGGCTGAGGCAAACAAGCAGAATGGTTTTATGTGTTGTCCATGCCCTAAATGTGGGAATACGAAGTCTTACTCTGACCGGAAAATCCTTCACACACACTTGCTTTACAATGGTTTCATGCCACACTATAATGTTTGGACGAAGCACGGAGAAATAGGGGTTATGATGGAAGACGGCGAAGAAGAAGTGGACGATGACAACTATGTGCCCCCTGAATACGATGATGCTACAACGGGGGAAGCTGCTGAAGATCAAGAGGAACTAGATGATCTGCCCAATGATGCTGCAACGGGTGAAGCTGCTGAAGATCAAGAGGAACCAGACGATGTGCCCGATGATGATGATCTCCGCCGGGTCATTGTCGATGCAAGGACGCAATGCAGAAGTCAAAAGGAGAAGCTGAAGGTCAATCGCATGCTAGAGGATCACAAAAAAGGGTTGTACCCCAATTGCGAAGATGGCAACACAAAGCTCGGTACCGTACTGGAATTGCTGCAGTGGAAGGCAGAGAATGTTCTGCCTGACAAAGGACTTGAAAAGCTGCTGAAAATATTGAAGAAGAAGCTTCCAAAGGATAACAAATTGCCCGACAGTACATACACAGCAAAGAAGGTCGTATGCCCTCTAGGATTGGAGGTGCAGAAGATACATGCATGCCCTAATGACTACATCCTCTACCGCGGTGCGTACAAGGATCTGAACGTATGCCCGGTATGCGGTGCATTGCGGTATAAGATCAGACGAGATGACCCTGGTGATATTGACGGCGAGCCCCCCAGGAAGAGGGTTCCTGCGAAGGTGATGTGGTATGCTCCTATAATACCACGGTTGAAACGTCTGTTCAGAAAGGTAGAGCATGCCAAGTTGATGCGATGGCACAGTGAGGACCATAAGAAAGACGGGAAGTTGAGAGCACCCGCTGACGGGTCGCAGTGGAGAAAAATCGAGAGAAAGTACTGGGCTGAGTTTGCAAAGGACCCAAGGAACGTATGGTTAGCTTTAAGCACGGATGGCATTAGTCCTTTCGGGGAGCAGAGCAGCAATCACAGCACCCGGCCCGTGACTCTATGTATGTATAACCTTCCTCCTTGGATGTGCATGAAGCGGAAGTTCATTATGATGCCAGTTCTCATCCAAGGCCCTAAGCAACCCGGCAACAACATTGATGTGTACCTAAGGCCATTAGTTGAAGAACTTTTACAGCTGTGGAATGGAAACGGTGTACGTACGTGGGAAGAGCACAGACAGGAGGAATTTAACCTAAAGGCGTTGTTGTTCGTGACCATCAACGATTGGCCCACTCTCAGTAACCTTTTAGGACAGACAAACAAGGGATACCACACATGCACGCATTGTTTAGATGACATAGCAATCTTGGAGATTAACTGCTCGACGATGTACATTATGATTTCTTGGAGGTGGAGGCGGTACATAGATACGAGTACGGGAAGCCTCTCGTCAATGATGAAAGATCTCAAACAACGATGATGCGAAGATTGCATGATTGGTACATGAAAACCTATAGAGAGTCTGGGGGAGGAATACTTTGACGCTGAGAGTTAGAGAGGAGCATGACCTTGTTGGAATTGAACTGTTGAATGTTCCATTTGAGGAGTTCTTCCAGTTTTTCAATCAAAGGGCCCTCGATAAATCAACGGTCACCTGCTACTGTCTGTAAGTAGTACTACTTCTGTCATTAAGTCTCTCTATATAGGACAGCTCTTTCATTGCATGTATTTATAATTATCCTCACTATATTATGCAGATTGAAGATCGCCGAATTGAAGAAAAGACAAGTCGGTGATATTGGGTTCATTAACACAAATCTCATAGATGCAACTGAGGTTAAATTTCATGCTGAAGATACCGAGGCCAACTTGCTACGATCATTGGTAATAAATGAAAACAAAGATATAATACTCTTTCCTTACAACTACAAGTGAGTGTTACTGTCTTGTGCATATTCGGTTTCCCTTATATATTAGTCTAGGTTATAGTAATGTAATTGATGAGTTATGCATGCGTGCATAGTTTCCACTATATTCTCCTAGAGATTAAGCTTGAGTAGGGACTAGTAACCGTCTTAGACTCGAGACGAAAAGATCCCCAGGAGTATGCGGACATGACTCAAATCCTCGAGAAGTAAGTTAAATCGATCATTATCCACCATATCAGCAACTTTGTTTATTTCCTGATATCAAGTAATTGTTTTCTTTGTCTGGCAGGGTTTGGAGAAAATTCACCAAAAAAGCTCTGCAACTGCCGAAGAAGCTGCAATTTAGACACCCGAAATTAAGTACTATAGTAGCATGTTCCGCGCGTCTCCTAGTGATTCAAGCGCTAGTTTCATCAATACCATTTGGCATGCTTGCTTATCAGTTTGATTAACCTCTATTTCTTGTAAAGTGGTTGTGGCAGGATCAAGGGAATGATTTTTGTGGATACTACGTTTGCGAGTCCATCCGCTACACGACCTGTGAACGGGGGTACTATGACGAACAATATGAAGTGTGCAAGCAATAATATTCACAATTTTAATTTATTACCATCATTTGTGTAGAGTTTCATTTATTCATATATATATATATATATATATATATGTATTGACCCCCTTCTTCAAATTAGATCTTTCGGATGCGGGATGAACTCCTACCACCAGATCGTATCCGAGTAATTCAAGAGGAATTGGCGGCATTCTTCCTTGACCACATGATCGCTGAAGACGGAGAATACTATGTGGATCCTGTGTTTATATATAATTAGGAGATTATATTGTAAGAGATAATTATTGTATATATGTAGCCGGTAGTGTTGAATAGATATATGAGAACTTGTTGTTCGACCAATCTCTCGGAGAAGGAGAGGTGGTCGATATCACTTCTCTCTGTATGCATATATGATCATGACGATCTTCTATTTCCTTCGTTTGCTTACTAGCTAGCTAGCGTGTCTAGTCTTCTCTATACGTATATAGTACGTAGCGTCGACCAAGCACGAACATAAGAGAGGACACTTCTCTCTATTAATTAGCTAGCTAACAAAATATATGAAACACCAAAATTAACCCCCCAAAACCCCCAACCCCCCTTTCAAAAAAACAAAAACCCGAGCCCCTGAAATGCTGACACGTGGATACTTATTGGTCCCGGTTGGTGGCACCAACCGGGACCAAAGGCCCTCCTGCCTGGGCTCGGCGCACCGGCCACGTGGAGGCCCATCTGTCCCGGTTCTTGTAAGAACCGAGACTAAAGTGCTAAGGCATTAGTAACGACCCTTTAGTCCTGGTTCAAAAACCAGGACAAAAGGCCCTTACCAACAGGGACGAATGGGGGTTTTTCTACTAGTGCTGGGCTAGCAGGACTCCGGTGAACCGGGTTGTCGTGGACTACTATGTCTCACGGAAGCACAAAACAACATTTTCCCATAAGAGAGGCTACCAAGGATAAACAACTAGGTTGTCGGATCCCACACATACCAAGCATTTCAATCATACACCCAATATGCTCGATATGTGTAAATATAACAAGGCATCACAACATAACTCTACGACTCAAGTATTTATTCAATAGGCTGTGAGGAGCGAGATATTACAAACACGGGTCTCGTGACCCAACATTCAGAGCATACAAGTCAAAGCACATGCAGAAGCTTAACATGTCTGAGTACAGACATCTACAAATGAAAAGGCTGAGAAGCCTGACTATCTACCAGATCCTGCCGAGGGCACAAGATCGGAGCTGAGGTGTCAAGCTAAACGTCGAAGTCCACACGGAACTACTAGCGAGACTGACGTCTCTCTGCAAAACATAAAATAGGCAAACGTGAGTACAAATGTACCCAACAAGACTTACATCAGAACTAGCTACATATGCATCGGTATCAACAAACGGGGTGGTGGATTTTAGCTGCAGCAAGCCAGCTTTGACTCGGTGGCTATCCGGAACTACAACTGCAAGTAACTCTTTTGAGGTGGCGCACACGAGTCCACATATTCACCATATCAATACACCACTATGGATCCACTCCCGTCTCCCTACGAGAACGCCATCCATAGCACTCACGCTTATCTTGCGCATTTTAGAGTATCCACTTTCACTTGTCTATGAACTGTACAGGCAACCCAGAAGTCCTTTACCGCGGACATGGCTATTCGAATAGATGATGTTAACCCTGCAAGGGTGTACTTCTTCACACACACTCTCGCCACTTACCACCATGTACACGTCGTGTATCTCGGCAACCTTCAAGTAGAAGCCTGGCGAGGGAGTCGGCCACGACCTGACTAACCACACAAGTCTCTCCTCCAGGTTTATCGCCTATTCGGGTTCCATCCGCAAGGAGATCAAGCCGGGGTGTCGCTCACGGCCCAAAACGATGTGTATAGGGTTCCAAGCCCACCAAACGAGCGACTCTTGGCATATCCGGCCACAGTGCCTAGTCTGTCCCAAGCCCACCTGTACCGGGTGCCACTTTGTAGACTACTAACACTACCTACAAACACCAGAAACTAGTTGGAACTCCTGGACAGAGATCGAGTTGATTAATAAGCCGAGAGAGGTCGAGTTACCGAAACCCAATGTGTGGTAGTAACTGTTCATGGATCACAAACACAGAACTCAGTTCCTAAGGACGGCTGCAATGAGACAACCCACCATGTACTCCTACATGGCCTCTCACCGCTACCTTTACCAAATCGTGTTCACACACTTAGCTCTCAATAGTAGGACATGTTCACCACATTCCAATTCATCCCTGATGAATCAGACCTGACTCAACTCTAAGCAGTAGTAGGCATGACAAACAAGCATGAATGAGTAGGCACATCAGGGATCAAACAACTCCTACTCATGCTAGTGGGTTTCATCTATTTACTGTGGCAATGACAGGTCATGCATAGGAAAGGGGTTCAACTACCGCAGCATCTTATAGTTGAAATGTTGTTGTCCTAATGCAATAAAAGAGAGTAGGAGCGAGAGAGTGGGATTGTATCGGAATGAACAAGGGAGTTTTGCTTGCCTGGCACTCCTGAAGATGATATAGTCACTACAAGGGAAACCTTATACACTGAATCTTAGCAGCAGCGTGGTCTAAAAATAGGCGCTACTGCTAATTAGCAGCAACGAGCTTTAGAAAAGAGCGCTGCTAATGACCTTGTAGCAGTAGCGCTCTAGGTGAAAAGAGCGCTACTACTATAATTGCCACGGCGTTGCCTCCAGGCTAGATATAGTAGTAGCGCCCTTCCCGTGGACGCGCTGCTGCTAAAGAACTTAGTAGCAGCAGTTTTCCTCAAAACTCACTACTACTAAGTAAGACCGCAACTAATTAAGTTTAGTCCCATACTGCTAGGTGAACAAGGTGTTTACCACCTTAAATATGTTGCTTCTCAACCTATCTCGAGCACTTGGTCTTCATTGAACTATATGTGTATGATTTGTGGTTGCAATATGAATCCTCGCCTGTACCTATACAGGTACAGTGAGGATTCATGTTGACTATTTAGATTACTAGTAAATGCGCACGTGCATCGCACGTTAATATTTAGGCAATATATTCATTGCACGCGAATATTAGGTATGCTATTATTTGTGTCTTAATCATGTGATTAGTGCAATATTTGGTATGATATTTATTGCACGTTAAACGCGTTTAACGCTCGCCATTGGAGCAGTCTAGGTCGTTGGATTGACTTAGTTCGATGGCCGAGATCAGTTGGATCTGCCCCTTTGGTTCTTTTTATATTGCTATAGATACACAAAAAGATCAATGATGACCAATTATATTTTTGATGTTTTTACTAAACAAAAGAAATAACTGCTTCCATTAGCAGTAGCGGTTTTCCCTAAAACGCGCTGTAGATATGTTAGCTACAGCGCGTTTTCTGTACGCGCGCTACTGCTAGTTCGAGTTAACCACCCCCCCCCCCCCCGCATCAAAATTTTGCTAAGTCCTCTTTCCCCCCCACCGGCCTGTTCCTACTCCCCCTGTCGCCCCCGCCCGAGCCTGAGCGCTTGCCCTCACCGCCGCCGCCGCCGCCCGCCCTCAACCTCACCGCCGCCGCTCTCGACGCACACTGTCGCCGCCCTCGACCTCACCGCCGCCGCCCTCGACCGAGCCCGCCGCCCAGGACTGCCGCCCTCCCGAGCCCGCCGCCCAGCACCGCCGCCCTCGACCGAGCCCGCCGCCCCTCCGTCGCCGAGCACCTCCCCGCCACCGTCTCTCCCTCTGTAAGCCCCCCACCCCTCCCCCACCCCCTCTCTCTTTGCTTAGTTAGTAGATGATTTTAGTAGTAGTAGATGTTAATTTAGAGTACATAGATAATGATTTTTAGAAGTAGTGGATATTAATTACTAGTAGTGATGGTAAACTAGTTGAATAATTAGTAGTAGATGTAGTAGTTAGATGTTAATTAGTAGTAGATGTAGTAGTTAGATGTTAATTAGTAGTAGTAGATGTGCTAGTTTCTTTCTATTTATAGTAAGTTTATATTTAGTATGAACTAGTTGAATTAATAGAACTAGTTTAGTTTTAGTTGAACTAGTTAAGTTTTAGTTGAACTAGTATAGTAAGTAAATTAATAACTAGTTGAACTACTTCATTTTTAGAAAGAACTAGTTTTTTTCATTTTATACTAAGTTTATATTTAGTAAGAACTAGTTGAATTAATAGAACTAGTTTAGTTTTAGTTGAATTAGTTAAGTTTTAGTTGAACTAGTATAGTAAGTAAATTAATAACTAGTATAGTAAGTAAATTAATAACTAGTATAGTAAGAACTAGTTGAATTAATAGAACTAGTTGCATTAATAGAACTAGTTGAATTAATAGAACTAGTGTCCTATGTTTTGGTTACACCTCCGAGTGTCCTATGTTTTGCCGGAGTGTTGATTAATTTCCGTTCCGGCAAATTTCAGGCGCTCGATATGTCCTTTTTTAGCAAAGGTCATGCCGGATTTTTCCGTGAATTCTGACATGACTTGTGATAGAATATGTACAAGTTTAATCTTTGAATTATGAACGTAGGAAATGTCGTACTCGGACGACGACAGTCTCCCGAGGGAGTGTAGCTGGTGCCACGATGATCGAGGTATGTGCGACAGGTTCGTTGAGCTGGATGGAGATCGGCGCTTCAGCATTAAGCTCGAGGAGACCTTCGATGTTGAAACGGTACGCAACAACGACAAGTGTTTTTTTCGTAATTAAGCATGACTTCAACTATTTCAACGTCTAATTTTCATCTTTTACAATTCGACTAGCTTATCCCATTCCATGCAAGACGCTATGTGTTGGAGAGGATGGGTTTTGAAGACCATGAAAATTTTCAAACAAAGAAAATACACCTAAGGACCCATCATGATATCGATTTTGAAGTAAATCGGTACAGTTCTCAGAGCGTAACCCATTTTGGTTGCCAAAATTGGGAAGCACTTTGCAAAATGTATGGTTTTTATGAGGGTATGTTTGTCACCATGGATCTTGGTGATCCTGACATCGAGCAAGACAATATGGACATTTGGGTCCTTGTTGATACGCTTCCGATTCTACCGCAATGTGAGTTTCTCAAACATAGTTATTAACTAATTTATATTGTTTATTTCAAAATAGTTGACAGCTTATTTCCATTGACAGCTTATTTTGAATCTTCAAAGAGTGTGTAGAAGATGGTAGACAAAACCCACTACACTAAGGGCTCTGAATTAACTTATAAGGAGAAAAATCATCTGATTGCTTATTGTACTTTTTTTGAGAATTACAATACCTATTATCGAACTCCTCCAAATTATGGTGAATACGTGCCACTAGTGCACGTTTTGAAAAACGATAACTTCTATGGAGATACCCTGGTAAGATATTTTACTATTACGACATCCGTGCATCTGTTGCATACTTCTAAAACTAGTACATCATTGCTAACTACGAAGTTATTACTATGTTTTTCAACAGAAAATCCTGATGGAATGTGTGCCTCATCTGATGTATTACAATGGTCGCCTTGAAGTTCTGATCCTACAGCCAGGTCATCCTACGGATCTCACCTGTGCATATTGAATTTCTGAAACCGGTGAACACATGCTAATCAAAGAGTGGAAAAAAATGTTTGGACATTCGTAAGGAGGTTCTTGGAAGCAACATTAAGCGAAAGGCAAGAATTTGAGACAGGATAATCTGCATTCTCCATAATGGAGAGCCAGGGGCTATCTTGTTTTTTGCTATTTTACCTTAGAGAATATAGTAGGTCCTAAGAGAATGTAGTGGGTCCTATGAGGTACAATATGTTTATTATGTGATACAATGTGTTAGAGTTGAAGATGTGAGGAGTACTTGTGATTACGACTAGTAACCAATTATATGATGATGATGATGATGATGATGATGATATATAAGTTGTTAATGATATGATGATGATGATGATGATGATATTTATTATATCATTGGGTGAAAGAATCGTGGATTAGTTTCAAATGGATGGATCCAAAGTGACCATTGGTTACTTTGGATCCATGCACTTGAAACTAATCCAAGGTTCATTCACCTAGTGATTTAATAACTCATTATGATATAAAAACAATCTCTAAATTGCTACTGTATGAAAAATTGTATATAGGTATATGAATACGACCTAAAATTCAAGAGAAATGGAATAGGGAATGATAGTAGTAGCGATTGTTTTCGAAAGCGCTGCTAGTAATTAGCAGTAGCGCTTGACTAGGCAAGCGCTACTACTAAGTAGATATAGCAGCAGCGAGTGCCTGTAGGCGCTACTGCTAAGCATTAGCTGTACCGCCTTATCAGTAGCGCGCCTACCCGCGCTACTGAGAGGCCCAAAAGCCTTTCTGCTGCTAGGCTTTTCCCTAGTAGTGAGTTCTTCATCGGTGTCATCGAACTCAACGGCGGAACACGTCTATCGAGAGGGAACAACCACCGGTAATAGAGAAAGAACACAATCAATGCAATGCACAATATGATGCATGATCATGACATGGCAATATGCTGTGATTTGGGCTAATGCAACAGAAAGTCATTTTGATTGAAGTGGAATTCAAAGATAGTTCAAATTCCAACTCCAAATCTATTATCAAATTTTTCCTAATCATGTTTCATCCAAAAAAGTGAGGTTAACTTGCTCAAACATGCATGAAAATGGTACAGATGAAAAGATTGGATTTTTCTGATCATTTTTCATATATAAATCTTTTCACATGGAGTTACGGTTGAATTTCTATGATTTTTAGAAGTTTTAACTATTTTCTGGAATTTCCTGGATTAATAAAAACGCCAGAAAACATTTACTGCGTCAGCATGACATCGGTGTGACATCAGCAGGTCAACAGGGGCGGTCCAGGTCAAACCTAACCTACGGGACCCATTGGTCAGTGAGACTGGGTTAGTTAGGTCACCGACAGGTGGGCCCGGCCAACGTTGACTAAGTCAAAGTCAAGCCGACACGTGGGGCCACATGCTTAGCACTAATCTAAACAAAAAAATTAGGCTAACCTAAATGGGCGCTGGGGCCATTGCGTCAGTGGCCCAGGGGGTTGGTTAGCGGTGTGATTAGACCCTAATCACGGCCACGTCGGCAGTCGCCGGAGTTCTGCCGGCGGTGACCAAAAATGTGGCGGATGTTCACCGGGGTAGCGCTACGGGGGGCGGCTGGACGCGCGAAGGCCACCAGAAGGTAGCTCGTGCTCGACTGCGTCTAGCAAAGCGAGCGGGAAGCCTCGGGGTCGCCAGAAACGACGACGGCGAGCACAGAGGCGGCGGCCGGAGCTCGGACAAGCTCAGACTCGTCGCTAGGAGGCACGGCGAGGTGTATGGAGCAGTGCTACGGGCTGCTTGGGATGTGGCAAACTGGATGGCTTGCTTGGAATCAAGCCAGCGTGGACGTGGCCATGACGGCGACGTGGAGAGGCGGCGGCGCGTGCGGGCGAGCTCGGTGTGGTCGCTGTGGTGCACGAGAAGGCAAACGGAGAGAAGGAGGATGTAGCAGGGCTCACGGCGCGTCGGACGAGCGGGTCGGAGGAGTCGGGGACGAGCCAGAGAAAGCGGGGCGTCCTGAGGGATCTGAGGCGGCCGACGACGGAGATGAAGATGACGGCGCTGCTTCAGGCGTCCCGCGGGCACGTGCTTCGTCCTGGTGCTCCATAGCGTCGAGGCGGAGCGCCTGGACACGACGGGGAGACGTGGGGTGGCAGTGAACGCGGCTATGGCGAACGGCGGCCGCGGTCGCTCTCGGGTGAGCTCGGGGAAGGGGCTTGAGCGTGAGGGAGAGAGCAGAGAATGAGGGGAGAGGCATAGGGGGCGGCGGGGCCTCTCCAGACGTGTCAGGGGTGCCTCGGTGGCAAGCAGGAGGTGGAGGCTCGGGCACGGGCGCGTCGACACGCCTCTGCCAGTAGGCAGGGGTTGAAGACAGCTATGCCACTGGTGGGCTGGGCCGCCAAGTGGACTGGCCAGGTGGGCTGCCCAGGTGAGTGCCAGGTAAAAACTCACTCTCTATTTAAATTTTTTTTTGTTTTATATTGTTTGCCGCTGTTTTGATTTGGTTTAACACCAAATCATTTTTATATAATTCTGAAAATATTGTTGGGAAGTTTCGAAATTATTCCCAACAGCCCTCAACTAGTTTCAGAATTATTAGAGCATTTAAAATATTTATAGGATTTAAATGCCCCAATTCAAATACAATATGATTTAATTCAAAAATCCAAATTTCATGGAAAAATGTTCATCATCTCTATTTACTGTTTCCAGCTTTTTCCAAAAATGGTGAACATTTTTGAAGGACATTTGGGTTCATTGAAAAATATTTTTAGTTGAACCAATTTGAATTGATTTAGTGCTAGGTCTTGGTCATCCCCACTTCAAAAATCCTTTGAATTCAAACATGATGCATGGATGCAGATGCAACTAATTACAAACGATTCTGGGGCTGTGACAACTCACCCCCACTAAAGAAGAATCTCGTCCCAAGATTCAAGACGTGAGGTAAGAAGACAGAGGGGACACAAAGCCAACACAATCTTCATGATCCAATTTTCCTTCTCGAAGATGTTGATTCATTGCTTAAAATTGATTTTGATGTCTTTGCTTTCGAGATATTCATCCAACACGACGACGGAAATAAACTCTACAGGATTCGATCTTCTCGAAGATCGAGCAACTCACGATCAATTCACGGAATGAGACGTTGAAACATCTCTCGAGCTGAGACACAAAACATACCTCTAGAGGGATGGAGTGAAACAGATGATGAAGGTTCAAATTGGTAGGCAACCGTTCCATGCTTGAGTAAGATGGTGCATGGTTCCAAAGTAGCGAGGAGATAATTGTCATGATTCCATAACGGGACACCTCAGGGGAGGTGACTCATAGAATTTTTCCCTTAAGTGGCAAAAGAATTACTGTGATCCATAGATCATTTGAAGGAATTCAAAAGAATGTCATACCCAGTTTGGAATGGAAACCACTGTTATAGAACAACTCGGCAAAAGGAAGGCACATTCCAATTGATACCGAGGATATAACCTAGTGTCCGAGCATGCTCTCAAGAATTTGAGCATTTCTGTATTCATCAAGGTTTTACCAACATCCGTGCCGAGGATCTTGGCAACACATCATACTACCATGATGAATAATGATGGAGGATGCAGATGCAAACAAAGATAACACTTTCTCAAATTTCACCATGACTGGGCCAAGGGAAAACAATCTGGATGATCGACCGGGGAACATTTAGCACTCCGCTTCTAATGTTCTCCTTGTTCTACATACCACAGTCATACATAAAGCATTCACGCGGCCATCAAGTATGGGTCGAACTTCGGGAAGAGAAAGGATCCATGATGAATAAGTCGCACGAAATCCTCATGGAGAGAATGATCAAATTGCTTAGTCAAGATACTAAAATAATAGATCTTCCGGCTAGGTGTGTCGGCCAGAACATCAACCTTGTCGAGACCTATATCATAGATCTTGGAATAGTTCCAACCATCATATCTGCCTGAGATTCAGATCTGGTTGGGAACGGAATATTTCAGACATCATGTCTGGAAGAGAAAATTAGCAACACAAATTGACGAGATGACGTTGCAAGATTCTCAGGAAATGAACTACGGTAGCAATCTCCAAAGCATGAGCGGGTTCTGCTACACACATGTGAACACGTTGTCCCAGACAAGCATGACCACATAGTAGTCTTACAATAAAACACTACCGAGTTCAGGTGGGGAACCATCATTGAAGATAACGAAGTCTTGTGCAAGTCCGTCTGGGCCCTTCGGGAATAGCAGTTGAACTTCTTATCCATGAACAAATCAATCAGTGGCTTTGTGTACTAGGAGATACAAATCACTACAAAAAAAATACACTTCCGTGATGATACGTGTTTGTCACAGTAGGTCGCGTTTTTTGTCATGCATGTACATCCATGATAAATTTATTACAGAATCAAGATAGTCATACATGTGCTATCATAGAAGTGTTCCATGACATTACCAACATTATCATCACGAAAGTGTCCACTTCCATGACGATAAATCGCGCGTCACAGAAGTGCTTTCGTCAAGGGTGACCGACACGTGGCAACCACCGTAATGGAACGCCGTTAAGCTATCGGGTCGGGTTTTCGATTCGATAACCCGTTAACAGCCCCGACCAATGGGGATTTTCCACGTGTAAAATCATCATTGGCTAGAGGAAACACGTGTCGGCTCATCGTTGGGACAGATGTCATCCACTCACTGGACAGAAGGCGCCTATGATTCGTAGACACGTGGCACGGCCCAACAGTGGCCCATTCCTATGAAAAGGCCGGCCCGTTTGACTTGCTCAAAAGCTGGCGGACCGGCCCATGGAAAGCATGTTAACGGCCTGTTCGCATATAGCCCATTTACAACCCGCTAACCCAAGGCCCGTTACGCCCTATCCGAATTAGGCCCAGTAGCGTCATCTGGGCCATCCAATATGATTCCAGCCTGTTTTCACTTCTGGCCCATGTATAGCCCATGACGTCTTTTGGACCTTATGAGGCCCTTTGTAACTCTTGGCCCATTAGCGGCCCGTGCTGAAACTGGCCCGTAATGAACAGTGTATTACTTTCCACCCATTAAGGCCCATGGTGAAACTGGCCCGTAATGAACAGTGTATCACTTTATACCCATTAACGGCCCGTTATTCCGTTGGGTCGTTTCCAGCCCAAGTTAACTTTCGGCCTTCTCAGGGCCCATTTATTCTTGGGCTCATTTGCAGCATTCGGTTACTTACGGCCCATTACTGTCATTTTCTGATTGTGGGCCAAATTCAGCCTGTTGTTACAGTTGGCCCGTTAGTCTGTTGGGCCATTTTCATAGCATCACCAAATACGGCCTATTAACGGCCCGTTATGGTCAGCCCATAAAACATATGATTTCCATTAAAGGCCCGTCTACGGCCCATTAGAGGCCCGTACAAGACCCATAAATGATTCGGCGGCCCATGGATCCTATGAGACGTAGAAGGCCCATGGATCCTACGAGACGTAGAAGGCCCATGGATCCTACGAGACGTAGAAGGCCCATGGATCCTACGAGACATAGAAGGCCCATGGATCCTACGAGACGTAGAAGCCCCATGGATCCTATGAGACGTAGAAGGCCCATGGATCTGACGGCCCGTGAATGGCCATGGTCAGGCGAGTTGGCCCCCGTTTGAACGATATAGCATATTCAAAGAATTATCGTACTCAATACTATCACCTCTAAAAAGCATACACTATACAACAAAGCAATCAAGGCATAGAAAGGTAGAATAATCCTACACTATACAATAAAGAAATTACAGCCGATTATACCCACTGGGCATTATGGTTCGGCACAGGTGATAATAAAGAATACACAAACAGCTAGCAAATTACATACACTGGGCAAATACAGCTCATACATCATGGACGCGCATCAACTTAACTCCATTTGAACTATAATCTCTTCAGAAAATAGGATTGGTCGGATTCAGATAGCACAAATTTCAGTCTGCAAAATCTCCAATTCCTTCATGGTTACCTCAGTGTCTTGTTTCATTTTTTTGACTCCTGCTTCTAATAACTGCATGAACAGTCTCAACTTGTTGATTATACGTTGACAATCATGTACACGTTATCTTGCCACCTCTAGTTGATTATACGTTGACAATCATGAACATCAGCACATTCCAATTCCATTCCATAATCATTCGGTAACATCCATGCCGCACTGATCGCAGATCTTTGTGTTGATGTCACTTCATCCTGAAATGTTTCTGTAAGTACACATGACTAGGGCAAAAATATAGTTACAACAGTGAAGCAAACAAGACACTATTTTGTACTACATGGCAAAACAGGACTAACAATAATGTTACACGTCACTTTCAAAAAAAATGTTACACGTCATGAAGCATAAGCAGGTGATATTTTAAAAATTATAAAAAAGATAGTCTGTGCAGTCTGCATACAGAAATCCCTCTTTGCTCACCAGAGGAGCATGATTTTGGGGCCCAATCAAAAACACAGACAAGTTACAAATTTAGACAGCATGTTGCGTATATGTAAGCAACCAGTTGGCCATTCTGTGCCTCAATTAAAGTCTTAGGGAGCATAATGAATAGCAGAGGGTTTCATACAAACATACTACAGCAGGCAAAACTATGCAATCATTAGCGTAGTATAAACTAGATTGTGAGCCTCATGCAATAATAGTTGGTTAATAGACTTCAAAGCTTCAGGCACACTTCGGCAGAGTAATTAAATGGTAAGGCCTTTAATTATGTCAACTAAGAGTGATACAAGTACCGAACATCAGGCATGATTATTTGGGCATCTCATTAACTGAGGACAAATAAAGCAATTGAAAAGAGAAAATTAACTATGCCTGGAACAAACAAGGAATTGAACTGTAAAGTTGCATACAGTGACATACCTTAGCAGGTTGAAGAGGCTTAGCGTAGCTCCTACTTCTCTTGCAAGGCTCCTTCCTAACATCTTGTACTTGGAAATCCTCAATCTTATCTTCATTGCACCCCCTCTGCAAGGTGACACAAACTAGTTACTCGTCTCCTTGGAAGATAAATATGCATACTTTCCAGTCTGTGAACACAAAAGGATGAGATTATAACAAAACAACACCACATAATGAAACATGTCGCATCTATTACACTTGCACACAATGAAATGAGCATTTACTATGTCTGCACTATGTAAAAACTAGGCATACCTTCGAACTGGATCTCCAGGTACTCTTGGAGAGCCTACTGTAGTGTACAGCCAAACCTTTATGTCACCTATGAGTTAGACAAGGCCCCACTATAGCAGCCCTTAGTGTTTAAATCGTTGACAAGCTCTGTTTGAGTGTTAGGTCAAGAACAGCAAGTAATCAAAGCAAACAGTCCTAGTATGGCTGACTGATGCAAACAAGCAATTGAACAGATGTGTGATGCAAACAAGCAATTGAACTAGTTTGAGGGCTGCAAACTAGGCATATCAAGAAAAGAAGCAAAGAAGGAGGCTTAAAGCCCATCACTTGACTGACCAGATTTAAGGGGAATTTAAACATCATGTGCAACGTATGAACTAACATAAACATTACATATTCCAGATTCTACAATGGAATGCACATGTATTAGGTTATGCCATGTAGGATGAAGCCTAAATGTACAGATAGCAGGCAGGAGTGATTCATCATTGCACGCACAATTGAATTGCAGGTTAAGGGCCAGTTCGGTTCCGCCTTTTCAGGGCATATTGTCAAAATAAGCCATAAAAGATGTAAAGAAGTCATTTTTTAGTTATGGGCTTGGGGTTAACTAATTTCGCTTTGGAGGGGGGTGTTTCGGGTAGAACCTCACTAAAAATTGA
Source organism: Triticum urartu (assembly GCF_056163025.1). Lineage (NCBI taxonomy): Eukaryota > Viridiplantae > Streptophyta > Magnoliopsida > Poales > Poaceae > Triticum > Triticum urartu. The sequence continues at coordinate 27,984,552 of NC_141873.1, forward strand.
AGGGAAGGGGAATAGTGAAATGACTCTATTGTCTACCTATATTACACTCAAAATGCAACTACTGACGCCCGTGTCACACCTGACCCTCAAGTAAAAACAAACAGGCAAGCATTCATTGCCCTGCCCGCTTGTATCTCCTCTCCCCTTTCCCTCTACCTCGATCACCTGCCTGCAGCACTAGGGTGGAGTAGCAGGGTGTTTATCATAACCCGGCACGGTTTACATGGTAAACCGGCATGGTATACATAGGAGCTGTTTTCTCCTTTGACGGTATAGGTTTATAAACCTCCGCTTCAAGATTGGCTAAGCCAACTTCATGCCCAGCGATGGCAGGTATTTTGTATCACAAAATTTGATCATATACCTCAATTTCATTGCATATATATATAAAGGTCATAAATCGGCTGGCGGTACAACCGCTGTGGCAGTTTAAGATTTTGTGATTGCAGGAAATATAGATTGAAGGTTTCGAACATTCAAACAAAAGTATCAGCACCTATGCACGAAGGCATCTCAGAAGCAAGAGTGTTGGCTACCCTATTACAAGGCAACATGGTGCCCAAATAAGATCATTGTTTTCAGCGGAACATAAAAGACCCGCCATTTAAACCGGCCTCCGGTTCAAGCTTGGTCGCCAGCTCGGTCTGATGGTTGCGGGTCATCCTGCGCCGCTTCAGCTTCTGCTTCTCTACCCGGTGGCTGGAAATCAACAGTTGTCCAGTTGATTCCTATTAAGGCTTGAAAGACAGCTTCCTCATGGATTAGCAATGACGGTTCAATATCAAGAGCGTAAGTATGCCTACGGATTGGAGGGGTCAAATTCTCCGCTTCAGGAATTGGTGCAACCACTCGTTTGTTTTGATTATCATATTGGGCTTGGTAATGAGACAAGTCTGCTTCTTCCACCAATTGACAAGCTAGAGGGCGCACCTCCCGGTTTATCGCCCTCAAGTCCTCCTCATTGAATTCTGAACCATCTTCCTTTAAGTGAGGGTCGCCTTGCGCCGCTTCAACAGGGTCAAAATCCGGCACCCACGCTTTTTCCCGGATTAAGGCATTGATAGCACCGGTTCGAGCAGCGGATTTCTTCAGCTCTTCAACCCGGGCAGGGAGCATAGACAATCTCTTCAGGGTGTCTTGGATCAAGGTAGGCGCCGGGTTGTTGTGGGATGCAGTTGATATGATACGCTGCGCACCAGTATACAATTGTTCTATCAGTGTATAGGCAGCCTTCAACTTCTTCCGCACATCTGACCCCAAGTGACCAATGCGTGTACCTGCAACATTACAAAAAAGTTCACAAACCGGACCTATCATAGGAAGGCCAAATTATTACATAAGTCAAAGGAAGCTTACCAAAGATGGAAGCAGTCATGGCATGCACTTGCCGCTTTACGCTGGTCAGCTCATCTACCACCGGTTTAAGGGCGGCTTCAGCAGTTTCAACTTTCTTCGTCAAAGAGGCCTTCTCAGTGGCCCAATCCGCCCGCTCTTTCTTGAAGCCCTCCTTAAGCTGTTCCATGACGCTTAAAGCGCTGGTCAACTCCTCTTTCGCCTTTGAGGTTTCACCTTGTTGGGATTTCAAATTTTCTTGAAGATCGGCGAGTTGGCTTTCTTTGGTCTTCAGCTCAGCCTGCATACACACAGTCATATGATTTAACAAACGGTACAAGAATTGAAGTACCAACCACATAACAAGTTATGCACTTGGCACTTGGGGGCTAATGCATATTTGATCTTCATCTTTCAATTGATTGCAAAGTCCCAAGCTCAATACAAGTATTCAACTTGGCACTTGGGGGCTAATGCCTATTTGCTCAAATAAGTTCTGATGCTGCCATGTTAATTACTTAAGTCCCGGTTTAACTACATTACGTTGAACCGGCCCTTGGGGGCTACATCAGTGAATTTCGAATTATTCAGATTTATATTAGTAAGTCCTGGTTTGAAAGAAGATTGCAAAACCGGCCCTTGGGGGCTAGGAGAGTTAACAAAATTGAAGTATCCAAGCATGAAAAGGCACATGGAAGTTACCTCAAATTTTTCCTTCATCATATTCACCAGGCCAGCTTCATAATCACGGCTGGTATACAGCCGGTTCAAGTAGCCGGAATGAAGATCTTGGGCATTCAGAGCAGCGTAAGTCGCCAGATCAACATTCCACTTGCCTTTGCCCATGACAGCAAATTCTTCTTTGGCAGTATGCTTGTCTAAGGCGACAGGATTGCTTGGCTCTGAACGACCAATGCCAGTAATCACAACATCATCATCTTTGGACTCACCGGTTTGCACTGGGGCAGTCGGTTTATCAGCAGGCTTGGATGGACTGGTGGATCTCTCAATCCGGATGGGGCTTGTAGGCTGGTCAACAGGGCCTGAAGTATCAGTAGGCCTTTCTTCAGCAATAAAATCATCATCTTGCAGTGGCGGGTCGTTGGGTACGTCTTCACGAATAGCCGCTTCAAGATCTGGGGCGTTGTCCGGTTCAGGGGCAGTTTCTTCTTCGGGCGCTTTATCCAGGCGAGCCTTCTTGCTCGGCCTAGGCTTCGCCCTGAAAGGAGTAATAAAGTCAAAAACAGTGTATGCTACAAAGTAACGCACCAGAAATGTTATGATAAGTATAGCTTACCCAAGCACCGTTTTAAGCGGTGGCAGCTGAGTAGCCGATGACTCGCCAGAGGATGAATAAGAGGTAACCTGATAATCGGAGTCAGATGGATTAAGAGGTTGACGAAAACAGCCCGCTTTAGGAAAAGCACTGACAAGCAAATTAGAGACCTCTGAACAGCGTTTCCGAACCAGACTGTTCGGTAAACCGGCAGAGGTAACTACCTGGCCGCTGTGACGAGTTGTGCGGCGAGCTTCGTGTTGTTGGGTCTTCATAAGAAATTTGGGATCCAAGTAAGCAAGAGGATGAGAAAATTTAACCTTCCTGTTTGCCTGACGAATTTTTAGTGAAGGCAAAGGATTTGAATCGGAAGAGAGAGTAATTACCTCTGCAATATCAGTGTGACTGGCTTCGGCATCATCCTGACAAATATCATTATCAATAAGGCGTGTGAAAAATAAGCCAAGTGAATCAAGCTCTACCTCAAGGTCCGGATTACCCACATCGTCATCTGCGGCCGGGTCAGAGGATGTAGTGGTTTTCTTCCTATGAGCAGTTCTCTTCACGACTTTGGTTTTTGGCCGGATTGGTCTTTCCGGTTTATCTGGATTTTCTGGATTCTCCTGAGGAAGCTTCTTGCTCCAAAACGGATCATCGCCCTGTTTAAGCAATAGTTGATATTAAAGAATATACAGAAATAGCAATGACATGTTCAGTAAAAAAGTACAGTCAAAATCTTACAGCTGGCGGTTTGCTGGTAGCACACAAGGGAAGCAGGCCGGTTCGAGCGCAGAGGTGTTCGGTTTGTTCAACATTTTCTTCACAGCTTCTGTGACCTCGTCATCTGTGAGCTGGATGTTAACATGTCGGAGTGGGTCATCGACACTACCAGTATACTCGCACATCAAACCAGAGCGCTGGCTGAGGGGCAGTATACTCCATGATATCCAACAGCGTGCGAGATCAATTCCTGTTAAACCGTTGGCCATGAAGGCTCTGAGCTTGGATAGTTGAGGAGCGTATTTACTTCTCTCCTTGGCGGTTAACCTTTGCGGAAAGGGGTGTGTATTTCTAAGCTGCTCCGGACGAAAGCCAAGCAAAGGATTTTTGTTAGCAGGGGAGGTGTCTTTGCAATAGAACCATGATTGATTCCACTCCTTGGGGTGGCTGTGCAGTTTGGCGTGAGGGTAAGTGACCTCCTTTCTTTTCTGAATCGCCACACCACCCAATTCCGTATTGGAACCATCAGTGAATTTCGTGTGGCGGTTTAGATGGAAGCAGTCTCTAAACAACTCAACTGTGGGTTCCTCTTGAAAGAACACCTCACAGAGCACTTGGAAGTGACAGATGTTGGTAACAGAGTTGGGGCCAGTGTCTTGCGGGCGGAGTTGAAAATTGGCTAAGACATCCCAATAGAATTTTGAACCGGGCGGATTAAAACCCCGGGCTAAGTGAGCTACAAAAACGACAACCTCTCCCTCTCGAGGTGTGGGCGGACATTCTTTACCAGGGACCCTCCAATGGATAGCATTTTTGCTGCTTAAAGCGCCAGTCAAGACTAAGTTGTTCAGTTGAGTTTCTGTGACGCGAGAAGGAGCCCAGTTGCACTCATACACTTGTTTAGCCATGATGAAATCTACAAAAATAAGTATTTCTGGTTCAAGAATGTGTTGGGTCAAGTGTACACTGGTATGTACAATGTTAAACCGGAGACAGCTATATCTAAACCGGAGTTCTATGAAGCGACAGCATCTGGCTAAAGAATTCTGGCGGTTCAACAAGGGGACTAATGGTATATACCGGTTTATCAATTTTTTCTACACTGAGTTAAACCGCCCGGTCTAAACATTGAATCAAGTAAGGTTGCGGATGGATAAGTACGCAGAAACAGGTTTCACAGGATCTAGCTACAGCGTTGGATCTAAAGCAAGTTCAGAAAAGAAGGAAAATATTCAAAGACTTAAAACAGAGCGAAAGTGAATCAATGGGCAGATATATAGATGAGATCTATGGTCTTGAGCATGAAACTATAGGCGGATGCTAAAAGCTACTGCTATTCAGAGCAGGGATTCACATATCTATCCAAGAGTCTAAGTACAAGCATGAACAAATGATGAACACGGCAAGAACATGAAACCCTAGAACAGATCTATGTTAAGAAGAACAGAAGGCTTACCAGAATCGAGGAAGATGTGGAAAGCTACCGCAGTGCTCTGGCGCGTTCAGGTTGATGCAGCGGCCCAAGACGGTGCAGAGGTCAACGGCGGCGGCGGAGCTCCGAGGCTGGCGACGCGAGGAAGACGAAGAGAAAGGGGACGAAGGGGAGAAAAGAAATGATCCTTCGGTCCTATTTATGAGGCAAGAGACATGTGTCAGGCGCGTGAATCAAGGAACCACAAATCTTGGAAGCGGAGCTGTCGCCTCGGTTATTGCGGATCTATTAAACAAATAAGATATCATGAATGTTGTTTTTATGATGACGTCATGCCGGTTTACAGCAACCAGAGAAGGTGACATCACGGCGGTTCAACAAATACAAGAAGATGTTGAAGACGAAGATTTTTTGCTAAGGATTGACATGAACCAGTTCAAATCAATCTGGGGCCTAATGTTGGGGATATTACTACTGGGCGTAAAACGGCCTATCTGGGCCGGGTTAACATCTTTAGTAGTTCAAGGGTGTTAAAGCCCAAGGAGGAAGATAAGGGCCCAAGGCCTGTAGTCGGTTTAAGACCTATAGCCGTAAACCGGCTTGGTATGTAAACTTGTATTGTAAGTTAGGAATAAGGAGAGACCAACCCGGATACGAGTATGAACCGGTGTTGGGACTCTGTGGACCGACGGGCGTCACCCGTGTATATAAGGGGATGACCCGGCGGCGGTTCAAGGACAGACGACAACAACTCGAGACTTGGGCGAAGCTTGTTTGCTCCCTAGTCATCGAAACCCCATCAATTCCATCACAACTAGACGTAGGCTTTTACCTTCATCGAAGGGGCCGAACTAGTATAAACTCTCTTGCGTCCCTGTGTCCGCTTTAACCCCTTCAAGCTAACCCGAAAGCGATGGCTCCACGACTAAGTCCTTTCATGAGGACATCCGGTGGGGAGTACGAATGAGCCGCTGCAGATGCGCGGCGGTTGATGAGAGTACCGGCGAAGTAGATCCGGCACCGTGGACAAGGCCGACACTGAATGGGTTGTGGTACAGTGGTGGATGAGCAGTCTACTAGTTTCTAGCGGAGGTGGGAGGGGTAGATGCGGCCGCATAAGCAGATCCGGCGAGGTGGACGCCGCTGGCAGTGAATGGGATATGGTACGCCGGTCGATGAGCAATCTAGGGTTTCCAGAGGGGAGGGGAGAAAGGGCGATGAAGTACGGACGGCGTGATGTAAGATGCTCTCGTGCTGTGGAGTTAGTCATTTTTGCGGGAGGGGGAGAGGAAATGGGGCTGCCGTGTAGTGGGGGAACCAGAAGTTACCAAAGCAGCCCCGACCTATCATGTAGATGAGGGCGGTATTGTAACTGTTGGTCTCCGTGCACCAAGGACAAAAGGGGGATTTCGCATGCTAAAGACTAAGGTGGCGGTAATTTTAGAAGGAGGCGGGAGATTTTGCCACCCGCGGGATCGTTCGTATCCAGTTTCAACTAATTTTGGACCGTGCTAGCAGGAAGGTCATGCTAGACTGTGTACACGGGGCATGCATCAGCAGTTAATAACTGGTGTGAAGTCCACCCCATAGAAAAAGACAATAACTCGGGATGATGCGCCGATAACTTGGACGTTCACACGGGCGCGGCCAATCGTACGGGTGTAGTGGCGCGTTCACAAAAAAAGGGATCAAACACTTAGCCTATGTATTTCTCGTGTAAATAGATAATGTAGTGCCCTTGGTTATTTACTTTAAACATAATGCATTGACGTGTTAGTGTAGAGGCGCACAAAAAGAAATGGATATTGTAGTCAACTACTTAAAAGTGTTACCTCATATGATTACATAGCCTCCATTTCATAAATTGCGTACCCGTTGAATTCATATTTGAATATTACATATATTACTTCAAAATAGAAACTTAAATCATCCAAGACTAATGAATTTGAATGCAAGAGTAATAATGGTGCATGTACATGATAGCTACATTGGTTGTTTGAAGAAACATCACTGTAACTTTGGCATGCACAACTTAAAAGCTTTATTTAAATAGACAAAATGGGATATGTGAGTGTCCAATCTTTATAGCGTTGAATCGATATTGTACCTTTGGCCACGATACGAAGTAGATATTGACTTATGTTCAAGCGGTGCACGTCCACGATCGCTAGATAGTGATACGTGAATGAATTGTGCAATTTCTCTCCCACGCATACATATCTCATTTCCCTGTGGGCATCGGAATCACACACGCGCACTTCGTGTATTTCTCTCCCTCCGCCAGGGTTAAATTCATCTTTCTACCCCGTCCTACAAGTCTCTCACACAGAAACACACACACTCTCTATGTCTAACACGCCCACCCCTTTAATTCCGCCCACCCACAGCCACTAATGTCTGAAAGTATGATAATGTCTCTCACACATATGCTATCTACCTATCCCTTAATATAGCTAGATATGTGTCACACAAACTCCTTCTCCCTACTAGCAAGATGCCCATGCGTTGCACGGAACATCAAGATGCATTTGTATGAGAAGTTTATCTTGTGGGAGAAAAGGATGAACGAGGGAATGCCTTATTTGCAAATGCGGAGAGGGGTGTGGGTATCTTTTTGCAAAATTGCCATAGTTTCCTTCCTGTCCGTCGGATATAAATCGGATGGCCTATATTGCAGGATGGCAGGAACACCATCATCACCAACTCTGTTTTTTTATAAGAGTAGAGATATGTGAGTGTCACTGCCCCCCCACACACACACTTCCCAACACCGAAGGAGTAGGGTGACACCTCGATCTTGATACTAATCTATCGACTGGCTTCTCTCTCAAACATACACACACACTACCCGGCACCGAAGGAGTAGGGTGGCACATCGATCTTGATAATAATCTATCTACTCCTCTTTCAAACACACACACACACACACACTCGCTAGTTGTGCCTCTGTGCCTACCGCGCACACTCTCGATACATCTTTCTCTCCCCCCCCCAACAATGACAGCAGAAGGGTGACAAATCGATATGATCATAATCTATCAATTGGTTTCTCTCTCAAACATTGTGTCTCGGTGCCTCGCTCAGTAGCCCCCTCGATATGTAGACTTCTCGTGCGCGCACAGCTGTAGTGACGATGACGCTGAACCCAGTGTGCCTTGTTTTTACCAGCCTCATGTGATAGTTTTCACCCTGTTTTCTGTCAATTAACAAGGCAACCTTTTCTTTGTTACTACTAGTGAATCTGAAATCATTCGGGGCAGACATAAAATATATCACTTCAACCCAATTATCGCAGCAAGATGCATTTGTATGAGTAGTTTATCTTGTGAGAGAAAAGGTTGAACGAGGGAAGGCCTTATTTTCGAACGTGGAGAGACGTGTGGGTATATTTTTGCAAAATTGCCATAGTTTATTTCCTATCCGTTAGATATAAATCCGACGGCCTATATTGCAGGATGGCACGCACACCATCATCACCAACTCTTTTTTCTACTCCCTCCATCTGAAAATACTTGTCATCAAAATGGATAAAAAGAGATGTATCTGAAACTAAAATACGTCTAGATACATTTCCTTTTATCCATTTTGATGACAAGTATTTCCGAACGGAGGGAGTATTTGTCTTTTTAGACATTTCAACAAGTGACTATGACCGGACCTTACCAACATACTCAAAAAAGTAGTCCATAATTTTGATGTTACCCTCTTTTCTTAGCGGTGTAGTGCCATCTGGATACCTCATAAATAAATCAAGGACAAATCTGACCCCTTCATGAAAAGACATACGGAGCAAAATGAATGAATCTACACTCTAAAATATGTCTACATACACATCCGTATGTGGTAGTCCATTTGAAATCTGAAAAAGACAAATATTTAGGAACGAATGGAGTATATATAAGAGTAGACATGGAGATATATCTCCAGCATGGTCTACAACAAAAATGTGCTGGGCTGGTTACCGTCGGATGCTCGCAACGCGATAACATGAGTTCGTATTTTGTCTTTTAACTTTATATTTTTATATTATATATTACCCTACTTATTTGATATATACTTCTTTCGCCACTGTACTAACAGTGGAACCCACAAAGTACTTAGAATATAGATTAAGGAAGGACTTGTTTCTTTTTAACTTTCTGTACTAGCCACCCTGCAAGTCACGTGTACACTATGCATGCAATTAACTTTTTATATAGGGACAATCATACAGGCAATTAACTCAAATGGATTGGATGTCACTCTATTATTTCCAGCATAAAGAGCATCTCCAACGGCAGCCGGCAAATTTCCTCCCGCTTCCTTAAGCGGAGGACGGCATCAAATGCCAGCGGCATACATTTTTACAACTCTAACCAACCAGATGAAATTCGTGCAAACATGGACTGATTTCATATAAGCATGAAGGATTTCATATAAAAAACCTGGATCTTCATATAAACATCATGGATTTCATTACATTTACATGAACTAAGAGGTGCCAATCTGGCTCTCTTGTATAATTAATACTCCCTCCCTCCGGAAATGGATGTATCTAGACTTATTTTAGTTCTAGATGACCGCTCGTGGATCCCTTTGTCTTCCTCATGTCCGTCAGACACTTGCGGGGTCGACGAAGGTCCTTGGAAGAGACGAAGCAGCAAAGAAACCATCTGAATCCGCGGTCGTCGCGTCGGCGGTGGCCTTCATGGGTCCCAAGTGGCGGCGGCCTCTCGTGTTCTACTTCTCCTCGATGATGGCGGCGGACATGGAGAAGCTGGCCACCAACTCATCGCTCTCCACGCACCCGTCTTCTGTCTCTGCCTGCATGGCGCTGCCGCAGGCACGGGAGGCGCGCCCACAGATATGGGAGGCGCGGCCACCGCAGACACTGGTGGCAGCGACGGCGCCCGTACCGGCGTGCTCGCCGCCATGCCGGCATGGAGCAACTCGCCACTCCTCATCGAGCTGAACTGGAGCGGCGAGTTGCTGAACCACGCACCTGCTTGGGGCGGCAACTGGCTCCATCGGGCCAAGCGAGGTTGGTGAAGCACCGAGCGGCCTCACCCGTATCCGGAGGGCTCGGCGGGCCACCCAGCCGGGTAATATGCCGGAGAACAGCTCATCGGAAGCCATCAGAGGAGTGGAGAAAATGGTGAAGGAGGAGATGGGGGAGCGGCGGAGGGGTGCGATTCTTGCCCGCTGTCTGTCTGGCCTCGTGTAAATAGAGGGCGGACGGTAGGAGCTTGGCCGGCGTCTGGCCTCGTTTAAACTGAGGGCGGACGGGAGGAGCTCGGCCGGTGTTGCGTTTAATTCCGGCCCGCTCATGAACGGACGTGTGGCCGGAGTAGGATTCTCGGTTTGCATGCGGGTTTAACGGAGGTGTTTAATGGAGGCGCCGGGCGTGCAGTGGGCACGCAATACTATTCGATTTGACAGCAGTAATGAGCCGTCAAATCACAAAGGCCCTCGCCTCTCGTGAAACTGACCGAGCTAGACTGCCCCGCCCTCTAGCGTTTTAAAAATGTATATACTCCACTTTTGTACAGTAGTAGTATCGATGGATTGCGCCATGGAGTAAAACTTGAAATTAAAAAAGGTGGTACATAAAGAGAGCGCTCGTCGCCAAATTATGCATATAGTACTATTAAAAAGGCTTGTCACAATAATGGTGTCCAGCACAAGTGCACAACCCACCCCTCAAATAAAACTAAGCACCCTGGAATTCTTTGACAAAACTAAGCACCCTGAAATTCTTTGACAACTAAACTACTGGCTATATGATGTTGGCCATATATATTGTACGTATATAATGTGAAGAAACGAGTGGTAGTACTATACCAACTAAAACATGAAATGTAAGAAATACTAGTATGTACGTACTGAAGAGTTAAAGTAACAAGAAGAAACATAACATAGTTCTGCTTGGGGCTCAGCACAACACACCCCTCAAATTAAACTAAGCACACCTGAAATGAAATTTTGCAACTATTCCGGTAGACACTGCATTAGAACCACCATGAGCAACAACACTGCCACCTTACTCGGAGTCCTCGTCCACGTCCTCGACTTCATCCTTGTCCCTCTTCCTCTTGGCCGATACTTCTTTGCTTGAACCGCACACTTGGTTGTTGCTCTTCATCCAACCCTTGTAAATACTGAAGCAAAGGTAGCCATCCATTGCAGCGTAGTGGATGTGGTCTATATCTAGTACATTCCGCTGCCATGCATGACGATGAAATGTGTATGGAGGTTTCTCCAGTTTACCGTACGAAGGATGAACCATGGCTCCTGCCAGGGTCAGCATTGAAGGCTGACGAGAGAGCACCAGCTGATTCTTCTGGAGGTCGAAGGGGTTGTGTTGGGGATATTAGTACTGGGCGTAAACCGGCCTATCTGGGCCGGGTTAACATCATCAGTAGTTCAAGGTTGTTAAATCCCAAGGAGGAAGATAAGGGCCCAAGGCCTGTAGTCGGTTTAAGACCTGTAGCCGTAAATCGGCTTAGTATGTAAACTTGTATTGTAAGTTAGGAATAAGGAGAGACCAACCCGGATACGAGTATGAACCGGTGATGGGACTCTGTGGACCGACGGGCGTCACCCGTGTATATAAGGTGACGACCCGGTGGCGGTTCAAGGACAGACGACAACAACTCGAGACTTAGGCGAAGCTTGTTTGCTCCCTAGTCATCGAAACCCCATCAATTCCATCACAACTAGACGTAGGCTTTTACCTTCATCGAAGGGGCCGATCTAGTATAAACTCTCTTGCGTCCCTGTGTCCGCTTTAACCCCTTCAAGCTAACCCGAAAGCGATGGCTCCACGACAAAGTCCTTTCATGAGGACATCTGCCGTGACAAAACCAGGACAGTTGGCGCCCACCGTGGGGCTATCGCACGATGGTTTCAAGTTCTTGGAGGGACGCTTCGAAGGACTCGAGGGCTACGCTGTGGGCCGGATGACTAAGAGTCATCGCGGCAAGCTCTACATCGACGATGCAGGCTGGGGCCCCGAGGCCGGCTCGATTAAGTACGGGTACCGGGTCCCCTTTGGTGGCATACACGTTTTAATTGGCAAGATCGGTGAACCGGGCCCTGAGCGAGACACCTGCACCGACCTCATCGAGACGGCTCAGCGTGCGCGATCTGCCAAGGTTAAACCGGCCGTGAAGCGTGCCTTCGTGGGAGTCATCCACGGAGGAAGTTATGAGGATGGATCAGAATCTGGTGGCGAGACCATCGTTTACTCCGGCGACGAGTCGTCAACCGGAGAAACTGAGTCTCTGTATCAGCTACAAGATGGCCGGATTGGAGGCTGTTCCGATGGCGACAGTATTCCGGACCCCTCTGATCTGCCCAACCGGGTTGGAATATTCATGGCTGGCACACAAGCCGTGCTTCACTCTTTGACTGCTGCGGCAATGATCTCCGGTTTAGTAGCGGCGATGGCTGCCGGGGCAGGAGGCTCTGTGCGCCCACCGGCTCAAGTTTTATCGGATCTGTTCGATGCATTGGCTACGCTCATGGAAGAGGCTAACCCGGCGGACCAGGATGCTCACAACACGGAGATTGCAGTGAGGGAACAAATCACTCAGGCTAAGGCGGACCTAGCAGCTGAAGATGCCAGGATCGCTACAGAGCGGGCCGCTTTAGATGCTCAAGCCTACAGGCTCATGTTGGACCAGAACGCGTCGCAGGAAGTCATGAGGAGGAAGTACCGATCTCGTTTGCCTTCAGTTTTTGAAGCCAGAGACCTCTTCAACACCCCCGGAGTGGGAACCAGTAATCCGCCAGTGGTAAACCGGGCGGAAGCACCTGGGACGGGCGCACCGATCCAGCCCCGTTTAATAGATCTGCCCCGTCATAATACTGGTGTACCTCAGGCTGTGCCAACACCTCCGGGACAATACTCCAACCCGATGGACAACCTTGTTGCAGCTGCTGCACGGCTGGAGGCCATTCCAATTGAAGGTGATTCGCCGCAGGCGATAGAGACGCGCCGGGTCATAGAGCTCCTTAGGACAGCTTTGGTCCAACAGGAAGCGTATTCGTACAGCCGCGACCGGATCCACTCTACCCCTCGTCCAAGTCGGAGCTATAGCAGGCATATGGATGAACCGGCCGTGTCAAGTAATGCACGACGTGGAGCGCCCCGTGGTAACAACCCGGCAGGTGGTGTCGATAATGCTTAGGAAGTGGTGGACCGGGCCCGAGCGTGCAGGGAGGCCGAGTTAGCGGCACAGTATCAAGCTCGTCAGCTTACGCCGGTTCGTCCGACCACCTTGGTTGAGCCTGAAGTTACCTCTAGCTCTTTGGGGGTGCCTTGCCTTGTCCCCGCTTTACGCAATGTGCGCCTGCCCAAGGATTTCAAGGGCCCGCGCAAGGTACCAAATTATACGGCGGATCAACCTCAAGAGACATGGGTGGAGAGTTATGAGATGGCCATGGAGATGCTTGATGTGGATGATGCGGCGTGTGCAAAGTATTTCACCATGATGCTTGAAGGAACGGCCCGTACTTGGTTAAAAAGCTTACCGGCCAATTCAATCAGTGCATGGGCCCAGTTACGAGCCCGGTTTATCAGTAGTTTCAAAGACACGTGTAAGCAGCCTATGTCGATAGTGGATATAGCTGCCTGTGTCCAGGAGGAAGGAGAATCAATGAATCATTGGGTGCGCCGGGTCTCGCAAGTTCTGCATTCATCAGACCGCATCAACGCTGACACCGCGGTTATAACCCTGGAAGGCAATTGCCGGTTTGGGCCCCTAAAGCTGAAGTTAGGGCGGATGAAGCGCCACTGCACTAACATGGGGACTCTCATGGCCGCTTTGGTAAAGTATGCTGATTCTGATAGTACCAAGGATCCCGAGTCTGATGATGACAAGACAGGGAAGGGAAAGAAGAACGGCAACTCCAAAGGTCAGCAACATCACTCGATAGGTAATGGTGGCGGAGGCAAGCGTAAAGCGGATGGCAACATGGACTTCGTGGCTAATACCAACGCGCGGGACAAGGGCCAGCGACGCAAGGGTAAACCGCCGAATCGCAGTGGAGCGCCTAACCCTAACCCAGACCGCCTAAATTATCTATTGAACCAGCCTTGTCCGAAGCATGGGACGAAGGAGGTGCCAGTAAACCACCTTTGGAAAAATTGCTACATTATGCAGGACTTCAAGAATTCTAATGCTTTCCGGTATGATCACGGCTCCGGCGGTGGCTCGGGATCCGAGCCGGGTTGCGGTGGAGGAAATTCCGGTTCAGGATTTAATGGTAATCCAGGCGGACTTAACAATCAAAATAATCAGAATAACCAGGGTGGTTACAACCAGCAACAGCAGCAGTCGGGTTACCAGAGCAACCCAAAGCAGTTGAATAGTGCGCAGTATCATGTATTCACCACTAGCTTGGACAAGCGAGACCGGAAGGTTTAGAAGCAGGCAGTCAACTCTGTTGAACCGGCCGTGCCCCGTTATCTACGCTGGTCGGAGCAGCTAATCATATGGAGTAGGGAGGATCACCCTCCCCGGGTTGACAATCCGGGTCAGCTAGCATTGGTGGTGGCGCCTCAGGTGGGAGGTTATAAGTTCACCAAGGTACTCATGGATGGAGGGAGCAGCATTAATATCCTGTACTATGAGACCTTCCGTCGTATGGGACTAACAGATAAAGATCTCAAACCGTCCAATACGGTGTTCCATGGTGTGGTACCTGGCAAGTCAGCATATCCTGTTGGTAAGATAGCGCTAGAAGTGGCCTTTGGAGATGATCATGATACCAGGTCGGAGAAACTAACGTTTGAAGTGGTAAAAATCCAAAGTCCATATCATGCCCTGTTTGGGCGACCGGCCTACGCCAAGTTTATGGCACGGCCCTGTTATGTGTATTTACAGCATAAGATGCAGGGCCACAAGGGGACAATAACGGTTCACGGGAGCCGTAAAGTTGCTTTGGAGTGCGAGGAAGGTGATGCGGCCTACGCAGAGTAGGTTTGTGCCACAGAGGAACTGAAATATTACAAAGACAATGTTGATCCGGCGGACATGATTCCATTGAAGAAACCAACTACGGAGCATGATCCGGCCCTGAAGTTCAAATCGGCAGCTGAGACTAAGTTTGTTGACTTCGTGCCTGGCGATTCGTCCAAGCAGTTCAGCATCAGTGCCAATCTGGATCCGAAATAGGAAAGCGCGCTCATCGAGTTCATCCGTGAGAATCGGGACATTTTTGCATGGAAACCTTCTGACATGCCAGGTGTACCGAGGAAACTCGCTGAGCACACTCTTAGTGTGGATCCTAAATACAAACCGGTGAAACAGTTCCTCTGCCGGTTTAACGAAGAAAGACACAAAGCTATTGGAGAAGAGGTAGCCAGGCTCTTGGTAGCTTGCTTTATTGTTGAAGTTTTTCACCCTGAGTGGCTTGCTAATCCGGTGCTGGTCCTTAAGAAAAACAGCACCTGGCGTATGTGTGTGGATTACACATACCTTAATAAAGCTTGTCCAGCAGATCCTTTTGCCCTCACCCGTATTGATCAAATTATTGATGCTATGGCGGGTTGTGAGCGTTTGAGTTTTTTGGATGCGTATTATGGCTATCATCAGATCAAAATGGCAGTTAAGGACCAGGAGAAGACGGCGTTCATAACTCCCTTTGGAGCCTTCTGCTATGTGTCTATGCCTTTTGGGCTCAAGAGTGCCCAGGAAACCTATCAACGGTGTGTACAAAATTGTCTTCACAAGCAGATTGGCCGTAATGTACATGCTTACGTGGATGATATTGTGGTTAAGTCAAGGAAGAAGGAGACTCTGGTTGACGATTTGAAGGAAACCTTTGATAACCTGAGGACCTACAAGATGATGCTCAATCCGGCCAAATGTGTTTTTGGTGTACCGGCAGGCAAGTTATTGGGTTTTCTGGTGTCCAACAGGGGAATTGAGGCTAATCCGGAGAAGATCACAGCCATCACCTCCCTGGCTAAACCGAAGTGTATCAATGACGTTCAACGTTTGGCTGGCCGGATTGCCGCGTTGAGCCGGTTTATCAGCCGCCTTGGTGAGAAGGAAATTCCTTTGTATCAGATGTTGAAGAAGACGGATCAGTTCGTCTGGAGTTCCGCTACTGATAAGGCATTTGAGGACTTAAAGCGGCAATTGGCCAATCCGCCTGTGCTTGCCGCTCCCATTGACAAGGAGCCGCTACTGCTATATGTTGCTACTAACGCTCGTGCAGTCAGTATGGCCATTGTGGTGGAGCGGAAGGAGGCAGGCAAGGAGCATCCGATTCAGCGTCCGGTTTACTATATCAACGAGGTACTTAGTGAATCCAAGCAAAGGTATCCACATTGGCAGAAGCTGGTATATGGAGTTTTCATGGCAAGCCGGAAGCTGAAGCAGTATTTCCAAGGGCACCCCATCACAGTGGTCAGTTCTGCCCCCTTGGGTGATATCATCCAGATCCAGGAAGCGACTGGCCGGATTGCCAAGTGGGCTATAGAACTTGGGCCGCACGGGTTGAAGTACGTGCCTCGGACGGCGGTGAAGTCTCAAGCACTTGTTGATTTCATCAATGATTGGACAGAGCTGCAAGCACCTGAACAGAAGCCGGATCACACATATTGGACTATCCATTTTGATGGATCCAGGCAATTGGAGGGCTCGGGGGCTGGAGTCGTATTAACTTCCCCACGAGGTGACAAGTTATGTTATGTTCTCCGCTTAATGTTCCCTTGTACTAACAATGCAGCTGAGTATGAAGCCTTGCTCCATGGTCTCCGGATGGCTAAAGAGATGAATCTAAGCTGGGTTAAGTGCTTTGGTGACTCGGACCTAGTGGCTCAACAGGTGTCTGGCACTTGGGATTCTAAGGACCCACTCATGGCTGCATATCGTCGTGAGGTGGATATTGTTGCAGGTCACTTCAAGGGCTATCAGGTGGACCACGTGGACCGTCGGAAGAATGAAGCGGCGGACGCTTTAAGCCGGTTCGGCTCTCAGCGTAAACCGGTCCCGCCTAATGTTTTTCTTGATATGTTGCACAACCCGTCGGTCAGGCTCCCTGGTGAAGCGAATTTGGCTATTCCTGATCAGGAGGCTCAACTGGTGGCAGCCCTTCACGTCATTCCGGATTGGACGCTTCCTTATCTTGCGTACATGAACCGGGGCGAGCTACCAGAGGATGAAACCTTGGCCCGGCGAATAATCCGGCGATCCAAGTCTATGACTATTGTTAATGGCGAATTGCATCATTGCAGTGTGTTAGGGGCGTTTCAACGCTGTGTGTCTCCTGAGGAAGGCTATGAAATTTTGCGTGAGATTCACGAAGGAGATTGTGGTCATCACGCTGGTTCAAAATCATTGGTGGCTAAAGCGTTCCGCCATGGTTTCTATTGGTTAACTGCTCATGCTGATGCGGAGGATCTGGTCAGACGATGTGACGGTTGCCAAAAGTTTTCAAGACGCGCTCATGTGTCGGCTCAAGAATTGAGGATGATTCCAATCACTTGGCCGTTTGCAACTTGGGGGCTGGATACGGTTGGGCCTTCCAAAAGGTCCAAGGATAAGAAGACCCACCTCCTGGTGGCGGTTGACAAGTTTATAAAGTGGGTGGAGGCAGAACCTGTTAGCAAGTGTGATGCGGCCACGCGGTTCAGTTCATTAAAAAGGTGATTTTCCGGTTTGGCTTTCCACACAGTATCATCACAGATAATGGTACCAATTTGTCCAAGGGGGCCATGAAGGAGTTCTGCAAACGTGAGCACATCCGGCTTGACGTTTCATCAGTAGCCCACCCACAGTCCAATGGTCAAGCAGAAAGAGCTAATCAAGAGATCTTGAGAGGCATCAAACCCCGGCTTATGGTTCTTTTGCAGAGGACACCGGGTTGTCGGGTAGAAGAGCTACCATCTGTGTTATGGAGTATCAATACTACACCCAACAGATCCACAGGATACACACCGTTCTTCATGGTCTACGGAGCGGAGGCGGTTCTCCCCAGTGATATCCGTCATGACTCACCTTGTGTGGCGGCTTATGTTGAAGCGGACAACGAGACGGCACGACAAGATGCTTTGGACCTGTTGGATGAGGAGCGTGACATAGCAGCTGCCCGCTCGGCGATTTACCAATAGGATCTTCGTCGTTATCACAGTCGCCGAGTCAGAACCAGAACCTTTCAAGGAGATTTGGTGCTTCGGCTCATCCAAGATCAGACTGATATGCATAAGTTATCCACACCTTGGGAGGGACCTTTCGTGGTCAGCAAGAATCTGCACAACGGGTCATACTATATGATTGATATTCGAGAGCATAAAAACTCACGTACATCAGAGGAGGAGACCAACAGGCCGTGGAACATAGCTCATCTTCGGCCTTACTATACCTGAGCCATCGTCTCTACTTATGTACATATTATGACAGTGTATATATTATGATTAATATAATAAACCGGAGCCTCAGCTAAAGCGGGGTATCTGTTCTTTTACATCATGCGTGGTTACACGGAGTTGTTCTGTCTTAAAGCAGCCTCCGGTTTACCCCTTGAAAGTTTTATAAACATCACTTGGGGGCTTGGTCGTGTCCGAACCAATGCAACACCTTTTGATAGGCGAACGCTACCAGATCACTTGGGGACATGGTCAAGTCTGAACCAGTCATGCCTCTTGATCGGCCTAAGGCCATAGAATCACTTGGGGGCTTGGTCGAACCCAAACCATTTCCATGCCTCTTGATCGGCATAATGCCACGGTTTCATTTGGGGACCTGGCTGACTTGAACCATAGCTACACCTATCGGGAGCTTGGTCGTGTCCGACCATGGTAACACCATCTGATCGGCTCAATAAAGCCTCTTTTTGCAAACGGTTTTATCATTGCCTTTGCTTCAATGTTTTTCTTAATAACTGTTGCTTTATTTTTGTTGCGTTTTTTAAACCGACAATGTTTTAAACCGGTTCAAACTGTCAATTGACGGAACACGGTCCATTTTTAATCCGGAGATTATTTGCCCGGTTTGACATTTTCTGTTAACATCCCATTATGGAGTAGCAGGGTGTTTATCATAACCCGGCACGGTTTACATGGTAAACCGGCATGGTATACATAGGAGCTGTTTTCTCCTTTGACGGTATAGGTTTATAAACCTCCGCTTCAAGATTGGCTAAGCCAACTTCATGCCCAGCGATGGCAGGTATTTTGTATCACAAAATTTGATCATATACCTCAATTTCATTGCATATATATATAAAGGTCATAAATCGGCTGGCGGTACAACCGCTGTGGCAGTTTAAGATTTTGTGATTGCAGGAAATATAGATTGAAGGTTTCGAACATTCAAACAAAAGTATCAGCACCTATGCACGAAGGCATCTCAGAAGCAAGAGTGTTGGCTACCCTATTACAAGGCAACATGGTGCCCAAATAAGATCATTGTTTTCAGCGGAACATAAAAGACCCGCCATTTAAACCGGCCTCCGGTTCAAGCTTGGTCGCCAGCTCGGTCTGATGGTTGCGGGTCATCCTGCGCCGCTTCAGCTTCTGCTTCTCTACCCGGTGGCTGGAAATCAACAGTTGTCCAGTTGATTCCTATTAAGGCTTGAAAGACAGCTTCCTCATGGATTAGCAATGACGGTTCAATATCAAGAGCGTAAGTATGCCTACGGATTGGAGGGGTCAAATTCTCCGCTTCAGGAATTGGTGCAACCACTCGTTTGTTTTGATTATCATATTGGGCTTGGTAATGAGACAAGTCTGCTTCTTCCACCAATTGACAAGCTAGAGGGCGCACCTCCCGGTTTATCGCCCTCAAGTCCTCCTCATTGAATTCTGAACCATCTTCCTTTAAGTGAGGGTCGCCTTGCGCCGCTTCAACAGGGTCAAAATCCGGCACCCACGCTTTTTCCCGGATTAAGGCATTGATAGCACCGGTTCGAGCAGCGGATTTCTTCAGCTCTTCAACCCGGGCAGGGAGCATAGACAATCTCTTCAGGGTGTCTTGGATCAAGGTAGGCGCCGGGTTGTTGTGGGATGCAGTTGATATGATACGCTGCGCACCAGTATACAATTGTTCTATCAGTGTATAGGCAGCCTTCAACTTCTTCCGCACATCTGACCCCAAGTGACCAATGCGTGTACCTGCAACATTACAAAAAAGTTCACAAACCGGACCTATCATAGGAAGGCCAAATTATTACAGAAGTCAAAGGAAGCTTACCAAAGATGGAAGCAGTCATGGCATGCACTTGCCGCTTTACGCTGGTCAGCTCATCTACCACCGGTTTAAGGGCGGCTTCAGCAGTTTCAACTTTCTTCGTCAAAGAGGCCTTCTCAGTGGCCCAATCCGC
This sequence comes from Triticum urartu, assembly GCF_056163025.1. Taxonomy (NCBI): domain Eukaryota; kingdom Viridiplantae; phylum Streptophyta; class Magnoliopsida; order Poales; family Poaceae; genus Triticum; species Triticum urartu. Next base: position 28,004,627 of record NC_141873.1, read on the forward strand.
CCGCTCTTTCTTGAAGCCCTCCTTAAGCTGTTCCATGACGCTTAAAGCACTGGTCAACTCCTCTTTCGCCTTTGAGGTTTCACCTCGTTGGGATTTCAAATTTTCTTGAAGATCGGCGAGTTGGCTTTCTTTGGTCTTCAGCTCAGCCTGCATACACACAGTCATATGATTTAACAAACGGTACAAGAATTGAAGTACCAATCACATAACAAGTTATGCACTTGGCACTTGGGGGCTAATGCATATTTGATCTTCATCTTTCAATTGATTGCAAAGTCCCAAGCTCAATACAAGTATTCAACTTGGCACTTGGGGGCTAATGCCTATTTGCTCAAATAAGTTCTGATGCTGCCATGTTAATTACTTAAGTCCCGGTTTAACTACATTACGTTGAACCGGCCCTTGGGGGCTACATCAGTGAATTTCGAATTATTCAGATTTATATTAGTAAGTCCTGGTTTGAAAGAAGATTGCAAAACCGGCCCTTGGGGGCTAGGAGAGTTAACAAAATTGAAGTATCCAAGCATGAAAAGGCACATGGAAGTTACCTCAAATTTTTCCTTCATCATATTCACCAGGCCAGCTTCATAATCACGGCTGGTATACAGCCGGTTCAAGTAGCCGGAATGAAGATCTTGGGCATTCAGAGCAGCGTAAGTCGCCAGATCAACATTCCACTTGCCTTTGCCCATGACAGCAAATTCTTCTTTGGCAGTATGCTTGTCTAAGGCGACAGGATTGCTTGGCTCTGAACGACCAATGCCAGTAATCACAACATCATCATCTTTGGACTCACCGGTTTGCACTGGGGCAGTCGGTTTATCAGCAGGCTTGGATGGGCTGGTGGATCTCTCAATCCGGATGGGGCTTGTAGGCTGGTCAACAGGGCCTGAAGTATCAGTAGGCCTTTCTTCAGCAATAAAATCATCATCTTGCAGTGGCGGGTCGTTGGGTACGTCTTCACGAATAGCCGCTTCAAGATCTGGGGCGTTGTCCGGTTCAGGGGCAGTTTCTTCTTCGGGCGCTTTATCCAGGCGAGCCTTCTTGCTCGGCCTAGGCTTCGCCCTGAAAGGAGTAATAAAGTCAAAAACAGTGTATGCTACAAAGTAATGCACCAGAAATGTTATGATAAGTATAGCTTACCCAAGCACCGTTTTAAGCGGTGGCAGCTGAGTAGCCGATGACTCGCCAGAGGATGAATAAGAGGTAACCTGATAATCGGAGTCAGATGGATTAAGAGGTTGACGAAAACAGCCCGCTTTAGGACAAGCACTGACAAGCAAATTAGAGACCTCTGAACAGCGTTTCCGAACCAGACTGTTCGGTAAACCGGCAGAGGTAACTACCTGGCCGCTGTGACGAGTTGTGCGGCGAGCTTCGTGTTGTTGGGTCTTCATAAGAAATTTGGGATCCAAGTAAGCAAGAGGATGAGAAAATTTAACCTTCCTGTTTGCCTGACGAATTTTTAGTGAAGGCAAAGGATTTGAATCGGAAGAGAGAGTAATTACCTCTGCAATATCAGTGTGACTGGCTTCGGCATCATCCTGACAAATATCATTATCAATAAGGCGTGTGAAAAATAAGCCAAGTGAATCAAGCTCTACCTCAAGGTCCGGATTACCCACATCGTCATCTGCGGCCGGGTCAGAGGATGTAGTGGTTTTCTTCCTATGAGCAGTTCTCTTCACGACTTTGGTTTTTGGCCGGATTGGTCTTTCCGGTTTATCTGGATTTTCTGGATTCTCCTGAGGAAGCTTCTTGCTCCAAAACGGATCATCGCCCTGTTTAAGCAATAGTTGATATTAAAGAATATACAGAAATAGCAATGACATGTTCAGTAAAAAAGTACAGTCAAAATCTTACAGCTGGCGGTTTGCTGGTAGCACAGAAGGGAAGCAGGCCGGTTCGAGCGCAGAGGTGTTCGGTTTGTTCAACATTTTCTTCACAGCTTCTGTGACCTCGTCATCTGTGAGCTGGATGTTAACATGTCGGAGTGGGTCATCGACACTACCAGTATACTCGCACATCAAACCAGAGCGCTGGCTGAGGGGCAGTATACTCCATGATATCCAACAGCGTGCGAGATCAATTCCTGTTAAACCGTTGGCCATGAAGGCTCTGAGCTTGGATAGTTGAGGAGCGTATTTACTTCTCTCCTTGGCGGTTAACCTTTGCGGAAAGGGGTGTGTATTTCTAAGCTGCTCCGGACGAAAGCCAAGCAAAGGATTTTTGTTAGCAGGGGAGGTGTCTTTGCAATAGAACCATGATTGATTCCACTCCTTGGGGTGGCTGTGCAGTTTGGCATGAGGGTAAGTGACCTCCTTTCTTTTCTGAATCGCCACACCACCCAATTCCGTATTGGAACCATCAGTGAATTTCGTGTGGCGGTTTAGATGGAAGCAGTCTCTAAACAACTCAACTGTGGGTTCCTCTTGAAAGAACACCTCACAGAGCACTTCGAAGTGACAGATGTTGGTAACAGAGTTGGGGCCAGTGTCTTGCGGGCGGAGTTGAAAATTGGCTAAGACATCCCAATAGAATTTTGAACCGGGCGGATTAAAACCCCGGGCTAAGTGAGCTACAAAAACGACAACCTCTCCCTCTCGAGGTGTGGGCGGACATTCTTTACCAGGGACCCTCCAATGGATAGCATTTTTGCTGCTTAAAGCGCCAGTCAAGACTAAGTTGTTCAGTTGAGTTTCTGTGACGCGAGAAGGAGCCCAGTTGCACTCATACACTTGTTTAGCCATGATGAAATCTACAAAAATAAGTATTTCCGGTTCAAGAATGTGTTGGGTCAAGTGTACACTGGTATGTACAATGTTAAACCGGAGACAGCTATATCTAAACCGGAGTTCTATGAAGCGACAGCATCTGGCTAAAGAATTCTGGCGGTTCAACAAGGGGACTAATGGTATATACCGGTTTATCAATTTTTTCTACACTGAGTTAAACCGCCCGGTCTAAACATTGAATCAAGTAAGGTTGCGGATGGATAAGTACGCAGAAACAGGTTTCACAGGATCTAGCTACAGCGTTGGATCTAAAGCAAGTTCAGAAAAGAAGGAAAATATTCAAAGACTTAAAACAGAGCGAAAGTGAATCAATGGGCAGATATATAGATGAGATCTATGGTCTTGAGCATGAAACTATAGGCGGATGCTAAAAGCTACTGCTATTCAGAGCAGGGATTCACATATCTATCCAAGAGTCTAAGTACAAGCATGAACAAATGATGAACACGGCAAGAACATGAAACCCTAGAACAGATCTATGTTAAGAAGAACAGAAGGCTTACCAGAATCGAGGAAGATGTGGAAAGCTACCGCAGTGCTCTGGCGCGTTCAGGTTGATGCAGCGGCCCAAGACGGTGCAGAGGTCAACGGCGGCGGCGGAGCTCCGAGGCTGGCGACGCGAGGAAGACGAAGAGAAAGGGGACGAAGGGGAGAAAAGAAATGATCCTTCGGTCCTATTTATGAGGCAAGAGACATGTGTCAGGCGCGTGAATCAAGGAACCACAAATCTTGGAAGCGGAGCTGTCGCCTCGGTTATTGCGGATCTATTAAACAAAGAAGATATCATGAATGTTGTTTTTATGATGACGTCATGCCGGTTTACAGCAACCAGAGAAGGTGACATCACGGCAGTTCAACAAATACAAGAAGATGTTGAAGACGAAGATTTTTTGCTAAGGATTGACATGAACCAGTTCAAATCAATCTGGGGCCTAATGTTGGGGATATTACTACTGGGCGTAAAACGGCCTATCTGGGCCGGGTTAACATCTTTAGTAGTTCAAGGGTGTTAAAGCCCAAGGAGGAAGATAAGGGCCCAAGGCCTGTAGTCGGTTTAAGACCTGTAGCCGTAAACCGGCTTGGTATGTAAACTTGTATTGTAAGTTAGGAATAAGGAGAGACCAACCCGGATACGAGTATGAACCGGTGTTGGGACTCTGTGGACCGACGGGCGTCACCCGTGTATATAAGGGGATGACCCGGCGGCGGTTCAAGGACAGACGACAACAACTCGAGACTTGGGCGAAGCTTGTTTGCTCCCTAGTCATCGAAACCCCATCAGTTCCATCACAACTAGATGTAGGCTTTTACCTTCATCGAAGGGGCCGAACTAGTATAAACTCTCTTGCGTCCCTGTGTCCGCTTTAACCCCTTCAAGCTAACCCGAAAGCGATGGCTCCACGACTAAGTCCTTTCATGAGGACATCTGCCATGACAAAACCACGACAGGTTGCCTTCAACGAGACCGATCCGACCCAGGGCTTCTTCATCGTTCTTAAAGTCTACAGTAACGAATTTGACTAGGTTGCTCCCGAGGAAGTTCTTAAAATCCTGGCACTCAACGTCGGCATGGCATATGTGGTAGACCAAGCATAAGTCATGCACGCAAACCTGGATCACGGCGGGCTTCTTCCTCTATTCGTCCTTTAGATCCTTCTCTCATCCCAGGACTATGGTGTACTCAACATCTAGCCCAGCGACCCACTCATCATCTGAGTTTTCGAACATGCGTCTGAAGCGACAAAGGCATCCTTTCACCGTCGCGGAAGAACGGGTGTGGATGACGTCGAACTCATCGCCAGTGATGGTTCTAACCTTGTACTCACCACCGATCATGGAGATTTGGGATGCCATGGATTTGGGAGGAGGGTTAGGATTAGTGGAACTGCCGTAATGTGAATGGACGGGACAACTAGGAGCGAACCGCCGTAGTATTGAAGGATGTGTGGGACGAGTAGGAGCGAACTGCCAGCGTGCGAACGGCGGGGTAGTGGCTTTCCATTCTCCAATGATACGGGCTTCCGAGAGCCCTTGGATCTGAGATCGAACGGTTGCATGGCGTGATTCTAGACCTATGGGTGAATATCCTATCCTGGAGGGTTATTCTGCAAATTTTCAGCAACTTACCATGCGACCGTTTGATCTCAGATCCAAGGGCTGCCAGCAGCCCGTATCGTGGTCGCGCCTACCACGACCATCGCGTCGCTCATGCGGTCGCGCCCTTGGAGATTTAACACGGTGCGTTAGGCTATCTGATGTTGGCATGTCATACATAGTCATCACATAGTCACTCATACTACAACAAGGTTGGCTATAAGTGTATTTTTTAACTCCTCTCTATCTCTTTCTTCGTACTCCCTCCGTCCCATAATATAAGAACGTTTTTGACACTAGTGTAGTGCCAAAAACGTTCTTATATTATGGGACACAGGGAGTACTAGTATTTATTGCATTTGCCAAGGAGTGACCTCTTCTAATGAAATGGTGTTGCTAAGTTTGCTTCATTTAATTAGCTATAGACTCAAAATTGTCTTTTCACCTAGGTACACGCGCTTAGCACCGTTTCTTCCTTGGGTCACCAAACTAGTCTCTCTCTTCTTGATTAACTTGCCACATCAGACTTTATGCCTATGTGCCAAGCTTAAGCACCTGAAGGAGCAAGTAAAAGTAAGTACAATAGTGCGCTTTACATGGCATTTTTGCATATGTGGAGGAAAGAGGGGCAAGGAAAAAGTGGAGAAGTGGGCTCTCATGCAAGAGCCAGCCTCTACTACATGGTGGAGCATTGGGAGAGGCACCTGTATGGAGGTGGTCAGGAATCAGGAGACTCACGCTGGTCGTAGCGCCGCAGTTAAAATGATAATGGCAAGTCAAATCATGGGGCCCGACCTGTCCAATAGTAACTCGCTGTCAAATCACACAGCCCTATGTTTGCAGCAGCCTACTCCCTCGTCTTCTCGCGTCTCTGTCGAAGCGACTAGGCGGAACTGCCCCGCCTACCGCGCAGGAAAAGCCCGCGCAGTATACTCCCTCCATCTAGGTGACCAAGGTGGAGAGGAAAACGAGAGAACTTAATGTTTAGTATTTGCTAAGGCTGGTTGTAATGGTACTAGCCCTAGCAATTTTGATGAGGTGTCATAGAATTAAATGAAGAAAGAGAGAGAGTTGAGTACTAATGTGTCATACATGGAAATAAATAAAGTACTACATGATACTAAGTATTATTAATACAGTTTTGCTAGAACTCATCTGGATGAGATATAATTTGGTCTCATTCATCTTTTATAGCCATTGGATGTGATGCTATATAAGATGCGTGTGTGCTGACGTGGGTTGTATTTGTTCTTGTGCGATGAACTGACCACTGCATGTCATGTTTGATAGTCTCAAGTCATTAAAAGAATACAAGCCCCACATCTCTTCTTGGTTGATTCCTCTATTTATGTCAAAAAATAAGAAACAACGTGAGAGTTAATGCACCACACCTATGTGTTTACTAATTTGGTTTTCGTAAGATGACTTAATACTCACCTAGACGGAGGGAGTATTCGATTTGACAGCGGGCGGCACAGTTCCCGATACGGCTTTAATGCAAATGAGGGAGGGAGTAGCTGATCCCGATATGTTGAACGGCCAATGCATCCTCCTTCAATTAATGCATGAGGGAAGTAATGGGAGGAGGTTCGGGAAAAGAGGCTGCACGATGTGAATGCAACGCTGTTTGCCCTCATTGCCCTCATATAAAGGGGCCCCTCCATTCCAATGCATCTACCACATCGTACGCACCTAAGCGCAAAAGAGCTCACTCCAGACCCATGGAGGCGATGCGCGTGAGCGGCCAGTGGCTGCGCCAGATGGTCCACGACGCCGGCCTGCGGCATGGCGCCGAGGATCGTCTCCAGACGGTGTTGGAGACCGGCTGGTGGATGGCCGCCGTCGACGCCAACTACGACTCTCAGTTGGACCAAATGATCGTTGCCACCAGCAACAAGTTCACCGTCATCAAGAAGCTCGCGGACGACATCGCGTACTCCTGCAGCCCGTGCACCCGGGCTCCTCATTGCCTGCCACCCTAATCGGCCTCCATGGCCGGAACCTCTTTCAAGCACTGGTGGCCCTGCGACTGCCCGCCGACGCCACGAAGAATGTCCACCTGGAGGTCGCGCTCGCCGCGAGGCGCCTCGCCCTGCAAGAATTCGTCGACCTACACATCCACATGTACGAGCAAATCGTGTACATAGGTATCTACAAGGCAAGTGAGGACGCTACGAGGTTGGCCTTCCTCAACCGGCTAGAAGCCTTGGATGCCTTTGCTGAGAAGCACCTCGACCTCGCCACAAAAGCCGCCGCTCCTTAGCCGCCGGTCGTTGGCCCGGCGCACTGAGTTGAGGAGGAGGAGGTAGTACGTTCGTGGATCCATCTTTCTTCTTGCCTTCTGTAACCACCACTGCGATCGCATCATCGTGGCCTTAATTCTTATTGTGCTGTTGCATTGTCGTTCCAGTCAATACTGACATGTGCGATCCCTTTGCTTAATTATATGCATCACTGTAACTAGTACTCCATCCGTCAATTTTATAAGTTGTGCTTACCTTTTCCATCAACTTCGTGCAACACACGGGCATCTTGCTAGAAACACTAGAATATGTCTATATAATCCGTATGTGATAGTCCATTTGAAATTTGAAAAAAGACAAATATTTAGGTACGGAGGGAGTAATATATTAGGAGTATATCAAAACAATAGTGATTTCTTTCAAGTTTGTGAACAAATACTACTATTCTACTACTTTGGATCCGTCGCAACGCACGGGCACATTGCTGGTAAAAGGAAAAGGCCTGCCGCGTTCGCGTCACACCCCCACACGCCCGGGAATCGGGAGTACAACACGGCCCGTCCGGCACGACACATAGCTTAGGGAAGGCGTGTTGCCTAGCATTTTCACTTTCATGTGGGACCGCCATTAAGCAAACCGACACCCCGCCCGCCGCCGAGTTGGAAAACAGAAACGAGGGGAAGATCTAGCTGTAGCACGGAAGCCAAGAAATTTGGTGTCAGACGGGGCTCGTTGATAGAGTAGGAGCATTCCATACTAGTACTACTCCTACTAGTACCAAGTTTGTACTCCTAATACTATATTACTAGTACTACCACTATACAATTAGTAGGTACGTGCACGGCACAACATCATAGGAACAAAAAACGGGAAGATCTTGTTTTGGGTGATTTATCATTTTTTCAATCAACGTAGTATGAATAATATGATGTGGGGGGCACCCATGCAGCTTATGTGGCTTGGTTGCATGGCTACGAAAGGTTAGAGAAAAATAAATAGATAATGTGTTTAGAGTGCACTCCACTAAATAGATACTAGTAAGGTACACGTGCATTGCACGCATGAGATTTGGCAACCAAATTATGAATAAATACAACATTATAGCATGTAAGCTTTGAGTCATATATGCATGATGTAGATGTTCGTTTAATACTTATAGTTCATCTCATTCAAAATCATTTAGTTTTCATAAAAAAGCTAATCTATTTTAAGATTCATGGAATTGTGCGTTGTAAAGCATAAAGTAAAAACAACTAATGGCAATTCATGTAAAAAAAATTGGGCAATTATGATACGGAAGATTCTAGAACAAAGGAGAAGTGCTTGTGTTTTGAGGTTTGTGCATTATGCTTAAGTTCAACCATGGAGTCTTCTAGATTGTACATGTGGCAAAATCTGGTGGAATGTAGATGATATCCAACGACCATCTTTCAAAGTTATTTGCACACTATATAGGGGTATAGATATACTTTGGATCCATTGCAACGGACCGGCACATCTATATCTATACCCCCTATATAGTGTGTGAAAAACTTTGAAAGTTGGTCGTTGGATGAAGCCAATCCGACGGTACAAAGATGGCAAATCCGAGCACTACTGGCCGTTGGATATCATCCACCAGATTCTCCCACATGTATAATCTAGAAGACTCCATGGTTGAACTTAATTCATGACTAACTTTTCCACAACTAAGCTTAGGAAAAGTTATTAGTTCTTCAAAATGAGAGCCACAAGTTGGCAAGCCTAAGGTAATCTTGCCACATTTTTTGTGTGTATGTCATGTGGGGCCTTAGTGTGGCATGCCTAAGGTGTGGCTTGAACCAAACACTCACCCAAGTTAATCAAACTAGACGTCAACCCGTGCTGTTGCACGGGCTAATGTAATAAATGCTTATGTTATAACGATTAAGAACATATATTTATAGTTATCAATATCAAAGTATTTTGGAGTTAGGTTGTCTATGCATGGGTTATGTTCTATATCTGTCAAGAAAAAAACTACAGATTTCTTGATCATATTCCGGTTGTGGACCTAACTTAGTGTGTCAGTTTATGCACATGTCTTTTTAACCTTTAAAGTACCATTTAAGTACTCTCTTCGTCCCACATTAGTCGTCACTTAAATGGATGTATCTAGATGTATTTCATGCTAGATACATCCGCTCGAGCAACAACTAATGTGGGATGGAGATAGAAGAATTCATTTTTGCTACAATGAATAGAAGACTTATATGTACTGTAGCAAGAAATTTAGTCTATGTCTTCATGCTCTATTATATCTTGGTGAATCCAAATCCATGTAAACTCTCTGGAGAGACAACTGTCATGTTGCCCGGTATCAACCAGTTTCATAAAATTTGCCAACAACAGTAGTCAAACGGGGAAAGAAAATGTTTCTGATTTCTAAAGAAACATAGTAACATCTTTACCATGTGCTTAGCATGCCAAATGAAAGCAACAATCAATGCATATCATGTGTTGTTGGTTCACATACAATTTCCACACACGAATAGAATTAGAGAATTATTGTTTTGCAAGTGAAGAATTAGAGAAGTTTTAAATTAGAGAAAGTTTTAAAATGGGGAAAAGGAACAAAACAAAATCAAGTTCAACACTTGTTATGTAATCTACGCAGCAACGGCAATAAGGGCTCATAATGTCAAATCTCACATATTTACCTTCCAAACTTAAAAAGTGTTTGAAAAAGAACTTATGGGAAGATGAATATGTAACCTGCAAGCGACTTTGTTGCTATCATCAAGAGACATCTATTTTTTGTTTGTCTACACCACAGTGGCACAGCTTTATAGGAATGCCCGATGGGCACAGCGATGTCTAAATTAAATCTTGTTCCAAGTGACCAAGTATAATCTAAAAGTATAACATGTGAATCCTTTGCATTTGACTAAATATATACAAATGAAATCCGAGAATTGAAAGTAGCAAATCAGAAATTCGTTGGTGAGTTTAGCTCCAATGGAAAGGAATAATGAGATTGTGGTCCTAAGAAGACCACCACATGACAAAATATTTGGAAGCAACCATTAACTTTTTCACGTGCAGCCATGTATTCACATGTATACGTCATGGTTGAAGCCCTTGTGCATACTGGTTTCGGCATGTACTTACTTATACCTGCATTCTCTGTGTCAACTAAGAGGCCAAGAGCAGAGTGCATATGCCATCTGTCATGGATCACTTTTTAAGTTCGATATACCAAGACCTGTGTACCGCATCTGTTTTCAATCATATGGTACTACCAGTCAATGTCTTGCACACACATCACACATATCGAACGATATAAAGATTTAGCAAAACCACATTACATGTTCTGTAATAATGGAGCTAAGAAATCACCGCCCTCTCACCAATGTGCTCGAATAGCACTTTGGTAGAATCATTGATAGTGCCATAAAATGATTTACTCAAATAGCGCTGAAGTAGAATCATTGATACTGATTTGTTCGTATCTTTCAGAATGAGTTTAAAATGTCTCACATTTAATCTATTTATTTTAACTTGGATGCCCTGTACAATGTCACATAAGTTTGCTCTTATCTTTCAGAATGAATAACCGCACAGAAATATTTTGAATCAAAAAGAAAACATTGCACATGCCACATTAGAAATAAACTTTTGTGTACTAATGGTATAACTTTCTTAGCATCTGCATAAAGAAACAATCATTAAAATTGTTCTGTTTTTAAATTTATACAACTTACACTAATGTTGCATGGTTGTGCATATGTAAGAAATCAATCTAGCAACCTCGCTTCTCTATCGAGAATCCTCAAAAGATATGTATTAACCTGAAACAAACAAAAATGTTTTAAATATGATTTTGAGAAACTAAATTAGGAAATCTTATGTGTAATCACCTTTTGAAATATGAACAATAAAACAGTATGTGAAAAGGCATATAATAACTATTATTTTGTCACGCACGCACAAATAATTCAATCTTCACCTAATGGCTGAATAACAAATATTATATGTGTGTGCATGTAAGTATAATGAATTTTTATTCCACACTTGCAAAAATCAAAATAATACATTCAACAACTCATGCCCACGTAATGCAAAAGGAATATTTAAAGAGAACAATGTGTATCGTATATACACTTGCAGATTATATGACACCAATCAGATTGTTCCTGCCGGAACAAAGCAAGAGCCCTCTGCTGAAAGATAGCTAGGTATATAGTTAAACAAATCATTGCCAAGAATGCATCCGTGAGAAGTTTCATGACCTCGTGCCACATGGGAGCACACCGGATTACTCTGAAGTCTCAACAGCCCTGCCGCCACAATTGAAACTCTAACTCTATCCTATGGCACTGAATTTTTCTTCTTATTTTCTATGAAAGTGGAAAACAAATATTGGAACTATAACCTAACACGGACTTAGTAGAAGATCTAAGGAACTGATTTGCAGACCCCTTCTGTTGGATCAAAAAGAAATACAAAAAATCGTATCAACATATATATTTCTTAAAGAGGAGAAATTAGTGCAAAACCACATGCAAGGCAACGCATCAATCTCGCTGAAGCCCTTGGCAGCACTCCTTGCTTGATTACTTTGAACCTAACCTTGACGCCCTCCGAAACAGCATGATGGCATCCCACACTGACAACTGCATGTAGTACAACACATGAATCTTTCCTCTTTCAATCTGAGCCATGGCTGGGCATAACATGGAGATCAGGGGCATGGTTTCCCTTGTGCGTGTGTTCTTGCCTGTGTGCGCCTGCAGCTTAGGAGAATTTCATATTGTACTTCATAACGTGGGTGTTTCCCATGATCAAGCCGCATGGTTTCCCATGTGCATGTGTGTTTCCATAGTCAAGCCACGAGGTTTGTTTATTTGCACATCTCTTCGGCATATCAGTCAAGTGCTAATCACCATGTACTTGTGCCACTCGCCTGAAGTCATCGGCAAGAGCAGCGAGAGGATGGCTGGCGTCGAGGGATTGACTGGATCCGGCGCCAATATCTGGCTCGGATAAATTCCAACATATAAAGTTAGCTATTATAACAATAAATAGAGAGGCCGTACGGATCAGTTCATACTTTAATATACTTTGACACCGTTCCTGGTACTTCATTATTCCCAGATAACCCAACGCTAAAATATTTCTTCAGCCTATTGATTTAATTCAACAACTTGATTATAGGGCACTCCATGCTCATATTTTTCAGAAACTGCATCCAGCAATAAGAAGTCTCACTTGCAGTGTCACAATCTATAAGAATCAAATGTGGCAAATAAGAAAATTGCATACAACATGTCTTGTAAAAAAGGCTCTGCAATCGGCATCAGCTATTGTTCGTTCAGTCTGTATGTCGAATTAAATAGCAACCCATAAGTGTTTGTCAGTATGCATTACCTAAAAAACATGTGCAGCTCGCGAGGAAGACGGATGGGTCAAGATTCGAGCTGTGCAGAGAGAAAAAGGGCCACTTTGCATACCTTGTTGTTGTGCTAAAAGAAGATCCATCGGGTAGATTTTCTCCTCATAAGAATTTAGCTCTTGTTATTACTTTCAGGCCGCATCCCACTAAGGCATCAGGCCTCTCACAGATGGTCCAGGCTCCTGACTTCTCCACCTCATACAGAAGCTCCTCCACCGGTGCTAACTTGCGATTGGCATCACTGACATCTCGGCCGTCAGTCGTGCGTGATAGGACACACTGCCATCTTGCAGCCGCTCCGCGAGGTGGCGGCTCTGCATGCACACTGGCACCGACTCATGAACAACTCCGCCTTTTACCCCGACCTCCATGGTGAGAGGTGCGATGCTGCGAGGCGGAGCAAGCTCGATGCTACAGGATCCATAAAAAACAAAAAAATAATGCTCCGTCATATGAGATTAATTCTCTAAAACTATGATTTAGCACATGCATCACACTTTAAAATGCGGAAACCACCAGCTAGCTAGCCAGATAACATATAAACAAAGTTGCGGGGAGACAACATGTATAACAGATTTCCGAGTATAATCCCGGTGACACCATGATATTAAGACAAAGCAAGCATGAAAGTAGTAATGTGCAAAATTAGTCACCACTAATTGGATCCTACCATGCATGCACATTGATCAGCCGATATTGACCCTTGGTTGGAGGAATCAGCTAGTCATGTAGCCGGTGAAACCATCAATACATACTGGTTTAGCAGCTAACCTATCTCTTATTGGAAAATTGATTTGCTCACCTACTTACAACTTTCCAACTTTGCAGATGATTTCAGCCGTGGCATAAATACTGGCTGCTCCATGTGTTTTGCAGAAGGCAAAGAGGTCACCAGCATATTGTGCAGATCAATCAGAGGAACTTCAAGATGTGGGCGCGGGTGACAAATCAAAAACGCCCTGCCAGATCGAGAGGAAGGAGCGGATCCTCTAGCAACATGCCCTGCCAGATCGAGAGGAAGGAGCGGATCCTCTAGCGACAGGCTCTGCTAGCTCGAGGAAAGCAGAGGATCCTATAGCAACATCGGAAAAAATCAATCTAAGAAAATGAGAGGACTCTTGAGAGGTTGGGATTGCCATAACGTGGAGGTCTTTTTTTGTTTAAGAATCGGGAGAGGTTGGGACTACTATTGAAATTTTGACTCGTGAGTTTTTTTTTGTGAAACGACTCATGAGAGATTGGGACTGCCAATACGAAGGATAGTTATTTTTCTAATCGTGGAGTTGAGTTTTTTACGTGGAGTTGAGTTTTTTTTGCCAAGGATTATATGGGGCACTCGTGAGTTTTTTTTTGTGAAACGACTCATGAGAGATTGGGACTGCCAATACGAAGGATAGTTATTTTTCTAATCGTGGAGTTGAGTTTTTTACGTGGAGTTGAGTTTTTTTTGCCAAGGATTATATGGGGCTTGATCTCCACCGTAATAACTTGGTCCCACCATGATAAACGGCTTCTAATTACTAATTAACATGGTAATTTTCAGCGAGTCACAAATTAGTATAGGTATAGATATAGATAGATAGATAGATAGATAGATAGATAGATAGATAGATATAGAGGTATAGATATAGATAGATAGATAGATAGATAGATAGATAGATATAGAGGTATAGATATAGATAGATAGATAGATAGATAGATAGATAGATAGATAGATAGATAGATAGACTTGCCTAACCTTACATTCCACCAGATTTTGCCACATGTTAGAATCCAGAAAGCTCCACATGTAGAAGCATAATGCACAAACCACCAGAATCTCATGCGTGCAATGCACGTGTACCTTACTAGTACTAGTTGGTAGTAGTAGTAAGAAACAAATTCTAGTTTTGGCACGTGCTCGTACCGCGGGAGCACCACAAGGCCTGCCGTAGGAGTTACATTTTCCTCTCGGGGCCCACGGGACCGAACTTCAGTGGCTTAGTGCGTGGCCTATGAGTCAATGACATGCGGACCTTAAATGCGGCTGGCCCACATGTCATTCTCATGGTGGTGGCGTGGTTCGCGACTCACGCGTTTGAGATGAACCGACCGATGGTGGCCTGGCCATGGCGAGGGTGCCACAGCTGGGCGTCGGGGCATTACGAGGCGTAGATGGCCACACAGGCTGGGGATTGATGCCCGGGACGAAATGTGTCAGAGCCGCTGGATGAAAATTCGATGGTGCGGGAGTACGGATTGGAGCACAGCAGCGGAGCAGGCAAACCGCGTCCAATCGGGTGTGTCTGTGGTAGAAAGTTGATGGTCGCCGCAGTTCAGCTGGCCCGCATGTCATGCACACAAAGGCAGAGGAGCGGTGGGGCCGAGAGGGATGAGGGGCACGTCGGGGGGATGAGAGGATCCCCTGACGCAAACAATCCTACCATACTGTCACTGACATGTGGGACCCATAAGCGTGGGTCACACCTGTCAGCGAAGGAAAGGCAGGGCAAGGCAGTGATAGCCACGTCAGAGGATCCATGTCCACGTCGGGGGACGTCGTGCCGTGGGTTGGAGCAGCGTCGTGGGAATCGCGTGTGGGTGTGGCAGTGGTAGAAACAAGAAATGTGATGGTCGCCGTGGTTCAACTTCCATGGACAAGCTGTCATGTCTGCTGACACATGTATATCAAAACTAGAGTGTTTATATTTCAAGCACGTGAACAAGCATTATTCTACTACTTTGGATCCATTGCAACGCACGGGCCAGCACATTGGTGGTAGTAGTGTCCATCTCTATCTTTATAGGCCTTCCCTCGTTCATCCTTTTCTCTCACAAGATAAACTACTCATACAAATGCATCTTGATGTTTCGTGGAACGCACGAGGATGTTTCCTTGGGGGTCTCTCCAGTGCGGCGTGGCTGTAGTTGCAAGTTGACGCCCCTTGAGATGCCGACGTTGAGGGGCACTCGGATTTCCTCCGATGAGCAGGTAAGATGAGTTTGATCACGTAGTAAATGCATTCTAAAGACTACTTCCATGTCCATTTCCTAATTCTCCCCCTGCCCACTGTTTCATAGGTTAGGCTCGGTGTGAGTGGAGATTGGCTTGCATATGTACGGGAGGGTACCAACATCAATTTGCACAACATTTACAACGGTGACACCGTTCCCGTAGAACCTTTGTCCAACATTGGGATCAGCCATGCAACGGGCCACCGCATGAATTGGTACGACGGAACCACGGTGAGATTGAATAAGATAGAACGAACCTTGCACATGACGGTCAAAGGCGGACCATGCTGTCTGCGGCCGATTTGTTGCCGTACGAATAGGAAGACGTTGTGCTCCTTTCTAACCACATCTTCGCGGTGACAAACCAGGGGACTTATTTTGTATGGGACACATCCTATGATATACTCCCTCTCTCCCAGTTTATTTGTTTTGAATATTTTCATTTTATAAGTTTTAAATTCAAATTTAGAGCTCCCCATCACATGTTGAGATTACAATGTCCATTAAATCGTTGCGTGCATGTATAGTAAAGAAACAAATCTCGAGTTTGGCACGAGTTCATGCTGCAGGAGCACCACAAGTCCTGGCGCAGGAGTTACATTTCCCTCTCAGGGCCGTCGGGACTGAGCTTCAGCACCTTACTACACCTACCTTTGAGTCAATAACATGTGGACCCGATAGGTGACTGGTCCACATGTAATGCTCCCGTAGACAGAGGGGCAGTGGGGCCAAGAGGGGTGAGCCGCAGGTCGGGGGACGTGTGGTTTCATGGGTTCGAGCGGCGTCGTGGGAATCGTGGGTGGCTGTGGTAGAAACTTGATGCTCGACCCATTTTAGGTGGCCCACATGTCATGCACACAAAGGCAGTGGGGCGGTGCGGCCGAGAGGGGTGAGGCGCACGTCGGCGGGCGTGGTACCGTGGGTTGGAGAGGCGTCGTGGGAATCGCGAGATGAAACGTGATGGTCGCCGTAGTTGAATTTCCATGGACAAGCTGTCATGTCTACGGACACATGCGCTGCATACCGATCACTCGAAGGAGTAGCAGAGAAAGCTATATATGCGGATAAATAGTTCCTTATAGTCAAGCGGACCCACGCTACTACTCTGTTCCAAAGACATGCACACCATCGAAATAGTCCATCTATATCAATATACACCGAGAGGGAATAATTTTTTTTACAAGAGAGGAAATAGTTCATCCATCCATAATGCCCTCCTGCTGGTGCAGCCTTTTCTTCTTCTTCTTCTTCTTCTTCTTCTTCTTCTTCTTCTTCTTCTTCTTCTTCCTCTTCTTCTTGTTCTCATTCTCTGTGGGAGACGGCTTCGCAACAAGCTCTTTGGACCTTGCAGCTATCTCGAAACTCACACGGGCATTGAGGGCAGCATATTTTATTCGCTCGTACGTCAAGGGATAATTCTCCCATCCAGACGACCTTAATGCCACCGTCTCGTCACCCTTCTGAAGATTTGTACCGAGCACAAAATTTGCTACGTCGAATAGGGATGGTGTCTGTTTATCACAAACTTCTACGGGAATTTTGATTCTGGTTTGTAGGTCAGCGATGCTTTTCAAATCAAGGTTGTACGGCTCCAGCTTCTGTTTGTCCCCTTCGATGGCTGTCCCACAGAAGTATACGTTCTCCCGAGACAAGAAATCGTGAAGCTCACCAGGTATGGAGGGCGATGTGGTACACCAAAACATCATCTTCGAGGCACAGCTGAAGGACGGCGGTGCGCTGGATCTTCCCAGGGGCACGCTCTGTGTACTCTACATCGAAACCGATGACCCTCGTCTCTACCTTTTTGAGGGAGTTGGATACATTGTTGATCCACTGCCTAACAACCCTTGGGTGGACGGTGACGGTGGCAACTATGCGCATCGAGCCTTCGACGAGGACATGTTGGACGCTAAAAACCTGCATCTTGATATCTATCGCCATTTGTAACCGCTGGAACGGAGGGCTATGGTTTGGAGAATTAGGTTTAGATGGCTAGTCTAACTAAAGTAGTAGATGATTATTTAAAGAGGTTAAAACAATGTGAACGCAGTGGGGTTTGAATGCAAATGAAGACGAAGGGGAGGTGAAGAAGCCGAGGAGAATCGGTTCCCGATGGAGAAGTAAATGGGAGAAGTGGCGTGCAGGCAGTTGATTAGACGGCTAGGTAGACTAAACGAAAAGGCTATGCAGGTAGACTGATGAGTCATACCTGTTCATGTACGTGCCCATCCTTCCTGATAGGTGGGACCTATGCAAACAGAAAAAAATGTGTCGTAGATTTTTTTTTGAGCGCGTGAGTGGGAGACACAACATTCTCTGGTTAAGGAATACTCCCTCCGTTTAGGTGAGTATAAGTCACATTATGAAAATCAGGTTTTCCCAAAACATTTAGGCGTGGAGCATTAACTTCCTGCTCGATCCCCTCCCAGCCTCGTTAGCCATCGTTCTCTTCCTCTGCTGCGGCATTCTACCTTTCCATTCTTCCTCTTCTCAAGTGTGGAACGATCTGCATGCCATCCTTGATGCACCAGAACGACCACTGCATGCATTGCGGCAGAGCGTTGATTGGGCATGCACGAGAATTTGGTTCTGCTCGCAATATGGATGATACCTGAACGATGAAGTGAACAGGCATGCTAGCACGGGAGACCTATTTCAGCTATACAATACTAGAGTACTCATGTACCTACTACTAGTAGTAGTAGTAGTAGTACAACTGTGGTACACTTGATGGTCAAAATACTATTCATACGGTCCTCACAGTGAAGTGACAACACCCTACGCCTGACACTAGTCCAGGCGGCGTGTTCGGGTTACCAAAGTCAGCCTCACCGTGTGCACTGTGTAGTCTGTCACCACCGCTGTACAGCACATTGGCGCCTCGCCACGTCTCCCTCTCCGCTCCGATAGCACCACTCCATCTCCATCTCCTTCTCCGTCTCCGTCTCCTTCTCCATCTCACTGTGCCCCCGTGTACCGTCGCCTCACTCGCCTCCCCCAGTACCACTATTCCCTCGCTAGCCGCCGCTCCAGCACCGACATCCTTCTCCCCCGTAAATCAAGCCCCCTTCCAAACTCCACCATGGCCGAACGCGAACCGCGCAGCATCCATATGAGCCGCGACTAGATCAATCTCCCCAGTGACATCCTCGACCTCTGTTGTTCGTGTATGGATATGTTGAGCGCCCTGCGGCTGGCTGCATGATCGAGGAACATGCACACGGCCATCGTTGAAGCGAGGCCTAAGCTTTTCAAGACACCCTGCTTGCTGCTATCTGGTCTTGCGAGATTGGCTCACCATGATACGGAGGTGTGCATGATGCCCCTCGACTTCAATCTGATCTCCATTAGCCGAAACTTCTTTACAAGGTCGCCGTACATCATTTCCCTCGACATCGATCCGATCACCATCGCCCGAAACTTCTTGGTAGGTATGTACTAGGTCGGCATGAACTCCCACTGGATGGCTACCTTCAGAGAAGAAGGTAAAAAGTTGGTGCTCGTGAACTTCCAAACCTCCCATGAGATTATCCTTCCTCCGTTGGATTATGTAGAGTATTACCATCACGGTCCAAGTCATCTAGATTACTACGTCAGTTGGACGGACCTTGTTTTGCAGAAGATTGTAATCTGCCAAGTGCCCACACGACATGCGAATTACGCAGACTTCAAGCTAGTTGCCTTGTTCAACCGCGGACTCGCCTATCTTTACGTCGGTGCCTTCTTTAGCTGGAGACAACTTGGCTCGCAGTGGATCATCGTCAAAGCTGATACACACTTCTGTGATGCTATGGAACACAATGGCATCATCTACGCGATCGACAAAGTAGATGGCACCACGTATTGCTGGGACGGCACGTGTAAGTTGTTTCCGTCTCATGTTAATGATGACGCCATGACACTGTTTGAACTTTTTGTGATGATTGGCATATCCCTGTTTGAGCAGAATTTGAGTAGAACTATGGCAATGTATTAGAGACACCGTAAATCAGCTATATTTGGAATGAGTTAATTCATGCGATTGTGACCATGTCATTATAGCCAATTTGTACCCTGAATAATCAAACGGTTAGGAATATATGGATATTATCCTTATTTTACAGTAATCTATATACTACTACTAAATATGAGTGTGTATCAATGGCCATGTTAGTTTCCTCATTTTCATGATGTAGAAACATGCACCACACTGTTGGTTTCATCTAACCATACATTAGGGAAGTAAATGTGCATATGGAGAACTCTATATTTGGAAGTAGTGAAATCCTGCAATGCTTACCATGTGTACATACCTATATTCGCCCTTCAGCAATCAATGGCTAGAATAATATCCTCACAAAGTTTTTGCCCACAGAACACGAGTATATAACAATGCATGGTCTGTAAGTTACCTTGAAGAATTTGTTTGTGAGGACAGAACATGATTACATAACATGCATGACATGGTAGTTTCCTGTGAAGAATCGATTACGAGATAACATGAGTCTAACCATGCATGTTACTTCTATATTTTCGAACCCGGTATACATTTCCCTGTATTTTCCTCCCAGTTCCAACAGGGACATATAAATGTTGTTTCTTGCATTATCCTACTCATACTCCGAACAATGCTGATCTTACATTAACAATGCCTGTCCTTTTTGATATGATGCAGTGTCCCTACAGTTACTGCCTTTGTAATAACACCACCTTTGCGAAAAAGAGGGAAGCACAACTGGTTCCTTGCTCGACCAGACGACGGCAAAAGACTGATGATCATTCGGACACATGAGCCGAAAAAGTTATATTACAAAAACCCCACTGTATAAAAGCACCGTGTAATACGTGAGTATCCGGATAGTGGCTGTTACGTCTATGAGCAAGATACCAGCTTGTTGGGGCCTTTAGGATTTTTTAGTTGGAGGCGGGTAAACATCCTTGGTTCACACTCTCTGTTTCTCGAACTCAATTATCCGATTAACCAGGAGATCACCATTGGCAAGGACCTTGATGGCAGAGAGGCTCTGTTTGCTAAGGAAAACTGTGTCTACACGGCGAGCCCTAGGAGTTCGGGAGCAAACTCCCCTGATTGTCAATGATACAGCCTGTAGCCAAAAGAAGGTGAGAATGACAAAGGCATCCGGATTAACTTTGATCCTTGGATGTCTCAATTACGACAGGCATTGATGTGGTTCAAGCCTTCAGGTTGATAGGTAATTGGGCTGTTGCATCGAAAGGGTGGAGTACTGGTGTCTCCGGATCACTGGTCGCTGAAGCGGGGCTGCAAATTATGATGGTGTCTCATAGAATGACTTTGTTGTCTTTGCTGCTGGTTCTGGATGGGTAGTTCTTTCTTTTGTTATGCATATTCCTTGTCATTTGGTCATCCTCGTCTACGTCACTCTTACTATGTAATAGTTGCTTCTTTTTAGAATGTCATTCTCGTCTGGATCACGAGAGTTTGAGCGCTGCAGATGGGTGCGTTTTGGTGGTGTAGCAAGACTTCTTATGAACTATCATCACTAGTAGAAAAGGGGGCAAAGGTTCAGGCCGGGTAAGCCCATTAGTCCCGGTTCAGTCCAGAACCGGGACCAATGGGTGCATTGGATCCGGTTCGTGAGCCCAGGGGGGCGCCCGGGCCACGTGGGCCATTGGTCCCGGTTCGTCTGGACCTATTACTCCCGGTTGGTGGGACGAACCAAGACCAATGGGCCTCGCTCCTGGCCCACCACCACTGGTCCCGGTTGGTGGCATGAACCGGGACCAATAGGTCCCCTTTAGTCCCGGTTCATGCCACCAACCGGGACTAAATGGTCGGTCCTCGTTGCGATTCACAGTTTAGCCCCATCTCGCCAACCGAAGGGCGCCCACACTGGTTTATTAACCCATCCCTCTCTGCCTTGTGGAGCTCCTCTCAAAATGAAAATAGATGCCCCTATACGGGAAATTTGACCTAAATTCATAATGAATTTCTCTGAAATTCATAGAAATTGATTATGAATTTAGGTTGAATTTTCTCTATAGGCACATCTATGTTCATTTTTTTAGTAAAGTTAATCACAAACTTGAGATTCACACAAATTTCAAAGAATTCAAATTTTAACTATTCTAATTTGAAAACTAATGGCACTAACAGAAAGTGTATAATTTTTGGTATCTCTATGGAGAAAGATTGTACATAGTAAATATAATACACAAAGTGTTTTCAAATTTGAAAACTAATGGCATTAATAAAAAGTTTATAATTTGAGATCTGTTAGAGATAGGTATAAAAGATAAGTAAACGTGTAAAATAAGGTAAAGATAAATAAATTGCAGCAAGGTATTTTTGAGTTTTCGATTTTATAGATCCTAAAATAATATGATAGAAAATAGACCCCAGGGCCATAGGTTTTACTAGAGGCTTCTCTTTTGAAAGAAACATATGGTGGGTGAACAAATTATTGTTGAGCAATTGGTAGAAAAGCGCATAGCTATAACGATATCCAAGGCAATGATCATGGATATAGGCTCAACAATAATTTAACTGACTCCATGTAACCCTAGATACCCCCCCCCCCCCCGATGTCTATATAAACCGGAGGTGTTAGTCCGAAAAGGAGGTACTCATTACCATAGTCATACAGGCTAGACTTCTAGGGTTTAGCCATTACGATCTCGTGGTAGATCAACTCTTGTAGTACTCATATTCAGCAAGATCAATCAAGTAGGAAGTAGGGTATTACCTCCATAAACAGGGCCCGAACCTGGGTAAACATCGTGTCCCTCGTCTCCTGTTACCATCGATCCTAGACGCACAGTTCGGGGCCCCCTACTCGAGATCCGCCGGTTTTGACACCGACTGTGGTGCTTTCATTGAGAGATCCACTGTGCCGTCGACGAAAGGCTCGATGGCTCGCCTTGTCCTTAAAGACAACATCACCTCCGGGGGAGCTCTGGCCCCAGGCCAAACTCTCCGGCTGGGCGGCTTTACTATGATCGCTCGTTCGGCCATTGAGCCGACGATGACCTCTCGGGCCATCGAAAACCCCCTTCGCATCAACTCCGAGCACTCAAGCAGATTGCCACTAACAGAAAGTTTATAAGTTTTGGTATCTCTGTGGAGAAAGATTGTAGATAGTAAATATAATACACAAAGTGTTTTCAAATTTGAAAACTAATGGCATTAACAAAAAGTTAATAATTTTTCTAAAACTAAAAGCATAAAGAATTAAAAAATAAAGCAAAAACCAAAAGAAAATAAATAATGCAGAAAACAAAACAAAAAATCTGGAAAAAAATTTACTTATATTAACAAGAAGTATTTTGTTATAAGTAGAAACAAAATAAAATAAATAAAGCAACAAAGAAAACAAAAAAAAGTGTTTCCAAATTTGAAAAGTAATGGCATTAACAAAAAGTTTATAATTTTTCTAAAACTAAAAGCATAAAGAATTAAAAAATAAAGCAAAAAACAAAAGAAAATAAATAACGCAGAAAACGAAACAAAAAATCTGGAAACAAAATACTTATATTAACAATAAGTATTTTGTTATAAGTAGAAACAAAATAAAATAAATAAAGCAATAAAGAAAACAAAAAAAGTGTTTTCAAATTGGAAAAAAATAGCAATAATAAGTATTTTGTTGTAAGTAGAAACAAAATAAAATAAATAAAGCAACAAAGAAAATAAATAAATAAAGCAACAAACAAAACAAAAAAACTGGAAAAAAATAGCAACAATAAGTATTTTGTTGTAAGTAGAAACAAAATAAAATAAATAAAGCAACAAAGAAAAAAAAGGTGCCACCTACTTGGCCCCCACGGCCTGAATACGACTAGAAACCGTACCATGGGCCAGGATTCAGGCCCGCAGGAGGCCCAGTAGGCCCACAAGCACATCGCACAGGGTTAGGCCCGAAAGCCTGCATTTGAGAGGAGCTCGAGAGGGAAGGCACAGCAGCGCTTATAAACCACTCTCGAGCTCCCTCAGCTAGCGAGGTGGGACTAAAGATTTGGCGCGGGGCAGCACAAGGCCTTTGGTCCCGGTTGGTACCACCAACCGGGACTAAAGGGAGCTTTGGTCCCGGTTCGTGGCAACAACCGGGACCAATGCCCGCCTTTAGTACCGGCTGTTGGCACCAACCGGGACCAAAGGCCGCCGCTTCCCGCCCTTTGGGCTGCCGAAAAGTGGCCTTTCGTCCCGGTTGGTGGCACCAACCGGGACTATAGGTCGCATTCGTCCCGGTTTCTGTCACGAACCGGAACCAATGATTCGTCTATATAAGTAGCACTTGTGAAAATTTTCATTCAGTGCGTCTTCCCCGCCCGACGACACCGCTAGGCTACCCCTCTGCGCCTCGCCGTCGCCCCTGCCTCCGACGCCGTCCCGCGCCGCCCAGACGCCGTCGCCGCCCCGTGCCCCCTGCCTCCTCGCCGCCCGTCGCCGTGCCCCTCACCGTCGCCGTCGCCGCCCCCTGCCTCTCCTCATCGCCCGTCGCCGCGCCCCTCACTGTCGCTGTCTCCGCGCCTCTCACCGTCGTCGTCTCCGCGCCCCTCACCGTCGCCCCCGTGTCCTGCCTCCTCGTCGATTGCCGCCCCGTTGCGCAGTGAGCTCCATATATGAATATCCTAATTTAGATGTGTAGTTAATTTAGATGCGTAGTTTAGATGTATAGTTAATTGAGTTGTTGTAATTTCTTCATAAATGAATTATATGCAAAAGTTAGATCTTTTTTCTATTCATACATTTTTTTGGTGATATTATTGTTGCATATGCAAATGTTTGTGTGTTCATATATATGCAAAGAATACGTCAATTTGTTCATAGAATTTTTATGATTTTTTTCTGTTGTAATTTTGTTCATAGAATTTTTATTTTGTTCATAGATTTTTTATGATTTTTTTGTTGTAATTTTATTCATAGATTTTTTATTTTGTTCATAGATTTTTTATGATTTTTTTCTATTGTAATTTTGTTCATAGATTTTTTATGATTTTTTTCTGTTGTAATTTTGTTCATAGATTTTTTTGATTTTTTTCTGTTGTAATTTTGTTCATAGAATTTTTATGATTTTTTTTGTTCATAGAATTTTCTTTGTCAATTTACGTATATGTTCATATTGTGTAGGAATCTGAAAATTATGTATGATCAAAGTCATTTATGTATATGTTCATATTTAGAAGAAAAAGAAGGAGAGAAAAAAGGAAAATAAGAAGAGGAAGAAGGAGAAGAAGAAGAAGAATAAGTAGAAGAGGAGAGGAAGAAGAGGAGAAATAAATAAGAAGATGAAAAAGAAGAGAAAAAAAGAGGAGAAGAAGGAATAGAGGAGAAGAAGAATCTTCTCCTCTATTCCTTCTTCTTCTCCTCTTTTTTTCTTTTTTTTCTTCGATCTCCTCCTCTATTCCTTTCTTCTTCTCCTCTTTTTTTTCTTCTTCTTCCTCTTCTTATTTTTGTTATCGGGTATGTCGTTGTCGATATACCCCCCTCCCTGATAACTTTTAGTAAGTACTACTTAGAAAGTGTTTAATGGAATTAGTTAGAACTAGGTAAACTTGTTTATTTTTAGTAAGTACTTAGTAGTTGAACTAGTTGATTTAATAAAACTGGTTTATTTTACTATAGAAGTAGTTTATTTTTAGCAAGAAAATTAATAGAACTAGTTTATTTTTTTAGTTAAGGCAATTATTCCCGCATCGACGTGGACGATGCCTATCCCGCATCCTCGTCGTCGAGTCGGCGGAGGACGGCACCTGCTTGACCAGATGGGCCATGTCTGGGACTGGGCTCCGCCGGGGTGGTACTGGGAGGCGCTACCTTCCGGGGGGCATAGCTTGCTGAGGAGCCACCCCGTCGTTGACCCGATCCATGTTTGGTGGCGGTCGCATGGGCCAGTGACGGTGCCGAGGCTTCCGGACACCGCGGAGGTGGTACGTCACCGTGTCAGCGAGGAGGACCAGCAGGTCCGTCGCTACATGGTTGCGTTGGAGGGCAGGTTCGAGAATACCTGGCAGGTTCTTTAGGGATCTCACTGGAGCTATGATCCTGTGATGGTTCCTTCCCTTTGGCTGTCCACCACCCGCGCCGATACCCGTCGGGTGATACGGTTCTAGCTGTACTGGCGATATGTATGATAGTATTCGACGTGTATTAGTGATAATATTCGATGATATACGGACACATGGAGATGATGTAGTTTTTCTTATAATTGAATGCATCCTAATTTGAATACAACTTTATTTTGCGATTTGATTTTTCTTATTGAATGCTCAAATTGGAGAGCACTATGCAAGGCATATGCATATGATTAGTTGAATAATAATGATCTAATTTAGTTTTTGTAGTACATATATATATATATATATATATATTTAATTGTACATGTTTAATCTTTGAATTATGAACGTAGGAAATGTCATCGTCGGACGACGGAAGTCTCCCGGGGGAGTTCGACTGGTGCCACGACGATCGAGGTCTGTGTGACAGGCCTCACCTGGACGATGATCGGCGCTTCAGCATTAAGCTCGAGGAGACCTTCGGAGTTGAAACGGTACGCAACGACGACAAGTGTTTTTTTCATAATTAAGCATGACTTCAACTATTTCAACATGTAATTTTCATCTTTTACAATTCGAGTATAGTTTATCCCATGCCATGCAAGACGCTATGTCTTGGAGAGGATGGATTTTGAAGACCATGAAAATTTTGAAAGGAAGAAAATTCACCTAAGGACCCATCATGATGTGGATTTTGAAGTAAAGCTGTATAATGGTGAGAGCGTAACCCATTTTGGTTGCAAAAATTGGGAAGCATTTTGCAAATTGTATGGTTTTGATGAGGGTATGCTTGTCACCATGGATCTTGGTGATCCTGAAATCGAGCAAGACAATATGGACATTTGGGTCCTTGTTGATACGCCTCCAGTTCTACCGCTATGTGAGTTTCTCAAACATAATTAATTATTAACTAATTTATATTGTTCATTTCAAAATAGTTGACAGCTTATTTCCATTGACAGCTTATTTTGAAGTATCAAAGAATGTGCAGAAGATGGTAGATAGAACTTACTACACCGATGGCTCTGAGTTAACTTACAAGGAGAAAAATCATCTGGCTGGATTTTGTAATGATCTTGAGAATTACAATATCTACAATCGAACTCCTCAACATTATGGTCAATACGTGCCACTAGTGCACGTGTTGAACTACGGTAACTACTATGGAGATACCCTGGTAAGATTTTTTACTATTACGACATACATGCATCTTTTGCATACTTCTATATAAAACTAGTACTTCATTGCTAACTATGAAGTTATTACTATGTTTTTCAACACATAATCCCAGAGGATTGTGTGCCTCATCTGATGTATGAGCATGGTCGCCTTGATGTTTTGAACATATATCCAGGTCATCCTACGAATCTCAATTGTCCATACCGGATTTCTAAAAGAAGTGGAGACATGCAAATCAGAGAATGGAAAGAATGTATGGACAATCGTAAAGAGGTTCTTGGACACAAAAGGAAGCGCGGCGCAAGAATTGGAGACAGGATGATCTCCATTCTCCATAATGGAGAGTCAGGGTCTATACTGCTTTATGCTATTTTACCTTAAAGAGGGTATTTAGGTCCTACCTAATACTGATGATCATGTGCTAAGAACAATTAAGTAGGGTTGGGTTCGAATGAGGATGATGATCGTAGGACTTATTATTATGATGATGCATGATGTGAGCATGAAGAGTTATTATATATATATATATATCAGTGGGTGAAATGAACATGGATTGGATTGAAGTGAAGGCAACATGCATGTGGTGCATGTCGAAAGTAGTACTAATCCAAACTTGATCAAGTTAGGATTAATTAGTATTACTTTCGACATGCAACAGATATGTTGCCTTCACTTCAATCTAAGCCATGTTTAGGCATAGCATAGCGTTGGTATAAACCAAGCACGGAGATATAAGAGAGGACACTTCTCTCTATTAGCTAGCTAATAACAAACTAAATTAACCCCCAAAACCCCTAAACAAGCCCCTTTAAAAAAAACCCCAGCCACAGAAATGTTGACGCGTGGATGCCTATTGGTCCCACAACCAGGACCAAAGGCCCTCCTGCCTGGGCTCGGCGCACCGGCCACGTGGAGGCCCATCTGTCCCGGTTCTGGTTAGAATCGGGACTAAAGGGTCAGGGCATTAGTAATGACCCTTTAGTCCCGGTTCAGGAACCGGGACAAAAAGCCCTTATGAACCGGGACAATAGGCCCGTTTTCTACTAGTGCATGTCTTGCTGTTTATGTCAGTAGTAGTCACTAGTCAGTGTTTGAATGTTGTATATATCATTGTTTCGAACTGTTTATTGTCTCGAACTACTCGTGGGCTAAATCAGGGCATCACCATTCTCAAGTGCTCAGAGTATATCTCCTTTTTTCAAGTTATATAATTTGAGCTCATTGTCTTTTTGATGATGTACACTTGTTTGGGCCAGTGAGGTGCCGTTGAATATGGGCCGAGTAGTAACGCAATGCCAAACAGGTCAATTATGACTCTCAGGCCGGGCTCTCAAAAGATCCTGAAAAAAAAGGCCGGGCTCTCCAAAAAAGAAAGAATAAGGACTCTTAGGCAGACATGTGGGCGCCACCAGTGTTTTCGTGCGCTTGCGCGCCGAGAGCATATTGGCGCGTGCTCGAAATTCATGCTACCTTTTCATCCCCAGTCTCCCGCCCCTCCTCCACCTCTGGAATCTCGATTCTTACTCCAGTTTCCCAAAATCCCCCTCCTGTACTCCCTGTACTCAAGCGCACTATCATGTCGCCGGTCAACGCGGATCTTTGAGCCGGAGATCCTGATGTCCGTCCTGCCTTCGGTCGTTGTGGGCTGTCGCTTAACAGTGGCATGGCGGCGCTTGATGACCAGTTTGCCGGCACAGTGCTGATGGTAACCATCAATGGCGACCGGCCTCCCGTCTCGCCGGACGACCTTGTCAAGGCTCTTGGCATTGCGCACGGCATCCAAATAAGTGACTTGCTCGTCGAAGTCTGTCCGCCACCGGCTGATTTCTTCGTCAGGTTCCGAACAACTTTTGACTGCAGTCGTGTGTTCGAATCTTCCCGGCGTTTGTTCTGCGATGGCGCGCTGGTGAGCTTTGATCGATGGCACCC
Organism: Triticum urartu; assembly: GCF_056163025.1. Classification (NCBI taxonomy): domain Eukaryota; kingdom Viridiplantae; phylum Streptophyta; class Magnoliopsida; order Poales; family Poaceae; genus Triticum; species Triticum urartu. The sequence goes on from NC_141873.1 coordinate 28,033,288, forward strand.
AGGATGGGGCTCGGTGCCCTATGAGCTTGATTTTTTAACAAAGCTTACCTTCCACGGCATGCCTCGACGTGCTTGGAACAGCGAGTCCATGAACGAGATTATCAATGACCTTGGAGGTGAGCTCGTAAGTATGTTAACGTTTGTTCCTCCAGACAGCTGGGCTCTAATGGTTATCGCATGGATGAAGTAGCCGTCCACCATACCGAAGGTGATTGGTGTTGAGATACGGATGTAGGATCCGGGGTTGTACTATTCGTTGCCACCAAGGCCGTCGCGGACCACATTAGGGATGTACCTGTATCGAGTGTTCGTGCATGTCAAAGAAGTGGTCAATCCATCAATCGAAGTCCTGCCTCCGCCGCTGGTGCCAGGGTCCGTCGTCAACGTCCATTACAGGAGTCAACGTCAGACTTTCCCCGTGTTGCTCGGAACGATGGATGGCACAAGGCCTACTCCATCGCGTGGCGCAGGCCACTGCTTCTTTGGGAGAAGAGGCAGGGCTGGCTGCCTGGATGTGCTCTAATTTGAGGTAACAACTGAATCTTGTCAGATACTAGTGAAATCCGAGCTATGGGTGTGAAGCACTGGTATGCCAGTACATTTGATTGTGACCTGTTCTAATTTTGTACCTGAACTTTTTTTTAGAAAGGGCTGTACGTCAACTTAATGTGCTAGCAGAACATATTGTGTTGTTTGTCTGTTTTCTTTGCACAACATCCAAGATATTTCCCCGTCATTGATAAAGACGATGAACCATTATGTACCACTTCGTTGGTTTCAACATAGCCCTTCCCGTAGCGATCCACTACTTCCATCATGATTGTGCCGCCTGCGTGAAATTTTTGTATGCAAGTTCAGTGTGCTATGATGTTTTATATGATTGTGTCAACTATATAAGTTTCTACTGAGCATCAGCAATGCATATGGCTGAAAGATGTATTTACGAGCATCGACCGATGGGTCTCTCTCTATCTCTCTCTCTCTCTCACACACACACACACGCACACACACGCGCACACGCACAAGTGGGACCCGTTGAATTATTTATTTGCTCGTGATAGCTTTTAATTAGGTTCCACTGTAATCTAACTTTTTTCTTAAGTAATTAGTTGAGCTCAGTGACTTCAAAAAGTTGTACACAAGCCTTGTTTGGGCCTTTCCGGCGTCGCTGAATGTGGGCTGAGTAACCATATTAGGTTGTACTGTACTACACAGGCCTTTTTTTCAACATCAGCAATGCAACTGGGCCGACAGTTGTACACAATATCTGGGTCAACTTGTTATTTTCCGCCCCGCTGGGCTGCAAACTTTCCTAGGAGCTATGCATTAGGCTTAACAAAAAATGGACTTTAAGAAATAATAAATGGGATGTAATTATAATAACTGGACAGTCACTATGCACCAAACACGTAATTAGTTTGAAAAATATATTATTTTTGGAATTTGAAAATTTTAATTTCATTACTTGTTGCGCGTGCAATATTTTATTGTATTTTAACGTAATACAACTTTATTTTGAAATTATATTTAACCTGACTAGAAATTTCAGATAAAAATATTTAAGATCCCATCAAAATGTGGGAATTTTTTTTTGAATTCTGTTTTGAGCGGTTGTTTGAAATTATTAATCGTTGTCCTAGCTAGAAGTTGGGATGTACTTCTAACAAACTATAAATGGGCTGTAGTAAATTCATTAGAATTAAAAAATGGGCTGTACATTCTTACAAATCGCAAATGGGCTATATGTTCTCTGCCAAATCTGAGCTGTGGGCCCACTAAGTTGACGCGTACCAAGGGCTTTGTCAACTTAGTCAATATAAACGATTCTAGCTGCAGTGATCGTATGATGTCCATCCAACGGCTGTAGTGCTTCTTCAACCTCTTGTCTTCTTGCTCCAGCCGCCCAAAGCAGCGCCGGTCGTGTCGCGTGCTCCTGCCTCCCGTGGTCCGCTGTGATGCCGCGGAGGCCTCACCGCCCCGTACTACTCCCACCGCTGGCCAGGCCATCCCTCTACTCACCCACACCCCCTGTTATTCTGCGGTGACGGCAGCCTCACACCGCAGCCGAACCGGTGAACCCTCGTACTCCTCTCCGCACGGGCTTCCACTGCTGCGTCTTCCCCGGCTGCGCGTCGTCCCCTTCCTAGGACTCGCCGTCATCCAGACCACCACCCTGGTGCTCTTGGTGCGGCGTGGTTAACGTGGTCAATGACCGACTTCCATCAGAGTACCGTACGTGGAGAGGCTGACAGCGGGGTCCAGGCGGCCGCAAGGAAGTGTCTCCTTATTACACGCAAAATAATTATTCCTCCACCTGATAGCAGGGATCCACCGGACGGGCCACCTTATTTTGCGAAAAAACGTTCCCCCCTGACTGCTGGGTCCCATCGGACGGGCCAGCGTATTTCGCGAAAAAAACGTTCCCCCCGCTGTCAGCTCGGACCCACCGGAAGTGCCTCCTTATTACGCATAAAAAAATGAATACTCCCCCTGCTAGCTGGGACCCACCATGGTGGGAGGCTGACTTGTGGGCCTACTAAGTTGACTGGGATGGGGGCCTTTGTCAACTTTAGTCAATATGAACGATTCTAGCTCCAGTGAGCATACGATGTCCATCCAACGGCCGTAGTGCTTCTTCAACCTCTGGTCTCCTTGCTCCAGCCGCCCAAAGCAGCGCCGGTCGTGCCGCATGGTCCTGTCTCCCGTGTTCGGCTGTGCTGCCACGGAGGCCTAACCGCCCCTTACTATTCCCACCGTTGGCCAGGCCCTGCGACGACGGCAGCCTCACATCGCAGCCGAACTAGTGAACCCTCGTATTCCTTTCCGCGCGGGCTTCCACTACCGTGTCTTCCCCGGCTCCCCGTCGTCCCCTTCCTAGGGCTCGCCGTCGTCCACCACCCTAGTACTCTCGGCGCGGCGTGGTCAACGTGGTCAAGGAACGACTTCCATCGAACATGGACTATACGTGGAGAGGCTGATAGCTGGGTCCACGGCCGCAGCAACGAAGTGCCTCCTTATTACGTGCAAAATAATTATTCCTCCACCTGACAGCAGGGACCCACCGGACGGGCCACCGTATTTCGTGAAAAAAATGTTTCCCCCCTGACTGTTGGGACCCACCAGCTACACCTTCGCACGCAAGGAAGTGCGTCCGGGCAAAAAAACAAAACGATTCGCCCCCCTGACTGCTGGGACCTGCCAGCTACATCTTCGCACGCAAGGAAGTGCCTAACAGTCGGGACCCACCTGGTCGAAGCATACGTAGCGTTGTCATTCTGGTCGCGAACGTGTACGTACATATATACTGGTGGATGTAGAGGCGCGCACGTGTCGTAGTAGAGGCGGCCACGGTCCAAGAAATAAAATACGACCACGTATGTGTACATATGGGCGGGGTCTCGAACGCCTACTCGCGCATATGTACGGCGAGGTCTCGTTGACATGGCTGGGACAGAACGGAGAAACAGCGTCATCGTCGTGTTCATGGGGAGGCAACGAAATGCGTCGTGTTCATGGGGAGGCAACGGAATGCGTCGTGTTCATCGGGAGGCAACGGAACGCGTGGGAGCCAACCGGCTGGGTCGGAACGGAATGCGTGGTTGTGTTCATCAGGAGGGCTTGGACGGAACAGGCGATGGAAATGAGGCCTGGCGTACCGCAGAACGGAGGAAATAGACCTCCTACGGTCGAAACGGGGGTCCTGATGATCGGGAGGGGTGTACCGCAAAATGGACGAAACGGACCTCCTATGGTCGAAATGGGGGTCCTGTTGATCGGGAGGGGTGTGGCGTACCGCAAAACGGACGAAACGGACCTCCTACGGTCGAAACGGGGGTCCTGTTCATCAGGTGGGGTGTGGCGTACCGCAAAACGGGACTCCATGGGATACTGTTCATCTCCACCGTCGACTCTCTTTAGCCTCCACGAGCTACTGTTCATCCACCGTCGACCTCCTCCCGCCTCCACCTGCGACTGTTCATCCACGGGCTGGTGTTCATCCAGCCTCCACCGCGCGCTACTCCACCGGCTACTGTTCAACCAGCCCTCTCCACGAGCTCCTGTTCAACCACCCCTCCACGGGCTACTGTTCATCCAGCCCTCCACCGTCTACTATTCATCCTGCATTCCACGGGGTGGTCCTGTTAATCCAGCCCTCCACGGGGTCCTGTTAATCCAGCCCCAACCGGCTCGATCGATCGGGGTCATGTTCATTCGGAGGCAACACCACGGGGTCCTGTTCATCCACCCCCACCGGGAACTGTTCATTGAACCCCCCCCCCCCCCCGCAACGCTCACTGTTCATCCAGAGGCAGCATCGATCGGCTTCAGTTAGCAGCAGTAGCGAAGGAATCGCTCGATCGGGTTCAGTTAACAGCCATTCATCGATCGCTCGAGTTCAGTTAGAGCCCAACGCCTCACTCAGGTTCAGTTAGAGCCAACGCCTCGCACACACGCGCGTACGTGTATGAGAGAAACGCGCATCGCTCGGCCCCCGACCTCCCACCGTAACCGGGAACTCCCCAAAATTTTCCTCGCCCTCGCTTCTACCACGGTTTTTTCCGTCATGGACAGCCCAAAGAATGTCATGCATCTACGTCTCCGGCCCGCCCACGACAAAAAGCCCATTTTCTGTCATGATTTTTTGTCATAGAAGTAGGAGCCCACCACATCTATGATGATACCGGGTTTTGTCACAATTATCGTCATAGAAGTGTCATATGTATGATAGAAAGAAATTTCGTTCGGCCCAAAATGTCACGGATGTGTCTTTTTTTGTAGTGTATGGAATGGAGGTAGCGAGCCTATCAAACCATAGCATACTTCGCACATGCATGACTGACTTGGGATGGTACCAGAGGAAACAAAAACAATCTTTCTCGAACTCACGGCGGCAACTTGCACCAAACGCACGTGAATCAGAGAAAGTCACTTCTTTCATCCAACATATGCTTCATGAGCGGGACATGAAGATAATGCTTTTTAGAAGTTTCCAACACTAGCTGGATGTTCAACATGAATCATGGAGATGATGAAAATGTTGTCAATGGGCTCAACAACAATTTATCAAGATTTCCATATAGATGTAATTCCATAACTATGTGAACAAAGTAATAGCATTGGTCAGACCCAAAAGATATAATAGTGTATGCTCGACAACCGCGAGTAAGACAACATTACGAACATCGTTGGTTCTGATTTGATTTGACGATAGCCCATACGCAAATCAAAGATTTGGGTAGGACAATAGGTCCAACAATTGATCACGAGGACCAATCAATGAAGATATCATCTTTCTTTAACACACACACACAAAGATATCCCTTTGGATTGAACTAAGTAAGGAAAAGCTTTTATCTTTCAAATCTCCAAGTTATTGTTTAGCTTAGCCAACTAGCTCAGGGTATCCAACACAGAATTCTTGGTGAAGGGGTGGTTACAAAGGAACCAACTTGATCACGAGCTCAACATAGCGGTCAGGGGACAACCTGATGATACTTCCGGGAAGATATCCGGAAAATCATGAACCACTGATAGGCTACTAAGCTCGAGAATAATCTTGCTTTTCTGGGCAAGACGATATGATCAAATAAGCAAGTATTGACACAATCCTAACTCATTGAGCGAAAGGTGCACCGGAAATAAGAACTCGGTAGCACGATAAACCATAGGGTGATGATTCAATAATCAACACGCTCAGGATAAGATTATTGTCCATTAACTACCAAGCAACACAGTTGCTAGGAGTATTGATTTCACACATCACGATTCACTTGTCGGCATTCCGGTTGCGACAACACGATACCGAGGAATGAATAATGATGGCAAGAAGTATCACTTCGTCAAGAATTCATAAGAGAAGGTGCAATTCTCATGACATTCCTGACATAAGGTGTGTAATAGTTAAGGGTAGAACAGACTAAAAGCTTGATTGCATTTGATTTGCGGAATACAACTGCTTTGACCCAATCCCAGAAATGGATGAGGTACTGAAGTTTGTTTCTCCTAGTCATTCTGAACTAGAATGGCTTGATGGACCACAAGAATGATAGGCACCGATGAACCAATGCACGCATAGTCTTGACTATCAATTGATAGACGAAGGTCAGAAGACAACTAAAGAGGGACAACTCAAAGGAACATATGTTTTTCTGAGTTGTGGATGCATGGATTAGTGTGCCGAACAAATTCAACATATTTCTTCCGGATAACCCATGCAGAGAGGTAGTATTGGCAGAGTGAACTCATCGAGAGCACTCCTATTGTGATCTTTTGATCCAACAAACTTCTGCCATAAGTGGTTCATAGTATTTGGAAGAAGGGAATACCACGAACCTCAAGGGCTAATGCAAAGGTTACTAATAACCTAAAGGAACGAGCAAACACTATCAAGATGAAGTAAGTAGGGTGAATCTCGGGTTCAAGAACCCAGAATAGAAGGCCTACTAACTAAATGGCATCACGGGATGCTTTCGAGAATGGTGGCCAGAATCATCACACTGGGAACACAAAACATGGCTAGATTACTAGGTGATCCTCTAAGACACCTAGGGTCATAATAATAGCTCCAACATATATGTCAAGGCAACATAGTACCTCAACTCACCGTTTAGTGTGCTTAATCTGTCCCAAAAGGACATCGGAAAAGGGAAGAAGGGACTTGCAAATGCACCAGACTATTTAGAAACCTGGGATAACTCGGACAGCATAATGGCTGTAAATACTCAAAAGATTTGAGACATCCTGCAAAATGGTGGCATAACCACTCAACATCACAATATCAAGGTTCCGAGATCAACTGTCAACACATGGAAATACTAGAAACTGAATTGAGACTTGAATTGAACAATCCTATAAGTCTATGGATTAGTAACACGTGATCCTGATAGAAAGATGAGAAGGCCTAGTTCTTAACCTCGTAGGAAAGATAAGATGACTCGGATCAGAAGGGCATGAGGTATAAGAAGTAAAAAGAGCCTTACGTTCCCATCCAAAATCAATTCCCTTACATAACTAAAGAGTTTCTAGACTCAACTTCGACCAGTTTGGCCTGGTAATCCTACAAGCAGTCAGGCTCTGATACCAAAGCTGTCAGGACCCCGATTCCAAGTCACATCGATCTAGCCGGTAACACCTCATATCACTTTGCGGCCTCACGCACGGTATTCCCACGGGTGTCGCCTTACCATGGCCCGGGACCGTTTGCGACTTTTGACTCACGTATATGATAGTGTCGCTAGCATCCATATGACAGAGAACCCGGGCCGACATGACTAGTCGTGAACCCAAAGTGGCACTAACTTATGGGAGCAGGCATACATGAATCAACATCGAGCATGTCGGTCAACAGCGTGTGAATCCGGGCTGTAGCACTGGGCTAACAGGACTCCGGTGAACCGGGCTGTAGCGGGCTAGGCAAGACTACGGATGTCACCGCGTGACATTTCCCCGAAGGGACAGACACGGAACGAAGTGAATCACATGCCGGCCAGTCAAGTGGTTCGGAGCAGTAGTGATGGGCTAGCAGGACTCCGGTGAACCGGGCTGTAGCGGACTACTATGGCTCACGGAAGCACAAGACTACATTTCCCCATAAGAGAGGCTACCAAGGATAAACAACTAGGTTGTCGGATCCCACACATACCAAGCATTTCAATCATACACCCAATATGCTCGATATGTGTAAATACAACATGGCATCACAGCATAACTCTACGACTCAAGTATTTATTCAGTAGTCTCCGAGGAGTGAGATATTACAAACATGGGTCTCATGACCCAACATTCAGAGCATACAAGTCAAAGCACATGCGGAAGCTTAACATGTCTGAGTACAGACATCTACAAATGAAAAGGCTGAGAAGCCTAACTATCTACCAGATCCTGCCGAGGGCACAAGATCGTAGCTGAGGTATCAAGCTAAACGTCGAAGTCCACACGGAACTACTAGCGAGACTGACGTCTCTCTGCAAAACATAAAAAAGGCAAATGTGAGTACAAATGTACCCAGCAAGACTTACATCAGAACTAGCTACATATGCCTCGGTATCAACAAAGGGGGTGGTGGAGTTTAAGTGCAGCAAGCTAGCTTTGACTCGGTGGCTATCCTGAACTACGACTGTAAGTAACTCTTTTGAGGTGGCGCATACGAGTCCACATATTCACCATATCAATACACCACTATGGATCCACTCCCATCTCCCTACGAGAACGCCATCCATAGTACTCACGCTTATCTTGCGCATTTTAGAGTATCCACTTCCACTTGTCTATGAACTATACAGGCAACCCAGAAGTCCTTTACCGCGGACACAGCTATTCGAATAGATGATGTTAATCCTGCAGGGGTGTACTTCTTCACACACGCTCTCGCCACTTACCACCATGTACACGTCGTGTATCTCGGCAACCTTCAAGCGGAAGCCTGGCGAGGGAGTCGGCCACGACCTGACTAACCACACAAGTCTCTCGTCCAGGTTTATCGCCTAATCGGGTTCCATCCGCAAGGAGATCCGGCCGGGGTGTCGCTCACGGCCCCAAACGATGTGTACATAGTTCCAAGCCCACCAAACGGGCGACGCTTGGCATACCCGGCCACGATGCCTAGTCTGTCCCAAGCCCACCTATACCGGGTGCCACTTGGTAGACCACTAACACTACCTACAAACACCAGAAACTAGTTGCAACTCCTGGACAGAGATCGAGTTGATTAATAAGCCGAGAGGGGTCGAGTTACCGGAACCCAATGTGTGGTAGTAACTGTTCATGGATCAAAAACACAGAACTCGGTTCCTAAGGACGGCTGTAATGAGACAACCCACCATGTACTTCTACATGGCCTCTCACCGCTACCTTTACCAAATCGTGTTCACACACTTAGCTCTCAATAGTAGGACATGTTCACCACATTCCAATCCATCCCTGATGAATCAGACCTGACTCAACTCTAAGAAGTAGAAGGCATGAAAAACAAGCATGAATGAGTAGGCACATCAGGGCTCAAACAACTCCTACTCATGCTAGTGGGTGTCATCTATTTACTGTGGCAATGACAGGTCATACAGAGCAAAGGGGTTCAACTACCGCAGCATGTAATAGTTGAAACGTTGTTGTCCTAATACAATAAAAGAGAGCAGGAGCGAGAGAGTGGGATTGTATCGGAATGAACAAGGGGTTTTGCTTGCCTGGCACTCCTGAAGATGATATAGTTCTTCATCGGTGTCATCGAACTCAACGGAGGAACACGTCTATCGAGAGGGAACAACCACCGGCAACAGAGAAAGAACACAATCCATGCAATGCACAATATGATGCATGATCATGACATGGCAATATGCTGTGATTTGGGCTAATGCAACAGAAAGTCATTTTGATTGAAGTGGAATTCAAAGATAGATCAAATTCCAACTCCAAATCTATTATCAAATTTGTCCTAATCATGTTTCATCCCAAACAGTGAGATTAACTTTCTCAAACATGCATGGAAATGGTACAGATGAAAAGATTGGATTTTTCTGATCATTTTTCATATATAAATCTTTTCATTTGGAGTTATGGTTGAATTTCTATGATTTTTAGAAGTTTTAACTATTTTATGGAATTTCCTGGATTAATAAAAACGCCAGAAAACATTTACTGTGTCAGCATGACATCGGTGTGACGTCAGCAGATCAACAGGGGCGGTCCAGGTCAAACCTGACCTGCGGGACCCATTGGTCAGTGAGACTGGGTTAGTTAGGTCGCCGACAGGTGGGCCCGGCCAACGTTGACTAAGTCAAAGTCAAGCTGACACGTGGGGCCACATGCTTAGCACTAATCTAAATAGAAAAATTAGGCTAACAGAAATGGGTGCTGGGGCCCATGCGTTAGTGGCCCAGGGTGTTGGTTAGCGGTGTGATTAGGCCCTAATCACGGCCACGTCGGCAGTCGCCGGAGTTCTGCCGGCGGCGACCAAAAACGTGGTGGATGTTCACCGGGGTTGCGCTATGGGCGGCGGCTAGACGCGCGAAGGCCACCAGAAGGTAGCCCGTGCTCGACCGCGTCTAGCAGAGCGAGCGGGAGGCCTCGGGGTCACCGGAAACGACGACGGCGAGCATAGATGCGGCGGCCGGAGCTCGGACGTGCTCGGACTCGTCGCTAGGAGGCACGGCGAGGTGCATGGAGCAGTGCTACGGGCTGCTTGGGCTGTGGCGAACGCGATGGCGTGCTCGGAATCGAGCCAGCGTGGCCGTGGCCACGACGGCGACGTGCAGAGGCGGCGGCGCGTGCGGGCAAGATCGGTATGGTCGATGTGGTGCACGAGAAGGCAAACGGAGAGAAGGAGGAGGTAGCAAGGCTCACGGTGAGTCGGACGAGCGGGTCGGAGGAGTCGCGGACGAGCCGGAGCTAGCAGGGCGGCGTGAGGGATCTCCGGCAGCCGGCGACGGAGATGAAGATGACGGTGCTACTTCAGGCGTCCCGCGGGCGCGTGCTTCGTCCTGGTGCTCCATGGCATTGAGGCGGAGCGCCTGGACACGACGGGGAGACGTGGGGTGGCCTGTGAGCGCGGCTATGCCGAACGGCGATGGCGGTCGCTCTCGGGTGAGCTCAAGGAAGGGGCTAGAGGGCGAGGGAGAGAGGAGAGAGTGAGGGGAGAGGCAGAGGGGCTGCGGTCGTCTCCAAACGCGTCGGGGGCGCCTCGGTGGCAAGCAGGAGGTGGAGGCTCGGGCACGGGTGATACGTCTCCAACGTATCTATAATTTTTGATTGTTCCATGCTATATTATCTACTGTTTTAGGCAATATTGGGCTTTATTTTCCACTTTTATATTATTTTTGGGACTAACCTATTAACCGGAGGCCCAGCCCAGATTTGTTGTTTTATGCCTATTTCAGTATTTCGAGGAAAAGGAATATCAGACGGAGTCAAAACGGAACGAAATCAACTGGAGAAGTTATTTTTGGAAGGAAACCCACCTGATGGACTTGGACCCCACGTCAGAAGATACAGGAGGTGCTCACGAGGGTGGGGGGCGCGCCCTCCCCCCCTGGGCGCGCCCCCCTGCCTCGTGGGGCCCCCGTAGCTCCACCGACGTTCTCCTTTCACCCATATATACCGTCATACCCTAAAACTTCCAGTAAGGAGAATAGATCAGGAGTTCCGCCGCCGCACACCTCCAGAGCCACAAAAAGTCAATCGGGACCCTGTTCCGGCACCTTGCCGGAGGGGGGATCCCTCACCGGTGGCCATCTTCATCATCCCGGCACTCTCCATGACGAGGAGGGAGTAGTTCACCCTCGGGGCTGAGGGTATGTACCAGTAGCTATGTGTTTGATCTCTCTCTCGTGTTCTTGATTTGGCACGATCTTGATGTATCGCGAGCTTTGATATTATAGTTGGATCTTATGTTTCTTCTCCCCCTCTTCTCCCTTGAATTAATCTTATCGGATTGAGTCTCTAAAGATTTGAGAACACTTGATGTATGTCTTGCTGTGCGTATCTGTGGTGACAATGGGATATCACGTGCCACTTGATGTATGTTTTGGTGACCAACTTGCGGGTTCCTCCCATGAACCTATGCATAGGGGTTGGCACACGTTTTCGTTGTGATTCTCCGGTTGAAACTTTGGGGCACTCTTTGAGGTTCTATGTGTTGGTTAGAATAGATGAATTGAGATTGTGTGATGCATATCGTATAATCATGCCCACGGATACTTGAGGTGACATTGGAGTATCTAGGTGACATTAGGGTTTTGGTTGATTTGTGTCTTAAGGTGTTATTCTAGTACGAACTCTAGGGCTGTTTGTGACACTTATAGGAATAGCCCAACGGATTGATTGGAAAGAATAACTTTGAGGTGGTTTCGTACCCTACCATAATCTCTTCGTTTGTTCTCCGCTATTACTGACTTTGGAGTGACTCTTTGTTGCATGTTGATGGATAGTTATGTGATCCAATTATGTTATTATAGTTCAGAGAACTTGCACTAGTGAAAGTATGAACCCTAGGCCTTGTTTCCTACCATTGCAATACCGTTTACGCTAACTTTTATCACTTGCTACCTTGCTGTTTTTATATTTTCAGTTTGCAAAAACCTATATCCACAATCCATATTGTACTTGTATCACCATCTCTTCGCTAAACTAGTGCACCTATACAATTTACCATTGTATTGGGTGTGTTGGGGACACAAGAGACTCTTTGTTATTTGGTTGCAGGGTTGCTTGAGAGGGACCATCTTCATCCTACGCCTCCTGCGGATTGATAAACCTTAGGTCATCCACTTGAGGGAAATTTGCTACTGTCATACAAACCTGTGCACTTGCAGGCCCAACAACGTCTACAAGAAGAAGGTTGTGTAGTAGACATCAAGCTCTTTTCTGGCGCCGTTGCCGGGGAGGTTAGTGCTTGAAGGTATATCTTTAGTTCTTGCAATCGAATCTTTTTGTTTCTTGTTTTAGCACTAGTCTAGTCTATAAAAGAAAACTACCAAAAAATGGAATTGAGTTTGCCACATACGCTTCACCTTTTTAATATCTTTCGTGAGTATGATGGAAAGGAAAATTGTGCTCAAGTGCTAGAAGAAGAAATCTATAAAATGTTTGGCACTAAATCTTTGTATGATGAGCATGATTGCAATGTTGTTAGTATGAATTCCTTGAATATCCATGATGCTAATGATATGCAAAGCCACAAGCTTGGGGAAGCTATGTTTGATGAAGATGATATTTTTTGTCCCCCAAGCTTTGATGAGAAAATTTACTATGATGAAAGCATGCCTCCTATCTATGATGATTATTGTGATTACACGTATGCTATAAAGAATAATGATAACCATGAAACTTGTCATCTTGATCTTAATTTCCAATCACATGATAGCTATTTTGTTGAGTTTTCTCCCACTATTATTCATGAGAAGAATTTTGCTTATGTGGAGAGTAGTAAATTTTCTATGCTTGTAGATCATGAAAAGAATGCTTTAGGTGCTGGTTATATTGTTGAATTCATTCATGATGCTACTGAAAATTATTATGAGGGAGGAATATATGCTTGTAGGAATTGCAATAATATCAAGTTTCCTCTCTATGTGCTTAAATTTTTGAAGCTATGCTTGTGTTACCCTCCTATGCTAGTTGATTATTGTTCTCATAAGTTGTTTGCTCACAAAATCCCTATGCATGGGAAGTGGGTTAGACCTAAATGTGCTAGTCATATTCTTCATGATGCTCTCTTTATGTTTCAATTCTTATCTTTTATGTGAGCATCATTGAAATCATAATGCCTAGCTAGGGGCATTAAACGATAAGCGCTTGTTGGGAGGCAACCCAATTTTATTTTTGTTTCTTGCTTTTTAGTTCTGTTTAGGAATAAATAATCCATCTAGCCTCTTTTTAGATGTGGTTTTGTGTTTTAATTAGTGTTTGTGCCAACTAGAACCTTTGGGAAGACTTGGGTAAAGTCTTTATGATCATGCTGTAAAAAACAGAAACTTTAGTGCTCACGAGATTAGCTTAAACTTTTTGCTGGAGAGTGCTATTTAGTTGATTCTTTTTGCAGATGATTACTAGAAAAATTCCTCAGGTCCACCAATTAACTTCAGAATTTTTGGAGTTCCAGAAGTTTGCGTTAGTTACAGATTACTACAGACTGTTCTGTTTTTGACAGATTCTGTTTTCATTGTGTTGCTTGCTTATTTTGATGACTCTATGGCTACTAAAATAGTTTATAAACCATAGAGAAGTTGGAATACAGTAGGTTTAACACCAATACAAATAAAGAATGACTTCATTACAGTACATTGAAGTGGTGTTTTGTTTTCTTTCGCTAACGGAGCTCACGAGTTTTCTGTTAAGTTTTGTGTTGTGAAGTTTTCAAGTTTTGGGTAAAGATTCGATGGACTACGGAATAAGGAGTGGCAAGAGCCTAAGCTTGGGGATGCCCAAGGCACCCCAAGGTAATATTCTAGGATAACCAAGCTTCTAAGCTTGGGGATGCCCCGGAAGGCATCCCCTCTTTCGTCTTCATTCATCGGTAACTTTACTTGGAGCTATATTTTTATTCACCACATGATATGTGTTTTGCTTGGAGCGTCATTTTATTTTCTTTAGCTTTGCTTGCTGTTTGAATAAAGTATCAAGATCTGAAATTATTAAATGGGAGAGTCTTCACTTGGTTGCATAATTATTCGACTACTCATTGATCTTCACTTATATCTTTCGGAGTAGTTTGTCATTTGCTATAGTACTACACTTATATCTTTTAGAGCACGGTGGTGGTTTGTTTTAAAGAAACTTGATCTCTCACGCTTCACTTAGATTATTTTGAGAGTCGTTAATAGCATGGTAATTTTCTTAATGTTAATATACTTGGTATTCAAGATATGTGAAACTTTCTTTTTAGTGGGTTGAATACTAAGATAAGTTTGATGCTTGATAATTGTTTTGAGATATGGAGGTGATAATATCATAGTCTTGCTAGTTGAGTAGTTGTGAATTTGAGAAATACTTGTGTTGAAGTTAGCAAGTCCCGTAGCATGCACGTATGGTTAAAGTTGTGTAACAAATTTGAAACATGAAGTGTACCTGGCTTGTGCATCCTTATGAGTGGCGGTCGGGGACGAGCGATGGTCTTTTCCTACCAATCTATCCCCCTAGGAGCATGCGCGTAGTACTTGGTTTATGATGACTTCTAATTTTTTGCAATAAGTATATGAGTTATTTTGACTAATGTTGAGTCCATGGATTATACGCACTTTTACCTTTCCACCTTTGCTAGCCTCTTCGGTACCGTGCATTGCCCTTTCTCACCTTGAGAGTTGGTGCAAACTTCGCCAGTGCATCCAAACCCCGTGATACGATACGCTCTATCACACATAAACCTCCCTATATCTTCCTCAAAACAGCCACCATACCTACCTATTTATGGCATTTCCATAGCCATTCCGAGATATATTGCCATGCAACTTTCCACCGTTCCGTTCATCATCATCATGACATACATTACTTTTGTCATATTGCCATTGCATGATCATGTAGTTGACATCGTATTTGTGGCAAAGCCACCATGCATTATTTTTCATACATGTCACTCTTGATTCATTGCACCATCCCGGTACACCGCCGGAGGCATTCATATAGAGTCATACTATGTTCTAGTATCGAGTTGTAATCATTGAGTTGTAAATAAATAGAGTGTGATGATCATCATTCAATAGAGCATTGTTCCCCCAAAAAAAAGAGAAAGGCCAAAGAAAAAAAAGAAGGCCCAAAAAAATAAATAAAAAAATAAAAAAATAAAAAGGGCCAATGCTACTATCCTTTATTCCACACTTGTGCTTCAAAGTAGCACCTTGTTCTTCATGTAGTGAGTCTCATATATTGTGCTTCAAAGTAGCACCATGTTTTTCATATAGTGAGTTGTCTTATTCATACTAGTGGGAATTTTTCATTATAGAACTTGGCTTGTATATTCCTACGATGGGCTTCCTCAAAATGCCCTAGGTCTTCATGAGCAAGCAAGTTGGATGCACACCCACTAGTTTTCTTTTGTTGAGCATTCATAGCTCTAGTGCATCCGTTGCATGGCAATCCCTACTCCTCATGTTGACATCAATTGATGGGCATCTCCATAGCCCGTTGATTATCCTCCTCAATGTGAGACTTTCTCCTTTTTTGTCTTCTCCACAAAATCCCCATCATCATATTCTATTCCGCCCATAGTGCTATATCCATGGCTCACGCTCATGTATTGCATGAAGGTTGAAAAAGTTTGAGATTATTTAAGTATGAAACAATTTCTTAGCTTGTCATCGGGGGTATAGAAGTTGGGAACATCTTTGTGTGACGAAAATGAAGCATAGCCTAACTATATGATTTTGTAGGGATGAACTTTCTTTTGCCATGCTATTTTGAGAAGACATGATTACTTTGATTAGTATGCTTGAAATATTATTATTTTTATGTCAATATGAACTTTTGTCTTGAATCTTTCGGACCTGAATATTCATATCACAAGTAAGAAGAATTACATTGAAATTATGCCAAGTAGCACTCCGCATCAAAAATTATCTTTTTTATCATTTACCTACTCGAGGACGAGCAGGAATTAAGCTTGGGGATGCTTGATACGTCTCCAACGTATCTATAATTTTTGATTGCTCCATGCTATATTATCTACTGTTTTAGGCAATATTGGGCTTTATTTTCCACTTTTATATTATTTTTGGGACTAACCTATTAACAGGAGGCCCAGCCCAGATTTGTTGTTTTATGCCTATTTCAGTATTTCGAGGAAAAGGAATATCAGACGGAGTCAAAACGGAACGAAATCAACTGGAGAAGTTATTTTTGGAAGGAAACCCACCTGATGGACTTGGACCCCACGTCATAAGATACGGGAGGTGCTCACGAGGGTGGGGGCACGCCCTCCCCCCCTGGGCGCGCCCTCCCCCCTGGGCGCGCCCCCTGCCCCATGGGGGCCCCGTAGCTCCACCGACGTTCTCCTTTCACCCATATATACCGTTGTACCCCAAAACTTCTAGAAAGGAGAATAGATCAGGAGTTCCGCCGCCGCACACCTCTAGAGCCACAAAAAGTCAATCGGGACCCTGTTCCAGCACCCTGCCGGAGGGGGGATCCCTCACCGGTGGCCATCTTCATCATCCCGGCGCTCTCCATGACGAGGAGGGAGTAGTTCACCCTCGGGGCTGAGGGTCTGTACCAGTAGCTATGTGTTTGATCTCTCTCTCTCTCGTGTTCTTGATTTGGCACGATCTTGATGTATCGCGAGCTTTGATATTATAGTTGGATCTTATGTTTCTTCTCCCCCTCTTCTCTCTTGTAATGGATTGAGTTTTCCCCTTGAAGTAATCTCATCGGATTGAGTCTTTAAAGATTAGAGAACACTTGATGTATGTCTTGCCGTGCATATCTGTGGTGACAATGGGATATCACGTGCCACTTGATGTATGTTTTGGTGACCAACTTGCGGGTTCCGCCCATGAACCTATGCATAGGGGTTGGCACACGTTTTCGTCGTGATTCTCCGGTAGAAACTTTGGGGCACTCTTTGAGGTTCTATGTGTTGGTTTGAATAGATGAATTGACATTGTGTGATGCATATCGTATAATCATGCCCACGGATACTTGAGGTGACATTGGAGTATCTAGGTGACATTAGGGTTTTGGTTGATTTGTGTCTTAAGGTGTTATTCTAGTACGAACTCTAGGGTTGTTTGTGACACTTATAGGAATAGCCCAACGGATTGATTGGAAAGAATAACTTTGAGGTGGTTTCGTACCCTACCATAATCTCTTCGTTTGTTCTCCGCTATTAGTGACTTTGGAGTGACTCTTTGTTGCATGTTGAGGGATAGATATGTGATCCAATTATGTTATTATTGTTGAGAGAACTTGCACTAGTGAAAGTATGAACCCTAGGCCTTGTTTCCTACCATTGCAATACCGTTTACGCTCACTTTTATCACTTGCTACCTTGCTGTTTTTATATTTTCAGTTTACAAAAACCTATATCTACAATCCATATTGCACTTGTATCACCATCTCTTCGCCGAACTAGTGCACCTATACAATTTACCATTGTATTGGGTGTGTTGGGGACACAAGAGACTCTTTGTTATTTGGTTGCAGGGTTGCTTGAGAGGGACCATCTTCATCCTACGCCTCCTGCGGATTGATAAACCTTAGGTCATCCACTTGAGGGAAATTTGCTACTGTCCTACAAACCTGTGCACTTGCAGGCCCAACAACGTCTACAAGAAGAAGGTTGTGTAGTAGACATCAACGGGCGCGTCGACACGCCTCTGCCAGTAGGCAGAGGTTGAAGACAGCGGTACCCCTGGTGGGCTGGGCCGCAAAGTGGACTGGCCAGGTGGGCTGCCCAGGTGAGTTCCAGGTAAAAACTCACTCTCTGTTTAAATTTGTTTCTGTTTTCTATTGTTTGCCTCTGTTTTGATTTAGTTTAACACCAAATCATTTTTATATAATTCTGAAAATATTTTTGGGCACTTTTGAAATTATTCCCAACAGCCCCCAACTAGTTTCAGAATTATTAGAGCATTTAAAATATTTATAGGATTTAAATGCCCCAATTCAAATACAATATGAGTTAATTCAAAAATCCAAATGTCATGGAAAAATGTGCATCATCGTTGGTTACTGTTTCCAGCTTTTTCCAAAAATGGTGAACATTTTTTAAGGCCATTTGGGTTCATTGAAAAATATTTTTAGTTGAACCTATTTGAATTGATTTAGTGCTAGGGCTTGGTCATCCCCACTTCAAAATTCCTTTGAATTCAAACATGATGCATGGATGCAGATGCAACTAATTACGAATAATTCTGGGGCTGTGACAATACATGAGTGCGAGCCATGGTCATAGCACTATGGGTGGAATAGAATATGATGATGGGGGTTGTGTGGAGAAGACAAAAAAAGGAGAAAGTCTCACGTTGACATAGCTAATCAATGGGCTATGGAGATGCCCATCAATTGATGTCAACGCAAGGAGTATGGATTGCCATGCAACGGATGCACTAGAGCTATAAATGTATGAAAGATCAACAAATGAAACTAAGTGGGCGTGCATCCAACTTGCTTGCTCACGAAGACCTAGGGTATTTGAGGAAGCCCATTGTTGGAATATACAAGCCAAGTTCTATAATGAAAAAAATTCCCACTAGTATATGAAAGTGACAATACAAGAGACTCTCTATCATAAAGATCATGGTGCTACTTTGAAGCACAAGTGTGGAAAAAGAGATAGTAGCATTGTCCCCTTTTATTTCTTTTTTTTCTGGGCCTTCTTTTTTTTATTTGTCCTTTATCTTCTTTTTTTATTGGGACAATGATCTATGAATGATGATCATCACACTTCTATTTATTTACAACTCAATGATTACAACTCGATACTAGAACAAAATATGACTCTATATGACTGCCACCGGAGGTGTACCGGGATAGGTGATGAATCAAGAGTGACATGTATGAAATAATATGCATGGTGGCTTTGCCACAAATACGATATCAACTACATGATCATGCATGGCAATATGACAATGATGAAGTGTGTCATAATAAATGGAATGGTGGAAAGTTGCATGGCAATATATCTCGGAATGGCTATGGAAATGCCATGATAGGTAGGTATGGTGGCTGTTTTGAGGAAGATATAAGGAGGTTTATGTGTGATAGAGCGTATCATATCACGGGGTTTGGATGCACCGGCAAAGTTTGCTCCAACTCTCAAGGTGAGAAAGGGCAATGCACGACACCGAATAGGCTAGCAATGATGGAAGGGTGAGTGTGCGTATAATCCATGGACTCAACATTAGTCATAAAGAACTCACATACTTATTGCAAAATTCTACAAGTCATCAAAACCAAGCACTACATGCATGCTCCTAGGGGGGAGGTTGGTAGGAGTTAACCATCGCGCGCCCTTGAACTCCACACAAAGGATGACACTCAAAGAACACTTCATGTTTCAAATTTGTTACACAACGGTCACCATACATGCATGCTACGGGACTTGCAAACTTCAACACAAGTATTTCTCAATTTCACAATTACTCAACTAGCACAACTTTAATATCACTATCTCCATATCTCAAAACAATCATCAAGTATCAAACTTCTCATAGTATTCAGTGCACTTTATATGATAGTTTTTATTATACCTATCTTGGATGCCTATTATATTAGGACTAATTTCAACCAAAGAAAACTACCATGTTGTTCTTCAAGACTCTCAAAATAATATAAGTGAAGCATGAGAGATCAATAATTTCTATAAAATAAAACCACCACCGTGCCCTAAAAGATATAAGTGAAGCACTAGAGCAAAAACTATATAGCTCAAAAAATATAAGTGAAGCGCATAGAGTATTCTAATAAATTCCGAATCATGTGTGTCTCTCTCAAAAGGTGTGTACAGAAAGGATGATTGTGGTAAACTAAAAAGCAAAGACTCAAATCATACGAGACGCTCCAAGCAAAACACATATCATGTGGTGAATAAAAATATAGCTCCAAGTAAACTTACCGATAGACGAAGACGAAAGAGGGGATGGCTTCCGGGGCATCCCCAAGCTTAGGCTTTTGGTTGTCCTTGAATTTTACCTTGGGGTGCCTTGGTCATCCCCAAGCTTAGGCTCTTGCCACTCTGTGTTCCATAATCCATCAAATCTTTACCCAAAACTTGAAAACTTCACAACACAAAACTGAACAGAAAATCTCATAAGCTCTGTTAGCGAAATAAAACAAACCACCACTTTAAGGTACAGTATTGAACTCATTATTTATTTATATTGTTGTTAAACCTACTATATTTCAACTTCTCTATGGTTTATAAGCTCTTTTACTAGCCTTAGATTCATCAAAATAAGCAATCAACACACAAAAAACAGAATCTGTCAAAAACAGAACAGTCTGTAGTAATCTGTATCTAACGCAAACTTCTGGAACCTAAAAACTTCCACCAAATTAGGAAGTTCTAGATAATTCGTTTATTGATATACTGAAAAAATAATCAACTAAAAAGCACGTTTTTTTGAATTATGAAAACTAATCCCGTGCGCGCAAAGTTTCTGTTTTTTACAGCAAGATCAAACAACTGCCACCTTAGGTTGTCCTAACGGTTTTACTTGGCACAAACGCTAATTAAAACACAAAACCACATCTAACCAGAGTCTAGATGAAAAATTTATTACTAAACAGAACCTAAAAGAAAGAAACAAAAATAAAATTGGATTGCCTCCCAACAAGCGCTATCGTTTAACGCCCCTAGCTAGGCATAAAAACAAGGATAGATCTAGGTATTGCCATCTTTGATAGACAACCCATAAGTGGCTCTCATAATGTATTCATAAGGTAATTTAATATTATTTCTAGGGAAGTGTTCCATGCCTTTCCTTAACGGAAATTGGAATCTAATATTCCCTTCCTTCATATCAATAATTGCACCAATCGTTCTAAGGAAAGGTCTACCAAGAATAATAGGACATTAAGGATTGCAATATATATCAAGAACAATAAAAATCTATGGGCACATAATTCCTATTTGCAACAATAAGAACATCATTAATTCTTCCCATAGGTTTCTTAATGGTGGAATCCGCAAGGTGTAAGTTTAAAGAACAATCATCAACTTCACGGAAACCTAGCAAATCACACAAAGTTTTTGGGATCGTGGAAACACTAGCACCCAAATCACACAAAGCATAGCATTCATGATCTCTAATTTTAATTTTAATTGTAGGTTCCCACTCATCATAAAGTTTTCTAGGGATAGAAACTTCCAACTCAAGTTTTTCTTCATAAGATTGCATCAAAGCATCAACGATATGTTTAGTAAAGGCTTTATTTTGACTATAAGCATGAGGAGAATTTAGCACGGATTGCAATAAAGAAATACAATATATTAAAGAGCAATTTTCAAAGTTAAATTCCTTGAAATCCAAAATAGTGGGTTCGATGCTATCTAAAGTTTTGACCTCTTCAACCCCACTTTTACCAATTTTTGAATCAAGATCTAAAAACTCCGAATTATTGGGATGCCTTTTAACTAAAGTTGACTCATCTGCAGTCCAATCATTATCAAGATCCATATTGCAAAACAAATATTTAATAGGAGACACGTCAATAACTTTTAGATCTTCATCTTTATTCTCATAAAAACTAGAAGAACACGTCTTTACAAAGCAATCTTTCTTAGCACGCATTCTAGCGGTTCTTTCTTTGCACTCATCAATGGAAATCCTCATGGCTTTGAGAGACTCATTGATAACATGCTTAGGTGGAATAGATCTAAGCTTCAAAGAATCAACATCAAGAGAAATTCTATCCACGTTGCTAGCCAATTCATCAACCTTAAGAAATTTTTCTTCAAGCAAGGTGTTGAAATTATTTTGTGAATTCATAGACACTTTAACACTAGTCTCAAATTCAGAGCGAATCTTATTAAAATTTCCATAAGAATTGTTGTAGGAATTACCATAATTATTAGAGGAATTAATAGTGTACGGCCTAGGATTAAAGTTTCCTTTGTACGCGTTGTTACCAAAATTATTCCTACCAACAAAATTCACATCCATAGATTCATTATTATTCTCAATCAAAGTAGACAAAGGCATGTCATTAGGATCAGAAGAAACACTCTTATTAGCAAACAATTTCATAAGTCCATCCATCTTTCCACTCAGAACATTAATTTCTTCAATCGCATGAACCTTTTTACTAGTAGATCTTTCAGTGTGCCATTGAGAATAATTAACCATAATATTATCTAGGAGTTTAGTAGCTTCTCCTAAAGTGATTTCCATAAAAGTGCCACCCACGGCCGAATCGAAAAGATTTTTGGAAGCAAAATTCAATCCGGCATAAATTTTTTGTATAATCATCCACAAATTCAAACCATGAGTAGGGCAATTATGTATCATTAATTTCATTCTCTCCCAAGCTTGTGCAACATGTTCATGATCAAGTTGCTTAAAATTCATAATATTGTTTCTAAGAGAGATGATCTTAGCAGGAGGAAAATACTTAGAGATAAAAGCATCTTTGCACTTGTTCCAAGAATCAATACTATTTTTAGGCAAAGACGAAAACCAAGCTTTAGCACGATCTCTAAGAGAAAAAGGAAATAGCTTCAATTTAACGACATCATTATCGACATCTTTTTTCTTTTGCATATCACATAAATCAACGAAGCTATTCAGATGAGTAGCGGCATCTTCACTAGGAAGGCCAGCGAATTGATCTTTCATAACAAGATTCAACAAAGCAGTATTGATTTCACAAGATTCAGTATTGGCAAGAGGAGCAATCGAAGTGCTAAGGAAATCATTATTGTTGGTATTGGTGAAGTCACACGATTTGGTAGTATCTTGAGCCATCACGACAAACAAGCAATCCAACACACGAGCAAACAAAAGGCAAGCGAGAAAAAGGCAAACGGAGAAGGAGAAGGAGAAAGAGAGGGCGAATAAAACGGCAAGGGTGAAGTGGGGGAGAGGAAAACGAGAGGCAAATGGCAACTAATGTAATGCGAGAGATAGGGATTGTGATGGATACTTGGTATGTTGACTATTTGCGTAGACTCCCCGGCAACGGCGCCAGAAATTCTTCTTGCTACCTCTTGAGCTTGCGTTGGATTTCCCCGAAGAGGAAAGGATGATGCAATAGAGTAGCGTAAGTATTTCCCTCAGTTTTTGAGAACCAAGGTATCAATCCAGTAGGAGGCCACGCTCAAGTCCCACGCACCTACACAAACAAATAAGAACCTTGCAAGCAACGCGATAAAGGGGTTGTCAATCCCTTCACGGCCACTTGCAAAAGTGAGATCTAATAGAGATGATAAGATAATATTTTTTGTAATTTTATGATAAAGACTAAAAGTAAAGAAAACAAAATAAAGTAGATCGGAAACTTATATGATGGAAAATAGACCCGGGGGCCATAGGTTTCACTAGTGGCTTCTCTCAAGATAGCATAAGTATTATGGTGGGTGAACAAACTACTGTCCAACAATTGATATATTGAGCATAGTTATGAGAATATCTAGCATGATCATGTATATAGGCATCACGTCCGTGACAAGTAGACCGTCTGCATCTACTACTATTACTCCACACATCGACCGCTATCTAGCATGCATCTAGAGTATTAAGTTCATAAGAATAGAGTAACGCTTTAAGTAAGATGACATGATGTAGAGGGATAAACTCAAGCAATATGATATAAACCCCATCTTTTTATCCTCAATGGCAACAATCAATACGTGTCATTTTCCCTACTATCACTGGCATCGAGCACCGCAAGATTGAACCCAAAACTAAGCACTTCTCCCATTGCAAGAAAGATCAATCTAGTAGGCCAAACCAAACTAATAATTCGAAGAGACTTGCAAAGATAACCAGTCATACATAAAAGAATTCAGAGGAGATTCAAATATTTTTCATAGATAATCTTGATCATAAACCCACAATTCATCGGATCTCGACAAACACACCGCAAAAGAAGATTACATCAAATAGATCTCCAAGAGAATCGACGAGAACTTTGTATTGAGATCCAAAGAGAGAGAAGAAGCCATCTAGCTAGTAACTATGGAGCCGAAGGTCTGAGGTAAACTACTCACACATCATCGGAGAGGCTATGGTGTTGATGTAGAAGCCCTCCGTGATTAATGCCCCCTCCGGCGGAGAGCCGGAAAAGGCCCCAAGATGGGATCTCACGGGTATAGAAGGTTGCGGCGGTGGAAATAGGGTTTCGTGGTGCTCCTGGATGTTTTCGGGGTACGTAGGTATATATAGGAGGAAGAAGTAGGTCGGTGGAGCTACAAGGGGCTCACGAGGGTGGGGGCGCGCCCAGGGGGGCAGGCGCGCCTCCCTACCTCGTGGCCTCCTCGTTGATTGCTTGACGTCCACTCCAAGTCCTCTGGATCACGTTTGTTTCGAAAATCACGTTCCCGAAGGTTTCATTCCTTTTGGACTCCGTTTGATATTCCTTTTCTGTGAAACACTGAAATAGGCAAAAAACAGCAATTTGGGCTGGGCCTCCAGTTAATAGGTTAGTCCCAAAAATAATATAAAAGTGTATGATAAAGCCCATTAAACATCCATATCAGATAATATAATAGCATGGAACAATCAAAAATTATAGATACGTTGGAGACGTATCAGATCCATGTATGAGAATAAAGTATGGACTTTGGTTAACTTGCCCGATGATCGCCAAGCCATCGAGAATAAATGTATCTTCAAGAAGAAGACTGACGCTGACGGTAATGTTACTGTCTACAAAGCTCGACTTGATGCGAAAGGTTTTCGACAAGTTCAAGGTGTTGACTATGATGAGACTTTCTCACCCATAGCGATGCTTAAGTCCTCCAAATCATGTTAGCAATAGCTGCATTTTATGATTATGAAATTTGGCAAATGGATTTAAAGACTGCATTCCTGAATGGATTTTTGGAAGAAGAGTTGTATATGATGCAACCTAAAGGTTTTATCAATCCAAAGGATGCTAACAAAGTGTGCAAGATCCAGCGATCCATTTATGGACTGGTGCAAGCATCTCGGAGTTGGAATAAACGTTTTGATAGTGTAATCAAAGCATATGGTTTTATACAGACTTTTGGAGAAGCCTGTATTTACAAGAAAGTGAGTGGGAGCTCTGTAGCATTTCTAATATTATATGTAGATGACATATTTCTAATTGGAAATGATATAGAATTTCTGGATAGCATAAAAGGATACTTGAGTAAAAGTTTTTCAATTAAGGACCTCGGTGAAGCTGCTTATATATTGGGCATCAAGATCTATAGAGATAGATCGATACGCTTAATTGGACTTTCACAAAGCACATACCTTGATAAAGTTTTGAATAAGTTCAAAATGGATCAAGCAAAGAAAGGGTTCTTGCCTGTGTTGCAAGGTGTGAAATTGAGTCAGACTCAATGCCCGACCACTGCAGAAGATAGAGAGAAAATGAAAGTTGTTCCATATGCTTCAGCCATAGGCTCTGTCATGTATGCAATGCTATGTACCAGACCTGATGTGTGCCTTCCTACTAGTTTAGCAGGGAGGTACCAAAGTAATCCAGGAGTGGATCACTGGACAGCGGTCAAGAACATCCTAAAAAACCTGAAAAGGACTAAGGATATGTTTCTCGTTTATGGAGGTGACAAAGAGCTCGTCGTAAATGGTTACGTCGATGCAAGCTTTGACACTGATCCTGATGACTCTAAGTCACAAACCGGATACGTATTTATATTGAACGATGGAGCTATCAGTTGGTACAGTTCTAAGCAAAGCATCGTGGCAGAATCTACGTGTGAAGCGGAGTACATAGCTGCTTCGGAAGCAGCAAATGAAGGAGTCTGGATGAAAGAGTTAATATCCGATCTAGGTGTCATACTAGTGCATCGGGTCTAACGAAAATCTTTTGTGACAATACTGGTGCAATTGCCTTGGCAAAGGAATCAAGATTTCACAAGAGAACCAAACACATCAAGAGACGCTTCAATTCCATCCGTGATCAAGTCAAGGAGGGAGACATAGACATTTGCAAGATACATACAAATCTGAATGTTGCAGACCCACTGACTAAGCCTCTCTCACGAGCAAAACATGATCAGCACCAAGACTCCATGGGTGTTAGAATCATTACTGTGTAATCTAGATTACTGACTCTAGTGCAAGTGGGAGACTGAAGGAAATATGCCCTAAAGGCAATAATAAAGTTGTTATTTGTATTTCCTTATATCATGATAAATGTTTATTATTCATGCTAGAATTGTATTAAACCGGAAACTTAGTACATGTGTGAATACATAGACAAACAGAGTGTCACTAGTATGCCTCTACGAGACTAGCTCGTTAATCAAAGATGGTTAAGTTTCCTAACCATAGACATGAGTTGTCATTTGATGAACGGGATCACATCATTAGAGAATGATGTGATTGACTTGACCCATTTCGTTAGCTTAGCACTTGATCATTTAGTATGTTGCTATTGCTTTCTTCATCACTTATACATGTTCCTATGACTATGATATTATGCAACTCCCGAATACCGGAGGAACACTTTGTGTGCTATCAAACGTCACAACGTAACTAGGTGATTATAAAGATGCTCTACAGGTGTCTCCGATGGTGTTTGTTGAGTTGGCATAGATCGAGATTAGGAATTGTCACACTCCGATTGTCGGAGAGGTATCTCTGGGCCCTCTCGGTAATGCACATCACTATAAGACTTGCAAGCAATGTGACTAAAGAGTTAGATGTGGGATGATGCATTACAGAACAAGTAAAGAGACTTGCCGGTAATGAGATTGAACTAGGTATTGAGATACTGACGATCGAATCCCGGGCAAGTAACATACCGATGACAAAGGGAACAACGTATGTTGTTATGCGGTTTGACCGATAAAGATCTTCGTAGAATATGTGGGAGCCAATATGAGCATCCAGGTTCCGCTATTGGTTATTGACCGGAAACATGTCTCGGTCATGTCTACATAGTTCTCGAACCCATAGGGTCCGCACGCTAAACGTTCGATGACGATCAGTATTATGAGTTTATGTGTTTTTATGTACCGAAGGTAGTTCGGAGTCCTGGATGTGATCACGGACATGACAAGAAGTCTCGAAATGGTCGAGACATAAAGATTGATATATTGGATGGCTATATTCCGACACCTGAACTGTTTCGGGTGGTTTTGGATAAAACCGGAGTGTCGGAGGTTTACCGGAACCCCCCCCCCCCCCGGGAACTAATGGTCCTAGATGGGCCTTAGTGGAGAGAGAGAGGCACGGCCAGGGCAGACCGTGGGCCCCCTCCCCCTTGAGTCCGAATTGGACTAGGAGGTGGGCGGCGCCCCCCTTTTCCTTCCCCTCTCCCACTCCTTCCTTCCCCCTGAAGGAAATATGCCCTAGAGGCAATAATAAAGTTATTGTTTATTTCCTTATTTCATGATAGATGTTTATTATTCATGCTAGAATTGTATTAATTAGAAACTTAGTTCATGTGTGAATACATAGACAAAACAAAGTGTCCCTAGTATGCCTCTACTTGACTAGCCCATTTATCAAAGATGGTTATATTTCCTAACCATGGAGATGTGTTTTCATTTGATGAACGGGATCACATCATTAGGAGAATGATGTGATGGACAAGACCCATTAGTCAGCTTAGCATTATGATCATTACAGTTTCATTGCTGCTGCTTTCTTCATGACTTATACATGTTCCTCAGACTATGAGATTATGCAACTCCTGAATACCGAAGGAACACCTTGTGTGCTATCAAACGTCACAACGTAACTGGGTGATTATAAAGATGCTCTACAGGTGTCTCCGAAGGTGTTTGTTGGGTTGGCATAGATCGAGATTAGGATTTGTCACTCCATGTATCGGAGAGGTATCTTTGGGCCCTCTTAGTAATGCACATCACTATAAGCCTTGCAAGCAATGTGACTAATGAGTTAGTTGCAGGATGATGCATTATGGAACAAGTAAAGAGACTTGCCGGTAACGAGATTGAACTAGGTATGATGATACCGACGATCGAATCTCGGGCAAGTAACATACCGATGACAAAGGGAACAACGTATGTTGTTATGCGGTTTAACCGATAAAGATCTTTGTAGAATAGGTAGGAGCCAATATGAGCATCTAGGTTCCGCTATTCGTTATTGACCAAAGATGTGTCTCGGTCATGTCTACATAGTTCTCAAACCCGTAGGGTCCGCACGCTTAACGTTCGATGACGATTTGTATTCTGAGTTATGTCATTGGATGTACCGAAGTTTGTTTGGAGTCCCGGATGAGATCATGAACATGACGAGGAGTATCGAAATGGTAGAGAGGTAAAGATTAATATATTGGAAGGTTGCATTTGGACATCGGAATGGTTCCGAATGGTTCGGGCATTTTTCCGGAGTACCGGGAGGTTACCGGAACCCATCGGGATAAGTATTGGGCCTAGTGGGCCTTATTGGAGGAGAGGAGAAAGGGCCACGTGAGAGGGACGCCCCTCCCCTTGCCCAAACCGAATTGGACTAGGGGAAGGGGCTGGCCCCCCTCTTTCCTTCCCCCTCTCTCTCCCTTACCTTTCCCTCCGGTGGAAGAAAGGAAAAGGGGGGGGCGAATCCTACTTGGACTAGGAGTCCAAGTAGGACTCCCCCCTGGTGCGCCCATACCTGGCCAGCCTCCTCTCTCCCTCCCTCCTTTATATACGTGGCCGTGTGCGGTGCCCCCCTCCATAGTTTTACACCTCGGTCATATCGTCGTAGTGCTTAGGTGAAGCCCTGCGCCGGTAACTTCATCATCACCATCATGACGCCGTCGTGCTGACGGAACTCTCCCTCGGCCTCAGCTGGATCTAGGGTTCGAGGGACGTCACCGAGCTGAATGCATGTGTGCAGATCGTGGAGGTGCCGTGCATTCGGTACTTGATCGGTTGGGTCTCGAAGATGTTCGACTACATCAACCGCGTTACTTAACGCTTCTGCTTTCGGTCTACGAGGGTACGTAGACAACACTCTCCCCTCTCATTGCTATGCATCACATAGATAGATCTTGCGTGATCGTAGGAAAATTTTGAAAATACTGCGTTCCCCAACAATGGTATTAGAGCTAGGTCTATGTGTAGATGTTATATGCATGAGTAGAACACAAAGAGTTGTGGGCAATAATAGTCATACTGCTTACCAGCATGTCATACTTCAATTCGGCGGTATTGTTGGATGAAGCGGCCCAGACCAATATTACGCGTACGCTTACGCGAGACTGGTTCTACCGACGTGCTTCGCACACAGGTGGCTAGTGGGTGTCTGTTTCTCCAACTTTAGTTGAATCGAGTGTGACTACGCCCCGTCCTTGTTGAAGGTTAAAACAACACACTTGACGAAAAATCGTTGTGGTTTTGATGCGTAGGTAAGAACAGTTCTTGCTAAGCCCGTAGCAGCCATGTAAAACTTGCAACAACAAAGTAGAGGACGTCTAACTTGTTTTTGTAGGGCATGTTGTGATGTGATATGGTCAAGACGTGATTATATAAATTGTTGTATGAGATGATCATGTTTTGTAACACAGTTATTGGCAACTGGCAGGAGCCATATGGTTGTCGCTTTATTGTATGAAATGCAATCGCCATGTAATTGCTTTTCTTTATCACTAAGCAGTAGCAATAGTCGTAGTAGCAATAGTTGGCGACACGACAACGATGCTTCGATGGAGATCAAGGTGTCAAGCCGGTGACGATGGTGATCATGACGGTGCTTTGGAGATGGAGATCAAAGGCACAAGATGATGATGGCCATATCATATCACTTATATTGATTGCATGTGAGGTTTATCCTTTATGCATCTTATTTTGCTTAGTTCGACAGTAGCATTATAAGATGATCTCTCACTAAATTTCAAGGTATAAGTGTTCTCCCTGAGTATGCACCATTGCAACAGTTCGTCGTGCCGAGACACCACATGATGATCGGGTGTGATAAGCTCTACGTTCACATACAACGGGTGCAAGCCAGTTTTGCACACGCAGAATACTCGGGTTAAACTTGACGAGCCTAGCATATGCAGATATGGCCTCGGCACTCTGAAACCGAAAGGTCGAGCGTGAATCATATAGTAGATATGATCAACATATTGATGTTCACCATTGAAAACCACTCCATCTCATGTGATGATCGGACATGGTTTAGTTGATTTGGATCACGTGATCATTTAGATGACTAGAGGGATGTCTATCTAAGTGGGAGTTCTTAAGTAATATGATTAATTGAACTTAGTCCTGATAGTATTAGCATATCTATGTTGTAGGTGAATAGCTCGCGATGTAGCTTCCCGTTTATTTTTGATATGCTCCTCGAGAAATATAAGTTGAAAGATGATAGTAGCAATGATGCGGACTTGGTCTGTAATCTGAAGATTTTCCTCATTGCTGCACAGAAGAATTATGTCCTTGATGCACCGCTAGGTGACAGACCTATTGCAGGAGCAGATGCAAATGTTATGAACGTTTTGACAAAAGCTCGGTATGATGACTACTTGATAGTTTAGTGCACCATGCTTTACGGCTTAGAACCGGGACTTCAAAAATGTTTTGAACGCCTCAGAACATATAAGATGTTCCAAGATTTGAAATTGTTATTTCATACTCATGCCCGTATCAAGAGGTATCAGACCTCTGACAGTACTTTGCCTACAAGATGGAGGAGAATAGCTCAACCAGTGAGCATGTGCTCAGATTGTCTGGGTACTACAATTGCTTGAATCAAGTGGGAGTTAATCTTCCAGATAAGATAGTAATTGACAAAGTTCTCTAGTCACTATCTCCAAGTTACTAGAAGAACTTCGTGATGAACTATAATATGCAAGGGATGACAAAAGTAATTCCCAAGCTCTTCGCGATGCTGAAATCGACGAAGGTAGAAATCAAGAAAAGAGCATCAAGTGTTGATGGTTAACAAGACCACTAGTTTCAAGAAAAAGGCAAAGGGATAGAAGGTGAACTTCAAGAAGAATGGCAAGCAAGTTATCACTCCCATGAAGAAGCTCAAAGCTGGACCTAAGCCTGAAACCGAGTGCTTCTACTGCAAAGGAAATGGTCACTACAATCGGAACTACCCCAAATATTTAGCGGATAAGAAGGATGGCAACGTGAACAAAGGTATATTTGATATACAAATTATTGATTTGTAATTTACTAGTGTTCATAGCAACCCTTGGGTATTTCATACCGTTTCAGTTGCTAAGATTAGTAACTCGAAACGGGAGTTGCAACATGAACTAAGACTAGTTAAGGGTGAAGTGATGATGTGTGTTGGAAGTAGTTCCAAGATTGATATGATCATCATCGCACACTCCCTATACTTTCGGGATTAGTGTTGAACCTAAATAAATGTTTTTTGGTACGTGTTTGCGTTGAGCATGAATATGATTTGATCATGTTTATTGCAATATGGTTATTGATTTAAGATAGAGAATAATTGGTGTTCTGTTTACATGAATAAAATCTTCTATGGTCATACACCCAATGAAAATGGTTTGTTGGATTTCGACCGTAGTGATACACATATTCATAATATTGAAGCCAAAATATGCAAGTTAATAATGATAGTGCAACTTATTTGTGGCACTGCTGTTTAGGTCATATTGGTGTAAAGCGCATGAAGAAACTCCATGCTGATGGGCTTTTGGAATCACTTGATTATGAATCACTTGATGCTTGAGAAACATGCCTCATGGGAAAGATGATTAAGACTCCATTCTCCGGAACAATGGAGCGAACAACTGACTTATTGAAAATAATACATACTGATGTATGCGGTCCGACGAGTGTTGAGGCTCGCGGCGGGTATCGTTATTTTCTAACCTTCACAGATGATTTGAGCAGATATGGGTATATCTGCTTGATGAAACATAAGTCTGAAACATTTGAAAAGTTCAAAGAATTTCAGAGTGAAGTGGAAAATCATCATAACAAGAAAATAAAATTTCTACGACCTGATCGTGGAGGTGAATATTTGAGTTATGAGTTTGGTCTTCATTTGAAACAATGTGAAATAGTTTCCCAACTCACGCCACCTAGAACACCACAGCGTAATGGTGTGTCCGAACGTCGTAACCGCACTTTATTAGATATGGTGCGATCTATGATGTCTCTTACCGATTTACCACTATCGTTTTGGGGTTATGCATTAGAGACAACTGCATTCACGTTAAATAAGGCACCATCTAAATCCGTTGAGACGACACCATATGAACTATGGTTTGGCAAGAAACCTAAGCTGTCGTTTCTTAAAGTTTGGGGTGGCGATGCTTATGTGAAAGAGTTTCAACCTGATAAGCTCGAACACAAATTGGAGAAATGTGTCTTCACAGGATACCCAAAGGAGACTGTTGGGTACACCTTCTATCACAGATCCAAAGGCAAGATATTCGTTGCTAAAAATGGATACTTTCTAGAGAAGGAGTTTCTCTCGAAAGAAGTCAGTGGGAGGAAAGTAGAACTTGATGAGGTAATTGTACCTTCTCCCGAATTGGAAAGTAGTTCATCGCAGAAATCAGTTCCAGTGATGCCTACACCAATTAGTGAGGAAGTTAATGATGATGATCATGAATATTCAGATCACGTTACTACTGAACCTCGTAGGTCAACCAGAGTAAGATCCACACCAGAGTGGAACGGTAATTCTGTTCTGGAGGTCATGTTACTTGACCATGATGAACCTACGAACTATGAGGAAGCGATGATGAGCCCAGATTCCGCGAAATCGCTTGAGGCCATGAAATCTGAGATAGGATCCATGTATGAAAACAAAGTATGGACTTTGGTGGAATTGCCCGATGATCGGCAAGTCATTGAGAATAAATGGATATTCGAGAGGAAGACGGACGCTGATGGTAGTGTTACTATCTACAAAGCTCGACTTGTCGCAAAAGGTTTCCGACAAGTTCAAGGTGTTGACTACGATGATATTTTCTCACTCGTAGCGATGCTTAAGTCTGTCCGAATCATGTTAGCAATTGCCGCATTTTATGAAATCTAGCAAATGGATAACAAAACTGCATTCTTTAATGGATTTATTAAAGAATAGTTGTATATGATGCAACCAGAAGGTTTTGTCAATCCTAAAGTTGCTAACAAAATGTGCAAGCTTCAGTGATCCATCTATGGACTGGTGCAAGCATCTCGGAGTTGGAATATACGCTTTGATAAGTTGATTACAGCATATAGTTTTATACAGACTTGTGGTGAAGCCTGTATTTACAAGAAAGTGAGTGGGAGCACTACAGCCTTTCTGATAAGTAAGTGTGACATATTGTTGATCAGAAATGATGTAGAATTTTCTGGAAAGCATAAAGGAGTGTTTGAAAGGATTTTTTCAAAGAAAGACCTCGGTGAAGCTGCTTACATATTGAGCATCAAGATCTATAGAGATAGATCAAGACGCTTGACAAGTTTTTTCAATGAATACATACCTTGACAAGATTTTGAAGTAGTTCAAAATGGAACAGTCAAAGAAGGAGTTCTTGCCTGTGCTGCTAGGTGTGATGTTGAGTAAGACTCAAAGCCCGACCACCGCAGAAGATAGAAAGAGAATGAAACTCATTCCCTATGCCTGAGCCATAGGTTCTATCAAGTATGCCATGCTATGTACCAGACGTAATTTATACCCTGCCCTGAGTTTGGCAAGGGAGTACAGTAGTGATCTAGGAGTATATCACTGGACATTGGTGAAAATTATCCTTAGAGGACTAAGGAAATATTTCTCCGTTATGGAGGTGATAAAGAGTTCATCGTAAAGAGTTACGTCGATGCAAGCTTTGACACCGATTTGGATGACTCTGAGTCTCGATCTGGATACATATTGAAAGTGGGAGCATTTGGCTAGAGTAGCTCTGTGCAGAGCATTGTAGACATAGAAATTTGCAAAATATATACGGATCTGAATGTGGCAGACCCATTGACTAAACCTCTTTCACAAACAAAACATGATCACACCTTAGTACTTTTTGGGTGTTAATCACATGTCAATGTGAACTAGATTACTGACTCTAGTAAACCCTTTGAGTGTTGGTCACATGGCGATGTGAACTGTGGGTGTTAATCACATGGTGATGTGAACTATTAGTGTTAAATCACATGGCGATGTGGACTAGATTATTGACTCTAGTGCAAGTGGGAGACTGAAGAAAATATGCCCTAGAGGCATAATAAAGTTATTATCTATTTCCTTATTTCATGATAAATGTTTATTATTCATGCTAGAATTGTATTAATCGGAAACTTAGTACATGTGTGAATACATAGACAAAACAAAGTGTCCCTAGTATGCCTCTACTTGACTAGCTCATTTATCAAAGATGGTTATGTTTCCTAACCATAGACATGTGTTGTTATTTGATGAACGGGATCACATCATTAGGAGAATGATGTGATGGACAAGACCCATTCGTTAGCTTAGCATTATGATCGTTACAGTTTCATTGCTAGTGCTTTATTCATGACTTATACATGTTCCTCAGACTATGAGATTATGCAACTCCTGAATACCGGAGGAACACCTTGTGTGCTATCAAACGTCACAACGTAACTAGGTGATTATAATGATGCTCTACAGGTGTCTCTGAAGGTGTTTGTTGGGCCGGCATAGATCGAGATTAGGATTTGTCACTCCGTTTATCAGAGAGGTATCTCTGGGCCCCCTCGGTAATGCACATCACTATAAGCCTTGCAAGCAATGTGACTAATGAGTTAGTTGTGGGATGATGCATTATGGAACGAGTAAAGGGACTTGCCGGTAACGAGATGAACTAGGTATGATGATACCGACGATCGAATCTCGGGCAAGTAACATACCGATGACAAAGGGAACAACGTATGTTGTTATGTGATGTCTACTACACAACCTTCTTCTTATAGACGTTGTTGGGCCTGCAAGTGCACAGGTTTGTAGGACAGTAGCAAATTTCCCTCAAGTGGATGACCTAAGGTTTATCAATCCGCGAGAGGCGTAGGAGGAAGACGGTCTCTCTCAAAAAACCCTGCAACCAAATAACAAAAAGTCTCTTGTGTCCCCAACACACCCAATACAATGGTAAATTGTATAGGTGCACTAGTTCGGCGAAGAGAAGGTGATACAAGTGCAAAATAGATAGTAGATATAGGTTTTTGTAATTTGAAAATATAAAAACAGCAAGGTAGCAAGCGGTAAAAGTGAGCGTAAACGGTATTGCAATGCTAGGAAACAAGTCCTAGGGTTCATACTTTCACTAGATAGAACATATGACAAGCCCTCAACATGCAACAAAGAGTCACTTCAAAGCCACTAATAGCGGAGAACAAACGTAGAGATTATGGTAGGGTACGAAACCACCTCAAAGTTATTCTTTCAAATCAATCCGTTGGGCTATTCCTATAAGTGTCACAACCAACCATGGAGTTTTTACTAGAATAACACCTTAAGATACAAATCAACCAAAACCGTAATGTCACCTAGATACTCCATTGTCACCTCAAGTATCCGTGGGCATGATTATACGATATGCATCACACAATCTCAGATTTATCCAACCAACATAAAAGTACTTCAAAGAGTGCCCCAAAGTTTCTACCGGAGAATCAAGAACGTGTGCCAACCCCTATGCATAGGTTCCCAATGTCAGGAAACCCGCAAGTTGATCACCAAGACATACATCAAGTGTTCTCATAAATACTCAATCCGATAAGATAACTTCAAAGGGAAACTCAATTCATCACAAGAGAGTAGAGGGGGAGAAACATCATAAGATCCAACTACAATAGCAAAGCTCGGGATACATCAAGATCGTGCCATAGAGGAACACGAGAGAGAACACGAGAGAGAGAGAGAGATCAAACACATAGCTACTGGTACATACCCTCAGCCCCGAGGGAAAACTACTCCCTCCTCGTCATGGAGAGCGCCGGGATGATGAAGATGGCCACCGGTGATGGATCCCCCCTCCGGCAGGGTACGGAAAAGGGGTCCCGATTGGTTTTTGGTGGTTCTGGAGGCTTGCGGCGGCGGAACTCCCGATCTATCTTCTGTTCTGGAAGTTTTAGGGTACGACGGTATATATGGGTGAAAGGAGAACGTCGGTGGAGCTACAGGGGCCCCACGAGGCAGGGGGCGCGCCCCCCACCCTCGTGAGAACCTCATGTATCTTCTGACGTGGGGTCCAAGTCCATCAGGTGGGTTTCCTTCCAAAAATAACTTCTCCAGTTGATTTCGTTCCGTTTTGACTCCGTCTGATATTCCTTTTCCTCGAAATATTGAAATAGGCATAAAACAACAAATCTGGGCTGGGCCTCCGGTTAATAGGTTAGTCCCAAAAATAATATAAAAGTGGAAAATAAAGCCCAATATTGCCTAAAGCAGTATATAATATAGCATGGAGCAATCAAAAATTATAGATACGTTGGAGACGTATCAAGCATCCCCAAGATTAATTCCTGCTCGTCCTCGAGTAGGTAAATGATAAAAAAGATAATTTTTGATGCGGAGTGCTACTTGGCATAATTTCAATGTAATTCTTCTTGTGATATGAATATTCAGACCCGAAAGATTCAAGACAAAAGTTCATATTGACATAAAAATAATAATACTTCAAGCATACTTATCAAAGTAATCATGTCTTCTCAAAATAGCATGGCAAAAGAAAGTTCATCCCTACAAAATCATATAGTTAGGCTATGCTTCATTTTCGTCACACAAAGATGTTCCCAACTTCTATACCCCCGATGACAAGCAAGCAATTGTTTCATACTTAAATAATCTCAAACTTTTTCAACCTTCACACAATACATGAGCGTGAGCCATGGATATAGCACTATGGGTGGAATAGAATATGATGCTGGGGATTGTGTGGAGAAGACAAAAAAGGAGAAAGTCTCACATTGACGAGGATAATCAACGGGCTATGGAGATGCCCATCAATTGATGTCAACATGAGGAGTAGGGATTGCCATGCAACGGATGCACTAGAGCTATGAATGCTCAACAAAAGAAAACTAGTGGGTGTGCATCCAACTTGCTTGCTCATGAAGACCTAGGGCATTTTGAGGAAGCCCATCGTAGGAATATACAAGTCAAGTTCTATAATGAAAAATTCCCATTAGTATGAACAAGACAACTCACTATATGAAAAAACATGGTGCTACTTTGAAGCACAAGTGTGGAAATAGAGATAGTAGCATTGCCCTTTTTATTTTCTCTTTTTTAGGCCTTTCTTTTTTTCTTTCTTTTTGGCCTTTCTTTTTTTTTGATTGGGCAATGCTCTAATAATGATGATCATCACACTTCTATTGATTACAACATAATGATTACAACTCGATACTAGAACAAGATATGACTCTATATGAATGCCTCCGATGGTGTACCGGGATGGTGCAATGAATCAAGAGTGACATGTATGAAAAATAATGCATGGTGGCTTTGCCACAAATACGATGTCAACTACAAGATCATGCAATGGCAATATGACAAAAGTAAAGCATGTCATGATGATGATGATGATGATGATGGAAGTTGCATGGCAATATATCTCGGAATGGCTATGGAAATGCCATGATAGGTAGGTATGGTGGCTGTTTTGAGGAAGATATAGGGAGGTTTATGTGTGAAAGAGCGTATCATATCACGGGGTTTGGATGCACCGGCGAAGTTTGCACCAACTCTCAATGTCAGAAAGGGCAATGCACGGTACCGAAGAGGCTAGCAAATGGCGGAAAGGTAAAAGTGCGTATAATCCATGGTCTCAACATTAGTCAAAAGAACTCATATACTTATTGCAAAAATTTAGAAGTCATCAAAAATCAAGTACTACGCGCATGCTCCTAGGGGGATAGATTGGTAGGAAAAGACCATCACTCGTCCCCGACCGCCACTCATAAGGATGCACAAGCCAGGTACACTTCATGCTTCAAATTTGTTACACAACTTTAACCATACGTGCATGCTACGGGACTTGCTAACTTCAACACAAGTATTTCTCAAATTCACAACTACTCAACTAGCATGACTATGATATTATCACCTCCATATCTCAAAAAAATTATCAAGCATCAAACTTATCTTAGTATTCAACCCACTAAAAACAAAGTTTCACATATCTTGAATACCAAGTATATTAACATTAAGCAAATTACCATGCTATTAACGACTGTCAAAATAATCTAAGTGAAGCATGAGAGATCAAGTTTCTTTAAAACAAACCACCACCGTGCTCTAAAAGATCTAAGTGAAGCACTAGAGCAAAAATTATCACGCTCAAAAAGATATAAGTGAAGCACATAGAGTAAACTATCAAGCTCAAAAGATATAAGTGAAGCACATAGAGTATTCTAACAAATTTAAATTAATACATGGCACTCTCAAAATGTGTGTACAGCAAGTATGATTGTGGTAGACTAACAAGCAAAGACACAAATAATACAAGACGCTCCAACAAAACACATATCATGTGGTGAATAAAAATATAGCTCCAAGTATATTACCGATGGAAGTGGACGAAAGAGGGGATGCCTTCTGGGGCATCCCCAAGCTTTGAATTTTTGGTGTCCTTGGATTATCTTGGGGGTGCCATGGGCATCCCCAAGCTTAGGCTCTTGCCACTCCTTGTTCCATAATCCATCAAAAGAATTCACCCAAAACTTGAAAACTTCACAACACAAAACTCAATAGAAATCTCATGAGCTTCGTTAGAGAAAGAAAACAAAAGACAACTTTAAGGTACTGTAGTGAACTTGTTCTTTATTTGTATTGGTGTTAAACCTACCGTATTACAACTTCTCTATGGTTTATAAACTATTTTACTAACCATAGATTCATCAAAATAAGCAAACAACACACGCAAAACAGAATCTGTCAAAAACAGAACAGTCTGTAGTAATCTGTTACTAACGTAAACTTCTGGAACTCCACAAATTCTACCAAAATTAGAAGACCTGGACAATTTGTTTATTGATCAGAAGCAATTGGAATCACTATTTTATCACGTTCTGGTGATATTTAACAATTCGGGCACTGAGCGCAAAGATTCTGGAAATTACAGCAAGATCAAATAACTATCTTCCAAGAAGATCTAATAGGTTTAACTTGGCACAAACACTAATTAAAACATAAAACCACATCTAAATAGAGTCTAGATGGATTATTTATTCCTAAACAGAACCAAAAATAAAGAAACTAAAATAAAATTGGGTTGCCTCCCAACAAGCGCTATCGTTTAACGCCCCTAGCTAGGCATTATGATTTCAATGATGCTCACATAAAAGATAAGAATTGAAACATAAAGAGAGCATCATGAAGAATATGACTAGCACGTTTAAGCCTAACCCACTTCCTATGCATAGGGATTTTGTGATCAAACAACTTATGGGAAAAATAATCAACTTGCATAGGAAGGTAAAACAAACATAACTTCAAAACTTTAAGCACATAGAGAGGAAACTTGATATTATTGCAATTCCTACAAGCATATGTTCCTACCTCATAATAATTTTCAGTAGCATCATGAATGAATTCAATAATATAACCAGCACCTAAAGCATTCTTTTCATGATCTACTTGCATCAAAAATTTACTACTCTCCACATAAGCAATTTTCTTCTCATGAATAGTAGTGGGAGCAAACTCAACAAAATAACTATCATATGATTGAAAATTAAGATCAAGATGACAAGTTTCATGGTTATCATTATTCTTTATAGCATACGTGTCATCACAATAATCATCATAGATAGGAGGCATGCTTTCATCATAATAATTTTGCTCATCAAAGCTTGGGGGACAAAATATATCATCTTCCTCAAACATAGCTTCCCCAAGCTTGTGGCTTTGCATATCATTAGCATCATGGATATTCAAGGAATTCATACTAACAACATTGCAATCATGCTCATCATACAAAGATTTAGTGCCAACCATTTTATAGATTTCTTATTCTAGCACTTGAGCACAATTTTCCTTTCCATCATACTCACAAAAGATATTAAAAAGGTGAAGCGTATGTGGAAAACTCAATTCCATTTTTTGGTAGTTTTCTTTTATAGACTAGACTAGTGCTAAAACAAGAAACAAAAAGA
This sequence comes from Triticum urartu, assembly GCF_056163025.1. Lineage (NCBI taxonomy): Eukaryota > Viridiplantae > Streptophyta > Magnoliopsida > Poales > Poaceae > Triticum > Triticum urartu. The sequence continues at coordinate 28,073,411 of NC_141873.1, forward strand.
TTCTATTGCAAGATCTAAAGATATACCTTCAAGCACTAACCTCCCCGGCAACGGCGCCAGAAAAGAGCTTGATGTCTACTACACAACCTTCTTCTTGTAGACATTGTTGGGCCTGCAAGTGCACAGGTTTGTATGACAGTAGCAAATTTCCCTCAAGTGGATGACCTATGGTTTATCAATCCGCGAGAGGCGTAGGAGGAAGACGGTCTCTCTCAAACAACCCTGCAACCAAATAACAAAAAGTCTCTTGTGTCCCCAACACACCCAATACAATGGTAAATTGTATAGGTGCACTAGTTCGGCGAAGAGAAGGTGATACAAGTGCAAAATAGATAGTAGATATAGGTTTTTGTAATCTGAAAATATAAAAACAGCAAGGTATCAAGCGGTAAAAGTGAGCGTAAATGGTATTGCAATGCTAGGAAACAAGGCCTAGAGTTCATACTTTCACTAGTGCAAGTTCTCTCAACAATAATAACATAGATAGAACATATGACAAGCCCTCAACATGCAACAAAGAGTCACTCCAAAGCCACTAATAGCGGAGAACAAACGTAGAGATTATGGTAGGGTACGAAACCACCTCAAAGTTATTCTTTCAAATCAATCCGTTGGGCTGTTCCTATAAGTGTCACAAACAACCCTAGAGTTTTTACTAGAATAACACCTTAAGATACAAATCAACCAAAACCCTAATGTCACCTAGATACTCCATTGTCACCTCAAGTATCCGTGGGCATGATTATACGATATGCATCACACAATCTCAGATTTATCCAACCAACATAAAAGTACTTCAAAGAGTGCCCCAAAGTTTCTACCGGAGAATCAAGAACGTGTGCCAACCCCTATGCATAGGTTCCCAATGTCACGAAACCCGCAAGTTGATCACCAAGACATACATCAAGTGTTCTCATAAAGACTCAATCTGATAAGATAACTTCAAAGGGAAACTCAATTCATCACAAGAGAGTAGAGGGGGAGAAACATCATAAGATCCAACTACAATAGCAAAGCTCGGGATACATCAAGATCGTGCCATAGAGGAACACAAGAGAGAACACGAGAGAGAGAGAGAGAGAGAGAGAGATCAAACACATAGCTACTGGTACATACCCTCAGCCCCGAGGGAAAACTACTCCCTCCTCGTCATGGAGAGCGCCGGGATGATGAAGATGGCCACCGGTGATGGATCCCCCCTCCGGTAAGGTACCGGAAAGGGGTCCCGATTGGTTTTTGGTGGTTTTGGAGGCTTGCGGCGGCGGAACTCCCGATCTATCTTCTGTTCTGGAAGTTTTAGGGTACGACGGTATATATGGATGAAAGGAGAACGTCGGTGGAGCTACGGGGGCCCCATGAGGCAGGGGGGCACGCCCCCACCCTCGTGAGCACCTCCCGTATCTTCTGACATGGGGTCCAAGTCCATCAGGTGGGTTTCCTGCCAAAAATAACTTCTCCAGTTGAGTTCATTCCGTTTTGACTATGTCTGATATTCCTTTTCCTCGAAATACTGAAATAGGCATAAAACAGCAAATCTGGGCTGGGCCTCCGGTTAATAGGTTAGTCCCAAAAATAATATAAAAGTGGAAAATAAAGCCCAATATTGCCTAAAACAGTAGATAATATAGCATGGAGCAATCAAAAATTATAGATACGTTGGAGACGTATCATTATGCAGTTTGACTGATAAAGATCTTCGTAGAATAAGTAGAAGCCAATATGAGCATCCAGGTTCCATTGTTGGTTATTGACTGCAGATGTGTCTCGGTCATGTCTACATAGTTCTCGAACCCGTAGGGTCCGCACGCTTAATGTTCGATGACGATTTGTATTATGTGTTATGTGATTGGATGTACCGAAGTTTGTTCGGAGTCCCGGATGAGATCATGGACATGACGAGGAGTCTCGAAATGGTCGAGAGGTAAAGATTCATATATTGGAAGGTTGCATTTCGACATCGGAATGGTTCCGAGTGGTTCGGGCATTTTTCCGGAGTACCGGGAGGTTACCGGAACCCCCCAGGAGAAGTATTGGGCCTAGTGGGCCTTATTGGAGGAGAGGAGAAAGGGCCACGTGAGAGGGGCGCCCCACCCCTTGCCCAAACTGGATTGGACTAGGGGAGGGGGTCGGCCCCCCTCTTTCCTTCCCCCTCTCTCTCCCTTACCTTTCCCTCCGGTGGAAGAAAGGAAAAGGGGGGGGGCGAATCCTACTTTGACTAGGAGTCCAAGTAGGACTCCCCCCTGGCGCGCCCATACCTGGTCGGCCTCCTCTCTCCTTCCCTCCTTTATATACGTGGCCAGGGGGCACCCCAATAGCACAACAGACAATCTCTTAGCCGTGTGCGGTGCCCCCCTCCACACTTTTATACCTCGGTCATATCGTCGTAGTGCTTAGGCGAAGACCTGCGCCGGTAACTTCATCATCACCGTCACCATGCGTCATGTTGACGAAACTCTCCCTCGGCCTTAGCTGGATCTAGAGTTTGAGGGACGTCACCGAGCTGAACATGTGCAGATCGCGGAGGTGCCGTGCGTTCGGTATCGGTTGGTTCGCGAAGACGTTCGATTACATCAACCGCGTTACTTAACGCTTCCGCTTTCGGTATACGAGGGTACATAGACAACACTCTCCCCTTTCGTTGCTATGCATCACATAGATAGATCTTGCGTGATCGTAGGAAAATTTTGAAATTACTGCGTTCCCCAACACCCCCTCCTAGTAGGACTCGGAAAGGATGAATCCTACTCCTACTAGGAGGAGGATTCCTCTCATCCTTGGCGCGCCATAGGGCCGGCCGGCCTCCCCCTTGCTCCTTTATATACGGGGGTAGGGGGCACCCTAGAACACACAAGTTGACATTATTTAGCCGTGTGCGGTGCCCCCCTCCACAGATTTCCACCTCGGTCATATCGTTGTAGTGCTTAGGCGAAGCCCTGCGTCGGTAACTTCATCAACACCGTCATCATGCCGTCGTGCTGACGAAACTCTCCCTCAGCCTCAGATGGATTTAGAGTTCGTGGGACGTCACCGAGTTGAACGTGGGCAGATCGCGGAGGTGCCGTACTTTTGGTACTAGGATCGGTTGGATCGCGAAGACGTTCGACTACATCAACCGTGTCACTTGACGCTTCCGCTTACAGTCTACGAGGGTACGTGGACTACACTCTCCCGCTCGTTGCTATGCATCACATAGATCTTGCGTAATCGTAGGAATTTTTTTGAAATTACTGCGTTCCCCAACACTGGTACCCCCTTCAAAGATGGAGGAGGTTGTCACCCTGTCGGCCAGAATCCTTGGAGCAAACGAGAGTGCCTCTGCACCTACTTAGTACTTCATGCCGACATGGTCCTGCTGATGCTTTTGTGTGGTGGTCTGCTCATGTTGGAGAGCTTCTTCGGCTTCAAGCGGCTTAGGGCCTTAGTTTTCATGTCTCTACTTGTTGAGCCTATTAGTTGTTGGCAAAGCACTATGTATCTTCGCCGTTATTTTCTTTTTTGTACTCTCTGTAAGGTGTCATCCGTAATCTTCTGGCTGGTTGATGGCTTTGTTAATTCAAAGCTGGGTTAGGTTCGAGCCCTTCTTGGGCTCGGCCAAGTCTTATCTCTAAAAAAAGTAGTCGTTGCAATGTTTGTAGTATGAAATGTGTTTGTTTGAAAAATAAACTTGATATCTTTGCATTTTTGTTTGTCCTGATGAACTATTATATTTTACATCATCTATTGAAATTGAGAATTTTTTATGATTTAAAAACCACCTTTTGGTGATGTAAATTTTACCTAAAACACAATTTAATGATTTATTTTACATCGCCTATTGAAGATGCTCTTAGTCCATGGGCAAGCGCGTGATGGCCGACCACGTTCTAGCACCCTTAGACTTTTGTTTTCGGAAGATCCTTAGACTTTTCTTCATTAGATGCGTGGTACGCTGGAAGTTCTTTCCTGTTTGAGGCCGATGTTTCGATCGTTTTGGACCAAGTCTACTTAGGATAGCTATCAATCTGAAATATCTTGTCCCAGAGACATGCTAGCCACTCGTATTATCTAGTCGCCGTTGGATGAGTCGTCGAAGAAAGCTTGCGAGTGGTACGCACCCAGGCTCCCCAATCACGCGCTTGTGTATGTTCTATCCTATCCATTCCAAGCGCCCGCCACACAAGCAGAAACACAGGCGGGAGATGGGGTGCTGAGAGGAGAGCTCCAGGATCCATGGCGCCTGTGGTGACCGCTGCGCTGGGCGCGTTGGCCCTCTACTGGGGAAGCTCGCTGATTTGCTCGCCGGCGAGTGCAGCCGCCTGAAAGGGGTCCGCCGAGAGATCCGCTCCCTCCAGTCTGAGTTTAAAGGTATGCATGGTGCGCTAAATAAGTATGCAGAGTAAAAGGCACTGGCGGTCAGAGAACTTGTCATTCGGGTGCACTTAAGTCACACTACTCGCAAACCGAAAAAACCCGTCACGGAACTTGCATTGCGGGTGCATCTAGGTCACATTGGCCATCTGGACCGGCCAGCCGCCCGGTTTTCTCTATTCCTTTGGTCACACCAGGCGCACGTGACATGAGTTTCTTTGCACAAAAGCCCCTATTCTCTTTGTGAATCATTTGCCTAGAGTTTTTTTTAGTAGCAGATGGGGGAAACGACTCGCGGAGGCGCTGCGGGCACGCCGAGCTCGTCGGCGGCAAGGGAACACGCGGCGTCGATGGAGCTTCCAATGTTGAGGACGGAAGGGCATGGAGGCCCCTCCCCCACCGCTCCTCCCCCCAATTAGCTAGGGTTTTCTGCCGCCACGATTGAGGATGATTGACACTCCTTCCAAGTTCTTATCAATATGTTAGTTTGTGAATGATCAATAGTTAGTTCCTGCTCTTATTTTGTAGTATTAGGCCCTTAGGTTTCTTGGGCTCACTGCTAGGGTTTCTGAATTTTGCTTCCGCTCATCGTCTATTTTGCAATGTAGGGTTTGATTCACCAAAATTCAGTATAGAGCTGCATCATGGTGGTTTCTTCATGGGGAAAGGAAATAACTTGGCATATTTGGATGAGAAATTATCATTGTTTGATAACCTTGACAGGAACACTTTCTGCAATGATATGATTGACTATATGCTTCAGCAGTTAAACTATGCACTTGATCAGCTAGAAATTGGGTTATGGTGCCCACCTGGTAAAACAGTAGCTAATATGGTCCCAATTGACTTTGAATTTGACTGTCTCAAGATGGCAAGAGCTTCTGTGCATTCTAAGGAACTTGTTTTATTTGTGAATCATGTGAAAAGAAGTGAGGAAGATGACATTGCCTATAGGGCTGGGCCTGAACTGCCTCGAGTAATACTTAGCCCTATAAGCAAAGATAAATTGAGGCACATGAAATCAGAGAGCACAGAAGGTATTGTAGATAATGCTGAAAATTCAGGAAAAATGCTAGATTCAGGTACTGTAGAGGATCCTGAAAATTCAGAAATTTCAGATAACTCAGAAGATTCAGAAGAGGACTGGGAATGTGATTCAGGGACTGATCCTACTTGGTATGATAGTGATTATGCAATGGATGAAGATGATGATTTGTATGACAAAAATGTAGATGATGCTGTGAAGGATGCATTGTTTGAGAAGGGGAAGCAAATAGGAGCTGAGTACAGACATGTTCCAGGCACAGATGATGTCACTGAAGATGACTTAAAGCTCCCAGAAGAGGAAGATTTGGAGAAAATGCACAAGAGTGACTCTGATGATGAGGAGTACAAGAAGAAGAAAAAGAAAGAGAACCCCATATACAAGTTCAAAACATTTAACCCATTTGTTGACATTGAAAATCCTCAATTCAAACTAGGGATGGTCTTTGATTCAGTTGAGCTAGTGAGGAAAGCAGTAGCACATTATGCAGTGAAGAATAGAGTGCAAATCAAGAAAAAGAGAAACAACAAGCAGAGGTTTGAGGCAATATGTTCAGAGGGATGCCCTTGGAAACAGGTGGCTGTGGCAGATAATAGGACACAGTCCTTTCTTGTGAAGACATTTGTTGGAGAGCACAACTGTGAGAAGGTCTGGGATGTGAAAGAACTGACAGCCCCCTATCTGGCAAAGAATTATGTAGAGAAGTTCAGAGACAATGACAAGATGTCATTGTCTACATTTGGAAGGAAAGTGAGGAAGAAATATAACATGGAAGTAAGTAGGCACAAATTTGGGAGAGCTAGGAAAGCAGCATTGGAAGTGGTGCATGGGGATGAGGTGAAGCAATATACACTTCTCTGGAAATATGCACAGGAATTGAGAACTAGCAACCCAGGATCTTCTTTCTATCTGAACCTAGAGCATGGATTGTTTAGCACATGTTACTTTAGTCTTGCAGCTTGCAAGATAGGGTGGCTCAAGGGTTGCAGGCCCATTATATGCCTTGATGGCACATTTATAAAGACAGAATATGGTGGTCAGTTGCTAACTGCAGTAGGTATCGATGGGAATGATTCTATCTATCCAATTGCAATGGCACTGGTGGAGACAGAGTGCCATGCATCATGGTCTTGGTTCCTAGCTACACTAAAGCAAGATCTTAATATTCTAAACACAAGCAATTTCAGCATTATGAGTGATAAACAGAAGGTAGCAATTTGTAGCCATTTCTTTTAATTAACTTCACTGCATTTGTAACAATTTCTACAACTAAACTACACTGCTGCTGTAGCTATTTCTATAACTGTACTTTTCTGCACTTTTCTATAACTGAACATTTCTGCAATTAGGGGCTCATCAAAGCTGTACAGGAGCATTTCCATGACTCTGAGCACAGGTTTTGTGTTAGACACCTATAGAAAAACCTACATGCAGTACACAAGGGAGAGACTATCAGACAGCAACTCTGGGCTTGTGCCAAATCTACCACACCAACTATTTTTTAGCAGAATATGGAGAACCTAAGCCAAGACAATCCTGAGGCATATAAATGGTTCGAGGAGAAGCCACCAAATCAATGGTCAAGGGCATATTTTGATGTATTTCCAGAATGTGATATTCTTCTTAACAATACATGTGAAGTCTTCAACAGGTAACAATACATGTGAATTTTAATGCAATTTCTTTTACTGAATTTTAATGCAATTTCTTTTACTGAATTTTAATGCAATTTCTTTTACTGAATTTTAATGCAATTTCTTTTACTGAATTTTAATGCAATTTCTTTTACTGAATTTTAATGCAATTTCTTTTATTGAATTTTAATGCAATTTCTTCTACTGAATTTTAATGCAATTTCTTTTACTGCATACAGGTACATCTTAGAGGCCAGAGAGCTACCAGTCATGTCTATGTTTGAGAGAATAAAATCTCAGATCATGCATAGGCACATGACAAAGAAAAAAGAAGCTCTACAAAAATGGTCAGGGAATATAACTCCCAAAATTAGAGACAAGCTTAGGAAGAATGTGGAGTTGTCAGCAAACTGCCACCCAGAAGAATCAGGCATGGGTGTCTTTGGAGTTTTGTCAAATGAGAAAACCTACATAGTGGAGCTGAACATGCACACCTGTACTTGCAGAAGATGGCAGTTGACTGGAATTCCATGTAGCCATGCATGAGCTTGCTGCAGACACGAAAGAATAAGGCCTGAGACTATGGTGTCTTCTTGTTACTCAGTGCAGACATATCTATGTGCTTATGGAGTCCAGGTGTATCCAACTAGTGACAAAGATGAGTGGGCTCCAATTAATGATGTACCTATATTGCCACCACATTACGAGAAAAGAGCTGGGAGGAGGAGGAAGAATAGAAGGCAACAACCAGAGGAGAGTGAGGATGGCACTAAACTCAGCAGGCATGGTGCTATTATGCATTGTGGGTATTGCAAAGCAGCTGGGCATAACAGGAGTGGATGCTCACAACTGAAAGCTGCTGTACTAAGAGAAGTTGTAGAGGACGAGGAGGAACAGGTACAAAATGAGCAATCAGCTGTAGAGCAACCTAGTGAGAGGACAGAGCAACCTAATGAGAGAAGCACAGCTACAGATCAACCTAGAGCACATAGTTCCAGGGGTAGGAAGAGAAAGCCAACTGACAAAATGAGAGAACAGGTAGAAGAAATGATGGAAAAGGCAAAAAAGAAGAAGTCCAAAATGGTTGTTGATGCCAATGGAGATGCTGACTACCCGGTGATCCTAACTGTAAGTACATTATTCCTTACTTGAAACATGTAAAGGAAAACAAGTTACAATACCTGACAATATATATTTGTTTCTTAGCACATCCAGCAGAGATGTCTGAATCCACAATTGGACCCAACACAACAAAAAGATAGCATGGTGCACATTCTATCACATGAGGTATTTAAAATATATTTTTGTTTTTTTCTTCCAGTTTTACTGCAATTTCATTACCTGATGACTGTATGCAGGGACCTGCAAAAGGAATTCCTGTTTCTAGGATGCACCAAATACCAGATGAATCTACCTTTGTAGCACAGCATAGAGCCAACTTACCTGCTGCCACATTTGTTGCACAACCAGCACAAGGCCCCCCACAAGGCAGAGGAAGAGGAGCAAGAGGAGCAAGAGGTTCTGGAACAGCAGGCAAAAGTAGGGGTGCTGCACCAGCAGGTAGAAGCAGAGGACAAGAGGTGTTTCACCAGCAGCCAGAGGAGGAAGAAGTGTTGCACCAGCAACCAGAGGAGGAAGAGGTGCAGCAAAGAGAACTTCAACACGAGCAAGGGGTCTGGGAAGAACAAAGAAAACAACTAAAACAAGGGGAATGGAGTGGCTCCTGTTTGGTGAAGGATCAAGCAGAAATGCTCCAGCAGATGAACAGGAGCAAACAGAATTCCAATCTACACAAGGAGCTCTAGCAACTCCTCCAGCAGATGAAGAGTGAAATGCTTTTATTTTTTTATGTTGTAGAACTATGGTACTTAAGACTGCAACATCTTTTGTGATGGCCTTTTGGTACAAAACTTAAACTTGTTAGCCCTATGTAATGGTATGTTCGTATGTTGCTACAAAACCGAAACTTCCAGCACTTCTTTCTTGCAGTGAATTTGCTACAGTTTAGTTATGAATGTATATACAGGCAAAGTTTAGCCCATTTTCATAATGGAGATGCACCAGAACACTGATTCTTAACATATAAGATCTCTTACAATAACACAAATGACAGCTCGTACAGTACGAACTCTTACACAAACAAGTTCAGAACAGAACACACACTTTCAACTCCAACTCCTGCATATCCAACACTACATCTGCACTTCTTTGCGCTTAAGCATTACCATATGGTCCAGGTCCAGTACCATCTATCTTGCCGCGCCAGGTTGTGAAAGTGTGCTTGCGGCTGAGATCTACGTCTTCGTCGGGGAGTAACTCATCAGCCAACCCTTCAGTTAGAAATGGGCCACGGTCGATGACCTCCTTGACATGCATGGTCACTACAAAATCAATGGTGCCACGATCAGTTGGAGAGTTCGGCCACGGCGGTGAATGAGCATTCTCGTCATAGGAGTCCAGCGTCCACGGTTGCAGAGGAGGAGCCGGAACAGAGACAGTGAGCACCTTCGGAACGGCACTAGGATTGCGTAGCCACGCCGTGCAAGGCAGCACCCACTTGTCAGTAGCCGGGAGCATGTCGATGAGCTCACCGGCGAGCACCAGGTTGACGGTATCCGGGTCCCAGGCCTCTTCCGGGAGCCCCTCCAAGCTCAGCGTCGTCTTGTACTCCAGCTTCAACGGCCTACCACGTGACAAACTTGACCAACATTGAAAACTAATTCTGCTGTCGCTGCAACGCACCTGCTCCGACGCGAGCACTACACGAGTGCAATCCTCTAGCGAGTCAAACCGCACGAAAAAGTGGAATGGTGGGCTGGTCACCTCCACCTTCATGGCTGCCGGCCTGATGGCACAATGAGACGCCATCGCTGCGGCGAGTGCCTCCGGCGTCACCAGGCTCCGCGACTGTCCAATGATGGTGGCATACAGCGCTCTCCCGTGGAATGCCTGCTCTAGCGCCGCCATGCCAGCAGTGCGAGTGATGAGAACGCGGCCTCGCGCGGGGTGCAAATCCGGCTCACCGCGTTGCCACACCTCCTGAGGGAAGACACGCGAGTCCGGGATGCGAGACCATCCCACGACCGGCGCGGACGACCTCGCTGGAAGGACAGCGCCGCCACTACCTCCGGCGATGACGGCGCGGCTACACAGTGCCACGCTCTCCTCACTGACGCCGGCGCTGGCCACACTGCCTGCCACAGCGACGGCGGCGCGACTACTTCCGATGGGAGAGCTACCTCTGCTCCACACAGAAGGGACGCCGCCACAGCTCTCGGTCTCGCTGCCATCAACGCCGCCACCCATGTCGCCGGCTAGGGATTTGGTTTTCGATTTGGGGAACTAGGGTTCTTATTCTGGCTCGAGAAGGGGAACGGGGAAAGGGCATGTTTTATAAAATATCATTTTTGCATTATGACCCTCGTAATAAACTATTAGGGGCTTCTGTGCAAAGAAACAGAGAAACCCGGGCGGCTGGCCGGTCCAGATGGCCAATGTGACCTAGATGCACCCGCAATGCAAGTTCCGTGACGGGTTTTTCCGGTTTGTAAGTAGTGTGACTTAAGTGCACCCGCTTGACAAGTTCTATGACCGCCAGTGCCTTTTACTCCCCATTCCTTCACTTGGTCATCACGGTCTTCCAGCCTTGCATACTTATTTAGCGCACCATGCATACCTTTAAACTCAGACTGGAGGGAGCGGATCTCTCGGCGGACCCCTTTCAGGCGGCTGCACTCGCCGGCGAGCAAATCAGCGAGCTTCCCCAGCAGAGGGCCCAACGCGCCCAGCGCAGCGGTCACCACAGGCGCCATGGATCCTGGAGCTCTCCTCTCAGCACCCCATCTCCCGCCTGTGTTTCTGCTTGTGTGGCGGGCGCTTGGAATGGATAGGATAGAACGTACACAAGCGCGTGATTGGGGAGCCTGGGTGCGTACCACTCGCAAGCTTTCTTCGACGACTCATCCAATAACGACTAGATAATACGAGTGGCTAGCATGTCTCTGGGACGAGATATTTCAGATTGATAGCTATCCTAAGTAGACTTGGTCCAAAACGATCGAAATATCGGCCTCAAACAGGAAAGAACTTCCAGCGTTCCACGCATCTAATGAAGAAAAGTCTAAGGATCTTCCGAAAACAAAAGTCTAAGGGTGCTAGAACGTGGTCGGCCGTCACGCGCTTGCCCATGGACTAAGAGCATCTTCAATAGGCGATGTAAAATAAATCATTAAATTGTGTTTTAGGTAAAATTTACATCACCAAAAGGTGGTTTTTAAATCATAAAAAATTCTCAATTTCAATAGATGATGTAAAATAGGTCGCTAGTTCTCCAATAGATGATGTAAAATATAATAGTTCATCAGGACAAACAAAAATGCAAAGATATCAAGTTTATTTTTCAAACAAACACATTTCATACTACAAACATTGCAACGACTACTTTTTTAGAGATAAGACTTGGCCGAGCCCAAGAAGGGCTCGAACCTAACCCAGCTTTGAATTAACAAAGCCATCAACCAGCCAGAAGATTACGGACGACACTTTACATTGAGTACAAAAAAGAAAAGAACGGCGAAGATACATAGTGCTTTGCCAACAACTAATAGGCTCAACAAGTAGAGACATGAAAACTAAGGCCCTAAGCCGCTTGAAGCCGAAGAAGCTCTCCAACATGAGCAGACCACCACACAAAAGCATCAGCAGGACCATGTCGGCATGAATTACTAAGTAGGTGCAGAGGCACTCTCGTTTGCTCCAAGGATTCTGGCCGACAGGGTGACAACCTCCTCCATCTTCGAAGGGGGTACCAGTGTTGGGGAACGCAGTAATTTCAAAAAAATTCCTACGATCACGCAAGATCTATGTGATGCATAGCAACGAGCGGGAGAGTGTAGTCCACGTACCCTCGTAGACCGTAAGCGGAAGCGTCAAGTGACACGGTTGATGTAGTCGAACGTCTTCGCAATCCAACCGATCCTATTACCAAAAGTACGGCACCTCCGCGATCTGCACACGTTCAACTCGGTGACGTCCCACGAACTCTAGATCCATCTGAGGCCGAGGGAGATTTTCGTCAGCACGACGGCATGATGACGGTGTTGGTGAAGTTACCGACGCAGGGCTTCGCCTAAGCACTACAACGATATGACCGAGGTGGAAATCTGTGGAGGGGGGCACCGCACACGGCTAAACAATGTCAACTTGTGTGTTCTAGGGTGCCCCCTGCCCCCGTATATAAAGGAGCAAGGGGGGAGGCCGGCCGGCCCTATGGCGCGCCAAGGATGGGAGGAATCCTCCTCCTAGTAGGAGTAGGATTCCTCCTTTCCGAGTCCTACTAGGAGGGGGTGTTGGGGAACGCAGTAATTTCAAAATTTTCCTACGATCACGCAAGATCTATCTATGTGATGCATAGCAACGGAAGGGGAGAGTGTTGTCTATGTACCCTCGTAGACCGAAAGCGGAAGCGTTAAGTAACGCGGTTGATGTAATCGAACGTCTTCGCGATCCAACCGATACCGAACGCACGGCACCTCCGCGATCTGCACATGTTCAGCTTGGTGACGTCCCTCAAACTCTAGATCCAGCTGAGGCCGAGGGAGAGTTTCATCAACATGACGCATGGTGACGGTGATGATGAAGTTACCGGCGCAGGTCTTCGCCTAAGCACTACGACGATATGACCGAGGAATAAAAGTGTGGAGGGGGGCACCGCACACGGCTAAGAGATTGTATGTTGTGCTATTGGGGTGCCCCTGGCCACGTATATAAAGGAGGGAAGGAGAGAGGAGGCCGACCAGGTATGGGCGCGCCAGGGGGAGTCCTACTTGGACTCCTAGTCAAAGTAGGATTCGCCCCCCCCCCTTTTTCCTTTCTTCCACCGGAGGGAAAGGTAAGGGAGAGAGAGGGGGAAGGAAAGAGGGGGGTCGACCCCCTCCCCTAGTCCAATCCAGTTTGGGCAAGGGGTGGGGCGCCCCTCTCACGTGGCCCTTTCTCCTCTCCTCCAATAAGGCCCACTAGGCCCAATACTTCTCCTGGGGGGTTCCGGTAACCTCCCGGTACTCCGGAAAAATGCCCGAACCACTCGGAACCATTCCGATGTCCAAATGCAACCTTCCAATATATGAATATTTACCTCTCGACCATTTCGAGACTCCTCGTCATGTCCATGATCTCATCCGGGACTCCGAACAAACTTCGGTACATCCAATCACATAACACATAATACAAATCGTCATCGAACGTTAAGCGTGCGGACCCTACGGGTTCGAGAACTATGTAGACATGACCGAGACACATCTGCAGTCAATAACCAACAACGGAACCTGGATGCTCGTATTGGCTTCTACATATTCTACGAAGATCTTTATCAGTCAAACCGCATAATGATACGTCTCCAACGTATCTATAATTTTTGATTGCTCCATGCTATATTATCTACTGTTTTAGGCAATATTGGGATTTATTTTCCACTTCTATATTATTTTTGGGACTAACCTATTAACCGGAGGCCCAGCCCAGATTTGCTCTTTTATGCCTATTTCAGTATTTCGAGGAAAAGGAATATCAGACATAGTCAAAACGGAACGAAATCAACTGGAGAAGTTATTTTTGGAAGGAAACCCACCTGATGGATTTGGACCCCATGTCAGAAGATACGGGAGGTGCTCACGAGGGTGGGGGCGCGCCCCCCTGCCTCGTGGGGCCCCCATAGCTCCACCGAGGTTCTCCTTTCATCCATATATACCGTCGTACCCTGAAACTTCCAGAACAGAAGATAGATCGGGAGTTCCGCCGCCGCAAGCCTCCAGAACCACCAAAAACCAATCGGGACCCCTTTCCTGTACCCTGCCGGAGGGGGGATCCATCACCGGTGGCCATCTTCATCATCCCGGCGCTCTCCATGATGAGGAGGGAGTAGTTTTCCCTCGGGGCTGAGGGTATGTACCAGTAGCTATGTGTTTGATCTCTCTCCCTCTCGTGTTCTCTCTCGTGTTCCTCTATGGCACGATCTTGATGTATCCCGAGCTTTGCTATTGTAGTTGGATCTTATGATGTTTCTCCCCCTCTACTCTCTTGTGATGAATTGAGTTTCCCCTTTGAAGTTATCTTATCGGATTGAGTCTATATGAGAACACTTGATGTATGTCTTGGTGATCAACTTGCGGGTTTCGTGACATTGGGAACCTATGCATAGGGGTTGGCACACGTTCTTGATTCTCTAGTAGAAACTTTGGGGCACTCTTTGAAGTACTTTTATGTTGGTTGGATAAATCTGAGATTGTGTGATGCATATCGTATAATCATGCCCACGGATACTTGAGGTGACAATGGAGTATCTAGGTGACATTAGGGTTTTGGTTGATTTGTATCTTAAGGTGTTATTCTAGTAAAAACTCCAGGGTTGTTTGTGACACTTATAGGAATAGACCAACGGATTGATTTGAAAGAATAACTTTAAGGTGGTTTCGTACCCTACTATAATCTCTACGTTTGTTCTCCGCTATTAGTGGCTTTGGAGTGACTCTTTGTTGCATGTTGAGGGCTTGTCATATGTTCTATCTATGTTATTATTGTTGAGAGAATTTGCACTAGTGAAAGTATGAACCCTAAGCCTTGTTTCCTAGCATTGCAATACCGTTTACGCTCACTTTTACCGCTTGCTACCTTGCTGTTTTTATATTTTCAGATTACAAAAACCTATATCTACTATCTATTTTGCACTTGTATCACCTTCTCTTCGCCGAACTAGTGCACCTATACAATTTACCATTGTATTGGGTGTGTTGGGGACACAAGAGACTTTTTGTTATTTGGTTGCAGGGTTGTTTGAGAGAGACCGTCTTCCTCCTACGCCTCTCGCGGATTGATAAACCATAGGTCATCCACTTGAAGGAAATTTGCTACTGTCCTACAAACTTGTGCACTTGCAGGCCCAACAACGTCTACAAGAAGAAGGTTGTGTAGTAGACATCAACCTCTTTTCTGGCGCCGTTGCCGGGGAGGCTAGGTAAGTGAAGGTATATCTTTAGATCTTGCAATCGAATCTTTTTGTTTCTTGTTTTAGCACTAGTCTAGTTTATAAAAGAAAACTACAAAAAAAATGGAAATGAGTTTGCCATATAAGCTTCACCTTTTTAATATCTTTCATATATAGTACGTAGCGTCGACCAAGTACGGACATAAGACAGGACACTTCTCTCTATTAATTAGCTATGTCAAGTTTAGATAATTCTGATGGCTTTGGAGGTGGTGTCTTTTCATGGGCAGGCGCGTGTCGGCGGACCGCGTTCTAGCAACCTTAGACTTTTCTTATAGTTAAAAATAAACCTTAGACTTTTCTTCGTTAGATAGGTGGTATGCTGGAAGCCCTTCACTGCTTGAGGCCGATGTTTCGATCGTTTTGGACCAAGTCTAGTCAGCATAGCTGGCAATCTGAAATATCTCATCCCACAGACAGGCTAGCCACTCGTAAATCAGCAGTTATTTTCATATATTTATTATTATCGAGTTGTCGCTGGGTGAGGCGTCGAAGAAAGCTTGCGACTGGTACGCACCCCCGGCTCCCCAATCACGCGCTTGTGTGCGTTCTATTCTATCCTATCATTCCAAGCGCACGCCACACAAGCAGAAACACAAGCGAAAGATGGGGGGCTGAGAGGAGAGCTCCAGGATCCATGGCGCCTGTGGTGACCGCTGCGCTGGGCGCGTTGGGCCCTCTGCTGGGGAAGCTCGCTGATTTGCTCGCCGGCGAGTGCAGCCGCCTGAAAGGGGTCCGCCGAGAGATCCACTCCCTCCAGTCTGAGTTTAAAGGTATGGATGGTGCGCTAAATAAGTATGCAAGGCTGGAAGACCCTGATGACCAAGTGAAGGAATGGGTATCACTGGTGAGGGAGTTGGCCTACGATACAGAGGATCTTTTCGACAAGTTCATTCACCGTCTCGGCAAAGGAGGGGACGGCGAGGGCTTTAAGGAGTTCTTCCACAAGACCGCTCGCCGTCTAAAGACGCTCGGAGCTCGGCGTGGAATTGCCAACCAAATCGATGACCTGAAGCTCCGTATCAAGCTAGTGAAGGAGCTCAAGACTAGCTACAAATTAGATGATATTGATTATTGCACCTCGGGCCATACGGGTGTGGATCCCCGGTTGGCCGCTCTTTTTGCTGGGGAGGAACACCTTGTTGGCATTGATAGTCGAAGAGACGAGCTTGCCAGGTGGATGCTGGAAAAAGAAAGCAATCATCATCGCAGGGTGTTGTCGATTGTTGGGTTCGGTGGATTGGGAAAGACAACACTGGCGAATGAAGTCTATCGCAAGATTCAAGGGCGTTTTGACTGCCATGCTTTTGTGTCAGTCTCACAAAAGCCAGATACAAAGAAAATCATCAAGGATTTGATTTCACAGGTGTCTTGCTAGGATGAATTCACAAAAGATTTGGAGAGCTGGGATGAAAAGAAATCCATTGGAAAGCTAAGAGAACTTTTACAAGATAAAAGGTAATATATGGTGTTGTCAATTATTTTCTCATTAGTTATATGAAATATGATTTTTGTGTAAGTAACATTATTTAAAATAATTGTTTCAAGGATGTAATTTTTATGTGCACAGAATGAACACCATTGCACAACCAGTTGTGCTTTTCATTGCATGGTTTACAGCCGATTGTACTTTTACAATAGGTTCTTTTATAGTGCAATTACATCTATATTGGTAATTAACTTATGCTCCTACCCCCCCTGTCTTAGGTATCTTGTCATCATTGATGATATATGGTCAATATTAGCATGGAACGCAATCAATTGTGCTTTTCCAGAGAATAATTCTTCAAGCAGAATTATAACTACAACACGCATATTGGAAGTAGCAAGGTCTTGTTGTCCAAATCATGCTGACCAGATCTATGAAATGACACCTCTAAGTGATCTCCACTATGAAAGACTGTTTTTTAGAAGAATCTTTGGCTCAGAAGAGCGCTGCCCTGATATGCTTATTAAAGTTTCAAATACCATCTTGAAAAAGTGTGGAGGCCTGCCATTGGCAATTATCAGTATATCTTGATTACTAGCTAACAAACCACGTGTCAAAGAAGAGTGGGAGAAGGTGAAAACATCAATTGGTTCTGACTTGAACAGAAGCCAAAGTCTGGAGGGAATGAAGAACATACTATCCTTGAGCTATAATGATCTTCCACCAAACCTCAAGACTGTCTTGTTGCACTTAAGTAATTTCCCTGAGGATTATGTGATTGACAGAGAAAGGTTGGTGAGGCAATGGATTGCGGAGGGCTTTATTTCTGAAGAGCGTGGGAGGAGCTGTGAAGAGGTTGCAGAAAGTTATTTTTACGAGCTTATCAATAAAAGCCTTGTTCAACCAGTGAATATTCACTATGATGGGAAGGTGCAGGCCTGTCGAGTTCATGACATGATGCTTGAACTTATCATTTCAAAATCCACTGAAGAAAATTTCATCACTGTGGTGAACGGCAGTCAAACAGTTTGGGAAAATTCTCAGTGTTCTATTCGGCGATTGTCAATCCAAGACATTGACCAGGAGCTTGCATCTCAATTGGCAAAGAAAGATCTAAGCCATGTCCGATCTCTTATAATAACGGCATCAGGTTGCATCAAACACTTGCCTAGTCTTACCAAGTTTGAAACTTTACGTGTACTAGACTTTAAAGGTTGCTGGGGCCTGAGGGACTATGATATGGATGGTATGGAAAACCTTTTCCAGCTAAAGTACCTAAGCTTTTATGGAACGGACATATCGTGGCTACCATCTGGAGTTGTGATGCTACATGATCTAGAGACGCTAGATTTAAGGGGTACACCAATAAGAGACTTGCCGGCTAGAATTGTTCAACTGACTAAACTGCAACATCTATGCATTTACATGTATCAGAGGAAGATACCAATTGGGATTGAGAATATGATAAACTTAAGGGAGATCGGAGGCTTTGATATTACCATGAGCTCAGTGGGTGCAGTGAAGGAGCTAGGGAGCCTGATCAATTTGAGGGTACTCCGTGTACAGTACATGTGGACAGGTGCAGAATCTCAAGAGCACAAGAGGCATGCAGAGATGTTTCATTCCTCGCTATGCAAGCTTGGCAGCTACAAACTCCAGTCCGTGTGGATAGATGGTAGTAATTCAGCTCTGTTGGAGTTATTAGATTCCTGGTCTCCTCTTCCATCTCGCCTCCAAAGATTTGAGGGCATCACCGAATACTGTTTCTCAAAACTGCCAAAGTGGATTACTCCAGCACTCACCAGTCTTGCATACCTAAACATTCATATAAGTGTAATAACAGAGGAGGTTCTTGGCATACTTGGAGAGCTGCCTGCATTACTTTCTTTGAAACTTTCTACCAACAGAGTCCATAAAGACAGGCTAGTTTTGCAAGGCAGAGGATTCCGATGTTTGAAGGAGTTCTTTTATATTGGGGGGCCCCCTCTATTTGAGAAAGGGGCACTGCCAAAGCTCGAGAAGCTTGATCTGTTCTTTGAATCAATGGCGAAGGCCTATGGGTTCTACTTAGGTATTGAGCACCTCCCATATCTGAAAGATGTACGAGTTCTTCTTCTGAAGCGGGATGGCACATCTTCTGAAGTTGAGACTGCAGAAGTTGCCATACGGAATGAAGCAAGTCTCCATGCCAATCATCCCAGGTTAACTCTCCGTGAAACATGAAAGTATGACAGGAGGTATGGCTAGTTTTATTATTAAGCAATTTAAATAGTTCATGCTGTCTGCAATTTTTGGCTTGAATATATGTGTGTTTTCTCCATATCTTGAAGAAGTTACCTGACGGGCTGATATTTTATCTCTGTAGGGAAACTGTTGTCCGTGAATATAACTGCAGGTGGCTCGGCTGCAATGGTGTCCTGAACCTGCTATTCTCGTTGCCTGAAGCTCAAATAAAAGTGGCCTACAGTTGCGATTTGATTTAAGATATTTGTTCTTGTCGTGAACTTGGAATCAGACTGTTTCAACTTGTTTACTGCTGTTATTAAGAATTACTTACTACATTAAGGATGTCTCCATCTGTGTGGAGCTTTGTCTTCATGTACGCCAGTACTACTTGATTTGTAACTTAAATATTCAGACAAAAGTTGGTTCCCTCATGAGTCAGTCACGACGTTAACTACGTGGTGATCTGCAAACCCTCCCGTCGATTCAACCAGCAGCCAGAGTTCTACTCCCTCCATTCGAAAAGCTTGTTCCAAATCTATTCTTTAAATGGATGTTTCTAGCACTAACTTAGTGCTAGATACATCTATTTGAGGGACAAGTGGAGTACATGCTGAAATTCAGTCATGGTCCTTTACCACACGTGGTCCGCTGCCTGTGGGCCCACGCTGGTGCTGGTCGTCTAAGGCTTCAGGAAAAATAAATCTTTGCACGGTCGGACATGCAGGCCCACGCTGCAGAATGTTGTGTCGGATTCCTCCGGCGTCTCCCGCGCAACGCCTGCCGCCGGTCCCGCCTCGTGTGCCGGCGCTGGCGCGACGTCGTCGACAAGCGCACCGAGACGGACCTCCGGAGCCGCCCCACGACCCTCCTTGTGACCGCTGGAGGCTCGGCGCACGTCCTCAGCGGCGACAGCAGGTGAAAACCGAGGAAGGTGCTCGCCAGCGCCGAGGAACGGATGATGTCCGTGGTCGGCACGTGCAACGGCCTCATCTGCCTGTGCGACGACAGCAAGCCCCCCGGCGCCATCGCCCTCGCCAACCCGGCAACCGACGAGATGGGCAGCAGGAAAAGATCGGTTACCTGACTAGCCATTGATTTACGCAGGCACAATCTAAGTTTGGCCGCTTGATTTTAACAATAACCTTGCTTCGAGCCCCAACATGCATGTCTCCCCGTAGCGTCTTCGGCAATCGGGTAGGCTGCAACGCACCATTAGTCCATTATTGCTCCCTAAGTAGTGTGTGTAGCTCTGGTGAGAGCTACAATTGGTTGGCTTGCAGCATCAGCTTGTGCTTGCAACCACCTCCAACCCACAGGTTGCAGCGGCTACGCCCCAGGCCAGCTCACAAACGAAATGCCGATGAGATTTCCACACATCAGCCACGTCTATAGCATCGGCGGGCTCTGGGAGTTCCAGAAACATTGCTGTTGTGACCACCACCTTGAAGTATCGGCGATGCTCCGACGGTCCAGCAATGCTTCATTGCAACACCAATGATGCTCTGGCTGCCTGGCGATGCTCCATTACAGGACCATCGACGCCCCCCGTAGCACCACGTGGCGCTCACACATCATGGCAGTGCCCTCCCAGCAACCCCTGCATCGCCTTCACACCACTCCCCTGCAATGTCGGCACCTCCTATTCATTGAAACAATGTTTGTGCATCGTAGCAGCACTGCCGCTTACCTTGCACCAGTCCTTGCATGACCTTCACTGGTGTCGTGGAGGCGTCACCGAACGGAGGTAGAAGCAAGCTTGTTCCATTGCGGTGGTCCGTCCTTTATTTATGGCCAACGGTGCAGGGTCACTTGGAGGGACAAGTGTAGAAAATCATATGGGAAACGGATAATGAATAGAAGTAGCCTAGCTTTTTCTTTCAGTCTCGGAGAAACTATATGATGGAGGTGGGGCTAGGCTTCGTTGCCGAGTATGTGGGTGTTGTTACACCCTGGTATGTCGTATCAGCTGCCTCGGGTGGCAGGGGCTGGGCTGCGGCCGCGCCGAATGTATCTGAATGTTCTTTTCTGGCATGTATTTTTCCGCCGGGTGGCTAATCGAGGTCGCTCGTGATCCGCACCGCGTGCTGCCCAGAACAGAACAGAACGCCGCCCCTGAAGACAAACGCCATCCTTGGCCACTACGCGTGCACCACCCCCAAGCCACACACGAGCAGAGGCCCTACATGGGACGCCAGCCACTCCCCGCAACACGCATCGTCCGCAAAAGCCAAAGCCGACCGGATCTGGTCAGTCGCCAACCCGCACGCCACCGCCTGATGCGAGCACTCCATAGCCGCCGCACCCCGCATGGGCCACAAGTCAGGCCAACTCCACCGCACGACTCTATTCTGTCTGCCCCGTCCGTTTGAGGTAAAACGGACAAACCAGACGACCCAGCGACAGACCCTATTTTGCTTTTTCGTCCGCTTCGTGTCTGTTTCACCCCATTCCTAGACCAAAGTTGGTCTTGTTTTGGGGCCAAAGCGGACACAGACAGACACTCTTTGGCCACTCCTCGTCCGCCTCGGTCCGCTTGCATGTGCAGTGCAGTCGGCCAGGCGAGCGCGGCGCAGCGGGGGCGGGGGCGAGGGCGAGCGGGCGGCGGGCGCGGCCGAGCCGAGCTACTGCATGCGGGGGCGCGCGGGCGACGAGGCGCAGCGACGCGCAGGGGCGCGTGCGCGCGCGCGGCGGCATGCGGGGCGCGCGGGCGGCGAGGCGCAGCGACGAGCGGGTGGGGGAGGGAGGGGCGGACGTTTTGGGTCGTTCTGTAGCGGTGGGCGCCTCAAACGCAAGCCGGACACGCATGTTCGTTTTTGTCCCCATTGCCACCCCAAACGGACAAATTCCGGACAAAACGGACGTCCGTTTGGGGTCGTGCGGTGGAGTTGGCCTCACTGACGCGCTGTCGGAGGACGACCACGCCGCTGTCCCGCTGTCCCACTTGCGCACAACTGCGCCCCACGACATCACAACGTCGCCGCACAAGACCGTCGTACTGCGCCAGCAGCCGTTGGGCAAAGAGGAGAAGCGGCCCTACCGTCGCCGCACTGACTGGGCTTTTAATATCCGCGCGTGCCGGCGGCGGCGGAGGAAGGAGGTTGGGAGGAGGGGAACGAGGGCCGACGGTTAGGGTTCCCTCCCCGTTGCTTGTGGGAGCAGCAAGACTTGCCTAGAAGTGTCTCCGAGGAATAGAGCCTAAAAGTTCATTGACTCTCCTCGTACGGGAAACTTCATCTTTATATCCAACAGTGGTTATCAAATACTACCATTGTCCTGGTTTATTAGTTTTCTTGGTATATTGTGCTTAATTTTAACCATAGATTTAATTAACAAAATATTAGTGCATGTCATAAAAAAATTATATCGTTGGATTCGTATTGAACATAGTTTTCAATGATATTTTTTTGCGACATGTCTTAACATTTTGTTAGTTAAATATAAAGTCAAAATTTGATACAAAATTCAAAGGGAACCAATAAATCAGGACGAAGGTAGTACAGAGGTTGCTGATCAGGAACGATGGTTCAAATCTAAGGAGCGCTCCGTGACCATCAGTATACAAACAATCATATACGTACGTGTACGTGTGTAGGATGGAGGTACTTCTTTTTTACTTTTCCTATAAAAGGTATAACTAGTTGTCAACATAGTACATTACATAAGATGAAAAAGGGAAAAATTGGAAAAGAAAATTTTGTACGAATCTCTATGCAAGATCAAAGAAATATATCATCGACTGGCACATAACAAAGTCTCAGCTGACTAACATTTAGCAAGACTGTTTCGTAAACGTGCTTAGGATTGATGTACTTTTGTTACTTTTCGTACTAGTAAGCTGGCACGTGCAACGCACGTCTAACAAAGTAGAAAATTATTTTCTCATTCATCTAATTATGACTTATGAGGCAATAGATAACATCATATATTAATTTCTAGATGCAAGATTTAACTAAATAATTGCAGCGAAAATATTTTGGCAATATTTCAGAACTTCTCAACTTGCAAATTGCAATGCTCGGACAAGCACTTTTTCCGAGGAAACAAAGACAAGCATCTAACCGTTGTAATAAATAACTGGTAGTCCAAAAATCTACTATAGTTGTTAAGTCAGACTCTCACAACATACCGGTTTTCTTATTCCATTATGGCAATCTTGGAGGTGGCTCTATGCTTTATCTACCGCCTATACGAATGAGTTGTATTTGTATCATGCATCAGATACAGTTATATTCATGTGAAGCAAATTGATTGTACAAGTATAATGTTTTGTTTCATCGCAGAAAAAAACACAATATTCCATTCATGAAATCCTAGAATATGCACAGATAAAAAAATCAACTATATCCATATTACATCGCAAAAACAAATATTTTAGTATTACATCTTAAAGAAAACACATTCATATTCCATCGCAAGCAAGGATATGTTAGTAGAAGAAGTTCGTTTTACAGCCAGGCCCATACAGCTAGATTTTGTCTAATAGAGAGGAAATGGGAGGCCCAAAAACGTTTCGTATACGTGTGCAGGAACAGAGCTTTATATTAGGGAAAAAAAACGTTGTAAATGTCACCTGCAGAAAAAGAGGAAAGAAACGTTTGGCATATCTCCTCCTCTCCCCGTACTACAAAACTCCACGATTTGCGCTGCAAGGAACTATTCCTGTCTATGTTGTTGGAAGGAATTATTGTACTACCTTCTCTCAGTTTACAGGGCGTGCGCGTATCTCTAGATCATCAATTTGATCAACCTAATACAAGTCATATATTACAAAAAATATATCAACATAAACTTCGGAGTTTCTACTTTCAAAAGGTATAATTTTTGTGTTATATAGTTTATATTAGAATGATAAAATTGGCAACCTAGGTATACGCGTAGGACTTGTAAACTGAAGCGGAGGTAGTAGTAAGAATAGACTCTGAAACTAAAATAGATATAATAGTTCAAGTCGAACTCGTATATGTACAGCACGTACATGAGCCAATAAATAGTGTATACGCATGAGGGAAAAGAGCACGCATACCTACTTACGAACGAAAACTCACCTTTCGTCGCCATAGATAGTTTCACGCCCTAGCTAGCTACTTCTTCTCGTCGTCATGGAGAGCGCAACACCAACACCATCGCCGTCGGCATCTCCACGGCGAACGAATCGCTGCGGCTGTCTCCCGACATGTTGACAGAAGCCTTGACGATCGCCATCGACGGGGTCGTCAACGGTTTCAACCGCGCCAACAACGAATGCCGTGATAAGCTGCAGGTGATGGCTGCCGCATGCACGGGGCCGGACCCGGACGCGGCTGCGTGCGCCAGGGCGCGGGCGGCGCTGCTCGAGTGTGCATCATCCGAGCCATCGGCCCGCGACACCAAGGAGCAGCAGCCGGCCGGGAACTCGAGCTGATCTATTGTGATGGACGATCGCCTCATAAACTGGCTACTTAGCTACGTCTATATAGTACTGCCATCTAGTTTCTTTGTGCCTTAAAGAGGTTATTAGTATACTACTAGTTTGAGTCTTTTGGGATGTGGTAGGAGTACTTGTTTTTTCGAAGTCTTGTCTTTTATAGAAGCATGCAGTTTTGCTGTTACAGTACAATAATTGTAATCAATGCCTGGTTTAAACTTGTACTACTTTGTTGCCTATTGTGTACTCCTAGAACCGAAAGTACTGTTTTTTGAAAAACTTTTGATCTTTTCATTTTCAATCATAGAAGTATAACGAAAATTAGAAATAAAAAAATTACATCCAGATCCGTACACCACTTAGTAACGACTACGAACACTGAAGCGAGTTGAAGGTGTGCCGTCATCATTGCCCCTCCCTTATCGCCAGGCAAAACCTATATTATAGTAAACAATCAGAATGTCATGCTATGCCTCATAGGACCAACGCAACAGAACAACAACCGTCACCGATGAAGAGACGCATAGATCGGAACGATCCAACGTGACGATACACGAAGGAAGTCCGAATCTGAGCTGATCCATCAAAGACAACCACCGACTGAATCCCATACTCCCTCTGACGTTGCTAGAAGCACCATAGGGGCAAGGGCTAGGTGGAAAGAACATTATTTCATCTTCGGGGAGCCCATGCCATTTTGTTTTCCTGAGCAGGATACAAACCCTAACAAAACTCAGAAAAATATCGAAAAATGGAGTCCTCCCATCGACATAGGAGATGACATAGATCGGCGACACCATCGACGGAAGGCAGAAACCCTAGTCTCATGTTTCCTTGTGAGAAGGAGAGGACGGGTAAACTTTGAGGCTTCTAGATAAACTACAACTGTAGGTAGTTAATCTCTCTTGCCTCCTCAAAACACACGTAAACATTTTTCCCTACTCCTCTCGCGAGAGCTGCATAGTCTTGGAACTCGTCCCCTCCAACTTTGTGATTCGCCTCCTCGATATTTGCCGCTTTTGGCTGCAAGTGAAATACCGATCGATTGCGCACCGTCGGGATGGCCCACTCCCCTGGCTCCACCACCATCACCAGCGGCCATGGAGGGCATCCTGCACACCGGCGCGCCACGGGGAATCCATGGCGAACATGACGGGCTCTGGTCGTGCGGTCTAGCGCGAGCACCGACCACTCTTGTGCTCCTTTTTTCGTATCTTGACCTCGGACCCTTTTTTCTGTATCTCCTTGAAATAAAGAGTTATTATTGGCATCTGATCCTTGATTTTATTTTCAAAAAGGTTATTGGCAGGCAGGGCAGGAGCACGTGCGTACTGCCTCCCGAGCCGGCCGACACAATTTTTCTTTTGTTTTTGAGGGAGCCTGTCGACAGTTTGCAATCGTATCTTTCTTTTTGGACGTCGATAACAACTGCCACACGTGTGGCAAACTAGACATCCATTCACATCGTGTCGTGTAAGTAGGAGGCAGCCCACACGAGCCATGTGCGGGCAAATATTAGAATTGCCCACACGTGTGGGCGCTGTTACTTCGTGCTACACGCCCAACAAGTACTGCTCATCCCACCCTGCGCGTGTGGTATGAAGGAAAAATACCCACACGCGCGGGCGAATCTTAACTATGTCGCCGATGTCCGAGGAAACTTGACCTTCAAAGGATTCACGGCTTCAACCACCGCTCAGGCCCTAGAGCCGGAACAAACCGCTGAATCCGAGGACGGGGGCCTGGAGCCCGCCGGATTCGCAGTGGTTATCAAACCTACTACCGCTGATCCAGAGGAAACGGTGTCATCGGTTATCCCGAAGTTAAACCGGATTTCCCCTGGTACGGGAAGGCCGGACTCGTCCCCGAATTTTGAATCCGAACTCTCGCGATCAGCGGCTGATGAGCACGGCCAGGAGACCTTCACCTCGCCCGGCGCTAGAGGTTTTTATCTCCCTGGCAGAACCTCGCTTTTAAGCGACTCTTGACTTAATGTGATCCCTCTTCATTACAGAGGAACGATGTCCGAACTACGCCCAGCCCGGCCTAGGGGCTGAGAGCGGGGAATTTTACGACCCACCCACCACCCACTTCATAGCCACTGTCAAAGACCTAACAGACATGTTTGACCGTAACTCCGAAGACATCTATGGTATGGACGTCGATGCCGGAGACGAACAAAGCCAAAACCCACCGCATACCGGACGCTGGGCAGCCACCTCCACATACGACGTATACATGGTGGATATGCCAAAAGAGGATGGCGATGAAGGCAGTAAGGATCCAATCAAGGACAATAACACTGATAAACCACCAAAGCGGCGGAATCAGCGGGGCCGTTCAAAATCACACCGCGACAAACAAAGCAATACCGGCAATGGAGATGATAACACTCCGGAGAATGCCGAAGACCCAGATGCCCCCGTCGAACCAACATCCGAACAGGACGATAGGGAGGAGGGGCAGGGTAACCCTGACGAGCCAGTCGGGAACGAGGACTCGGAGGACGGCAATTATATGCCACCCTCCAAAGACGAAATAAGCCTCGGCGACGAAGACTTCATCGTGCCAGACGAACCCCTCGAGCAAGAACGCTTTAAGCAACAGCTCATCGCAACTGCGAGGAGCCTGAAAAGGAAGCAGCAACGGCTTCAAGCCGAACAGGATATGCTCAACGATAGATGGACTAATGTCCTGACAGCCGAGGAATACGGCCTCGCACGACCAACCAAAAACTACCCGGAGCGCAAGTTGTTACCCCAATTGGACGTTGAGGCGCGGGAGCCCCTAACTTCAGCGCGTAACGCAGCCAATAAATCAGACCGGCCACCGCCTGGCCGAGATAGAACGGCTACCCAAGCCGAAAACCAGCCCACATTACCCCGCCGTAAAGGCAGGGAGATTGTGGCCCGGGATTACACCTATGACCTACGGCAGGACCTGGACATAGGGCAGGCCTAGCTAGATCAATCTATGGGTCAAGGGGACGTGCCCCAACACGAGAGGACGGCTCTCAGGCCCGGCGTGATCAACACAACCTCACTCGGGGTGAAAACCGCATAGGGACGTCCGCCGAACCCCGTCGCGACGTCTCCCGGTATAGAGGCGCCGCACACCCGCTATGCTTCACCGAGGAAGTAATGGAGCACGTATTCCCAGAAGGGTTTAAACCTATGAATATCGAATCATATGACGGAACAACCGACCCTGCAGTATGGATTGAGGATTTTCTTCTCCGTATCCACATGGCCAGCGGTGATGATCTCCATGCCATCAAATACCTCCCACTAAAATTAAAGGGACCAGCCCGGCACTGGCTAAACAGCCTCCCAGAGAACTCCATTGGCAACTGGGAAGACTTGGAAGACGCCTTTAGCGACAACTTCCAAGGTACATATGTCCGGCCTCCGGACGCCGATGACCTCAGTCACATCATCCAACAGCCCGGAGAGTCAGCCAGGAAACTCTGGACTAGGTTCCTAATAAAAAAGAACCAAATTATCGACTATCTAGACGCCCAAGCCCTCGCGGCCTTTAAACATAGCGTCCGAGATGAGTGGCTTGCCCGTCACCTCGGCCAAGAAAAACCTAACTCCATGGCAGCTCTTACCTGACCCGCTTTTGCGTGGGAGAAGATAGATGGGTTGCTCATAGAAGCAATAGCACCAGCGATCCTGGCACCTCCGAAGCCAGGGACGGCAATGGCAAGCCACGACGCAATAAAAACAAGCATCGAAACAATATTGCAGGAACTCAAGACACGTCGGTCAACGCCGGATTCAGTGGCCCCAAATCCGATCAACGGAAGAAGCCATTCAAGGCAAACAGAGATGGTCCATCCAGTTTAGACAAGATACTGGATCAGCCCTTTCAGATTCACGGCAGCCCTGACAAACCCGCCAACCATACCAACAGAAATTGCTGGGTTTTCAAACAAGTCGGCAAGCTCCATGCCTAACACAAAGGGAAGGGGCTGCCCAGTGACAGCGAAGACGAAGAGACTCGCCAACCGAACACCGGGGGACAGAAGCAATTTCCCCCCGAAGTAAAAACAGTAAACATGATATATGTGACGCATATCCCTACATGGGAGCGCAAGCACGCACTACGAGACGTCTACCCCATAAAGCCGGTCGCCCCAAAATTTAACCCATGGGCGGCCTGCTCGATCACTTTTGATCGCAAGGACCACCCAACCAGTATCCGCCCGGTCCATGCGGCGTCATCACGATCAACGAAAACACGGAATGCTCCCTCCGTACTGAGGAGCGTATCGCGGCCATCGCAGCCGAAGTACAAAGCGGCCCCTCCAAGCCGCATATCTCACCAGCCATTAAGCCGCCGGCCTCTATTACATAGGACCGGTCAATTTAGAGATGGATTAGCAGTTCCGCCTCCGTTGTTCGCCACATATACCCGCGAAGTTTGTATCGCGCATGCATAATTATGCACTTAAAATACCTTGGTCATCGGCGGAGGCACAATACCTACATGCCTACAATACGGTTCGCCCTCCTACAGCCTTCTTCTCTTTTCTAACTATATCTTATCTTTAGCCACAGGTGAATCAAAACCGGTTCATCCTACGGATCTACAAGGACTCTTTCTGAGCCCGGTTTCGTATAAATAACCAAAGATTACTCCTTTTAAGGAATCCTTTTGGCTGAGGCAAAGGCAGCGCAGACGTGCGACAGGTCCAAAAGATTTTCTATAGACCAAACACTCTATTTAAAACCTGTATAGAGCCTTTTTCCTCAGCCTTCGACCCCTGGCATGTAAAATTGCCTGGGTAGTGGTGTTATAATCTGTAAGATTGCGTTCAACGTATCAATCAGATTCCAGTGAACATAATCCGTCTTCAATATTTGCTTATCCTCATAGAACTGTATTTTGCTTCTTCGGTTGTTTCACGCACACACCTCGGCAGAAATCGCCAGGGGCTCGATACAGCAACATATGGGTTGCCGAAAAGTCCGAACAGCTCTAAAACATACTTCAGCGTCACGAGTTTGGCATTATATGCATCAACTCCAGATCACGTCTTTGGTCAATAGTTGGGTTGCCCGGCTCCTGTGCTTACTACCTTACGTTCCGTCTTATCGGCTAGGGTAGTAAAGGGAGAACTACTGCGATTGTGTTTCCGGTTCACTTGGTTAAACACCTCAGTAGAGAAAGCCGAAAACTGACTGTCATGATGCGGCGAGAGCTGGTCAACCACTCGGCGACTTATTAGAATATTTTGCAATTTCCTCCATACTACACGAAGGACCTTTTTTTGGTCACCTATGTAACGCAACTATATTCGGATAACCGCGTACATACCAGGCGCTACCTCGTAGACCCACCGTCAAACTCCTATGGCTAAGTAAAAGTGGTAAAGCCCTATAGTCCAATTGCATAGTTCGCCGCACTGGCACCTCCGTTACGGACCAAAACATTGGGTCAAGAGTGATCAGGTGCTATTCCGAACACCCCTGTATTATATGCGAGGGGGCCGAAGCCGACGACTGGCAAACTTTCAGATTATAAAAAATGGCTGCACAGGAGGAAATAACTTTCAGGCAAAGGTATGAATATAACACAACCTTAATGTATCATAATATTGTTCTCACAATTCCGGTGCATTTATTCGAACATAATATCCTTTGAGCACTGACCCTCTATCAAGCGGGCACCCTCTAGGAGGTCTTCCAAATAATGCTTTGGCGTGCGATGGTCCTTGCCTCCGGGCGGGCCCTTAGCTACAACATCGGTGGCCTTCATCCTTGCCCAGTACATCTTGACGAGGGCGTAGGCCATCCGAGCACCTTCTATGCACGCCGACCGCTTGACGGCGTCGATATGCGGCACTGCATTGACAAGTCTCTGCACCAAACCAAAATAGCTGTTCGGAATGGGTTTAGCCGGCCATAGCCGGACCATGACGTCCTTCATGGAAGCTCCGGACATCTAGTAGAGCTCGGCCCACTGGGTCATCTGTTTGTTCAGCAACGCCGCACGCCGTGGCACGTTGAATTATGACCAGAAAAGCTTCTCTGCAGCACGTCCTTCCTACACTTGGAAGAGCTGCGCCGCGTCGGAGACACTCTTCGGCAGGTCCAAGAACGCGTCTGGAGAACTCCACAATTGATTAAGCAGAACATGCTTCAGATCGCCGAATTTAGTCTGTAAAAGAAAGGGCTTACCAGCCGCTATCTCCCTAGCTTGCCGGATCTCCTCCCGAGCCGCTCTAGAGTCGGACCGTGCTTCTCTCGCCTCTTGAAAGGCCTTGTCGAGTTCGGCTGCCTCGGCTTTGTTATCCTCCTCGAGTGGTTTGCATTTGCCAGTGGCATCCTTTCGCTCTCGCTCTATGGTAGATATTCTCTCCTCGCACTGGCGCCGAGTGGCCTGTTCGACCTTTAAATCAGCAGCCGCCTTCTTGGCAGCCACATTGCTCACTCTGGCCTGCTCCTTGGCCCGGGCATGCTCGGCCCAAAGGGTCTCAACCGCGGCAGCACCATCTAAAGTTATGCATGTCACAGTGTATAATTTTTAGCTTCGTGCTCGTACTATTATACATGCATAAGCGGGCTGTCCCAAAACATACCTTGTTCCTCGTGGAGCCGCCTGTTAATAAGAGTAATGTCCTCATCAGCTAACTCAAGTTTATGCTTTAGATCTTCAACTTCTTCAGCTTGGGCGGTCGCCATTGACATAACGGCCTGTTTTCAAATTAATTATGTTACTTCCTGAGCATATCTTTTTGATCCTCTAATCGCCTCTCTGTGGAAACCGACTAGAGTCTCAGGGGCTACTATCTATACACAGGCGCATTTTGCATGTAAAGAGCGGTTAAAGATATTACATTGCATACCTCGAAGCCTCTCAGCAGGCCCGTGAAGACTTCATTCAATCCGCTTCTCGCGGACAGAATCCTCTCAACTACCGTAACCATTAAGGTACGATGTTCCTCTGACATGGACGCACTATGCAATGTGCCCATCAGAGTATCCGGCACCTCCGGATTCCTGGAGGCTGCTGCAGGAGTGCGGATTCCCTTCAAAGGGGTATGCTTACTTGACCCTAGAGTCGTCTTCAGCTATAAACCGGATAGTTCGGGGCCCTCATTGTTGGTCCCCGTGGGGACTGCCTCCCCGGACCCTTGACGATCGAAGTATCACCCTCGGGCGCTGTCGTCATCGTCCCCCGGGCCGCTGGATGGTCAGGGCAGATCCTGCAGGACGACACCTCAAAGTCGTCTGCCCTTACGGGCGAGGAAGCTCGTGGAGGCATCTCACTTTCCATCATCTCCGGAGGCAAGTCCCCCGATGAGGAGGACTGATGACGTAGATAGCGGGCCGGGCTGCAAACATATAGCTTAAATGTTACCCTTGCAACCCGAAAAGAACGGGACATTTCTAGAGCTTCAGTCTCCCCGGACGTAGCGTCCAGTATGCCTTTAGAGCGGAGGCCATCTTCAGCCCTTTTGCTCTTCTTCTTGTCCGCCTTCGCCGGCGTTTGATATGGCGCCAGGGACAACATTCTCATTAACACAGGATCAACTGAGTCTTCGGGAAGTGGAGCTGAACACCTAATTCGTTCCGCCTTCTTTATCCAGCCCTGGTCGAAGATGGGTTTCTCAGTACATCGCTATGGGATAATCAACCGAGTTGCGTTCAGAAGTTGGGTGCTTACTGAGGTATCCGGATGGTTGCAGTCGAGGCCAATGTCCTCAGATGTGTCCGGCCACTGCTTTCGAGTCTTGAGGAATAGTTTCCACATCCCTCTGTGCGTTGTGCCAAAGAATTGCTGAAGAGTCTGCGGTCCTTCCGGATTGAAATCCCACATGCGGAGAGGCCATCGCTGGCACGGGAGGATCCGGCGGACTAGCATCACCTGGATCACGTTAATGAGGCCGGTGTCCTTTTTGAGGATGCTCTGGATACTACCTTGTAGCGTCTGCACTTCATCAGTTGATCCCCAGTCTAGCCCCTTCTTAATCCATGATGCGAGCCGCAATGGAGGGCCAGATCAGAACGCGGGCGTGGCTGCCCATTTGGTACCGCGGGGTTCGGTGATATAGAACCACTCCGGCTACCATAAGTTGGAGGTTTCCGTGAAGGTGCCTTTTGGCCAGATAGTATTGGCGAGCTTGCTCACCATAGCACCGCCGCACTCCGCCTGCTCCCCGTCGAATATCTTCGGCTTCACATTGAAGGTCTTGAGCCATATGCCGAAGTGTGGGGGATGCGGAGAAAAGCCTCACACATGACGATAAACGCCGAGATGTGAAGAAAGGAGTTCGGAGAAAATCTAGCCCATAATAGAACATAAGGCCACGAACGAAGGGGTGGAGAGCGAACCCTAGCCCGCGGAGGAAGTGAGAGATGAATACAACCCTCACGCTGGATTTTGGTATAGGGATAACCTACCCCTTGGCAAGGAGCCTGTGGGGGATTTCCGCAGTTAGGTACCTCGCCTCCCAGAGGTTCCCGATATCTTCCTCGGTGACCGAGGAGGACGCCCACCTGCCTTGGGAGCTGGATCCATGAAATAAATCGAGACCTGGGCGCTAGAGCTTGAGGCTGGAAAGGCTGAGGAAGAGGTAGGTGTGGGGGAGAAAGACGGGTCTCTACCCCTTTATAAAGGCAATGAATATCGAACGCCTCCTCACAGGCCTTAAAGCTCGCCTATTCCCGAGGGTTCGTGCAAACGACACGGTTGGATTACCCACGCCCATATTGATAAGAATCCCGTGATAAGGGGCACGATCTCTGATTTGACAAGATGTGCCAATAAAGATTGTGTCTCGTAACGTGGAGCAAGATGCTGAAAGACAGTTTGAAATAATAACCAGGCAAGGGACGTAACGCCTCGCCACAAAAGTTGTCAGTAGATGGGACTTGTTAAATATTACACCCTGTTGTGGCTGTGTGTGGTGTCTTTTTCGCAGAGCCGGACACATTTTTTGTGTTCCAGGACTACTTTGAAGTATTCAGATGAGGAACCCGCCTTGCAATGCCGAAGACAATCTGCGTGCCAGACACATCATCATTGGAGCCTGGTTCAGGGGCTACTAAGGGAGTCCTGGATTAAGGGGTCCTCGGGCGTCCGGGCTATGTGACATGGGCCGGACTAATGGCTCGTGAAGATACAAGGCGGAGGATTTTTTCCGTGTTCGGATGGGACTCTCCTTTGCTGGATGGCAAGCTTGGCGTTCAGATGTGAAGATTCCTTTCTCTGTAAACCGACTCTGTACAACCCTAGGTCTCTACGGTGTCTATATAACCTGGAGGGTTTAGTCCGTAGAGGCAATCATAATCATATAGGCTAGACATCTAGGGTTTAGCCATTATGATCTTGAGGTAGATCAACTCTTGTAAACCCCATATTCATCCAAGATAATCAAGCAGGAAGTAGGGTATTACCTCCATCAAGAGGGATCGAACCTAGGAAAACATCGTGTCCCTGTCTCCTGTTACCTTCCATTCTCAAACGCATAGTTCGGGACCCCCTACCCGAGATCTGCCAGTTTTGACACCGACAGTAGTTGTCGTGTGTGTTTACCTGGTTGCCATGGACGCGCAATGTTAGTTGCCATCTACCAACGAATCATAGTTGCCATGTGTGTTTACCTAGTTGCCGCATACGCACAACTACAGTTCCCATCTATCACCGTACGAGCGTCGTGTGGGCGAAGAGGCACTCGGCCACATGCTCGTGGACTGGTTGGTGATTGTTTGAGCGGGAACTAGTTCACCCACACGACGCAGCTGGCAACCACATGCCGTGGGTCGTGTGGGCGAGCACTCTAACACCCACACATCATGCTATGCCTACGTGGCACTCAAATTACTTTAGGATCCGTCTAAAACAGAATCAAGGTGGATCAAGGTGTCACGCCCAATATGCGATCCTATCCGAGAGGAACTCGAAGGTCCCACCAAGGATAGAGCCGCATATTGAAACGGTTTTGCAAGGTGGATATCATTACATCGTACCATTACATAATAGATGGGGATACATACAAAGGGCATACAAATGCCACAAGAATACATCAAACATCATACATGAGAACAACATCCGACTACGGATGAAACACAAACAGAAACTCAAACGACATGCAACCTGCTAGCCCAGGCTGCCGACCAGGAACCTATCCCAAGATCGACGAAGAAGAAGAAGAACTCCAAAACAAGTAAACATTGCTCTCACATCATGATCATCGCATTATCTGTACCTACAACTGTTGTTGTAGTAATCTGTGAGCCACAAGGACTCAGCAATCCCCTTACCATGGGTATCAAGACTAGCAAAGATTAATGGGTAGAAAAGAGGTAAGTGGTGAGGTTGCAGCAAGAGACTAAGCAATGTATGGTGGCTAACTTACGAGTGCAAGAGTAAGATGAGAAACTACGCAAACGGTCTCCAACTAGTAATGATCAATAAGTGATCCTGAACTACTTACGTTCTAACATAAGCCCACCGTGTTCTCTCCTTGAACTCACTTGAAAAGAGACGGTCACGGTTATGCAAGAGGTTGGTGTATATTAATTAAGTTTAGTTCAAGTCCACTACAACCTAATATTAAAAATTCCCATATGCCACATAACCGCAAGCACGACTCTCGAAAGTTTAAATCCTGCAGGGGTGTCCCAACTTAGCCCATGACAAGCTCACGATTCGTGGAGACAATCCTCCATCTCGGGACTCTCCGATCAAACTCGGAATCCCGGTGCACAAGACATTTCAACAATGGTAAAACAAGTCCAGCAAGACCTCCCGGCGTGCCGACACCCTGATAGTAGCCGCCCGTATCTCGTCTCAGGCCACGACCGGATGAGCTAAGCTTACGGTTGGCTGACACCCAAGTTGCCAAGGGGGCGCCGCAAGGGGCTCTAGTTTGGACCAGCACTCATGAGGAGCACTGGCCCGGGGGTTGATTAAGTCCTCGGGGTCCGTAAAGTCCCTATGCAAGTTTTAGTTGTTATTAGGCAAATGGAAAACCAATGTTGGGCCTTGCCGTAAGAGTTTTATTGAAAGCGAACTGTCAAGAGGGGCCTATAAACCCTCATCGTGTTAGGGACGCAAAATCTATTATGGAACGTAGTATTTAAAAAAATCCTACGATCACGCAAGATCTATCTAGGAGAAGCATGGCAACGAGCGGGGAGAGTGTGTCGACGTACCCTCGTAGACCGAAAGTGGAAGCATTTAGTAAAGCGGTTAATCACTACAAAAAAATACACTTCCGTGATGATACGTGTTTGTCACAGTAGGTCACGTTTTCTGTCATGCATGTACATCCATGACGATTTTATGACAGAATCAAGATAGTCATACCTGTGCTGTCGTAGAAGTGTTCCATGGCATTACCAAAATTATCATCACGAAAGTGTCCACTTCCGTGACGAAAAATCGCGCGTCACAGAAGTGCTTTTGTCAAGGGTGACCGACACGTGGCATCCACCGTAACGGAACGCCGTTAAGCTATCGGGTCCGGTTTTGGATCCGATAACCCGTTAATAGCCCAGACCAATGGGGATTTTCCACGTGTAAAATCATCATTGGCTGGAGGAAACACGTGTCAGCTCCCCGTTGGCACAGGTGTCACTCATCCAATGGGCGAGATGTGCTTATGAAATGTTGACACGTGGACCGGCCCAAAAGTGGCCCATAAAGTTTAAATGGGCCGGCCCAACTAAAGGCCCACAAGATTTTGCGGTCCATAATGGGCCGGCCCAGCAAAAGGCCCACGAGATTTTGCGGACCAGAATGGGCCGGCCCAGCTAAAGGCCCCCAAGATTTTGCGCGCCATAATGGGCCGACCCAGCTAAACACTCGTGAGATTTTGCGGACCATAATGGGCCGGCCCAGCTAAAGGCCCACGGGATTTTGCGGACCAGAATGGGCCGGCCCAGCTAAAGGCCCCCAAGATTTTGCGCGCCATAATGGGCCGACCCAGCTAAACACTCGTGAGATTTTGCGGACCATAATGGGCCGGCCCAGCTAAAGGCCCACGGGATTTTGCGGACCATAATGGGCCGGCCCAGCTAAAGGCCCACGAGATTTCACCGACCATAATGGGCCGGCCCAACGGAAGCCCCAAAAGATTTTGATGACACTAGTAGGCCGGCCCATTAACAGGCTACCATGTTTTGGGCCAAATGCCGGCCCATATTTGATCTGGTCCATTAACAGTCTGCCATATTCCGGGCCTAATAAAGGAACATATGAGATTCGGCCCGTTAAAAGCCTACCACGTTCTGGGCCAAATTACAGCCCCCAGATCAGGTCTGACCCTTTGAGAGGCTTTGGCCTAAATTATAGCCCATATCAGATTCGGCCCATCAACTGGACGCTATGCTTTTGGGCCCACGTGATAAAGGTCCATTTAGTAATTCGGCCTGATATTAGTTTCGACCTGTTAAAGGCCCGTTTAACATTTTGGCCCTATATATATTTCGGCCTGTTAAAATCCCGTCATATAGTTGGGCCTAACTACGGCCCCGTTTGTATCCGGCCTGCTCACACACAATAATCTGATTGGGCCAAACAAGGACCAAGACAATTTTGGCCTGTTATAAGCCCATGATTTGATTGGCACAATCATGGGTCGGGGTCTATTTCGGCCTGCTGCCGGCCCGTGAGCTGTTCGGCACGTTTCAGGCCCAACCTACTTTTCAGCCTCCTAAAAGCCCATTGAGTTTTCTTGGGAAAATTGGGCCAGCGGTTTACTCGGCCTATTAAAGGCCTGAATCTACTAGTGGGACAGTTTACATTTAGGCCTATTAACGGACCAAGATGATGGGGCCCATGATGCGGATCATACATAGTGATTTCCATGAAGGCCTGATTATGTACCGTAATTTTATGGTTTGGCCGGTTTACTGCGAAGACAGGATATATATACAGTAAAATAACTACAGCATCGTGAATAAGAAAGAAACCTAGACTATACAATAAAGAAATTACGGCATATTACATCCACTTGGCATCAAAGTTCGCCACTATGATAATAAAGCACAAGCAGACAACAGATTACATACACTTGGCATCAAAGATCTCCACCAGTGCAATTAAACACGCCGACAAAATAATATACAAAATCGACATCAATTCAAGAGAGTTCAAGAAAGGTTAGCCCTGCTCGGGAGCTGCAGCGCAAGCAGCTGAGCAAGCTGATGAGACTGCACTTGTTTGTCACTTATATCCTCCTCACTCTGAAAGATAAACAAGCAGACAGATGACAGGTTTTGCACATATAAGTATCAGTGCTGGCAATTCATCACAGTTCTTACTGACGAATAACGTGACACAGTTTAAAATAGCATTAACACAATATGGTATTCATCAGGTCAAGACATGGCAGGAATTGGCATTTTGAAGGAGTTGGCAGCTTCATGACACCACTGGATTAAAGATCAAGAACTCATAAGTATCAATGGTTAGTGTGCTGTCAATTTATCCCATTTCAGATTGGCAAAATAAGATCACTCTAGCTCTGTATAGTTTAATTTACATGGTATGAAGAAGGAATTTGGTTGTACAACTGAAAACTTAAATTGAGAAGGACAAATTTTTTTTTATGAACTATACATAATAAACTTTAAACATGCAATTTGATGCAAACACCAAAAATAAACAACTATTGCAGTCATGCCTAACCAAATATACACAACAAAGTTTGAAGGCTTGAGAAGGATAAACTTACATTATTGGTGAAGACAGGCTCTATAAAGCCCTTGTCCATGCTGATGGGGGGGGGGGGAATTCAAGAAGTTTACCACAGAATCTTCTTCATAAGCATTGCCTTTATTCTACATTTTGTTAAGAGTAAATATAGATGTGACAATATAAGAAAAAATGGAGAATATTTAAGATAAGATGAAGAGTGATGCTACATAACCAAGTAGCTATAAATGTAAGTACGTCGATACAGGCAAAAGGTACAGCCAAGAGCAACGCAGAGCTAAACTTGCTCAGTACCATCGGTGTTTTCCAACTTTATGGTAAGAGTAAATATAGATTTTATGTGTAGAAAATGGAGGGCAAATGAACAACTACCTGTCAATATAAGTACACTAATCACTACTAGAAAAACAGCTATAGCCAATATGGACACTAATGGCGAACTATACATGTGGTGCGTCATTACTAAATAGTAATGGCGCACCATGTGTAGGTGCGCCATTAGTAACCAAAACAGTAATGGCGCACCAGGTGAAAAGTGCGCCATTACTAAGTTTGACCAAGGTTTGACCCAGTCATACACATAGTAATGGCGTACTTTGTATAGGTGTGCCATTACTAAGTTGACATAATAATGGCGCACCTTTACAAAGTGCGCCATAACTATGTGTATGACTGGGTCAAACCTTGGTCAAACTTAGTAATGGCGCACTTTGTATAGGTGCGCCATTACTAAGTTTGACATAGTACACCTATGCAAAGTGCGCCATTACTAAATGCACCCCCGGACCGCCTTTTTAGTTTTTTAAAAAATAAAATAAAATGATGGAAATGTCAAAAAAATAAAAGAAAATAAGTTTCCCATGTGAGATGTGGTCTAGTTGTTGGGAAAATTTACAAATATGAATTTCAACTTTATTTGCAAAATCTCTCTAGAATTTAGTAAAATGGGCATAACTTTTGCATGCGAACTCGGATTAAAAAGTTTTTATATGAAAAATCATCTACTCAAAAAGTTACATCTTCAACCGGGGAAACCCCGTTGAAGATTTTTAGAATCCCCAAAAACCTGACAGAATAAAAGATACGGGGCTTTTAAGATCTAGAGGGGGGAAAATGGAAAAAAATTCAAACTTAGTAATGGCGCACCATTTGCTAGTTGCGTCACTAGTAACAGAAAAAAATGGTTTCGATTTTTTTTATTTTTTTTCAAAATATGATACGTAATATGACCGGGAAGTTTGAAATATTTTTTCAAAATTTCATCACACTCATGAACATGAACAAAGTCCTAGACATCAACATGGTTTAATAGGAATTATATGATAAGATATATCAACAAGTGCCTGTTAAGTGAGCTGGTGCTGGGGTTGGATAGAACTGAGAAGTTAAGCTTGCTGGGGCTGGGGTAGTGTGAGGATGGGTGACCTTTCGGGAAGTTTGACCATGGAGTGCGATTTGACTTCAGATTAAGCATATTGACCCGAGATTAAGACATAGTGACCCGAGATTAAGAAAAAAACAAAAAAAAATCTGAAAAAAAAATTGAAAAAAACTTTCTGTAAAAATATAGAAAAAAAATTGTTAGTAATGGCGCACTTCATTGTGGCGCGCCATTACTAAGTCAGATAGTGTCGTGGAATTGTCACGGCAGATGTCCTAGTGTGAGGACTTAGTCGTGAGGCCAACGCATCTATGCGGTAGCTTGAGAGCGGTTGAGCGGAATCGATATTCACAACACAAGACAAGGGTTTAAACAGCTTCGAGCCCCGGGAAACATCATCCGGTAATAACCCTACATGCTGTTTGTGGCTAGATCTCATTATGCTCATGAGGGAGATGCCGCATAAGCCGGCTCCCCTTTGTTGTGTCTACCCCTAGAGATTATTGCTTGTTGCTTGTCCCTCTTTTGGGAGCCCTCACTAGTAGATAAACCACCATTAGTCCCGGTTGGTAAGGGCCTTTTGTCCCGGTTTCTGAACCGGGACTAAAGGGTCGTTACTAATGCCCTAGCCCTTTAGTCCCGGTTCAGTCCAGAACCGGGACAGATGGGCCTCCACGTGGCCGGTGCGCTGAGCCCAGGCAGGAGGGCCTTTGGTCCCGGTTGGTGGCACCAACCGGGACCAATAGGCATCCATGCGTCAGCATTTCAGGGGCTGTGGTTTTTGTTTTTTTTAAAATGGGGGGGGTTGGGGGTTTTGGGGGGTTTATTTAGGTGTTTCATATATTGTGTTATAGCTATAGCTAATTAATAGAGAGAAGTGTCCTCTCTTATGTCCGTGCTTGGTCGACGCTACGTACTATATACGTATAGAGAGGACTAGACACGCTAGCTAGCTAGTAAGCAAACGAAGGAAACAGAAGATCGTCATGAACATATATGCATACAGAGAGAAGTGACATCGACCACCTCTCCTTCTCCGAGACATTGGTCGAACAACAAGTTCTCGTATATCTATCCGACACTACCGGCTACATATATACAATAATTATCTCTTACAATATAATCTCCTAATTATATACGAAGTCAAGCTCCACATGGTATTCTCCGTCTTCAGCGATCACGTGGTCAAGGAAGAATGCCGCCAATTCCTCTTGAATTGCTCGCATACGATCTGGTGGTAGGAGTTCACCCCGCAACCGAAAGATCTAATTTGAAGAAGGGGGTCAATACATATATATATGAATAAATGAAACTCAACACAAATGATAGTAATAAAATAAAATTGTGAATATTATTGCTTACGCACTTCATATTGTTCTTCAGTGTACCCCCGTTCACAGGTCGTGTAGCGGATGGACTCGCAAACGTAGTATCCACAGAAATCATTCCCTTGATCCTGCCACAACCACTTTACAAGAAATAGAGGTCAATCAAACTGATAAGCAAGCATGCCAAATGGTATTGATGAAACTAGTGCCTGAATCACTAGGAGACGCGCGGAACATGCTACTATAGTACTTACTTTCGGGTATCTAAATTGCAGCTTCTTCGGCAGTCCCAGAGCTTTTCTGGTGAATTTTCTCCAAACCCTGCCAGACAAAGAAAACAATTACTTGATATCAGGAAATGAACAAAGTTGATGATATGGTGGATAATGATCGATTTAACTTACTTCTCGAGG
This sequence comes from Triticum urartu, assembly GCF_056163025.1. NCBI lineage: Eukaryota > Viridiplantae > Streptophyta > Magnoliopsida > Poales > Poaceae > Triticum > Triticum urartu. Next base: position 28,114,330 of record NC_141873.1, read on the forward strand.
ATTTCCATCATGTCCGCATACTCCTGGGGATCTTTTCGTCTCGATTCTAAGACAGTTACTAGTCCCTGCTCAAGCTTAATCTCTAGGAGAATATAGTGGAAACTGCGCACGCATGCATAACTCATCAATTACATTACTATAACCTGGACTAATATATAAGGAAAATCGAATATGCACAAGACAGTAACACTCACTTGAAGTTGTAAGGAAAGAGTATTATATCTTTGTTTTCATTTATTACCAACGATCATAGCAAGTTGGCCTCGGTATCTTCGGCATGAAATTTAACCTCATTTGCATCTATGAGATTTGTGTTAATGAACCCAATATCACCGACTTGTCTTTTCTTCAATTCGGCGATCTTCAATCTGCATAATATAGTGAGGATAATTATAAATACATGCAATGAAAGAGCTGACCTATATAGAGAGACTTAATGGCAGAAGTAGTAGTACTGACAGACAGTAGCAGGTGACCATTGCTTTATCGAGGGCCCTTTGATTGAAAAACTGGAAGAACTCCTCAAATGGATAATTCAACAGTTCAATTCCAACGAGGTCATGCTCCTCTCTAACTCTCAGCGTCAAAGTATTCCTCCCCCCAGACTCTCTGCAGGTTTTTATGTACCAATCATGCAATCTTCGCATCATCATTGTTAGAGATCTTTCATCATTGACGAGAGGCTTCCCGTACTCGAATCTGTGTACCACCTCCACCTCCAAGAAATCATAATGTACATCGTCGGGCAGGTAATCTCCAAGATTGCTAGAACTGGGCACCATCCTCGGATCATTAGCGACGATGTCTCTAGGCACCTTGAGCGGGGGGCACGCTTGGTTTGCTTGTTCGCCGAGCTGGGCAATTTGTTTCCCAGCTCATCATTCTTTTATCATTTGATCACTGATAGTACTTCCCGACCGCTCCACTTCGACAAATGTCTTTCCAATAATGCACTCATAGTTTCCTTTCGGCTGAGACTTTGGTGGTTTTATCAGGGCAGCCAGAGTGCACTTCGCTTTCACCGGATCTACCTTCTGCTCCGAAGGTGGATGTTTCTTTGCTTTCTGAAAGTGCAACTATCCCTAGGTGGTTTTGGTAATTCATAACAACATATAGCTCATTGAGCTAATGCTATTCCAAGATGATTATTTCAGGAAAGCTCAATGATTGGCATGGCATGGATGGTGAAAGTGGAACCCTCAAAATGCTCAGGACAAAGGATTGGCTCAAGCTCAAAAGCTCAAGACTCTTCATTTTATATTTTAGTGATCCAAGATCACATTGAGTCTTTAGGAAAAGCCAATACTATCAAGGAGGGATGAGGTGTTGCTTAATGAGCCTCTTGCTTCATGTGCTTAGTGATATGCTCCAAAACCCTCAACTACTTTCTCATATCCACATATGACCTAAACCCTAAGCCAAACTCGGCCCTACCGATTCTTTCTATCCGGCGCCACCGAGTTTCACTTGTCATAAGCCACTGCCAAACCCTAGCAATTTGGTTCTACCGATAGGGATCTCGGTCTCACCGAGATGGGATTGCAAACTCTCTGTTTCCCTTTCGTAACTTTTCGGTCTCACCGAAAGAGCGGATCGGTCCCACCGAGATTGCAATGTAAACTCTCTGTTTCCTTTTTGTAACTTTTCGGTCTCACCGAAAGAGCAAATCGGTCCCACCGAGTTTACCTGACCAACTCTCTGGTTAGATCATTACCAAAATCGGTCTCACCGAGTTTGTGTAATCGGTCTCACCGAGATTACGTTATGCCCTAACCCTAACAAAATCGGTCCTACCGAGTTGCATGTCAGTCCCACCGAAAATCTCTAACGATCACTAGGTTTACCTTTTCGGTCCGACCGACACTACAAGAAATATGTCAACTTGTGACTACCACTATTGGTCACTGAATGGTCACAAATTTCCATTTGTGACCTTTTTGTGACCAAAAACATAAGGTCAAAAGCTGGCCGTCGTAAACTGACTATAGCGACCTTTCTTCTGGAATGGTCGCAAACGTTTATGACCAAAATAAGTCCACTGTGGCATTTTGGTCACTAGCAACCTCCCCAGGCCACGTAGGCATCTAGCGTGGCAAGCTGATGTGGCACAAGATTCAGCCCGGTCCAATTCGATTTTCTACATGGGCCTAGCCCAATAATTCGGCCTATTTGTGTTTTTTCTGTGTCAATTTTTGGTTGGGTTCATGGGCCAAGCCCAATATTGCAACCTTTTTATTGTTGGGTTGTGGCCTTTTTGTCTAAACGAATTTAGTTTTTCTTTTTTTTTCCAAAAGAAGGGTCCACTAGTCAGATGGGTCCCAGTTGTCGGGTTGTAGTAACAGGTTCCCATCAATTCAGACTCATATTCTTTATATTTCAAGCATTATTTAGATTTTCGGAGACAAAAACACACATGATACTTAAATAAGAGCAACCGGATCACATAATACAAGCTCTATCCATTCCAATACAGAAGACCATACTGCTTTACAAGCTCTACAAGTGTAACAAGATCTACAATTGTAATACTAACAAACTCTACAAGTTCTTAGATTCAGACTCCTAACAAGCTCTACTAGATGAACAACATGCCGGACTCGCTCGACGACCATAGTCAGGGCTGGGAACAAACAAAACAATAACATGGCTTCCACTTCATCCTGTTACATGAATCAGAGAAGAATTAGAATAACTGGGGAAAATATATGTCGTAGCTAACAAAGTAAGAAACAATAGTTAACAAGTCTGAGTCATAGAAGCTAGAAGTGTCTCTTCAGAGAGACGAGAACTTAGAATTGATGCATGGATCTTATTCTAAACAGCATAAACACCATGGCAATAAAAAATTAACAGTAACAAGATCAGTGTTAGCAGAATTAAGTACAAGGCAATCACGGGTACCAATCCAGTGCAAGTTAATAGAGAAAATATGTCAAAGTTACTCAGATTTACTAATGTGTTTTTCATACTACCAAATTGAAGGTAAAAGATGTGTACTGATTCAACACTGCAAACTGATTTCTGAAAGCTTTACCAAAACATTGTTTAGTCGCTTGGTGCTAAAGCGATAGATGTTGAACACTAACTGCCAGCGATAGTAACAACCAGCAGGTACTGCACCTGCGACCGCCATCACTAGCTTGGAAGCAATAAGCACAGCATAGGTAGGATAGGAATCATCCTGGTTGTGTGTTCACGAATCACCTAATAGGTGCCGTGCCGCATAATTGATTTCCTGAACTCAGTATGCTACACTTGTCTATCCCAAATCAGGGCTCATGAATCCTCATCAATGTGTGAAATTTTACCTGAAGTAGGGCAGTGGCCACGTCGAAAACCACGTTCAAGTCAATGGTCTGCGGGGCATGAGAAGCACATCAGGAACCCGGCAGTCACAAGTGGCAGACGAAAAAAAATACTGCTAGGGAATCTGTACACGAATGAGGCATAGAGCAGCAAAATAAGATATATATTCATGATCTTCACAGCATGAATCCAAATCCTACGGCTGATAGTGGCCCTTTTTATACTACAAAAGACACCTGTACACGACCATTGACACCATTGAAGAATCACAACAGCACACTAAGAACAATGACAGGCTCCGCATGCCTGTGACATACTGTACACGGCAATAGGAGCAAAAATCTAATAAATTCATTACAGGCTTGACAATAAAAATAACAAGTTACCTACACACAAGGAAACATAAACTTGAGAGGTTGAGATCAAGGCCTATCAACTACATCATATCTATATGCATCAAAAAACAAGGCCATATGGACCAATGCATCATAATTATCAGTTTTAAACACTACAGGATTAGACCGACTGACCGAGCCTGATGAATCAATAGGTGTGAAATGCATTGACACTTTGCTCTGTCTTAAAATTGACAGCTATATTAATTCATATTTATACTCACTAGAGATAGTCATAATATTGGGACGTGGACACTCATCAAGATAACTCTAAAAGAGTTTGACAAGATATGCAACTGAAGTCATAGATCCAGAACAATAAAAATAAACACATTCGATTCTGATGAACACTTATTTACGCTGGATCTCGAATATCATAGACACTGTAGTTGTCGGGCAACTCTATCTACACCATTCTAATGCTTAAACACTGTCTACATGAGCATTTTAATACCACTCACCATTTCATTTGACCACACCAATAATCTGACAAGCACGATGCAGATGCCACCCAGGTAGGCGATCAGTTTTTCTAGACAATAGACAATAGAGCAATCATGCCCTGTGCAAGTTAACAAATGCAAGGGAAACAAGAAGCTTCAGCAGCTTTTAGCTGGCAAACTCTCAAGGTTGACCTCCCCAACAGCTTCAGCAGCAGCTTTTAGCTGGCAAACAAATCAAGTTAGTTGGTTCGACAAAGGAAAACAAAGCAAGCTTATTTTCTTGACTATTTACAGAACTTGTAATAGAAAAGTAAAGTGTTGGGCGTGTAGAAAAGGG